>NC_141691.1:1048059882-1049264882 GCF_964263255.1 Lissotriton vulgaris | reverse complement strand
TCCAAAGTTGGAGTATAGGAATAACATCCAAACCCAATGGCGAAAAAAAAACAATCTGAGTATGGAGGAGATGCCCATGCGCACTGTAGTATAGGGGAGGGGAGGAGTCACCTATCTCGTGAGACTTTGAAGACTCTTCCAGGAAAACAAGGTGCAATCATCCGGACCCAACACTAGGAGGCAATCTATGCACAGATATGAATTCAGCAGCCCACATGCCTCTAACATATAGCTTTCTGATTGACACAGGCAACATACTCCTGTATTACAGGCAGACCTCTGCCCATATCAGATACACACAGGGATTCTCTGGAGCAATAGCAAGGGTCCCTTTCACCAAGCCTGTACCCGCACAGATAGGAGACCGTGTGCTGGAACAACGACTGCTCTCTTTGCTGCACTCTCCAGTGAATCTCTTAGGGCGTGACCTCATGGCAAAATTAAACATGACCATCCACTTCAATGAGAACTGAGCAATGATTTGCTCTATACCAGGTACACCCTTGGCAAGTATGATGGCACTCACTGTGGACTCCTCCTTGGAAAATCAAATAAGAGCCCGCCCAGTGGATGAACAAGCATTCTCCACTGCTGTACACATCGTTGTCGTTAACACACCAGAACTGCACAACCGCACTGTTCAGCTCCCAAAAGTGTTTCTCTTTCGCCCACAGTACCAGAATTCCCAAGTATCAGACAGGAACATGATCCTAGGCATACATGCTCTTGAAATTACATCCACATACGGGGCATTCCGAGCCGGTGACCACTATGCCCACACCTGGGCCAGCGTCATTTTCATTGAGCCAGGACAATTGGTAAGAAACATTTCAGATGAACAACTCTTAGTCGATCCTGATGAATACTTGAAAACGGGGATCGTCTACATAAATGAAGTGCCCCTCTCAGTAACAGTGGAAAAGAACACCCACTGCTATACCAAAATATGACTGTGCGTGAAGCAGATTTGGCTTAAGTCACGGCACATTTGTGGACTACAGGCACAAATGCATGGGCCTTATCCACTCTGCCGCCCCATTCAAGAGGACACTGAAACCAGGCGCCATCTTACCCAGAATTAGACAGTAACCGCTTTCTAAGGAAGCAGAGGAGGGCACTGCCCCCACCATACAAGCCTTGATGGATCAGGGAGTCATATACCCTTATATCTCCCCCTGTAACACGTGCCTTTTTCCTTTGCGGAAGGCCAATCAATGGCGTCTAGTGCGTGATCTTCGCCCAATTAACAACAGTCATAACAGAGTTTCCCATCGTCCAAGACCCCTCTGTCATCCTCACCAATGTTCCCCCGAATGCACAGTACTTTTCCGTGATTGACCTGAAAAATGCTTTTTTTACGTTCCCCTCCACCCAGACAGTCAATACCTATTGGTCTTTACGTACAAAAGGTGTGCAGATGTTGTACAAAAGGTTAGCACAAGGTTATTGCGACTCCCCAGCATCTTTAACAGATTTGTCAAAGAAGATAAATCAAATTTGCAATGTGACAGCACATTGCTGCAATGTCAACAAAATTTTGCTCTGCAGTCCCACAGAACAATAATGCAGAAAGGACACCACTTCTCTGCTTACTATCTTAACACACAGAGGTTACAAAGTGGACAAAAAAAAAACGTCAGTAGTGTCAAAAAGAGGCGCACTATCTTCGCAAATTACTGTCGGCATCAGGAAGACGGCTCACGCCTAACAGAGTTGAGGCAATAAAGTACACCCCTGAGCCACAGACAGTCAAGGACAAGCAAAAACTCCTCAGACTAGTGAATTATGTCCGCCAATGGGTCTTTGATTTCTCAACAATAACTGCCCCCTAGCTGAAAGCAGGTAAAACGGCTAAAGACAGACAACAAACTAGACACCTGAAATGACAGCATCCTTCAAGCAGTTAAAAGATGAGATAACAAATGCACCAGTGTTAGGTTCACCCGACTACACCAAACAATTCTACCTGTTCACTCATTGCAACGGCCAAGACATGACTGCTGTACTTCTGCAAAAATACCCCATGGGCCATAAGCCCATTGCCTACTTCAGCAGCATGTTGGACTCGGTCATGACCCATGTGAGCAAGCTCTTGCTGCAGCAGCATTTGTTGTAGAGAAAAGCACCCCCATTGTCATGGGATCCCCTTTAACACTGAACACGCCGACTTTGCCATAATTCAGAAAGCCAAGACAACTTTAACACAAAGAGTACCAGGTTACGAAGTCATACTGTCATTGCCGTCCCTGAAAGTTGTCAAATGTCACACAGTCCTGTCACATTCTTTGCCCATCCCATTACAGCTTCAGATGATGACACCCATGATTGTTCCACATACTCTACAGATGAGTCAGGAGCAGTCAAAAAGGACCCCTTGCCAGACAGCACTGTATATTTTGTTGACGGGTCCACCATTGACCAAGAAACAAGGATCAGGTACACAGGAGCCGCAGTGGTTAGGGTCCAAAAGCATGAGTCCTGATTCTCTAGACATTGTACAGCAAATTGTATTACCTCCACATTACTCAGCCCAAGCTGCCGAGTTAGTGGCACTGATTGCCGCTCTGAATCATGGGCTGACGATCGCATCACTGTATACTCAGACAATGCATATGTCACAACAACAACAACACTCCAGCATCTTGCGCTGGAAAAGGTGTGTATGCACAAGTTACTTAACTTTGGTAACGATATACCTGTAAGAAACATTAGTGTTAGATTCCTTACCTTAGAATATCCCCAGGCGTCAGACTGGATTCGAAAGATTTGTCAGCAGTACCCCTCCGCGTCAGTCGTTATCGCTGGGATGACGGAGTACTTAGACGCCGCCCTCACGTCAGTTCTGTACATAGCTTTCCGCGCCAGTAACGCAGAGCCATGATAGAAACTGACACTGGTGCCATAAAACTAGGGCCCTGAAAGGGATTTCCTTAACCCTAGATATTGGTTCGTCGAACAGGGAGGATGGGTGGGGTGGTAAGGAATCTAATACTAACTACTGTTTCTTACAGATATTGTTACCGAAGTTAAGTAACTTGTGCATCTGAAAGTAACACGTAGTGATAGATTCCTTACCTTAAAATAGATACCCCAGCAATACCAACCCCGGTGGTGGGTCTGCAAACCAAGATCATACCAGAAAGTCCTGGAGAACAGAATGGCCAAAAAAGCCATCTCTCCTGACTTGGCTGTCCAGGCAGTAGTGCCTAGCAAACGTGTGCAGCGAGGCCCACATAGCTGCTTGACAGATGTCCTGCAAAGGGACTCCCCGACCCAGGGCAGCAGTAGCCGCCATGGCCCGAGTAGAATGGGCGCGCAGCCTAACAGGAGGCTCCTTTTTCGCCAAGGAATAGCAAACCTTGATGCACAAGACGACCCACCGAGATATGGTCCGTTTGTGCACCGCCCGTCCCTTCTTAGCACCCACGTAACCAACAGAGCTGGTCGTCCACCCGGAACTGGCATGTGCGATCTAGATAGGAGAGAGCACGTTTTGGGTCCAGACGGTGGAGTCTCTCTTTCGAGGCAGGCAGAAAGAAGGTGGGCAAGGTGATGGCTGCCCAATGTGAAAGGCTGTGACTACCTTGGGCAGGAAAGAAGGAAGAGTACTCAGAACAACCTTGTCTGGATGGACAGAGGAAAGGAGGTTTAGAAGATAGAGCCTGGAGCCCACTCACTCTCCTGGCAGAGGTGATGGCAACCATGAATGCAATTGTAAGAGTCAAGACGAAGAGGATAATTATGAAGTGGCTCAAAGAGAGCGCACATCAGGTATGTCAAAACAAGATTCAAGTCCCACTGAGGCATCACGAAAGGAACAGGAGGAAACATGTGAGTGATGCCTTTCAAGAATCCATTTACAACAGGGGATTTGAAAAGAGAAGGGTGATCAGGAAGCCTTAAGAAGGCTGAAATGACCGAGAGGTAGCCCTTGATAGTGCCCAGAGCAGAGCCCTGCTGGGCAAGAGAAAGGAGGAAGAGGAGAACCTCTGAAAGGGGGCAGAGAGTGGATCCACAGCCTTTGCTTTGCACCATGCCACATATTTGTTCCACCTGCAGGCGTATACAGTTTTTATGGAGGGACGCCTGGCTGCCATAATCACATCACAAACTTCAGGAGTTAAGTCAAATGGCCTCAACTGCCGCCGCTCAATCTCCGCGCATGTAGGTGGAGACTGGACAGGTTCGGGTGGAGTACCGTCCCCTGATGCTGCGACAGAAGGTCCTCCTGAAGAGGCAGACTAATCAGGGTATTGAATGACATGCTGAGTAGCTCGTGATACCAGTATCTTCATGCCCAGTGTGGAGCCACAAGGATGAATTGGGCCTGGTCTCGCTTGATCTTTTTCAGCACTCTGGGCAGAAGTGGTATAGGCAGAAAGGAGTACAACAGACCGCAGCTCCACTCGCGACGAAAAGCGTCACCGAGCGAGTGCCGCCTTGGAAATTCCAACGAGCAGAACTGATGACATTGCGCGTTCTCTTAGGTGGCGTATAGATCTAACCAAGGCTCTCCCCACTGCTGAAAGAGACCTTGCGCCACGTCCTAGTTCAGACGCCATTCGTGATCCATCATGCACCGGCAGCTGAGTTTGTTCGCCCTGGTGATCAAGGAACCTGCCAGGTGTTGAACACCAGGGTGAAGCCCTGGTGTTCCAGCCATAGCCAGGAGGCGCAGAGCCTCCTGACAAAGGGTCTACAACCCCCACCCCGCCCTGCTTGTTGCAGTACCACATGGCGGTGGAGTTGTCGGTGAATACCTGCACTACACTTTCCCCAGACAGAGGGAAGGAATGCCTTCAGTGCAAGTCTGATCGCCCGCAGTTCCAGAAGGTTTATATGGAGCCGGGACTCCGCCAGAATCCAGAGGCCTCTGATCTCCCTCTCTCCCATGTGCCCACCCCCCAGCCCAGGAGGGACGCATCTGTCACCACTAAGTGCTCAGTTTGGGGTAGGGAGAGAGATCTGCCGCTGACCCAATCGTGCTTCGTGAGCAACCACAGCAACTGACTCGCAGTGCCCTCCGAGATGGTCGGACATGTTGCCCTGAAGCTGTGCCCACTGAAACTTCAGGCCCCACTGCAGAGCCCGCATCCGCCACCTGGTGTGATGCACCAGAAGGATGCAGGAGGCCATCAGCCATAGGAGCCGCAGCGTCAACCTGACCAAGACTCTGGATAAAGGATGAAAGATCGGAATCAGAGCCTGAATATCCCGAACCCGCTGTTCAGGGGGATGAACCCGAAACTGCACGGAGTACAGAATCGCTCCGATGAAATGGAGCTTCTGAGAGGGGCACAGGTGTGACTTCGGCACATTGATGGAGAACCCCAGCGAGTGCAGGAGGTCGGCCATAGTCTGGAGGTGGGAGACTACTGTTTGGGGCGAGCTCGCCTTCAACAACCAATCGTCGAGATAGGGGGAAGACTGAAACCCCTGATATGCGCAAATGAACAGTAACCACCACCATCACTTTCGTGAACACCCGAGGGGCGCTGGTAAGGCCGAAGAGGAGCACAGTAAACAAAGTGCTTGTGGCCTACCGTGAACCGCAGGTAGCGCTGGTGGGCCGGCAGGACGGGGATGTGGAAATGTACGTCCTGCAAGTCTAACGCCACCATCCACTCTCCTGGGTCCAGGGCAGCTAGGACCTGAGCCAAAGTCAGCATAAACCTCTCCTTCCAGAGGAAGCAGTTGACGCTCCGTAGGTCCAAGATGGGGCGTAGGCTTACTTTGCCTTTCTTGGGTACCAGAAATTAGTGGAAATAGCAACCACGTCCTACTTCTGGCCCAGGAAAGCACTTGATGTCCCCCTTGGCCAAAAGGCCCATAACTTCCTCCTGCAGAAGTTGCAAGTGATCCCCCAACAAGCGGTGGTTCTGCAGTGGCATGGCTGGAGGGGTCGCCTCGAAGGGGAGGGAGTAGCGTCGAACGATTTGGCCACAAAAAGGGTGAAAAGTGGAAGTTTGCTGGCCTAGGCCATAGCCCTGGAGTCCTTAAAACGCTCCGGCGCACTATCCGCTTTGACACCAATGAGGCCATCGAAGGGCATGTTTATGAGCGTGGCCTGGACATCACCCGAAAAGTTGGCGGACCTCAGCCAGGCGTGGCGGCGAACCGCCACTGTTGTTGCAATCGCTCTACCCAGCGAGTTTGTGGTGTCAAGTCCACACCGTATCGAGAAGAGTGCTGCATCCCACCCTTCCGACAGGGCGAGTCGTGACCGGGCCTCCTCTGGGCACTGTGGCAGCACCTCCACAACCGTATCCCACAGAGAGTGGGTGCAACGGCCCAAAAGGCAGGCGGTGTTGACAGACCGGAGCCCCAAACTCAAGGAGGAGAACAGTTTCTTCCCAAACTGATCATACCTTTTGAATTCCCGATCAGGAGTAGAGGTCGGGAATGCGGTCTGGGGCGTAGAGGTCTGGATCACCAGGATCTCGGGGGTGGGGTGAACGGACCGAAAGCAGAGGGTCTCCCGGAGACGGGCGATGACGTCTGGCCACGTTCCGATCCACAGGGAGGCCTGTGGAGGTCTTAACCAGGTGCCCATCAGAACGTCAGTGATGGCTTTTTTAAACGGCAGTAGAGGCTCCGAGGAATTGCCTGCTGTTTGAGCACCTCAGTGAGGTGGTTAGTCCTCACAGCCGCGACAGGGAGCTCAAGAGCCAAGGCCTTGGCCGCCCTGTTCAACACCATGCTGTAAGCAGCCCCCCTCCTTCAAAGCTACTGAGGGAGGAGAGACGAACCCAGTGTTGGGCGAAGTGTCCAGACCACTGGCCTCCCCCAGCTTTTCTGCCCAGTCCTGGCTCAACAGGCACTGCTCTGCCAGAGGGTCATCAGACCCCTCCCAGTCCTGCTTGTCATCCATCTCCTGATAAACAGGCAAAAATGATGGAGGCGGGTCGTAGGTGAAGGCCTCCTCCATCGACGCCGGAGACTGTGCAGAGCGGTGCCGGTCCGACGCCGGACCGGGGCTGAAACTGGGGTCAACGTCGTCCGAAGACGGCGCCGGGAGCAACACCACGGAGGAGTCATGAGGTCAACTGGAGACAATCTGGATCAAGGACTGGATACTGTGGGGCCCTGCGGCGTCGTGACCGGAGTCAACGACGGCGCCAAAGCACCTGACGGCTCTGGGGCCAGAGCCGCAGGCCCACTAGGGCTCCCAGTTGGACCCACAGGGCCCAAATGCGCCTAAGCAGGTTCCGATGGAGGGAAGTGCAATTTCATGGCCGTGAGGAAAGCACTTATCTCCTCCGGCGTCACGTGCAGCCCAGGGACCGGCGGGTATGGAACTGGACGCCGCGCCTCCAGCAGAGCCGCGCAGGCGGTGTCGCCCGAACCCCCGCCACGTTGCGCGAGCGTCAGGGGGAGTCGGAAGAGCGATGGCGCCTTAGACTTAGTTTTCGAATGCCTCGACTTACCGGAGGACTTGGAGCCAGACGAGTGGTGGGGGCTCGTCGAGCGGCGATGACTGAGGCTTAGCGACCAGTCCCTCAACTTCCTCCTTGACCGGTACCTAGAGCAGACTGCCAGAGCTCGAGCAGCTTATGGGACCGCTCCAGTCTAGCTTCGAGGTAAAGGCCCGGCAGTCCGGGCACGACTTATGATAGGCCCAGAGGCAGTAAAGGCACCTACGGTGGGGGTCGGTCACCGACATCAGGCGGTGACCGGCCTCGCAAGGTAAAGGCACCTACGGTGGGGGTCGGTCACCGACATCAGGCGGTGACCGGCCTCGGAAGGTTCAAAACCATGCATCCCTAACGGCACAGAGAGTCGAAGGTCGACTCAAAGTGATCAAAAGATTAAAAAAGTTAATCAAAAAATGACTAGAGTAAACGAACTACTGACGTCGGCGCACGAGGGCTGCGTCTAAATACTCAGACGACGTCATCCCGGAGATCACGACGCCGACGGCTGACTCAGATCTGCAAACGATGCCTACCAACATGCAGCGGTACTGCTGACGAAAACTTTCCAGATCCAGTCTAAGGTAAGAAATCTAACACCAACGTTTATCTTTCAGATTTCTTAAATCAGATGGGATGCCTGTGATTCAAAAGCAGTGGTTCGAAGAACTCATTAAAGCCCTTACACTGGCAGCTGAGGTAGCTGTAGTTAAATGTGAAGCACACACTCCTGGACAGGACTTTGTCTCCAGAGGTAACGCTCTGGCAGACTGGACAGCTAAAGCTGCAGGCAGAGCCCTACCCCCAACCTGTAGCTACACCAGACGCTCAGAACGCCCCTATCCTACTTGCCCAAACAGTAACTCCAGCAGACAGAAGGAAGGGTAGCTCAAGCAGAAAACACAGACATGCATGAAAAAAAATAGTATTTCCAGCAGAGCAGACAGACATGAGTGAAGAAACACTTGACACGAACACCCCTTACACTATTGACAACACGCAACAATATGATCACATTGCACAACTACATCTAAGAGAAATACAAGAAAGTGCAACACATCGAGAGAAAGTTCTGGAAAAAGAGGATTACAGCAGGACCCTGCTGATTTCATTTACAGGCAGACCATGACTGGAAAGCCTGTCATGCCACAAGCCTTACTGCAGGTGGCACTGGACCTACTACACCTCCCCACACATGTCTCCCGAGATATGTCCACAACGTTACAAACAGACTGGTTCATTCCCAATGCCCACGAGCTGATACAACTGTTAATAAATGCCTCATCTGCCAACAATATTCATCAAACCCAACTCTCAAAACAGTCGCCTCCACCATACCTAAACCCTCGGACCCCTTTAAAGAACTCCACACCAACTGTCTGTATGCTTGATCGATGCCAAAATAACTGATATCTCATTGTGGTAGTATGCCCATTCTCACGCTGGATTGACGCTGGACCATGTATCCACTGCGATGCCTAAGCAGCCGCCACATTCCTACTCCGTGACTTCATTTCGCGCTGGGGCGTCCCAGACGCGATCCGGACCGATAACGGAAGTCATTTTTCAAATGCCATCTTTTCCTCCCTCACAACAATGCTACACATCAGACACAAACTAACAATCGCTAACCACCCCCAAAGCAACGGCATTTGTGAGCGCCTCAACGGCCTGCTCTAAAGTAAAAGAAAAATAAGCGCCACAATTATTTAAAAAAAGGCTCTACTGACTCCCACTTCGTAGTGTAGTTCCTATATTCCCAATAGGTTCTGCGCATTGGAATAATATATCCTATAGATTTGACGTAGGACTGAGGTCGACTAAGTCTCTATCGAATATACTAGACTTAATAATGTGTGCCAGCTAGCTCAGAGGTCAATAGAAACTCTTGAATTCCAAGAAGGGATTGGTCTCCGACAACCGCATAAACATGAAACTTACTTTCCCCAAGATAAAACGTATCTGAGTCTTGGAAACAATAGATATATATTTCACTCAGTCAATCGTGCGTGCTTTGTTTCACTAGAGGTGCAGAGAAAAATGAAAGACTGGCGTTTTCAATAAAAGGTTTTATTAAACAGTCTCTCAAGCATAAGAAATGAACTGCTACAATCGTAAAACTGTGTAAAGTATAATGAATACAGTATAAATAGTAGAATAAAATAATACTGTAAGAGCATTGTATGGTTCCTAAACAATATATTACATGAAACAAGTTACTTACCTGTAACTTTAGTTCTCCAGTATTGGTAACTTTCATAGATTCCCATTGCTTGTATCATTCCCCGTCGTCGGAATGGGAGCCTCGGTGATATAGATATAGATATAGATAGATATATATACCTAGGTAAATACACCCTAATGGGTGTAAAAAAGTAAAAAATTAGGCCTAGGCCTCATTATATCTTGTAGCCTATTGGCGTCATTATGTAAAAAGACCCAAAAGCCACCTTAGCAACCAATCAGATCAGCCTCACCCTGTGGAACCTTCCTGAGAAAGCTCAGAGCCTCAGATTTTGGTAGCCGTTGCTTTGCCACATCATCACCTAGCCCTAAAGTGAGCTTTCCCAGGGGAGGCGGGTGGGCGCATGGGAATCTATGAAAGTTACCAATACTGGAGAACTAAAGTTACAGGTAAGTAACTTGTTTCTTACTCCAGTATTGGAACTTTCATAGATTCCCATTGCTTGTATCAGAGTAGATAGCAGTTAGCATACCTCAAACATTTCGTGCACAGTTACAGAATCATTACAAACCAATGATATCACAGATTATAACAACCATAAAGCAGTAACCAAAGCATAATAAACGAAACGTTTGCAAAAACAGGAGGGAAGAGAGGAAAGCTCACCTCTTATTGGAAGAGATTTCTCAGGACTGCCTGTCCAACAGCCGAATCCTCCTTTGCAGCAGCCTCCAGGCAGTAGTGCCTCGTGAATGAGTGAGTACTGCTCCAGGTGGCCGCTCTGCAAATATCCTTTATGGATACCCCAGCAAACAGCGCTGTTGATGCTGAGATTGATCTTGTGGAATGCGCCTTCACCTGTCCTTGTAAAGGCTTGCCTGCCGCCTGGTGGCAGAAACGGATCGCACTTGTTATCCATCTAGAAATCCCTTGCTTTGACAAAGGAAATCCTTTCCTTGGGGCTCCGAAAGCCACAAACAGCAGGGGTGTTTTCCGAAATCCCGCTGTGCGTTGCAGATAGAATTTCAAACATCTCTGCACGTCCAGAGAATGAAGTGTCCTCTCAGCCTGGGTTGAAGGTCGAGGAAAAAAAGATTTCAAAACCACTGGTTCATTAAGATGAAAGTCTGTCGGTACCTTCGGAATGAACTTGGGGTTCAATCGTAGGATCAATGTATCGTTCTTGAACTGCAAGAAAGGTTCTTTGATAGTTAAAGCCAGAAGCTCTCCTCTCCTTGCAGAGGTAAGTGCCAAGAGAAGCGCCACTTTCCATGATCGGAACTTTAGGTCCGCTTTATGTATTGGCTCAAATGGCGATCTCATCAGTTGAGCCAGGACCACATTCAAGTGCCACACCGGAGGTGGGGGCCTAACTGGCGGAAAGACTCTAAACAGTCCTTTCAGGAATTGTTTTATTACTCTTGCTGATAATAGAGAAGGGCCCGATCTCGTTCTTCTATACCTGGAAATAGCTGCCAAGTGGACCTTGATGGAAGCATGAGCCAGGCCTGCCTGTGGCAAAGATAGAATGTATGGCAAGAGTTGATGCGGAGCTGAAGAGAATGGATGTACTTTCTCTCTCTGGCACCACAAATGGAACCTCTTCCATTTCGCTCTATATGTCTTATTAGTGCTAGGAGCTCGTGCCTGCGCCAAGATGTTCCTGCATTCTTCTGAGATGTCTAAATCCTTAAACTCCCTGTATTCAGGCGCCAAGCTGTTAATTGAAGCGAGCTCGGGTTCGGGTGGAGAACCTGGCCGTTGTACATTGACAGAAGTGTCTGGTTGGGTTGCAGATGAATGGGCTCTCTCTCCGATAGAAGAAGCAACTCCGTGTACCAAAACTGGCGAGCCCAGGCAGGCGCTATCAGTATCATCCTGCACCTGTCCATCTTGAGCTTCTTGAGGACTCGAGTAATCAGGGGAAATGGTGGAAAGGCGTAAACAAACGCGCCTGACCAAGACATCGAAATGGCATTCCCCAGTGACCCTCGATGGTGTTCCCTGCTTGCATAACACCAGCATTTCTTGTTCCCTGGTGTTGCAAACAGGTCGATCGCTGGGGTTCCCCAACGGAAGAAGATGTCTTTGACCACTGTGCTGTCCAATTCCCACTCGTGCGAGACTGCTCTCAGGCGGCTTAGTGTATCTGCCTTCGTGTTGCATACTCCTGGAAGGTGTTCTGCCACAAGCGTGATGTTCTGCGATATCGCCCATTACCACAGCATCTGGGCTTCCTGTGAAAGCAGTGGCGATCTTGTGCCTCCCTGCTTGTTGACGTAATGCATTGCGGTGTTGTCCGTCCGCACCAGGATTGCCGAATTTGCAATCCTTGGAAGGAAAGCCAACATCGCCAATCGAATAGCCCTTAGCTCCAGAACGTTGATATGTAAACTACGTTCTCCCGGAGTCCAGTGACCACTGACTTGGAGGTCTTGCATGACCGCTCCCCAACCTTGAAGGGAAGCGTCCGTGGTAATGACGTGAGGAGCCGGTGCAGCCCTGAAACAGAGTCCCACTGTGAGGTGCGATCTTTTCATCCACCATGAAACCGACCGTTTCATCTGCTGGGTAACAGTCACCCTGTCGTCGAACGACCCTTCCACCTGTCTCCACTGAAGGTCCAGTTCCTCCTGTAAGGGGCGCATTCGCAGCCTGCAGTGCGGAATCAATTGAATACAGAATGAATTCGACCCTAGAAGAGATTTGCACATCCTGTTATCCAACTTTTCTTCTGCAAACGAGTGGCTGACGACATGAGTTTCATCTGTCTCTCTTCCGATGGGAAGGCTTTGCACACCTGCGTATCGAGTATCGCTCCCAAGAACTTCACCGTACCTGCCGGTTGAAGAACCGATTTTTCCTTGTTGAGTTGTAAACCCAGATGAATAAAGAGGTTTAAGCACCTGTTCACTGCCTTTGATGCCTCTTGTAAGCTTGGAGCCTTCAGCAGCCAGTCGTCTAAGTACGGGAATACTTCCAGCGACTGTCTTCTCAGAAATGCTGCTACCGGGGCCAGCACCTTTGTGAATATCTGAGGAGCGGATTTTAATCCAAATGGGGGCACCATGAACTGGAAGTGACTCTTGCCTACTGTAAAGCGAAGGAAACGTCTGTGAGTTGGATGGATCGGGATATGAAAATAGGCATCTTCTAGGTCTAATGTTGCCATGAAGTCGCCTGGGTTCAAGAGGCGCAATATGTCCTGGAGTGAAATCATCCGAAACAACAGCTTCATGAGATAGGTGTTGAGCTCCCTTAAGTCCAGGATCGGACGCCACTTTTGTTTCGTTTTGCGGATCAGAAAAAATCTTGAATAGAAACCTTCTCCTCTGTGATAGGGGAACGCGTTGGATCGCCCCCTTCTGAAGCATTTGTTGAACTTCCTTTTGTAGAAGGTTTAGATGTTTTGAAGTAGAGGCGTGGGGAGCTCTTGTAGGTGGAAATTCCTGGAATTCTAGTGTATGCCCATTTCGGATGATGTTCAATACCCACTGATCCGATGTTATATCTTCCCAGCTGCTCAGATGTTGTGATATCCTGCCGCCCACTGGAGATCCCAGAAGCGGAGGAACAGTTGGCAGAGTCAGGAGGCCGCTATTGACGCTTGCCAGCGTCTTTGCCCTGTCGCCCCTGTCGTCCACGAGCGTTCTGACGAGAGAAAGACTGGGATTGTGATTGTCGCTGATAATACTGATTGCCGTACTGAGGTCTGTACGACTGCGACTGCTGCGAGTATCGTTGCTGCCGATAGCCTCCTCTTGGTGAAGTGAAGCCTCTTCCTCTTGCTCCACGGAACGGTGTTCTTCTATATTGTAGGTTTCCCAGAGCCCTTGCTGTCTCTGTGTCTTTCTTTATACCCTGTAGGGTCTCATCGACATGCTTCCCAAATAACATGTCCCCATCAAAGGGCAAGTCAAAAATCCTATTCTGGACCTCTGGCCGGAAGTAAGTCGCTCGCAGCCACCCTGGTCGCCGAAGAACCGCCGCGCTGCCCAGAGCACGGAAAGAAATGGTGGCGATGTCCATCGCGCAGTCAATCATTTCCGAAGAAGAACGTTGCCCTTCTTCTAGAAGTTTCTGCGCTTCACCTTTAGGGTCATCCGCTAGAAGATCCACATAGTGTGCCACATCACTCCACATCTGGCGGTCGTATCTTGCTAGGATCGCCAAGGCATTCGCCGCTCTGACCAATAAGCTAGCCATCGACGAAAAACGCTTCCCCGCGTTGTCTAGCCTTCTACCCTCCTTGTCTGGTGGAGTTGTGAGGGTGGCCGAAGGATTCCGTGATTTCTTCTGCGCCGCCTGCGATATGACCGAGTCTGGTCTAGGTTGTCCAATCAAGCAGGCGGGACTGTCATCAGGAGCTTTATATTTTTTTTCTCCAAGCGGGGAAGAGTTGGAATGACCGTCGCTGGGGACTGCATCACCTTCTTTTCTTCCTCCCATATGTGTTCCACAATGGGAATCGAACGCACCGCCTTACGGTATGCCTCTTTAAAATCGTACAAGAAACAATCCGTAGATGTTGTAGGCATTGCTAGCTTAAAGCGTGCTGTGGCTCTTTCCATCAAACTGAAGAAACCTCCCACATCAGCCGGAGGCGAATCGACCGGGTCTGGCACTGGTGAAGCCGGATCCGGAGCTACATACTGGTTCCATTAGTGATCAGGGTCTTGATCCTGGTTCTCCCCTGTTTCATCCTCATCCGAGGTATCTACTTCGACTTGCGTCTGCCGAGGATATTTCCTCTCATGTTCCTCCTGTGCAGGCGGTACTGACTGAGCTGCCACCACCTGCGGTTGAACCTGCGCTTGACCTTCCACTGGTCGCGACCCTTGTCTGCTCCTATACTCCTCCAGCATTGCTCTTAAGTCTGTCAAAAGACTTATAGGCATCGTCACCATGCCTTGCTGTGGTTGGGTTTCCTGGTATGCGACCTGTTTTTGTGGTCACTGCTCCTGCCGATAATACTCCTCATCTGGGTCCGAATCATGGTATTTTAGATTAAACTGAGATGGACTGTATGCATCCCCATACATCTCATTCTCCTCCTCCGAGTAATCCTCTTCGTCCAACAAAAGGGCTGGAGGTAATGATGGCACCTTTCTAGGTGAAGTCATATCTGGAGTTATTCTCCTCTTCCTGATGCTTTCTGTAGCACCTGCCGTCGACTGCGTTGAAAACGAATCCACCATCTCCTTATTTTGAATCGTCGTCGACGGGACCGTCGACGAGAGTCCCTTCACCGTCGACGGGATCATCGACGGAACTGTCATCGTCAACGGGCTCGTCATCGTCGACAGGATCGTCCACGGGCTCGTTGTCGACGCGATCGTCGCCGTCGAGATTGCCACCGTCGACGGGATGGTCCTAGTCGACGAGGTGGTAACTGTCGACGTGGTTATCGTCGTCGACGCTGTCGTCGATCCAGTCTTCGTCGACAGCATCGACGCTCTCGTCGTCGTCGTCCTCGTCGTCGCTGGATGGCTCGTCGACGACTAAGGAGACAAATTCACCACAGAGGCTTTAGAGCTTTTCTTGCCCACTGTAGAGGCCTCTACAGTCGGTTTTTTGAAGGACTTGGCTACCTTTTCCTGATGTGAAGGCCCCGCCGAGCTCTCATCCAGTTTAGCCTTTTGCACCTGTGGTGCTTGCCTTTCCCTCTCCTTTACACTCACGTGAGGAGATTCGTTAGGCCCTGGGTTGCCAGACCTATCAGAGGTCCCACGCATAGCCATTGAGGGGGGTTCAGTTGAAACCTCCACAGACGATCCACCCCTCTTCAACGATGTCTTAGAAGATAATGATCTGGCATCTTCCTCATCACTAGAAACCACTACCTCCTTTCTTTCCAACTTCCTGAGCCACAGAAGTAGCCTTCCTTCACGATCACGGAGGGTTTTCACTGACATCCTCCTGCATATACTACACCCCTCTGTCTTATGGTCAGGGTATAAACAGTATATACAGTCATTATGTTGATCTTCCATATAAAGTCGTTTTTTGCCACAAGTGGCACAAGCCCTGATAAGGCTCTTCTTTTCCTTATCAGCCATTTTAAAGCTGAAAGAAATCCTATCAGAAAACCCGCAAGGGTAGCTCAGAAACACTGGAGCTGGATTTCTCAGCAGGAGAAAAGACTGCTTCTCTCTCAGTGCGTCTGCTGGAGGGTCGGCTTCCTTCGGCCCTTGCTGTAGCAGGGCGCGTCGGGCAAGTAGATAGTCGGAACTGCTGCAAACCACTGTGTTTGCTTGGGCGAGTGTGGGCATATTTATACCGCGAAGGTGCAGAGTTTGACGTACGGTTGGACATAACGTCAAAGAGTTTCAGTTCTTTGACAACTCCATGAGTTATTGGACAAATCAATATTCAAGCAAGGGGGAAGTCCCTAGCTGCTGAAGCTGAGTTTTTCCAAGAAATCATTGTGGATTTTCAGAACTAGTGGAAGTAGCCCTGCCGTATTTGGACTGCATGAGCTATCCCTAAATATGGTTATGATTTCTAAGCCTATATAAGGATATGGTCATTTATACCTATACAAGGGCATGAATCGGGAAACTTACAATAGGGTCCTAAAATAATACAGAACAACTTGCCCTCTTTTCATTAAGAAATTGCCCAAGTTCGGATCACCACCTCACACCCAATCAGCTGGTCACTGGACGATTCATAAATATAGCAGTCCCTTCCACCAGGCAAAAAACTGATAGTAAGTCATCCTCTGATATTGTGAAAGCAGAACTCTACGTTTAATTTTGCACACTAACACGTGCGGCGCAGTTCCTTTCTACCCAGGTATCCAAGAGGAAGGATAAGGGCCACATCCGTCCTGAGCTCCCACCAATTTGTACTGGAACCCTGATTTTCATCCGGAAACAAGTCATAGGCTGGAAGGACCCCAAGTTTGAGGGCCCCTCGTGGTGATAGATTCATCACCAACTGCCGTCCAGATAGCTGAGGAAAGCATGGATTCATCGCCGCGACGTCCGCCTCGACCCTGCACCTCCGCAGCACCAGACAATAGACTGAAAGAAGAAAATGATATGCTCATGGTCCCCCCTGAATGAGGACAGCGGCTTCCCTTCCACTGTCGATGTAGATTAAGACGGCACTCAAATGCTGCTCCATGAATACAGCGAAGATTGAAACCCCAGAACCTCCATCTTTACAGACTATGTGGAATTTACCTGTGATGACGGGCAACTACAGGTGTGGACATTGCAAAGCTTGTCCCATGGGTCTGCAAACAAAACTGTTTACAAACATCACAACATAGACCTGAAAACATTCACAAATTGCAATACAAATAATGTTATTTACTGTATTCTATGCCCATGTGGCCTTGCCTACATAGGACAAACAGCAGAAAGTCAAGGTACGCATCCTCCAGCATCAGAGCAGGATCAGATGTGAGGTCATTGGGGCACCACTGGTATACCACTACAGAAGGGCAGGCCACACTGTGGAAGAGATACAATGGTTGGTTCTCGAGAGAGTATCCCTAGGACCCAGGGGTGGCAACTTCAGTGCCATTCTTGACCTAAGGGAAAGTAAATGGAGTACCACAACACATTGCCAAATGCCACTTTTATCTTTGCCGCATACAAGGGCAAATTCAGGTCATGGCGGCGGACATATCCACAGAATATGTAAACACCACAAAATGGACTACACCTACAACATACACAAAGTGGTCTCTGACCCTACAGGCCTCAAGGAAATAATACAGGAAATGTGTAGGACCAGAGTGAGAGACATGGACTCGAAGGCACATGTAATAAGGGAACATGGATGGATCTCATCATCCTTACCCCCAGCTAAATGTGATGGGTCAATAAGACACACACACATTAAATAGCTGCCCTTGTCAAAATAGAACAGTGCTACGCCTGCGGTCTCATATCTTTTACAACAAGTGGAATGGTCCTGGCTTTGTGGCATGCAAAGCAGCATCTTTAGGCCCCCCTTGGGTAGATTCAGATTATGAAGAAGGGATTGACTGGGAAGTTGAGCTTGAATGTGAAGAAATATGGCATCAGGAAGACAGGAGATACACCTGGGCTGGGGAAGGAATGTCCAAACCAAAAAAAACATTTATACTAAAAAAATCCTCTTTTTTGCTTCATAGGTAACGGCTCTGTACCTGTTGGACGTACCACAGATTGCAACTCCACTATCTTTACATTTTGATATGCAGTTCGGTACCTCCGCCCTGATGGACTACTACTGGGCTTGTGGAGAACGCCTCTATCACCAACCACCTTCTCAGTGGCATGGACTTTGCTCCTTAGTCACTCTACATGAAGTACACCTGGGTGTGCCAGCACCAAATGCCTCCGACATCCTGTCGCACCCAATGACGGGTGATGTCACCTTCCGCCACCGGCAATCAGCTCAGTACTTTGCAAACTATGCCTTTGATGACATTCCTAAAGAATTCTGCCTCTTCAACGATGCCCAGCTCTTTTTTGGAGGGGTAGTTCCACTCTTCCAGACTAAAGCAAATGCCTGATGGCTCGAGGTAACACGTTATAAGGTAATGAAGGCCATCAACAGCACTAGGGAGGGACTAAATGCAATTAGAGAAGAGCTGCGCCCCTTAAGAATAATGGTTTTGGAGCATCGCTATTTTCTTGACATGCGGACTGCTAAAGATGGTGGACTGTGTCACAGGATAGGAAAATCCTGCTGCACTTTCATACCGGGAAACAAGGAGAATGGATAAATTGCAAAGGCCATTGATGAGTTGACCAACTTGGGAAAGAAGATGGCAGAGGAAGGAGGTGCCCTCACAGACATTTTTCCGGCAGACTGGTTCGACTTTGGCTGGGTGCCTTCATGGCTGACTGATTCTGAAATTAGTGATACCCATAGAGTGAAAAAGGTTGCTTCTGTGTTGCGTATTTCAGATAAGGAGCCACTGTGTAAAGAAAATTGGTACAAAGGTAATAGGGATGAACTACGCTAGCACAGGGCTTTACTAGGCAGCAAAGTATTAAGACATGGATCGTGTTCCTGGGGATGGGCCTGGGATACAATTAGAAATGAGTGAGCTAGCAGCACCTGGCACTCACTAGGACATACCTACGGCTCACCCACTTCCCACAAGTAGAGACACCCTGAGAGAGGGCTCTGCAGCTGGTTAATACTTATTAGGTCTGAAGGAGAAGGTGTCGACCTAACGAAACAACAACAGGGTGGGGGTTTAAGTGCTATGTTAACGACACGCCCTGGATCCCCCCACTAGCAGAAGGATCACCGAGATACTCTGTAAGGAGTGTGTTCAAAAATGAACAAGAGGCGGGAAACGTTGAAGGATGACGTTTTACCATATAATTTCCCAACATAGCATTTTAGCTTGACCCAAGTAGAAGGAATATCCATGCATAGGCCCTGCGAGCTAAAAACTGGAAATGTGTTATCTTGACCATTTTCAACATACACAGTCAGTAAGTGATAGCCCACACATCCCTTGAACCCCCAGCACGTAGGCCAAAGCCCACTGCCCTCATGTAACCATCTTTTAATAATAAAATCTATTAGGCCCCAATGTTCTTGAACATGCATTACTTTTGTGCTGAACACGGCGAGGCAGCTTGGGCAACCAGAAAACTACAGAAACTTTCCACAGTTGCAAAACCAGCGCATCACACACACACACACACACACACACACACACACACACACACACACACACACAAGACCAGCTGGTACACCCTTGACATTTCATAAATATCATATGCTTCATTTTTATTATGAAAGTTTCCAAGCTTGCTCAAATGAAACTACGACAGCATCTTGCAACGATAACACCTGTTTTTAAGTTCCGCTCATTTTTATTTATTTTTTTAGATATCTACGCCACAAATGTTTTTTTTATAAAATGCGGTCAAGCATGGCTGGCCACTGGCTCAAACACCTGACGCAATGGGTCACCACTTCTGTGTCCTAGGGTTGTAGCAACACCACTGTAGGCGTGCGATCAACCACCTGCGCCAGTAGGACTCCAGTATATACGACAATGCGGTTTAACCATTCTGCATTAAACAGATATATATGTCCTGCACCCCACTTAAGACCCAGCACACTCCTGCAGTGACTAGCACAAGCGTGGGTTCTCAGGCCAGCCGTTTTATCAGATTTGGGACTGCTAAGCCTGGTCTGAGGTGGTACATCCCAATTTAGATAACCTTTTACCTTTTGATCTCTTCATTTATTCCCAGTTCTTAGCCAATTCATTTCATTTAATTTACCTTCAAATTTTAATTCTTGCATGGTTGTTTTTCTCATTTAAGGTTTGCCTACTAGGTTCTTGCACATTATAAATGTGTACTTGTGTTTTATTTCCGACGGATTGAAGTAAGGTTTTCTAAATATTATTTCTCCAGCTAATGAGTAGTTGAATATATTCCCTGTTGAGCTAATGATTTAATGAATAAAAGTGCCACTTTAACGCTATTTCTTGTCTCGCATCTATGTTCCTTATTCTCAGATAAGAGGTCTTTCGGTGGCTTGTGACCACACCAGAAGAGCAATTTATTTCCATTTATCAGGGGGGTATTGTGAAGCGAGGCACCGCTTTGAAGTGCAGGGTCCCTTTCCAGGGGTACCTCCACATCTCTGGTTACCACCCTTATAGGTTCCCCTGCAATAACGAATATGCTACTTACCAGTATGCATCTGTTCTTGGCATGTAGGGCTGCTGTGCATAGATCGCCACCTAGTGTTGGGTCCAGATGATTGCACATTGTTGTCCTGGAAGAGTCTTCGAAGTATCACAAGATTATTGTATTTCTTATATAGCGCCAGAATCTACCCCCGAAGGGGTATCTCCGCGCTTGCCTTGGGAACCCGTCCTGGTTTTTCCCTGTGAGATAGCCCCTACAGGGCATCCCCAAGGTGAAAGCCAGGCATCCCGCCGCGGGGGGGGGCCGTTGTGGAGATTAAGCAAGCTTAATGCCCAGAGTTGCAGAGTGTGAACCCATGATTAGGTCAGGCACCGAAGCGAGAATTATCGAGTCCGTGGACATTTGAGCTCAACACTCTGCCGCGTCGGGAATCGAACCCTGGTCCCGGGTCTGACCTCTGCTTCAGGGTCTGCCTGCTCTAACCAGTAAGCCACCCTTCTCCATAGGTGGCTCCTCCCCTGGACTACAGTGCGCATGGGCATTGACTCCATCCTCAGAATGTTTTTCGCCATTGTGGCAAAGAAGGAGTGTAACACTGTAAGTGATGACCATGCTAAGAGTAATTGAGTGCTGCAGCCGCTGCAAACGCCGGGGAGGAGGGCGGGCAATATGAATGTCAGCAGCCCTACATGCCAAGAACAGATGCATACTGGTAAGTAGCATACTCGGTTCGAGGCATGTGGGCTGCTTAATTCATATCAGTGCATAGAATATATAGCAGTCCCTCCATTAGCGGCGGCCGCCTGTGCCAGGTGCAGCAGTTTGAAAAAGTGTTTTTAGAACAGCCTGCCCTACAGCTGCCTGCTGTTTGGAGTGCACATCTACGCAGTAGTGTTTTGTAAACTTGTGTGGTAGACCATGTGGCTGCCCTACATATGTCTTCTAAAGGAATATTTCCAAGAAAAGCCATGGAGGCCCCCAACTTTCGCGTGGAGTGGGCACTCGGGGGAACCGTTAATGTGTGCTTGGCCTTTTGATAGCAAATCTGAATGCACTTACAATCCACCTGGCTATACCTGCTTTGGAAATGGGGTTGCCTTTGTGTTGTGGTGAAAAGGCAACAAACAGTTGTTTTGTTTTCCTAAAATCTTTTGTCCTATCTACGTAGTACATTAGAGCTCTTTTGACGTCTAGTGTGTGGAGCATTCTCTCTGCCACTGACTTAGGATTCTGGAAGAACACTGGCAGTTCTATAGTTTGATCTGGAACTGTGAAACCACTTTAGGCAGAAACTTAGGGTTAGTGCGGAGTACCACCCTGTTGGAGTGAATCTGTATGAATGGCTCCTGGATAGTCAGTGCCTGAAGTTCACTAACTCGTCGTAGCGATGTGATTGCTATTGGGAAAGCCAGTTTCCACGTCAAGAATTGAATCTCGCATGAGTGGAGAGGCTCAAAAGGTGGACCCATCAGCCTGGTGAGGACCATGTTTAGGTTCCATACAGGCACTGGTGGGTGTCTGGGAGGAATAACTCGTTTGAGTCCCTCCAGAAAGGCTTTGATGGCAGGCACTCTGAAAAGCAAGAGATGCTGCCTGTTCTGGAGATAAGCTGCTATTGCGGACAAATGTATACGAATGGAAGCATAGGCCAGATTGCATTTGTATAGATGTAACAGATAACAAATGATGTTGTGAGTAGATGCATCTAGCGGGTTGATTTTGTGTTCGGCACAATAAATTACAAACCGCTTCCATTTTGCTGCATAACATGCTCTAGTGGTGGGCTTCCTTGCCTCCCTTATGATATCCATACAGTCAGGAGGCAAGTTGAGGTAGCCAAATTCTAAGACCTCAGGAGCCAAATCGCCGAGTTGAGCTGTTGCGGATCTGGATGATGAATGTCGCCATGGCTCTGCGTCAAAAGCCTGGGTGTGAGGTGCAGCCTTTGATGCGGTACCACGGAGAGTTCTAGAAACGTGGTGTACCATGGTTGGCCTGCCCACGTTGGAGCGACCAGGATGAGTCATCAAGTGTTGCTTCAGCTTGCGTGCCACCAGCGGTATTAGAGGTGCTGGGGGAAAAGCGTACGCAAATATGCCTGACCAGTTCATCCATATCGCATTGCCTTGCAACTGTGGGTGTGGGAACCTGGCAGCAAAGCTTTGGCGTTTTCCTTTGTGGCGAACAGGTCTATCTCTGGATGACCCCACTGCTGGAAGTACGGCTGGAGTACTGATGGATGTATCTCCCACTCGTGCATTTGGTGGCGGTACCTGCTGAGCAGGTCCGCCATCTGATTGTCCTTGCCCGAGAGGTGTTCCGCCATGAGGAAGATGTTAGTCTGAATGGCCCACTTCCACATGCTCTGAGCCAGATGACAGCTGCGGAGAGTGTGTGCCCCCCTGCTTCTGTATGTAGTACATGGCCGTCATGTTGTCCGTCCGGATCAACACAACCTTGTTGCACAGATGTACCTTGAATGCTTTAATCGCCATGAAGATAGCCATCAGTTCTAGAAGGTTGATGTGCATCTTCCTGTGCTGTCCATAGTCCCTGCACTGTGTAATGGAGTACATGAGCTCCCCATCCCTGGAGAGATGCGTCAGTTGTCAGAATAATCTGTGGTACAGGCTCCTGGAACGGTCGGCCTCTGCAAAGGTTTTGTGTATTCCACCAATGCAGAGTTGTATGCGCAACCGGTCACCAACACTAGGTCTTTCAACTGTCCGTGAGCCTGATTCCACTGACGTGCCAAACATTCCTGAAGCGGACACATGTGTAGTCTCGCGTGCGGGCCTATGAAGATGCAGGAGGCCATCATGCCTATCAACTGCATGAACACTCGTGCTGGAAGCGAGTGTTGTGGTTTGAATTGTTGTATCAGCAATTGCATGCTGTTGATCCTCACTGAATTTGGCTGTGCTTTGGCTGCCAGAGTATTGTCGCGCCCAGATACTGCCGTACGTGGGCGGGCTGAAGGTGGGACTTTGGATAATTCAGTGAGAACCCCAGATCGTGAAGGTGAATGGTGTGGGACATGTGGGCGGCACACTGCTGGGCCGACATCGCCTGGATAAGCCAGTCGTCCAGATAAGGGTAGACGTGAAAGTTCTGTCTCCGTAGGTGTGCAGCCACTGTCGCCAGGAACTTGGTAAACACCCTGGACGCAGTCTTCACTCCGAAAGGCAGGACCTTGAACTGATAATGCTGATCCTAAATGGTGAACCGGAGGTATTTTCTGTGTGACGGGTGTAGCAGTATATGGAAATATGCATCCTTCAGATCTAATGTTGCGAGAAAATCTCCCTGACTGAGTTACGGTAGAACCTGCTGTAATGTGAGCATGTGAAAGTGTTTCGATAGAATGTACTGGTTTTGGGGCTTGAGGTCCAGTATGGGTCTGAGGGACCCGTCCTTTTTTGGGATCCAGTTCAAGTTAAAGTTCAAAAATTTGTATACCGCACTACTCACCCAGAGGGTCTCAAGGCGCTTGGGGGGGGGGGGGAACTTTACTTATCGAATATCCAAGTTTTTAGTTGCTTTCTGAAGGAGAGGTGGTTCTGTGTAAGGCGGAGGTGGGTGGGGAGAGAGTTCCAGGTTTTGGCCGCTAAGTAGGAGAAGGATCTTCAACCCATGGTGGATCTATGGAGGCGCGGCGAGGGCTTGATTGGACGATCGTAGTTGGCGGGTGGGGGTGTAAAAGGACAGGCACGTGCTGAGGCATTCGGGTCCTAGATCGTAGAGGGCTTTGTGTGCGTGGGTGAGGAGACGGAACGTTATTCTCTTGTTGATGGGGAGCCAGTGGAGGTCTTTCAGGTGGTCGGAAATGTGAGCTTGGCGGGGGATGTCTAGTATGAGTCTGGCTGAGGCGTTTTGGATGAGTTGGAGTTTTTTCTGTAGTTTGGCTGTAGTTCCGGCGTACAGGGTGTTTCCGTAATCCAGTCTGCTTGTGACCAGTGCGTGGGTGACCGTTTTTCTTGTTTCGGTGGGGATCCAACGGAAGATTTTTTTGAGCATGCGTAGGATGTTGAAGCATGATGAGACGGCGTTGGCTTGTCTGGTCATCGAGAGGGAGGAGTCCAGGATGAAGCCCAGGTTACGTGCGTGGTCCATAGGTATGGGTGCGGTTCCCAGGGCCGGTGGCCACCATGAGTCGTCCCAGGCAGAGGTGGATGATCCTAAGATGAGGACTTCCGTTTTGTCTGAGTTAAGTTTTAACCGGCTGTTCTTCATCCACTCGGCTACTTCTCTCATACCTTCGTGTAGGTTGGTTTTGGCGGTGTTAGGGTCTTTGGTGAGGGAGAGGATCAGCTGGGTGCCGTCTGCGTAGGACATGATGTTGAGGTTGTGTTGGCGAGCGATGGATGCGAGGGGACTCATGAATACGTTGAAGAGGGTGGGACTGAGTGATGATCCTAGTGGTACGCCGCAGATGACTTCGGTGGCCTCTGATCTAAAAGGGGGGAGGCGGACTCTCTGGGTTCTTCCAGCGAGGAACGAGATGATCCAGTCAAATGCTTTTCCTTGTATTCCGACGTTGCTGAGGCATTGTATGAGGGTGCTATGACAGACTGTGTCGAAGGCTGCGGAGAGGTCAAGTAGGATGAGGGCAGCTGTTTCTCCGTTGTCCAGTAGAGTTCGAATTTAGTCTGTTGCTGCAATGAGGGCGGTTTCAGTGCTGTGTTTGGCTCAGAAGCCGGACTGTGAGGGGTCGAGGGATTTGTTGGATTCGAGGAAGGCGGCGAGCTGACTGTTGACGGCTTTCTCAATGACTTTGGCAGGGAATGGGATGAGCGAGATGGGGCGGTAGTTCTTAAGTTCAGTGGGGTCTGCTGTGGGTTTCTTCAGAAGGGCGCTGAGTTCGGCATGTTTCCAGCTTTCCGGGAAGGTCGCGGAGTTGAGGGAGCAGTTGATGACGTCTCGAAGATGGGGTGCGATAATGGAGTCTGCTTTGTTGAAAATGTGGTGGGGACATGGGTCGGTTGGTAATCCTGAGTGGATGGAGTTTATCAGGCGGATGGTGTCTTCGGTGGTGATTGGGTTCCAGGCGCAAAGGTTGTTAGAGGGGGGGTTTGGTTCGGAGGTGGGTGGAGTGGACTGGTCTCCTGATTGGTTTTCAAAGCGGTTATGTATGTCGGCGATTTTGTTGTGGAAGAATGAGGCTAGGGAGTCGCAGAGGTCTTGAGAGGGAGTGATGTCGTTGGTGCCGGCGGTGGGGTTGGTAAATTCTTTGACGATGTTGAATAGTTCCTTGCTGTTATGGGCGTGGTCGTCAAGTCGATCCTTGAATGCTGATTTCTTGGTGGATCGGATCAGTTGGTGGTGTTTGCGGGTGGCGTTCTTGAAGGTGGCCAGGTTGTCAGTGGTTGGGTTTTTTCTCTAGGCTTTCTCGAGGGTGCAACAGGACTTCTTGGATTTCTTAAGGTCATCGTTGAACCAGGGGGCTTTTTTGCTACCTTGCTTGATTTGATGGTTTTTCAAGGGTGCTAGTTTGTCGGCGCTGTGGGTGATCCATTGTGTGAGGTTGGTGGCTGCTTGGTTTGGGTCCGATGAATTGGTAGGAGGGTTTTGGTGAAGCGATGTGAAGAGCTGGTCGGTGGTAATTTTGTTCCAGTTTCTTCGGGGAATTGGTTGTGGGAGGTTGTGGGTCGTGGTCTTTTTTTTGTTGAAGTGAACGCATCTGTGGTCCGTCCAATGGAGAGCTGTGGTGTGGTTGAAGGAGATGTGCCTGCTGGAGGTGAAGATTGGGTCGAGCGTGTGCGCGGCATAGTGGGTGGGAGTATCAACAATTTGTTCGAGGTTGGCCTGAAGGGTGGTGGTGTTGCTGTCGTTTTTCTTTTCCAGGTGGAAGTTGAAGTCTCCCAGTAGAATGTAGTCCTCGGAGGGGAGGGCGTGTGGGCTGATGAAGTCAGTGATGTCTTCGCTGAATTGTGTGCGGGGTCCTGGTGGCCTGTGGATGAGGGTGCCTCTGAGTGTGGTCTTGGGGTCGGTGTGGATCTGGAAGTGAAGGTGTTCGGCGGATGTGAGGTGGTCATCGGAACTGGTCGTGATGCGGATAGTGTTCTTGTGGACGATGGCGATGCCTCCTCCAGTTTGGTTGGTGCGGTCCTTTCGGATGATCTTGTAGCCTTCAGGGATGGCTATGGCGATGTCGGGCGTTGATGAGGCGTTCATCCAGGTTTCAGTAATAAAGGCGACGTCCGGCTATGTGGTGTCGAGTAGGTTCCAAAGTTCAATGGCGTGTCTGTGGACCGAGCGGGTGTTAAGCAGGATGCACTTCAGGTGGTTAGTGTTGGAATTCTGTGTGGGGTCTGTGGGTTGGTGTGGATCCTGATGCAGTCGAACTTGCAGGAGTGGCAGGTGAAGGGTCCATGGGTTTGTCCTGGGGCTGCTTGGTTGCAGTTGGAGTCTGCCAGGATTAAGTGCTGAGAGGGTTGCGGCGTCGTACGTTATGCGGGTGGAGTGGGTTTTGCAGGGGCCAGGGGGTCTGGCGCTGGGCGCGGTCCAGGCGCGGACGGGCGTAGACTGGCTTACCTTTGGCGCGCATAGGGCGCGACCGCTGCGCATGAACGCTGCGCGCAAAAGCATCTGTCATAAGTGGATAGTGGAGGGGGGAGGGGCGAGGGAGGAGCAGCTGGGAGGCGGGAGCGGGGTGGAGAGCCGGGCAGGGAGGCACAACAACAAACAACAAAATGGCAGCAAGCCAAAAGCGAAACTGGATTGGGGCACAACCTTAATAAACGCTATGTAGTGGGCAGTGGCACCGGCACAATCAGGCACAAATGAATTATTCAGGCAAAGGCAGCAAAGCACAATTGAATGCTAGTGAATGTGCGCTTTCGCAATATAGCGCTACAATGCAAATATTAACAGCAAACAGGCACTAATAATTGCAGGAGCAATGCGAGCTATCAAAGAGCAATCTGGCAGTAAAGCGCTACAATACCCCAGACAGAGCAGGGAGCAGCGTGAGGAGCGACCGCTTCTGAAGACTTCAGGACGGGTCAAGGAGTACAGAGAGTACACCCCTGTACCTTTTTCTTCCACAGGCACGAGCTCTATGGCTCCTTTTTGCAGCATGACGACTGCCTCCTGCTGCAATAATTGCAAATGCTCTGTGGACATAGGACGGTGTCTTGGGGGTATGTTGTGGAGTGGATGTTCACTCCAGACAATAACCGTACTGGATAAGCTGCCTCACCCACCTGTCTGTAGTGATGGATTTCCAGACCGGCAGGAACTGTTGCAGTCTCCCCCCGACCGGTGTGGTATGGTCGGGGGGGCAGTGACAAGACGTCACTGTTTGTTAGTGGCGGAGGATCGGGAGCTTTGGTTTCCACGACCTCTGCCCTTGGTGCCGTTTCCACGATTGCCCCCCCCCTACTCTTTTTGGTGTAGGTGGTCTGCGTGCCTCCTTTACTGTATTGTGTCTGCTGGGACAGCTGGCCCCTGGAAGTTCCTCTATTGTTGGAGCGACGAAAGGAACCACCCCTGAACTGCTGCGACTGTAGAGCACCCATAGACTTTGCAGTCAGTGTCCTTTTTGATTTTTTCCAAGGTGGTGTCCACCCCTGGGCCAAATAAGTGATCGGGGTTAACAGGCTGATTCAGTATGGTGGTTTGTATCTCTGGCTTGAAACCGGAGATTCTCAGCCAGGCATGTCGCCGTAACATCACACTTGTATTAATTGCCCTGGCCGCGGTGCCTGCTGCGTCCAGCGCACACTTGATAGATGCGTTTATATAAGTTTCCCTTCTTGTATTAGCATCTCTGCTGCCTCCTTATACTCATCTGGCAAGTGTTGTAACAGGGTTTCAAGTGTTATCATAATGAGCCCTGTCATATCTGGCTAAGAATGCCAGTGTGTTGGAGATGCGCCAGATATTGGCCGCTTGAGCTGCCACCCTTTTCCCTGATGCTTCTAGCACTTTAGATTCTTTGTCAGGGGGAGGAGCATCACCCGTTGTTTGAGAGTTTGCCCTCTTCCGGGCACTGGAAACAACCAGAGAGTCCAACGGCAACTGTCCCTTGATATACGTAGGGTCCCCAGGTGCCGGTTTGTATTTCTTCTCAATTCTGGGGTTTATCACCCTTGCCCTTGTGGTCTTCTTAAAAATGTCTCCAGCATGTTTTAGGACACCCTTTAGCATTGGTAGAGTTGACAGTTCTCGGAGGTTGAGAAGGTGTCAAACAAAAAAATCCTCTTCAATAGGGTCAGCATGGAGCTGGACTTCATGATTTTTTGCTGCCCTTTCAATGAGTACATTAAACGCAGCAGTGTCTTCAGTAGGCGAGGTTTTAACAGCATAGACATGATTGTCTGGGGCAGTTTGTGTATCTCCTGGGTCAGCAGCGTCTGCCCAGGGTTCAGTGTGATCTTCAGGATCAGTGTCAACAGGATAGCTGTACTCCACAGTGTCACCATCCCCTGCCTCCACATCTGAGTATGTGGGTGAGATAGGGGCAGTGTCTTGTCCATGTGGTGCTATAGATTTAAAGAGAAGGTGACGTAGAAGAATCCCTCTTTTTCTTTAATGGAATTTTATATGACTCCATAGTCTATTCAGGGGCGATCTTTCGCTTGAAAATAGAAAGTCTACCCGTCTCGGCGTCGATTAATTGCCTTGACTGATCTTCAGGCGGAGGCTGTCGATGCGGAGTGGACACCTTCGCAGTTGTAGGCTTCGGACCCGTGGACACCTTGGGCCCAAAGGCCTTAGGTACCACTTTCGGTGGCAGAGTGAACTGGATGGGTGCCGACGATTTTGGAGGTTTACTGACAGGCTTCGGGGGTGGAGTAGCCTTTGGTCCGACAGTAGTAGCCTTCTCTTAAATGCGTTTTAGCGAGTCGAAACCTGCTTCGAGAAGGAGGCGGATGGCTGTGTTGAGTCGACGGGTTCCTCATAGCCACCGCTGGGTGTGGACTCGAGGTCTGCACTGCTTTTAGCCCTGCCGGGTCAACGCTTAGGATCGAGAACTTTCTGAGTTCCGAGTCCCTTGTCTGTGTGGACGGCCTTTGGCACCAACTTCTTCGGGGTCGACGTCCTTGACAACCTTTAGCGACCTCACCGGGTCGATAACACTCTTCTGTTTCATCTGTGCCGATGGTTTAGAGGCCTTCGAACCGACCAAAGCAATATGCACTTTTGGTTTCGATTTAGCGTCCAGTGCTTTCGGTTGTGTAGACACCGACGCTTTCGATTGGTCAACCGATGGCTCGATAGAAATGTCCGTAGCCGGGCCTTGGGGCGAGGCTGTAGAACCAGATGTACGATCTTGGGTAAGGCCATGTGACGATCCCTCGACCCGAGCCTTATCGAGTGTTTTGGTTGCGGCCCCCGTACCAGCGGCTGGGCCTAGCTCCTCGCTCGAGCTATCTTCCACGTCCCCAAAGGTCTCATCGTCGTCTCCTACCTAGTCGACGACATCTTCATTATCGACCACTTCCACATCCGCGTCGTAACTGGAGTCGATCTCCGATGCAGGATCAGACAGGTTCTCTTCAACTTCCTGCTAGACTCCCTCATCTTCCTCGGCATCGAAGATGTTCACCGGGTCAGGTGCCGTCTGCTGGGCCTCCTTCCGCGCAGCGTGTCGAAGGCGAATCGTCTTCTTGGAGCGGAACCGAGAGCAAGCCATACAGCTGGCTTCATCGCGATCCGGAGACGAGCACTTGTTGCACACCGGGTGGACATCAATGTGAGGATACTTGGAGTTGCAAATGGGACACCTCTTGAACGGGCTCCGTTCCATGATGGATCGTCGATAAGGCCTCTTGCGTCGACCTGGCCTTCAGTGCCGAAAAGCCACGCGGCTCCTCTTAATATCCGGCTCGGGGAACGAGCTGGAAGAAGTACTGGGCACCGATCGCAAAGACAATACCGACGATAACTAAAGGCCTTTTGGCCAAAGAGAAAGTTTCTTATCGATTCCGAACTTGAGTTAACAAATAGACATCTGAACCCAAAGACGGAAAAAAACAATCTGAGGATGGAGTCGATGCCCATGCGCACTGTAGTCCAGGGGAGGAGCCAGTTATCTCGTGATACTTCGAAGACTCTTCCAGGACAACAATGTGCAATCATCCGGACTCAACACTAAGCGGCGATCTATGCACAGATATGAATTCAGCAGCCCACATGCCTCGAACCCTTTTCATCACTGTTGGTGGCAAGTTTGTTGTAGTCTCTGGTAGGCTTGGTTGTCAGAAGTGGTAGCTTTGGCCGCACTCTGCCCTGGTACCTACGAAATGACTGCTGCTTAGGAGGCTGTTATCTGCAAAGCACCCATGGATTTTAACAGCCTCTGATTTCTTTTTTATCTTTTCAAATTTGGCATCTACCTTTGGGCCGAAGAGGTGTTGCCCAAAAAAGGCATACTGCTTTGTTGCACCTCGGGTTTAAAGCTGAAATGCCCAGACAAGCATGAATGCACAAAATAATGGTGGAATTAATCACTCATGAAGCAATATCTGCACAGTCACTGAGTGGCGTGCATCTGGACCTTGTGGTACTCCGCTGCACATCCAAGGACACTGGTATGATAAAGTGTCATCCGGAGGGGAGGCTTTGACTGGGACCGCTAGGTCTATGTCAGGGTCTTGATTGGCGCGGGCTGAATGCCCTTACTCAAACTTTTCATGAGTAGTGTGTAGGGTTTCTAGTGTCTACATCCTGTGAGGGCGTGGAAGACGAAGTAGATCTAGGTAGTGGGGTTTTGTCCAATGGTATAGGGCTGGTAGCTTTAAGTGCAATCATTCTTTGGTGAAGGCTGAGGTTGCTCACTGTCTAACCTCCTCATTTTGTAGGTTAACTTTCAAGTTACTCGTTCCACCTAAAAAGCTTGTCTTCTCTGCCCAAGTCCAAACAGGATCAGAGGCAGTTTTGGTTTACTGTTTGGTAGAAACCTCTTTTGCTAGCGACTTGTCTGTATGAGTCTTCTTTGGCTGATGTTTTAGGAGAGGACGTAGAATTTAACTCATAGGCCTGTGCTGCTCAAGGGCTTAGCTGTAGTGTTTCCTTCAAACAAAAAATAATATTGCCTTTCACTTGAGATCGAACACAACCTCTGATCGCGGAGTGGCTCCGGGGAAGAGACTTTAGTGCCCAGGCAGAGAAAGTAGTTCGTAAAAATCAAAGTGTCCCAAAAACAATCTTAAGCAGCTGTTTTGAATCAGAAAAGATGTGAATAGGACACAAAGCTAATACTTTGTGCAGAATGTTTTAGATTATCCTGGAGTGTAAGAAAATGTCTGCATTTTTTTACCTTTCTCAGCATCAGTAAATTATAAATATTTATTAAAAGAATTCACTTAAAAACATAGTGTAGAAAAAAAAGTTAACTTAGACTAATGCAGTTCCACACACATACGTCCAAACAAAGAAATACTGAAAAACAGTACCAAAAAAACTACAGTTAATGCTTAGAGATGCTCAGAATACACAAAAGCTATTATACGGTAGATTAGCTAACGCAGAGGCGTCTGAAGGCTTTGAAATCACAAAAGATTAAAAATCCTAAGAGATCATTCCTGTCAAGAAAATAGTCTTAATGTCTTAGAGACCAAGTCCATTCAAAGCTTGAATATTGGGTACTGCCTAAGCTATGCCAGTTTTGCCAGTGCATTTTGACAAAGGAACAAAATTATGTTGGTGTGATAAACGAACAAGTTACTTACCTACGGTAACACATTTTCTGGTGAAGACATTTTCTAGCTGCAGATTCCTTACCTAGAACTTTCCCAGGCTACATCTGGAAACTTTTGAGTGAGCAGTACCACTTGTGTGTGCAGTCTTATGGCTCCATATCGTTCCATGTGACGTGTCTGCGTTATTCATGACGTTGCAGTCACCTATATAGGCTACACCCAGGAGCATGGAAGTCGGTACCATTCACTTTCCCACAACAGAAGCGTAGTTTGAGAAAGTGACTGACTTGAATGCGCGTCAAAAGTAGGGCCCTGAAAAAGGGAATAACCTTGGTCTCAATGAATAAGTCTAGAGAGCGTGGAGGCATGGGTGGGTCTACAAGTTACCTGCAGCTAGAGCTGGTCTCTACCAAAAAATGTGTTTACCAGCGTCAAGTAACTTCATCTGATAGAGATTTCTAGCTGTAGATTATTTAGCTTTGAATAGCTACCCAAGCCATAGCAACCTGACGGTAGGCTGCAGAGTGATTTCACACTTAAGTCCTGCAGGACCAACAGGCAAAAAACCCATCCCTGCGGGGCAGTAGTTCATTGCAAATGTGTAAAGATATCCATGTTCCTGCCTGGCAGATGTCCAGCACTGGAACACCCAGAGCCAACGCCGCGGTCGCAGCCTCCCCCCCCCCCCCCCCCCCCTCCCTCTCCTGGTGGAATAAGCTTGTAAGACCTCAGGAGGCTGCTTCTTAGCCAGGGCTTAGCAGATCTTAATGCAGAGAACGGCACACCACTTTATCTGCAAAGATCATCCTATATGGAGGCTTGGATGACCATGCCTGCAAGTCACTTATTCTCCGGGCCAATGTTATTGCCAACAAAAATGCCATTTTGATGGTAAGACGCCAGAAGGGACAATTATGCAAAGGCTCAAAAGGAGTGCACATAAGAAAAGGTAGGAAATTAAGGTACGACTGATACATGAAAAAGGGCGTAGGTGGAAACATATGTACAAGCGCTTTTAAGAAACAATTTACAACAGGAGATTTAGGCACGGAGGGTTGGTCTAGCAGCCACAAGAAAGCAGACCGAGCAGAAAGATCAACCTTGAGGAGGAGCCAACGCAGAGCCCAGCTGGGCAAACGTAAGAATGAAAATAATGCAGCAGGCATACACAGTCTTAGTGGAGGGCTTCCTTACTGCCAACATAACCTTAATTACTTCATGCATGGAGACTGAGTGGCGACAGTTGATAGTTTTTGAACCCCACCTCCCCCACAGAAGCGGTGAATTGACAGATGTGAGTGTAGGACCCTCACCTGGTTGCTGCGACAGAACATCTTCACAAAGGAGCAGCCTAATCGGATGATTAATGCTTATTTTCAGTAGCTTTAGATACCAGGCTTTGCTCGCCCAGTCCGGGGCCAAAACACAAGAATTAAGTCAGCCTGGTCGTTCTATATCTTCTGGAGAACCCTGGGCAGAAGTGGTATGGGCGGAAAGGCATACAGAAGGCTTGAGCTCCACTCGTGCCGAAAAGCGTCAATGAGCGATAGCCACATTGGAAACTCCAGCACGCAAAACTGCTGACATTTCGCTTTCTCTGCGGAGGCTAACATTGAACCAAGGTTCTCCCCCTTGTTGAAGAAGACCTAGGACCACCGCCGACTGGTGATGCAGTTCATGATCCGCTACACTGACAGGGGAGTTAGTCTAACCTGGCGTTCAGAGAACCTGCCAGGTGATGAACCACCAGCGTTATACCTTGCTGTTCCAGCCATGTCCAAAGAGGAACAATGTTACTTACCTGTAAACAGGTGGTTCTCCAGTATTGGTGTCTTTCATAGATTCACATGCTAGAATATTCCCCGTCGTCGGAGTGGGAGTCCAACGGTAAATAAAATAGCAATAACATACTCATAATATGTATATGTAAAAACATAACACATGAAATATAAATTCGAAAAAAGGCAGTAAATGCCCAGACATAATTCCTACATAGGAATACATGGAGAGAAAAAACACTTACAGCCTATTCCTGTCATTATGCTGGTCCAAACTGTAGCCAATCAGGCGCCAGCAGCCCTCCAGAACCTTCTCCTCAGAGCTCAGTACCTCAGATTTTCGTAGCACAAGAGTGACCATAGTCTATGAGGAGGAGAGAGCCTCTGAGGGGAGGAGGGTGGGTCGCATGTGAATCTATGAAAGACACCAATACTGGAGAACCACCTGTTTACAGGTAAGTAACATTGTTATTCTCCAATATTAGGGTGTCTTTCATAGATTCACATGCTTGAATAGAGAGCAGTAACAGCCGAGAAGGGATCAAAGTGATGCAACAACATGGAAAAACTTAAGACCAAGAATATAGTCATACAAGTCATAACAGTAGAGATGTTAAACCATAACGGAGGAGGGAAGACAGAGGCTCACCTTACGATAAGAATGTCAGCAGCCCTACTTGCCAACAACAGATGCATACTGGTAAGTAGCATATTCCGTTCGAGGCATGTGGGCTGCTGAATTCATATCTGTGCATAGAACGTATAGCAGTCTCTCCCCTAGCGGTGGATACCCGTGCCAGCTGCAGCAGCCTGAAACAGAGTTTTTAGAAACGCCTGTCCTACAGCAGCTTGCGGTTTGGAATGTACATCTACACAATAGTGTTTTGTGAAAGTATGTATGGTAGTCCATGTGGCTGCTTTACATATTTCCTCTAGAGGAATGTTTCCTAGGAAAGCCATGGATGCCCCTAGTTTGGGTGTGGAATGCGCTCTTGGGGGAACTGTTAAAGTGCGTTTTGCTTTAAGATAACATTTGAATGCACTAACAATCCAATTGGCTAACCCAGATTTTAAAATGGGGTTGCCTTTGTGTTGTCGTGAAAAGGCAACAAACAACTGCTTAGTTTTCCTAAAATCCTTAGTTCCATTAATGTAGTATAGAAGAGCTCTTTTGACATCTAGTGTGTGTAGAGCCCTTTCAGGTACTGACTGGATTTGGAAAGAACACTGGCAGTTCTATTGTCTGATTTATATGAAAATGGGATACCACTTTTGGCATAAATTTAGGGTTTGTTCTAAGAACTACCCTATTTGCATGTATTTGGATGAATGGCTCTTGAATAGTTAGGGCTTGCAGCTCACTAGCTCTTCTAAGCGAAGTAATCGCTACAAGAAAAGCTACCTTCCATGTTAGGAACTGTAATTCACATGAATGCAACAGTTCAAATGGTGGTCCCATTAGTCTGGTTACAACTACATGTTTTGGGGAGATTATTCGTTTGAGTCCCTCCATGAATGCTTTAATTGCAGGCACTCTAAACAGCGAAAGATGCTGCCTGTTTTAAAGAGAAGCTGCAATGGCAGCTAAGTGTATTCTTATAGATGAATAAGCTAGATTGCAACGATGTAGGTGCATAAGGTAGCAAATTATATTTTGTGTTGAAGCATCTAGTGGGTTTATGTCATTGTTATTCCAGTAAATGACAAAACGCTTCCACTTTGCTGCGTAACAAGCTCTGATAGTAGGTCTTTTTGCCTCCTTGATAATGTTCATACAGTCCGGAGGTAAGTTTAGGTACCCAGACTCTAAGATTTCAGGAGCCAGATTGCAAGGTTCAGTTGTTGCGGATCTGGGTGCTGTATATCTCCATGGCTCTGAGTGAGAAGAGTGGGAGTTAGCCGCAGTCTTTGATGAGGCACCACGGAAAGTTCTAGAAAAGTTGTGTACCATAGTTGCCTCGCCCATGTTGGAGCAACCAGGATTAGTCTCAATGAATGTTGGCGTAGTTATCGTGCCACTAGCGGTATTAACGGTGCTGGAGGGAAAGCGTACGCAAATTTGCCTGACCAGTTCATCCATATCGCATTGCCCTGCGACTGCGGATGTGGAAACCTGGCGGCAAAGTACTGGCATTTCGCGTTTTCCTTTGTGGCGAACAGGTCCATCTCTGGTTGACCCCACTGTTGGATGTACGGTTGTAGCACTGTGGGATGAATCTCCCACTCGTGCATTTGTTGGCTGTGTCTGCCGAGCAGATCCGCTATTTGGTTGTCCTTGCCTGGGAGGTGTTGCGCCATGAGAAAAATGTTTCTTTGAATGGCCCACTTCCACATGCTTTGGGCTAGATGCGATAGCTATGGAGTGTGTGTTCCTCCCTGTTTCTGTATGTAGTACATTGCTGTCATGCTGTCCATCCGGATCAACACAGTTTTGTTGCATAAATGTACTTTGAACGCTTTCATTGACAGAAAAATTGCCATCATCTCTAACAAGTTGATGTGCATTTTCTTTTGTTGTGTCGTCCATAGGCCCTGCACTGTGTACTGAAGGACATGGGCTCCCCATCCTGTCAGGGATGCATCGGTTGTCAACACTATTTGTGGTACAGGCTCTTGGAACAGTTGTCCCTTGCAAAGGTTTTGTGGATTCCACCAATGCAGAGTTGTATGCACGACTGGTCACCAACACTAGGTCTTTTAATTGTCCTTGAGCCTGGTTCCACTGCCGTGCTAAGCACTGTTGTAGCGGACACATGTGCAGTCTTGTGTGAGGGACTATGAAGATGCACGAAGCCATCATGCCTATGAGTTGCATAAACACTCTGGCAGAGAGCGAGTGTTGGGGATTGAACTTTTGGATCAGCAGTTGCATACTGTTTATTCCTGCATTGTTTGGGTATGCTTTTGCTGCCAGAGTATCTATTGTTGCTCCCAGGTACTGCTGTACATGGGACGGCTGGAGATGAGATTTTGGGTAGTTCACCGTGAAGCCTAGACTGTGCAGGAGATGAATGGTTTTGGACATGTGGCTGGCACATTGCTGGGCCGACTTTGCTTGTATTAGCCAGTCGTCCAGGTACGGATAGACGTGAATATGTGGTCTTAAATGTGCAGCTACTGTCTCTAGGCATTTTGTGAACACCCTTGGGGCTGTTGTTAAACCAAATGGAAGGACTTTGAATTGGTGATGTTGATTTTGTATTGTGAACCGGAGAGATTTCCTGTGAGCAGGATGTATTGGTATATGGAAGTATGCATCTTTGAGGTCCAAAGTTGCGAGGAAGTCTCCTTGTTGCAGCAGTGGTAAGACTTGTTGTAGAGTGAGCATATGAAAATGCTCTGATAAAATGTATTGATTTAGGGGCCTGAGGTCCAATATTGGTCTGAGAGACCCGTCATTTTGGGGGATGAGGAAGTATAGTGAGTATACCCCTGTACCCTGATGTTCCAATGGTACTAGTTCTATGGCCCCTTTTTGCAGCATGCTGATGACATCTTGCTGCAATAAGTTTAGGTGTTCTGCAGACATAAGACGGTGCCATGGTGCTATGTTGGGTGGTGTGGAGGTTAGCTCTAGGCAATAGCCATTCTGGATAATTTGCCTTACCCACTTGCCTGTAGTGATGTTTTGCCAGACTGGTTGGAACTGCTGTAACCGCCCCCCGACTGGAGTTGTATGGTCTGGGGGTAGCGCTAAGAAGTCACTGTTTTGTTGGTAGAGGATCTGGTGGTATTATTCCCTCGTCCTCTGCATTTGTTGTTATTGCCACAGTATCCACCTCTATTGTTTTTATTGTAGGTGGTTTGCGTATTTGCTTTGTAGACTGAGGTCTGCTGTGATGAGCTACCTCTTGCAGCACCTCTGTAATTGGAGCGACAAAAGGAGCCTCTATGCTGTTGGGATTATAAGGCTCCCATAGACTTCGCTATTTCAGTGTCCTTTTTCATCTTGTCTAGGATTGTGTCTACAACTGGACCTAACAAATAGTCAGGATTTACTGGCTGGTTTAATAAAGTAGACTGGACTTCGTTTTTGAAACCTGAGATGCGAAGCCACGCATGTCTCCTGAGCATAACACTGGTGTTAATTGATCTGGCCGCTGCATCTGCCACGTCTAGGGCACATTTAATGGAGGCGTTAGTTATTAGCGTTCCCTCCTGTACTAGGTCTTTAGCCTGTTCCTTATAAGGTTCAGGTAAATATTGGAGAAGTGTCTCTAGGGTGTCATAATGTGCCCTGTTGTACCTAGCTAACAGGGCTTGTGTATTAGATATTCGCCCTATATTAGCTGCTTGAGCAGCTACCCTTTTTCCTGAGGCCTCCAAGATCTTTGATTCTTTGTCAGGAGGTGGAGCTTCTCCAGTGGTTTGTGAGTTTGCACGTTTACGTGCATTGGATACCACTAAGGAATCGAAAGGCAGTTGTCCCTTAATATATGTGGGGTCTACTGGTGATGGCCTGTAATTCATCTCTATTCTGGGGTTAATGACCCGTGCCCTAGTTTCTTTAAATAGGTCACTTGCATGTTTAAGTACCCCTTTTAACATAGGTAGTGTTTTGACAGATCTTTCGGATGTGGCAAAAGTGTCAAAGAGGAAATCCTCCGCAATGGGGTCTGCATGCATCTCTACATTGTGATGGAGAGCTGCCTTATCTATTAGTGCATTCAAAACAGCTGTATCCTCTGTAGGAGAAGGCTTAGCAGGGTATGCAGGTGCATCTGGAATGGGCTGAAAATCACCAGGATGTACTGGGTCTGCCCATGGTTGAGCTTGACTGTCTTGGTCAGGGTCTACTGTGTAATTGTATTCCTCATTATCCTCATAATCCACCTCTTCATCTGAGTGTGTGGGTGTGTGGGTGTATATGAGTACGTGTTAGGTATAGTTTGTTTTATAGGTTCAAATAGAATAGGTGAAGTAGCACAGTCCCTTTTCTTTTTGAGTGGGATGACATAAGTCTCTTTTTCAGTTTCTGGTCTGATTTTTCTCTTGTAGAGAGCGACTTTGCCAGAATTAGGGTCAATGTAAAGTTTTGACTGTTCTTCTGATGAGGGGTCTGGATATAATATCTCCTGCTCAGTAGTTCTTGGTTGTTTTTCCAATGTCTTTGGTTTTGTTTGTTTCGGGTCCATACCGATTTTCGGGTCGACTGCCTTTGTTTTTAGAGGAAATTGGTAGACCAAATTTAATCAGTCCGAGAGTTTTTTGTGTTTCAACAGTCTTTAGGTTGTGCCTGTTTCTTTGGAGCCAATGTTTTTATTGTTTCGACATTTTTCGTCAAAGTCGATAGTCCCCTTATGACTTTGTAGCATCTTTGAAACCGGTGTTTTATAACAGATGCTTTGCTGTCTCGGCTCAATGCTTTTCTTCGGGTTGATTTTCTTCAGCTCGATAGGTTTTTGTTGCACAGCCATTGGTTTGTCCACTCTGTCTCGGTTCGACAACCTTTTTCGGATTCAGTCCCTTTTTTTGTTGTCGACGCCGATCTTCTCGGTTTGACGGCCTTTTGTTTTAGAGTGGATGTAGGTGCGTCGGCCTTCGGCTCGACGACCCTTGTGTTTGACTGATGGATTGACGTAGTTTGGTCCGAAGAAGTCGATCAGTCTCGGTTTCGTTTTTGGTTCCATAACTTTTGGTTTCGATATCAACAACTTCGGGTTACGTTGATCAGACGGCGCTTTTCTAATATTCTTAGCCGAGCTGTATCGCGGGGCTAGAGAATGTGTTTAGAGATCTTGGCTAAGGCCTTCCGGCGAGGCCTCGACCTGAGCCAATGGAACCACAGAAGTGTATGTTTGGGGCGTTATACTCACGGTTGGCCCAGATGTAGTTGGCCCTGTTTCATCACTGGAGTCGTCTTAGACGGCCTGATCCCTTGTTAGTCGTCTCCTACCTCGACCATGTCTTCATCTTCGTCGACATAGTAGTTTGAGTCATGCTCTGAATCTTGATCCGACTGTTGATCTTAATCTTCGGCCTCGATGAGATCTTGTTCATCATCGAAGATATTTTCTGGCTCTGGCGCTGGTTTCTGCATGATTTACCTTGCGGCCCGTCGAACCTGAAGTGTCTTTTTGGATCGAAATTGGCCAAAGGCTAGGCAGTCGGTTTCATTATGTTCTGGAGATAAACACTTGTTACATACAGGGTGTTTATCTATATTTGGGTATTTAGAATTACAAAGAGGGCATCTTTTGAATGGACTTAGTTACATTGACGACCGGTCCCCTTGGGGCAGAGAAGGCCTGCGGCCCGATTCGACGTCCTGAGTTGAATAAACTGTAAATAAAGCTGTTGGTACCGATCGAAACAATACAGACGAGACTGAAGGCCTTTTAGAAAAGTTTTCGATTCCGAACTTAGAGTAATGGAAAGTGCATCCAAGCCCAATGGTGGAAAAAAACGATCTGAGGATGGAGAGGATGCCCATGCACACGGAGGTCCAGGGGAGGAGCCGCCTATCTCGTGATACTTCGAAGACTCTTCCAGGACAACAATGTGCAATCATCCGGACCCAACACTAGGCGGCGATCTATGCACAGATAATTCAGCAGCCCACATGCCTCGAACAGGATGTTTTATAGTGAAGGCATGAATTTCACTTACGCGACATGATGAGGTCAGTGCAAGTAGAAGAGCTACCTTCCAGGTTAGAAACTTTAAGTCTGCCTTGTGTATAGGTTCGAATGGTGCCTTCATTAGTTGTGCCAACACGATGTTGAGGTGCCAAGTAGGAGGAGGGCACCGAATAGGTGGGAACTTTGAATGATCCTTGAAGAACAGAGCGAGGTGGAGCCATCCTGGCGGAAGCGGGAAATTGCCGCCATAAAAACTTTCAGAGTCGAATGGGAAAGCCCCGACTGAGCCAGTTGTAAAAAGAACAGGAGCAGCTGCGCAGGCGTGGAGCGAATAGGATGGACACCAGCAGCTGCGCACCAATGTCAAAACCTCTTCAATTTGAGCTTTTAGGTTTTCACTGTCGACTGATCTCTGGCCTGAGCGAGAATGTCTCTACAGCCTGGCGAGATGTTTAGATGAGCAAATTCAAGGTGCTCAGGTTCCAGGATGACAAATTCAGAGAGGAGGGGTCCGGATGGAAAATCTGACCCCTGTCCATCGTGAGGAGTTTCGCCCGAGGATGAAGGTGGATGGGTTCGGACTGGGATAGAAGCAGCTCCAAAAACCATGCCTGCCGAGGCCATCTGGGAGCGATCAGAAGAATGTGGCAAGGCTGTCTCCGCATCTTCCACAATACTCGAGGCACCAGCGGAATTGAAGAAAAAGCGTAAGCAAACAGATTGCACCAGTTCATCAAAAGGGCATTTCCTGCGTGACCCACGGTGGAGATGCCAGCTTTGTTAAGATGGGCATTTCCGGTTCTCTGGAGTGGCAAAGAGATCCATCGGCAGACGACCCCATCGTCGAAAAACTAGATCCGAGTGTTGGTTGATGTAACTCTCACTCGTGGGTCGATGACTTGGATCTGCTTAAGGAATCCGCTAGAATGTTGGAGATGAACTGCGGTCAGAGTGATCTGGTGACTCAGAGCCCAGTCCCATATCGACTGCGCCAGTCGAGACAAAAGTGGAGATTTGGTTCCGACTTGCTTGTTGACATAGTGCATGCTGGTTGTATTGTCCGTCTGAATAAGGACGGATTCTCGTCGGGACGGATGGAACGACTTGAGTGCCAGAAAAATGGCCATCAACTCTAGCCTGTTGATGTGCGAGGCTCGCTGAGGCAGAGTCCACTTGCCCTTTATGGACAGGCCTTTAAGGTGTGCACCCCATCCTTCTAATGAGGCGTCCGTTGTAAGAGTAAGTTCTGGAGTGGTGGAAAGGAACAAAGTTCCTGCCGAAAGGTTGGATGGCTGTGCCCACCATTTGAGAGCTGCCCTCATGCGAGCAGTTACACTGACGATGTCGTCGAAGGAACTGGTGACTTGGCGCCACTGTCCGTCCAATTCTTCCTGAATGGGGCGTGTCCGTAGTCTGCAAGAGGCTAGGGGCGGAGCGTAGGCCGAAAGGCAGCACTCTGAACTCGAAGTCTCTTCGTCCCACATGGAAACGCAAGTACTTCCGATGTCGCAGAAGAATCGGGACATGGAAGTAGGAGTCTTGGAGGTCGATGGTAGTCATGAAGTCTCCCATGGAGAGAAGGCGTAAGATCTCCATCAGTGTCAGCATGCAGAAGGATTGGCTCTTGAGATACTTGTTGAGTGCCCGCAAATCCAATATCGAAAACAATGGAACCTAGCTTATTCAACATATACAAGATGTAGTATAGAAACTCAATGGAAGCTATACAAATCAGGTTGTCCTGACCCAGCCGGGGCAGGAGTTTATTACCAACAAACAATGTCAAATATACAATACAATTTTAAAGACACAAGCCTGTGCCGTACTGACAAAGAAGGGAGAAATAGATATAGGGTGAGAAAGAGGGTGATTATCAGGCAAGGAAAGAGAGCAAAGACAGGGCACTGCAAAAAATGCAAAGATTACTGGCAGTGTCGCCTGGAGTGGAATGTACACAAATTTCTTTAGAAAATATTATGAGTGTCAACCCACTCTTGGGTGTCGACGTTTCGATCCCTAAAAGCTCTATTGGATGCATGGGATCATCATCAGGACTTATCTAAGTAGCAAAACATGCCTGAATGAGCAAAGCCATGTGGTTTGAGCATCCACGTAAGATTCAGTGGAGTTCAATGATTATGTTGAAAAGCTTCAACGTCCGTCTGTAGGTGGCCACACTTTTAGATTGCGTGCTGGCGTCGGAATCTGCAGTATAGAGGCACCAGACAACCGCCTCTCCCAGGGGTGCTCGGTCAATGCCGGATGAGGCTGTATCCGGCATTGACCGAGCACCCCTGGGAGAGGCGGTTGTCTAACTATGACTAACGCCCGGTATCCACATTGCTGAAGCCCAGGGCGAGGCAAGCCACAAACTGTGTCTTCAACGAAAACGGAATACTGACGCAAAAGTATAGTACCACTGGTGCCTCTATACTGCAGATTCCGACGCCAGCACGCAATCTAAAAGTGTGGCCACCTACAGACGGACGTTGAAGCTTTTCAACATAATCATTGAACTCCACTGAATCTTACGTGGATGCTCAAACCACATGGCTTTGCTCATTCAGGCATGTTTTGCTACTTAGATAAGTCCTGATGATGATCCCATGCATCCAATAGAGCTTTTAGGGATCGAAACGTCGACACCCAAGAGTGGGTTGACACTCATAATATTTTCTAAAGAAATTTGTGTACATTCCACTCCAGGCGACACTGCCAGTAATCTTTGCATTTTTTGCAGTGCCCTGTCTTTGCTCTCTTTCCTTGCCTGATAATCACCCTCTTTCTCACCCTATATCTATTTCTCCCTTCTTTGTCAGTACGGCACAGGCTTGTGTCTTAAAAATTGTATTGTATATTTGACATTGTTTGTTGGTAATAAACTCCTGCCCCGGCTGGGTCAGGACAACCTGATTTGTATAGCTTCCATTGAGTTTCTATACTACATCTTGTATATGTTGAATAAGCTAGGTTCCATTGTTTTCCATAACAAAGTTATACCCATGGTTCTTAGCTATCCGTTGGGTTCCCCTTGTCTTTATAAAACGCAAATCCAATATCGGCCGCCAATCCCCTGTCTTCTTGATTATAAGGAAAAAACGGGAATAGAATCCCCTTACCCTTTGAGATTTGGGAACCACTTCAACGGCACCCTTCTTTATCATAAGATAAACTTGATGGAAAAGTTACTTGATGTGGGCTGGTGGTGGGCCCGATGGTGGAGTGGGAGGAGGGAGTTTGATGAACTCTAGAGCATGGCCCTTCTCTACAATGTCCAAAACCCAATGGTCCGAAGTGATGGAGGACCATTGGGAAAAGAACAGGGAGATTCGGCCTCCAACTCTTGGGGGAAAAGGCAAGTCATTGTCTTTTGGGAGCAGATCCCCTGTAAGAAGATTTCCCCCTGTAGGATTTTGGAGACTGCTGTTGGTTGCTTGAGTAGTGTTGGTTGCAGGAGCGATATTGATTGCTTCCTCCTCGAAAAGTAGAAGAGGTGCTGCGTCCGCGTGCACCACGAAAAGGCTGTTTCCGAAATTGTAAGGTCCATAAAGAACGAGCAGTGTCAGTGTCTTTCTTGATGGATTGTAATGCCTCCTCAACATGTGCTCCAAAAAGCGACTCGCCGTCATACAGCATATCCAGGATCTTCGCCAGCACCTCTTATCGAAAGGATATGGAACGCAACCAACCCTGCCTGCGTAGAACAGCCGCTCCAGCGAGCTGCCGGAAACCAGTACAGGCAATATCAACAGCACAGTCTATAATCTCCTCTGATGTTCTCTCTCCTTCTTGGAGAAGTTTTAAGGCTTCCGCCTTGGAAGCGTCCGGAACCAGGGCTAGAAAAGCAGACATGTCTGACCATATCTGGCGGTCGTAGCGCCCCAAAATGGTTAAAGCATTAGCCGCTCTTACTGTTGTTGAGGCCAATGTAGAAAACTTGCGACCTATAACGTCAAAGCAATGACCTTCTCTATCCGGTGGAGCAGTAACGGGAGACGCAGGGTTACGAGAACAACGCTGAGCAGCCTGGGCAGCCACCAAATCTGGCTTCGGCTGCACAATTAGACATGCTGGAGATCATACGGGCGCCTTATATTTCTTTTCCAGACGGGGCATCGGCGCCGGTAGGGAATTTGGCGTCTGCATTAACTTCACCCCTTCACTACAAATAAAATCTATAATGGGAACCGTATGGACTTGCTTGAATGGTTGATTTTGGAAATCATAGAGGAAGCAATCCTCTTTCCTCTGGACTCGTGGTAACTTGAAGCGTTGAGCCGCCCTATTCATCAGCTGATGAAAACTAGCAATGTCCACCGGAGGAGAATCTCCTTGAGTAAACTGAGGGGGGGAGCGGTGTCTGAATTTGGTATTCATCCCAATCCGCCATATCATCGTCATCATCACGAACCTCACCATCTTCGTGGTCTGGTGGAATCTCATATTAGTCATCGGCATACACTGTATTGTGCTTTCGGATGGACGTCTGCACTTGAGGAGCAGGAGTTGGCAGAGTTGACAGAAGTCGAAACAGGAACTACAACAGGCGCAAGAGTAAAGGTACGGTCGACATCTGTGGAGATGGCGGAAAACGCCTATTATAGTCGTCCAACATATGCTGGAGATTGGAGCTGAGCGACAAAGGCAAAGTCGCAGTAGGAACTTGAATAGGTGTTTCCTCCTGTTGGAAATATTGGTCCTCATTATCCTCACCATAATCCTGGCACTTGATGACTAAGTGCGATGGACTGCGTGCCGCCCTAAAGGACTCGTGTACATCTTCTTCAGAGTCCTGCTCCGAACCCGTATCAAACAAGGGCGAGGGAGGCGGAGGATCACTGGTGATGAAAAGCTGGTCAACAGGCACCCTGCGACGCTGGTGAAGTGGGTAGACAGTGGCAGACCCAGTGGACGACAGTGGCAGCAAAGGCAGAGGCAAAAGTAGAAGATGTCGTCGACGGAGCCGACAACGACAATGACATAGGCGTCGACGGAACCGAACTTGAGGAATCAGTCGTCGACAAAGCCGCCGTCGACTGAGCTTTCGTCGAAGGGGTCGACGACGAAAACGACTTCTTGAGAATTCTCGGCGACGAAGATTTGGTCGTCGAAGGTAGAGTTTTCTTAGTCGACGACGAAGCAATGGGTATGGTAGATGACAGTCTTTAAACTGAGGGATACCTTCGTCGACAATGACGTCAATGAGACAGCCGTCGACGATCCTGCAGCAGACGTCGTCGTCAAAGTCGCTGTGCCGGAGACGGCAGATTTAGTCGTCGGGACGAACGTAGACGCTCCCGTCGACGAAGAAACATTTTTTTTCACAGAAACATGTAGTGAAGATGCAGCAGACGCCAGAGAGCCAGGTCTCGTGGGAATGGAAGTAGTAGGAGGAGGTGAAGACACCGCAGGAGCCATAGAAAGAGACATTTTCTTCTTTTTAATGAATGGAGAGGGCAAGTCCTGCACACTACTACGTTTAGATGCTGCTTGAGAAGTACCAGACATTAGACTTTCGGTATCAGAAAGTATATTATCCTTGTCCTTAAGTCTCTGAAGCCACAGGAGGAGACGGCCTTGCCGGTCCTCAAGGGTTTTTGTAGAAAAAGTTCAACAGAATTTACATTTACCCACCGCATGGTCAGGGTAAAGACAGTAAATACACTTACTGTGTGGATCTTCAGAGTAAAGGCGTAGCTTTCCACAAGAAGAGCAAGACTTCTTACTTGTAGACCTGCTGAAATCACAAGAAAAACCTGAAGAAAAGTTGAACTGAGCAGAGCTCAGGGAGACTCCCTTCACACGACGTGCAGTAGAAAATCTGAGGTACTGAGCTCCGAGGAGAAGGTTCTGGAGGACTGCTGGCGCCCGATTGGCTACAGTTTGGACCAGCATAATGACAGGAAAAGGCAGCAAGTGTTTTTTCTCTCTCCATGTATTCCTATGTAGGAATTATGTCTGTGCATTTACTGCCTTTTTTCTAATGTATATTTCATGTGTTATGTTTTTACATATACATATTATGAGTATGTTACTGCTATTTTATTTACCGTGGGACTCCCACTCAGACGAGGGGGAGTATTCAAGCATGTGAATCTATGAAAGACACCTTAATACTGGAGAAACAGGGCTTACAATGCCAATCGGATCACCTGAAGCGCCAACAATTTGAAGTGGAGCCCCAACTCAGCCGGAGAACTGTGCCACCACCTTCTTTCCCCCCTCCTACCTACCTTCTCCCCCCCCTCTTCCCTCCCCCCCCCCCCCCCGATTTCCACATCTCCTAGATGGCCGCCCAAATCCCAGGAGTGACATCTGTCACTACTGTGAGATCTGGTTGGGGAAGGGAAAGGAGTCTGCCTCTAACCCAATCTCAGCTCATCAACTACCACTGCAGGTCTTTCGCAGTTTCCTTTGAGATGTGAACCATGATTCCCCTGATACTGTGTCCACTAGAACTTCAGGTCTCACTGCAGAGCCTGCATATGCAATCTGGCGTGTTTTACAGCCAGGATGCAGGAAGCCATGAGGCCCAGTAGCCTGTCAGTCTCATCGAAATCCAGGATAGAGCATAAAACATCGGTATCATAACCTAACATCCTGGACTTGCTGCTTGGGTAGACAGGCCCGAAAAAGCACTGTGTCCAGAACAGCTCCTATGAAAGGGAGTAGATGAGGTGTCAGGTGCAAGTTTGGCACATGTATAGAGAATCCCAGTGAATGCAGGAGGTCAGCCATAGATTGAAGGTGGGAGACGTCAGTTTGGTTCGCGGACGCCCTCAAAAGCAATTAGGCGGAAGACTAAAAACCCTAGCCTGTGCAGATGAGCTACCATCACCTTAGTGAAAACCCAAGGGGCACTTGTAAGGCCAAAGGGGTAGCACAGTAAACTTGGTGCTCGTGATCTATCTTGAATTACAGGTAACGTCTGTGGCCCGGAAGGCTAGGGGTGTGAAAATACACATCCTGCAAGTACAACGCTACCAGTCAGTGTCCTCGGTCTAGAGCTGACAAGACCAGAGTCTTTCTTGTGAAATCTGAATACTCTTTAGCCCCCTCTGGCCAAGAGAGATGGAAGTTCCTCTTGGAGAAAAGTTAGATCTTACACCAGACGTTTTTGAAGTCGCAGAATAGGAGGAGGAAAAGAAAGGAAAGGCATAATAGTCCTCCTGAATGTTCTGCAAGTCCCACTTGTTCTAATGTTATGACCTCATCTTTCAACTGGAGGGATTCTTCCTCCAACTGGAGAAGCATGGTATTGCAGACTCAAACTAGTGCTGGGTGGTAGACTACTTACTTACATTCTGAGGTAATGAGCCACACCCTCTTGTAACTTGGGAAGTCTGAGTAGGACGGTGCTTGGGATACAGTTGGTGTGGCTGAAAATACCTTCTATTGCCACAAAAGACTCAAACTAGACTAGCTACAGAGGGGTCAAAGAGCGCCAAGGGCATGGCCGTAGCATGAGAGTCCTTGAAGAGCTTTAAGGAAGAGTCTGCCTTCTCTCCAAAGAGACCGGAACCGTCAAAGGGCATGCCCATGAGATTAGCCTGGACGTGGCCCTAGAAGTCATATGTTCTTAACTAGACGTGGCGCCATAAGGCCACTGTCTACGAAACCACACAGCTCGTGAGTCTTCTTCCAAAGGGAGTTGGTGAAACTGTCCATTAAGCATGCAGTATTCACCATCAGCAATGCCAGGCTGGTGGAAGTAAACGTCTTCCCAAATGTGTCTAGCTTCTTGGATTCCCGATCCAGGGGAGCTTAAGGGAACACACCCTGGGATGTAGACGCCTGCAACACCAGGCTTATAGGGGTGTGGTGTTGGCTGAGGAACCTTTGGTTTACCGGAGCCGGGCGATGGCGGCATGCAATAGTCCTGTTCACAGTAGTCCCTATGCTAGGCTTTGACCATATGCTTAGGAGGACATCAGTTTGTGCTTCATTAAAGTTCAATACAGGTTCAGAGGTGAAAGTCCCAGAACAAAGAAGATAGTCCTGACCTGCACTGAGGGCACCTCCAGTCCAAAGACCTCTACGGACCTCCTTACTACCATGGCATAAAAAGCCCCCTGCTCCATAGTGAGTCAGCTCATGGAGCATGCCAGTATCTGGAGATGTATCCAGTCCACTGGCTTCCAAGTTCCTCATATCAGCACATCTGTTCAACAGCTACATCCCGGTGTTCTAAAGGGTCAACAGACCCTAACCAGATCTCTCCCATGCCAGAAAAGTCCTCAAAACGACCAGGCGACAACACAGAACCTCTGGGTTCTATTGGAGTCTGCATCATTTACATCAATCTGATTTAGTAGATAGGACTAAGGTTGTGGTTGGAAACGCTGTGGTGCCAATGGCATAGACTTTAAATCAGACACCAGTGTAGGTCCTTTAACACAACCATCGTAGTCACAGATCAGATCCATGAGGCCCCACCGGCACCAAGCCTGGAGCAGACAGCATTGAATCTGATGGTATCCCTTATGACCTCACTGGGCCCATAGGCTCACCAGAGGGGTCGGCCGAATCAAATATGCGGCGCATGGACTCAACATTTTTGTTTGAGTGGGGGTTACTCCAGCTCCCAGAAAGGGAAGAGCTAGTCGACCCTGGCTCCACATAAACGTGCCTAGAGCATCAGTGCTCCTTACCTCGTTTTTGAATAGACAACAGTTAAGGCAAAGTTAAAGTGTTCAGGGTTCTTTCCAGAGAGTACCAAAGACATTGAGTGGGAGGAAGAGTACTTGGGGCTCCGGCAGCTGATCCACGACAATTGCTTCGATCGGGACCAGGATCTCCGCAGAGTCTTGCTAGCCGATATTGACTGCCGGGCTGCAAGGAGCTTTATAGCTCACTTCCAGAGGCCTTTGAAGCCATGGTCCAAAAATACGAGAAAGACTGAGTAGTGGTCACGCTCAAGACACTGGAGACAGTTAAGGTGGGGGTCAGTTACCAACATGGCGCCGTTAGGCACCACATGGTTTAAACCCTGTCTTTCTAGAAGATATCCCTCGACACAGAAACGATTTTAGTTGACCAAGTCGAAAAAGCCTGGCAGATGGGTAGTTCTTCTCCTGATCTGCACTTAACTGGAGCGGGGAGAAAAGAACGGAGGTCTGTGTGCCTGTGTGGTGCCTATATAGGGGACAGTGACATCATAACCAACACAAACATAGTAGACATCACACTGAGCCGAATGGAGCCACCAAACTACGCACACAAGGGGTACTGCTCAAGCAAATGTTTTGGGATCCAGCCTGACGCCTGGGAAATTTAAAGGTAAGGAATCTGCAACTAGAAGTCTCAGATATAAGCGGTTAAGGTAGCCGTAAGGTCCGAAATTTTATATTTAATAAGCTCAACCTGAATGCGATGGAAAAAAGTAAACATTAAGGGAAGTTTAATGAACAGCAAGTGAGAAAAACAATGCATACTCAGTGAAACAGTGAGACCAATTAAATGCTGAGTAAACGTATGAATAAGATCAACTTGCATTACCTTGTTGGCAAATAAAGTCCCGTACTGAAGCTGCCAAATATTTCAACCTGAAAGTAGACAAGCAACATGTTAAACAAACAAAATTAAAAGTTCCGGATGTTAAATTTTCGAGGAGGATATTACGGTTAACTCTTTCCGCAATACATCCAGCTTGTCAACCACTTCCAAGTACGACGTGGCAATATATGTCCTAGATTTTCACTATCCACAATACAGCTACAACACAAAATATGGGTGACCTTTGCTGTTTTTTTTCAAGACAAAAGCATTACACAACCAGTTATAGTAGCGTATTTGATTTGATGTCTAGCAAAAGGTCCATCGTTACGGTTTTATCCTTATGCATCAAACTTATAGATTCCCAAAGAGTGGCTACTTAAAAACTCTCCCATGCAACGTACATGCAAAAGAAACTATAAGAGAGCACATTATTCAACCTAGTAATTGCAATAGCAGAAACCTAGAGCTTTCCTGCCGTTCACATACAATAACCTCTCTCAAACAGCAAGGCCGGACAATGCGACATAGTACAGATCGGTCAGTCACAGGATTCAGGTCGAACACAAGTTTCCTTCCATTCACTACTACCAACCAGAAAAGGAAAGATTGACTAAACAGAACGAGCGAATAGGTATCTGTAACGTTATACAGTAGCAAACCTGTAGTTAAATCGGGGCAAGAAGTCCCTTTCCATATAAAAGATTGGCCAAAAAAAACCAAAAAAAACAGCAGCTCTACTTTAGCATGTGTAAAGATTGGAAATGTTGAAAGAAGGATTTCCTTCCCTTTAAAAGCAATGTAAGTGCAGTTCTAGGTTTCATTCGTTAAACCTTAAATGTAATATTCCATACTTAATCTGAAATTAAAGTACATTTTATCTTCTAAAGGGTTAGGAGTAGTAGTGCATCCCCCCCTTACGAATTTGCCCTGGCCTGTCTATTTGTAAGTTTACTTTCCATAGATGTGTCCTCTTGCGTGTATCTCTTTCCCTTGAACACCTCCCTCACAACTTTCACCATTTAATTATATTCTGCTGCCCTATTCTCAATTTGAGAGTCTATACATCAAGTTCCAAATAATCTACAGCTAAAGGTGCTTACCTATTAGTGCTGTGCGCAGGTGTGGCTCATTAATGTAGATCGAGATGTTTGAATCTTTCCTCCCTAGGGTCTCAATAGATAAGGCAGGGAGCCTTCTTTTGCATCGGTACATATTTGTGCAGCGACTTCAAATTATAAAATGTTTTCAAACACAATGTTTGATCATTTGGCCGGACTGGAGGATATAAGAAACAGACGTAAAAGCAACATGGTGTTGGGGGAAGTAAACGCAACAGAAGGATAAAAGCACCACACGGAAGAAAAGCAGCACTGGGTGCATCTCTGGTGGATTGAGCCTTCAGTAGTCCTGGGACCTGCTTCTTGGAAAGTGCATAGATTGTCTTAATGCGGAGTACTAACCACCAATCCATTTCTGTGCCACCTTACCTTCGTTTCTCCCGGAGAATCCTACAAAGACCTGTTCATCCAACCTGATCCTTTGTGCGATCTATTAAGAAGCTTAAGCTCTTTTGGGGTCCAATCGATATCAATTCTTCTGAGGGCTTAGGTGCAGCAAAGAATAAGAGGGACGATGGCCCAGTGGAATGAAAAAAAAAACCACGATTTTCGGCAAAAATGCCACTATGATCCTCAACACAAACTTGTCAGGAAAAAAGGTGGTATAAGGTGGCACCATCTTTAGAGCCTGGATATCGCTCATGTGACTAGCTGAAACAATCTCACTGACTAAAAAAGATCGGAGTCACATGTTAGGCGACATAAAACTCTGCTTCACGGATTGCCCCCTTCAGGTGCATGAGGGTACAAGTTTCACTTGTCTTGCAGTTGTGCCCTGAGCATAAACACCTTAAGCAGACCATGTGTGCCTGTCACCTACATCTGCTTAAGATACTCACAGTATTGATTGAACCATCGGTCCCCTGCATACTGGAAAAGAACTTTGAAAAAAATCGTCAACTGGCATGGCAGAGCTCCGAAATCATGTACTAACAAACAGAAGAAAAAGACTTTGCGCAGTGGTGGTGCTTATGCGCGGCTCTGCTCCATCAGTGCCAATGCTTAGCACCTGCCCACCTAAAGGTATGCATGAGCACTACTGTCATAGTTACCTGAGCACTACTGTCACAGTTACCAGATTCAGTTTAGTGCCCGAGGAATATTCTGCAACCGAGAAAACATCGGTTAGAAGAACCCATTGCAATGAATAATAAGTATTTTTTTCAGAAATTCCATTTTTTTAATTAAGAGGAGATCTAGTCTTTCATTTTGTAATAGGGATTGATTTGTCTTGGTTATTAAAAGTATAAAAATAATCATAAAAATACATGTTTAACATTTCAATATTTCACTTATTTATCGGCGAGATGGTGAAAGGATTTCTGTAGCACAAGGTCAGAACTTCTGAAATCTAAAAATGTGGAACGAAATTGCATGATTATAGTACAGGGTTTCTGGGAGCTATTTCGTGCTCTTTAGAGAAGTGACTGTAGGGGCAGAGGACAGACATTCACAAGTGCCCCCATCGGAATAGTATGAGCACATTAAAAGACAGGCTTTGCCTTTACCATCGTTTGTGTTCGTACAAACAGAACATCTAAACATTCATTCTTTGGTTTCATCCTAATGTTATTGATCTGTAAACAGATACTCATACCTACGTTGGTACACAGCGTTCTAAAAATTTGCAAGTGAAGCCTACCCTTTACCATATAGATGTAATACAGAATAATACTAGGAAGCAGGTTTACTACCACAAATGGTCTGCTTTCAGGTAAATACGAAATACTCGCTTGGGTCGACAATGTGGACTGCACAGTACATCTCACTCATGACCAACCCAAGGAAGGGGTGTATACCTAAACAAAATGTATAAATGTGAAATCAACGTGATTCACGATTTTTTTTATGTTACTATCAATATCACGTTTAGATTAAACAGCCCTTGTGGGATAGAAAAAAAATCTTCCGAACAATTTGTTAAACACAGTAGGTCCGTCTAAACAAATAAACAGAGGTTCTCAGTGGTCCAGTCTCTGCCGATGGGGACAAACAGTAAGGGTTGATCCACCAACTGCAATCAAGCAGATACAGCCAAAAGGTAACCTTTAACGGTGCCCAGGTCAAGTCAGAGACAGGAGTTGGGTCTCGGGAGCACAGATGTCAAGGGCTGGGGGCCATTTAATAAAGCTTTTGCTCAGGGTCTTGCGGGCCCCGGAGACATCGCTCAAATACCATCGGAGAACAATCTTTGATGGATCGGGGTATCCCTGGCAATCGCACCTAGCAATCGCAGCTAGCAACTGTAACCTGCACTTTGAAGATTAGGACAGATCGCCTGCATATATTCTCAGCCTGGAAAAAAGTTGTGAACAGGCAGGTGTTATTAACTCCTTTCAACAGGACATCGAGCCTCTTCGTATCGACGCATCTTACATCCCGGGGAAGGCACAGACATATTTTCAACATGCACTTTAAACCTAGGCTAGAAGGCAAATTCTCTAGATAGACTCATCACTTTGCCACTTTAAGATTTTAATACTGCCTGAACCCATCAAGAACAGGCAATTTAATGCAGGCTATGCAATAATCGTAAAGAATGAAAACAAGTTCCTTACCTGTAACTACAGTGTTGACTTAGACCTTTTAGCAGGGGCATTCCTGAACTTTTTGCCTTCCTCCTGTATTTTGTCTGACCGGTTTTGGTTGGTTTTAGGAATGGGCACTTTATCACTGCTGATCAGTGCTAATTTACATATGCTCTCCCTATTGTACATTATTGTATGGATCAGTGATTCCGTAATTGGCTGGTTTGGTTTACCCTTAGGACCCTACTACAGTGCACCAGGGGTGCCCAGGGCTGTTAAATCCAAAAGCTGCTTGTGGGCTTGCAGCACTGGTTGTGCCACCCAGAGAAGCAGCCTGTAAAAGTGTCTAAGGTCTGCCATCGCAGAGCGTGTGCAGTCTTGTGCTTCCATGCTGACTGGGCACGTGCACCCACATGCCAGTCCCTAAACCTTACCTTTTATTCATATCAGACACCCCTGTGGAAGGCCCAAGGGTAGCGTAGATTGTAAGTATAAGGTAGGACAAGCCCTGATGTGAGTGGCATGTTCGAATAGTGAAATACAGCCACTTTTGTTTTTCCCTATTAAAAGGCTACCTATTCCCCATAAGCCAGAATGGGCAGTTTGATTATTACATCTTATAATCCTAACTGACTCAGGGCACTAGGTAGAAATTTGAGTCTAGTATGCCTGAACTCAGAATGATAAATTACATCTTTTAGTGAAGTTGGTTTTAACATGGTGTTTAAAAACACCACTTTTAGAAAGTAGGTATTTTCTTGCCCAACTATCCAAGCTTGCCTCTGCCAGGTTGTGTATTCCTTGTCTGGCGTTTTAGTAACAGGGGCTGGGGGATTCCAGGAGAAAGAGTGAGTCAGCCCAGTACTGAATAGCGAGATCTGCATCTAGATGGGAGGGAGGAGTTGCACCTGGGACCTGAATAGAGCTGTGCCTTCCCTCCAAAATGCTGGCTCCACCTCCTGAAGTGCGTCTGAATTCTCTGCCCAGCACTGTGAAAGGAAAGAAGGAGTCATGTCAACAGAGTGCTCCAGGACTGACCAGAACTGGTTTGGACTGGGAACAGGCCTCTCTGCCTTCAGAGAGCAAAGAGAAACTGTGTAGAAAAGAGGGGACCCAAACCCCAGAGAAGTAGATCACTTTTGGGACAAAAAAACCTTTGCTGAGGAGTGGAACTAGAGAGACTGAGGAGAGACTATCCCTAAGCTGAAGCGCTGCTTGGGGGAATGGCCTGCAGTGGTTGCCTGTCTGCCAAAGAAAGGAGAGGAACTTTGTGTGTACTTTCATCAACTTGTGTAAGGATCTCCAAGCGCTTGAGAACAGAGCTGGCCTCGTGCTGAAGTCTCAGGGACAACGGACTTCACCCACCAGCTCCCCCAGAGTTCTTTTGAAATGTCTGCAGTTGTGCTGGACTTTGAGGACTTGCGTGTCGCAAGGAGCTGGAAGCGCGACTCAAGATCAAGAAGCGTGTCGCAGAACTGCTGCTGCACAACACGAAGCTCCTCGCATCACCGGAGAAGAGGATAGACTTAGTAGCAGAAGCTGCCACATAACCGGGAAGCGTGTTGCAGCAGGAGAAGAGTATTGACGTCGCATCAGATGCTGCCACATCTCTGAGAAGAGTGTTGCAGGGCCTGTCGCGGCTCACATCTTTGTGAAAGCAACTTGCATCGCCAGGGGAGAGGATTGACATCGCAGCAGACGCCACATCACCGGGAAGCGTGTCGCATCAAGAAGAAAGCACCATCTTTGTTTCTTTTCACAAGATATTCAGCGCATCAGCATCTTTCTTGCAACACTTTTGTTGCCCTGCGAGTTGAATCTTAAGGTACATTGACCCAAAGTGTCGCATTTTAAGATCTAAAGAGAAATAAGCTATTTCTACCATTTTAAGTACAGTATTGTGTATTTTTGTCGTGTGTTAAACCTATATAAAAAATACTTATTTTTAATATACAACTGTGTGGTGTCCATTAAAGTGTTGTCACTGGGTTACTGTATGTGTTCACAAATGCTTCATACACTGCCTCGGAGATTAGCCTGTCTGCTCGTGCCAAGCTACCATGGGGGTGAGCAGGGGTTATTTTAGAAGTGTACTCCCTTAGCCCGAGTAGACACCAGGGTCCCTATTTGTCACAGGTGCCTACTTATGCCAACTAGAGACCCTCAAATATAACAGTTATCCAGTATCAGTGTTTTTCATAGATTCACATGTCTGAATCGTTTCCCGTCGCCGAGGCAGGAGTCCCACGATAAAATACTAAGTAGTGCCATAAACAAACATTAGGCTAAAAAGAAAAAAGCCTGAGGCCTACATCTTAGTAGCCTATCTACAGCCTTATAGTAAAAAGAACCAAAAGTCCGCTCCAACCAATCAGCTACCTCTAAAACACTCAGCAGAGGCAGCTCTCCTTAGATTTTCCTAGCACAAGTGGAAAGTAAGTATCCTAAAATCACTGAGAACTGACTAAGGGGAGGAGGGTGGGTGCAAGTGAATCTATGAAAGACACCACATACTGGATAAGAAAACAAGTTACTTCCCTGTAACTTTGATTCCCCAGTATTGGTAACTTTCATAAATGCCCATGCTTTGTATCATTCCCAGTCGTCGGAATGGGAGCCTCGGTAAGAACAAAAGTTACTTACCTGCAAACTGTGGTTCTCCAGTATTGGTGTCTTTCATAGATTCCCATGCTTGAATAAGAGTAGAAAGCAGTAAATCACATAAGTCATAAAGGTGATATACCAAAGCAAGTAAGGTAAATGTTAGACCTGTCTGGCCTTTTGCGTAGCCCCACCTATTAATTATTTATTTTGTCCCCTTTTTGCCCCTCATACCCTTTTTATCTTTTTGTGTCCAATAGATTTTTATGGTTTTGGCCTGGGGGGGGGGGGGAATAGATGCTCTTTTGCCCTCCTAGTCTTTTACCTCAGGCCTAGGTGCCCTTTTCTGACTGGAATTCACTTAGATCTACAAAATGGTGGTTTTCAACTGTCACAACTGCCATCCCCTGAGGGAAATCCCATAGGATAGCATTGAGGCCTTCTAGAATCTTCTGGATCCTGCTGGACCCTGGGTGGCCAGCCTATAAATAGGGCAGGGGCAAGGTAGCCATTTTGTAGTAGAAAGTGACCAGAGGGAGAGCGTGGTGGACAGGGACAGGAGGGAGGCGACCTTGTGAGGAGGACAGCGCATCTTCAGGAATAGTCGGACATGTGGGCCGGCTAACTTCCCAAACTGACGCTGCCCCTTGTGAATTGACCAAACCCTGACCTGAGTGTGCCAACACTAAATCCCGGAGGAGCTCTTGCCTCGGCCTTCCCTGAGTCTTGTGAGGGGAGAACTAGAATCCAAGGACTGACCAGCACTGTAAAGTCATCACCGGGCGGTCGCTGTGGTATAGAAAGCATATACCCCACATAGAACTGTCTGAGGAGAGAGCCCCCTTTTATTGGCGGAGATTGCGCAGTGTGCGCAGGCACAGAACTTACCAGTGGATGACGTGAGGAGTCAGCTGACCTCACTTCAGTGAGTTAGTGCCCCCTTCGCGACGAGTCAGCATTAGTCTGTGGAGAAGAGGAAGATGCGGCTGGGCGGAAGCCGCCTGCGAGGAGGTGGAGTCCCGCAGTGACGTCGAGAGCGAAAGGCGGAGAGACGCTGAACGAAGCCAAGCGGAGTCCAGGACCTCGCCCAGGTAGTCCCCGTCATCATCCGGATAGGTGGAGGAGACACCGGCGGAATCCCTGGACGTGAGGCAACGTGAGCAAGGGAAAGCGGCCCCCGTGATCCTTACAAGGGCCTGCCCATCTCCGGCGGGAAAGCGAGTGACCGGAGCAACGGAGAACCGCAAGCCGAGCCAGTCCCTTCGTAAGAAGTAAGCTGGGAACTTGTGGGGAAGGGGAGGTGGCGCAGCGCCAGACCGGGGACCTGTGAACTGCCGGAGCCCAAAGTTCTGCTAAAAGACTTTCCGGCTTGGAACTCCGACTGTTAGAAAGCGGGGCTTCTATATAAAATAGCGGCGCAGTGACCTGGGTGCATTCGGAAACATCCTTTTCCCCCTCTCCTCTTCCTGTGAGTGAATTGTAAGCATTACACTTAAGCCACGGAGGTTTCCACTCTGTGCCAGGCTACCCTATGTAACCTGGGTACCCCTAGGTCCAACAGTAAACTTATCAGTCAATACGCAATAAATACCAAAATATTAGAAAAAAACCTTTATGACTGGAGGCGGGTAGCAACAGAGGCTCACCTTCATTGGAAAAGATTCCGCTGCACCGCTTGACCTACTGCCGCTTCCGCGGCGTCTGTTGATTGCATGCAGTAGTGTTTTGTAAAAGTATGGCTGCTCAACCCAGTAGCAGCTCTGCATATCTGCCTGAGGGGTACCCCCGCAAAAAGGGCAGCAGAAGTAGACACCGCTCTAGTTGAGTGAGCACCAACTGGAGCAGGAAGGGGCTTCCCAGCCCGTTGGTGGCAAAAGGATATGGTAGAGGAAAACCACCTGGTTATGGTTTGTTTGGTAACAGGTTGTCCTTTGCAAATTGGGCCATACGCCACAAACAATTGATCTGACTTTCTGACAGTTGCAGTTCGCTGAATGTATTTGAGACAACGTTTCACATCCAATGAGTGCAATGACCGCTCAGCTGGAGTTTGCGGAGCAGGAAAGAAAGTCTTCAGGATTACAGGTTCGTCGAGATGAAAGTCAATGGGAACATTCGGGATGAATTTAGGATTAGTCCGCAATGTCACAGCCTCATTGGAGAATTGTAGAAAAGGAGGCTGTATGGTAAATGCCTGGATGTCACTGACACGCCTCGAGGATGTCAAGGCGAGCAAGAGAGCAACTTTCCATGTGAGAAATTTTAGACTTGCAGAGTGGATAGGCTCAAATGGAGGTAGAAGCAGTTCAGACAAGACCAAATTTAAGCGCCAAGCAGGTGGAGGGCGACGGATAGGTGGAAACATCCTAAAAAAGCCCTTGTAAAATTGCTTAATGATTCTCGAGGAACATAGAGATGTAGAACAATCATGACGGAAGCGAGAAATCGCTGCCAGAAACACTAAGAGTTGAGTGTGAAAGTCCTGATCTCACCAGGGATAAAAAGAAAGGCAAGATCTGTTCAGGTTTTGCAGTCATGGGGTCCAACTCTTTCGTGCGGCACCAGACACAAACGCTTCCACTTTAATTGATCGGTTTTAATGGTGGATGGAGCGCGAGCGTGCGCTAACACCTCTCTGAAGTCCTTGTCGATATTCAGACGTGCAAATTCATTGTATTCAGGGTCCAGGCATGGAGTTGGAGGTATGCCGGATCCGGGTGACAGATTTGTCCCTGCTTCACCGTGAGGAGGTGAGGTGGAGGATGAAGCGGTATCGGGTCGGACTGTGAAAATAGGAGCAAGTCCGTGAACCATGGACGCCTCGGCCATTTGGGTGCAAACAGGATGATGTGGCAAGGTTGAAACCTCATCCTGTGTAACAGGCGAGGAATTAGAGGAAGTGGAGGGAAAGCGTAGATGAAGTCAATCGACCAATTGATCGAAAATGCATTTCCGCTCGACTCTCTGTGGGGATGCAGACTTGCAAAGCGTTGGCATTTCCTGTTGGTAGCAGTCGCGAAAAGATCGATCTGCGGTTGGCCCCACTGCCGGAAGATGAAATCGACGGTTGGTTGGTTCGAGTTCCCACTCGTGATTGTCTGACGACGCCCGGCTGAGTGAGTCCGCCAGAACATTGGCCACACCCGGCACATGGATGGCTGTGAGATGAACTTGATGTTGATGCGCCCAATCCCATATTTCTTGTGCCAGTTGTGAAAGTAGGAGAGACCTCGTGCCGCCCTGCTTGTTGAGGTAGTGCATGCTGGTGGTGTTGTCTGTCCTCACTGTAGGAGAGTAGGGTCTGCAATCCTATGATCACCCAGTTTTTTTGCTTTTGTTTGACTGGTTTACGACTTTCTCTGGCTGTGGGCCTGCTAATCAGACCCACAGCCTAGCTGTTCTCTCACTAAATTGACATGTGTACCTTAGGTGCATTATCCAATTGGTACTGGGCCACCTTATCAGACCCTGTAACTCAGGGCATAGGTGTACCCAGGGCCTAAAGCATGTATTATGCCACCCCTGGATGGCCATCTAAATCTGACACAACTGGCTGTACGACAGCTGGGGCAAGGTGGTGTAATCACCCTTTGCTTTAGATATAGTATACCTATATCTAACCCTAAAACTGGACACACAGATTCCTATCAGTCACTCCTATGGCAGGCCTTGACAATCCTGAAGGCAGAGTGCTTGGAATCGTGTGAGATGGTGCTCTGGCATGAGCTGAGCCCGTTTGCAGCTTGCGGAACCAAGTCCTAATAGCTGTTCCATGATAACGCATACCATATACCCTTAATTATAATCCTCGTGGTTAAATGCTATCTTTGGTATTGCTTTATCAAAACATGTAGAGTAAGGTGTCATACGAATTGGAATACTAACCCCTCGCCAATTCTGGCGACGGGGTTAGTATTCCACCCTTCTAGAGGGACACAACATGTATGTAACTGAACCCCGGTTAAAGTTAACTCAAGCCTCAGCATCACAAAATGGATGCTGCCACCACAGACACGAGTCTGACCCCCTGCAGCTGGGAGTCCTCCCAGCGAGGGGAGCTTGGACAAAGGGTTTCCTGTCAGGGGCGGTGCTAGCACCATCCCAGACAGGGTTTTGTGTATCCTGGGTAGGCAGGGCTTTACAGGAAGGTGACTGCAAGTGGCACCCCGGTGCTCACTACGCATCTGCCGGCTAGAACCAGTTCCAGGGGCACACCAGCCCCTGGCCTGGGGAAAGTCCGGCATGGGAGAGGGGTGTTACCACCCCCCTTCCTGGTCCCACCCCTAGGGCAGGACCTAGTCACGTACCCACCCCTTTCTTTAGGATAAAGGCAGGAGCGGGGACCCTTCCAAATTAGATCATCTTTGAATCAAGAAACTACTTTCCACGAAAGGAACTCTCGACTCTTCTCAAGATTTCTCCCTTGTGACTAAGGAGTAGTCACCCTGCATCCGCAGGCACCATCTAAGAACTCTGCGGTTTGCTGCACGTCCTTCCTCCGGAATCCGACTGACCAGCTCGACGAGACCCGGCTTCCCTGGCACCTCTGACCTCTACCTACCTCTACAGCTAAGCTGAGAACTGTAGGTGCGACGAGATCGAGGGACCGGCCATCATCAGAACTGCACGACTTCTTTCCAGCACAACCGCCGAGGGATCCTCTGGTGAGTGCTTAGGGGTCCGGGAAGCCCCAACCCTGAGCAGCTCCAGCACCGAAGTCCAGCCTCCCAGCATCCACGAGATCTGCGTAGGGCCCTTCTGCTTTTTGCTGCTCACCGCGTTGTCTGGCTACTAGCCCGCTGGCTTGTGGCCTTCCAGACGACGCCCGACGACATCACCACTGCTGGTCTGGTTGCTCCAGACTGGCCCTTGCTCCCTTCCAAAAGAGGAGCACCCCGGACCCTCCTGGTCCACTCCAGACGCCATTTTAGGTCCACCGCGTGGGCTTGAATTTGCCAAGACTTGTTGCCCCAATCCTGGGTCCAGCGACGTCGACAGCATCAACCATCGTGGGACAGCTCGCACCTCCATCCTGGTCGCAGACAACGCCTCCTGGTCCGTGAGACTGCAGAGCCCAGCGTCGCCCACTCACCTGGTCGAGGTGACTTCGCCCAGTGCCATCCTGGTGCCCACACAATCCCTGGCTAGTGATTAAGAACTTGGTCCCCTCTGCTTTCATTTCAGGTGTCATCCATCTTCGATCCAGGCTTGGATCCATCGAACAATCTTCACTGGTCGCCTGCCAGCAACTTCTTTCTTCAGGCTCCTGGTTCGTCAACGAGGATTTCCGACGTCTTTTCAGACCTATGCAGCTGCAGCCCCTGGGCTAGGTAACTTCGGCATTTCGGTGCCCCAGCATAGCCTCACTATCCAAGGGTCCAGATCCACTGTCGTTTTCGATCTACCTTATCGGGTTCGCCCGAGAACACTAACTTTGCCTTTACTAGCTCCCATAGACTTTGTCCCGCATCCCGAATGAGAGTGCACACTCTGCACCCGAGTCCCCTAGGCCTCCTACTAGTAATCTGAAGGTTCAGTAACGTAGTCCTAGCGATTCCAAAGCCTACTAGTTCAGTACTTACCTGCTAGTAATTTCGCATTCCACTTTTAGAGTATATGGTTTTTCGTGCCCCTCGGGCATTTGTGTAAATTGTGCAACTTAAAGTATTTTCGTAAGAGTTTTGTTGTGTGCTTAGTACCCTGTCCTCATAAAGAGTACAGGGCTGTTGTGATCTAAATAAATACACTGTTTATTTTCATAACACTTGTGTGGTGTCCTTTCACTTGGTGTTCAAGGGGTATATGTGATGGTATAACAGCTGGCTTAACACGCCCTCTAGAGTTTAGCCCGAAGACTGCTCGTATCCACGCTACTAGGATAGCTGGTCTATAAGGTTGACTTACAACCAATCACCATAAGGGTTGTTTAGACTGATACATAGTGATCACTAGAATAGTGAACACTGAATATCAGGCCAACTTCTCTCACTCACCAGCAGTGTGCCTCTGCACTAACCTCTGGAAGGACTTTAGGGCCAAGAAAATCGCCAAGAGCTCCAGGCGATTGATATGCCAAGTACGTTGGGTCGCCGTCCACTTTCCTTTTACAGACATGCCGTCGAGATGTGCTCCCCATCCCTCAAAAGACGCGTCTGTTGTAAGCGTCAGTCGGAGGTTCGACTTGGAATGAACGGCCCGTAGATCTGTTTGGAGGGTGAGCCCACCACTCCAGCGCTTTCTGGATGCGAGGTGTTAGAAGGACTTTGTCCTCGAATGACCCCGACAACTGTTTCCACTGTTTGTCTAATTCCTCCTGTAGAGCCCTCATGTGCAATGTGCAAATGGGGATAAGTTGGATGCACGAGGAAGCCATGCCAAGGAATGATTTGAACATTCGAACAGAAACGTACTGTTTTGACTGCAGGAATTGCACCATCTTTACCATGCGGTCCTGTCTTTCTTGGAAAACAAACACTTCCCCACCGAGACTCTAGTGAGGCTCCGAGAAAATCTCCCCTTTGCGACGGATGAAAGTGTGACTTCTGGCAATTGATTGAAAGCCCCAAGGTTTGGAAAAGGGAGACGCAGACCTGAGTGTGCTGCTCCGTCAGTTGAAAAGTCTTGGCCTTGATGAGGCAGTCGTCCAGGTGTGGATAAAATTGGACGCCTTGCAGACGCAGGAAGGCAGCTACCGGGGCCAAGATCTTCGTAAAGACCCTCGGCGCTGATCGAAGGCCGAATGGTAGGACTTTGAATTGGAAGTGCAGCTGTCCAACTGTGAAGCGTAGATACTTCCTGTGTCTGGGGTGAATTGGCACATGGAAATATGAGTCTTGGAGGTTGATGGTTAAAAAGAATTCTCCTGGATTGAGATAATTCAGAATTTGAAGCAGAGTAAATATCTTAAAAGTTTTCGAAATTATACATTTGTTCAGGGCCCGTAAATCCAAAAGTGGACGCCATACCCCCGACTTTTTCTTGACTAAGAAGAATCAGGAATAAAACCCCTTGCCGCGTTGACCTTAAGGCACTACCTCGATGGCTCCTTTAATGATCATTAATTTTACCTGGGCCAAAAGTTCTTTGAGATGGGGAGAGGATGGCCCCGAAGGTGGACGAGTGGGAGGGAATTTTGTAAACTCCAGGTTATGTCCTTTGGAGATAACGTGTAGGACCCATTGGTCGGAGGTGATTTCGGACCATTTGCAAAAGTACTTTGAGATGCGACCTCCAAGATTTACAGTCGGTAGAAGAAAGGAACTGAGACGGTCACTGCTTTTTATTGTTTGAGCCACCTCTATATGTTTTTTTTCGTTGGTATGGTTTGGTGGTGGACTGACGATTCTGGGATTGGTAGGAACCCCTCTGCCGGTTATCGTTGCAGGTGTGGTACGAACGATATTTACCTGATCCTCGAAAAGTAGAGGAACCTCCGCCTCTACCTCGTGCCCCCGAAAGGGCCGTTTCTTGTACTGGAGGGTAGTTAAGGACTTTGCAGTGTCGGTGTCCTTTTTTAATCGCCTCAAGGGCATCATCTACATGCTTGCCAAACAACGAATCCCCGTCGTACGGCAAGTCCAGGACTTTTGCTTGTACCTCTGGACGGAAGGTGGTAGCCTTCAACTAGCCTGGACGCCTCAAGACTGCAGCTCCAGCCAATTGACTAAGGCCCGTGGAGGAAATGTCGAGCGCGCAATCAATAATTTCGGATGAAATTCTCTCCCTCCTGAATAATGGCCTGCACTTCTGCACGGATGACATCGGGTATTTGAGGAATCAGTGCGGCAATCTCGGACCACATCTGGCGGTCGTAACAGCCCAAAATAGCCAAGGTATTTGCTGCCCTCACAGTAGTAGCCGCCATTGTTGTAAATTTTTTGCCTATAGAGTCCAACTTGCGGCCTTCCTGATCAGGCGGAGACGAGAGTGGTGTAGCAGGATTGCGGGATCTCTTCTGTGCTGCCTGAGTTATAACCGAATCTGCTTTCAGTTGTGACACCAAACAAGCCGGGGAAGACGCCGGAGCATTATATTTCTTGTCCAATCTGGGCAAAACTGCAGGTAACGAATTTGGATGTTCCATTAATTTAAGGCCCTCCTGCCAAATATAGTCAATGATTGGTATTGTGTGGGATTGCCTTCGTGACAGGTCCTTAGAATCATACAAGAAGCATTCACTTTCATGTTTTTCGATAGTGATATGAAAACGCTTTGCAGCACGGACCATCAAATTATGGAAATTTGCTATGTCCACTGGAGGCGATGCTAGAGGTGAGGTGGGCGGAGTGGAAGGGGTTTGAGCCCTGTAATTGTCCCACTCATTCATATCGACGTCATTGTCGTCGTCAGTGTTGCGAGGATCAGGATCCTCGTTGTCAGTGTCAGGACGAGTACCCCCCGGTGACACGGTGGAACAGGTGCAGGTGCTTGAGGAAGTTGAGGTTGAGGCTGTGGAGGAAGTTGTGGTGCTGGAGAGGCAGGTGTAGATGGAGGGAACCTGCGGTTATAGTCATCTAGCATGTGCTGCAGGTTCATGACCAAAGATAATGGTATTTGCGTAACAGGCTCCGAAGTAACTGGTTCCGATTCCTCAACAGGAAATAATTTGTTCCCATCTTCGACGTTTTCCACTTATTCACCCTCATCACTATACTCCTGGCACTTAATGTGCCAATCAGATGGACTAGTTGCCTGTCCGAATAGTTGTTCCACCTCTGAATCGTTTACGGATTCTTCCTCACCAGACTGAAACAATTGGTCTGGAAGATGAGTTCCACTTCTCACTGGACTCAGTTGAATGAGAGGTACTGTCCTCAAAGAAGAAGCAGTAACCACTGTAAAAGTGGCAGCTGTGGCCAAAGTTTGATGAGACGTCAACGAGCCCGTTGACTGAAATGCGGCAGTCTTAGAATCAACCTGAGGCGTCTGCGTCGTCGCCATAGATTTAATCGCCGCTGAAATTTAAGGCTTTTTCTTAGTCGACGAAGTTTTTTTTCCGTCGACGGAGGTGTCGACGAGATTGGAGCCTTACTCGTCGACGATGTAGACGTCGACGGGATGACAGCCGTCGACAATATGATGGTAGTCGACGGAGGCGCTGTCGACAATAATGGGCCAGTCGACGAGCTGCTTTTAAATAATGACTTGATCTTAGTCGACGGGGTTCGCGTTGACGAGGGAAGAGTCTACGATGACTTCTTAATCGACGGTTTGGATTTGACACTCGTCGACGAGATCTTCACAATAGAAGTAATGGGTCTCACCTCCTGGGCTGTCGTCGACGAAGTGATAGTCGTCGACGCAGCACTGGTTGACATAGTACATGTCGTCGACGTAGAGGCTACAGTCACCGACTTAGTCGTCGCTGAAGAAGTCAACGGACGCGTCGATGAGCCAATGCCAGATTTAAAAGTGGAAGGCAAGGCTTTGGGCGCAGACGTCAGAGAACCAGGTCACGTAGACATGCCCTGAAGCGAATCCTGTGGGGAAACAATCCTGGAGGACTCCAACAGTCTACTTTTCTTTAGAAAAGGAGATGGAACCCCAATCTCAGACCTACGCTTCCGAGAGGATTTTGAAACACCAGTTGACAAACTTTCTACCTCAGAAACCACAGACTCTGAAGTCTTCAACTTCTGTAGCCACAGAAGGAGACGGGCCTCTCTATCCCTCAGAGTCTTGGGAGGAAAAGTGCGACAGTACTTAGTTTTTCACCTCGTGGTCTGGGTACAGACAGTAAATGCATTTACTGTGTGGATCCTCATGGAAAAGGCGCAGTTTACCACAAGGGCAGGCTTTAAATAAAGATTTCCTATTTGAAGACATTTTCTGAAGAAAAAAACAGCTAGAGTTGAAGAAAAACTGAGCAGAGCTCAGGGAGACTCCCTTCACACGACGTGCGGTAGAAAATCTGAGGACTTGGGCTTCTGAGGAGAAGGTTCTAGAGGAGGCTACAGCCTGATTGGCTGGAATGTGAACCAACACATAATGACACTAATATGCTACTAAAGTGAGTTCTCCCTTAGGCTTTTCAATGGACCTATTATGTTCTATGGTACTTTAAAATTTTTCATTTTTATTACATTATATGTATGTATATTTTTATTTATGATATTTTTTAGGTATACATGCATATGTTACTGCTATTTTATGTTCCGTGGGACTCCCACTTAGACGACTGGGAATATTCAAGCATATGAAAGACACCCCTAATACTGGAGAAATAAAAAATATCTGAACCATAGGTACAATAGTGAAAATTAGGCCTAGGCCTCATCTCATTTTGTAGCATATCACCCTCTGTGTAAAAGAGCCCAAATTTCTGCAAGAATTAATCAGAATAGCCTAACCCCATAGAACCTTCCTGAGAGAGCCTCAGATTTTCATAGCCATTGTGCAAACAGCCACTATTTCAGTAAAAAGGCAGAGCTTTCCCAGGGGAGGAGGGTGGGCACATGGGAATCTATGAAAGTTACCAATACTGGGGAACCAAAGTTACAGGTAAGTAACTTTTTTACTTACTCCAGTATTTGAACTTTCATTGATTCCCATGCTTTGTATCAGAATAGCTAGCGTAAGTCACCAAAGCACATTTTTACATAAATATTATTGCTTGACAACATAGCAATGCTCAAAGTAACAATAAAAAATGTTATCATAGAAAAAGAAGCATCACCGATGCAAAATGTGCTACACAGGAAAGCGGGATTGTAGGGAAAGGTCACCTCTCTGAAAAAGATTCCCGAGGACTGCTTGTCCAACAGCAGAGCCGTCTGTAGACTCCAGGCAGTAATGCTACGTGAAGGTATGTGAACTGCTCCACGTCGCTGCCCTGCAGATGTCTTTGATAGGGACTCCAGAAAAAAGAGCCACCGAAGATGCTACTGATCTTGTGGAATGTGCATGGGCTTTTCTTTCAAGGGGCTTGCCTGCTCCTTGATGGCAGAACTGAATAGCGCTGGAGATACAGCGGGAAATGCTGGTTTTGGTTAGAGGAAATTCCTTCCGAGGTGCACTGTAAGACACGAACAGTTGTAAGGATTTTCTAAAGGACTTCATGCGCTCTAAATAAAATTTCAAAAACCTGTGAAAGTCAAAAGAATGCAATGATCTTTCTCCCGGAGTAGTAGGCCGTGGAAAGCAGGATTTCAAAATCAAAGGTTCATTCAGATGGAATTCAGAGGGTAGCTTAGGGATGAACTTTGGATTCGTCCGAAGGATGAGGACATCTTTCTTGAAATGAAGAAAAGGTTCTACTATTGACAGCGCCTGAAGTTCACCAACTCTCCTAGCAGATGTCAGTGCTAAAAGGAGGGCTAGCTTCCAAGAAAGGAATTTAAGATCCGTTCTGTGAATGGGATCAAACGGAGCTTTCATTAGCTGAGCCAACACCAGATTAAGTTGCCAAATTGGCGGAAGGCGGACTGGAGGATACATCCGTAACAGGCCCTTTAAGTACTGCTTGACAATTCTAGCAGACCAAAGAGAAGGACCTGAAGATGTCCGCCGGAATCTCGAGATGGCTGCTAGATGAACTTTAACCGAAGAATGAGCCAATCCAGATTGAGCAGGTGATCGAATATATGGTAAAATTTGATGTGGAGCTGACTTGTAAGGGTGGAGATGTCTCCGAAACCATAGGCAGAATCTCTTCCATTTTGCTTTATACGTCTTGTTAGTGCTTGGTGCTCGAGCCGGAGACAAAACATCCCTACACTCCTTGGGGAGATTCAGATGTTGGAATTCCCTGTATTCAGTAGCCACGCTGTCAAGCGAAGCAAAGTCTGATCCGGATGCAGGACCTGTCCCTGAGACTTCGATAACAGGGATGGAACTAGTTTAAGGCGAATGGGATTATCCTGGGGGAGCAGGAGGAGTTTTGTGTACCAGAACTGCCGGAGCCACGCTGGTGCAATCAGAATCATTTTGCACGGTTCCGCTTTGATCTTTGAGTAACCTCGGTATTAGGGGTATTGGCAGAAAAGCGTAAAAGAATGCGCTGTACCAGGCAAACAAAAGTGTGTTCCAAAGGATCCCGGATGGAGATCCTTGCTTGCGTAGAACCGGCATTTGGTGTTCTCCGGAGACGCAAATAGGTCTATGATCTGGGTCCCCCAGACCGAGAACACCTCCTCTAGAATGGACTGATCTAACTCCCATTTGTGATTGGCTGCTTTTTGACGACTTCGTGCATCCGCTGTGAAATTGAGGGAACCTGCCAGGTGTTCTGCTGTCAGAGTGGCCTCGTGAAGAATTGCCCAATCCCAAATTCGTTGAGCCCCCCTGCTTGTTGATATAGTGCATGGCCGTTGTATTGTCCATCCGGACCAGCACTAGATTATTTCGAATCCTCTGGAGAAAAGCTTTCAAAGCTAATCGGATGGCAGTCAGCTCCAACAGATTGATGTGGTACTGGTGCTGCTGTGGATCCCAGTGTCCACTGACTTGCAGCTCCTGGAGCACTGCTCCCCAGCATTCTAACAAGGCATCTGTGGTAAAGACCATAGTAGACTGAGGAAGCCTGAAAGTCAGACCCTCTGCGATGTTGCTTCTCACTATCCACCATTCGCATGCCTTCTTCATCTCTAGTGTTACCAAAATTTTGTCGTTGAAAGAGCCTTCTGCTTGGCGCCATTGTTTGTCGAGTTGCTCTTGTAGAGGACGCATTCGCAGCCTGCAATGCAGAATCAATGAAGATTAAATCGATCCGAGCAGAGACTTGTAGAGCCGTACTGACAGGGATCTCCTCTTTAGCACTTGACGAGCCGAGAGCATTAACTTGTTCTGACGTTCGTCTAAAGGATAATCTTAGCACTGTTCTGAGTCCAGAATGGCCCCTAGGAACTTTGTTGACCTGGACGGTTGCAGAACTGACTTGCTCTTGTTGAGTTGAAGGCCCAGGTGATCGAACAATTGAATGCAAGTTGCAATGGCCTTGGAAGTTCCCTGGAAAGAAGGAGCTTTGACTAGCCAGTTGTCCAGGTAAGGGAAAACTTCCAGAAATTGCCTCCTGAGGAAAGCTGCCACCGGGGCCAGCACCTTTGTAAATATTCTTGGTGCAGATCGAAGACCAAACGGAAGCACTTTGAATTGGAAATGGCTCATGCCTACTGTGAAACGCAAATATTGCCTGTGAGCTGAGTGGATTGGTATGTGGAAGTGCGCATCTTCTAAATCCAGAGTCGCCATGAAGTCCCCTGGGTTCAGTAGACTAAGAATATCCTGGAGTGGGGGGCGTGGTTTGGCGGCAGCCAAAATGGCCGCATAATAACGCGGCGCTCCGGAGGCGGTCCCGAAAACCCCCGACATACGCAATAAATCCTGTGCGAGAACGGCGTCTTGGGAGAGAATCCAAGTCTCCTGCCCCTCCGGCGTCGGCCGGTGCCTCCCTGCAGTGATTCTGACCCCGGGGAGCCCTGATTCCGGGATCGGTAAATACAGCCTAGATGCGGCCTGTGAGGGGAAGATCCGCCGGCGGAGAATCGGCCTAGAGTGTAGGACGAGCCGAGACGGAGGTGAGGGTCCTCGGCAGTAGACTACTCCAGGCGCCGGAGGACCCTGGTTGGTAGCGAGGTGCCCCCTGGCTCCCCCCCCCCCCGGCTTTAAGAGGACAGCGCTACCTGAAGCCCCCCCCCATTGGTGAGGGGGCGGGGACACAACAGTCAAGACTGCCCGGGCTGCATGTCCCGGCCTGCCGCCCTGGAGGGAGGGCCACTATGCCTGAGACGGCCAGATCCTCCATCTGTGGTGTCCCCATGGGTCATCGCCCGCCTGGGGGTGCTGGAAAGCGGCATACGGGCCAGAAAAACTGCACTGTTGGGGTGAGGAGCACGCAGGAGCGGGTGAGTGGGGTGGGGGCCAAGTTGGGCACGTATGGTCGCTGCCCCTTTTAACAGTGGAGCGAAGTGGGCCCTCACTCTCTCGCCTGCCCTGCACTAGTGATACCAGCCAGAAAAAATGGAGGGGGCCAGTGTTGAACTGTTCCTAGAAGATCTTATCTTGAACACCCTAAACCCCAAGAGACTCCAAGTTCTTCGTCATAGAACGGGCGCACAGGGCGCCAGTCCCGCCGCCGCGTCCAGGAGTCCCGCTACGAACCATCATTGCGCGAGTCCTTAACTATAGGGATAGAGACGCGATCCTACAAGCGGCGCAGCAACATGGAGATTTGTGTGTGGAGGATGCCACGATCTGTTCTTTCCAGACTTCACGCTCAAAGTCCAGCAGGAGCGACGCTCATTCAACGCAGTCAAGAGGAAACTTCGAGGAAGTGGACTCCGCTACATGATGTTCTTCCCGGCGCGTCTTAAGGTGTTTGCGGAAGGAAAGTCCTCCTTCTTAGTCACCCCGGAGGAGGCCCATGCCTGGCTGGAGGAGCATAGCAGGCAGCGGGGGGCCCGAATTGCGAGGGAAGTTGGAGGAGCTCGGCCCCCGATCTCCGGCCCCATTCGTGGAGTCGGCGGGGGAGGCACGGCGGCACCGGTAGGGACGGCCCTTGCTGGCTGGGAGACGGGGCCGCAGCCTCTCAGCGTCACCAGCACTGGAGTGAGCAGAGTGAGTGCGTGGACTCGATCTGGCAGGAGCCCATGGACATGTAATGTATGATGGAACAGGGAATACCCCTCTTGTAGATATACTGAATGGAGGGGGGAGGCATTGATCGGAGGAGGGGTCCTGCAATGTTAGATATTGAGTGGACAAGCACATTTGCATTTTGGCCCCTCAGTATTGGATAGGACGTTCGTTGGACTACATATTGACTTGTACAGGGGTGGGTGGGGGGGGGGGGTTGACGGGGGGGGAGGAGGGGGGGAGGAGGGGGGGAGCCTCAGATGCTGGACTTGGCTGCACAACTCACCCCTAAGTTTATCGTTTCAAGGGCTACAGGCGCTCTGCTTATTGGGGATGCCTGGTGCGGTTGGCCGGAGTAGCAGGGTAGCAGGGTGGGGGGCTGTTGTGGGGGGGATAGGGGGGCAAGTTATGTTATGTCTTCCTGGTTTTTGTACGGTTCTATTGTTCTGACTCCATCGACACACTCACGGGGTTAATGGGAGGGGGGGGATGGTTCTTCCCAGTTAGCTTTGACAGAGGACATGGCAGGTTCACACTCACCTAAGGCACAGCACATAGATATTTTATCCTGGAATGTGAACGGTCTACAAAGCAAAATCAAGCAAACGGTCGTATTGCAATACCTGTGTAGGCATGCCCAGATGTCGTTCTCCTACAGGAGACGCACCTGCTGGGAAATCACTGTAGGGCCCTGAATAGATTTGGCTACACCTTACGTGTACACTCTGGCTTTACAACAAGCTCCAGAGGGTTAGGCATACTCACAAAAAATTCAATACCATTGGTTCTGGGGCGAATCTGGTCTGATCCCCTGGGTCGCTATGCAGAGATCTGCGCAGTGGGAGGGTCGCCCTTTAAATTTCTGCTAGTTGTATATACCTCCGAAGCTGCACGCGTCCACCTTCCCAGATGTGGGGAGGTTGTTGCTGGAACTGCCTCCGGGGACGTTAGTGCTGGGTGGGGACATGAACGATGTGATGGCTAGGGATTTGGACAGATCAGCTTCCTCACTGGGCGGGGGGAGGGGTACACCACCTCAGACTTCACGCAAGCAATGGGCCTCACGGACCTATGGCGGGCACACAACCCACATCCAAGACCGTACACACACCTCTCAGCTGCCCATGGGTCCTCCTCTAGGATTGACTACATTTTCACACATACAGACTGCATGACTGTTTCGGGTCGGACACCTTCAGGCGAGGGGGATTTCTGACCACGCACCGGTGGGGATTCAATTGTTAGGTCCCGCCCGGGATTGAAGTGTCCCCCCCCCCCCCAACCCCCCACCCCACCCCACCCAGACTCCTTTCTTTTCAAGGATCAGGACTTTCAGGAGCGCTTCAGGGAGAGAGTGGGGCAGTATTCGATGAAAACATAGGCTCAGTGGATTTCCCGGAAGTGGTGTGGGAGGTGTATAAGACGGTGGCCAGGGACTTTGTGCAAGCCGAGGCAGGGCAAAGGCGTAAGGATAGGCATGCACAGGTGAAGCAATTGGAATCGGAGCTTCATGCTCTGGACAGTGAGATGACGCTTACCCCGGAACAGGACCAGGCCAGGACGCATAAAGTGCGCCTTCTCAGCAAAGAAATAAGGGATGTACTGACGGAACAAGTGCGAGCGCATGCACTGGCCACCCAGCGGAGTCTATGACCTGGGAGATAAGGCGAATAAAATGATTGCCTGGTTGGAGAAGAGGGAGCGGGACCGTAATTGGGTTCCGAGAATAGAGTACCCGGACGGATCAGTGAGTACCACGAGCAGAGTCATTGAAGAGGACTTGGTGCGATATTATGAGGAAGTTTACAGATCGCACACGTCCAGAGACTATCAGGAATGTTGCGATTTCTTGGCCCCCCTGCAACTCCCGATGCTAGAGCCGGCAGATCGGGATATACTGGAAGCAGACATTACGGTCAAGGAAGTGGAGGAGGCCATGGGAGACCTGCAAACAGGGACAGACCCCCGGACCCAACTGGTATCCAGCGGAAGCATTTGGTTGTGTGGCTGGCCACACTGCACCGCATATGCAGAGTATGTTCCTTGAGGCGCGAAAAGTGGGGCAACTCCCGAGACCTGCCACTGGCCACAATCGTGGTCTTCCATAAAGCAGGGAAACCACAGGGCGAATGTAGCTCGTACAGGCCCATCTCCCTCCTCAACTATGAGACGAAGGTCCTGAGGAAGATCCTTGCAACACGCCTGGGAGCGGTGATCCAGTCGTTGGTCCACCCCGTCCAATCAGGCTATATGCCTCCCCGGAGCACTGGACTTAATCTACGTCTTTTGTTTGGGGTTCTACAGATGGCCGTGACGCCCCAGGAGGTGTCAGCGTCACTGCTCTCCCTTGACGCCCATATGGCTTTTGATAGTATCGAATGGCGCTACATCTATGCCATGCTGGAGAAACTGGGCTTCGGGGACCCAGCGGCCGGCGGAATTCATACAACGGCTAATGGCTATGCTACGTACTTTTGGGGAATACTCCGGGTACCGTATTAACTGGAGCAAATCCTTGGGCTACGTTTTGGCGGGACCCCAGGCGCCCACAGTGGATGGATGTGAGGGCTTGATTTGGCGAGAGTCATTTCGTTATTTAGGAATATGGATCATACCGTCCGACTGAGTTCGTCCGACTCAATGTGCAGACACAACTTGACTGCCTACACAGTGACGTGCTACATTGGCAGACCCTCCCGGTCTCCCTCATGGGCAGAGCGGTATTATTCAAAATGCTGTCCCTGCCGCGATTGCTGTCATATTGCAAAGCTCTCCCTTTCCGATCCCAGATCACGTCTTCAAAAAGGTGGAGGCAGAGCAGCGCTCCCTTCTGTGAAGTGGGGGGTGCCCGCGGATTGCCCTTCGTAAACTGCAGCGCGGTTCATATGAGGGTGGTCTGGCAGTACCAGACATGTGCCTCTACTATTGGGCGACACAGCTGGTTAACGTCAATGGGTGGGTGTTCGCCCCACAGGATGAGCCTGCATACCGGGTGGATCGTATGGCCCTAGGCGCGGGTACCTATTTAGCTGCCCTTTACTCTAAGCCACGGCGCAGTCAGCCATTGCCCCCCAAAACAGCGGCGGTGGTCGGGACATGGAAACCGGCAACAAAATTACTCGGTTGGGAGAGGAGGCTCACAGCCCAGACGCCCCTGCGGGAGGGTGACTTCCTCAAGGAGGTTCGTGAGACTTCGCGACCTCCGTCAGTGGAGCCTGATAGGTATAGACCTACTGGGAGATGTCTGGAAGAGGGGGCGGGTGGTGGAATTCGCAATTCTACAGTCAGAATATAATATGGGAGATAGAGAGTTCCTCCATTATCAGCAATTCAAACATGCTATCGATTCGCATTTGTCACAAGGGGATCAGCTACCTGAATACGCCCCACTTGAAGACAGGCTTCTGTTGCACCCAATGATTGATACGGCTATATCGCTCACATACAGGAAGCTAATAAACAATATTCCGGATACATTTGGGCCTTTGCGAGAAAAGTGAGAGTCTGACTTGGGATTGGCTCGAGGACGATGACTGGAACGAGGCCCTGCAGTGTCCTAGAGAAGTGGCGATACTAGCTAGGTTCCGGCTGGTGCAACTCCGCATCCTTCATAGGTCCCACACCCCATGCACGGTGCTATTTAAAATTAGATTTGCAACATCGCACTTTTGCCTGAGGGGGCGTGGGGACGAGGGCACATTTTTTCACATCCTTTGGGACTGCCCAAAAATTCGGTCATACTGGGTTAAACTGAAGGATATCATGGAGGAAGTGGTGGGGGCGGAGGTGCCGCTGGAGGCTAGGTGGCATATTCTAGGGGTCACGGGGAGGTAACATGGTCTAAGGGAGATAGGTGTGGTTGGCCTTCGCAAGCATGGTGGCAAAAAGGAATATCGCACGTCTCTGGGGGAGTGACTTGATCCCAACGTTCGAGGAATGGGAACGGGACATGGATTGGTGCCAGAGGGCGGAGAAGGTAATCTACAATGGTCTGGGCTGCCCCAAGAAATGGGAGGAGATTTGGCAGGCATGGAGGAGGTACAGAGGGGAATGGCTTGACACCCCGGAGGGCACGCCGTAGGATCATTCCTAGTTAAACATTGCCCATGACATGTGTTTGGCACCTTCTTCCGTGAAAGGCGTGGGCAGGGCTTCTGAAACGTTTTGCACGTTGGGCAGGGGGGGGGTGAGAAAGGGGCTGGCTCGGAGGAAAGGGGTTGGGTAGGAGGGTGGGGTTGGGACATAGGATCCACTGGCTTGGAAATAGACCGTTATTGTATCCGTCTAGGACTGACTTGCAATGTTTCTTCTAATGTAAGCACTATCACTCATTGCTTCATGATGCGTCATAAGATGGAACTGTTTACTTCAATAAAAAGATTATTTTTTTAAAAAAATATCCTGGAATGACCATCCTGAAGGACAGTTTGATGAGATAGGTGTTGAGCTCCCGTAGATCTAATATAGGACGCCAAGTCTCTGTAGTCTTGCGAACCAGGAAGAACCTGGAATAAAAACCTTTTCCTCTCTGCGAGAGAGGTACCGGTTCTATTGCCCCCTTGATGAAGTTACTGGGCTTCGAGACGTAGCAGTCCCAGATGTTGTGATAGACTGGCGCCTGGAGCTCTGGTTGGAGAAAGATCTTGAAATTCCAACGAATGGCCACTCTGAATATTCAGGACCCACTGGTCTGATGTTATAATTCTCCAGCTGTCTAGACAAAGATATCCTGCCCCCCACTGATGTCCTCAGGGAGGCAGGAGCAGTAGTAAGAGCCAGGAGGCTGCTATTGCCTCTTGGAAGTGTTGCGTCCTTGACAATTCTGACATCCTCTCTGAGATTGACGAGAGATAGAAGCCGACTGGCCCTGGCGTTGGTTAGAACACTGCGGTTTGTATGATTGTGGGGATTGCGAAGAATATCTGTTGGTTGCCACCCCCATAAGAGGAAAAGCCTTTTCCTCTCGCACCTCTGAATGGGACCTTACAGTAATTTAAAGACCGCAAGGACTTCACTGTGCCGGTGTCCTTTTTAATACTTTGAAGGGCCTCATCTACATGCTTCCCAAAAAGCATTTCTCCATCAAATGGAAGGTCCAGGATCTTGATTTGGACTTCTTGGCGAAACGAGGTCGCCCGCAACCAGCCCTGTCGTCGTAAGTCAGCTGAACCAGCCAGAGCATGAAAGGCCGTAGAAGCTATGTCCATAGCACAATCTATGACCTCTGACTATCTTTCTCCCTCCACGAGAACCTTTCTGGCTTCCTCTTGATGATTCTGGCAGCTGTTCTATAAACGGGGCCAAATCACACCACATCTGGCGATCTTACCTGCCCAAGATGGCCAGAGCATTAGCCGCTCGAACGAGGAGACTGGCCATAGAGGAGAATCTCTTGCCCACATTCTCCAAGCGCCTCCCTTCCTTGTCCGGGGGTGTAGTAAGTGGCATGGAAGGATTCTTGGATTTGCTTCGTGCCGCTTGTGATATTACAGAATCCGGCTTAGGTTGTCCAATTAGGCACGCTGGACTGCCTTCTGGGGCCTTATATTTCTTCTCCAGCCGGGGAAGAACAGGAATGACAGTGGCCGGACTCTGCATGACCTTGATCCCTTCTGACAATACGTGTTCTATTATAGGAATCGATCTGACTGACTTTTTATATGGCTCTTTAAAGTCATAAAGGAAACAGTCTGACTGCACTGTTGTGATTGGCAGACCAAATCTTTCAGATGCCCTCTCCATGAGGTTATGGAAACCCCCACTGTCAGCTGGAGGAGAAGTAGCAGTGTCCTGTCCTGTGGCATCTGGATCTTGAAGGCCACTATCATCATAATCCATGTCAGGGTCATTAATAGGATCTTCCTGAACGTCATCATCTGAAGACACATCATGCACAACTTCTCTGGATTCCTCTCTGGGTTCAGGTTCCACAGCCTGTAGACCACCGTTCTCACGATGATTGTAGATGTCGGGGTACAGTTGGAGAAGGAGGGCGTTCCGATTGTACTGCTGGTTGAGTCTGAAACCTATTTCTATAGTCTTGCAACATAAATTGCAAATCCGAAACCAGAGAGGCTGGCATCGCCATTATGTCCTGACCCAAGCCTCGAGGAGGTTGTTCTTGCTGAACATACTGGTGTTCGTAGTACTCCTCAGTATCTGAATCTTGACATTTCACATTCAAATCAGAGGGACTGTAGGCATCCCCATAATGGATATCGTCACCCTCTTCATCAGACTCGTCATCCAGCAGCATATTAGGAGGCAAAGGTGTAACTTGCCTTGGAGAAGTCATCTCCGGTGTTATCTGGCGTTTCCGTGAGGAAATCTGCATTTTTTGTATCGTCGACTGAGTCGTTGTCGAAAAAAACGACAAAGCCATCGTCGTCGATGGAATCGTAGACGCTGGAAAGATCTTAGTCGACGGAATTTTCATCGTCAACGATGGATTTATCGTCGACGAGCCAGTGGTCATCAACATCACAGCCACTGTAGTCGTCGACCTAGTTCTCGAAGCAGCAGTCGACAGTATCTTCGTTGACATGATAGTCGACGTCGAGAAGGTAGCCATCGTCGAACAGGAAGGCATTTTAAATGTGGACGCAGTCATTAAAGGTGTCGTCGTCGACACTGCCGACGGTCCCGTCGACTGAGCCATCGGAACACTCAAATCCTTATGAGAGACAGTCGCCGACGTACCTGCTGATTTCGGCATCGACAGACGCTGTTTCTTGTCATGTTTTGTCTCAAGTGACCGTCGAGTTTCTTACCGTCCTTCTCTTTCTGGGATGTTTGTGAAGGAACAGAAACCTCCTCCCTCACCTTCTTGGCAGTGTCCTTCTCAGCAGCCTGTCCCAGCCTCTCCTTTTCACCTCGGTGAGGAGATTTAATGGGACTAACCCTTCTAGACCCATCAGAGCTCTTTTGGTGGGCTTTGACAGGGGGCTCAGATGAAGTAGAGGGAGGAGACCTACCCCTCTTTTTAGATCTTCTGGAGGAAGTTACAGATGTAGAATCTGAGAAGTTGGCCTGATATGCAGTGCTCACTATTCTAGTGATCACTATGCATCAGTCCAAACGACCCTTATGGTGATTGGTTGTAAGTCAACCTTAGACCAGCTATCCAAGTAGCATGGATACGAGCAGTCTTAGAGCTAAACTCTAGAGGGCGTGTTAAGCCAGCTGTTATACCATCACATACCCCTTGAACACCAAGTGAAAGGACACCACACAAGTGTTATGAAAATAAAAAGTGTATTTATTAGAATCACAACAGCCCTGTACTCTTTATGAGGACAGGGTACTAAGCACACAACAAAACTCTTACGAAAATACTTCAAGTGCACAATCAATACAAGTGCCCGAGGGCACGGGAAGTCTAGGATTATCGGGCGAACCCGATAGGTAAGTCGGAAGCGATAGGGACTCGGGACCCTTCAATAAGGAGGCTATGCGGACACCGAAATGCCGAAGTTACCTAGCTCAAGGGCTGCGGCTGCACAAGTCTTTACAGACGTTGGGAGTCTTCGCTGACAAACCAGGAGCCGGAAGGAAGGAGTTGCTGGCCGGCGACCAGTGTAGATAGTTCGTAGAGATCCAAGCCTGGATCAGAGATGGATGACACCTGAAAGCAGAGGGGACCAAGTTTGTACTACAATCCAGTAGTCAGAGGGTACCAGGAGGGCACCGGATGATAGTCACCTCGACTAGGCGAGTGGGCGATGCTAGGCTCTGCAGTCTCACGGACCAGGAGGCGTTGTCGGCGACCAGGATGGAGGTGCGAGCTGTCCCACGAAGGTTGATGCTGTCGGCGTCGCTGGGCCCAGGATTGGGGCACCAAGCCTTGGCAGATTCAGGGCCACGGGGTGGACCTAAAATGGCGTCTGGAGTGGACCAGGAGGGTCCGGGGTGCTCCTCTTCAGAGGAGAGCAAAGGCCAGTCTGGAGCAACCAGACCAGCAGCGTTGGTTGTCGGACGTCGTCGAGAAGGCCACAAGCCAGCGGCTAGTAACCAGACAACGTGCTGAGCAGCGGAAAGCAGAAGGGACCCACACAGATCGTGAGATGCAGGGAGGCTGAGCTTCGGTGCTGGAGCTGCTCAGGGTCGGGGCTTCTCGGACCCCAGAGCACTCACCAGAGGATCCCTCGGCGGTCGTGCTGTTTTAAGAAAGCGCGCAGGTTTTGAAGATGGCCGGTCCCTCGAGGTCTCGTCGCACCCACGGATCTCAGCTGAGCTGACGATGTGGGTAGAGGTCAGAGGTGCCAGGGAAGCCGGTTCTCGTCGAGCTGGGCAGTCGGATTCCTGAGGAAGGACTTGCAGCAAACCGCAGAGTTCTTACATGGTGCCTGCGGGTGCAGGGTGACTACTCCTTAGCCACAAGGGAGAAATCTTGAGAAGAGTCGAGAGTTCCTTTCGTAGAAAGTATTCTTGATTCAAAGATGATCTAATCTGGAAGGGTCCCCGCTCCTGCCTTTATCCTAAAGAAAGGGGTGGGCACGTGACTAGGTCCTGCCCTAGGGGTGGGACCAGAAAGGGGGGTGGTTACACCCCTCTCCCATGCCGGACTTTCCCCAGGCCAGGGGCTGGTGTGCCCCTGCAACTGGTTCTAGCCGGCAGATGCGTAGTGAGCACCGGGGTGCCACTCCGCAGTCACCTTCCTGTAAAGCCCTGCCTACCCAGGATACACAAAACTCTGTCTGGGATGGTGCGAGCACCGCCCCGGACAGGAAACCCTTTGTCCAAGCTCTCCTCGCTGGAAGGACTCCCAGCAGCAGGAGGTCAGACTCGTGTCTGTGGTGGCAGCATCCATTTTGTGGAGCTGAGGCTTCAGTTAACTTTAACCGGGGTTCACAGTTACGTACATGTCGTGTCCCTCTAGAAGGGTGGAATGCTAACCCAGTCGCTAGCATTGGTGAGGGATCAGTATCCCGATTCGTATGACAACTTACTCGACATGTCTTGATAACGCGATACCGAAGTTAGCGATGTGGTATGCGTTATAATGGAACAGCCATTGGGTCTTGGTTCCGCAAGCTGCAACCGGGCTCGGCTCGTGCCAGAGCCCAATTCACACGATTCCACGCACTCTGCCATCAGGATTGTCAAGGCCTGCCATAGGAGTGACTGATAGGAATGCGGGTGTCCATGTTAGGGTTAGATCTAGGTATACTATATCCAAAGCAACGGGCGAGTACGCCACGTCGCCCCAGCTGTCGTGCAGCCAGTTGTGTCAGACTTAGATGGCCATCCAGGGGTGGCATAATACATGCTGCAGCCCCTGGTAGGCCCTGGGTACACCGATGCCCTGAGTTACAGGGTCTGACAAGGTGGCCCAGTTCCAATTGGGTAGTGCACCTAAGGTACACAACGATTTAGCGAGAGAACAGCTAGGCTGTGGGTCTGATTGGCAGGCCCACAGCCCGAGATAGTCGTAAACCAGTGAAACAAAAGCAAAAAGTCTGGGTGACCATAGGATTGCAGACCCTACTCTCCTATAGAATCCTCCTCATCTGAAGACAGTACTTCCTTCCGTGCCTTCATCTTCTCTAGCCAGGTCAACAATCGGTCCTCCCTGTCTCTCAAAGTCTTCGTTGAAAAGGTCCTAAAGATTTTGCAATCTGTGGCCTTGTGGTCAGGATACAAGCAATAAATGCAGTCCTCATGCTAGTCTTCTACAAAAAGCCTCTTTTTCGCACAGGTAGCACAGGCCCTGAATAAAGCCTTCTCCTTGTCAGACATTGTAGATTTTGAAGAAAAAAGTTGAAGAATAAAGTTGAATAGAAAGAAACACTGAGCAGAGATCAGTGGAGACTCCCTTGCACAACGTGCCGTAGAAAATCTGAGGCTCTGAGGCTCTCTCAGGAAGGTTCTATGGGGGGATGCTATTCTGATTGGTTCTTGCGGAAATTTGGGCTCTTTTACACAAAGAGGGTTATAGGTTACAAAATGAGATTAGGCCTAGGCCTAATTTTCTCTTTTGTAGAAACAAGTTACTTACCTGTAACTTTAGTTCTCCAGTATTGGTAACTTTCATAGATTCCCATTGCTTGTATCATTCCCCGTCGTCGGAATGGGAGCCTCGGTAATTATATATATATATATATATATATATATATATATATATATACACATACACACACACCTAGGTAAATACACCCTAATAGGTGTAAAAAAGTAAAAAATTAGGCCTAGGCCTCATTATCTTTTGTAGCCTATTGGTGTCATTATGTGAAAAGACCCAAAGTCACCTTAGCAACCAATCAGATCAGCCTCACCCTGTAGAACCTTCCTGAGAAAGCTCAGAGCCTCAGATTTTCGTAGCCGTTGCTTTGCCACATAATCACCTAGCCCTAAAGTGAGCTTTCCCAGGGGAGGCGGGTGGGCGCATAGGAATCTATGAAAGTTACCAATACTGGAGAACTAAAGTTACAGGTAAGTAACTTGTTTCTTACTCCAGTATTGGAACTTTCATAGATTCCCATTGCTTGTATCAGAGTAGATAGCAGTTAGCATACCTCAAACATTTCGTGCACAGTTACAGAATCATTACAAACTAATGATATCACAGATTATAACAACCATAAAGCAGTAAGCAAAGCATAATAAACGAAATGTTTGAAAAAACAGGAGGAGGGAAGAGAGGAAAGCTCACCTCTTATTGGAAGAGATTTCTCAGGACTGCCTGTCCTACAGCCGAATCCTCCTTTGCAGCCGCCTCCAGGCAGTAGTGCCTCGTGAATGAGTGAGTACTGCTCCAGGTGGCCGCTCTGCAAATATCCTTTATGGATACTCCAGCAAACAGCGCTGTTGATGCTGAGATTGATCTTGTGGAATGTGCCTTCACCTGTCCTTGCAAAGTCTTGCCTGCCGCCTGGTGGCAGAAACGGATCGCACTTGTTATCCATCTAGAAATCCCTTGTTTTGACCATGGAAATCCTTTCCTTGGGGCTCCGAAAGCCGCAAACAGCTGGGGTGTCTTTCGAAATCCAGCTGTGCGTTGCAGATAGAATTTCAAACATCTCTGAACGTCCAGAGAATGAAGTGTCCTCTCAGCCTGGGTTGAAGGTCGAGGAAAAAAAGACTTCAAAACCTCTGGTTCGTTAAGATGAAAGTCTGTCGGTACCTTCGGAATGAACTTGGGGTTCATTCGTAGGATCAATGTATCATTCTTGAACTGCAAGAAGGGTTCTTTGATAGTTAAAGCCTGAAGCTCTCCTACTCTCCTTGCAGAGGTGAGTGCCAAAAGAAGCGCCACTTTCCATGATAGGAACTTTAGGTCCGCCTTATGTACTGGCTTAAATGGCGATCTCATTAGTTGAGCCAGGACCACATTCAAGTGCCACACCGGAGGTGGGGGCCTAACTGGCGGAAAAACCCTAAACAGACCTTTCAGGAATTGTTTTATTACTCTTGCTGATAATAGAGAAGGGCCTGATCTCGTTCTTCTATACCTGGAAATAGCTGCCAAGTGGACCTTGATAGAAGCATGAGCCAGGCCTGCCTGTGCCAACGATAGGATGTATGGCAAGAGTTGATGCGGAGCTGAAGAGAATGGATGTACTTTTTCTCTCTGGCACCACAAATAGAACCTCTTCCATTTCGCTCTATATGTCTTATTAGTGCTAGGAGCTCGTGCCTGTGCCAAGATGTTCCTGCATTCTTCTGAGATGTTTAAATCCTTAAACTCTCTGTATTCAGGAGCCAAGCTGTTAATTGAAGCGAGCTCGGGTTCGGGTGAAGAACCTGGCCGTTGTACATCGACATAAGTGTCTGTTTGGGTTGCAGATGAATGGGCTGTGTCTCTGATAGAAGAAGCAACTCCGTGTACCAAAACTGGCGAGCCCAGGCAGGTGCTATTAGTATCATCCTGCATCTGTCCATCTTGAGCTTCTTGAGGACTCGAGGAATCAGGGGAAATGGCGGAAAGGCGTAAACAAACGCGCCTGACCAAGACATCGAAAGGGCATTCCCCAGTGACCCTCGATGGTGTTCCCTGCTTGCATAACACCGGCATTTATTGTTCCCTGGTGTTGCAAACAGGTCGATCGCTGGGGTCCCCCAACGGAAGAAGATGTCCTTGACCACTGTGCTCTCCAATTCCCACTCGTGCGAGACTGCTCTCAGGCGGCTTAGTGTATCCGCCTTCGTGTTGCATACTCCTGGAAGGTGTTCTGCCACGAGCGTGATGTTCTGCGATATCGCCCATTCCCACAGCATCTGGGCTTCCTGTGAAAGCAGTGGCGATCTTGTGCCTCCCTGCTTGTTGACGTAATGCATTGCGGTGGTGTTGTCTGTCCGCACCAGGATTTCCAAATCTGCAATCCTTGGAAGGAAAGCCAACATCGCCAATCGAATAGCTCTTAGCTCCAGAACGTTGATATGTAAGAGACGTTCTTCCGGAGTCCAGTGACCACTGACCTGGAGGTCTTGCATGACCGCTCCCCAACCTTGAAGAGAAGCGTCCGTGGTAATGACGTGAGGAGCCGGTGCAGCCCTGAAACTGAGTCCCACAGTGAGGTGAGATCGTTTCATCCACCATGAAACCGACCGTTTCATCTGCTGGGTAACCGTGACTCTGTCGTCGAACGACCCTTCCACTTGTCTCCAGTGAAGGTCCAGTTCCTCCTGCAAGGGGCGCATTCGCAGCCTGCAGTGCGGAATCAATTGAATACAGGATGAAATCGACCCTAGAAGAGATTTGTACATCCTGACTGTTATCCAACTTTTCTTCTGCAAACGAGTGGCTGACGACATGAGTTTCATCTGTCTCTCTTCCGATGGGAAGGCTTTGCACACCTGAGTATCGAGTATCGCTCCCAAGAACTTCACCGTACCTGCCGGTTGAAGAACCGATTTCTCCTTGTGGAGTTGTAAACCCAGACGAATAAAGAGGTTTAGGCATGTGTTCACTGCTTTTGATGCCTCTTGTAAGCTTGGAGCCTTCAGAAGCCAGTCGTCTAAGTACGGGAATACTTCCAGCGACTTTTCTCAGAAATGCTGCTACCGGGGCCAGCACCTTTGTGAATATCAGAGGAGCGGACTTTAATCCAAATGGGAGCACCATGAACTGGAAGTGACTCTTGCCTACTGTAAAGCGAAGGAAACGTCTGAGCTGGATGGATCGGGATATGAAAATAGGCATCTTCCAGGTCTAATGTTGCCATGAAGTCGCCTGGGTTCAAGAGGCGCAATATGTCCTGGAGTGAAATCATCCGAAACGACAGCTTCATGAGATAGGTGTTGAGCTCCCTCAAGTCCAGGATAGGACGCCACTTTTGTTTTGCGGATCAGAAAAAATCTTGAATAGAAACCTTCTCCTCTTTGTGATAGGGGAACACGTTGGATAGCCCCCTTCAGAAGCATTTGTTGAACTTCCTTTTGTAGAAGGTTTAGATGTTTTGAAGTAGTGGCGTGGGGAGCTCGTGTAGGTGGAAATTCCTGGAATTCTAGTGTATGCCCATTTCGGATGATGTTCAATACCCACTGATCCGATGTAATATCTTCCCAGCTGCTCAGATGTTGTGATATCCTGCCGCCCACTGGAGATCCCAGAAGCGGAGGAACAGTTGGCAGAGTCAGGAGGCCGCTATTGACGCTTGCCAGCGTCCTTGCCCTGACGCCCCTGTCGTCCACAAGCGTTCTGACGAGAGAAAGACTGGGATTGCGACTGTCGCTGATAGTACTGATTGCCGTACTGAGGTCTGTACGACTGCGACTGCTGCGAGTATCGCTGCTGCTGATAACCTCCTCTTGGTGAAGTGAAGCCTCTTCCTCGTGCTCCACGGAACGGTGTTTTCCTATATTGTAGGTTTCCCAGAGCCCTTGCTGTCTGTCTTTCTTTATACCCTGTAGGGTCTCATCAACATGTTTCCCAAATAACATGTCCCCATCAAAGGGCAAGTCCAAATTCCTATTCTGGACCTCTGGCCGGAAGTAAGTCCTGTTTTTGTGGTCGCTGTTCCCATTGATAATAATACTCCTCATCTAAGTCCGAATCATGGTATTTTAGATTCAACTGAGATGGACTGTATGCATCCCCATACATCTCATTCTCCTCCTCTGAGTAGCCCTCTTCATCCAACAAAAGGGCTGGAGGTCATTAAGGCACCTTTCTAGGTGAAGTCATATCTGGAGTTATCCTCCTCTTTCTGATGCTTTCTGTAGCACCTGCCGTCGACGGAGTTGAAAATAAATCCACCATCTCCTTATTTTGACTCGTCGTCGACGGGACCGTCGACGAGTCCCTTCACCGTCGACGGGACCGTCGACGGAATTGTCGTCGTCGACGGGCTCATCATAGTCGGCGGGATCGTCGACGGAACCGTCCTAGTCGACGGGATAGTCGTCGTCGACGCGATCGTCGCCGTCGAGATTGCCACCGTCGACAGAATAGTCATAGTCGACGGGATGGTCTTAGTCGACGAGGTGGTAACCGTCGACGTGGTTATCGTCGTCGACGCTGTCGTCGATCCAGTCTTAGTCGACGGAATCGACGTCTTCGTCGACGCTCTCGTCGTCGTCGTCCTAGTCGACGCTGGATGGCTCGTCGACGACGGAGGAGAAAAATTCACCTCAGATGCTTTAGAGTCTTTCTTGACCACTGTAGAGGCCTTTACAGTCGGTTTTTTGAAGCACTTGGCTACTTTTTCCTGGTGGGAAGGCCCAGCCGAGCTCTCATCCAGTTTAGCCTTTTGCACCTGTAGTGCTTGCCTTTCCCTCTCCTTTACACTCACGTGAGGAGATTCGTTAGGCCCTGGCTTGCCAGACCTATCAGAGGTCCCACGCATAGCCTTTGAGGGGGGTTCAGTTGAAACCTCCACAGATGATCCACCCCTCTTCAACGATGTCTTAGAAGATGATGATCTGGCATCTTCCTCATCACCAGAAACCACTACTTCCCTCCTTTCCAACTTCCTGAGCCACAGAAGTAGCCTTCCTTCACGATCACGGAGGGTTTTCACTGGCATCCTCCTGCATATACTACACCCCTCTGCCTTATGATCTGGGTATAGACAGTATATACAGTCATTATGTTGATCTTCAGCATAAAGTCGTTTTTTGCCACAAGTGGCACAAGACCTGAAAAGGCTCTTTTTTTCCTTATCAGCCATGTCAAAGCTGAAAGAAATCCTGTCAGAAAAACTGTTTAAATAGTACCTCAAGTAGAAGTTAGAGCAGAGCTCTAAGGAGACTCCCTGTCACCAACGATGCGGTAGAAAATCTGAGGCTCTGAGCTTTCTCAGGAAGGTTCTACAGGGTGAGGCTGATCTGATTGGTTGCTAAGGTGACTTTGGGTCTTTTTACATAATGACACCAATAGGCTACAAAAGATAATGAGGCCTAGGCCTAATTTTTTACTTTTTTACACCTATTAGGGTGTATTTACCTAGGTGTGTATATAATATATATATATATATATATATTATTACCGAGGCTCCCATTCTGACGACGGGGAATGATACAAGCAATGGGAATCTATGAAAGTTCCAATACTGGAGTAAACTGGCACCACCCGTAACTTGCCGGTTTGCTTTGTCGACGCTCCTGCCGGAACCCGAACACTCAGCGACTCGGGAACTGGACTTCCAGACCTCAGACTCCGACCCACATCCACAGCAAAGCTGAGACCAGTGGCGGACACGAGAGACGTGGGACCTGACACCCTGGACTACCTGCACTTTGCTGACAGTAGAACGACCGAGGCACCCTCGAAGTTGTGCATTGGGGTTTGAGAAGCCCAGACCAGAGGGCCGTTTGTCAGGACCACGTAACTGCGCCTACCTAATTGATAGACTACATTTCCCATAATGCTGTGGCATGTCTTCAGGGTATAAATAAGAGCGGGACCAGAGAGAGGTGTGCGTGATTTTGGTAGTTTCCGGATTCCTGAGAACCTGTAATTCTGCTGCGTATTTCCTTCCTTTTTGTCCTGTTCGAATGTGATTCGAATCTTGATTTCGCTCTGAGCGCATGCGGTTGCTAAGGCCCTTTCCTTTGACCCCTTGCTTCCGGGTCGCCTCCGAGACATTCTCATTGTCGGCTGGGGAGCTGATGTTGGAGCGCGTTCAGCGGAGGACTGTCCTGCCATCGGAAGCGTGAGTAAACGCTTTCGGAGTTGATCCGATTAGAGAATCGCCCAGTACTACGGAGCTTGCCTGAATATTTGTTTGTGTCCTTCAAGAGAATCCAGTGAGCGAAGCGTGGTGGCAGCTGTTACACGTTACCGTCGCGAAGTACCCACGAAGGTTGGGGGAGTTTTTCTGGAACTAATTACAAGTGCCAAAACAGGGAGTAGTGGATATTCTACACTCTACCGGATTTGGAGGCCACAGTTCACCATACTTTGTGGTTTTCTGGTTCCTGAGAATCAATTGACTTGGACTGTACAGCGGAGGATTGAAGTAGGACGCTACATCTTGCCGTCTGGTTACAAGTTGCTTTGTTTACCGATGGAGTGAGTGGGTGATGTAACCCTTTACAAATGGATTTTGGAATTATTTCTTAGTAGGAAACCAGGAGAAGGTTTCCGCTGTTCACTTACTATTCCTGGGACCAGTCCGTATTCCCTTACAGTATGAATATATAATACTCGGGGGTATGTTTCCTTCGACAATGAATCATATAGATTGAAGTGTTTGAACTATCATGTATGTGTAGGAGGAATAACCTGTTTTTTCTATCATAGGGAACAGGAGGCTGTACAGATATAAATATATATGTTACATATAACAGCAGGAAGACCATTGGTGGGAGAACCCAAGCCAGGTGAATAGAGAGACCATAGCGAGAATGAAATGAGTAGCATTTTCCTATGTTTAGTATAACCTTATGTGTTTTCTTTTTCAGCTATCCCTTCCCGCTGTTCCCTTCCGTCCCTCCCTGTTATCTTTATTTTCCCTCGCCCGATCGCTCGAACACCCTGTGTATTCATTTATCAGGGTGTTGGCGAGATCGGGAGGTGGAGCCTACATTGCTGCAATTGGACCCTGCGGAGTGCACTTTGACACCATTTGCACCGAAGCTCAGCCCTCCACGAGTGCCGCGTGGGGCCTGCTCTTGCATTTCAGCTCGACGAGTCTTCCTGGTTGCTAGCCCGTTGGCTACTTAGCCCCCTGAAGACTTTTCTTTGAATCTACACCGCTGGCCTGGTTGCTCTAGGCTCGCCCTACCTTCCCTGCAAAGAAGAAGCTCCCCAGACCTTGCTGGTCTGAACTGAAGCCAATCTTCCTTTCCTGCGTGGACTGGGTTTGCCAAGGCTTGTTGGGTCCAATCCGGATACCGACACCGCAGTCAACTAGATCCTTTGTGGGACAGCTTGAATCCAGCTCCTGGTAGTCGACACCTCCTGGTCCTCGTGGCTGCAGAGACAAGCTTCACCTGAAACACAAAGATACCTATGCACCGGCTTCCCTGGGTGAGGTAACTAGAGTACTCCGGTGCTACCGTGGGTGTTGACTCTCGATGTGTCCTAGTTTAAGAAACAAGTTACTTACCTGTAACTTTAGTTCTCCAGTATTGGTAACTTTCATAGATTCCCATGCTTGTATCATTCCCCGTCGTCGGAATGGGAGCCTCGGTGTGTGTGTGTGTGTATATATATATATATATATATATATATATATATACATACACATACATACATACACACACATACACCTAGGTAAATACACCCTAATAGGTGTAAAAAAGTAAAAAATTAGGCCTAGGCCTCATTATATCTTGTAGCCTATTGGCGTCATTATGTAAAAAGACCCAAAAGCCACCTTAGTAACCAATCAGATCAGCCTCACCCTGTGGAACCTTCCTGAGAAAGCTCAGAGCCTCAGATTTTCGTAGCCGTTGCTTTGCCACATCATCACCTAGCCCTAAAGTGAGCTTTCCCAGGGGAGGCGGGTGGGCGCATGGGAATCTATGAAAGTTACCAATACTGGAGAACTAAAGTTACAGGTAAGTAACTTGTTTCTTACTCCAGTATTGGAACTTTCATAGATTCCCATTGCTTGTATCAGAGTAGATAGCAGTTAGCATACCTCAAACATTTCGTGCACAGTTACAGAATCATTACAAACTAATGATATCACAGATTATAACAACCATAAAGCAGTAAGCAAAGCATAATAAACGAAATGTTTGAAAAAACAGGAGGAGGGAAGAGAGGAAAGCTCACCTCTTATTGGAAGAGATTTCTCAGGACTGCCTGTCCAACAGCCGAATCCTCCTTTGCAGCCGCCTCCAGGCAGTAGTGTCTCGTGAATGAGTGAGTACTGCTCCAGGTGGCCGCTCTGCAAATATCCTTTATGGATACTCCAGCAAACAGCGCTGTTGATGCGGGGATTGATCTTGTGGAATGCGCCTTCACCTGTCCTTGCAAAGGCTTGCCTGCCGCCTGGTGGCAGAAACGGATCGCACTTGTTATCCATCTAGAAATCCCTTGCTTTGACAAAGGAAATCCTTTCCTTGGGGCTCCGAAAGCCACAAACAGCTGGGGTGTTTTTCGAAATCCCGCTGTGCGTTGCAGATAGAATTTCAAACATCTCTGCACGTCCAGAGAATGAAGTGTCCTCTCAGCCTGGGTTGAAGGTCGAGGAAAAAAAGATTTCAAAACCACTGGTTCATTAAGATGAAAGTCTGTCGGTACCTTCGGAATGAACTTGGGGCCTAACTGGCGGAAAGACTCTAAACAGTCCTTTCAGGAATTGTTTTATTACTCTTGCTGATAATAGAGAAGGGCCCGATCTCGTTCTTCTATACCTGGAAATAGCTGCCAAGTGGACCTTGATGGAAGCTTGAGCCAGGCCTGCCAGTGCCAAAGATAGAATGTATGGCAAGAGTTGATGCGGAGCTGAAGATAATGGATGTACTTTCTCTCTCTGGCACCACAAATGGAACCTCTTCCATTTCGCTCTATATGTCTTATTAGTGCTAGGAGCTCGTGCCTGCGCCAAGATGTTCCTGCATTCTTCTGAGATGTCTAAATCCTTAAACTCCCTGTATACAGGAGCCAAGCTGTTAATTGAAGAGAGCTCGGGTGGAGAACCTGGCCGTTGTACATTGACAGAAGTGTCTGGTTGGGTTGCAGATGAATGGGCTGTTTCTCCGATAGAAGAAGCAACTCCGTGTACCAAAACTGGCGAGCCCAGGCAGGCGCTATCAGTATCATCCTGCACCTGTCCATCTTGAGCTTCTTGAGGACTCGAGGAATCGGGGGAAATGGTGGAAAGGCGTAAACAAACGCGCCTGACCAAGACATCGAAAGGGCATTCCCCAGTGACCCTCGATGGTGTTCCCTGCTTGCATAACACCGGCATTTCTTGTTCCCTGGTGTTGCAAACAGGTCGATCGCTGGGGTCCCCCAACGGAAGAAGATGTCCTTGACCACTGTGCTCTCCAATTCCCACTCGTGCGAGACTGCTCTCAAGCGGCTTAGTGTATCCGCCTTTGTGTTGCATACTCCTGGAAGGTGTTCTGCCACGAGCGTGATGTTCTGCGATATCGCCCATTCCCACAGCATCTGGGCTTCCTGTGAAAGCAGTGGCGATCTTGTGCCTCCCTGCTTGTTGACGTAATGCATTGCGGTGGTGTTGTCCGTCCGCACCAGGATTGCCGAATTTGCAATCCTTGGAAGGAAAGCCAACATCGGCAATCGAATAGCCCTTAGCTCCAGAACGTTGATATGTAAGCGACGTTCTCCCGGAGTCCAGTGACCAGTGACTTGGAGGTCTTGCATGATCGCTCCCCAACCTTGAAGGGAAGCGTCCGTGGTAATGACGTGAGGAGCCGTGCAGCCCTGAAACTGAGTCCCACTGTGAGGTGCGATCTTTTCATCCACCATGAAACCGACCGTTTCATCTGCTGGGTAACCGTCACCCTGTCGTCGAACGACCCTTCCACTTGTCTCCACTGAAGGTCCAGTTCCTCCTGCAAGGGGCGCATTTGCAGCCTGCAGTGCGGAATCAATTGAATACAGGATGAAATCGACCCTAGAAGAGATTTGTACATCCTGACGGTTATCCAACTTTTCTTCTGCAAACGAGCGGCGGAAGACATGAGTTTCATCTGTCTCTCTTCCGATGGGAAGGCTTTGCACACCTGAGTATCGAGTATCGCTCCCAAGAACCTCACCGTACCTGCCGGTTGAAGAACCGATTTTTCCTTGTTGAGTTGTAAACCCAGATGAATTAAGAGGTTTAAGCACCTGTTCACTGCCTTTGATGCCTCTTGTAAGGTTGGAGTCTTCAGCAGCCAGTCGTCTAAGTACGGAAATACTTCCAGCGACTGTCTTCTCAGAAATGCTGCTACCGGGGCCAGCACCTTTGTGAATATCCGAGGAGCGGATTTTAATCCAAATGGGAGCACCATGAACTGGAAGTGACTCTTGCCTACTGTAAAGCGAAGGAAACGTCTGTGAGTTGGATGGATCGGGATATGAAAATAGGCATCTTCTAGGTCTAATGTCGCCATGAAGTCGCCTGGGTTCAAGAGGCGCAATATGTCCTGGAGTGAAATCATCCGAAACGACAGCTTCATGAGATAGGTGTTGAGCTCCCTTAAGTCCAGGATCGGACGCCACTTTTGTTTCGTTTTGCGGATCAGAAAAAATCTTGAATAGAAACCTTCTCCTCTTTGTGATAGGGGAACGCGTTGGATCGCCCCCTTCTGAAGCATTTGTTGAACTTCCTTTTGTAGAAGGTTTATATGTTTTGAAGTAGTGGCGTGGGGAGCTCTTGTAGGTGGAAATTCCTGGAATTCTAGTGTATGCCCATTTCGGATGATGTTCAATACCCACTGATCCGATGTTATATCTTCCCAGCTGCTCAGATGTTGTGATATCCTGCCGCCCACTGGAGATCCCAGAAGCGGAGGAACTGTTGGCAGAGTCAGGAGGCCGCTATTGACGCTTGCCAGGGTCCTTGCCCTGACGCCCCTGTCGTCCACGAGCGTTCTGACGAGAGAAAGACTGGGATTGTGATTGTCGCTGATAATACTGATTGCCGTACTGAGGTCTGTACGACTGCTGCGAGTATCGTTGCTGCTGATAGCCTCCTCTTGGTGAAGTGAAGCCTCTTCCTCTTCCTCTTGCTCCACGGAACGGTGTTCTTCTATATTGTAGGTTTCCCAGAGCCCTTGCTGTCTCTGTCCTTCTCTATTCCCTGTAGGGTCTCATCGACAGGTTTCCCAAATAACATGTCCCCATCAAAGGGCAAGTCCAAAATCCTATTCTGGACCTCTGGCCGGAAGTAAGTCGCTCGCAGCCACCCTTGTCGCCGAAGAACCGCAGCGCTGCCCAGAGCACAGAAAGAAATGGTGGCGATGTCCATCGCGCAGTCAATCATATCCGAAGAAGAACGTTGCCCTTCTTCTAGAAGTTTCTGTGCTTCAGCTTTAGGGTCATCCGCTAGAAGATCCACATAGTGTGCCACATCACTCCACATCTGGCGGTCGTATCTTGCTAGGATCGCCAAGGCATTCGTCGCTCTGACCAATAAGCTAGCCATCGACGAAAAACACTTCCCCGCGTTGTCTAACCTTCAACCCTCCTTGTCTGGTGGAGTTGTGAGGGTGGCCGAAGGATTCCGAGATTTCTTCTGCACCGCCTGCGATATGACAGAGTCTGGTCTAGGTTGCCAATCAAGCAGGCGGGGCTGTCATCAGGAGCTTTATATTTTTTCTCCAAGCGCGGAAGAGTTGGAATGACCGTCGCTGGGGACTGCATCACCTTCTTTCCTTCCTCCCATATGTGTTCTACAATGGGAATCGAACGCACCGCCTTACGGTATGCCTCTTTAAAATCGTACAAGAAACAATCCGTAGATGTTGTAGGCATTGTTAGCTTAAAGAGTGCTGTGGCTCTTTCCATCAAACTGAAGAAACCTCCCACATCAGCCGGAGGCGAATCGACCGGGTCTGGCACTGGTGAAGCAGGATCCGGAGCTATATACTGGTTCCATTCGTTATCAGGGTCTTGATCCTGATTCTCCCCTGTTTCATCCTCATCCGAGGTATCTATTTGGACTTGCGTCTGCCGAGGATATTCCCACTCATGTTCCTCCTGTGCAGGTGGTACTGACTGAGCTGCCACCACCTGCGGTTACCTGCGCTTGACCTTCCACTGGTCGCGACCCTTGTCTGCTCCTATACTCCTCCAGCATTGCTCTTAAGTCTGTCAAAAGACTCATAGGTATCGTCACCATGCCCTGCTGTGGTTGGGTTTCCTGGTATGCGACCTGTTTTTGTGGTCGCTGCTCCTGCCGATAATAATACTCCTCATCTAGGTCCGAATTATGGTATTTTAGATTCACCTGAGATGGACTGTATGCATCCCCATACATCTCATTCTCCTCCTCCGAGTAATCCTCTTCGTCCAACAAAAGGGCTGGAGGTAATGATGGCACCTTTCTAGGTGAAGTCATATCTGGAGTTATCCTCCTCTTCCTGATGCTTTCTGTAGCACCTGCCGTCGACGGCGTTGAAAACGAGTCCACCATCTCCTTATTTTGAATCGTCGTCGACGGGACGGTCGACGAGAGTCTCTTCACCGTCGAACTGTCATCGTTGACGGGCTCGTCATCGTCGACGGGATGATCGACGGAACTGTCATCGTCGACGGGCTCGTCGTCGTCGGGATCATCGACGGGCTCGTCGTCGACGCGATCGTCGACGGAATAGTAATAGTCGACGGGATGGTCCTCGTCGACGAGGTGGTAACCGTCGACGTGGTTATCGTCGTCGACGCTGTCGTCGATCCAGTCTTCGTCGATGGCTTGTCGACGACTGAGGAGACAAATTCACCACAGAGGCTTTAGACTCTTTCTTGCCCACTGTAGAGGCCTCTACAGTCGGTTTTTTGAAGGACTTGGCTACCTTTTCCTGATGTGAAGGCCCCGCCGAGCTCTCATCCAGTTTAGCCTTTTGCACCTGTGGTGCTTGCCTTTCCCTCTCCTTTACACTCACGTGAGGAGATTAGTTAGGCCCTGGCTTGCCAGACCTATCAGAGGTCCCACGCATAGCCCTTGAGGGGGTTTCAGTTGAAACCTCCACAGACGATCCACCCCTCTTCAACGATGTCTTAGAAGATGATGATCTTGCATCTTCCTCATCACTAGAAACCACTACCTCCCTCCTTTCCAACTTCCTGAGCCACAGAAGTAGCCTTCCTTCACGATCACGGAGGGTTTTCACCGACATCCTCCTGCATATACTACACCCCTCTGTCTTATGGTCAGGGTATAAACAGTATATACAGTCATTATGTTGATCTTCCATATAAAGTCGTTTTTTGCCACAAGTGGCACAAGCCCTGAAAAGGCTCTTTTCCTTATCAGCCATGCTAAAGCTGAAAGAAATCCTGTCAGAAAACTGTTTAAATAGTACCTCAAGTAGAAGTTAGAGCAGAGCTCTAAGGAGACTCCCTGTCACCAACGATGCGGTAGAAAATCTGAGGCTCTGAGCTTTCTCAGGAAGGTTCCACAGGGTGAGGCTGATCTGATTGGTTGCTAAGGTGGCTTTTGGGTCTTTTTACATAATGACTCCAATAGTCTACAAGATATAATGAGGCCTAGGCCTAATTTTTTACTTTAATACACCCATTAGGGTGTATTTACCTAGGTGTGTGTATATATATATATATATATATATATATATATATATATAGTACTACAAAGGCCCGAAAGCTGCCTATGATTAAGAGGTGCATACCTTGAAACGCGTCAGGCGATAAGAAGTAACAGAACCGGAATGGAGAAGCTGGCTTTCCTTTGAAAAATAAACCGTGAGGTTTACATCCACTGCTGTGTGCGCCCTCGTTGCTTTCGGGCCTTTGTAGTACAAAATTATATATATATATATATATATATATATATATATATATATATATATATATATATATATATATATATATATATCTCTCTATCTATCTCTCTATCTATCCCTCTATCTATCCCTCTATCTATCCCTCTATCTATCTCTCTATCTATCTCTCTATCTATCTCTCTATCTATCTCTCTATCTATCTCTCTATCTATCTCTCTATCTATCTCTCTATCTATCTATCTATCTATCTATCTCTCTATCTATCTCTCTATCTATCTATCTCTCTATCTATCTCTCTATCTATCTCTCTATCTATCTCTCTATCTATCTCTCTATCTATCTCTCTATCTATCTCTCTATCTATCTCTCTATCTATCTCTCTATCTATCTCTCTATCTATCTCTCTATCTATCTCTCTATCTATCTCTCTATATAACCGGGGCTCCCATTCCGACGACGGGGAATGATACAAGCATGGGAATCTATGAAAGTTCCAATACTAGAGTACAAGGGTTTTACCCTAGTCCATCCGGAAGTGTCCTTAATCAACTACTTTGTAACTTTTACGTTCCCATTATAACTATGGTAACTCGCGACTGTTTAGACACTACACGCGTCTCAAGTAGGCCTACTTCCAATCCCTTGGTTGTCCAGCGTAGCCCCAGCGCTTCCCTAGGCTCTAAGCCTATTCACTATTCGTGAAGTGGCTCTTATACCACTTACTTAGTATATGGTTCGTGAGGCCCCTAGGGCAGAATTTTATTTGTACAACTTCTAGTATGCTTAATGAGTAACTTGTAATGTATCTCGATCTCTGACATAAAAAAAAAAAAGAGTTCAGAGGGGTTGTGTTAGTAATAAATACATATATATTTGATATATACCTTGTGTGGTGTCTGTAGGAGAGTAGGGTCTGCAATCCTATGATCACCCGGACTTTTTGCTTTTGTTTCACTGGTTTACGACTTTCTCAGGCTGTGGGCCTGCTAATCAGACCCACAGCCTAGCTGTTCTCTCACTAAATTGATGCATGTACCTTAGGTGCATTACCCAATTGGAACTGGGCCACCCTGTCAGACCCTGTAACTCAGGGCATCGGTGAACCCAGGGCCTACCAGGGGCTGAAGCATGTATTATGCCACCCCTGGCTGGCCATCTAAATCTGACACAACTGGCTGCACGACAGCTGGGGCAACGTGGCGTACTCGCCCGTTGCTGTAGGTATAGTATCCCTATATCTAAACTTAAAATGGACACCCGAGTTCCTATCAGTCACTCCTATGGCAGGCCTTGACAATCCTGAAGGCAGAGTGCGTGGAATCGTGTGAATTGGGCTCTGGCACGAGCCGAGCCCGGTTGCAGCTTGCGGAACCAAGACCCAATGGCTGTTCCATGATAACGCGTACCATATCGGTAACCCCGGTATAGCGTTATCAAGACATGTCGAGTAAGGTGTCATACGAATCGGGATGCTGCCCCCTCACCAATGCTGGCGACGAGTGTAGGAAGGTACATCCTGACTATGGTTGCCCCCAACTTTTTGCCCTGTGTTTTAGCTGGTTTTTGACATAGTCGACCTGGGACCCTGCCAATCAGGACCCCAGGCCTACTGCTCTCTCTGTAAAATGGATTCCATGTACCTTAGGTACATTTCCAATTGGTACTGGGCCACCTTATCAGACCCTGTAACTCAGGGCATAGGTGTACCCAGGGCCTACCAGGGGCTGAAGCATGTATTATGCCACCCCTGGATGGCCATCTAAATCTGACACAACTGGCTGCATGACAGCTGGGGCAAAGTCGTGTAAACACCCTTTGCTGTAGATATAGTATACCTATATCTAACCCTAAAAATGGACACACAGATTCCTATCAGTCACTCCTATGGCAGGCCTTGACAATCCTGAAGGCAGAGTGCTTGGAATCGTGTGAGATGGTGCTCTGGCATGAGCTGAGCCTGTCTGCAGCTTGCGGAACCAAGTCCTAATAGCTGTTCCATGATATCGCATACCATATACCCTTAAGTGCATTATAATCCTCGCGGTTAAATGCTATCTTTGGTATTGCTTTATCAAAACATGTCGAGTAAGGTGTCATACGAATTGGAATACTAACCCCTCGCCAATTCTGGCGACGGGGTTAGCATTCCATCCTTCTAGAGGGACACGACATGTATGTAACTGTGAACCCCGGTTAAAGTTAAGCAAAGCCTCAGCTCCACAAAATGGATGCTGCCACCACAGACACGAGTCTGACCTCCTGCTGCTGGGAGTCCTTCCAGCGAGGAGAGCTTGGACAAAGGGTTTCCTGTCCGGGGCGGTGCTAGCACCATCCCAGACAGGGTTTTGTGTATCCTGGGTAGGCAGGGCTTTACAGGAAGGTGACTGCTGAGTGGCACCCCGGTGCTCACTACGCATAGGCCGGTAAGAACCAGTTCCAGGGGCACCCCAGCCCCTGGCCTGGGGAAAGTCCGGCATGGGAGAGGGGTGTAACCACCCCCCTCCAGTGCCACCCATAGGCAGGACCTAGTCACCGGGTCAGCCCCCTTTTCTAGTATAAAGATGGGAGCGGGCCCCCTGTTCAAATTAGATCATCTTTGGAATCAAGACACGACTTTCTGCGAAAGGACATCAAGATTTCTTCTTCAAGATTCTCCCTTGCGGCTAAGGAGTAGTCACCCTGCATCAGCGGGCACCATCCTAAGAACACTGCGGTCGGCTGCAAGTCCTTCCTCCGGAATCCGACGAGACCCGGCTTCCCTGGCACCTCTGACCTCTACTCACCTCTACAGCCAAGCTGAGAACCGTGAGTGCGACGAGACCTCAAGGGACCGACGATCGCCAAGACTGCACGACTTCTTTGCAACAAGCCCACCGAGTCTTCCACTGGTGAGTGCTTTGGGGTCCGAGAAGCCCCAACCCTGAGCAGCTCCAGCACTGAAGATCAGCCCTCCAGCATCTCCACGATCTGCGTGGGGCCCTTCTGCTTTTTGCTGCTCACCGCGTTGTTTGGCTACTAGCCGGCTGGCTTGTGGCCTTCTTAACGACGCCCGACGACATCACTGCTGCTGGTCTGGTTGCTCCAGACTGGCCCTTGCTTCCTTCTTCAAGAGAAGCACCCCGGACCCTCCTGGTCCACTCCAGACGCCATTTTGAGTCCACCACGTGGGCTTGAATTTTCCAAGGCTTTGTTGCCCAATCCTGGGTCCAGCGACGCCGACAGCTTCATCCATCGTGGGACAGCTCGCTCCTCCATCCTGGTCGCCGACAACGCCTCCTGGTCCGTGAGATCTGCAGAGCACAGCGTCACCCACTCACCTAGTCGAGGTGACTACCATCCGGTGCCCTCCTGGTGCCCTCCTGGTGCCACCTGACTACTGGCTAGTAGTCACGAACTTGGTCCCCTCTGCTTTCAGGTGTCATCCGTCTTCAAGATCCAGGCTTGGATCACTTCGAACTCTCTTCACTGGTCGCCTGCCAGCATCTTTCTTCCAGGCTCCTGGTCCGTCTACGAGGATTCCCGACGTCTTTTGAGACATATGCAGCTGCAGCCCCTGGGCTAGGTAACTTCAGCATTTCGGTGCCCCAGCATAGCCTCACTATCCAAGGGTCCGAATCCACTTTCGTTTTCCTCCTACCAGGTCGGGTTCGCCCGAGAACACTAACTTTGCAATTCCTAGCTACCATAGACTTTGTTCCGCATCACGCGTGAGAGTGCACACTCTGCACCCGAGTCCCCTGGGTCTCCTAGAAGTAATCTAACGATTCGATAGTCAAGACCTAGCGATTCCAAAGCCTATTAGTACTGTACTTACCTGCTAGTAATTTCGCATTCCACTTTCAGAGTATATGGTTTTCCGTGCCCCTCGGGCATTTGTGTATACTGTGCTAACTTAAGTATTTTCGTAAGAGTTTTGTTTTGTGCTTAGTACCCTGTCGTCATAAAGAGTACAGGGCTGTTGTGATCTAAATAAATACACTGTTTATTTTCATAACACTTGTGTGGTGTCCTTTCACTTGGTGTTCAAGGGGTACATGTGTGGTATAACAGCTGACTTAACACGCCCTCTCGAGTCTTTAGCCTTAGACTGCTCGTATCCATGCTACTAGGATAGCTGGTCTATAAGGTTGACTTACAACCAATCATCAATAAGGGTTGTTTGGACTGATACAAAGTGTTCACTAGAATAGTGAACATTATATATCAGGCCAACTTCTCACAACGAGGTTAGCATTCCGCCCTTCTAGAGGGACACGACATGTACGTAACTGTGAACCCCGGTTAAAGTTAACTGAAGCCTCAGCTCCACAAAATGGATGCTGCCACCACAGACACGAGTCTGACCTCCTGCTGCTGGGAGTCCTTCCAGCGAGGAGAGCTTGGACAAAGGGTTTCCTGTCAGGGGCGGTGTTCGCACCATCCCAGACAGGGTTTTGTGTATTCTGGGTAGGTAGGGCTTTGCAGGAAGGTGACTGCGGAGTGGCACCCAGGTGCTCACTACGCATCTGCCGGTTAGAACCAGTTCCAGGGGCGCGCAGCCCCTGACCTGGGGAAAGTCCGGCAGGGGAGAGGGGTGTAACTACCCCCCTTCCTGGTCCCACCCCTAGGGCAGGACCTAGTCATGTACCCACCCCTTTCTTTAGGTTAAAGGCCGGAGCGGGGACCCTTCCAAATTAGATCATCTTTGAATCAAGAATACTTTCTACGAAAGGACTTCGAGACTCTTCTCAAGATTTCTCCCTTGTGGCTAAGGAGTTCTCACCCTGCACCAGCGGGCACCATCTAAGAACTCTGCGGTTTGCTGCAAGTCCTTCCTCAGGAATCAGACGACCCAGCTCAACGAGAACCGGCTTCCCTGGCACCTCTGACCTCTACCCACATCGTCAGCTCAGCTGAGATCTGTGGGTGCGACGAGACCTCGAGGGACCGGCCATCATCAAAACCTGCACGCTTTCTTAAATCAGCACGACCACCGAAGGAATCCTCTGGTGAGTGCTCTGGGGTCCGAGAAGCCCCGACCCTGAGCCGCTCCAGCACCGAAGTGCAGTCTCCCAGCATCTCCACGATCTGCGTGGGGCCCTTCTGCCGCTGCTCAGCACGTTGTCCGATCACTAGCCGCTGGCTTGTGACCCCTTGACGACGAACGACAACCAACATTGCTGGTCTGGTTGCTCGAGACTAGCCTTCCGCTCCTTTTTACGAGAGGAGCACCCCGGACCCTCCTGGTCCACTCAAGATGCCATTTTAGGCCCACCACGTGGCCCTGAAATCTGCCAAGGCTTGTTGCCCCAATCCTGGGCCCAGCGACGCCGACAGCATCAACCTTCGTGGGACAGCTCGCACCTCCATCCTGGTCGCCGACAACGCCTCCTGGTCCGTGAGACTGCAGAGCCTAGCGTCGCCCACTCACCTAGTCGAGGTGACGGCCATCCGGTGCCTTCCTGGTACCCTCTGACTACTGGCTAGTAGTACGAACTTGGTCCCCTCTGCTTTCAGGTATCATCGATCACTGATCCAGGCTTGGATCTCTACGAACTATTCATCACTGGTCGCCGGCCAGCATCTTCTTTTCTTCCGGCTCCTGGCTCGTCAGCGAAGACCCCCGACGCCTGTAAGACTTGTGCAGCCGCAGCCCTAGTGGCTAGGTAACTTCGGCATTTCGGTGCCTGCATAGCCTCCTTACTCTAGGGTCCCGAGTCCCTCGCTTCCGACTTGCCTTATCGGGTCCGCCCGAGACCACTAGAACTTTCCGTGCCCCCGGGCACTTGTTTTAATTGTGCACTTGTAGTATTTTCTTAAGAGTTTTGTTCTGTGCTTAGTACCCTGTCCTCATAAAGAGTACAGGGCTGTTGTGATTCTAATAAATATACTGTTTATTTTCATAACACTTATGATGTCCTTTCACTTGGTGTTCAAGGGGTATGTGATGGTATAACAGCTGGCTTAACACACCCTCTAGAGTTTAGCCCGAAGACTGCTCGTATCCACGCTACTAGGATAGCTGGTCTAAGGTTGACTTACAACCAATCACCATAAGGGTCGTTTGGACCGATGCATAGTGGTCGCTAGAATAGCGAACGCTGCATATCGGGCCAACTTCTCACAGTGTACTTTCATTTGGTACTCAAAGTATTATAATTGGTAAAACCGCTTGCTTCACATGCTCTCTGAAGTTTTAGCTTAAGACTGCTGGTCCATGCTACCACTAGGATAGCTGATCTAGAAGGTTAACTTTACAACCACCATCATAAGGGTCGTTTGGACTGGTGCAAGATGCCCACGAGAATAGTGGACAACATATGCCAGGCTAACTTCTCACAGTGTGTGCAACCATGTATGTTTCTAGATGTATTTTGTTTTTACAGCAAGACCAGGTTCTACAACTAAAATACGGTAGTCAGTTTCCACACTACAGCTCTGCCCATCTTGCTGTGAAGCATTTGATATATTATAGTTGAGCAACTCTTGGGGAAAATGTTTTGTGCTTTGAAATAATGTTTTCATACTTGACACTAATCAAAATTTTTGATCACATGAAGAAATCAAAGTTAGAGATCCAGGAAATTGTAATGTTCTGCTCATCTTCAGTCTTATCCATATTGTAAGATTGTAGAAGCATTGCCCGAGAACGGTTCTGTACTTCTATAAAAACAAAAAAATACAGAACGGCGGTATAATATGATCTACTCTTCACAACTGTGTGGAGTAAGACTGCGGTGGAGCAACTTCGAGCCTGAGGAGCTCCACTCGCCATGATCGAAGGACATTGCTTCCCGCCGCGTGTGGGGCGAATCAAAGGCAGGGGTGCTTGAGCCCTGGTGCACGTCCTGACCTTTCCTGGGACGTCAACTGCCTGCCGCAGGTCCGAGTCAGCCGGCCCAGCGTTGCAGCCTGATCGGGCCGGCCCCGTGAGGAGCCTGCAGATGTCTCGAGAGGACGCCAGGTGCCACAGAGGCTTGGACCGGCTGGAAGTAGCGGAGGATCGTCAGGCCTGCCCAGACACCCGGGACAAGGTAAAGGCTTGTGAGCCCTACCGACGTTTGCCTTCTTCCTGCCCTAAACAGGAGCAGCAGCCCTGGTGAGCCAGCAATACAGCTGGGGTGGGACTCAGTCCCCCAGCAGGCACTGGTGAGCATTCGGCGCCCTTAAAGCTCTCCAGGCACTCCCGCAGCTCTCATCTCTGGCTTGTGAGCCCTGTCGACATCTGCCTTCATTCCACTCCAGGCACTTCCGCAGCGGGCCTGTCCGTAAGAGGCCGGGCTGGACTAGGCAAGGCTATGCTATTAATATTCACAGGATAGGTTTGGTAGTGGCCAAAGGACATTTGCTGAACTTGATTTGAATTGTGCTTGCAAGGTATTGGGTCTCCATTACATCATAGTCAGAAAGAGGCCAGGCTGGGATATACTGTATTATTGTCTGAATGAGATTGCTAGGTACCCAGCCCTGAACCCAGAAGGTTTTACCTGATAATATTTCTTATTTGACTGTTACTATCTTGTGTTGTAAGGTAGGGCGTTAATCAAACATGACAAAACCTATGGCTGGTCAAGGGGTAGTAGGTACACTAGCTGCCTTCTTATCAAGGGCTGAATCTGCTCTCATGCACGAAATTGAATGAACGGAGATCAGTTTATCCCTGGATCCTCAGGTGCTACCTAGTCGTCATACTCTCATCACTTTAAGCTCACAAAAGAACCCAGTTGACGGAGCACCATGAACTAGCAGGTCACACTCTCCAAGCCCTGAGCTTGCCAATGTTCAGGAGATAACAGACTTCCAGGTTACTCCAATTATGCCAAATGCAGTTATGAGGGCCCAGAAATCTAAATCAAAAGCCAGAGGTAGCTCTGCACCCCGCCAAAGAAAAATAAAACGAAAGGTAGTAACTAAGTCATACAAACAAAGTCACCTCACATCTAAACTACTAGGTGGTAGAGCAAACAAGTGGACAGGGAGCTTACACCTGAAGCTAATCAAGTCATAACTCCAGTTGAGGTGGTTCCTGAGCGGACTTTAATTCATAACTTGGAGAAGGGTTTTTGGATAAATTGGAAACTAATTAAAGCGCACTTAAATCCAATCCTTCAAAAATTAACAGTTGCCGAGAGCAGGTTATCATGTTTGGAAAAACAATCACCTAGCATTCCAACATTGCCTATAAAGCACAGACCTAGGCTAAATAGGACCATGAATGGGGCCATTAGAGGGTGTGTTTACAATCCAGAATCCAGTGTGTTTTAGCGAATGCTCCCCCACTGTTGCCTGGTGACAGTGACGACTGGCCATCTCTGAGGAATAAATCTTTGCACTGTGTAAACGCAAAGACAGGTATAAGTAATAATCTACTATTCTCTGAGCTTAAGATAGCACACAGTCTTAGGTGGGTAGGTCCAACCAATAATTCACTGGCGGGGGATTGCATTGTATTGCCCTTCAGGCCATCGGGCCTGGTAAGATCCATATTAGATAGATGGCTGACCTACCTATGAATGAGTTAAGGATCTCTACCACAGTTTTTGTTTTTTTTAAATCGTCCACCTAGATTGCAACCATATTAGTGGAAGAAGAGAGCTCATTAAGGACAATACAATATACACAGTTTCCACCCTGGTATGACGGAAATCGCTTTGAGCCTCTAAGTGGTCTTGCTGATATAGACTGACTAAAGCTAAAAAAAAAAATTTAAAAAAAAAAAGAGTGCCTCAGAGGACAATGCCCATGTATCTGAGAATCCCAATACACATGGGAGTGATAAGGAAAATACCCTCTATAGACCCTAAATACAGCTATTGCCCCCTGAAGATGTACCATAATTGAGGCCTGGGAACAGCTGGGACTATTGGGATATATTTGAATGCCACTCAAGCTGAACGACCATTGAATAACGGGGATGGCAACATGTGCAAAATTGCCAACCTAATAGCCGCAGCCTGTGTCTAATTTCTTGAAATGTTGCAGGTATTTCTCATAGGTTATTAGACAGACATAGGTCCAGTATGTCAAAACATTTTGACATTTGCACACAAGAAACGTGGAGCAGGAACGATGTCTCTCTGGACGGATACAACGCATTAACTGTCCAAGCTGAACCATCATTGGAAGGGAGGGCAAAGGGAGGCAGTGCAACCCTAATTTCGGTACAGTATGAGTCGCTAAGAATAGAAAAAGTAACTGAATCCCCATGGTATCAGCTGATCCGGTGTTTTAATTTGATTAATGTACCTATATTAGACAATTGGTACTACAATATTTTTGATACACAGAATTTTGTGGTTATCAATTCGCTTAACATGGAGCTTGTTAAGGTAGCAGTGAAGGTCTCCCCTTTGTGTATTATTTCGGTAGGCGATTTCAACTGCACCTTATGTCAGCATAGCGGGAGCAAGGCTTGTAGGAGAATAGATAATGATAATCAACCTATGACCCACTTTAAACATACCATACAGGGCATCGGTGTCGGGTAAGCACTATGGATTTTATGCTGATTAGTAGGTACTCACACCTTGTTGATAACGGAGGTCGAACCCAACCCTGCCAGTGATCATAATCCCCTTACTGTTTCGCTACATATTGAGGCACGAAAGGGCAAGGCCTCCGATTGCCTAATAAGACATAATCGCAACCAAGGGATTAGGCTAAAATGGAACGCAATAAATAAGGATTTTGAGGAGACTTATTAAAATAAATCTAACTCAAGTAATGACCTGCTTAACCAATACTTCACTGCCAGATGCAATAATACAAAGTTTTGAAATTATTTGTGATGACGCAGCTAAGAATTTACTCAGACCGGTGAGAAAAGGCAGTCTACCCAAAATAAGATGGTTCAATGCAGTGTTCTGCGGCGCAAAATACATTGAAAAAGGAATTACATAGTGTCCCCCGAGATCGGGATATGATAAAAGGAGCCAGGCAGACCTATAAAAAGGTAATTGAGCATAGAAAGGATGACATGAGAAGGCAGGCCTGGAATGATCTTGAAAAAGCAAGTGCCCTGAATGATTCTAGCTTTTGGGAGGTGCTAAATCGCCCCCTTTTTACTAATGAAAAAAAGGGGGAGGGATACTAATATAATGGGGGGCTTGGGAGACCCACTTCTCCAATATATTTAACCTAAAGAACGTTTCACCAAGTGAGTCAGAATGAAATAAGTATCAACATACAAACTGCACAACAGCTTAGTGCATCACTTTCTTTAAGCGAAGTGGAGGAGGCCCTGAGAAAGGGTATTCCCCTAACAGCTCCAGGGCCAGACTGACACCCTGGATTTATTTAAAAGCAACCCACAAATATGGGCCCCACTGTTACTTAAGGTTTTTAAAGCCGCAATTGTGGGCCGTATTCCATTATTATGGAAAAGAGCAGTGTTGGCACCGATTTTTAAAAAGGGAAATATAAATGATCCTACGAGTTACAGGCAGATTTCTTTAATCAATGCTTCATGCAAGTTGTTGGGGAGAGTAATTAATGCACGCCTGGACTCATGGGCCAATACTTCTGGCCTTTTAGTGAACACTCAATTTGGCTTAAGGAAGGGAAGGGGAACGACTGAGCAGTGCCTCAATTGGTCTATGATTATGGGCAAGTACATGCAGGCCAGGGTGTTTCAATTCATCTGGCCTTCATGGACTGGTCCAGTGCCTTCGACACGGTTGGTCGGGGAAAGCTATCAACACTATGGGATTTGAGGAACCGCTGGTCACCCTGTTGCGCAGATTACACGCATCTACTACTGTAGCTATCCGGTATGGTCCAGGGACAGAAAAGACTAACCCAATTTCCTCAACCGAGGGAGTGCACCAGGGCTGTATATTGGCTCTTATTTTTAATATATACTAATGGCTTAGAACAAGGTTCCCCAAAGTCAGTCGTGGAGGGCCGGTTCCATGCCAGATTTTTAGCATATCTCCATTTAGATAAATGTAGTGATCTCAAAAATCTGCCTTGGATCCGGCCCTCCTGGACCGACTTCGGAGAACCCTGGCTTCGAATATTTTTTTACTACAAAAACACTTGGATTTTCCAAGAATAGGAGGCAAACAGGTACCTTTATTGTCATATGCGGACAATACAGTCCTGATGACCTTAACAGGCAATAGCCTAAAAAAATGTTTGAATGCATTCACTTAGTTTGACAGGGTTGGACCTTAAGGTTAATTTTAGTAAATCTTTTATTATGTTCTGTGGTTCAAACAAAACTAAAACACACAAATATATAGTAAATGATATTGCAATTGACAAAGTGTCGAATTTTACTTACTTGGGGTACCTTTTTAATAATAAACTAAGTTGGGACCATTTGATTAAGACAGGCTACAAACTAGTAGAACCATAGAGGGGTTTTTTCGATTTGCCAGCAAACTTGGTCATAAGCAGATAGCCGAATTGAAAAAATTGTATAAAACCAAATGTCTGTCAGTGGCCACCTATGGGGCAGGAGTATGGGGATAAAATTGCACAGATTCAAATATTAGAGAATTTTTTTTAAAAGACTTTCATGGGGGGAGGAGCCAAGCAGGCATTCGAAATGGCCGCATAGTCTCTCGGCTCCCCGAGCCCTTTCGCCCCACAAGACTATCCTGGCGCTTATCCTGAGCTGAGAGAACATACTTCGATAGGAGAAGAACTACGAACACCTACCGCGTGTTCCCGGAGCTCCGGTGTGCAGCGGATCCTTTGAATCGTCCCCGCCTGCTCCGCGGCCTAAGCGGCTACGAGACCGGGGCGTTGACTCGGCGGGGTCTCCGGCCACGCCTGTAGCGTCGGTGGCCGTTGATGGCAACGAGGAGCCTGCCGGTGGGTGCCGTTGACGTGAAAGACCGCTTCTGGCGGTGAAGACCCGGCCTGGCCCACAGTTTGTTTGCCCTGGAGACGCGTTCCGTGGAGCCCTCGTGGTGAGGCCTAGTCCCCGAGTGTGGTGAAGAGGGACGGGGCTGGCTGGATCAAGATGGCGGCGGATGCACTTCTCTATGACCCGAGTCCAGATCGGATGGCTGATCTGCAGGTGGGGCTGAGATGCTCGCATTATACAAAGGAGTTCATTTCCCGGGACGTGAAAGCTGCTTTAGCTGTTTTGCACGAAACTATGCTTTGCCATGCCCGAGACTTGGGCGGAAGAATGGGACGCCATCGCGGTTTCGCAGTCCTTGGCAGCCACGCCCAGATTCCACGGGACTGCCGGTGACCTCGCTGCTGACCCACTGGAGGAAATTTCGGCTTCGCGTAGGCACTGGGGACCGCCTGAGGCCCGTGCTCCTGTGCGGGCCAACTCGATTGCTTATTTGGATGTCACCTTGGGACATTTGCCTGGCCCGCGGCTGGAGATGGAGTGCGGTTTCTCTTTTTGGAATGGAATGGTCGTGTCGCAGCGATGGATGGATTGTGTGACTTTCCTCTCCTGGATGGCGTTGACGCCTGTGAGCTTTGGAAATCTTCCGGGACCGGTGTTGATATCATCTGTTCTTGGCTGTTTACACTTTGATGGGCTTGGATTATCGAACTCTCATGGTTGCATCCCAGCCGGACCCACTTGTACTGTACGGACTTTTAGGATTGTGCTCTAAATTGATCAACAAGAGGACTTCTGGCTGTGTTACTGCTAGACAGGGTCAGGGATGATGTGGGTCATGTCTATTGGTGCTATTATTGTTAGACGGTGCAGTGGGTATGTTCAATTGATATTGTATCGTGTTTATACTTGTGGTTGGTTATTCTCCAGTATAGTATTGCTTCCATTCTGGGATTTCCGTGGTGTAGGGGTGAAGGGCGGGGCTGGGCGACACGATGAGGGCCCTCCTCCGCTTATTTTCTTCGCTTTTCTGCTTTTCTTTCTATATTTCGGGTCTCCATTAGGGCGACAGGCACGCGGCTGGGGGGGTAGGCCATGACCTTCTGCGGGTGTGCAGGGTGGGGGTAGTGGGATGGGTGTTTGTTTGTTCTTTGTTTCTATGGCCCTTTAGTCTCTTTCCCTTTTTAGTGTCGTCGTCGCGCATGCTCTTTGCGATATGTTTGATGTTGAGGAGCGGGGTTAGGTTTGTTACCAGATGGGGCTGTGCCCACCTTTCTCCTGCTTTGTGTATCCTGCCCCCCCCGATGACTCATTCGTATCATTGCTGTTTGCCAATATCCTGATTTGTACATTGTTGCGGGACTGCGTACGATTGTGCGACACATTCTTAGTTTCTTATTTTGAAAAATGAACCTCTCGAATCCTGATTTTCAGCTGTTGTGTATGAATACAAGCTGCGCACTGTTATCTTTTCCCCTGGGGGCCACACAGCTTTAACCACGCATAATGCTTGCTTGCTTCACTTCTGTTTAGCGGCCGGCCGGGATGGTTGTAGGCCCATACCTGTAACTACATGCAACATAAATAAAGGTTAAAAAAAAAAAAAAAAAAAAAAACGACTTTATCCCCAGTAGTTCCCCCAACTCAATTCTGTCATTCTGAGGTGGGTATGGACTACGTGACTGACAGAATTCATATTGCCCCCTTACTACTAAGGGGAAAATTTGTACCTCCGAGGACCTATTATTTTCAAGAGATATCCTAAGAGACTGTATGAACCTTCACAATGCAATGGCAGGACCCTGATTACGTTGTTAAAGAAACTTTTTAAAAGATAGGCCTTGAAGATTTTTATGATAACCCGGAGTCTATTCAACCCAATATGAAAATGTGCATTAAAAACGCATACCATAATGTTTTAAAGTGGTCTAACCAGGCCAGTGGTGCAGTGGATTGTGCACTTTAAATCAGCAACAATTTTATTTGTCTATTAAGACCCAGGTCTATTCACGTTTTATAATGACTAGATTTCGTTTAAGCATACTGCACTTTCTTGTGGCTTTTCCAAAACAGGGGAGTTGGTGTGAGAGACTCCCCTGCCACCTCCCATGTAACAATGAAGCCCAACAGAGCACAATTCACCTCATGCTTTTTGGCACACTCTACAATGAGCCCGTTTTATCGAGCCTATTTTAAGGGACATTTGTCCCTATTCATACAAAGAGGGTTTTAACTATTCAAGGTCGCCATCAACTGTTACTATCTGCAGCTCTGTGCTAAGCTTTATCAAAATTGTTTTTCTAATTAGGAAACGTTACGAATTGTAAATTGCTTTTATTGAATTTACCTAACCTAGTTTTATTTTGTGCATTGCTTTTAAACTATGTGTAGAAATGTTATATTATATGAAAGTATGATTTTTTATAAACTTATGATTAATTTGAATCGAATAAAGTTATTTGACTGACTGGCTGCATATTGCTTTTCACACAAATAATGTACAAAAGAAATGGTCCGGTTTTGGGGAAGCTGCTCTATCATGAGTAATAGACTGCATCAGGCTGATGATTTATAGCAGCACTATCATCTTAATTAGTAATGCCAGATTATAAAGTCATTGTTGCACGACAAAAACATGATCTGATTAGTAATTAGATTGCCATCAAGTCACAATGCTTGTTGTATGCAAACCTTTAGAGACTTGGTTAACAACATGACTGAGCAGAGACAGGTCTAACTCCCTAATCCACTAGTGCATTACCTAACCCACTATTTGGGTGAAGACAAAGTTATCAGACATGCCATCAGGAAGCTTAAAGCATTGATGTCCTCACCAACAAGTTCCACATAATCTGCATAAAAAGCATGAAGATTATCTACTTACATCAGCTGTAGGCCAGAGGTCTTTGATGACTGTTTCTATTCTTTTCACAACCTCTCTCCGCATTGCTGCTTCTTCAGGACACGGAGACATGAACTCATAAAAATCTATTATTTCTTCATGCAGCCTATTAAGAAAAATAGAAGAAAGTGCCGTCAGCACAGTGGGACACTTCCTACTAAATTATAAAGGGAACAGATTTCCGTTAACTTTATTGTAAACCAGTCAATTGCACAGATGATAGAATGTGTAGTGAAAGTCCCCCCAAAAAACATTGTAGGAATACACAAAATGAGAATGCTACTTTTCTGTATTTTTAGACTATCCATAGACTACTCTGAACAAACCGTCTGACCTTGCCCGACACTTACACAACTGAATAAGAGTGAAGGTAGAATAAGAGTGAAGGTAATGTCCTCATAATTGTGAAATGTAAGGCAAGACTTGCTGATAAGATGCGTTATAGGTTCCAGTGCCACTTAGTAAAAACAATTACCAAACACTTATGTCTGTTCTTCTTCAAAATTAGTAAATGTGAGCAAGTAGATAATCAAAAGAAACAAAAGTAATATAATCAAAGTTTACCCTAAACGAAGGACATTAATATTTGTCAGGTTTGTGAAAGTCTTTCAGAGGACCAGATTTTTATAACCCAAGCAAAGGCCAGTTCATCAATACGTTAATCTAAACATTGTGCTTGCGTGAAAAAAAGACTTGCGTAATAAAAATTAAGTACCTTTTCAGGTAAGGATTCTATAAATGCACTGAAACAAATCAAGAGTTGAGATTATTCAGAGATGGCACAGCATGGCAGCTCTGGCATTACCCAAAATTTCAAAGGTTCCCTTGAGTCAAATTACGAACAGGTTCACATAAACATACCTCCAAATGCAAACAGTACAATCATATATACCATCAAGAATTTAACAGCTTAAAAATCATTTATTATGATTACATTGTAAATAAAAACAATATAGTTGGGTTAACTAATCTAGTGCCCTAATCTAAAATACATAAAACAAAACAAGACAATCAATTATGGCCTGCACAATTGAAGCTAAGGACAGAAAGAGTAAAACAAACATTGTTAAATACAGGTGGTACATTCGGACTCCATTGTGTTTCCATCGATATTTTGCTACTACAGCATCTGTACGTCAACATGGAGTCTTGAATTGTACCAGGGATAGGCGTTGACTCGTTTCGGTGGGTTCTAATGGTAATAACCTTTATCAAGACTTGCTGTTTATCCATCACCATACAGGGACTGATTCAGCAGTTTTTTAGGCCAATCAGTCCCACCGTGGGGCCGAAACCCACTAGTCAACAGATTTCGTTTTTGTGCATTTTGGGCAAGGGTCATTCCCCAGGGGTCAATTTGCTTTTCTGTTTTTGGAGGAGATTGTTGAGCAGAATAATTTGTACACGGAACAGTATTCGAGGGACAGCAGTGCCAGACTTAAGGCCCACTCTAGAGCTACTCTGTGGACTCTCACAAATCCGGAAGAGGTGAAGAACTTCATAGGCTTAACTTTGATGGGCGTGACGAGGAAGCCTTCACGGTCTTCATACTGGTCTAATAGTCGCTTGCTGGCAACGGCTATATTTCCTGCAACCATGAGTTGTAATCAATATTTGCTTCTTTGGATGTTGCATTTAGTTGCTAAAGGTTTAGCATTGCGACAAGATCACCCTGATTGTGACTGTCCAAGCTCACTTGGTAGATCGATTTACAGAGATCTATGTGCCAGGAAAAGAAACCGCTGTGGGGGAAGTCTTTGGTCCTGTAAAGAGCAGATTGGTTTTCAGGCAGTACATTCCCAGCAAGAGGGCATGTTATGAAATGAAGGTTTATATGCGGTCATAGAAGTACTGGCTATGTCAATAATACCAGGGTCTACACCAGTAGGCATTCTAGTATTTAACCCCCCTTTGTTGTCCATCCACTTTTGAAGTTGGAGAAAATTGTGTAGGAAATTGGTGGAGGATGTTTTAATAAAGGTCACCGTTTATACATGGATAACATTTCCACTGGTGTGCCATTGTTCAGTGAACTGTTTAAAGTGGACACTCTTGCTTGTGGCACTATCCGCTCTAACTGTAAGGGTTACCCAAAAGAGCTAGTTTGTAAAAAAAACAACAAAAACACAGCTTTTGAAGGGCCAGTGCCTTGTGTAGCAATGAACTTCTGGCTCTACAATTTCCTACCAGTAGAGATATCTATATGCTGACTGTTAGAGGTCAGGTTGCTGAAGAGAGCAAACCGGTGTGCATTTTAGACTACAATAAGCACATGGTAGTATAGATAAGAGTATATCAGAGGTCTGAACATTACACCGCTGCTTATAAGACACATGTTTGGTATAAGCAGCTGGCTATCCACTTATTCCATTTAGCCACCTTTTGTAAGGAACAAGTTACTTACCTTCGGTAACGCTTTTTCTGGTGGATACAGTATCTGCCTGTGGATTCCTTACCTTGTGAATATCCCCCTGTGTCAGCAGCATTCGGAAATTCTTTTTGTAGCTTTGCGCCGACTTGGACGACGTCACAGAAGCACGGCATCGCGCACGGCTCCGCTGACGTCACAGACACCATAATAAGCACACGTCAGGGTGATGACATCAGTTCCGCCCTATTTTCTGTGCCTTCGAGGCACATGGACCGAACAACAGTAGATATACATACAATGCACACAGTATCAAATAATCAAAACACACACACAGTATGTGGGCAATGCAGGAAAGCAAAAACATTAACACATTTCCTTTGACAATAAAATATTAACATTACAGTAAATCAAGCATAGAAACGGGGAGGCAGGTGGGCCAGTGAGGAATCCACAGGCATATACTATATCCACCAGAAAAAGCGTTACCGAAGGTAAGTAACTTGTTCTGATGGATACATCTACCAGTGGATTCCTCACCTTGTGAATAGAGTCCCACAGCAGTCCCCGCTACGGGAGGAGGGTGTCCACTCTCCTATACCAGAAAATCCTGGAGGACAGAGCACGCAAAGTGGGCATTCCTCCTCACTTCGGAATCCAAGCAGTAATGATTCGCGAAAGTGTGGAGGGAAGCTCAAGTCGCTGCTCTACAAATGTCCTCTACAGGTACACCTCTAGACAAAGAAGATGTAGCAGGACTTGCTCTAGTGGAATGAGCTCTTAAACCTTCAGGAGGTTCCTTACCCGCCAGAGAGTAGCCTATCTTGATACACAAGACAATCCATCTCGACAGCATGCGCTTGTGCACAGCCTTCCCTCTTCTGGCTCCAACAAAACCAACAAAGAGCTAATCATCCACTCTGAACTCTCTGGTTCTGTCCAGGTAGAAGCTCACGGCCCTCTTCGGGTCCAAGCGGTGAAGTCTCTCCTCCTCCTTGGAAGGGTGAGGTTAGGATAGAAGGTAGGAAGGGTAATGGACTGCCCTAGAGGGAAGGGAGTTACCACCTTAGGCAGAAAAGCAGCCCTGGTCTTGACTACCATTCATTCAACATGAATGGTCAAGAATGGGGGCTTTGAACTAAGAGCTTGAAGCTCACTTACCCTCCTTGCAGAGGTAATTAAAATAAGGAAGACCGTTTTAAAAGACAACAGTTTCAAGGGACACTTGTGCAAAGGTTCAAAAGGTGAACCCATCAAGAAAGTAAGTACAAGGTTTAAGTCCCATAGAGGCACAATAAAGGAGTAGGAGGAAATTTATTTGTAAGAACAGTTAGAAACCTTAAACAATAGGAGATTTAAATAAGGACGGGTGATCCGGCAGGCAAAGGAAAGCTGACAAAGCCTAAAGATAACCTTTCACTGTAGCTATAGCAAACCCTTGCTGAGCCAAAGAAAGCGCAAACTGAAGAATGTCAGACAATCGAGCCTTCAAAGGGTCAATCGAGTTCTCCCCACACCAAGAGACAAATTTGGACCACCTATAAGAGTAGATAGATTTGGCGGAATGACACCTGGCTGATAAGATGACATCCACCACATCACGTGGGAGAGAAAAAGAATTCAGGTTGCCCTGTTCAATCTCCAGGCATGAAGGTGTGAGGTCTGGAGGTGGGGGTGTAGAACCTGCCCCTCCATCTGAGAGAGGAGATCTGCCCTGAAAGAGAGACGGAGCGGCGGGCACGAGGAGAGGTGGAGAAGATCCGAGTACCACACCCTACTTGGCAAATCCGGGGCGATCAATATGACTTGGGCCCGGTCTTGGCAAATCTTCCTCAGAACCAGAGGAATCAAGGGTATGGGAGGAAACATGTAAAGGAGTCTTGAGCCCCAACTCAACTGAAACTCATCCCCGAAAGCCCCCGGCATCGGATACGGGAGACTGCAGAATGACGGGCAGTGAGCATTCTCGGGAGTGGAAAACCGGTCCACCTGAGGAGTCCCCCACGTCCGAAAGACACGACGAACCTCCTCCGGATGAAGCCTCCACTCGTGTACAGCTGAGAACTGCCAACTGAGACTTTCTGCATGCACGTTTAGAACCCCGGCCAGATGATTTGCCACCAGACAAATCCGATGATCCTGAACCCAGGTCTAGAGACGCAGAGCCTCTCTGCAAAGGCACCGCGACCCTACTCCTCCCTGCTTTTTGACATACCACATCGCAGTAGTGTTGTCCGTCAGGACTTGAACTGACGGACGGGAAGAAAGGAAGGCCTTGAGCGCCAAACGTATCGCCCGTAATTCCAGAAGGTTGATGTGAAGAACCTTTCCTCTGGAGACCAAAGACTCTTGACCTCCAGAACCCCCAGATGAGCACCCCACCCTAGAGTGGATCCATCCGTTATCACTGTGGCCACTGATGGAGGCAGTTGAAAAGGCTTTCCTTGAGACAATTTGCCTTCCACGCCCCACCAAGTCAGATTCGCCGCAGCTTCTCTGGAGATCCTCACAGACTCCCTGAGATCTCCATTGTGTTGATAACACTGCCTGCGGAGGCACCACTGGAGGTCCCTCATGTGCCAGCGTGCATGGTTGACCAACAGAATGCAGGAAGCCATCAGCCCGAGCAGACAAAGGACCTTCAGGACTGGAACGACCGCTCCATTATAAAATAAAGGTATCATTTCCTGTATGTCGCGAATCCTTTGAGAAGGAGGGAATGCCCGGCACACAGTTGTATCTAGTACAGCACCTATGAACAGGTTGCGCTGGGAGGGCACCAGGTGAGATTTGGGCACATTTATCGAAGAGCCCAACCTGTACAACAATTGAGTTATTCATTGCAGATGGAGCACCTTCTCTGGAGATTCTGCTTTGATCAGCCAATCGTCCAGATAAGGGAATACTGGAATCCCGGACCTTCTGAGATGGGCCGCCATCACCTTGGTGAAGATTCGAGGCGCAGTAGTAAGACCAAACTGAAGGACCGCAAACTGGATGGGGATGTGGAAATAAAAATCCTGTAAGTCAATCAACACCATCCAGTCCTCTTCCAGCAGTGCCTGAAGAACCTGCGCATGGGAGAGCATCTTGAACTTCTCCGGTTTCAGATAGAGGTTCAAGATCCTGCGGTCCAGGGTTGGACGAAGCCGGCCATCCTTCTTGGGAATCAGGAAATACCGGGAGTAGCATCCCCGACCCCTTTCCTGCTACGGTACCACCTCTATCGCACCTTTTCTTAGTAATGCCAGGACTTCCTCCTGCAGAAGCAGCAGGTGGTCTTCTGAGCAAAACCCTTGACAAGGAGGGTAATTCGGAGGGAACTCCCAAAATGGAAGAGCATACCCATTCTCCACGAGATTGAGAATCCAGAGGTCCGATGTAACAGATTCCCAATCCCGCAGAAAAAAGGTAAGCCGACCCCCTACAGGACCTGCATGTACCGGAATGGTGGATCTAGGGCTGCTTTGTTGATGTTGGAGGGGGATGGGAAGAGTGAGGAGGAGGAGGAAGCTTGACGTCCTCAAAGACGAGCTCCGTCTGCGCCTGTAAGATTTGAACAGCGGATTTGGCTGCTGCTGTTGTGACTGCTTGTAGGCACGAAAGGAGGACCTTCTGAACCCCCTATACCTTTTGCCTACTGTTCCCTTGGATTGCAAACCCAAGGATCTGGCCGTAGCTCTGCTGTCCTTGAATCTCTTCAACGCAGCATCAGCCTTTTTCCCGAAAAGGCCCGAACCATCAAAGGGTAAATCCATTAAGGCAGCCCGGACATCTGTTGATAATTCGGAGGACTACAACCAAGCCTCCCATCTGGAGGCAACTGAAGATCCCATTACTCTCGCTACCGAGTCAGCAGTGTCTAACCCACTCTGAATGACCTGCCGAGCAGCAGCCAGAGTGTAAACCAGAACCTCATTAAAGTTATTTCTATCTTCCTCTGGAATCTTAAAAGCCAGCTGTTTGACAGAATCAGTCAATGCATGGATAGAACGACCCAAGAGACATGTAGCATTTGTCGACTTGAGAGCCATACTCGCTGATGAAGACTTTCTTTGCAGCTTGGTACTGCTTTTTTGATTCCTTGTCACCAGGCACCTGAGGAAAAGCACCTGCAGATTGTTTAGAGCAGGCAGCCTGTACAACCAAGCTCTCTGGCAAAGTATGCGAAGATAAAAAGTCTGGGTCGCCAAGAGCCACCCTTATCTTCTCGGAACAGCTTTTGTAAGAGGTTTATTCCACACTTCTAAGATTGGCTCCGTCAAAGCCTCAATGAATGGAAGCATGGGCTCCACAATAGAGGATGGCGAATGGAGGACTTCTGTCAAAATGTTAGACTTGTACTCTACAGTAAGAAGAGTCAAATTCAATAGATCCGCTGCCTTCCTGATGACTGCTTGGTATGGAGTCACATCCTAAGAAGGGGCATCAGAGAGGCTAAATCCCAATCACGAAAGAGCTCCAGTCCACTAGCCTCCCTTAAATAGTCAAAGAAATCCTCAGATTCTTCTAGCTCACCCTCCTCCATCTCGGCTTCTCGGTACCTTTGCTCCTCCAGGAGTCGCTGGGCCCCACGCCTCGACCTCTTTCAGGAACTGCGTCAGCGGATCCGGAATAGACTCAGCCGAAGTAGAGTTCGGAGCCAGGGGACCAGGCCGCTGTTTAAGGTCGGACCGGATCCAGAGACGACGGCATCGGCGTCGAAAGCTTCGGCGTCTATGACTTCGGCAGTGCCGAGAAATGGCAAGGGTATGTCGGAGCTGGCATAAATGGGAAGAACGGCGCCGAAGCACAAGACTGGGGGACTCTCAGGTTAAACGCCATCGGACCAACCCGTGCTCCAGCTCTTGAATAGACTCCATAGATCGAGATTAAAAACTGTAGGGTCTTGACCCAAGGCCGGAAAAGAAGGGTACGAACCAACAGGCTGCTCTCGAAGGAACCGGAGCCATCTCTACCTCGGGTTGATGCACCGGAGTTGTCGAACCCTCTGGCAATGGAGCCTCTTCTTCCTCTCGAGTTGATGTATGAGACGGAACCGGAGAGGGATTCGACACCAGAGTCGATGAATGCTCCGGCGACTCCATAGCAGAGGCCTCACCTTCTGGATCTAGAACTTCTGGTGAAAGAGCAATCTCATCTTTACGATGTCTCCTTATCGGCGACTTCGGCCTCGGATCCGAATTCTTCCCAGAATGATGTCGTGAACCATGCTTCCTCTACTTGTGCTTCTTTTTAGCCGATCTGGAAGCATTTCCTGATGAAGACCTCGAGGTAGACTTCGAACGAGACCTCGAGCTCTTCCTGTCTTTTTTTACCTTTCATCTTGGCTACCAGGAGCTTCGCCTCTCTCTCACGAAGGGCCTTGGGATTCATCTTCTTACAGGATGGACAACCTTGGACATCATAGTCCGAGCTCAGGCAACAAACGCAGTCTTCATGCGGGTCCGTGATGGACCTCATTTTACTGCATTCACCACACGGCTTGAATCCGGTCTTCTTTGATGAAGTCTCGCCAGGAAAAAGCGATACAAGAAACACGAAAACCAAGAAATATTAACAAAGTTAATATCAAAGCTACAGAGGATCCCTCAAAAACGGTTAGCGTCGACGACGTGGAAAAAAGGGAACCGATGTCATCATGCCAACGTGGGCCTATTATGGTGTCGGTGATGTCGGCAGAGCCGCGCGCGATGCCGTGCTTCTGTGACGTAGTCGGCGCGAAGCTACAAAAAGAATTTCCGAATGTTGCTGACGCAGGGGGATATTCACAAGGTGAGGAATCCACTGGAAGATGTATCCATCAGAATAAGGATTATTCTCTAGAGTCAAAGATTAATTTTGTTCAGTTTCAACAGTCTAATAGGCAGCCTTGTTGAACAGGTAAGAGTTCTTAGAGGAGTAGTGATTGAGGCACATGAGGGGTGAAACCGCGAAACCGGTCCTAGGATGCTTGTTTCCAGTCCAGGGTTGACATGGCCTGGCAGTTAGAGCTGGGCTGTTCCCACTGGGCGCAGGGTCAAGACTGATTGGTACGGTTGATGGTATGGTGAGCAAAAAAAACGATTGATTTAGGCCCAGATCTCTGTACTGGGGTGAATGACATTGTTCTGAATTCTGTCCATCAATTGGTCTTTTTGCTTTAAGATTGAAAGAAAGCCACTTTTCTGATCACATTGCTCCCACAGTAAAGAAAAAAAATGAAGAAAAAAACCTTGCCAGCTAAGAAATGTAGAGTCTATGCCCGAAGAGGTATCCAGAACATTCACTCACCCTCGTGCAAAATCCACTTGAGGAACAGTGGTCTGTGAAGTATTTGTCTTTTCTGTCTCAAGGTGTACATGGTCTCTAGGGAAAATCTACTGTGAGAAGTCAGCATGGTATAAGCTGTCCACTATTAAAGTGGGCACCCTGTACCAGTCCAAACAATCCTTATGGTGATTTAAGAGGTCAAAGATGAAGCTATCCAAGTGATAGCTGTGAAGAGCAGCCATCAGGCTTAGTCTTGAAAGAACGTTAAGCAGCTTGTTTTACCAAAATGCAACCTTATAGTATTGGATAAATAAAAGGATAACCACACAGTAGTTATAAAAATATGTATTTGAGGGAGGAGCTTCGCATGAGCCCAAGTTGGCCGCGTGAGCCCGAGCTCCCGAGTCCAACGCCGCCACCGGCAATATCCTGCATGGAATCCTGTCTCCGGAGTATCTGAGTGAGTGGCTGAGAAGAAGCGGTGTTGATTGCCCGCTGCCTGGGGACCGAACTGTGGAATCCAGCGACTTTGGGGCCTGTGTTTTGCAGAAGCTGGGGTCTCTGGTTGATTCCGACCCCGGCCGGAGTTTATCAACATCGGGTCGGGAACCAGAAGTCACCAGTTCGGCCCGCTGCGGAGTCCGGCTCGCACCCAGTGTGATTTCGCCCCGCGCATCTGCCACCCGCCAGAGGGGAGAGGCCCGTCGGGGCCAGGACTGGCGTATTCCCCCAGCAGAGCCATGTTTAGTCATGCATACCCAGGAGGAGGAGTGGCTGGCAGTATTGGGGAGACTGGACAGCTCGAGCGGTGAATGAGGCCAAATTGCTTGGGCCCCCCGCTCTCCCTGTTAAATCCTTTGGGTTGTGGATGTGGCTTATCGGCGCGCTGGGCGGAGCGGCCGAGACACAACACTGTACTGGAGCAACCGGATTGGGCCAAGAGGTATCTGCTTGGGGCTAGCATTGCGCCAGGGCCAGAGAGATAGCCAAGCCCAGCGACACAACTGCATGCCATCACGGTGGGGACCTATACAGAGACAATGACAAGCAGGCATTGCTTCGGGCTGAGAGATGGTGGATGGAGAGCAGTCCCTGGAGGAGGCGACCGATAATCAGGGGAGGCCTCAGGAGTGATAGCCACCCTCTTGGATTGCCCTGGAGTTACGCACGGAGTCTGGGTGGATTGGGGGAAAGCTTTGCTGGGCCTACTTGATTGTGCCTCCACTATAGCGCTCCAGAGGGTGGATGCGGTGGACTACTTTGCGAGCCCATGGTCTGCTGGAAGAGGTGTCGGTGTATCTGTAGCTGGGCGCTAGCATGGCTATTGGTTTACCTGGCCTTCCAGTCATCTGGCACATAATTGGTGTTAGGTGTAGTCGGCTGGCACTGACAAGAGCCGAGAGGGTTACCAGCTGTCCGCGTCACCTTTAGACACCACCGTAGCAGGTTTGAGAGGCCTGGTGCCGGCCAGGATCCTAGAGCCAAGATGGCGACCAAACCTGAGGCGGAGAAGCAGCAATCCAAGTCCACCAGGGGGTCCCAGTATGTACAGGCCAACGAGCTTGATCGTTAAACGCAGCTGGGTCTGGACGTACGCAAGCTGGGGGAGCGGAGGCCTCCTGTCCAGTATCTGAACTCACGCTGCATGACGTGATGAACGCCATCGACGGGGTTAAGACATCCCTCAGACAGAAGATGGAGTCGCTCGACCACAAACTGGATACCTGGACCATAGAGGTAAACCTGATTCGGGCCGACCCCACTAAAACGAGTGAAAAGGTGAAATCATTCGATATCAAGACGGCGAGCCTGACAGACGATGTGGCGCAGTTGAAACAGGAAGTTCGGAACCGTAGGACCACTAGTGAAATGGTGAGCCGCCAGCTAGATGAGTACGAAGGGAGGGCCCGGAGGAACAACGTGCGAATCACTGGAGTCCTGGAGAAGGCTGAGGGTCAGGCCCCTGACCTGTTCGTGGAGGAGATTATACTTAATCATCTGAAACCCATGGGGCTGGGAAACTTTCACAATAGAACGAGCGCATAGAATCCCGGGAGGTCGGCTGCGTCCGGGTGCCCCTCCTCGGCCAATGAAAGCAATGGTCCTCAACTTCAGGGATAGAGACGTTATCCTGTAAGACTCTCGGTCGGGGGGCCCGTTGAAGTACCGAGAACTCTACCCTCAATTTCTTTCCAGATTTCACCCAGAAGGTTCAGAAGCAGGGGCAAAGCTTCCTCTGAGTCAAGAAGCGGCTCTGCGATAAAGAATACAAGTACGCCATGATGTTCCCTGCTAAATTGCGAGTTGAGGCTCAGGGTAAGGTCTGGTTTTTTGACAATCCTGAAATTGCGTCGGACTGGGTCGACTGTCATCCTTCCCGAGAGGAGGCCCAGAGACGTGACAGCGAGGATGGAGGGGGGCCCACAGGAACAGGAATGATGAATAGAACTACGGTTTGTGGAGCTTGCTTAGGGGGGGCGAATACGAGACATTGACACACGCATGCTTTTCTAGATAGAGACTTAATGCCGGAGTTAGTATCCTGGTGGGCGGGGTGGGGACTGGGGGTGTTGAACTCCTCCTCAGATCTACATTTAGATAGTGGATTAGTAAGAGTATGGGGCGACAGGCACACTGCGAGTTGGGGTTTGGCAACTGCCGTGAGCAGGGGTGCAGGGAGGGGGTGGGGATTGTGCAGTGTGGTTGTATTTGTTGTGGTGTGGTTCAAGATTTTCCTGGCGTGTAAGATGGTTAGCAGAATGGTGTTCATGTTTTCATCGGGTGATGATATTGCAGCACGATGTGGTTGGAGTGGGGTAAATGTCGCAGGGTGGGCAAGGATCATGGATAAAGATACTGAGCTGGAATGTGAACAGACTGGGGGATGGAATAAAGAGAGGGATGGTGAATCAGTTTGGCAGGAGACATTCCCCTGATGTTGTTTTACTCCAGGAGACTCATCGGATAGGTAATAGATGTATGGCCCTCCACAAAGGAGGGTATAAATTGGTGGCACATGCAAGGTTTACGTCCGGTTCAAGGGGAGTCTGTATCCTGACTAAGATCTCCTTTCCCTTTGCTATCCGGGCTACATGGTTGGACCAGAGAGGCAGATATGTGGGTGTTTCAGGGCAACTGGGAGGGGGGGAACAATGACTTTCCTATCGGTCTACGTACCGCCTGGTCTCCAGTCGGACACTTTTCGCAACTTGAGTGCCGTTTTTCTCACCCTGCCCTTGGGCCTGTTGGTTCTGGGGGGGCGACCTCAATGCAGTGCTGTATGGTGAACTTGATAGATATCCGAAGTGGATACTTAGGCAGTCGCAGAGGTGGCTCCCGGACTTACTAAAAACATTGGGATTGGTGGATAGTTGGAGGGTGTGTAACCCGACGCAGACGCATTTTAACCATGTGTCCGCGGCGTATAATAGTATGTCTAGACTAGACTATGTATTAATACAGGCGGCTGCAGCAGTCACAGTTAGGGAGGTAAGATATCTTGGTTGAGGCATATCAGACCATTCTCCCTTGTGGTTGCGCATGGCCAGTGGGCACCCAGCTGTAGGCAAAGTTGCCTCCATTAATGTATGACATTTAAAGGACCCTGCTAACAAGGAGATTATCAGAGTTTGACCACTACTTCAAGGAAAATGAGGGTAGTGTCACCTCAGCGCAATCACTGTGGGAAGCGTACAAAACAGTGGTTAGGGGTGAAGTCCTATCCCTAGTGGCGGGGAAGAAGAGTAGATATCAAGAAGACATAGCTAGAGTGGAGGTGGAGGTGACGGAACTAGAATGATGGGTGGCAGAATCTCCCACTCCGGAGGATCTCCACCTCTTGAAGCTGCGACAGGATGAGTATAAGAAGTCTCGCCAGGGAGAGAGCTGTTGCTCAGAATAAGGTCATACAGAGTCTGGTGTATGAGCATGGAGATAAGGCGGGTAAGCTGATTGCATGGCTTGAGCGAGGGGAGTGGGCTTCCAGGCTGGTGCCTGAGTTGGAGGGGAGAGACTCGAATATGATCACGGACCCACAGGAGGTGGCAGCGGAATTTTCAGAGTATTACAAAGGGGTGTACACCTCAATCAGTGGATACACAGAGGCAGAAAACAGTGAAATGATTACGGACATCGGTATGCCTATTTTGTCAGAAGAGGATAGGAAATATTTAGATTCCCCCTTTACGGATGATGAAATAGCACAGGCGATTAGGGGGTCAAAGTCTGGTAAGGTGACAGACCCTAATGGAATACCAATTGAATTATACAAATTACATGCCCAGAAACTTGCACCGTATATCCGAGCCATGTTCCTGAGAGTAGGGAGAAAGGTCAGCTTCCATACGATCAGCGGGTAGCTAATATAGTGGTCATCCATAAGACTGGTAAGACTAAGACGCAGTGCTCCTCATACAGGCCTATCTCCCTGCTAAATGCAGAGCCCAAAATACTAGCCAAATTGCTCGCCACGAGACTGGTCAAGGTGATCACTACCCTGGTGCATCCCGATCAATCCGTATTTATGCCACGCCGGAACAACGCCTTAAATTTGCGTAGGTTGCATGGGATCCTAGGCCGCTCCCCAGCCCTGCAAGAACCGGCAGTCCTGGTATCTCTAGATGCTACTATGGCGTTTGACAGTTGAGTGGGCTTACCGGTTTACAGTGTTGGCAAAGCTGGGCTTCGGAGCGGAGTTCATTAGATGGGTTAGGTTGTTGTATGCTAACCCCTTGGCTAGAGTAATTGTTTATAATTGCAAGTCGGTTGATTTTCCCCTTGAGGGGCACAAGACAGGGTTGTCCTCTGTCTCCGCTTCTCTTTGCTCTTGTGCTGGAGCCCCTGGCGGCGTGGGTCCGATGGGACCGGACGATACGTGGATTGCGGTAGACGCCGGAATGGGAGGACAAAATTTTGCTTTATGCTGCCGATATCATGCTCTATCTCACAAAACCCAGGGCGTCACCAATTTATTTCTTCGATGTGTTAGCCATCTTTGTTAGATACTCCGGATTTGCTATAAATTGGTCGAAGTTGGTGCTCTTTGACCTCGCAGGTGAGCCGCCAGAGATTCCGCAGTCATGCCCCTTGCAGTTTGAATCAGTAGGATCTACATATCTAGGCATTTATAACGCTCGATTCGAAGCGGAGATACGCACGCAATTTAGGCTCTCCCCTGAGCCGGTTTAAAAAAGATGTGGAGCGTTGGAAGGCTCTCCCGTTATCATTACTTGGGAGAGCGGTACTGTTTTAAAAGATGTCTTTGCCCCAATTCTTATATACCCTTCAGAATGCGATGGACCCGGTTCCGGTATCCTATTTCAAAGAAATAGAGGCGCTACAGAGGCAGCTCCTTTGGGATGGCAGGCCTAGAATAGCATTCGTAAAGTTCACCCTCCCGTGGTATGACGGTGGTATCGGGCTCCCAGATCTGAGGAAATACTACTGGGCCTCTCAACTGGCAACAATCAATCAGATAATGTACGGTCTCTTAGGAGACCCTGGATATGCCGTTGATCACGGGCAGGCTCCGGGAGGAAATATCAGCAGGGCGCTGTATGCCAAAATCGGGAAGTTCCCACTAACGGGCCCAATAGCGCATGCAGTGACGGTGTGGCACGCTGCCAATAAATATCTGGGTTGGGAAGGAAAATTAACGTTAGCAACACCCTTGTTTAATTCTGAGAAACTGGGAGCCTGTGGAGATAGAAGGGCTTCGACAAGTGGGATATTATAGGTATGACCCAGATAAAGGATGTGTGGAATGGAGAAAAGATGCATACCTTTGACTCTCTGAAAGCAAAGTATAAGTTACATGATACGAGCACTTCCACTATTGACAGGTTAGACACGCTCTCCTTGCCCATGTACCTAGGGGTGTCGCGCTCCCTGAGGCCTCACCTCTTGAAGATCGGGTATTAGACGGACACCTCTTTGATAGACGGACACCTCTTTGAGAAAACTATGTCCTTGATATATAGGAAACTCGTAAATAATATGGAGGACCCATTAAGGGGCATCAGAGAGCAGTGGGGGGCAGATGGGTTGGAGATGGATGATGAGGACTGAAAAAAAAAGCAGTTTCCTACCCTAAGATGGTGGCGATCCAGACGACACTCCGGCTAGTAAGATCCTACACAGGGTGTATATTACTGAACCTAGGCTGGTGCGGATGGGGCGGATGGAGAGTGGTGAATGCAGGAGGGGATGTGGAGAGATTGGCACCTTTATACATGTGTCGTGGCACTGTGGACAAGTACAGGACTATTGGTCGAAGGTTCACGATGCGATCAAAGAGGTGCTGGGGACGGAGATAAGACTGGAGGCCCGGAGGGGTCTATTGAACGTGTTGGGAGACTACAGATCTGACCGCATATCAGAAGCAGTGGGGGACACTGGCATGTATGGTGGCCAAAAGAAACCTAACTCAACTGTGGGGGCTACCCGGACACCCAGGGTTACGAAATGGGTCGAAGACCTGGACTGGTGCATGTTTCAAGAAAAGAATGTGTACGTGGCCAGAGGTTGTCCGGGCAAATGGGGGAAGATCTGGGGGGCATGGAATGGATCCCGGGGTGAGATATGTGAACCTCCGGAATCGAGACTTTAAGCGGGAGTGCTGAATTCCCCTTGATTCTTTCCGTGAAACATGGCTGTATAGATTCTGACAAGCGACGATTTTACCCTGATATTAAGAGTGCAGTAATGTCACCAGATGTGTTAAATGTTTGTTAATAAAAAGATTTATAAAAAAGAAAATCTGTATTTATCAGTATAACACACCAAGTACAATAAAGTATCTGCTACATGCAATTATTCAAAAACCACACAATACTGTGGCAGAGAAACAATGTAAATAGCACTAATACACAGTGTGCTCCAGGGGGAGATTAAACCATATACTAAAATAGTGGTATAAGAACCACAAGTCAAGACAGTGTCTAGAGAACGTAGTATCACTGGGACCCCAAGGAACCGCCCAAGGTGAGTAAGTAGGGATCCGACAGAGGACGGTTGCAGTGTGGGAACAGGACTGCGTTCTACGTACAATTCTATGGGAGAGTCCCGGTTGCAGTTTTAAAGTTTAAGGACCCTTTTAAGTGGACTTCAAAGAAAGCCAGTGGAAGTTAGGAGGTTGGAGAGCCACCCCACCCGTGCATACCTTAATACCAGAGTTAACTATCCCAGGGAAGCTGGGGGCGGAGCTTGCAGGCAGTGAGGATGGCCGCCTAATTCCTTAGATACGCCGAAACCACCGAATATCCTTCAGAATCCTGCATTAAAGCTTGATCTTTGCCTCCCTTCCCGCATTATCCAGCATTGGAAGTGCCCTGGAACCTTCCGATTCGGCTGCGCGAGAGCGGCTTGCAGCACAAGGTGACGGGGAGCCGGCGTTCGGACAGGAGATAATAGGCCGCAATCCGCGGTCCCTAGTGCGCCCTGGAGCCGAGCGACGTCGCAGTACGTGCGGCTGGCAGAGGCGAGCCGGCCCCAGAGTCCGGAGGACTGTGACCGGAGCTCCGCGATCCCTGGCCAGAGACGGACCCCATACTGCAGTCCCTTGTGTGTGCTGGGCGGTTGCAGGAGAAGCGGTGGGAGCACGCCGTTCTGTAACGACGCACTCTTGGAGCCCCTTAGCACTGCGGGATCAGAGCGGCAGCATTGGTGTGCCAGGTGGAGCGAGGACATATCGAAGTCTCTGGAACAGCTGTCTGGGAAGGCAGAGAGCCGGCGGCCGACAACGGAGGTGAGGTTACATTCGAGGGAACCCACGACCTCGGTGGTTTGGTTAACGGGACGGCATCGCCACCTGGCCCCACATACAGACAGACACACAGGGGACCCCCGGCGCAATATCCGGACAAGCTCTCCTGCAGCCCGAGACCTACACCTGGCGGGGGGTGGAAACGCGGACACGGTCGACCTAGGCTGCTTGCAGTTTGAAACGCTGTGACCAGGTGAGCAGCGGCTTGCCTGGAGTGGTACCCGGCTCGAAAGTTGACTCCCCCATACCCCATCGGCCCCTGCTGGGAGAGACTGTGGGCAGGTTTCCACTGTGCCGCCAAGGACGCACATTGCAGCGTAAGGCGCCCCCTCTCCTGTTCCCTCTGTCTGGGTGGCATACTACTTCTGCAAACACTTACATTCTGGACTATTGTGCCAATATGGGAAAGGGGGACACGAAGCAGAGCACACTCCCTTTCTCGCAGCGGTGGATGCCGACGCAGAGCCCTCCGACTCAGCGCAATGATGACGCACGAACGGAAGAAGCCCTGGTGGAGGACTCTGACCTCAAGACCATGCTCCGTCCGATGGAGCAGAGTATACAATCGAGCATAACCGCGCTGGGATCCAAGATGGACGCCATGTCCTACAGAATGGACCGCATGGCGGAACGCCTGGATAAGCATGCTGAAAAACATGACATGGCTGAAAGAAGTCTCACAGAGGTGAAGGAGGCCCAGACGGAGCTGGACACTGCACACAGACAGGTAGAGACCCTCATGAGATCCCTGTAGGACAAGACTGAGGATTTGGAGGCGCGGTCTCGTCGCTGTAACCTTTGAATCACGGGCCTGCCGGAATGTACTCAGACTGGTAAGATGGAACTCTTCGTTGAGCGGCTGCTCACCACGCTCCTGGGAGAGGGGGTGTTCTCGGCGATGTTTGTGGTGGAGCGAGCACATCGATCTCTGGGCCCTCAGCCGAAGCCGGGATTGCCTCCTCGCCCAATTATAGCGAAATTACTGAACTATAGAGACAGGGACACGGCACTCAGACTAGCGCGAGCTAAAGGAGAACTGCAATTTGAGGGCTCTGTTATTTCTATATTCCCGGACTTCACGGCCAGAGTACAGGAAGCCCGTAAACACTTTGCCCCACACAAGAAGCGCCTCCAGGAACTGGGTTTAGATTACGCTATGCTATATCCAGCCAAATTCAGGGTCAACAAGCAGGGACACTCGCACATTTTCACGGATCCTACCGAGCTACAAAAGGCCCTGAAAACCTAGTCTAAGGAAAAGAGGAATGGCGGGGCAGACCAGCGGAAGGACAGCGACAACGGCCAACTGGATGAGCAGGAGTGATCTGGAAACGACCACTTGTTGGAGTGGTGGCCCTGCAGCGGATTCTGGTTGAGGCGGGGTCCTCTCACCGCTTGGGGGATTGGAGACGATTGAACAGCCCTCTGCAAGTTTTGACTACCCTATGCAGATAAGGGATGATTGAGTTTGAGGGTGCGGAGCCTGCCTATCGGAAACATTGTTAAATAAAGTTGTTTAGACTCCTAGCACCTCGTTCCCAATTCTGACTCTACTGGGGGCGGAGCCTGCTTCAATATTGGGGACGGAGAGATAGACATTGATCTCCTGTAGAGTGTAATGATACGGCGAATGGCATTGCTCTGATTTTCACAGTGGTGGTGGAGGGCGGGGGGGGGGGTGGGGTCAAGCCTCTACGTAGTAGGGTTGTAGTAGAGTTGGGGCTGACCTGCGACCTTTGCCCCTGAGCGCATTGCTTTTGTTGGAATTGCGAATGTTGTTGGGGTGGGAGAGGTGGGATGCGGACCGGCAGGACCGAGTTGGGGTGGGTCTGCTGTGGGTGGGGGGCTGGAGGGATGGGAAATTGGCGTTCATGTTGGAGGTTTTGCTGCTGGTTCCTTGGTCTGCTCGAAGGCTTGTGTGGTATGTTGTGATTACTCTCTACTGTAGTTCTCCCCAATGGCGCAGATGACTAGTACTGCCGAAGCGCACTCTGGAAATCAAATGGAAACCCTTAGGGCTTTAACCTGGAACGTAAGGGGATTGAACGATTACAGGAAACTGCGCAAGGTGCTACACTACTTGCAAAGACACCATGTTGACCTGGCACTTCTCCAGGAAACACATCTCCCTCTCCATAGCAAAATGTTACAACATAGGGGTTTGTCAGGCAACGCCGCGGCAGCCGGGTTTACTACACACTCACGGGGAGTCCTGACTTGGGCAAATCCAAAGTCTAAATTAGATCTGACACTGGTACATGCTGACTCTGAGGGTAGATACCTCATCTCTAGATGCTCGGGGAGGGGACACGAACTGCTGGTGGTTAATGTGTACGGGCCGAACTACGACTCTCCAGAGTTTTATGATAAGCTAGCACAAAGCTGTCGAGCATTCCCCAGATCTCAAATGCTCTGGGGCGGGGACTTCAACCTGGTGCTGAATCCGGACTTAGATAGGTCCACGGGGCCACGCCGCGGCCCTTCTGCGGCAGCTGTCGCACTACAGGCTGCCTTACTATCATTAGACCTGGTTGACGTGTGGAGAGAGAGAAACCCCACGGGCGGTGGCTACACCCATTACTCAGCCTTCCATGACACCCACACCAGGATTCATTACTGGCTGGCTTCCTATTCTACCTCTAGACACATACTATCCTGCACGGTTCTAGCTCGCACTCTCTCGGATCACTTGCCTATACTGCTGGTCCTAGAGACTCCGATGCGTAGGATCCCTCCCTTCACCTGGCGCTTTCCCCCGTACTCGCTACTAGACGAACACTTTCGAGGAGAACTGTCGACTGAAATAGATATTTCTTTTTTTAGAAGAATGTTGGCTCGGTTGATAGCTTCCAGACAGTGTGGGAAGCATTTAAGGTGTGCATAAGGGGAGTGGCCATGGCCAAACACTCCAGCGTACTCAAGGCTATTCGTCAACGCCTGCAATATCTGGAGGTGCAACTCTTAGAACTGGAGACTAAACAACTGTCAGACCCGTACCTCGCTATAGCAACCCGGATCAGAACCCTTATTTCCAACTACAACGAAGAGGCTGACAGGGAAGTTTCCCACATGGGTAAATACGCGACGGCTAGAACCTATGGGGATAGCGAGCGTCCTAGTTCCCTATTAGCTAACTTAATACGCAACAGTAAGAGGGCCCTCGAAATTGACTGAACTGGTGACGCCCGCTGAAGGGATTGTCACGTCGGATGATGAGATCTTGAGGGAGTTCAGAGACTTCTACTCTGTGTTGTACACCTCTAAGACAGACAATCTGGAGGCTGACATGGACGAATACCTAGAACACATACAAATGCCGTTCTTAAAACAATCAGATAGGGAGTTTTTAATGTCCCCTATTCAGGGTGACGAAATATTGGAAGCTCTGAGTAGCATGCGCGAGCACAGTGCCCCAGGAGCGGATGGATTGACGGTAGAATTTTACAAGGCGTTTAAAGATAAATTACTTCCACGTCTCTCATCTCTTTTCGATGAGATATGCGAAGAGGGTTCTATGCCACAATCTATGAGAGAGGCATTGATAGTCCCTATTCTCAAGCCTGGTAAACCCCAGAATGCCTGCGGGTCATACAGACCATTATCTTTATTAAATGTGTATGCGAAGCTGTATGCCAAGGTTCTTGCCACTCGACTTGCCTTGCTAGCTCCAGAAATAGTGGCTCCGGAGCAATCCGGATTTATCCCTGGGAGGAACCTGAATTACAACATCCATACAGTATTGGGGACCATTCAACACGTTCGGCAGGATTCAAAGGCGGATGCCATTTTCTTGGACATGGAGTAGGCCTTTGACTCCGTGGAGTGGCCATTCATGCTGCGGGTTCTACTAAAGCTGGGTCTCGGGGAACCATTCTTGCAAATGATCGGCGCTTTGTACTGGAAGCCGAGGGCCAGACTGTGCCTAGGGAATCGGGTATCCGACAAGTTTGAAATCAGTAGGGGTACTAGACAAGGTTGCCCTCTCTCTCTCCGTTGCTATATGCCCTGGTCGCAGAGCCCTTGGCCTGTGCGCTACGAGAATATCATTGGCACCGAGGAATTAGCTTCCCATCCTATAAGATAGTGATCTCCACTTATGCGGATGAGACACTTTTGTATGTCCGCAACCCTGAAGCAAATCTAACTTCAGTCTTGCGCGCGGTGGTCTGCTTCGGAGCGCTCTCTGGTCTTCAAATTAACTGGAATAAGTCAGTAGTCTTTCCGCTGACGCCAGTGACGACCCGCTGCGACATGGAGTATCCACTATAGTGGTCTACGGACCCGGTGCGATATTTAGGAATAATGATTCACTCGGACTCGGAGGTGCTGTTCCGGGAGAACTATGGTGTGTCCTTTAGTAAATGCGAAGACGATGTAGAAAGATGGTGAAGACTCCCATTGTCACTGATGGGACGTATTGCCATCATGAAGATGGTGGTGCTGCCCCGATTTTTGTTCCTCTTTAATACTCTACCTATCATACTGTCGAGGGCTTTCTTCAAGAACTTGACGAAACTCATGGTTCGATTGGCTTGGGGCGGGAAGCAACCGAGGGTGCAATGGAACACTCTCACGCTCCCATACAAGCTGGGGGGCCTAGGGGCTCCAGACATGGAGCGTTACTACAGAGTCGTGCAGGCTACTCATTTACACACATGGCTGCACGGAGAAGAAACTATCTCACATGTAAGGATGGAAAGATTGTTTGCGGACCCCCTCCCACTACCGGCCACGATTTGTACCCCCCATCGACCGCAGAGTTGGAGTACTGGACTCCATTACCGCCACGAAACATGCGTGGTACTCGCTCTTGAAGTCCAGAGGAGGCGACTTAATTTATTCCCCCCTAATGGCTGTAGAATGGTGGCTGCCGCCGGTTGAGGAGAAGAGCGTAGTTAGAGCATTGCGTGAGCTGGGGATAGTCACCGCCGGGGTACTGTTTAAAGATGGTACTGTGAAGACCTGGGAACAGGTCACTCAGGCAGCGGACAGCACTTCTCGAATACAGAAGTTTCAGTTTCACAGAGTTCGTAGTGCTCTGAGAGACATACTGGGCCCAGGTATGGAGGAACCTCCTGAGCTACCGGAACTGTCTCACGTTATCTCAGCGGAGAACCCACGTAAAATGACAGCACAATTATACAAAGCGATCATTCCCCATAGAGCCCAGGAACCCTCGAAGGGCAGGCTGGCTTGGCAGAGTGATCTACAGATCACTATAGACGACACTATGTGGAAATACTGCTGTACTAACACCAGAAAGCTCTCCTTAAATGGAAGGCACCGGTTGATCCACTTTAAATTTCTGCAAAGGGTTTATTACACTCCGGAACGTTTATACAGGTACGGTCTCAGACAAACTCCAGAATGTGAGAGGTGCCACGCCCCTTCGGCCGACTTCCTCCACTAAGCATGGAGCTGCCCCAAAATACACGAATTCTGGGAGTCTGTGCTTACGGAACTCTGAGAAATACTTGATCTTGAACTGCCGGCGGATCCGGCTCTTGCGCTGCAGGGACACTCCAGAAACCTGCTGGTAGCATTGCGACGTCTGGCGGACATGAGGTTATTGTTGGCCCGGCGTAGGGTGGCACTATGCTGGCTGAGGGGTCCTCTCCCGACAAAGAAACGGTGGGCTAGGGATATGCTATACTGCAGCACTCAGTCGGAACACTACAGCGAATTACTCCCCCCCCCCCTCCCCCCCACGAGCCGCCCGAAGAACTTCTGGAGCATCTATAATAACTTCAGGGGTACCAGGGAGGACACTCATGACACACAGCCCGACGGACAAGAAGAGACACAATAGTGCTAGAGGAGAGCTCACACAACCATGTAGGGGAAGTATCCTGCAGCCTTGCTGCGGGGGTGGGTCAGGCACTCTGAAAGACGTTCAGGTCACTTCTCAACAGAAATACATACACGCCGCGAGGGCTGAGGCATATCCTTGGCTCTCGACACCAAAGGCCCGGCATGGAGGGGTACACTTAAGATACACTGGGGGGACTGCACACACGGAGGCACATCGCACTAACAGATGAGTCACGCAGGGAGCCGACTAGACGACGCCTGGACTTGGGAGCTAGGTTAGGAACCAAGGGGGGAGGGTTACAGGGTGTTGATTTTAAAGGGGCGGGGTGGGGGGGGGGGGGATGGGAGTTGTACTTCAGGGGCTTGTAATTTAGCGACGGTTGTTTGAATCAAGAAAACTACACCTCTGTGGCCTACTGTTACGAGAAGCTATACACGGTAATGACATATGGACGCTTAGATACCTAGTGACCGGCTTTTGCGCTCACAATCAGACTCTTAGAACTGTTTTCTTTGCCAGTGACACTGTTCGCCGCTAGACCCCAGGGTTGTCGGCACAATGGCTGTGTAACCGCAAACTGTTGAGAGATTGATAATAGTGGAAGTCACACTGCCGGCCCTGAGGGTTGTGGGCAGACAGCCGTGTAAGAGCCTGAGTACATTAATAAAGGTGTTCCAAAAAAAAAAAAACTATCCCAGGGAAGCTAGTTGCATAGGTCTGAAGTGGCGTCGGAAACTGTTTTCCAGTTCTATGGAGGACTTTGAAGAAGAGCCACTGCAGGGAAGAAGAAAAGTGTCCGTCGGAATTCAAGGGTGGATTCTGGTTGAAGAGTACCTGAAAGCAGAGGGAACACAATCTGGGTCACTCTAGAGTGACCAGGGGCTTGGTAGACGAATGCTCACCTATGTTAGGGGCTTCAGGTGCGTGGAGAGTTCTTGACTCTGGAGCCACAAGGACCAGGAGACGTTGAAGACTACCAGGAGCCAGAGCCAGGGGACTCGCCAAACACAGGGGTGTCAAGGCAGGCCTGGGTTAACCGGGGAAGCCTAAACAAAGCAGTGTTGACCCTCAAGAGGACCCACAGGCCGGCAGGACAGGAGTCGCGAGGGTACCGCGAGCAGTTACACAAAGCAGCAGCCCACAGATAACTCGCTGTTAGGAGGCCAAAGTTCTTTGTAGGAAATGGTGCCAGAGGAAACGCCAACAAGCATATGTACTTGCAAAAATATGCAGTGCACAGGGGGGTACGGGTATTGCAGCCCCCACGAGGGATTCCGACTCCAAACTTGGTGAGAGGGTAGCTCGGACCTCGAGGGACTTGGAAACCCACCTCCTGTGTTGCTGGAGCCTTTGGATTCCATAGGAGCTCAGAAACAGCAGACCGGTCAGTTGAACTGTGGTGCCTGTGGTTGCAGGGGAGTGACTCCTTCACTCCAAGGGAGATATCTTCAAGCTGTCCTTGAAACTCCAGTTTCTGCAGGGAGTCTGTATGGTGCACAGGCACAGACGATGCTTTGGACAGAGTGGGAGACAGAGTCGGCCCCAAACGAAGTCCAGAGTGTCCAGACAGTCAAAGTTCAGTGGTTTCTTGATCAGAATCTTGTCCACTTCACATCCAGGGTCCTACAGCCGGGTAAACCCTTTTGCACCCAAGGGAAAGGGTTGAAGATGTTCAGAGGACCCTCCCAGGAGAGGGTCAGGAGAGTGGGGGAGGTTACTCCCATGTCCTTTGTCCAGCTTCGCGCCAGAATAGGAGCCAACAAGCTCCCAGGACTGGTTTGAACTGGACTATGCACAGGACAAGAAATTTGCCCCTCATGCAGACTGTCGCTAGCAAGCATATCCACCTCCCTGTGACACTTTTCTGCCTTCCCCTGCAGAAGCTTGGCTCAGCAGCAGGAGGAGGAGGGCAGAAATGGGTCCCTGGTCAGCAGCAACCATTTTGGGATGCCTGGGACTAAAAGGCTGGTACCAGTAACACAAGGGACCTCACAAAGCTCTTTGAGGGGTGGAATCAAATCCCACACTGTTAACCATTTTAGAGTTGGTCATCACGAAGTCACATAATGCCACTGTATAGGTCATAAATGGCTGCAGGGGTGTCCGGCTCATGCAGTGGTACCTCTCCCTTAGAACCAAGCATCCCTGCCTTCATGATTGTCAACACCTGCTATAGGGGTGACTGATCGGTTTTAAGTGTAGTGACCCTTAGATATAGTGAACCCATATCTTAAGTGGTGCACAAACCAATTTACACTTGCTGAAATGGTAAAAGTGTACCTCACTCACTTGTGTAGGTGGGACAAGTGTCCTATACAAGGAAGAGTACAAAACGTACAGTGGAGGCATCAAATATCCATCAATCACAAAACTACCTGGTTTTGCAAAGGGGTCGCCTGCGTTTTTGGTCCTGGGATCGACTGCCATGTAGGGGAACCTACCAAACTTATACATTTCTGAATACTAGACACTCAGTGGAGTATAGGGAGGTGTGGCTTGTTTGGATCCCCAAACATTTTTTTCCCCAATTATCCCCTGCAAACCTCAAATTGCTAAAAATAAAACCACATTTTCCTCACATTTCTGTGTTTTGAAGTTGTGAGATCAAAGGGCAGACACACATTTCCTACCACCCCAGCATTCCCCAGGTCTCCTGATATTTTTTTCATTTAATAAGGCTTTATTCTGAACAAAAGACATGTCCATAAAAGCACACATATAATACATGCAACATACAACATTTACAATGCAATTACTTTTTCAGTTCAACGCTCCAGATTTAAAAAAAAAAAAAACAACAAAAAAAAACATTATACAGGCAGGGACTAAATAAATAGTTAAAAACTCATGCTTTTCCTAACACTAATTGCTTTAAGGAGGAAGGTAGCAGTATAAAAACATACATCGGGATGGTGCAAATTAAAAAGCAATATCATTGAATCATGAACTGTTCTAACACCAAACTTGATAAAAATTAGTTTTAAAAAAGTTTTACGAAAATTCCCATACAATTGACACAGCATGAGAAAGTGCGTGGAGCAGAAGTATTGTCACATGGACAAGGGCCAACAGGATGCAAGTTCAGCGAAGGGAAGGCAACTAGATTATGCACAGTCCCCATCCTCAACCTTGTTAAGACAAACTGATGGGAAACTCTTGTCACTAGGGTCAAATACGATTGGAAGCCCCCTATTTCATTCAAACTGTTATAAAACACACAGGTGGATAACTTTCCATCATTACTTGCCCGCCTCTCTAATTTGTGATTAAAAAAGATTTTTTTCATTTCGGACTTAGAAAAGTCTGAAGCCCCATATCAATCCCCAATATTAAGGCCATAGATCTCCTGGAAACTGTTGATCTATTTAATGCACAGGATCTTTAAATGGTAATCAATAGTGAGACAATCATTGATGATAGCTCTGGTTAAGGATGTCGCTTCATTCAGCCAAATTGACCGCCACAACATTAAAGGTCGCAGAAGAATCAAATCAGTTAAATGTTGAATTCTCAGTTCTCTATGGACCAAGTCGTTGGAGGTAGATTTTGGCAAGCACAAAAGTCTTTTAAGGAAAGCATTTTCCTACACCTGAAGGCTTCCAACTGGGGCCAGACCCCAGACCCCTGCCCCATACAGGGCTACGGAGAGACATCTACACTGGAAGATCTTGAGCATGTCTTTTATCAGTTTATTCCCTAGTTTGTTAGCAAAAGTAAACACCCCATTTGCACTTCTCATCATCTTAGTCCTGACATTCTTATGCTCATTGGCCCAGCAACAATTCTTAGAGAAGGTGATCCCTAGGTAGCATAAATTATCGACTTTTTGGACCCTTTTGCCTTCAATGTAATAAGATTTGGGCTTACTCGCCCGTGGCCCACACTCCATAACATAGGTTTTAGTTTTATTAATCACAAGTTTTCTGCTCCTGATAAACTGTGAAAACCCATCCATCAGGCGTTGTAGTCCTATCGGGGTCCTGGACAGCAGCACGGCATCGTCCGCGTAGAGCAGTACGGGGACATTGAAATCACTTACTCTCGGTGCGTCTAACACTACTGTCTAATATAGAGTACCCCTCATTGATAGAGAGTAAAAAGCAGGGGGGCTAAAACACACCCCAGCCTTATACCCCTACCGATCTTAAATTTGGTGGTACACTCCCCACTAGAACCATATCGAACGCTAGTACGCAGTTTAACATAGAGTCGGGCCAGAAAGAAGACAATACCCTCGGGTGCCCCCAATTCAATCAGTTTAGCCCAGAGGATTGCGTGGTCCACCATATCGAAGGCGCTGCTCAAATCTGCGAAGCAGAGGTAAATTGGGCCCTTCTTGGCCCGAGTATATTTCCCAATCAAAAGTTCGAGATTTAAGCATTGCTCAACTGTCCCACGCCCTTTTCTAAATCCAAACTGGCAGTTGGCCAAAATCCCGTTAGTTTCTGCCCATTCTTCCAGTCTAACCATAAGTACCCGGCTCATAATTTTCACTGAGGAATCCAATAAAGAAATTGGACGATAGTTTTTCACATCCCCTCGGTCGCCTTTTTTAAAGATGGGAATAATAATACATTCTTCCCAGGTTGGGGGTATCCCATGGCAAACTGCTGCATTAAAAACTTTAACCAGCAGTGGGCCCCAGACCTCAGGTGCAGTCTTATACACATCGATGGGCACCCCATCCGGTCCTTGAGCTTTTCCTCCCTTACTTGTGCTGATACTATTCATAACCTCGGTAATAGTAATGTTCAGAGGGATGGTGGGCCAACCATCCACATTGTTACCCAAGGCTTTGTCAGAGTTAAAAATATTAGAAAAGTGGGAGATCCATGTTTCCATATGGACCATGGAGGTTAGTTCCGGTACCTTCTCATCTTTGAGGAACGGGCAATTGACAGTAGCCCAAAATAGGGTACAGTTTTTTGATTCTGCAGCCAGAGTCAATTTATCCCAGGCCTCAAGTCGTAACTCTGCCTTCCTTCGCTTTAGTATTATCTTATAATCTGTTCTAAGCTGGGACACCTGACAACCAACTCTAGGTTTAGCTGCCAGAGTCTCTTTGAGCTCTTTAAGTGCAGTGGTACATGCACGATCAAACCATCCCGTGTTGGGTGGGCTTAGATCCTGCTGTTTTAGTAAACTTATTGTCAATAATGGTATGGATTCTAATAAAATATTCAATAAAATCAACAGTGATGTCAGCATGCTCAAGGATCGCAGTGATTTCTAATAGGCAGCTACTAATAATTAGATCAGACGTCAGTTCTGCTTTATCCCCTTTCCATCTTAACCTCGTACCGTTCGGTCTATGGGGTTCAATGTTAACGATAATACCAGAATCCGGTACAGGTTTTCCTTTCCAGAGTGTGACTTCAAAGGTGATACAGTTATGATCGCTGAGCATAATATCCACAACCCTTGGGGCCAAACTCCAGTGGATAAGGTGAGAAGACATACATATAAAATCTATAACGGTATTTGCCCCTCTACCTGAAAAAGTCGGGATACTCTCCCCTAAATCGTTCTTCTCATTCTCCAATATTTCCATATCATGTGCTGCTAACAGATTGTTCAGGGATTCCCCATACATGTTGTGGAAAATGGGGATCAGCATCTCCTACGCAATTGGTAACCCCACACGTACTTTGATGAGAGAGGGGGCAAACAACAGTGTTAAAATCTCCTGCCAAAATAAATTCAAAAATAACATTCGAACCATCTCGAATATCAGCCAGTGCGCTCTCTAAGGTATTAACCACCAAGTGCCTGGTACTGTCGAATATATTATAAAAATTGATTAGGAAGATATTTCTTCCTTCATCTTGCGTCAACCATAAAATTGGAGAGTGAGCCCCCACTAAAACATGTTTTTTAACAATTATTGGAGTTTTCACAGAAATCAAGACCAAGAACCCACCCTTGGATCTACCAGAGGTTGTTGCTACAGCGGGCAATTGGTAGGAAACAAACCCATTGTAGCCGGTAAAATTTTTGCACCAAGTTTCCTGGAGACATATAATGTCGAATAAACCAACAAATTCTTTCCACCCCAAACAGTCCTCTTTAGACAATAAGCCCGCAATGTTCCAACTGGCAATAAAACATCTTGGGTGTCTGTCGGTAACATCATTAGTGGTAGTGGGGCTAATACATAGAGTGTCCGGGATATTGTTGGAATTAGGATGAGTTATAATTAACCTATCGGCTAGAAAGCGACCCTCGGTACACTCAATAGATTCACCCAACGCATCACATATTGTACGGCAATCATAATTCTCACTTATAATGTCAGGTAGTCCTGTGGCATTTCCATCTAGCTCTCCATCACAGACATATACGCAAGGGTAAAAGCAGGCCAGGGAAGAGATTCAGGGGAGGGGAAGAAGACCATGTCAGAGGGAAAAAGGAGGGGAGGGTGAGAGACAGCATGGAAAGAGGAGGGGAGGGGAGGGGGAGTGACGGGTACACAAACCGGTAGACGTGTCAGAGCTGCATCCAAAGTCTAGTAAGCTGTGATCCTAGGGGAAGTGGTATCCTTTACCCATCTCTGTTGCGAGAGGCTCCCTATACCCAGTGGACTCTGAGGGGTCTCCGAGACTCCAAGAAGAGAACCATGGTCTGAATGAATTCCAGATGCCATCTTGAGGTTAGGTACAGTCCTGGTAGGATTATGTAAGGAAGATTTCAGCTCGGGGGAAAACAAGTCACAACTGGTAGCCATGTTAGGGTCAGGCACTTATCAGCCTCAGCTGTGACCCTATTGGTTTGTGAACTAGTAACACTTACTAAGGACTCTTGAAAGGCAAGACACTTAATCGGGATCACAAGTCCGGCTTTCTACAGAGAGCATCTCCACAGTGGAGCCACCATCTCCGGTATCAGAGAACAGGTCAGTCCAGGCAAATCACACTCTTGCACATCCAAAGGAGATTGATTATATTGCTGAATCTTGGCTGATTGTGTGTTGTGCTCCCATGCTTTATAAATTAATATCCATAAACTGATAGCCTACTTTAGACGTTAGATTATAAGTCAATACATATTTGCCCAGCCAGATACTATCCAAGTGCATCAATAATTGGGGCGAAGGGTCCAGAGCCTCTCCCTCTGTTCTCACCTTGGAGTGGAGGAGCAGGGACCCCAGGGGGGTCCCTGCAGATACTGTATCCACCAGAAAAAGTTTTACTGTAGGTAAGTAACTTGTTCTTCTGATGGATACATCTGCCTGTGAATTACTCACCTTTTGAATTGAATCCCAAAGCAGGCCTGAAATCAGAGAAGGGTGCACAGCTGCCTAAATAAAAATATCTTGCAAAAAAAAAAAAACAAGCAAATTGGTAGCCCTTCCTCACTCCCAAATGTAAGCAATAGTACTTTGCAAAAGTGTAGAGGGAGACACAAATTGCCCCTTTTCAGATGTCAACCACAGGGACACCACCAAAGTCAGGAAGACTTGGATCTGGTAGAATGAGCATGAATACCTACAGGAGGCTCCTTCTTGGCAAAGGCTTGTAAGTTCTTGATGCACAGTATTATCAACCTGGACAGCCTTGCCTTTCATCTTGGCAACATAACCAATGAAGAGTTCATCTTCCAACCTTAAGTCCTTAGTCTGTCCAAGTAGAAGCTGACCGCCCTCTTGGGGTCCAGACGATTAAGTCTCTCCTCCTCAGAAGGTTGAGGGTAGAAAGCAAGTAAATTGATGGACTGTCCCCAGTGGCAGGAAAGTAGCTCTGGTCCTAAGAACCATCTTATCCGCAGGGAACTATGTAAAAGGAGGCTAGGAATTAAGAGCCTGCAATTCACACACCCTCCTAGCTAAAGTAATTGCCACTAAAAATATATAATCTTAAACGCAAGTAACCTTAAAGGGCAACTATGCAAAGGTTCAAAGGGTGATGCCATCAGAAACAAGAGTACTAGATTAAAATCCCACAGAGGCATAATTAAGGGAGTAGGAGGAAACCCAGTAGTGAGACACTTAATGCATTTCATAACTATGGGAGATTTAAAAAAAACGAAGGTTGATCTGTTAAACAGGGAAAAGCCAAACCGCAGCCGCATAGGCCATCTGGCATGATTGGACAGCAGGAGGCCATGAGGCCCAGTAGCCTCAAGGTCACCCTGACTAAAACCCAGGACAAGGGCAGAAAGATCAGAATCATAGCCCGAATGTTCCAGTGTTCGGGAGGATCAACGCGAAACTGCGCAGTGTCCAGAACAGCTCTGGATAAAGAGGAGCTTCTGAGAGGGAATCAGTGGAGACTTCGGCACTTTGATGGTGAACCATAGCAAGTGAAGTAGGTCGGCCGACGACAACTGCCTGGGGCAAGCCCGCCTTACACAACCAGTTATCGAGATAGGGAAAGACTGAAACCCCTGATTTGCGCAGATGAGCTGCGAACACCAGCATCACTTTCGTGAACACCCAATGGACACTAGTAAGGCCAAAGGGGAGCACGGTGAACTGAAAGTGCTCGTGGCCTACCATGGACTGTAGGTAAAGCCGGTGGGCCGATAGGACCGAGATATGAAAATAAGCGTCCTGCAAGTCCAACGCCACCATCCAGACTTGCGGGTCTAGGGCAGACGAGACCTGAGCAAGTGTGAGCATCTTGAACTTCTCCTTCCAGAGGAAGCGATTGAAGTTCTGAAGGTCTAGGATATGACGCAGGCCCGTGTCCTTCTTTGGAACCAGGAAGTAGTGGGAATAACAGCCACAACCTACTTCTGGCGTCTGAACGTGGTCGTTGGCCCCCTTGGTCAAGAGTGCTTCAACTTCCTACTGGAGAAGTGCCAAGAGATCCCTCGACATGCAGTGGTACTGAGGTGGCATGGCTGGAGGGGTAGTCTCGAAAGAGAGGGGTAGTCTCGAAGGGGAGGGAGTAGCCCCTTCGGACTATCTGCAAATCCCACCTTTCTGAAGTGATGGTGCGCCAGTGGGGGAGGTGATGGTGAATTCTGCCACCCACTGACGTTTGGTGCGCCTGAAACACCAGACTAGGAAGGTCTGGAGACAGTGGCGGCAGGGGAGGTAGTGGGCTGGCCCGCTCGCTGGCCCCGTGACCCACCTTTGTCAGTCCCATGTCCACGGCTGCGCAGAGACTGTTGCTGAGCAGGCCTGTGGCTCTGAAACGAATGTGTTTGGGCGCCCCTTCCTTGGTCACGAAAGGAGGGAAAAGCAGAAGGAAGGAGTGCACGTGGCCGAAAGGCCCAAGGACTTGGCCATAGCCAGAGAATCCTTAAAATGCTCCAACGCACGATCTGCCTTCTCACTAAAAAGGCAAGTGTCATCAAAGGGCATGTCCATCAGTCTTCTAGACATCCCCGGAAAAGCCAGTCATCCTCAGCCAGGCATGGCTACGAAGCGCCACTGTCACGGAAATCGCTCTGCCCAGCGAGTCAGTGGTGTCAAGTCCACATGGAATCGTGAACTTGACGGAGTTTCTCCCCTCAGCAATAGCGTGGGAGAGCAGCGTCAGGGCCTCCTCCGATCACTGAGGCAGCACCTGTGTAACGGTGTCCCACACATAATGGAAAAACGGACCCAAGAGGCATGCAGTGTTCAGAGACCGCAGCCCTGAACGGACGTAAATAAACATTTTCTTCCTAAACTGTACCAGTTTCTTGGAGTCCCTGTCCGGTGGTGCGGAAGGGAAAGCGCTGGGGGACGCAGAGGACTGGACAACCAAACTCTCAGGGGTAGGGTGTTGAGAGAGGAAAATGGGGTCACCCGGGGCAGGGCGATGGAGTCGCGCCACGTTCTTATCCACAGGAGCCACTGTGTTGGGCCTGGAACAGGTGCCCAAAACAACTTCCGAAAGTGTGTCATTAAAGGGCAGTAGCGGCTCCGTAGAAGACTCTGGCCAAAGCACTTCTGTCAGGAGGTTAGCCCAGACGGCCACTGTAGGGAGCTCGAGGTGGAGAGCCTCGGCTGCTCTACACAACACCACAGAATATGTACCACCTTCCTCCGTAGCCACAGTAGAAGGAGACAGTGTGCCAAGTTCTTGAGTAAAATCCATGTCACCTGCATCCTCCAAATACTCTTCCAAGTCCAGGTCTAACTCACACTGGGCTGCAAGAGGGTCCTTAGACCCCCTCCCAGTCCTCTCCGCCCTACCCAACCTGCCAGGCAGTTGGAAAAGAGGGAGGCGGATGAAGAATGGGAAAGAAATTCCCTGTTGAAAATCGGCGATCAACACTGGTCTGGTGGAGGTCGAACGAGGCCAACCGACATCGGCAGGGACCCATGCATGAATCCATGGGGGTGTCTCGGCATCGAGACCGGAGTCGTTGACGACATAGGAGCCAACGACGAAGAAGAGCGAGGACCCCCAGTTGGACCCGAAGGTGTTCCGGCAGGGCCCGATGGGCCAAAAAGGTGGCTCATGGTGGACAGAAAGTCCTGTGGCTGGGCCAGAGTCGCCGGACCCGGGAAGGGTGGGTAGGCTGTCGGCAACTGTAACTCCGCCAGTGGCGCCACCCGCACCCTCAGCCGTGTCGCACTAGGGGCAGGCGAAGAGTGATGAGGCTTCTTCGACTTCTTGTGCTACCCCTACTCTGACTCAAGAGTGTGAAGACTTTATCGAACGATGGTGATTTCAGCTCAGCGACCGGTCCCTTGACCTCCCATGGAACTGGGCCCTTGAACGGCACGGAGCAGACTCCCAGGCCTCCAGCAACTTTCGGGACCGCTCCTGCATAGTTTTTGGAGTCATGGCCTGGCATTCGGGGCACGACTAAGAGTCATGGTCGCACCCCAGGCAGTAGAGACACTCGCAATGCAGGTTGTTAGAAATGGGGGTCTCTAGTTGGCAGTGGCTGGCCGCAGTCCAAGTAGGGACTCTTCTTTTAAGTCAGAGTAAGGGGGCTACACCCTTTGATAACCCCTGCACAACCCTGTGGTAACGTAGCACAAGCAGTTCGGCTTATCTCAGAGGCAGTGTGTAAAGCATTTGTGATCATACACAGTTAAACAGTGAAGGACACTACAAAGGGACACCCACAAGTAGTTATAAAAAATAAGGATCTTAGACTTAACACAAGGCCAATAACGGTAAAAAGCCACAATACTGAAAACGGGGGTTACTCTTGAAAGGATGGAAAAAGTTCAAAGTGTTCAAATAGGGGTTCAGTTCAAAGCAGGGGTGACTCTGCGACCCTTTGACTCACGAAGTACTTGAATTTCGAAGAAAAACAAACAAAAGGTCTCAAGGGAGCTGTAGCGATGATTTTCCCCATGCTAGGCCGGCGATGCGTTGAATCCTTGCCGCGAGGGTGGATGATGCGCTGATCCTGTCTTATGTGCGTTCTCGTTTCGATTAAAGAAAATGGCGCTCCGCGAGGAAGCGACGATCCGGGTGCGATGCGAGGAAAATGGCAGACGCCGATGATCCGTGGTCAGCAAGCCTTCAAAAAGCCCGCAAACGTGCGATGCAAAGATCTTGGGTTTGCGAGCGCCCGGCGGCAGCGATGCATGGATTTTCCATGCGCTTTTAGGCTGCGGCGCCTTGCAAACCAGGTTAGCGACGATTTTCAGCTCTCTTCTCCGTAGTAGAACTAGAGGCCCTGGAACTCACAGGGGCCTCACCTGCAGATAGAAATCCTCGCTGGTACTACACTGTATGGCCTCTACACTTCACTATACAACGTTACCACACAACAAAAACCACGGTGCAACATTAAACTGTACTCTACGATACTTCACTATACGCAATGCCACTCCACTGTATTCCACTCCACAACACTATATGCTACGGTCTTAGTATTATAATAACTTTATTGCGTGATTTGAAAAAACCTCTGCAAAGTACAAAAGATAAAAATATGACCTTAATTGAATTCAATAAAAAAAACGAGCCCCGGTTCCTGTTAAAAGCACTCGGCCTCCCACTTGTCGGATCTCTTTTAGATGCGCTGACCACAAAACCGTGATGATCCCTTGGGGGCATTTGTGAACCTGATTGAGGTAGCTTTCAAGTCCCAGAATTGACCAGCCTATGCACCAATCCCCTTCTAATAAAAGTTTTATTTTGGTGCTTCCCTCAGTTTTTCCTGTGTCTTTATACCCCGCAAAGAAAGTGAATAGCTATTGCGGAGATACAGGAGTCTGCATCTCCGGCTGAGGTGTCGATCAACAGAGGCCCCTCCTCTAGTTTTTTTGCTGCGCAGTCCATAAACCTCACCAGTGCGCAGTTTAGATTGGTATTCCGGGGATCAAAACAGGCCAGTACTGACACTCTGCACGATCTGACCTTATTGTTCCAGCCCCTCCGTAGAAGAGTCCTTTCCTTCAAGAGGCTAGGACACAGGCACAATACATGGGTTAAGTCTTTCCTATGATGGACACAAAGCCGACATGGTTCGGGGCATGATCTCATTTCCATTTGGGAAGATGGCAGGACAAGTGGATCATCCCCATTCTTAGTTTTAAAAAGCAGAGTTTGGTGCGTGCGCTAAAGGGGAAAAGTAAAATAACTGAGGTCTCAGCTGATCATATCACTTGAGGGTCATACAACCGTGGCTTCTTGCTGAGAGTTGCCCTGTCTTCCTTTGAGGATAGCTTTTTTGCACTTATTTTTGCTAGCCTCTTGAACTCGTTTTGTCTTACGTGTTGGTCCCAGACTTTGCTCAGGCCTAGGGTTTTTAATCCACTTGATAAAAAGCCAGGCCACGCCTGCCATTGTTTTGTGTTCAGGTTGGTTCATAAATGTTGCGCTAGGCTGTCCTCCTTGGACATCCTCAGCTTGTGGCAGCTCATTAAAAAAGTAATCATTCTGCCCAATCATTGTTTGCAGATGCCCAGTTCCAGCCAGATTTGTGCCGGTGACGCTTATGATGGTAGCCGGAAATTTTTGCAATGATTTTATCTCATTGGCCGATATCCAGTCCTTTTAACGCCTCGCTTCCGTATGTTAAAGTTGGGATGACTTTTGCCTGGGCCACTGAAGTGTTGGAGCGAAAGTTGGGCTGAATAATTTCTTATGGATAGAGCGAAGTGCGAATGCTAGCGCTGTTCCTTTCTTTTTTTTGCTCGCCCAAATGGCTTTTATATCTTCCGTTGTTGTTGAAGAGGACTCCCAAGTACTTGTAGCAGTTGGTTTCTGTAAAGCTTTCGGAGTTTCAAGCCCATGACAGCTTCTTAGACCTTCCTGGACGAACCGCCAGGATTTTAATTTTCTTATTGTTTATCTGAAGTCCTTTCTTTTTTGAATATGCGGCGGTTGCATCCATAAGCCTTTGTAGATCTATCTTTGTATGACTTCGGAGGACCACGTCATCAGGGTACAATAGGTTTGACAGATGGCGCCTGCCTAATATGGGAGCATGAGAGGGGACTGTGTTTAGGGCTTCCGGGAGATCCGATAAAAATAAGTTAACAAGCATTGGCATAGCCAATAAGTCTCACTTTTGCGATCTTATAAGTATTTAGTTATGCAGCACAATATCCTTGGTGCAACAACATTTAACTGTTGCATGGTTAAACACTTATAAGGTCCCAAAAGCGAGACCTATTGGCTATGCAAATGTTTCTAATGTAATAGCGTTTCGAGGCTCCCAAGCACTGGGGAAGCTCTATAAAAATGACAATGTCTCGCTCGATAACGTTTTAAAACAGTTATGCAGGTGGTTTCTTTTTTTTACAAAAAAGCTGTGAAGCGAATGCTGCAGTGTTTGTCAATGGGGAAGTCGAGGGATAGCTATGGAGGCCTTTAATCTTTTTTGCAGTTTTATATCGCGGGAAATCGATCCCAATGTATCAGGGAATTTTACATGAGCACTAGAGGGACACATTAATGTTTTGGCACGGGAAGATTGATTTGCCACGAAGGACAAGATGTCTGAACCTGAACCTCCTGCCAGACTCGAACCTGGCTTCCCAGCTTCAAGGTCAGCCACCCTAGCCGTTCAGCCTGAACCTCTCTGGCTCCACAAGGTCTCCGGCACCTAACAAATGTCCCTGGAGAAAGGTACACTACAGGGAGCACATGAAGAAATTCTTTTAAAAAACAAACGTCTCTTCATTTCAAAGGTGTTTGGAGGTTCTGCTTAGTACAATAACCTCCGAGTACCTCCTAAGAGAAGAATCCTGTGCCCTGAGGCTGCACCAGCCCGGGCTACACAGCACGTGACAGGGCAGGTGGGGGGGGGGTTGTTGCTAAAGGGGTTATGATGCTTAAGCTGTTTTAGCCCAATGGACGTTGGCCCATCAAAAAGTAGGCCCAATTGCACTGTGAATGCTTGTATATAAATTATAAGCCGCCACTCCTCCGCCCTTGGTAGCGTCCAATTGTCACATGTATGGAGCCGACTAATAGAGGAGGGGGTGGTCCAACTCGCACCTATTTATATCAAAGTGGAGGGAAGAGGATTAAAAGGTCCAATCAGTTCTCCTGGACAGATATGCGATAATCAAAAATAGAATGGACACTGGTATCTACAAAACCTTTGGTTTGTATTCGAAAGCCCTCAGACATCCTGGTTTTATCGTTGCGGTGTATCTTATCCGCCCCCTCAGGAGTCATGGCGTATTCATAAGGTAGTCGATTAACGTGCTGGATGCCTGCCTCACCCGAGGCTACCTCCGGTATAGGTAGAAGTGTCCAGAGATACTGGAAAAGGAAAAAATGGGATAAAAATAGTGTCTCACCTAAGGATTTATTTATTAAAAGAAGAGGGGGTAGGCACTATTGCTAAAATAAACTGAGATATGATGGTAATCGTGTTACTGGATTACTGCATGTCTTGAAAAATGTGTCAACATGTTTCAGCTCTCTTGGCCCAGCCGGGTCTACAGAGCTTTCGTCAGGACAAAACACAAACGTAAAAAAGGATATTCACTCACACCACTTGTGTAGTTTTGAAGATAAGTATAGATAGCTTATACTTAGATTCCCTGTGCTGTATTCAGCTCAACGGTAGCTTCAACAGGGGTCGGAGAGTCGCTTGTGGTCTTTGCCACGAGGTTCGGCGATGTGTCCCCTGTGCTGACTGACGAAATCTCTGTAGACCCGACTGGGCCAAGAGAGCTGAAACATGTTGACACATTTTTCAAGACATGCAGTAATCCAGTAACACGATTACCATCATATCTCAGTTTATTTTAGCAATAGTGCCTACCCCTCTTTTAATAAATAAATCCTTAGGTGAGACTATTTTTATCCCATTTTTTCCTCTTCCAGTATCTCTGGACACTTCTACCTATACCGGAGGTAGCCTCGGGTGAGGCAGGCATCCAGCGCGTTAATCGACTACCCTATGAATACGCCATGACTCCTGAGTGGGCGGATAAAAGATACACCGCAACGATAAAACCAGGATGTCTATGAGGGCTTTCGAATACAAACCAAAGGTTTTGTAGATACCAGTGTCCATTCTATTTTTGATTATCCCAACTCGCACCTAGGCAGAGTTGATTGAAGAACGCTGAAGCGTGTCCGCGCTCAGCGCGGGTCCGAGAACGGAGATTACAGTATGGCATTAACTCAGCTAGAGAGGTGAAAGAGACAGTATCTATCCTCTAGTATTTGGCTGGTCATGCTTGAAATGAACAATGAAGGGCTGCACACGAGTCAAAGCGGAATGCACAGCGGGAGAGAGAGGCAGAGGAGTTGTGTGTGTGCGCCCACGCTGCGCACAAAAGCACCGCTAAGCAGCATTTAATTGTCCGATGGCAAGAACTGGGAGGGGTGGAGCGAGGTGCGCTGCATTGGAGGCAGCGCAAGGCACGCGCGCTTGTGCACGTAATCGCAAGCTGGTGGTCAAGCCTTTGCTAGCAGCACTTTTAAAACCGGCTTCCAAAATTTCTCGCAGAGCAGCGCATGCGCTGACTCAGCGAGACCTAAAAACCGTAGGGGCCAAGACGCATCCTTGTTGGAGTCCTTGCGTTGTCAAAATTGGTTGTGACAGTCTGGAGCCATCACCAATCTTGATCCTTACCCATGTGTTCTGTTGCAGTAGCTGCACAGCTCTAAATCTGTTTGGAATGTTCAATGAGGAGAGCTTCTGCCTTAGCTTGGACCTGTTGACCTTGTCAAATGCAGACTTGTAATCTATAAATCCCATGTAGAATTGTCTGGTGCTGGTCTCGGCCTGGTGAATCAAACAAAAAAGCGCCATAAGATTGACCGTAGTGCCGGTGTCACTTGTAAATCCACTTTGGTTTAGAGGAATTATTGAGTGTGCCTTGGCCCATGCACGAAGTGAATTGAGCAGGATCCCTGCGAAGTACTTTGCTTCATTATCGATTAGGAAGACTAACCGATAGTTCCCTGGAGATTTTGTCTCATTCTTTGAAGATTGGAACGAGAATCGATCCTTGCCAGGAGGGTGGAATAATGTTCCTTTCTAAGATGGAAGTAAAAAGTGGAGCTAACTTAGAAGCCCAGAAGGCCGGATCCTCCTTAAACATGGCTGGAGGAATGTCCCCTGGTCCTGGGGTCCCATCTTTCCAACCCTTTGTGATCTGCTTTTCGATTTGGTCCTCCGTGACTGTGCTGTACTCAATGCTGTTTACTTGGTTGTGTCGGTCTATTTGCTTTTCGGTTTTTGAAACTTTGTAGGAATGCTTTTCCGTAATTGGCGCTTTGCGGAAGCGCTCTGGGGGCAAGTTCTCCTCAGTCAACGCAATACTGCCTTCTATACCAGTATCCTGTTGAATGACTGTACAGAAATACCACTCAGACTCCAGTATGTTTGACGAGGCAACTTTGGGGACGCAGCACCCTGGGTATTTATGGTGCGCCAGAACCTCAGAGTTGTTTGTTCTTATATCATGGTATAGTATGGTAAAAAAAGAGTTCCAATGAGCCCTTTGATGTTCCCTTTTTACAGCCTTTAGGTGACTTCGGGCATCTCAGTTTGGTTATTACGGATGGATTCATTGGCTATATTTTTACTTCCCGCCATAGCCGGTTCATGCTGCTTTTCGCCAATCGTATCACAGGATCCCAGGAGGTCAACTGTTTGGTCCCAATCGCTTTTGCATGCTTTATCGGTTTTGAGTGTCTGGCTGTCAAATTCCTTGCGAAACTTGTCCAGTTTGCAATTGGATCTTCAGTTGTCCTGCTGGTGTTCTCAATCATGTGTTTTGCCTCCATTGCTACGTGCTGGAGGTTATTGACTGAGCACTTTATGAGTTTTAAGTTAATCGTAAAGCTTTCGAAAGATTATGCCTCTGCCTTAGCATGTTGCACCAACCCGGTGCTAAGCAATATTTCTTGAGGGCTGTGGTTGCTTTCTAATCTATTGCCAAAACCAAAGCCGGAGACTTTATTCAAGAGGGAAAGGCTGACAAAAGAGTAAACAATTAGGGATGCGCCCGTTTTTTATAAGAGGCTCCAATACGAGATGTTCCAGGTTGCCTTGTAGGGTGCAGCACTTCAGGTCCTCCTTTCACCATCCGGGATGATCCCGCGGTGGTATGGCCCAATCGCTTTCCTGTGATTTGGTTACCTCTTTTTTTTTTTTTTTAAGTCAGACACATGTTGAAGTCTCCAGATAGTATGAGGTCTGCATTCAGGAATCCAGATATCGTTTTTAGCATGGTCACTACCAGCTAGTCGGAAAGGGTTTGCCTGGACGCAGAGTTAGGGTGAATGTACACATTCAATAAAATTATGGTCCTGGGCTGACCTTTGAGGGTTCTGAAAGATTCCCACAGACTGGAGAGACTGGGAGGAGCTTATGATGTCCCATGAGGTTATTGCGCAATTTGCTGAGATGTACTACCTTTAAGTACACAACACTGCACTTGATTAAACACCACCACCGATATTGAAGACTTTTCTTAAAAAAATAAAAATCATTCAAATTTAATGAAAAAATATAGTTAAAGCCAAGTTATAATTCGGAAAACTTTTTTCTTCAATGCAATCCAACTTAAACTATACCAACTGGTGACGACCGCTGCTGGTAGTGTGGGTCCACTCAGGCAGCATTTATACACTTGGCATGGAAGTGCCGACCTATAGCTAACTTCTGGTCACAAACTAAACCACATTAATAACCTGGGAGTTTGCATGCTACGATAGACCAAAGATGAACTAATATGAGTTTCCATGATTTTCAACTTCCTGAGAGGTGTGTTTTCCATTTCGGGAGCAGCAGAAATGGAGAAACAATCTTTAATTAATCTAAACTTCTATTTGTCAACCTTTCCTTTCCGGAACTAAACTAAACCCGATGCAACTAAATTGTGAATTATTTCATTAATATAATTTCAAAATGAGGACTAAAATGTGTGCTTTTACTGCATATCTAATGTATGTAGCACATGTGAATTGTGATTTTGTTTCACAAAATAATCAATCATTAGTCACACCCTTTCTGCTCTTGATACTATCATGCAGAAAAGGAACTGCTATTCTGTGAAGCAATTGTGTTTAAAATCCTAATTTACCTTTCCAGCAGGCCCGAAGGGCAGCAGATTCCTTGTATTAGTACCTGGCATGCAAGCCTGGTATGTGGTAGATTACAGGATTGTACACACACACACACACACACACACACAGCCACACCAGAGTACTTGACAGGTCTTTAAAAGACCTTTTACTTGTAATGAGGCTTTGATGTTTTTCACCCCTCGGTGTGAACTCTGCCTCCGCAGTGAGCACCCTCAATCAGCCCAACGCCAGGAACTGCATTCTCTGACAGAATCTGCGACCCCCTTCCAAGGACTCCACGACCCCCCTGGGGGTCGCGCCCCACAGATTAAAGACCTGAGCTAGAGTGTCACTCAATGTAAGACCCAATGGGAGGGTTTTTGGGAGTTGATGCCACCACAATCTCGCCCCAGGGATAATTGGGACCAGTTTTTTAACTTGTTAAGCTTGACAGATACAGATGATTCCCGATATGGATATTGGGGGGTGATGCCACAGAGGTTGAACCAAGATGCTGTGAGGATTCTCCCTCCATTGGACCGTATACTTGTGTACAGATACAGGAGTAATAACGATTGCATAACAATGTTAGAGTGTTGGGCTAACTCACTTCTACTGTATCTTCTATGTTACCCTGCATCACTGACAGTGTGGTCTACAAGCAATGTACTGCTGTTTTGTCATATTGTGGTTTGTAATTTCATTAAAAAAAATTTAAATGTAAAACCATACCAACTGGTAAATTATAAATTGAGTGTTATAACGTATAAGATGCATAATTATGAAATGTATTGCACACCTATGCACACATTCCTTTTGCATGAATCTTCACACTACATTAACAACTCCCCACTATCATGCACTGCTGGAAGAAATGTCATTTTAGATGTCATAAATCTTTTCAGGACTTCTATGATTTTTACCACTAAAAAGTATATAATATGCAAGGGTATAATCAGTGCGTGGAGAGTGGGGGGTTTATAGTTCATGTAGTGTGGAGACTGATGCAAGAAGAATTCTATCCTAAACTGTATCGGATAACCTGACCTCTCAGATCTTGCTTTCTTTTTTCACTCCCCGGTGTGAGACTACAGACAGGCGCCCCTCCCGGGTCCTGCATAAGCTACTACAAATACGTAGCTCATGTACTTTGTTTGGCGACCGTTTTTTAAAAACAATTGTGCGATTGCGATTTAAAACAAATCGCACAGATAATGGCACCAACCCTCACACATAGGCACCTCCAAGTGTCGTTATTTTGCTTATCTTTCCCAGTATACTGCACCACAGCAGCATGCCACATATACATCACTGCGGTTTTTCTAGGAGAATAGGAGTGCATGCCAGTTGAGCACAGTATACCAAATAAAATGCACCTACTGCACACCACCCAGCTTGCAGTATTTATCGACTCACAAATGCCAGTTGGCCATGGTTACTGATAGAGATAAAGGAGGCATAACATACTGTATTAAGATTGCATTTTATGTTACTTGTTTCCCCCACCTTTGTTTCCTTACAGGTTTTTATCCAGTGGGTCCATCAGTACACAGACACCACTGCATGCTCAACACACCTTAGCGCCTGTGTTGAAAATGCACACATGTGGCAATTTTTTACCACACCCTCACGTATTTTTCACCCGGTCCTGAAGAAAAGCTATCAATTTGCAACTAGGCTGAAACATGTAGACCTTCGTGACAACCAAGACCATTTATCTTAACGTTGTCCTCTTTCTTTTTAACCTCGTCCTGGGTCGCTGGGAATAAAGTATTATTTATCAAGTACTCCCAGAGACAATTTTAACTTTGCACCACTTCATTAGCACTCTTCCACCGGATCAACACAAAAATGTAGCTCTGCTGTAATCCAGCAACGCAGAACACCTGGGTGGCACTCTGCTACCAGTTGGGAGCCCGATGATGAAGCATGCCACCAACTAGGTTGGTGGGTGAGGGTTCTTTTTATAAACCTAACTGCTTTTAGACACCACTACAGACTAACTGCTGAACAAAATCACACTAAATTTAGCAGTAAGCTACATCATGGTCCAGAAAGAGTTTACTTTGTAATTTGGTGTAAATGCGTTCAGTAGTTTCGGAGCTATTAAAGTGAAAATATTTATGTACACCTAGAGACACGGGTTCGTGCACCAACACCAATGCAATGATTACCAAGTAAAATCTAAATTGATTTATCGTCCTTGTTATGCAGGTATTCGCTTATATTTACATGTCAAATTCAAAATGTACTAAAATTGTTTGCCAACACAACTTCAGTTCCAACTATGCCTTCTAAATTTACCCAATGACGCTTGATTATATTCTTGTTTGCTGCGTTCATAATTACATTTATAAAACAAATCTTTATGGAGCATACAAATGTGTATCAGGAAGCATACCAACCACAGCGAATCTACCAGAGGATTCAAGTTCTATAAAGAGGAAAATGCTTGGAGAAGGACTGTAGTTTGCTCTAGCCCAGTAGGTTTTTTCTTCTTGACAACAGAAAGATTCAATGAAGGTGTGAAGACAAACACGTTAACGTCTGGCTAGTAATGTCAACAGGAGATACTCGCCGTCTAGTAAAAAGCAGCAGGAAAAAACAAGCATTGGAAATGCAATAGGTCTCGCACCATTAGAGTTAGTGCTTTTAGAATTGTTTATGGTTTTTTTTTGTAAATGTTTAGCATTTTTGTTTCCTGTAGCCAATGCTAAAGAATTACAAATAAAAAAAGCCATAAACATTTCTTAAAGCTCTAACTGAAATGGTCTGAGACCTATTGCACTGTGTGAGGGTGAGGGGTTGAGGGTGAGTGAGGGTGAGGGTGGGTGAGGGTGAGGGTGAGGGGTTGAGGGTGAGTGAGGGTGAGGGGTGAGTGAGGGTGAGTGTGAGTGAGGGGTTGAGGGTGAGTGAGAGTGAGGGGTTGAGGGTGAGTGAGAGTGAGGGTGAGGGGTTGAGTGAGAGTGAGGGTGAGGGGTTGAGTGAGAGTGAGGGTGAGGGGTTGAGTGAGAGTGAGGGTGAGGGGTTGAGTGAGAGTGAGGGTGAGGGGTTGAGTGAGAGTGAGGGTGAGGGGTTGAGTGAGAGTGAGGGTGAGGGGTTGAGTGTGAGTGAGGGTGAGTGAGGTGTTGAGGGTGGGTGAGGGTGGGTGAGGGTGGGTGAGGGTGGGTGAGGGTGGGTGAGGGTGGGTGAGGGTGGGTGAGGGTGGGTGAGGGTGGGTGAGGGTGGGTGAGGGTGGGTGAGGGTGGGTGAGGGTGGGTGAGGGTGGGTGAGGGTGGGTGAGGGTGGGTGAGGGTGGGTGAGGGTGGGTGAGGGTGGGTGAGGGGGAGTGAGGGGGAGTGAGGGGGAGTGAGGGGGAGTGAGGGGGAGTGAGGGGTTGAGGGGGAGTGAGTGGTTGAGGGTGAGTGAGGGGTTGCGAGTGAGGGGTTGAGGGCGAGTGAGGGGTTGAGGGCGAGTGAGGGGTTGAGGGTGAGTGAGGGGTTGAGGGTGAGTGAGGGGTTGAGGGTGAGTGAGGGGTTGAGGGTGAGTGAGGGGTTGAGGGTGAGTGAGGGGTTGGGGGTGAGTGAGGGGTTGGGGGTGAGTGAGGGGTTGAGGGTGAGTGAGGGTGAGTGAGGGTGAGCGGTTGAGGGTGAGTGAGGGTGAGGGGTTGAGGGTGAGTGAGGGATTGAGGGGTTGAGGGTGAGTGAGGGTGAGTGAGGGTGAGGGTGGGTGAGGGTGAGGGGTTGAGGGTGAGTGAGGGTGAGGGGTTGAGGGTGAGTGAGGGTGAGGGGTTGAGTGAGAGTGAGGGTGAGGGGTTGAGTGAGAGTGAGGGTGAGGGGTTGAGTGAGAGTGAGGGTGAGGGGTTGAGTGAGAGTGAGGGTGAGGGGTTGAGTGTGAGTGAGGGTGAGTGAGGTGTTGAGGGTGGGTGAGGGTGGGTGAGGGTGATTGTGAGTGAGGGTGAGGGGTTGAGGGTGAGGGTGAGTGAGGGTGAGGGTGAGGGGTTGAGGGTGAGGGGTTGAGGGTGAGGGGTTGAGGGTGAGGGGTTGAGGGTGAGTGAGGGTGAGTGAGGGTGAGTGAGGGTGAAATGTGTAACTGACATTGGTTTTCCCAAAGGAAACATTCTCTGCACTCATCCCTGAAACCATTGAACAGAAATACGCCAAATTCTAATGGCACAGCAGTCTTTTCGTCATCCAATGCCTCTTTTTGATGCAATTAATTCTTTTTCAGCTGTTTTGGAGATGGAAGCGAAAATGTGACTATTAGGAGTACATGTGCCAATTAGATGTGTGTAAAATATATATATATACTGCCACGACTTACTTCGTTTTTTGCAAAAGAGTCAAGCACTCCAAGGGGGTAGCGTAGTGGATCTTTATTTAGCAAACAACTCCACCAAACAGACGCGTTTCGGAAAATCCTTCGTCAGTGTCAACTATGATCACTGCGAGGAAGCTATTTAAACTAATTGACGTCACCCGAGTAACAAACTCGATGACGGTAGGGAACACTCTCACAATGCATCGATAATGGCGGCCATCTTAGCATGGTACTTTTCATTGCATCACAATGCTTACTCTTTAAATAACATAATCCTTCTGTTAGAAAACAGTCCTTAAATGTGCAGTTATGGCAGTATCATGCCCCTACATACAATTTCATGTGCCGGTTACATTTGTGTAAAACATTCTCATAATTATTTATAATTCACAACAATCAATGCCGTGTATCAGCTTTCCTGGGGTTAGCGCGGGACGATCTCCCGGGTCCCAAAACAAGCTGAATGCTGGTATTATGGGGCCAGCCGTCTTATCGGGTGGTACTGGATGTTGTTTGGGAGCTGCAGTAGGCGGTGTGAGGATACTGGATGGAAGAGAGGGGAGGGAAGAGAGGGGAGGGGGGAGGGGAGGGGGGAGGAGAAATGCGACACGGCGGGAAGGGGAGGGGGCGGAGCGGGTGGTGCTGGATGTTGTTTGGGAGCTGCAGTAGGCGGTGTGAGGATACTGGATGGAGGAGAGGGGAGGGAAGAGAGGGGAGGGGGGAGGGAAGAGAGGGGAGGGGGAGGAGAAATGCGACACGGCGGGAAGGGGAGGGGCGGAGCAGGTAAAACAAGACGGACGTGCACGCACTTTTAAGCTCAATGCGCATGCGCATTGAGCTTAAAAGTCACGGGCACTGCAAGGAATCGCCACGATTCCTTGCAGTGGATAAAGAGTGGATAAGCCCCCATAGTCTCGCTTGCTCGATGCGCATGCGCATCGACAGGCGAGACCTAACCATAAAACAAACAGTTTTGACAGCCCCCTATAGGCAAGAAAAGCTTTAAAATGTTTATGGATTAAGGTAGGCTCTTGGGTACCTCACTAACTGCATTTTCCAGTCATGTGTAACCTTCAAAAATACCGGTTATCTCCGCACATTTTCATCCTGCATCTTTAACTCTAAAATCTACAAATAATTAATCAGAAACTACCAACTGACTGAAGGTCTCGGCAATTCAAGCTATAGGCATACACTAATCTTATCCTCCTCATTAGGAGTATTACTTGGCAATCTAAATTTTAACCCCTTTGTTGCTAGGCTTTCCACAGACCCACCCCCCAACCCGTGCGAAGCCTTTTTTTGGTGCTTCTTTGAGTTGTTGGTGCTTTGGCCCCTGTAACTTTTTGTCTAAACAAGGTATCCGTGCCAAATAGGTGTCCTTTTCTTTCCACATCGTGAGGATTCTAAAGGTACCTAGGGTTTGAGGATTCCCTTGGAGTGGACCAAGAAATTAGTTAAAAATACAGATACATTTTGGTTTGGGGGCAAAAATGTGAAAGTGCTACAGAAGAAAGTCTGGGGTTTTCCCCCTGAAAAAGGCATCAACATAAGATTTGCAGTACTAAAAAACTATCTTCCCAGCTTTCAGGACAGGCTTGTCAGTAAACCAAAAATTCTAGAAAGTTTTGGTATTTTACTGGGGCATAGTCTATTTTTTGTGCTTTCAATCTCCTTCCAGTTTGTAGTAATGGGTGCGAAACCTATATTGGATCTCGAAAAGCTATACATTTCCGTAACTTAGACAAAATTCTGAATTCAGCAAGGGGTCTTCAAGGTTTTCCTATAAAAACTGTTGTAATAAAAAGAATATTGAAATGGAGTTGAAAAAAACAGCCATTTGTGCCAACAATTTCACCATTAACAACTAAGTATTGCAGATTTTGAGAGCAATATACAGTTATGGCTCCTGGACCCTTCTGGTTGCAGGGCTATAGAGGACTTGTAGATTCAATAAAGAACTTGAGGTACCCAGAGCCAATAATGGCGGTATGCCTTGCAATGGTTTTTCATTGTGCACCGGGTATGCAGCAATTCATTTGGTACAATGTTAGGAGGGAAATATAGGTATCAAGGAAACCTAAGTGTTTGCAAAATGGGAACAAAAAATAGAATTTAACAGCAGTTATTTGCACATTTCCGAATTTGTGGGTACCCATATTAGCATGTGAATTAGGAGGGCATTTTATGTACACAGTTGGAAGACAGAAATGCATATAAAGTCAATTGGTAATACTGGCTCTACTAGTCTGGATTCCCCTAAATCTCCCAATAAAAACAATACCTCACTTGTGTGGGTAGGCCAAGTGCCCGCGACAAGCAGTAACCCACAACGTACTGTGGAGACTTCAAAATTATTAATCACAAAGACGTGGTTTTGCAGAGTCGCCGCCTGCGTTTTTGGTCCTGGCTCAACAGGCATCTATGGAAACCTACTGAACCCAGTCATTTCTGAAAACTTGATATCTCGTGTAGTTTAGGGAGGCGTGACTTGCATGGATCTCCCAACGTTTTCCTACCCAGAATTCCCTGCATGCCTCAAAATTAGCTGAAAGAAATTCCTCACATTTCTGTGTGGGAAAGTTGTGGGATCACCAGGCCGACAAATTTACACCCACCCAGCCTTCTGCAACGTCTTCCGATAAAAATGGGGAGGAAAATATTACTTTAGGTAAATTTTATGTTTGATGGGGATTCTGCAGGATCCATTAAAGCCTCATACAATACTTCCTAGGTGATTTCCCAGTGTGGGGGGTACCCGACACACTGAACCCATGTAGCTGTGATAACTTCTCAGAGCAGTCTCTTATGCACTTTGTAATGTTCTGTGGCCACTTCAAGGAAGGCAGAAGGCGGTTCTTAGCCCCAATTCTAAGAGACGCGGGTTTCTTACAAGTACGCCCAGCTCTCTTATACTTACAACTACTAGGATCTACAAGGGTAATTTTCGGGGTTGCTAGCTTCCTGGTAGCTGCCATGCGTGTTAAGACCAGAAAGCTATCCCCGAACAACCTAGTGGGGTAACAGATTACACTGTTCTTTTTAATTGTTTTTAATTGTTCTTTTAGCATGCCCATTTTTAACAATTTTTGCATGTATTTGATACTATTATAACTGTTTAATATCTTTTAACTGATGAAATGTGATACTGTATCTTTATTGCTTGATTTAGCTTTTATGATGTTAACAATCGAATAAAGCTTGTTTTGACTTGACCATTAAAGCCACAACGCCAGCCAAGTGACAGTCCATGCCCTCCGCCACCAAGCACCAGTCCATGCACTCCGCCAGCCAAGCACCTACACACACCAGTCACCAAGCGAGAATCCACAAACTCCGCCAGCAAAATGTCAGCCAAAGGTTAGTACATGCAGACCATCAGTCAAACTCCAGTTCTTAAACATACAAACTTATCCTGGTTTCTAGTGGTTTTCTGTCCCTGCTTGGGGGCAGACAAGCCAAAAATTCTTCTCCGAGAAGTTTCAATGTAACCATAGCCATTACAAATTACATCAAGGCATACAGAAAACATTTTTAGATTTGTTTGTTTAAGCCATGTGAATCAAGTAATAGATGTACTGTGGATGTTCAAAAGGTCAGCAAAAGGCTGGTTAGCATTTAATAACATTAAATCGACATTTTTTATTAAGGACATCAAATTTTATATGTCACTTTTTAAAGCCATGTAATATGTACATGTTTACATTTTTATAAGATGTTTTCTTGAAAATAAACTTTATGACTGCTTAACGGGATGCAGGCGGTTAAATAACCCTTAGAAGTGGACTAGCATTTTAAGAGTTTGACCGCTCAACAGCACAGAATATGAACAACAAAATAAAAAAAATAGACTGGTTCATTCTGATCCATTAAAACTGAAATCTGGGGGTCGTGGACAAAATGGTGACCAGGCAGTAGCAGATTCTCAGAGCTCTGTCGCCAACAGTATCCTGAGCTACGGACACGAGGTACCCTGAACAAAACTTCATTACCCAGGAGACACCCGCCACCCCCAGAGACCGCCAGATGCACCCTACAACCACCAACACCCACAGAGATATAGATATCCTGCCTATTCGGGGCTCCAAGTTGCAACTAAGCAAGATGGCAACAGCCCATGGGTGCAGCGGACTGAATCGTAGAACCCAGGTTAAGAGGGGTTAAACCACTCCAGGAGCTTTGCCCAGTAAAGAATTTGAGAAGCAACGCAGCCCCACATACTGATGCTGACCAGCAGGGCCGGAGGCTATGAGCAGGAGCAGCCTGAAGATCCAGACAACATCAACTCCAGGCATGGTGAGAAGTAATCGCACAGCAGCACACCCCAATGCAGGACGAGTGAGAGCGCTTGGGCAGGCAGATGGTAGCTGACCAACCTGGGGACCAATTGATCGCTGGACAATAAGAGTGGGGCCTCAAGCCATTGGTGCCACTGGGGCCTACACGATTCCTGCTTGGAGGGTGGGAGCAGAGCTGGAGAGTGGAGTTCAGGCCGAGCTGTTCTGCAGCCTTTCATGTGACCTCGGAGCCTAGTCCTGCAGCATAACTAGTGCACAAGTTACGTTACTGGAGGACTCTTAACCCCTGGAGCACATGGAACTTTCTGGCCCACTGTTCAAGGCCTCATCGGACGTGCATACTCTCGCCCCGCCCAGACTTTAAAACCCCAATTGTAACATACCAACAAAACCTGTATATGAAGCATTACATTGGGGGGCCACAGCTACCGACGTCTACACCAACTTCAGGGACATAGGAGGATCAACTAATGTCGGGGTCGCTCACGGCGGTCTTGAGAGATTGGACCCTCTGCTTTGTAGAGAAATATGCAACCTGGAGCAGCTGGCGTGTTGAGCTTTTCACAACTCACCCAAGAGGAACTATTGGTTCAATTATAACTCGCTGCCTACAACGACTGACTGTAGGGGCCAAGTTGAAGCCCCGAGTCAAATCCATCATCCACACGATATAGGCCACAGACAGACCGGCAATGCCTACAAGGATGGACAGGACCCTTGCGCATCACCACACTGTGAAACATTAAGAAAGACTGCCCCATCAAAGACCTGCTCACTAAACCGGTGGGCGAGTAAGTGGCACACCATGAGGAGGTAACTCAGCGTCATCCCAGACATAAGATGCTGCAGCGAACCTGGGAGAAGATGATGCACCAGTTACCAGGGCTTTCTTGGAGGCTCTCTTTCGTACCCTACAAGCAGATATTGCAACTCTCAAACAAAAATTGGCGACAGACATTAAAGAACTCAGGCGGGAAATGAAGATTGAAAGGTTCACTGAGTTTAGGAAAACTAACATTTGGACAAGGACATGGGAGAACCTGCAAAGGCTTTTCTTACAAAGATGTAACTATATAGATTACATGTACCTTATATCTACAACATACATACATACACATATATACGTAGGATTATCCAGATCAAAAACAACCATCCAGCACTCTAAGAGGTAGTTTTAGCAGTCTCACGCTGCCTTGTACACATTTACATCCTCAGACATACGTATATTACTTTCCCCACTGACTGTTCGTTATTGCATTAATGTCCTTCCTGCCATCCTATTGTAAAGCGCTTGGATATCCTTCGGGATCTTGTTCGCGCTATATAAAATAAATGGGTAAACCAGACCAGAGGATTAACACACTGGAACACAGGAGCGACTGTCGCAACAAAGAACTTGACTCCTACCACCGCGAGTTACTGGATCTTCAAGATAAAAATACAGAATTACAATACCAGGTAGAGGACTTCGAAAATAAATCCAGTTAAGCTTACAGATCAAGGGGGTCCCTCTCCAAGCAGTTTCAGGAAACCTAGAAGACTAGTTTAAAAGGTTTTTCCATCACGTAGCACCGCATCCGGAATCACATGAAATGCTGTTGGATCGCACCACAGAGTGGGCCGACCTGCTAGCTCCCAGGGCATGCCTTAAGACATCCTCGGGTGCTTACACGATTAGAAGCAAAAAGAGGCCATTATGGTGGCAGGGAGATTCACAATGCTATAGACATAAAAGGTAATAGGATCGAATATGCTACTTACTAGTATGCATCTGTTCTTGGCATGTAGGGCTGCTGACATTCATATCTGGGCATAGATCGCCGCCTAGTGTTGGGTCCGGATGATTGCACATTGGAAGAGTCTTCGAACTATCACGAGATAGGTGGCTCCTCCCCTGGACTACAGTGCGCATGGGCATCGACTCCATCCCCAGATTGTTTTTAGCCATTGTGGCCAAGATGGAGTGAAACTCAGTGAATGATGACCATGCTATGAGTATATATGTGAATACTGCAGCTGCTACAGGCGCCGGGGAGGAGGGCGGGCGATATGAATGTCAGCAGCCCTACATGCCAAGAACAGATGCATACTAGTAAGTAGCATATTCGGTTTGAGGCATGTGGGCTGCTGAATTTATATCTGTGCATAGATTACATAGCAGTCACTCCATTAACAGCGGCCGCCTGTGCCAGCTGCAGCAGTTTGGAAAAGTGTCTTGAGAACAGCCTGCCCTACAGCTGCCTGCTGTTGGGAGTGCACATCTAGACAGTAATGCTTAGTAAATGTGTGTGTGGTAGACCATGTGGCTGCTCTACATATGTCCTCTAAGGGAATGTTTCCAAGGAAAGCCATAGAGGCCCCCCAACTTTCTGGTGGAGTGGGCTCTTGGTGGAATGGTAAGAGTGCGTTATGCTTTTGCATAGCAGATCTGGATACATTTAACGATCCACCTAGCAATACCAGCCTTGGAAATAGGGTTACCTTTGTGGTGTGGCGCAAAGGCGACAAAGAGCTGCTTAGTTTTTCTAAAATCCTTGGTCCTATCAATGTAATACATTAGGGCCCGTTTAACGTCAAGGGTGTGGAGCATCCGCTCCGCCAGTGACTCAGGATTTTGAAAGAAAACAGGTAATTAGATTGCTTGGTTGATGTGGAACTGAGACACAACCTTGGGCAGAAACTTATGGTTAGTGCGGAGCACCACCCTGTTGGAATGAATTTGGATAAATGGCTCTTTGATTGTGAGGGCTTGCAATTCACTAACCCTCCGTAGCGATGTAATTGCTACGAGGAAAGCCACTTTCCATGTCAAGAACTGAATCTCGCAGGAATGCAGTGGCTCAAAGGGAGGACCCATCAGTCTGGTAAGAACCACATTGAGATTCCACTCAGGAGCTGGTGGAGTCCGTGGCGGAATTACTCTTTTGAGGCCTTCCAAAAATGCTTTGATGGCAGGTACCTTGAAAAGTTAAAGGTGTTGTCTATTTTGGAGATACGCGGCCATTGCAGACAGGTGAATGCGAATGGAAGTATAGGCCAGATTACACTTGTACAGATGGAACAGGTAACAGATGATGTTCTGAATAGAAGCATCCAACGGGTTAATGGCATGGTTCGCACAATAAATGACAAACCGCTTCCATTTTGCCGCGTAGCAGGCTCTAGTAGTGGGCTTCCTCGCCTCCCGAATGATGTCCATGCAATTGGGAGGTAGGTTCAGGTAGCCAAACTCTAGGACTTCAGGAGCCAGATTGCCAGGTTGAACTGTTGCGGATCTGGGTGCTGAATGTCACCATGGCTCTGCGTCAGAAGGCTGGGTGTGAGATGTAGCCTTTGATGAGATACCACGGACAGTTCTAGAAACGTGGTGTACCATGGTTGGCGAGCCCACGTTGGAGCAACCAGGAGAGAGAAAGAGAAAACCTATTTCTTTTTCTCAGCAGCCCACCAATCTTAAACACAAATTGGCTTCTTGGTGACATCACTCTTGTTGGCATCCTTAATTTTATGGATGCGGACATCGGGGTTGCCTCCTGCCGAGGATTCTCCGATCAGCGTCATCATGTAAATGCTAGCGTATCTCCCCAGCACAGCCCCTGGCACCCTAATCTTAAACTACTCACATGTGGCAACAGTCACCGAGATCAGAGGCCATCAACATATTTTTGGAGAGTAATGGCACCCCAGAGATTCCCATAGTTGTGTTATGGGAAACGTTGAAGGGGTTGATCTGAGGTTGAATGATGGCCATCACTGTATGCCACAACAAAGGCGTGACAACCGAATTGATTCAGAGGGGGGAGGTGAGAAAGCTGGAAGAAATACATTTAAATGGGTAGCCACAAAGTCCAACAGCTTACTGCTGCACAGAAGCAGCTTGAAGCTCTAAACATGGGCAGGGCAGAATACGCTCTTCTACGAACCAAAATGAAGTATTATACAGGGGCAATAAAATGGGTCACTTCTTGGCTCATTGCCTTTGGGCACAGGCGGCCAGGCAAAGAGTTGTTGAGGTAGAAAGAGCACAGAGAACTCTGCTAAGCCAAGATAAAAAAAACTGCTGAGCCTTCCGACAATTTTATGCTGCCCTCAGTTTAAGACTTGGCAGAGGAGGCTGCTGCCACTTAAACAAGGCCCACCTGGAGCATGACATATATACAGATGAAGTGATGGAAGCGATCGTCCAAATCTAATTAGGCAAAGCCCCAGGACAAGATGGTTATCCCCCTGACTAACAAACCCTTTGCCTCCTCTGCTACCCCCACTCCTCCGGCGCCTATATCATTTTTTCAGTTAAACAAAATACTGACACCATGAAAGATACTACAGTTACGGTCATACCAAAACCTGGCAAAGACCCCACCCTCTGTTCATCCTATCGGGCGATCTCGCTACTTAATGTGGATGCTAAAATCTTCATCATATTGATTGCTCTCCTGACCCCATATATGTTGTTCCTAGTAGACCCCGATCAAGCAAGTTTTATACCCAAAACAGAGCTGTAGCGATAATACCAAACCCATCTGTCACCTTTTAAATAAAGCTCAATGTTAGCAACTGCTGGCACTCTTTTTCTCAGTCCATGTGGAAAAGGCCTTTGATAGGGTCCACTGTCCTTATTTACATCTGGTACTACATAGGGTAGGCCTCAGCCATTTGTTTAGACAATGTGTATGGTGTAGCTACTTAAAACCACAAGCGACAGTCCTAGTTAATGACCTTACATCCCCAAGTTTGGATATTGCCCACGGGAAATGACAAGGGTGTGTCCTCCGTCACCGGGCTTTTTTGCTCTTCATATGGAGCCATTTGCTGGATGTGTACGTGGAAACCCCTCAATATCAGGTACTCCAATTAGGGGGGGTGGGGACCACAAGCTAGCTATGTATGCAGACAATGTTATGGTGGGTGGCCTTGACACATACTCTTTGCTCCCTACCAGCACTTATGTCAGATCTAGAGGCCTTTGGGAAGGCCTCTGGATTCACGGTCAACCTTCAAAAATCAGATACCTAACCTCAAAGATCTCAAGCGGACCGCATCACCCTCCAACACCTCCTTCCCTTCCATGGGCCATGCAGGGAGTAGTATACCTGGAGCTCCATATTCACAACACAGCAGACAGACATAAAACAACCAAGGGACCCTCTTATCAAACGTGCATTCGAAACGGCAGACATAGAAGAATTACACTCTTTTGGCTGGTCCGACTCGCGACTGTCAAGATAACACTCCTGCCTAAGATCCTGTACATTATGCAAACTCTTCCTCTACAACCCCCACCAGAAATCTTGAGTAGGCTGCACCATCTCACAGACAATTACATGTGGGAAAGTAAATAGCATGCATATTTAAGCAAAAGGCATACTTCTACCCCTTGGAAGGAAGCCTTGAGAAACCCATCTCATGCATTACGATCAAGTGGAACAACTCTGCTATCTGGTGGAATGGACTAGACCCACTACGGAAAACATTGGTGCTTTATTTATCAGGATATTGCAGGTATCCATATTTGGAAGATACCTTGATTACCCAGACCCTATCACCCGCTTGGGGGTGGGGTGAGATATAGATATATAGATATTCACTGAAAAAACCATAGGTTATAGACCATATATAGTTAGGGATTAGCATTTACAAAACCTTAATTTACTCGCACAAAACCATTGAAATTCGCATATATAGTTAGTTGCACTAACTATATATCGCGCACCCGCAATCCACGGCTGATCACGTCACATTAAATCATTCATGACATGGTCAGTGACATCACTGATGACATCACTGATGACATCACGAATGACATCACTGATGACAACATCCAGTGACTAGGTTTCTGTAAAGTTAAAATATGTCTTACATATTGAAGAATGAGTGGATGTATAAGTGTCTGGATGAAGGATTTAGTAGGTGCATGACTGACTGTATGAGTGAGTGATTAAATGTGTCTCACTGAGTGCATGGGTTAGTGACTAAACTGTCTTAATTTGTGCATCATTATGTCTGTTCTGTAAACTGCTGCATGTGTTGATCAGTAGCTATATGAGTAACTATATGGGTTATTGATTGGTTGCCCACGTATTTGTATGGGAGACTGAGTGTGTGTGTGTGGGTGGCTGGGAGGTGTATGACTGTGCATAGATGTGTGAGCAGTTGATTCACTAGACGTATGGGTTCAAAAGTGCATGTGGAAACAGCTGTATGTGCATGAGTGTATTGGGGAGTGAATGGATATCTCAGTGCTACATGTCAAAGTAAGTACATATGTAAAACACAGTACATGTGAGAGTTGACATATATATAAATCTGTGCATAAGAGCCAGTGAATGTGTGAGTGGCTGTATGGATCATTGTGAACATGTATCAGGGATTGTATAAGAGAGTAAAGTAAATATGTGTTAGTATATGTTTGAATAAGTAAGGTGTGTATAACTGTATAGTTGAGGAAATGGAGGTGTGATGGATTCTTTGCATGACTGACTAGGTGTGTGAGTAACTCCATAGATGAGTGACAGTCTGTGAGTGTCTGTTTACACTGAGTGTATCTAAGGTTATATTAGAGTCTGAAGAGGTTCATCGTATTATCACAAGAATGATGTCATCAGTAATGTCAAATGAGACGCCATCCGTGACGCCATCCGTGACGCCATCCGTGACGCCATCCGTGACGCCATCCGTGACGCCATCCGTGACGCCATCCGTGACGCCATCCGTGACGCCATCCGTGACGCCATCCGTGACGCCATCCGTGACGCCATCCGTGACGCCATCCGTGACGCCATCCGTGACGCCATCCGTGACGCCATCCGTGACGCCATCCGTGACGCCATCCGTGACGCCATCCGTGACGCCACTGACCATGTCATGAATGATGTAATATGTGACGTCATTAGCAGTGGATTGCGGGTGCGCGATATATATTTAGTGCAACTAACTATATATGCGAATTTCAATGGTTTTGTGTGAGTAAAATAAGGTTTTGTAAATGCTAATCCCTAACTATATATGGTCTATAACCTATGGTTTTTTCAGTGAATTTCAATGGTTTTTTATAGCAAATATCAAAACCTGTAAAATGTATTCTTATTCTAATTCAAAAATATATTTTCTATTTTATTTCTTAAGCCAAGGACCCAGATGCATTTACAGTTTACCACTAACAATGTTCCAGGCTAATGTATTTTCACGGGAAATTAACAACTGTCCTGCAAGTAAAATATTCCTGTTTCGAGAAAAAGGGCGTTTCTTCGTCCCATGAGGGAGCCGTTGAGCAAAAGAGGCTCGGCCTGCTGTCTTAGTCGCTGATAGGCCTGAATATCGGATTCTTATCAATCACTTTATGTTGCAGGAGTGGAAAACACAACAGCCCTTGCCTATTTATCTTTACAGCATTCCTGCGTATTATACCTTTTAACCGTCATGTAATCGGGCTGCTTTATTTCACTTGCCTTTTACTGATTCGAAAACAGTGGCTATTATTCAAAACTTTACCAATCTAGGTACTACCATGTTTTGTTTTAAAAACCTTTATTGTGAAAATGTCCGTATACAAATACGGGCCTATACCCACGTGGGCCGGCCACGGAGCAAACTGGAATCGTATATGATGAGGGGACATTTACACTGTAGAAGAACGTAACGGGCGGGCCATTAGGTTGCAAGAACTAAGGTGTCTAACAGTTGCGGAATCGGTAGACGTAAATTTTATAATTAAAGTACGACAGGGCCACTTACAATAAAATTATCTAGATATACATTTGCGGGCAAGTACCATGGGTGACGTTAATTCGAACTTTCAAAAGTACAGTAATCAATAACACATCAGAACTTAATATCAATAGGGATGTCCAAATATTCAATCAGTACTCGTCCCCGCCCGCCATGTGCTTCAAAACTGCATACGTATCTCGTGATATCAAGGCTGGGCAACCAGTACACAACAAGGAGTTGCGAGTCCCTTTTATACCGGCGCCATTTTGGGCGAGGCCGGGCAGGTCCAGGATATAGTCAAAATGTCTCCACCAACCAGCGGTCGGACCAGAACCCCTTTCGGCAGTCAAAAAAGGTTCCGTTAAATGACAACAGAAGAGATAGGCAACAAGAACCATCAGTCAAAAGAGGCGAGGGCAAGTTCTTCCCTACCCGGTCACGTTGGGGCTCCACCGGAACTTATCGAATTGGTAGTCTACAGTGTTCTGGATGTTTCAGACTGAAGCTGGCGTCAGCATGAGAGCACCACCATCTCGTGGCTCTGTCGTGGCCATTCCGCAAGCAATCATGGCAGCCGCTCCCCACCGGAAGCCTGCGGGAGTCGGAGGCCCCGGTGACTTTTGTAGAATCTTCAAGGCTGAGGGGACGCTTTCGGGAATGGGGCCCATGCCCTAGCAGGCAAGCGTCCGAGTTCCAAGGTGTCCCAGGGCCATTTTAGTAGACCAGGCCCAAATCCGAAGAGCCGGACGCCATTTTGAGAGTCCTGTGGCAGCCGCCTATCACTGCACCGCAAGAGTGGGCGCAATTCAGCTGGATGGTGGGCGAGACGCTGTAGCCGCAAGAGCGGGCGCAACTCAGCTGGATGGCGGGTGAGGCACTGTGCCGCAAGAGCGGGCGCAACTCAGCTGGATGGCGGATAAGGCACTGTGCCGCAAGAGCGGGCGCAACTCAGTTGGATGCCAAGGGGCGCCCCACTGCAGCTGAGAAGCCTCCACCTGGGGAGGCGGGGGAGGCCCGTTCGCGCCACTTCTCCCCCCGGGGCGCCCCACGCCGTCTTTCGGCGCAGCATTGTAGGATGGCCAGACCAGTGCGGCAACTTGCTGGACACCAACTCAGTGCCGTCCGGATCTCGGCGCATTGTGCTGCCTTCGGCCAATTCGCACAACGGTCCGCTACTGACACCGCCTCACAGGCAGACGGATTTTGTAGGCTTTTTATAGCCAAAAGCAGACTAAAAGACAGCCCAAAGTAGCCCATTGTTGCTACTCCGGGGGGGGGAGGGGCAGGGACAGTGTCAAGCGGACGGTGAATGCTTTGAGATGGATGTTGCAGCAGGCTGCCATGTAAATAGTTGTTTAAAATGGTTTTTTTTTAACGTGTTTACTTTGTTGGAGCGTTGTATATATTTATAAGTTATTAAAGTGTTATAATCCTACTACTTTGTTGGAGTGCATATATTTGTAATGTGGCAACAAGCACAAAGATGTTACTGTATAACCAGAAAAAGACATAGTCCAATTGTGCGTGATCTAGTCCAATCTGGTGACACCGATAATGGGTATCAGCAGACTTTCATTTGTATAGGGTTTGTCGGTTATTGGGCGGGGTGGGTGGTAGGGCAGGCATGCTTAGGCAGCGAGGGCGGCGTAGCCGAACTACCTCGTGGCCATCCCGACCACGAGCTTGGCTCCTCCCCCTGGTTTCATACTTTTGCGGAGGGCTATTTCCTGGTGTTTCTTGTTTTAGCAGGGTCAGAAAGGATCCTATCAGTGGCCTACTGATTTTGTTGGATTCCTTTCGTTTTGCAATAATTTGCTAGGAAGGTACCGTGGCTAATCCGTATTTTATATATATATGTCCTCTTTATTAGGGGTGCCCTCCGGTGGGGCCGGACGAGCTACCTCTAATAAATGGTCCGGGTAGAACCAATTACCAATCAGTGGGGAGAAGATAGGCATTACAGATTACAAAAGGGGGAACAAGGGTCCGCACTACCTATCTTACAATGAGAATCACCATTGCTCCCCCCCCCCCCCGACTGACACCCTCCTTTGCCTCAGCTTGGATCATCATTTGCTAAAGTGTTCGAAGACCCCACCGTGAGTATTACAACAACCGGGGCCTTACTGCACACCCTGAGAAAAACTACGCAGCAAGACAATCGCTACCTTCTCCCTTTTCCATGTTCCAATGCTTTGAAATGAACAATATATTTACTCGCAGTGACAAAATGGCGGTCAACACTTCCTGATTTCCTTCGAATCGAACGTTAACAGACGTCACAGCAACAAAAAAAATTCCGCTCACGCGCAGCCGCTGGAAGACATGTATCAACATATATGAGCCTCCTCAGCCACCCTCAGAAAACCTAGGGGGTCAGGATACGTCTCCCGTGCCCCCTTATACCCATTTCCCACATTTTTTTCATCCATCTTGTGATTTAATTTAAACGAAACACAAAATGGCGAACTCCCGTTACGCTACCGGTGAGCGACCCGGTTCGCGTACCGGGAAGCGCTTCTACCGCGAAAAATCGGAAAAAAATGTTTTGCCCCACGGGACCCTTTAATAACACCAACATTATTCCTAGGGGGTCAAGAGGGGTCTACCTTGCCCCCTTTCATTAAATTCCCCCTTCGTTTTTCTCCTCCTCTTGTCTCTCGATTCTACCGAGAGACAAGATGGCGGCCGGTCCAGACTGTTTAGAATGTTGACAGACACCGGAGAGCCAATCCGCTTCGCGAAGTTCCGTTACGCGTCAGGTACGCGGACCGGGGCTCTAACCGGAGGGCTGTCACAGATATATCCGTTTTTTAAACCGTTAATTTCTCAAAATCCTCTGGAGCACATATATTGAGACATAGCAAAGGCACGTCGGGCAAACCATATCTACAATTTTGCCAAGTTTCGTGTAAATCCATTCAGCCATTTGAGCTAAAAGTGAGTCCAACCGCCCTATGGAAAACTCAATGTTAAAAACAAGTTTTGGGACCCCCTTTTTTCTCGGCCCTCCCTTGACGAAACCCCCCCCAAACTTTCAGGGGCTGCTCAGAAAGAAAATGTGCCATTTTCCTGAAAATTTCAGCCAATTCCGTCCACAAACGCCAAAGTTATTCCACATAGAATTTTCAAAAATCCCATAGGAAAAAAAATCCTAACTATATATCCCTACTGGCGACCGCCAGTAGGATATTAGGATATATATATATATATATATATATATATATATATATATATATATATATATATATAATAAATCCACGATCCTGAAGCGCCGAAGACACCAAACGGACACAGCCAGGTACAGACCAAGGATTTCAGAAGAAAATAATGTGCTTTATTCCATCAATGGGGATGGCAGCATGACGCATTTCGTCCGGGGAACCCGGACTTTATCACATGACAAGACCCAGAGACATGAGTGGTTAAATACTGTTACAAAAACGGAACTCCTCCCACATAATAATAGACATGAAAGAAATATCCTCCAGAATATAAAGTGGACCATCCAAATACGCTGTACAGTGCAATTAAGTGCATAAATGCAACAACATTAAAAAAAATACTATACAATGATATAAACAATTGAAATTTGTTAACCGCATAAAGGGCAAATGCCCAATGGATGACCATAATATTAAAGTGCATGTTATAACTGAACAATACAAAAATCAATGTCCGTGGGACATGTTATATGACCAGTAAATCAATGTCAAAAACCACTAATAGATTTGTAGTGCAAAGAAAAAAAGTGCAGGGTGCATAATCCCAAAAGTTGGGAACAAACACGATTTACCCAGGTGAAAACCTGGAGCAGAATAGAATTTAAGTGGTAAAGTGCAAAATGGCAAAAAAGTGCAAAAGTGCGGCAGTGCATATATCTAACTAGGGGGGAGAGAAAAAGGTAATCACATCTCATTAGATTCATATATAGAAGCAAAAACTCGGGAGTACCTTAATATCATAATGATACAGCTGGATTATAGATAAAAAATCTAGACACAATATTGTCAATGAATTGATCAGAGTAAACAGTGTAAATCTTCATAGACCATCCTCAACATGAATAAATAGATTAAAACCATATAAATAGGTATAAAATCCATTATAAAAAAGTCATGCATATGATGGAATAAAATATTTACAAAAAGTTAAGATCTTCTCCCATGTTCAGGCCATTAGGGATCTTACTATTTAACCTCAAAATGTATTGACTTTCTAATTGTCCAAGTCTTTTCTCTCTATCACCACCCCTTTTATTCGGGGGGACTGCGTCAATAACATAGTATTGCAGGTCATTGAGAGTGTTACTGTGCACCAGCTTGAAATGGCGTGCCACTGGATAGTTGGGGTCAGAATTAACAATGGAACGGAGATGCTGTAAGATTCGATGAAATACCTGCAACTTAGTGCTGCCAACATATTGTAGATCGCACGTACATTTAAGAACATAGACCGCATGGTCTGTTTTGCAAGTATACACATTCTTAATAGGAATCACAGCATTAGTTAGACCCTCAACAAACTCGCTGGTGTTCACACCAAATTTACATGCCCGGCATGAACTACACTTCCGAAAACCTGCTTTGTTAGAGAACCAGTTAGATTTGATAATGGTTTCAGGGCTAGTTTTAACCAGAGCATCCCTCAGAGGGTGCTCGTCGAAAAGTAATGTTGGGCATGTCTTCCAACAGAGGGCCCACCACAATGTCTGTTTTTAAGATGGGCCAGTTAGATTTAATGATTTGCCTCATCTTTTTATGTTGATTGTTAAAAGTGGTGATTAGGCGAATGGAAGATCTCAGTTGTAGCAACTCCCTCTTCTGGAGTAACTGAAGCAGGCTGCTCTACCATGGCCACTATGAGTTGATAAAGCCCTTTTAAGAGAGTTAGTGAGGTTAGTAACTTCATAGCCTCTTCGTAAAAATCTCTGGTAAGATCCATTCAAACAATTCATGAGGTCAATCTCATTATTACATATGCGTCTGATTCTTAAAAACTCCCCATAAGGGATGCTTTTAATAAGATGATGTGGATGGTTACTCTGAGCATGTAAAATTGAGTTTCCAGCTGTCGACTTTCTGTACATCCTAGTCATGATCTCATTATTTTTGATGTAAACCTCTACATCCAAGAAATTGATATTTACATTGCTGATGCTGGCACAGAATTCTAGATTTAGGGAATTGTTATTGATATTACTAACAAATTCTTCAGCTGATGATCTACACCCCTGCCAAATTATAAAGACATCAATGAAACGCCACATCTTTACAATGCCAGTTTCATCTTCCTCCAAACAACTGCGGATCCCACCCAGGACATGCTTCTCCCACCAGCCCACGTGTAAGCACGCGTAGCTGGGGGAGAAGCACGCACCCATGGCAACACCACGCAGCTGCTGGAAGATTATTATTAAAAAGAAAAAAGTTATTTTTAAAGGCACAAATCAATCATGTTGATGAGCATTTTACTAATATATATATATATATATATATATATATATATATATATCTCCAGTACTCTAAGCTACTATCGGGACCTGGGGTAAAGTGCAACATCCAAGTAGCTACCCACCCACATCTCTCAAGAACCCGATTTTGAACCGCAACTTTCCCCTAGCCTACCAGGGAAGGGATCTGACTATTTATCTTGGCAGCAGTCTAATTGCAAGACATTAGGGGATGTCTTTGACCATACAGGACCAATGAACTTCCACCAGATTTGACCTAATAATGGATTACGCTCAACAGCGCATTGACAATACATGCCACTTGAACACTGGGCCACGCAACTCTGTACGCCCACATGCTAACTGACACTTGAGAGGTGGCTCCTCACTCAGACAAACACCTGCTCTCCAACATGTATACCTTTCTCAATGCACCACAAACGCACACCAAATCAATTGAGATGGGAAAGAAACGCGAACGCCCCCTCACTCCGAAAAATTGGCAGGACATTCAGTACAAAGTGCCAACACTTTGGCAGGCAGTGCTGCTGGCAGGGAGACTCTTCTCAAATTACGGAATTACTGGTATGATACCCCCAGACCGCACGGCACAATGGAAACAGGGGAGGGGCGAAACGCAAACAGTTGGAGGGGTTGTGGGCAGGTGGGTCATTTAACACCACCTTTGAAACTGCCCTAAGCTTACCCATTACTGGATGCCATTGATATAGCATATGACACTACACTTCCTAGATTTCAGAGTTGCGTCCTCTTGGGCCTCCCTTATCCCCTGAACTATCCCAGGACATCTGTGATGGGACAAGCAATCATGTTAACCATATGCTCTGCCAAACAAGCTCTCACAGCCTGCTAGGGGGGGTGTCCAAAATACCATGTTAAACCAATTGGCCCCATAAAATCTGGGACCTACCGGGGATGGAAAAACTGTCTGCTGCCTCCAAGCAGCGATTACCTCAATTTGATAAAACCTGGGGACCCTGTTGTCAATTTCTAACAGAGGAATGCACAGAATGGACTTATACAACACGTAATTGAATAGCTAAAGAGCTCCCCTGTGTATATACCCTCACATTATATTGCAATCATCAGTATAAGCCAGTATCTAGGCAAGGCCTCCTACTGAACAGAAGCGTTTGCTACCCCACCACGCCCTCTGCACCCGTTTATTATTTCTCTCCCCTTCCATTTTTACCCATCACTCCCTGGCCGGTGGATGTAGGCGAGGTATTCTGTAATGTCTTTAGCCTTACTATATGAAAACAAAATATAATTTAAATCTAGAAACACCGGTCACATGGGGCTCCGTACATTGGGCAGTTCAATGTATGGCAAGGAATTAATTGGCAGAACCAATTAAGCTGCCTCCCAACTTCATTGATAACATTTTTACCACCTACAGTCCTGAAATACCACAGCGGACATTGAAAATCTCCTGGTTTTAGAGTCATAATCCACATTAATGAAAAAAACTCGCAGGGAAGGAAATAACTGCAGAATCGAGAAAGCTATGGCATGACATAGCACAGACTGAATTGATAAACCTCCATCCTTAATTGGAGGGTGTAAATGTGGATGGAGTGCAGAATGGAGGGAGCACAATGTATGTGTTGGACACTCACTGAGCAAACATATTTTGGAGAAAAGTCAAGATATTAAAAATTAAGTGCAGCAGGATTTCTAAAGCCTAGTGAATTGTTTGAGTACTGGAAAAATGCCCAACCTCAATGTAAGGAATCAATAGTACAGACGGACCGCTTATATTCCAGATGTTACTAGCAACAAAAACAAACGGCACTTAACTGGAAAAAAGTTAAACCACCTGACAACCACAGCTGGTCTAGAACATTACGGTCAGTAACAGAAATGGAAATGTTGTCTAATCTGAGAGATCAAGCCACCTGTAAAATGAAACGTCAGGGAAAACATGCCCTGAAACAGTATTTGGCCATAAAATGGGAGCCATACACTACAATAAATTATTGAGACTTCACAGAAACACATACACCTAAGAGGGTTTGACAACTGGGAGCAAGGAAGCTTCCGGGTAAACACCAAGACTGGCGAGACATGGCTTGTTTGAATGGGTCTGTTACAAATTTGAGCCAAATGAGGGAGTATTGAAGGAAAACAAGATTTATACCATGGTTCGATATATGAACATTTAATTTAAAATAGATTATGAGTATTCCAACATTTATGAAAGGTATAAAAATCTAAAATTAAAAGTACCTGGTGGACATCACTAATCTCAATAAGCAAGTGCTTCTAAGCTTGTTGGCTCCCAAAGCCAACACGGTTAGAAGGACTTTCGAGTTTTGGGGGTCTGCGAGGGGGTGGGGGTGGTGGGGGGGGGGGGGGGGGGAATGCTCACTCCTTTGTGGTGGATCTTTTTCGTGACTATGCCAGAACTTTCTGGGTGGGATTGGGCTTCAGAAATTCAACGTGCCCACTGCATGCCCTTCAATCTAAAACAACCAGCGAACCCCGGGGCTTACCCCCGTGCCATTCTTGTATTTTTTGGCAATTTGTGCTCCGCCAGGCAGTCTTCGAAAAGGCTAGATCAGAGTCTAAACGAACCAGAAATGGTGTTTCCTACTTTGTGCGCCCAGATTTTTGTCACTCCGTCGAAAGGCGGTGGAGGCTGCGCCAATTAATCAAGCCATTTCAAGACAAGAAGGCACAGGCGTATCTTAACAACCCTGCTCGGCTTAAAGTGATTAGGGGAGGCAAACTAAATTTTTTCTTTCCGAAATTAAGGCCAAAGAATACCTCGATGGGCTAAGTTAGGTTGCCCTAGCAATGGTTTATGTCCATGAGTGTTTTCATAATGAGAACTTAGTTTTTTTCAGAAAAATCTTCTTTCTTTTGATGCCAAGAGGAGGGGGAAAAAACTGAAAACTAAAACAAGGTTGATTTTGGAGCTCAGCATTGGCATTATTTATGTAGTGACTGAGCTCTGGTTATGTGTTGCATACTGTACGCCTCACATTGGGTGCAAGGGGTGGGTGGGACGGCAGAGGGTTATAAACAACAAAACAAAAAAAGCAACTCCAATAATAATACGGATATAGTAAATGAAATAATCAAATTGGTATTACGGATAAATGTGAAACAAAAAGGTAAGAGATGTTTTCAAAGTTTGTCAAGGTATTGAGAATGGGTTAGTAGGTTCCCTGAAATTAACTAGCAAACTGTAATGGGAAAGATTAAAATTTTCTCATGGAATGTGGCGGGCCTAAATGACAGGAGCAAGAGGGCTCTTTTAGCTGAAATAATCAAAACAGAAATCTTCGGATATAGTCTGTCTTCAAGAGACGCATTTGCCATGGGATAAGAAAGGTCTATTAAGGGTCAGAGGCTATAAAATCCTTGCTTGTACAACACAAACTTCAAATACTCGGAGGGGTAGCCATTCTAGCCAAAATATCCCTAAGACTAGCTTTACGTAAGGCCGTGGATATCCTTGGGAGATGGGCCATTATAGAATTGACATCAGGTGTAACTATTTGCTCAGTCTATGGTTCAAACCAAGACGACCCTCAAATATTTGAGGATATTGAAGTAGAGCTTGCCCCGTGGCCAAGATCGATAGTTTTCTGTGGAGATTTTAATATCTCCTTGGAGTCTTTACATAGGAAACAAACCCATGATAGATACTTAGGCCAAAAACCAAGGGCATAGAGAGCTATTAGCCAACTCAGAGATAGCTATGATCTGGTTGATGTTTGGGATGCAAAAAAATCAACCTGACCCTGGGTATACGTATTTTTCACACCCTTATAACAAATATGTCAGGATAGACTATATACTAGTGACAAGTAATCTAGCTGACCGAGCAGAAGTTGCAAAATGCCCTAAAATAATTTCGGACCAAAACTCCCTAACTGACAATACATCTAACCAACTTTACCAGACTCTGTTCAAACTGGAATTTTGATAGGGAGCTTTTGGTAAATCTAGATTATATAAGATTTATTAAGGACTGGACTCAAAGCTACTTCGATATAAATCACTATAGTGCATCCAGGGGGGTTGTCTCGGATTGTTTTATAGCTGCCCTTAGAGGGGAAACAATCAGCTATGTGGCAAGAACAAAAAAAAAAAGCTTGATAGGGAACACCATCTATTGATGCAAGATTTGGCTAGAGCTAAAGAAGAACATGCATCTTCAATAACTCAGGGAGAAGATAGGTGACATACTATGCGCCACATACTGGTCTTAAAAACAGAATTAAATAGTTGGCTAACCCAGAAAGCTGCAGAGATTATTGCACCAAAGCAGTATCTATGAAAATGGAGAGAAGGTGGGTAAGCAGTTGGCCTTACGCACTCTGCAGAAGATCTCATACAATACGATAACCTCTATAGACGACCAGGAATACAGAAGCCCAGGGGATATTGCCGAAATATTTCAACAGTACTATCAAAAGCTATATAGCTAGAGGATTCAGATGAAATGATGACTTAAGGGAATTTACGCTAGATACTGGATGAAGCAAGTTTCTAGACATTACAACCAGAGAGGCTCTTGAAAAAGAGATTAGTATTACAGAGCTGCAGTTAGCCCTGTCCGTCTTAGTCTCTGGGAAAGCTGCTGGCCCCGATAAAATCCCCCTAGAACTTTATAAAATAGTAGAAGCACAAATAATACCTTACTTATTGGATCTGTTTATCGGTATACAGCAGAGTGGCAATCCTCCCTAGTCATGGAAGGAGACTAATATAACCATTTTTCCTAAGAAGGGCAAACCTGTCGAGAATCCATCATCATACCGACCTATCTCCCTGATTAACTTAGAAGCCAAGCTTTATGCAAAAGTTCAGACCAATCTGCTTGGGCGGATCGTTGAACATCTGGTCTCCCCCTGGAAACATGGTTTTGTCCCTGGTAAGGGTACAACGGATCATACCTGTAGAGTTATCTCACTGTTTGATATCATGTCCAAGACGGAGGACCGGATGTCAATGATCCTCCTCGATGCCAAGAAAGCTTTTGATCGGGTGTCGTGGGAGTTTCTTTGTGGCATGCTAGAATTAAACAACCTTGGGCCTGGGCTTATTAAATCGATCAGAGCCATGTACCAACAACCAAGAGCTAGGCTTCACCTAATGGGTATAGAATCTCATCCCATTATTATATCGAGAGGAAGGAGACAGGGATGTCCCTGTTAACCGATATTGTTTGCCTTGTACATCAATCTTCTGCTTATTAAATAGCTATAAACCCAGAAAATAAAACCGTTTACGGTAGGGGCATACGAGACCAAAATATTTGCTTATGCTGATGATGTGGCAGTATTAACACCGAACCTTGCTGAGGCTATTCTAGAAATAATCACCCAGCGATTTGGTCAATATTCCGGATTTTCCCTTAACAAAGATAAGACGATTGTTCTATGCACTCTTAATATGGATTATGATGATCCCAGGAAAACAGAAAAGGCAACCTACCTGGGGGTATGCTTAAGCCCAAACATTGAAAATATTAACAACTTGAATTATACACCACTAATTAAGTAAATCAGAAAAGATCTTGTGAGAGTAAACAGCTTACATTACATACTTTTAAAAAAGTATACTCCCTAGGGTATTGTATTTGTTTCGAGCTATCCCATTAATTTTAGAGGATAAAATCATAAAAACACTTGAGTCACAAATGTCTAATTTTGTCTGGCAATATGGGAAGATTAGGAGGTCACTGAAATATTTATCCTTACCACAAAATAGGGGTGGCTTAGCAGTTCCTAATAGAATGCTGTATCACTGGGCCGCTCTGCCTCATCAAATGATAACTCTTTTTGATACCCGGGCGATAAATGAAAACACACAGGATACAGAAATACCTTCTACATATGAATTATCAACTGGAAAGAAAGCTCAAGGGCTTTCGCTGAGGCAAATTGAATTAAGCGATTATAAAAGAAAAGTCAGATTTAAGGTCATCACTAGTGCTTGGAAAGTTTGGAGGAAGCTCTCTAGATGCATGGCAATTCAGAAATTAAACAGGTATACCCCTCTTTGGCAATCCTCTCTGCTACCCCTACAGGCTAACGATGACCTGGCTAAAAAATGGGAAAGCGCAGGGGTAAGAACGGTATGGGATTTCCTGGGGTGAGAAGCGAATAATAGGTTTTTGAATTTACAGAGAACTTTTGATATTTCTAATAATGATTTTAAATTTATTCAGGTTAATACTATTCTTAGTTCCAAGACCCCTATGATTTCACTGGAAAAGATCCCATTCTTAGATATTATACTTAAGAATTCAACCAGAATTTGAACAATATATGGCGTACTCCTTGAGAAACTCCCAGACTATCTGGATCATACAGAATCATCTTGGGCTTGCAAATTGGCTAATCCTAATATTGGTATTGACATGAGCTTATTTATAACATCACAACTACTCCTATCTTCCAACTTGAAAGCCCAGCTTTACAAGACCATTTTTAGCTTATACTTTACCCCTGCTAAGTTGTTTGCATGGGGAAAGAGAATCGACTATTCTTGTCCCAGGTGTGGGTTAGGGTCGGCCACTCTGCCACATATGTTTTATGATGGTGTTAAATTAACATCACTTAAAAGTATGCTGTCAGGTTTTTGGGAGGAGGTATTTGGGCACAGAGTAGAGGAATCATCCACACTTTTCATTCTGCAATAATTTGGATATTTATGATTCTAGGTGATGTTTTTCTAGGACTGGTACCTTTTTCTATTAAATCGTGTATGTATTTATTCATTGATATGTATTGCTATTCTTCCATGTATAAATTGGAGTTGCTTGGTCAATAAAAAATATAAAAAATAAGCGTGTTGGCTAGCATACTGTAACATACATTTTACTTCCACATGGGACAAGAAATGTTAACTTTAATGATCAGTTGTTTGACTCTAGTAGCAGTTATCGAAGGGTTGTCAGGAAAGGTCATCTGGGGATGGCGGAACGACTCCTATGAACACATTAGAATTTGTTTCAGAAAGGTGTTGATCCCATTAGAAAATATCACAAATCTTTTGAGCCTTTTCAAGATTATGATGCAAGACAATATTGAATAAGGGTTTCGATAAGTGTAGAACCTTCAAGTTTGAGTGGTCGAAAACACAATATAATCTAACTAAAACACGAATAGGATCATTCAGAAGGACAAAGTCACCGAATAAAGATTTAAAATGTAATGTATATCATTTATGGCTGGAAAAAATAGTAAGACTACTGTTCGTAAAAGTGACTTCTCGCCTGTTGTGGATTTAACAACACTGACTATATTTGCCTCATACCTTAGCCACTCTAGAGACAGGTCCTAAACAGTATGAATCATATGGTTTCAAATAAAGAATCAGGCTACCTAATCTTCCAATGCCACCTGCAATGAAGTAATCTATCCTGAAAAAATAAGCACTTACTAAGCCAGAAAAGGGGTTAGGAATTCCTATAGCCGACACCCAGGACATATTGTTTGGGGTCAAGGACAACAGGTTTTCATATTTATTCAGTCCTTGGTACAGTAGGCCCAACTCCCTGCAAGCTCAAATATGTTGGCTGTCCCTTCACTGCCACATCAGCAGTTAAAGGTAATAATTGTGTCCATATGTTAATACTGTTTGATAGTGTATTTAGGGTTAATAAAAAGCTTTGTAAGGTGAGCGCCCTAACAAAATGTAAGCTCGGACTGCACTACTGACAGTGGTTCCTATGTAACAATGTGTACACATGTTTGTAAAGCTCAATAGAAGACTACATACAATGCTCCAAGAAAGCTCTCTAGTTAGATGCAAATATCTGCAGAAGCTTGAAAGCAAGACTAATGACACTTTGCTTTCAAAATGTTCGCAAAACAATGCAACTAGAAAAAAAAAGTTTTTCTAAATTTCTGTGAAGTTGTAGGTAACATTTCTTTAAAGCAACATTTAGTGAAATGTGTTGATGTAAGAGTGTATTAGCAAAAAATATTCATAATGGAAAAATCAGTGCAACCACTTTGAAAAATACAATAAGAAACATGGAAATAAACAAACAAGCGTTGGCAAAGCCAATAGGACTGATATTGGGGGTCAGCATTTTGGTTTTATCAACGCACTTCTTGATATGGTTTTTGTAAAACTTTGTGGGAGCTGCAAGGCCCTCACCATTATAACAAACATTGGCAAAAAGCAATCACGTTTTTTGGATCGCTAAAAGCACGCATTGCTATAGTAGTTCCCAACAATGAACAAAACTATTTTGAGTGCTGATATGGTCCTTGTGAATCAGAGGTAGCCGGTCGTTGGATAGTAAGAAAAAATTAAAAAATTACAAACTAAAAAAAAAAAAAAACACAGAGTCCAAGTTAACGCAAGACCTAATTAGGAGCCCGATTCTGCAAAAAGTCACACAATTACACCCATGGTATAGGTCCTTGCATAAGTGCTAATTTATGTCTTTCAGGAATTCCCAAGAATATGCATAAGTAGGCCATGAAATTGTCCTTATAGAAAATTGTTCCAACGTGCTTTTCAGCTCAAGAAAATGTGCATGTGTAGATTGGCACATGAAAAACCCATTGAGCCTTTAGAAGTTTACTTTCCCTCCAGCTTAATACAGAGCAGTTTCAAAACGGACATACTGTTACGCTGTGAAACAGCAGTAGTCAGATAAACAAAGCAATGTACAATGCCATTCACAGGAGACAGGAACTGATGAGGCTGAAATGAGCCTTGGTTACATTAAAAGCGACCTGCTATCACACGAGGTTCTAAACACAAAGGCAAGACTAAAGTAACTACAAGGCAAACGCAGCAACTACACCACAAGAATTTCTGGACCTTGTCAAAGTGAGCAAGCCAGCCGACTGGGCCGCTGACCCTTTTCCATCTCAAATCTTCAAAAAGATACTATCAACTTTAACCCCTCCCCTGCTGATGACGGAACCGCTCAGTCATCAGCTACAGTTGAGCTGTGCTGATGACTGAGCAGGTCCGTCATGGCCCGGCCGCTGCGCCTGCGCGGCGCTGATTTCGCGCCTGCGCGGCGCTGATTTCGCGCCTGCGCGGCAGTTGTAATGAGCGGGGCGGGTCATGGCGGAACCGCTCCGTCACCAGCACAGCTCAACTGTAGCTGGTGATGGTGACAGAGCGGTTCTGTCACCAGCATGCGGCGGCCGCCCCGCCCCTTTAGCGCTGCGGCGGAATAGCCGCCGCAGCGAAAGGGTTAATGGCCATCCCAGTAAGAGCACCATCAACAACTCCATAACAGGAGTTTTCCCAAATACCTTAAACGGCACACGCATGCCACCTTTAAATTAAAAAAAAAACTAAACCTGAACAATCAAGACCAGACAACTACCGAGCAATAGGAAATGGATCATTCCCGCACAAACCTATAGAAAGAGAAGCTTACGTCCAGATGTCACAATTCATAGGCATTGCCATATATTAACTTATAAACTAGATTCAGTCCAGGAAGAGGCCCTAAAATCGTACCTAATCTATCTCGGTGGCCTCAAAAACACAAACCAGAACAGGGTTGCTGCCCTTCTCTTTGGACCTTTCAGCAGACTGACACTGCTAATCATTACACTCATCCAAAAACTTATATAAGTCAGAACTGAGGGCACAGCTCTATTTTGGATCAACCCCCACCCTACAAGCACACAAGAGATTTCATACATACCCGCGCATCCTCTTCTAAACCATTCAACAATAAAGGAGTAACACAAGGCTCAATTATCTCCTCCATGCCTTTCAACATCTCCACGAAATCATTACCCGGTCTGCTCAATGGGTTTAACATCACCCGCTACAACTACGCTGAGGACATGCAGATACTTCTGAAATTGAAAAGCCAAAAGGATATTAAAACATCAATGTTGACTGCCCCAAGAGCCGTTGACCAAAGGATGATAGGGAGCCACCTGAAATTGAATGCCTCCAAAACGGATATACTCAGCTGTAGCAACAAACAAGCATTGGAAATGCAATAGGTCTCGTATTAGGAAAATTTGAGCTATTGGTCTTATAAATGAAATTTTTTTTTATTCATGTGTTTTTTTAAAATAGCTAAATTAATAGCTTTGTCATTTACAATGCAAATAGTTAAAACTTTCGCAAATGTGACACCTATAGCATTTGTAATGCAACATGTTTTGTATTTACGTGACTTAGATGTATTGATATTACAAATAACAATGGCTTTTAGTTTTTTTTTATTAATACTTAAATAATTTATTTAATTTGTAATGGCAATAGCTTAAACTTTTGTAAATAACTTTTGTGAAGATTATGTTCAGTGTTTTTTATTGTGACGAAAATCCAAGAACAGAAGTGAAATATTAACATCTTTTTGTGATTTGTAATAAAGCTTGAAAACAGCTTGAAACATTGAAAGAACATATTTGAACCAGTGATGCCGGGGTGGCGCTGAGTGATGCCGGGGTGGCACTGAGTGATGCCGCTGAGTGCTAATGTGGTGGTGCTGAAAAAATGCGTCCAGCACCTGAGCTTAATGTCGTGTCTGCAGTCTTTAGTTATTTAAAAAATATTCGCTATTAAAATGGTATCATGATCATAGGCGGTGCAGTTCTAATGTTTATAAACATAAAACAATATCCTGTGTTGGACAACTGTAGGGTTTGCAGCATCGTGCCAGGACAGAAATAATTACCCACAGTCAAAGTATAACAGTTGAACAGTTGGCAAAGGTCCATCAGAGCTCACATAACTGTAGCATGACTTGAAGCTCCCAGGGCCGCCAAGGAATGAGTTGTTAGGACCAGCAGTGAGAAAGGGTTTCGCAGGCTTTACTATACGGGGAGGCTGCACCACACCAGCATGAAATGAACAGGGAAAACATTTTCCAGAACAGCAAAAAAAGTGTTGGACACATTATTTTAGCTCGGTGGAAAAACTGAAATTATATATGATACTGTATGCAGTGCAAGATAGTAGGCGCGAGCGTTTGTGCCACACAACATTTTAACTATATAGTCAAAAAGTCTAAAAGTGTATAACAATTCCAAATCGGAAACAAGCTGGTCAAACTCTCTTCCTTCATATGTATAGGTCGGTCCATATTTAGCTTACATGGAGTACAGCCAACAGACACCAACCACATGTGGCAGAGAATGAAGGCGAAAATGTGCTAGCATTACATGCTCTTGGCATTGCTGTGGGGAGGGGAAATGCGAGACACGGCTGCCAAGACATGATGTGGCATAACGGCTAGAGCTGACGCTTTGAAGCTGGGGAACAGAGTTCGAGTCTCGGAGGGAGGGTCAAGATCCTGTGAATCTGGGCCAATCACTTAATCTCTCCATGCATAACAAGTCGGGCGGCACAACAGGGGCAGAAAAAAAAAAGTGGCTGCGAAATGAAAGAAAAAAACACGGCCGCGAACAAACTGAAAGTGCCATTATTGGGTGATACTGTGGGTCAGCCAAACATAAGAAAGTAAACATGCGTGGCTTACCAAGGTTCATTATATGAGGTAAATGCAACTAGAAAATTAAAGAGAAAGGTATGCGATTGTCAGAAGAAAGACCGGAGGAGAAGAGGCACAAAGAGAAACGGGGAATGGTGTCAGGTAGCGACCTTAGAAGCGACATACAACAGCAGCTCACTGAGACATGGCTCAACGAGTCCTCCCACCCGGACATAACGGCAGCCATTCCCTCTGATTACATCATCCATCGACAAGATAGAGATAAGGGAAGAGGGGGAGGAGTCGCCCTGGTTGTGAAAAAATCTGTTCCGTGCACGGTCACGCACACAAACACCATCGTAGGGGCCGATTCTCTCACCTTCACCATCTCCCTATCGCCTCAGCAAGCGCTGAAGGGTCTTGTTGTTTACAGACCTCCGGGCCCTGTGGGATCATTTTTTGATGATATCCAGCAGGTTCTGTCGGTCCTTGTTTTAAGATCGGAGCGGTGTATACTGGCGGGAGATTTTAACTCCCACATGGATGATCACCAAGACCAAGATGCTATCAAGTTGTTGGATATTACATCTACCCTGGGCCTTTCCCCCTATCTCTTCGGCCCGACCCATGATAAAGGCCACACACTTGACCAGGTCTTCTCCACCTCACCTATTATGGCTGTGACACTTTTACCGGTCTTATGGTCTGATCATTGTCTCGTTCACTTTGAAATATCATCTACTGTGAATTCAACGGTCAGCGCCACGAGACTGCAGGGTAGCAGCTATAGGGCGTTCCATCGGGTGACACCGGATCTGCTAGCGCAGGCTCTGGTGGACCATCCTCTGTCTTATACGGGCGATCTAGAGAAAGACCTTGAGAGCCTGCAATCCTGGCTCCTAGCTAGATTAAACGAGCTTGCCCCACTACAGCCAGCCAGGTCTGCCACCCAACGGATCTCTGCCCCTTGGTTTACGGAGGAATTGGCCCATCACCGTAGGCAATGCAAAGCCGCTGAGCGGGCCTGGAGAGCCCAGTACGATTCTGAGGCTAAACAAATCTATAAAACCATGATTAAATCCTATCATGATTTAATACTTCAGGGCAAGAAATGCTATTTTGCCAAAAGAATTGAAGATGCGGCAAACTCCTGCAAGGAGATTTTCTCAATTGTTCGAGAATTCACCAGCCCGCGCTCAATCTCAGCTCAGGACGCTCCGGCGGAGACCTGGGCCAACACCATTGCTAATTTTTTTACCACCAAAATTAGGCAAATTCAGGATTCCTTTCCTTCGAGACCTATGGATGACCCGTCGGCTCTGCCGATCGAGACAACTCTCCTGTCGGCTCCAGGCCCAGTCCGGCTAGACTTCCCGCCCCTTACGGTTTCCGCATCCTTAGCTTTGATGAGGAACCTTAAATCGGGCTCGCCGCTAGATCCTTGCCCAGCAAAATTCTTAGCAAGAATGGCAGATGTTGTTAACCCCATAGCCAATCCCATTCTTAACCTTTCCCTGAGTCAGGGATTTCTGCCTCATTCTTGGAAACAGGCCATGGTTATCCCTCTTATCAAAAAGCCTAACCTGGACCCAGAAGTGCCTTCCAACTATAGGCCAATCTCGCTCCTTCCAGCACTTACCAAAATCTTAGAGAAACACTTTCATAGCGTGTTATCTAACTTCCTGGAGTCAAACGAGCTACTCCATGAATCCCAATCGGGCTTTCGCTCCAACCTAAGCACCGAGACGGCGCTCTTGGAAGTCTCTGAGATTGTGAAGGAGGTGCTGGATACCGGAGGCAGGGTGATGTTAGTTATGCTAGACCTGTCGGCGGCGTTTGACACCGTCCCCCATGAGGATCTCCTCACTAGACTACATGACATCGGTCTAGGGGGGACAGTGCTCAACTGGTTTCGTTCCTTCTTAGCCAACCGCCGGCAGACGGTCTGGGTCCCACCTAGATCTGCCGAAATGCCGCCATTGGGAGTCGGAGTGCCTCAGGGCTCCGTACTGAGCCCCACTCTATTTAACATCCTCATGACCCCTCTGGCGACATTGGCAGAGTCCTATGGGGCCCGGATCGTCTCTTATGCTGACGACACCCAGCTTCTGTTCACCTGCCGCAAGAGCGAAGAGTTCGATGGAGAAAGTATCCGTGAGTGCCTTGGGGCTGTTTTCAATTGGTTCCAACTCAACAGCCTCAAGTGCAACTCGGATAAATCCGAGATACTATTCTTCGGATGCCCATCGGAACCAGATTGGCATGGTTGGTGGCCCGCTGACATGTTCCCTCCAGCTCAGTCATCTAAATGGGCTAAGAACCTGGGAGTCAAAATTGACAATGAGCTCTCGCTCAAATCCCAGGTGTCCACTCTTACGGGAACGTGTTTCGGGATCCTCAGGATGCTTCGCAAGTTCTTTCCCCTTCCATCTGAGGAACATCGGAGGATAACTGTCCAGGCACTTATAGGATCCAGATTGGATTACGCAAATGTCCTTTATCTGGGTCTGCCAGAATATCTCCTTCTATTTACAACAAGGGGTGGTGAGGGACAGAGTCTCTGAATTAAGCAGAAAGCTCTCACCCAGTCAAGAGATCAGGGCTAGATCCAACACCGTTTTTTAGCTCACTGCACCATCCCAGTTTCAGAACCTGGCTGTATGCAAATTAGTCTGTTCCTGTCCCAGTGCATGATGGGAACAGGGCAAACCAAACTACAAAAGCCAATTCTTACACTGGGAAGGAAACAAGCTCCCGGGGACCGGTTTCTGGCATTACAGCCGTCTTCGGCCCGGTTTGCTTGAATCCTGATGGTGCAATGAGCAAGGGTCTCACATCTGAGAAAACCCTTCCACGCTTAGGGTGGACAAAAATATTTACAACAAGGGGTGGTGAGGGACAGAGTCTCTGAATTAAGCAGAAAGCTCTCACCCAGTCAAGAGATCAGGGCTAGATCCAACACTGTTTTTTAGCTCACTGCACCATCCCAGTTTCAGAACCTGGCTGTATGCAAATTAGTCTGTTCCTGTCCCAGTGCATGATGGGAACAGGGCAAACCAAACTACAAAAGCCAATTCTTACACTGGGAAGGAAACAAGCTCCCGGGGACCGGTTTCTGGCATTACAGCCGTCTTCGGCCCGGTTTGCTTGAATCCTGATGGTGCAATGAGCAAGGGTCTCACATCTGAGAATACCCTTCCACGCTTAGAATGTCTCCTTCAGCGTATGCAGGTGACCCAGAACGCTGCAGCTCGAGCGATTTTTGGCCTGCATCGCCGCACTAGTGCCTCCAACCTTCTTCTATCCCTCCATTGGCTTCCTATACGGAAGAGGATATTGTTTAAGGCCATGACCTTAGCCCATAAAGCCCTGCATGGTAATGGTGCAAAATATCTCCATTAGAGGCTGGATTTCTACCGGCCTACACGATCCCTTAGATCGGAAACATTGGCTCTGGCAAGGGTGCCACGTATCAAAAGGGCTCGACTAGGCGGCCGGTCCTTTAGATTCCTTGCCCCCCAGCTGTGGAACTCTCTACCGGTGTCCTTGCGGACCACTTCGAATTTGCTTGCCTTTAGGAAGGATTTAAAAACTTGGCTGTTCTCTGGTTAGTGCGTTTCTCCTTTTTTAGGTTCCTGTCTTTTCTACTGTTATGTTTTCCAGCTCTTCTTTAGGTCTGGGGCACAAAGCGCCGGGACACTCCTTTGGAGTAGCCGTTGCGCTATAAAAGTCCCATTATAACATAACATAACATAACAGAAACTGGCCGAAGTCTATGGGTATGAGTGTATATGAGCGTGGCCGTAAGCTTGTAAGCCAAAGGGCTAGAGCTGGTGAGCTAATTCTCGCAAAGGCACAAGGAGAGTGGCGGGCGGGCCAGAAAAAAATAAAATGTTAATTCTCGGCAGTAAAGGCTTTATACACTTATAATCGGGGGTGAAAAAGTAAGGTCAAGGTATGACTTACTTATGCTATACAAGTCGGGCAGCACAACAGGGGCAGAAAAAAGACGCGGCCGCGAAATGAAAGTAAAAAACGTGGCCGCGAAATGAAAGCCCTTGATGCAGCAGGGGGCGGAGGGGATACCTTTGAAGAGCTGCTGGAGGCACCAAACCGGGGAACAGATGGCTGGCTTTGATGTGCACGCGCTTTTTAGGTCAATGCGCTTGCGCATTGAGCTTGCTTTTCACGGGCACAGCATCAAATCGCCTGTTTGGTTAAGCTCTCGATAAGCCCCTATATCTCTCGCCAGCTCAATGTGCAAGCGCATTGGCAGGCGAGACCTAAAAAATTAAGCATTTGCAATGCAATAGTTCTCGATTAATTAAGTTTAAGCTATTGGCATTGCTGAATATTGCAACACCAATTGCAACAAAAGTCTATAAATTGTAGGCCAAAAAAATGTGTATTTATTTTTATAGCAATGGTGGCATGCTGCACTTTAGATGAATCTAAATCTTGATCTTGATGCGGGGCAACAAGATCAAGCTACAGGTTAATGGCACCTGCGATACAAAAAACATCATTTATATGCTAAAATGCCCATGCGGAAAAGCTTACGTAGGACAAACTGAACGCAAACTAAAAACAAGATTAACTGAACACAAAAGTAATATAAGAACAAAAGTGGCTAAATCAGCGGTTGCTAACCATTTCATTGAACAAAATCATCAGATTAACCAGATCAGAGCATGCATATTGGAAATTGTGGAAAAAAATGGAGAGAGACAACAGAAAGACTTTACTGAAACGTGAAAATCACTGGATATTTCATTTGCAAACTTTGCGCCCTCAGGGGATAAATGAAAGAACTGAATTTAGTTATTTATAATTCTGATATAATTATGCCTGTTGTATATCGTGATACATTGTCTCCATGGTACTATACATTGAAACTATTATCCCTGTCATTTAACTTTAGCACTACTTTGCACTAGACACATATAGAGACACTGGCCCTTTAATGGATACAAGCGCGCCTTTAAAACATCTTAGCACAGCACACACGCGTCACACGCCACCTTGCATCGCGCGGAGAGCGTCCCGCTTACAGCGCCGACTGAATCCAGTTTCCTGCACATTCGGTAAGCAGGATTCACGTTTATATGCCCGTAACCCACTCGTAATAGTCCGCTTTCATTTAATATCGGAAACGCGAGCGTTTGTTCGAAGCGCTTACAAACACTAGCAGGCTAATGCATCATGCCACTTAACTTGGTTGTAAGTTCAATTAGTAACGTTACTACGTTACACCGAAGGCGTGTAGCCCACCCGAGGCCGGTTGAAATATTTTAACATTAGAACCGCGATTATTGGTTTAAAGCGTTAACTAATGTTTGTTAGCTAATGCGCTACGCCAGCTAAACTGTTAGCGAGATTAATTCACCATGTTACTAGGTGCGAGCGAACAGCAAACACAACATGCATGTATATGGCTTGAACATCGGACTATAAATCTGCACGCGTAAATGCAAATGGTTACTTTAATAGTCGAATGTAGCAAAGTATGTATATCATTTGAAGGAGTCAGATAATATGTAACAAGATTTAATGATTTAAACATTGTTTGTTTTGAAGAATTATCAGTGACAGATACCACTCCTTGTTTCATAGATTTCCCAGATGAAGGCCAGTGGGCCGAAATGCATTGGAACATATGGATTGTTGGGAACATACGGATTGTTGTAGAATTGAATGAACTATCGAATATTTTCATGAATACATCTTCATAAGTATGAATAAAATACTGCAATGAAAAGCAACTTCAAGTTTGGAAAACTTTATTGATTAACATTTGCTGGTGGATCCAGCACATCGAAAATCAGTGCCCTTTGTGACACTAGCACTGGTTTGTGCTAGTGCTTTCCTTAGTCCAATATATACTCCAAAGCAGGGAGTAAACGAAGGAGCACGATTCACGCCTTAAACCCAAAGATTACTACGGAGCTGTGCACGACTATCATCTAAACTATTAAAGTAAAGTGCGCCATACTGCGATTGCTACAATAGTTAATAGTGGATGCGTTAACAATTGATGCGTGCACTGATGGCTTGTGGTGTGTGTGCCTGTAGAAATTGTGCACTGGCGGTGTGTGTGCCCGGTGAAAGTGTGCACTGCCGGCTGGTGGTGTGTGTGTGTGTGTGTGTGTGTGTGTGTGTGTGTGCCCGGTGAAAATGTGCACTGCGGCTGGAGGTGTGTGTGTGTGTGCCCGGTGAAAGTGTGCACCGACGGCAGGAGGTGTGTGCGCGCCAGGGAAAGCGTGCACCGACAGCGTTTGTGCCCAGGGAAAGCGTGCACCGACGGCTGGTGCTGTGTGCCTGGTGGAAGCAGGCAATGACGGCTGGTGCTGTGTGCCTGGTGAAAGCAGGCACTGACGGCTGGTTGTGTTGGTGTCCAGTGAAAGTGGCCACTAACAGCTGGTGGTGTTTGTGTACGGTGAAAGCGTGCACGGACGACAGATGGTGTGTGTGCCTGGTGAAAGTGTGCATTTACGGCTGGTGGTGTGTATGCTTGGTGGAAACGTGCACTGACGTTTGATGGTGTGTGTGCGCATGGACATCTCTGCCCTTAATTGGCAAAGAAATGAAGGTTCACACCACGTATTTCTTATGTGTTGCCTATACTTTGAAGGAAGTTAAGGAAATGACCCTAGGTACCTTCCCTAAATCCTAATTTTTATTACTTTTCCTATCCCACAAGAAGCCACAGCGGACATGCAGAGAAAGTGTCACAGTACTAAAGAAGTTCTCTCAAGACCTATATACTTTTTGAAAAGTATATAGGTCTTGAGGGAACTTCTTTAGTATTGTTTACTTCTCTCTCCCCTCTCTTCCCTGACCTTAAAGTAACATTAGAGGGGTCCCCTCCTATAGGTATCGAGAAAGTGTCACAGACCAGCATTTGAAAGTGATCAGCGAAAGTCCGGCAGGGTCCTTATCTAGAAGGGAAGCTCAGCTTGTCATTTAACAACTAGGCCATATTCCACCACAAATTAGAGTCAGTGCATCTTCCGGGAGAGAAGGGGGATGAAGTTGTCTTCTAGAAGTATGTTCTAGTCTTCATCTAGCAACCATAATTTGTATTAACATTTTCGAATTGACTTGATTAACCAGAACCACAAGTGTACCAGTGGCGTTCTTGGGAGTACTTACTGTGTGCAGTCTGATGATGCTGAGTATTATTGCAAAAAAATATCTTATGATCTTGAACATGCTCAAGAAACTGACAGTAGGGTGCTTGAAAAGGCAACTAGGGATTTAGAGATGCAGCAGTCTGTACTTTTTTAGTGAGCCAAATTGTCCAATAAAACAAAACTGTGCCCACCTTGAAAATCATTGGCATTGTCGTGTTACGGTGCACAACAGCAGCTATTTCAGTTGTAATGAGAAGAGAGGTTCCTCCTTTAACTACGAATGCTATCAGTTAGTGCTGCTGCATGCCATGAAAAGCAGCATGGAGACACAATCCACAGCCATCACACTATGAATCTTTCCTCTTTTAAAAATCTACCAAATAGATCTCTATTTGTGTACCAACTAATAAAACACTTTAATTAGGAGTCATAGCCTACGTAATGTATTGATGTAAATAGAACGTAGTTGATTTTCAGCTTTGGTTATCAAAAATCAATGAAAGCTTCCTACATGTCATTAACACAAGGGTACACAAAAGGAAAGTACTACAGTGATGCTGTGCATTTAAAGAAGACGCAGGAGTGTATAGATCTATGTGGCTTAGGCAACAAGTAAGATAACATTGAGGAAACTAGCAAGGCATGAAGCATAATTCCGGACGATCAAACTGGTCCAAACTCTGACGAAAATATCATCAGGCAAGAATTTTGGAAATTCTTTAAAGAGCTTTATACGGAGGATATAAATCCATCAGATGAAAAGATCAACTCCTACTTGGAAAATGCTGCGCTTTTAAAACTAACAGAAGATGAAAGAGAAGGTTTGGAAAAAGAAGTCCTCGAAGACGAAGTGGCGGAGGCCATTAAAAGCCTGAAAAAAGGAAAAGCAGCAGGGCCTGATGCATTACCGAATGAACTATACATGATACTAAATGATTCTATACGCCCGCATTTGACCAAATTAATCAATACAATTCTTATACATCATAAAGCTATACCTGACTCTTGGAACGACGCCATAATTACAATCATCCTGAAACCCGGAAAGAACCCTGCCAAATGCGAGTCGTATCGTCCGATATCATTGCTGAACGCGGACTATAAAATATTTGCAAAAATATTGGCAGCTCGGTTAGGGAAAGTATTGTCAAAATTGCTACATCAGGATCAAAAAGGGTTCATCAAAGGGAGAAACCTACATGAAGTCACTCATGAATTACTAACTGCAATAGATATCGCAACACATGAGAAAACTCCTCTCACCATACTCACCGTTGATGCCGCCAAGGCTTTCGATAGGGTCAACTGGGCCTTCCTTGAGAAAGTTATGGGTAACAACAACATAGGATCAAACTTTATACATAGGATAAAGCAAATTTATAAGGATCCAAGATCTAAGGTTCTAATAAATGGTAATCTCACACAAAATATAAAGATAAGCAGAGGAACGAGGCAGGGTTGTCCCCTTTCTCCTTTGTTATTCAATTTATACATTGAACCACTAGCGAATAAACTAAGAAATAACAAAAACATCACTCCGTTTAAACACCGCACATGGGAGAAGAAAAATCGCACTATATGCGGATGACTTAATGATCTTTACGGATGACTACTTAAGAGCCAAGGATTCAATCGGGAAAACTATAGAAACATTTGGGAAAGTCTCAGGATACCTTGTAAATCAAACGAAAACGGAGATCATGACATGGAATACTTCCTTTCAAAGTAACAGCATTAAAAAAAAATCAGATATCTAGGAATCCTAGTGAATAACGATATAGGGAAGATTCCACAGCGTAATCTGAACAAGTTAGCCGGAGATGTAAGAAAATTGCTTGAGGCTTGGGCCTCTTTACCATTAAGTTTGATAGGGAGGTCAAATATAGTCAAGATGACCATCTTACCAAAGTTTACTTTCCTATTTAACGCAATACCATTAGAATTTGGAAAAACGGAGCTAGCACGAGCACAGAGAGACATCACAAGCTTCATATGGGCCGCAAAAAGCACGAGGATTGCTTGGAAAAAAATCAGGAGGGGGAAGAAAGATGGAGGGCTAGCCAGCCCAGACCTGGTGGAGTAATGCAGAGCTTTCCAATTCAAGAATATCAGAGTACTACTAAAAAGCCATGACTATTATCCAACCTACTTACAAGCAATCACAAAATCAGATGATCATGTACTGTTTAAATTTGGACACCCTAAGTACTTCAAAAAAATAAAACTTAAGACACTAAGGGATGCAGCAAAGTTGTGGGCACAAATAAGAGGTATCTTGAAAATATCGTATTACAGCAAATGGGCCCCCATATGGGACTCGCCTGGAACCCCAGATTGCTTCAAAGACATACTTGCGCTTCCAATAAAGAGAGCCAACGTAAAGTACTGGGGGCAAATACTAAACGGACCCAATTTGAAAACATGGTCAGAGCTTCAAGAGTTGACAAACCATACACTATCCAAATTCAAATTCTATCAAATTTCAAGTTGGTTCAAGACTTTACACGGTGTAAACAAAGGTATTGACAAAGTAGAAAGCGATATGGTTAAAACAATACGAATACCAAAAGAAGTAGCGAAATGGTACTGGGCTCTGATAATGGCCAACGACATAAACCTCAATATAGAAACACAAATATGGGGAAAAGACATTAACAGCAGATCTTGATCTAATCTGGGAAAAATCCGTGGCAAAGTGTTGGTCAACTCTGAAATCCGCGGCCTTGAAAAGGAACCATCTGTACACAATTCACCGGGCATACTGGACACCAAGAAAGCTCTCCAAATTTAAAAATGCAGGAATAAAGAAATGCCCAAAATGCGGAGAGGAAAGAGCAGACGACATCCATATGTTCAAAACCTGCCCCCCGACTGAAAGAATTTTGGGACCAAGTTGGTAAGACCCTGAGCACTATCCTGTCCAAGCAACTAACTGTAAGTACAATTCTAACACTTTTTGGGATTGTTGACCCAGGAAATTGAGGGGGGCTCACAAAAGGGCAAGAAAACCTTTTTGTATTAATAGTTCTTGCAAGAAGGGAAATTTGTATTAAATGGATAGGATCTTCTAGCCCAACCCATGCAGATTGGTTGAACTCTGCCATAAGAATTAAACTAGACAGAATAGGAAATGCAAGTAATAGATTTAAATTCTGGGAAAGTTTTGAAAGTTTCTTAAACCCCAAATAAGATCTAAATGTAAGTCCTATGATTAATGTGATACTTCTTCTGGTGGACAAGTATGATACTTGTTGAGTAGTCAAGATGACTAGCTCCCCCCGATCCAAATAAGAAGTAATGGTATGTAGCGGGTAAAGGAAACTCCTCAAAAAACAACCAACAGGAGGAAGATAAATACTCCCCACACAAGAGAGACCGAGGGGCAGTGTCGGAAAAGAACCAGAGGGAGACACCTGATACTCCGTACTCATACAGATATCGCAAGATGAGGACAAAAAAAAAAAAGATCGCATTGAGGGTAACAGTTTGCTTTTCATGTGATAACTTGATTCATGTAAAACGTATGTTCTTGAAAGCCTCACCTACTTGCGAAACCCATTCCTCTTGTTGGTATTGCGGAATATTGTAACGGCCGCGTGGCCGTGAAAGCAAAAGTGATTGCGATCAAAGCAAAAGACTTGCGGTCGAGTGGTGCTAATAAAAGACAGATGGCTGGCCTGCGCGTGTGAACGCAAGCACTAGGCCAGCCAGCAACACTTTGAAACTCACCTACTAAAGTCTCTCCGAGCAGCGCATGCGCACTAACTTAGCGAGACCTAACAATGACCCACTCTGCGCCTGGCCAGATCTAATAAGACCTCCATAAATATATAAGGAAAGGCCTTAGAATTATCATTGACTCCTAACTATCAATTAATCCACAAGTGGATAAGGTAACCAAATTATGCTCGCTCACAATTAAAACACTGCAAAACATCTTCCCGCATCTAGGATTCCCACACAAGGTTCAAGCTACCATCTCTCTCTTGTCCTATCAAAACTGGATTACGCTTATGATCTATATCACAGCTCACCATTAACAACAATTTTAAGATTACAAAGAATTCATAATGCTGTTGCTAGACTCACATGAAAAGCCACAAGCACACACCTCCCCTGCTTTGAGGGTGCTGCACTAATTACCAGTTGCAAGATCCTCCTTCATGCTGCTCTATCACACACAAAACAATATATGTCAACGGACAACTTAATTTTTTTTGGGGGGGGGGGGGGGGGGGAATATAATACCTAAAACATAGGAACCTATGCTCAAAAATGGATCACTGCGTCAGTGGCTACATAGAAGAAAATAAAACCAGGGTGGAACATACTTTTCTGCTTTAGGAGCCCAAATGGCATTCCCTACCCTCAAGCACAAGATCCACAGACAACCATCTCAACTTCAGATCCACAGACAACCATCTCAACTAAAGAAGATTGGCCAAGAGCTGGCTCTTACCCACATGACTAAAGTCACAACTCAAGAATATACCACAACAGTATTCTCCAACACGTCAAACTATACTCCTCACAGTATGTAAAAATAGCTGTTCTACAACTTGTAACCTTTGTGATGAATAAATATATGTATGTGAGGGTAAAACTAAATACTACACCACAAGATACATGTGTATATCGGATCATATCGAAACTGTTGCTTACATGAATATACAGGTGCATATATAGATAGTTATGTCTGCTACAAATAACTACAATAAATGGCATGTGTACAAATATATGTTTGAGTACAGCTATTTGAAACCATTAAAAAAAAAGGTACCACAAGATAAATGGGAAGTGCAAACCATGCAACTATTGCTCAATGTACTTTTGGGTATTAAGTGCAGCTAACAACTTTACCAAGATATAGATAGAATATATATACACACATACACACACACATACACATACATTTTGCTATTAAAAACAAATGCCTGCTCTCCTTCCCATCACTCCTCCGTCTCAACACACACATACACCTACACACACATACACACATTTTGCTATTAAAAACAAATACCTGCTCTCCTTCCCATCACTCCTCCGTCTCAACTCAAACCTATCTGACTATGAACTCCTAAACATCCTTCTGAAAGTCCATCCCTCCTTTATAGCCATACCACCCAACACGCACATGACCACTACTTACAAAAACCTTACTTCCACTTTTCAATTCCATTCCCATTATTCTATACCTACTGCAAACTACTAAACCTGCAAGAAATCAAGGGAACAAACTTAACATAACTAATGAACAAAAACACAAAATAGCGCCAACATACTAATTAATAATCATGGGTTGCGGAGTAGCTTTTACTTCCCGAAAAAGTTCGTCAATGTTATATCAGGGGTCTTAAGCACCAAATAAATACATGTGCGATTGCAGTTACTCTAAAAACTAAATATAGAACCAAAATACGATTCGTCATAAATACAGCAAAAGAAATACGATACCACTACGGGGAGTCTCATGTACATTAAAACATCGCATACAAACTGATACTAGTAGACCGGAGAGGTTCCTGGCCAAAACGTCTGGATCGAGTGCACGACTAGCAAATCAAAGCGAAGCTGCTGCATGCTTTGGGAATGAAGGCAGCGCCTACTTTAGAAGGGAAAGGTCAGCCCGATCCGCACTGGGCTCTTTGAAAGGAGCGATGCCACCGATAACCACGTTGAAAAAAAATCACGAGTAAGTCACTTTACGGCAGTACATTCGTTAACAAAACCCTTATACCACATTGGCGAGGAAGTGAAAACTACCACAGAGGATTTTGACAATAACTTTCGCAGGTCATTATCCCTAAACCCAAAAAGACGTTCTACAAAATATAGGAACCTATTCACAATAGACACTTACGTCTGATGTAGTCAACAATAACGGGCTCACCAAAACAAAGTTAAACGGGCTTAAGTCAAACTAGAGGAGGCCCTTCCAAAACCACATCTCCGTCTTCAAAATTTCAGCCATTATAGGATGGAAACATGTTTGACATTTTAGTACACGGTACTTCGACTGACAGCACACAAGTTCAAGTTGCCCAAAAAAAAGGGGGCATGGGAACCTCTTCGCTTCAAAAATGTGCCCAAAATGACAGCCTCTAGCACTCGTGACACGCTGAGGTCGCGGCCTCGAAAATGACATGATACAGTTTGAGACCGGTCAGCAATTAGCATATAAACTGATAGAAAACTGCATGAATTAAAAAGCTTTCCAGAAATGCCTTATGATAGCATGGAAGGCCGGGTCAAATGTGGTGTCAGCAGAAACAGGCCGCAGTGACAGCAGCGGGAAGAGCTCGGGGGAGGGAGGCTGACAGTGCCAGGAACGGCAGCGCAAGAAACGAAACCTAGTGCCACTGACAGCTACCCACGTGTGAGCGCTGGTGGGGGCGCGGTTATCAACTGCTAAGATCCCCAGTCGGTCGAAGACTACAGAACTACCTTTACCCAGAGAGGCGAGGCCCATTCTCTCTCAGCTGTCATAAGTCAAACGTACATGACACCACTAAAACGTACATGACACCACTTAACCGGACCCTGAACATGGTCAGCCGTGCCAATAAAGCCAAAAGACGAAAACGATAGAGATCTAAAGGTTTTGAATTCCAGGTTAATTCATTAACTTGATTAAAATCCATCCTTTCAGTAGACAAACTCTTACCCCTGCAGGCCTGGACTGTAGTTGCCACTCCTCCTCCTCCAGGGGGTTCCGGGGGAGCTCCGCGGGGCCCCATGCGGCAGTAGGTAATTCATGCCGTAGGTGCTTGCCTTGTTCTCGCGCTTCCGGCGGCCAGGGTGGTACTGGTGAAGGTGGTCATAGTAGTTTGGGTGGTGTAAGGGAGTGGTGGGCGCGGGTTCTGGCCGAGTACAGCCCGGACAGTGCACGGAGCGCCGATGCCGTGGGAGCTGCTGCTGCGGGCAGTGCGCCCGATGAGAGTTGATGTAGCCGGGGGGAGGGGGGCTGTCATGACCTGGGGAAGAAACGGGGGAGGGCGGAGGACTCATCTCGGCAGGGGTATTCAAGCAGAGATAGTGCGGGTAACAGCAGTCTGGGCCCCCTGGGGCACGGGAGCCCCCGGCGGAGGACCCACGCAAGCCTTGCTGGGAGGTCTCCCATATTTGCATCCAGAAGGCATTGGCAGGGCCCTTCTGCTCCGGCTGAATCCAGCCTACTCTGGGATCCATGCAGGGGCCGCGCGAGGGCTTCACAGAGGCACGGGTGCCATTCCCGGGCTGTCAGTGGGGCTAGGCGCGCGCAGGAAGGGAAGGTTATGGATGAACGTGATGTTAGGGGCGAGCTGTTGCTGTCTCAAGGATCCGCTCTCTGGCTCCTTCAAACTGAAACGCTGGACCAATGTGGCGGCGTCCTATAGCTCGAGCCGGGAGAGGAAGGAACTGCGCATGCGCGCAGGGAATTTAAACTTTTACTCCTCACGCCGCCTTGGCAACCGCGCACGCGCGGTCGCGATGAGACCCCTGTCCGCCCACCAGTGACAGCACGAGCAAGGAAAAGAGAGGACGCGCGCCTAATGGGAGGGATCAGGTTTCCTTTACAGCACACCCCGCGTAGAGGGGAGGGATTGCCACACGCTCGCCTCCCGGCACGGTGGTCCGGGAGTGCAGTAGGCCCTCCCCCCCTCCTCCATCCGTGGCCCGAGAACCTAGTATCAGGAGGAGGGGGTGTGACTTCAGGAGCGGACCGGCCACTGGCCGTTAGTGTTAGAATTCACATTGGAGAGGAAGTCGCGAGCTGTGACGCAACAGTCGTGTCTGCATGCGACTCCACGGGTATATTGAGCTATCTGGCTCGTTTCGAATTGGCGTGGAAGGTGACGGCTGAGGAAAATAGGCGAAAGTTTCCGCCATCTTGTAATTAAATGTTCCGCAAGCGAGATAGTGGAGTGTTCTTTCATGCCGCCCAATCCGTAAACAACCACAGTACTTTCAAGCGTTTTAACGCGTGCCTGTGATTTTTCACGTCAATATACAAAAATCTTGAAATACAACATTTTTTTTGTTTTGTTATTTAATCGAGAGTTGTTGCCTTCTCCAAGGACATTATCGGAAACCCCCGAGGCATTGCTTTTTGGGAAAAACGGTGAATTAGAATCTTCATGTTTTTTCTGCTTTTTGAGGTCAGTAGGCTCGTTGAGCTAGGGTGGGGCCAGTGCCAGATCGACACTTGAGAGCCTGGTGCTTGATTGACAACGATCAGTGCTGGCTGGGTCAACTCGCAGATTTACGAACAGTTAAGGGGAAGATCTTTTCGATAAAATAATAGTGGGAATTTAGCTTTCACATGCTCCTCTAGTGCAGTGAAGGATTGGGAGAAAACAAAAATATTTTTTTTCCCTGAGAAAAGGCTACAGTCTTTCGCCTGAATGGGGACTGTTGCCATCTGTTTAAATTGACCCTCACGATAGAATCGCTTTAATAAAGCTGGACCCTGTAGTTTTTCAGTACCAAGCATTATTTCTACATCTCGTCCCAGGCATTCTCTTTATTTATTTTTTTTATTTATAAAGTTTTGAATAGCGCTAGCTGGACCCTGGGGCATCAGAGCGCTTTACATTCACAAGAAAAGAAGATGCATTACATCGTAGAACATGAGGAGTCATAAAATATATAAGCAGATACATCACACTTAAATATACATTGGGGGAGTGAAGAACGTAGGTGTATTGAAACAGTCAGATGACACCCCCACCTCTCCAAGAAAGAGTCAGAGTGAGAGGGGAGACCATTAGTCTATCGATGTCTAGGTTGGTTGACGAGGTCAGGGAAGTATTGGTTGAGGAGGAGTAGTTTCAGGTCCTTTTTGAAGCAAGGGAATGAGGGGTTGCATCTGAGGTCCGTTGGGAGTGTGTTCCATATCCTGGGAACATTACCAGTGAAGGATCGGCACTGGGTCGCTTTTCTTTTCAGTTTCGGGGGTGATGAGAAAAAGTGAGTTGGTGCTTCTCAGAGTTCTTGATTTTCCTGCTTTAACCAGTTTGTTGTTCAGGTAATTGGGGGATTGGGTGTGAAGGGCCTTGTGAGTGATGCAGACCAGTTTGTAAATACATCTGCCTTCCATGAGGAGCCAGTTGAGAGATTTGAGGGTAGGTGTGATGTGTTCACATCTTTTTCCACCAGTTATGAGTCGAGCTGTCATATTAGGGACTGACCTTAGTGGGGCAAGGTGAGCTTTTGGTGCACCTGTTAGGATGGCGTTCCCGTAGTCTAGTTTAGAAAGGACTAGTGATTGTACAATTGTCTTAACCCCTTCGATGCTCATGACAAACTCAGCTCAGCTCGTCATGAGGCATAGTGCTCCTGTGCTCATGGCGAGCTGAGCTCGTCATGACCACACCCGTTTTTATTATGGCCCAGCAAAGGAGAGGGATATCATCAGCAGGGATGTGGTTAAGATCATCCTGGGGAATGAAAGGTTTAATTTTATTGAGGTGTTTTAGAGAGTACAATCCACCTTTTACAGAGTTCTTGATGTGGTCTTTCATTGACAGGTTCTTATCCAAGATAATGCCTAGAGATTTTACTGAATCCGATAGGATAAAGGAGCAGTTTAGAGCATTACGTTTTTGAGCCAGGCTTAGATAGGTTGGTGGTTACTTTTCGGGGAGAACAGTATTAAATCCGTTTTGTCCGGGTTCAGCTTTAAATGGTTTGCGTTAAACCAGGATTGGATCTTGGTAAGCGTGGTATTGAGGTGTAGGTTATCCTTAGGAGATTTGATTTTGTGGTATATTTGGGTGTCATCGGCATATAGGTGGTATTGAACCCCTGCTTGCTTCAGAATAATTGCAAGGGGTTCCATGAAGATATTGAAGAGGGATGGCGAGTCAAGCGCTGTACAAAAATAAATAACATAACATAGTTTCATTTGCTCCCCTTTCAGCTGCAGGAATATTGCTAGGCAGCGCCAAGATGCCCCCGGGCGAGTCGAGCGCTATACAAAAATAACATAACATATGGTGAGAGAATTGATCCGTGAGGGACTCCAAGTTTGACACGTGACGGTGCAGAGAGGCAGGAGTTGATTTTAATTTGTTGCGAACAGTGCTGAAGGAAGGAAGTGAACCATTTAAGAACTGTGTCATTAATGCCAGAGCGTCTATTCAGAGTCTCAAGTAAAGCTGTATGGTTTATTGTGTCGAATGCCGCTGATAAGTCAATAAGGATGAGGAGACAGGCCTCACCTTCATCTAAGGCTCTGTGGATATCATCTGAGATATTGAGCATCGCTGTTTCAGTGCTACAACCTTTCCTGAAACCCGATTGCAGGGGTCCAGCAGGTTGAATTCGTCCATATGTTTGTTAAGTTGAGAACGTCCAGTGCCTAGATTTGACAGGACGTATAGAATGGTTTCTGACATGTGAGACAATATTAAACAATATGAGGTGGTGATCGGACCAGTCAATGGGAGAAATCGATCTCAGAGAGATCCGCTCATTTTTGGTGATGATCGAATCCAGTGTAGCTCCTTTGATGTGTGTTGGTCCATTGCAAAGTTGTTTATTTCAAGCAGGGTGGCAAGGACCTGTGTAGTGGTGTCTTCTGGGTTGTTCTGGTTAATATTGAAGTCACCCAGGAACACGTCTTCTGTGTCTGATATTGAGCATCGCCGTTTCAGTGCTACAACCTTTCCTGAAACCCAATTGCAGGGGTCCAGCAGGTTGAACTCGTCCATATGTTTGTTGAGTTGTTGGAGAACGCATTTCTCTAATGTTTTAGCTAGGAACGGTAGGTTTGAGCTAGGTCTTAGGTTGTTGAGCTCGTTGGGATCGGCACCTGGTTTCTTGAGTATGGGGGTGATTTTCCCTAGTTGTAGGGAGTCTGCGACACAACCTGATGCGAGAGATGAGTTAATTATTTTTGTCCAGAAAGGGGTAATGATGAGGTTGAGATTTTTTACTATTGAGGATGGGAGGGCGTCCACAGTGTGGGAAGATGGCTTTAAGCTGGTAATTATATTGAAGACTTCGATTTCTGACGTGAGTTTGAAGTTTGACCAATTAGCGCCATTCTTCAGTTCTGGTCCAGTGCCTAGATTTGACAGGACGTATAGAATAGTTTCTGACATGTGAGACAATATTAACCCCTTCCATGCTCATGACAAGGTCAACTCGTCATGGGTTTTACCTGCGCTTGTACTTATGACGAGTTGACCATGTCATGAACAATGGGATTACTCATAATCCAGCACCGGGGGGCAAAACGCCTTAGCATCCAAGGTGTTAAACAATATGAGGTGGTGATCGGACCAGTCAATGGGAGAAATCGATCTCAGAGAGATCCGCTCATTTTTGGTGATGATCGAATCCAGTGTAGCTCCTTTGATGTGTGTTGGTCCATTGCAAAGTTGTTTATTTCAAGCAGGGTGGCAAGGACCTGTGTAGTGGTGTCTTCTGGGTTGTTCCGGTGAATATTGAAGTCACCCAGGAACACGTCTTCTGTGTCTGTTAGGGAGAAGTGAGATAATATGTCGGTTAGCTCTTCAGTGACGATGGCACGTTCACCGGGAGGATGATAGATGGTGTGAAATTTGGGCGTGGTGCCTTTGATTGTAAGTTCAACACCTAGGTACTCCAGAGTTTGGTATTCCGTGGATTTTAATCTGGTAAGTTGTATTCCTTCTTTGTAAATAATAGCTAGGCCGCCACCTCTTTTGATCTGTCTGTCGTGTCTGATGATGTTGTAGCCTGGGGGGTGAGAAGGTCAAGGATGGGGGTAGAATGGTCATTGAGCCATGATTCTGTGATGAATGCGATGTCTATTTCCTCCACGAGTAAAACTTCAGCAATCTCTGTGGCGTGTTGAACTGCTGATCTGCAGTTGAGGAGCATGCACGCTAGGGAACGGGGGGGCTCAGTGTTGGTGTGTTCTGTAGGTATAGACGTGTATAGAGCAAGGGGTCTTGGCGAGCTGGCAGGTCTAGGTATTCTGTTTGTGCTCACTAAAACAGGGATAGCAGAAGGGGCCGTGATCTGGCTTATTGTGAGATGCGAGTCGTTGATCTCCTCTGCTTCTCGTGCTGAGATAGGGCAGAGAGTTCGGCTAGATCGGTGAGCCTGCTTCCTCATAGGGATGGTGGGCCAAGGTGTACCAGGCAGGGTCATGGGCGAAGTTGTACGGCAGCCCTAATTATGTGAGCAAGGTGGTTTAAACTGGTAGGCGAGGTCTTGTTGAAGGTGTAGGATATCTGCCGCTAGTGTTGAAAGTGAGCCCATAATTCTATCGATGCCCAGGCTGCTGGCGCAAACCGCCTCTTAGTTCCCATTCTGAATAGTTACCAAAATAAAGAGACGGGCGCTGGGAGCAGGAATCAAGAACAGAGTTTATTTCTCATGAGGAGAGCCAGTCATTTCGGACACGAAACACAGTGTCTTTCGGGAGGTGCTCTAACAAGTGAGCTTGAGACTCTTGCTTTTATACATTGCAGAACATTTGATGATACAATCAGGTCAGTATGTCGCAAAAGGAAAACATTCCTATAATCCTCGTGATGATCCTACTCCACATACGTTCACAATGGGGACCCTTGACCTGCTGATAAGAGGGGAGGGCGATCGTGCAGCTGAGTGTGTCGTAGGATGTGTGCGCCTGATCATGGCCCAGGGGGTGGGGTGGCTAGGCATACAATAAGGGCAGTAAATGGTATCTCCTGGCTTAGGCGATGGCCTCGGACATGTGTGGTCAGCCGAACTCGGGGGAAGGGGTCATCAAAGGAGTGGTATTCATGCCTACGTGGACAATCGAGCGCGGAGGGATGGCTCGTCAATAGAGGGGCATTCATGGAAGGGAAGGGGGTGCTGGTCAGGCGCGGCCGAGACTCTCAAGGACAGGGCTTTGCGGAAGAAGAGGGTTTATGACTTGCTCATATGAGGAGAAGGAGGGGGGGGGTCAGGGTGCATGCAGGGCCAGAGTCGCGCAGAGAGAGAGAGAGAGAGAGAGAGATCTTATGACCTGTACATGAGAGAACAGGGGCAGTCAGATACAACTGGGGGGGGGGGCTATGTCAGCTGAGGCGAAGGATGCTTCTTCGAGAGGGAAATGAGGAAGGCCTGGGTCGAGCGGGAGGGTTACCTTTTCACATCAGGATCGTGCAAAGGGAAAGGGTTTCGTGGTCTATACATGAGAGAGAGAGTGCAAGATACGCGCAGGAGGGAAGCTGGGGATTCTAGTGGGTAGGGAGGCCATGGTGCCTGGAATGGCTGTACATAGGCATAAGGGTACGGGTTCTTACTGACAGGGTGATATGATCAATAATTTACAGTATCTATGGAGCCCACAGGGAGAGGAGTGGGAGAAGAAGGGAAATGAATGCTGTCTATGTAAATCGGTTTCGTCTGATTTCACAGTCGCCCCTTTTTACATAGCAGCAATCATTTTCGCAGCTGATGGCATTACAGGTAGACAAGCATCGTTGACGAATTAGCACTTTGTCGATACTAACATGTGACGTACAATCATAGACAGTCAAGGTGATGGGAAGAATACAGTACATAGGAAATTACTTCTTCGTTGTGTTCCTGGCAATTAAACGCACTACATCGCATAAATCTTTCTGACTTAAAAAAAATGTGACCAATGAACAGTTTTGACCAGATAGTTGAGAGCGGAATTCAGTTCAATACACAAGATCTCTTCGTCACAGTGTCTTTTATCAGCGAGCCATCACTGGTAGGCTCTAATCCGGGTACTTTCGTTGGCGCTGTTGAGCACCGGCGGTGGAGCTATAGGTCCAGCTCGGTTCGATCCTTACGCGTTGCAGGGTGCGGTCAGTCCTCTGCTGTTAGACCACAGTCCTGTTCCCTAAACAGTCCGTTGGCGGCGCCTTATGCTCGGCACCTATAGTTCTGTGGCAACACCCTCTTCCCATATAATTGCAGCTTTTTCCTTTGGCAGAAAGTCACGTGGGAAGGTGGGTGGATGTGGTTCAAATAGTCGATAGGAGAAAGAGCGAGCGGAGTTGGGTCAGAGTTCCTGGGACACACAAAAGGGACCAAGGGAGCAAAGGATAACAAGCAGGCAGGCCCATCAATCGGGCCCAAAGAAGGCAGACGGAGACTCCAGGCACACGTGGGTTAGCAGTCGGAGGGCTTCGAGGCGGCCCGTCATTTTTCATTTTCCACGTTGAAATTGCGGTCTCGTCCCGTGCCTTGTCGCTCTGCAGCTCCACTTCTGGTCGATGTCATACGTGTCCCAAGGTCTGCAGTCAGGCTGAACGTCACCTCTGACCCATCTCCTCCGGTGATCGTGAATCTTTGAATGGGTACAAGACAACGTTTTAGAGAAATGGCAGAAGAAGACATCTACGCATATGAATTCCTCCCTCAATCCTCCGCATTTGAGTTCTTATGCTCATCGGTCACAGTCAGAGGTCTATTACCAAGTAGTGCATGTATCAGCATTCCTACTGAGTTTATGGCAGGTTTATTCATTGTCCTATTTATAACTCACATGAGGATAAATGACATTTCCATCAACTGTGCGTCACATCATATTCAATATTACAGAGCATTTCCTTTCAGGAACAATCATATTTTCAGACAGGGCGGGGGTGCTATCATCGAGAGTCGGGCAAAACAACATTTCCTCAAGGGTCAACAGCTACTCATGGTCATTATGTTTATACCCGGGACAGCAGAAGTTGTTCTATCAAAAATGGGGCAGGGATGCTTCGGGCGCTTGCGCTTGGGTGTAAAGGGGGTGGGACAATCTGGGTATTGGGTGTCAGTCTAGACGTTGGCGCTCGTTTCTGAAGAACAGACATAGGATGCCATTGACATACAGTTCCCCTATAAATGGCCAGATTTGGGGGACTTTAGTCGTCTTACCTGTCCTTTCTATCTCGGCCAATTCAAGTTCATTCATTTTACAGAAAGGAGAGGCAGTAACATGGCGAGAGATGTTCATTTTAGTTTCGGTCAATTTCGCTGAACACCTTTGCGTTCAAATATGTATCAAATCAGACTGGTGCCGGTGGGGCACAATTTTACCAAAAGAGGGAGAAACAAATAGGGAGACTCTCATAGAGAGCGAGAGTCGTCCGCAATCTAAACGAGCCATTTGGTACACGTATGACATGTAAGGAGACAGAGAGAGATAGAGAAAGAGATAAAAAGGAGCGGAGAGAGAGAGAGAGATAGGGAGAGAGAGAGAGACGTGTACGAAAATAGGTCATTTAGTGCGCTCACAACACAGAACGGCAAAGGTCAGGTGACCTATGGATACAGACAGAGGGGAGACATAAATTCGTACGTTACATACACACAAACTCAGACAGGGAAGACAGCACATATATTACGCATGTACGAGACATTCACGACAAGACAGGAAACAAGTGTTAGTCTACAAGATCTGTTTTTATATTTTCTACATATCGTTACTATCCTATTTATCTACGTGCTTAGCTCTTTCTGCCCTTCCCCCCTTTCCCTTCTCGCGTGTCATGCCTGCGAGCGTTCCCAATTACCAATACTCACACCTCGGTTGGTCGATCAGAGATTAACCTGGTTGCGCTAGTTACCCATGGTTGGATCTTAAACCATTTTTCAGTTCCTTCCTTTGGTGGAAAGTTCTCCAGGCTGAGGTAACGGCAAGTATTGATCGGGAAAACAGTCGGACAGCTTGGCTATATCTGCAAGAGTGTGAGAAAGGGGGCAGTGCATTTTGAACATCGGCAACATTTTCTAACTTCCTAGGCGGGTGGTGCCGTGGCAACCCTTACCCGTACAATTTTTCTTTGTCCTTTCCCTACCTAGTCAAAACGTCCAGTCATTTCATTTAACGCGTCGTTTCTAGTCAATTTTATTTTTGTCATTCGGTACTTGTCCAGTCTCTATGTCAGTCCATCCTCCCGTTGCTATGCTCTAAGGAGGAACAGTCATGTTTAAGCCTACGTCTTTTTTAAAAAAACTTTTATTTGTCCTAAGGACCATGCTCATATTCCCTTTTTCCCCCTCTCATCGGCGGTTCGGTCGTCGTCCATCCATACATCAGCCAGTGTTCCGACGTGACCTGCAGAAGGGAGGAGAAAGAAGGGGTGGGGGGGCAACATTCAAAACCTCATCAACGTGCAGTAATCCGGAAATGCTTTACCTACCACATACTCGACCTATTTCCACGTAGTGCACTTCCCTACCATCACGGCGTTTAAGCCCAGATGGACCAGAAAGGTCAGACAGATAATCATTGACGATCTGTGTGACATGAGCTACCTGGTCGTAACCCCCTTCCATCGGGTACAAGGGTGGCGGTCAGGTGGCATTCCTGTGGTGTCGTTTTAGGGCTTCTAAAGCACTTTTCCGGCTGCCTGTGACACATAGTGTGGCTGCTGAATATCGGGTCCTTTTTAACCCCTTACCTTCATCATACTTTCTCGTCGCTCATAGTAGTAATATATTCAAAACTCATTAATGCAACCGCTACAACTATGCTTTCGTTTTCAAAATACTTTTAATAAAAAGTGTTGACACATAAATACAGGCCTACAACCCGGTGGACTAGCCGCGGAGCAGATTGGATCTGTACATAAGGAGAACAAAGCTGGTGGCAGTTCATTGCATAAAGTGCGGCAGTGCAATAAAATCGTATTAAACTCCCCTACAGAGCAGGCATGATGTATGTCAGTAATTCATCTTCAACAAATTCATAAATACATTGTCCAATGTTCATTCATTACCTTAAATTACACCAATTCATTTTTCAACTCATAATCGGTACCCACCCTTAAGTCAATTCATTGTCCAAGCACATACTCAATATCCTTCATATCTACTTTCATTATCCAGACGTTATATATATCTCGGGGTAAAAAGCTTGCGCAATCAGGGTGCAACAAAGTTCATTAAAAACGTCTCATTTTGTGTCGGCGCCATTTTGGGTGGGGTCAGGCAAGTTCCAGCACAGTCAGAGTATCTCTAGTCTCGCATGGTTGGCCCAGAACTTTCCATTGGCAGTTCAGAAAGTCTCGTGCAATGTGGTTAACAGTCTAACAAATATGGACCATGAGTCAAAGAGTGGGAAGGGCGGCAACAATTTTCCTACCGGGTCATTCTGGTGTTCCTCCGGAACTGAACAAGCCTGTGCCGTGGCGGCATCTTAGCCATTTCCGATCCGAGTCTGGTGCCGGCAGGAGTAGCACCGATGTCGTGGTTCCCAGCGAAGGGGGCGGGGGCACCCATGCAGAGGGTCGGGGGCCCCCCGGCTCTTATAGAATCTTCAAGGTCGAGGAGAGGCGATATGGAGCGGGTGCCCGTCCTGGGCAGAAGACCTCTTTTTGATGTTGACCCTCTTTAAGCAAAGAGTGTTGGGGTGTCGCTGGAAGCCTCCACCTGGAGGGAGGTGGGGGAGGGTCGTTCGCGCCACCTCCCCCTTCCAGCGACCCCGCGCCGTTCTCCGGCTCCATCGTTTTCGACATTGGCCGTGCCAGCCATTGATGATGGGGGGGGGGGGTGGTCGGCGGCTGAGGCAAGACAGCTCCCTCTCTCCCCGCGGCCTGCAGGGCGGCAGAAGGGAGAAGATGGAGAGGTCCTTGTCATCCTTTGGACCGCCTGCCCAACATCATCTCCTCCGGACCGTGGCCAGGCGAGTCCCTCGTGCCTCCAGGCCTCGCCTTCCGGATGGGCGTAACCGCGGACCTGTTGCACTTCGGGAGCTTCCGGAACGGGGGTAGGTACCTATTGAGTTGTTTCTATTTCATGTGGCCGTTATTTGGGCGGGGCGGGCAATGAGGCAGACATGTTGGGAACAGGAACAGGCAGTGAAGCCTAGCTACCTCGTGGCTATGTTCTGCTATCGAATCTTTTCGCCATTTTACATTTCTTATTACGAATTATTTCTAATGTTTCTTATTTTTGGTGAAGTCAAAAGCTCATCAGGGGGTCACTGACTTAGCCTGATTTCTTTTTATTTTTCTTTCTCTTCCTTAGCGTGTTTCGAGCTAAAGCTTTCTGTTAGGAGGGAACGGTGATCACTTCATATTTTTATGTGTCCTTTTCACTAGGGGGGTACATCTGGACGGACCAGACGAGTCCCCTCCAATAAATGGTCCGGGGTGGAACGAGATTTATCGATCAAAAGGGGAACATATATTCCTTCATTAGGGTATCATCCTGGACAGACCGAGTGATGTACTTCCACTTACTAGGGTAGCCTCCTGGACGGACCAGTCGGTCTATTTTTCTACTAAATGGCCCATGAGTAGAGAGCATATGTCCTCCATAAGGGTAGTCTCCTGGGCGGACCATGCGAGCTACCCCACAATTACCAACCAGTGGGGAGTGGGTAGGACTGACGAATTCACAAAGGGGCATAACCTACCCTTTTCTACTTGCAAAGACTAGACAGAGTGTTTCTATTTCACGTTGTTTGCAAATAGAAAATACCTCAAACGAAACAATTCCTGAGACAACAATGTCCAGGCAACCAACCAACCAATGGGGAGAAAAACAGGCATGACGGATTACAACGGGGACAAATGTCTGCATTACCTGCCCTTCGCTATCCAAAAAGGAAGACAGAATATTTCTACTCGTCTCAGTTTGTAGACAGGGAAGATCTCAAAGAGCAACAATCGATTATTAATCGACTTCAAACAATTCAGTGGGGAGAAAAGTAGGCATGACGGATTACAACGGGGACAAAAGTCTGCATTACCTACCCTTCTCTATCTGCAAAGAGGGACGACGTTCCTATTCGCCGCTGTTTGCAAACAGAGAATGTCTCGTTCTCAAAAGAGAACCAATATGTCAAGTAGCCCTCAAAGCTAACTGAACCAATACCAACAATGCCAGTATACAAATACCGGTTTTCAATACAAACAATCAATCAATCAGGTGGACAGAGCCACCCTACCAATCAGGCGTAAAAACACCCTACTTAATCTTACCCGGACCGGACCATACGGACAGTTCTTCGACTCCCTCCTCCAGCGCCCGATCGTTCTCTTACTCCATGTAGCATTCCTGTGGGATTCCAGTCAGGACAATAGGTCACTCAAGAGAGGTCCGTTCAGAATTGGTGAAGTTCTGTCGATCGGCAGCCGGGCTAGGGCCCTCTCAAGGCAGGTATACTCCGATCATTTTAGACGTTCACTTCTTCGTCTGGATCTCTCTTACCGAACCCTATGTCACTGATGGACCCCGCGTTGGGGCGCCAATTGTTGAAAGTGAGCCCATAATTCTATCGATGCCCAGGCTGCTGGCGCAAACCGCCTCTTAGTTCCCATTCTGAATAGTTACCAAAATAAAGAGACGGGCGCTGGGAGCAGGAATCAAGAACAGAGTTTATTTCTCATGAGGAGAGCCAGTCATTTCGGACACGAAACACAGTGTCTTTCGGGAGGTGCTCTAACAAGTGAGCTTGAGACTCTTGCTTTTATACATTGCAGAACATTTGATGATACAATCAGGTCAGTATGTCGCAAAAGGAAAACATTCCTATAATCCTCGTGATGATCCTACTCCACATACGTTCACAATGGGGACCCTTGACCTGCTGATAAGAGGGGAGGGCGATCGTGCAGCTGAGTGTGTCGTAGGATGTGTGCGCCTGATCATGGCCCAGGGGGTGGGGTGGCTAGGCATACAATAAGGGCAGTAAATGGTATCTCCTGGCTTAGGCGATGGCCTCGGACATGTGTGGTCAGCCGAACTCGGGGGAAGGGGTCATCAAAGGAGTGGTATTCATGCCTACGTGGACAATCGAGCGCGGAGGGAGGGCTCGTCAATAGAGGGGCATTCATGGAAGGGAAGGGGGTGCTGGTCAGGCGCGGCCGAGACTCTCAAGGACAGGGCTTTGCGGAAGAAGAGGGTTTATGACTTGCTCATATGAGGAGAAGGAGGGGGGGGGTCAGGGTGCATGCAGGGCCAGAGTCGCGCAGAGAGAGAGAGAGAGAGAGAGATCTTATGACCTGTACATGAGAGAACAGGGGCAGTCAGATACAACTGGGGGGGGGGGGCTATGTCAGCTGAGGCGAAGGATGCTTCTTCGAGAGGGAAATGAGGAAGGCCTGGGTCGAGCGGGAGGGTTACCTTTTCACATCAGGATCGTGCAAAGGGAAAGGGTTTCGTGGTCTATACATGAGAGAGAGAGTGCAAGATACGCGCAGGAGGGAAGCTGGGGATTCTAGTGGGTAGGGAGGCCATGGTGCCTGGAATGGCTGTACATAGGCATAAGGGTACGGGTTCTTACTGACAGGGTGATATGATCAATAATTTACAGTATCTATGGAGCCCACAGGGAGAGGAGTGGGAGAAGAAGGGAAATGAATGCTGTCTATGTACATCGGTTTCGTCTGATTTCACACTAGGGAGTCTATTTTCTGCACTATTCGGGTCAGTAAGTGGGTAAGTGCGCTGCAAGGGCATTATGCCTTCATCTGTAGTAGTCTATGACTAGAGTTAGTGGAGGGCGAGAGTAGGCGGTTGTGAGTTTGATAGGCTTCATTGGGGTTAGGAGTGGGGATAGACTGGAGGAGAGGAGTCAGGTCATTGTTGCTTCTGGTCAAGGTGTTAGGTGGAGGTGTTGTACATCTAGGGTCCAAGGGCGACGACAGAGAAATGTTTGGGCTGTGGGTTGTTTGAGTATGTGGCGGAGGGTTGGGGCGGGGGCGTGTGCAGTGTTTTGAGGGGGGTCAGTATCCAAGGACCTGTCGGTGACGTAGGATAGGGAGATTGTTTGGGTAGTAGGTGTAGTGGCAGTAGTGGAGTTGGGGATAGTTTGCTTGGGAAGAGTCGGGACTCCTGAAGTTGAGGGGGGGTATGTGTAGAGACTTCAGTAACTGAATGATTGGCTATTGGGTCGGATCTAATTGGCTCAGGATCCACCTTGTGGTGATTCATAACTGTGCATTTGCTGGACCTGATGGTCCCGGTTGGAGCCATTGTAATGGCTGTTTGACGGCAGAGAGTGATGATAGGGGTAGTGTGGTTATAATTAGTGATGGTGGATGTCCAAGAGTTGTGATGAGGGTCGTCTAGGGTTGGAGCTTGGGATGGTTCAGGGTTAGCTGTCGGGGGGGGGGAGGGTTTGTGAGATTGGGTTTGGTGGTCCTGAAGAGTTGGAGAGGAGAGTAGTGTTGGGAAGTGTCGATCAAAAGTGGTGAGGTGCGGGTCCGTGGCCTGTATCAGAATGTTTCCTGTTCTGAAGATGGAGATTGTGAGTTCCCCTTTAAAGGTAGTGTGCTAGGGCCTGTAAATCAACTGCTACTAGTGGGCCTGCAGCACTGATTGTGCCAACCACGTGAGTAGCCCTTAAAAGGTAACTCATACCTGCTATTGCAGATTCTGCACACAGTTTGTAACTGCCATGTCGACTTGGCGAGTGCACCCACTTGATACAAATGAACTGCCTCTTTTAACGGTTGCAACCAATACACAATCCTCATGGCTACATTTGAAAGCATTGCAAGTACAACAGAAAATCTTGCAGAAACCAAAGCATACACGTCGGAAGAAGCTACTGAAATTTACGCTTTGATCACAGCTACCAAAACATTTGAAACCCAAGAAGGATCCATTACACAGCATCTTAAACATTTGGAATTTATTTGTCAGAGAATTGAACCAAAGACTCCATGCATCTACACTGATCCAATACCACAAACATAGTAGAAAACCACGTGGTTTGCGATTAGCTATTACACCCATGCTTTTTCGCTTTCAGTTCAATAAACCATTTATGGATAGATGGTGTGCAGTGCTTAATATGTGCTCACTGGACTTAATCCTATTGATAGTAGAAGAACTTTCTAAAACTATCCGGGAACCTGAGGAAGAGATCTATAACGTAAAACAGGACTTATCAAAACGCATGGAAACAGAAGATTGGTCTAGCACCTTGGAACAAATAAATATAAAACTTGAGAACTACGGCAAAGAAGTTCAAGAACAAAAACTCTGAAAATTTAAAAGGGATACTATTGATTACCGGCTTAACTAAGTATATACATGGGCAGACATTTATTCCCAACGAAGACCCAATAAAAATCCTCATTCCTCATTAGAGGAAAGCATTGTCTCATACTGTGATATACAGCCAACCAGACCACCTTTGAACGTTGAAGCAACAAGAGGTGAAGTTACCACTACCAGCCGATCGGGAACTGATACCAGCGACACTCAAGTGATAAGTTACACTGAATCTTTTTTATCCAAAGGCCTACAACCAGCACAACCACCGGATCCAACTCCAGCAAAATTGGGCGGAGGTCCTTCAAAATCCGCAGAGGAAAAAGAAAAAGCTAAAGAAAAAGTTCGACAAAACTTACGGAGCCAGAAACCATTGTCATAAACATTTCTTCGCAAATTCTCTCAACCCACAAACTACAAATTTTGAACAAAGGAACTACATTTGTACCCATATACAACTCCACGGAACAGAATTGTCTATACCGCTTTATGTGTTCCGTGCGACAATGACATTTTTTGACAAAATCTTGATCAATCCAGTGACCAAAGAAGACCATGAGTTCTCTCAAACCTATAAGCACCATTACAGCACCGGTATCTCACCAAATGCCTGATTCATTTGAGTCACTAGTCAAGGACGACTTGCACAAATTGGAATTTAAACCACATAAAGGTCAAAACTTGTATAAATCTGAAAGACGCACCTTTAAACAATTGGCTAACAATGACAAATTAGTATTTCAGCCTGCCACCAAGGGAGTTACTCTTGTAGTTATGGACTCCACGTATTACATCAGGAAAGTACAGGGACATCTGGCTGATGAAACAACATGCCTCAAACTGGGTCATGATCCCACTGTGGAGATTTCACAAGTTCTGATTACAATTCTAGACCACGCACAGGACATGGATTGGATTTCAGTGAAAACCAAGAGCTTTCTCATTAAACAACTCCCCAAAAGCCAACATATATATATGTTGGCTAACATTCATAAACATCCTGTATACCAACCCTTCAGACCCATTGTGTCAGGGGGTGTGGGTCTATTTTTGAACCATTGGGCATCTACATTGATCAATTCCTACAACCAATTGTACGCTCATGGAAATCGTACATAAGACACACTACAAATTTTCTAGCGCGGTTACAGAATTTAGACATGACAAACATCAAAGATTGGACATTGTGTACCATAGATGTTACATCATTGTACACTTCAATTCCTTACGAAAATGACTTGATGCCATTGAATGGGCTCTCTTGAACCAACCGCAAATTTGTGTGCACAAAGTTTTTTTGATGGAATTACTGCAATTTTGTTTGCAGCACAGTTATTTCCTTTGGCACAAGGAATTTTTTCTTCAAACAAGTTGGACATCCATGGGCTTTGGGGGGGCTCCAACATACACCAATATTTTCATGGCTGCATTCGTACAAGAGCATATATATTTTTTTCTTTTATTTTTTTATATTTTTTCAATAACATTTTTATTAAAGTTTCTGGAAAACAACAGTGATCTGTGTATACAATTTTACATTCTTAATGTCACTTCTTTACAGATAATCGACATACAGTTCTACATTGGTGCATATATGCCTTTACTATTACTACATGTCATCATCCGAGTCGCTGTCTTCCTCTGGAGGCGTGCAGATGTTTCCCCTATATACCTTCCATTTTTCTCACACTCTTCCCCATTTTTTGGGACATTTCCTATTAATAAAAGTGGCCTTTTCCACTACCATGACCAAATCCATATTTTTACACCAATTTAATAACACCGGTACGGTCTCTACTCCCCACTTTTGCGCTATATTCAGTTTAGCTATTGTCATGCCAGTTGTTGCCCACTGGCGATAGGCGTAGTTAAGGTCTGTTGGTCCCTTGACATTGAGAAGGCAATATTTAGGCTCTAGCGGGATATGCTTCTCGGTGACTTCTGTAGTGGTTCTTACCACTGCCTCCCAATTCGGTACAAGTTTCTAGCAGTCCCATAAGGTGTGATAGAAGGTACCTACGTCCCCACATAGGTGCATGCAAGATGGGTCAGGAGTCCTCCCCATCCTGTGTAGTACAACCTGTGTCTAATAGATCCTATGCAGTATTTTAAATTGAACCATTCGTAGTCTAGAGGAGATTGCCACCTCAGGGTCATCCATGTCTCCCACCTTTGACTGCCAGGACTCCCTTAGCCGATCAAGTGGATCTGTCCAGTTATTAATGATTTTTCTATATGTTAGCGAGGTCGCTTGTTTATGCAGATAGTCGGTGAGCAGTCGGTCCTCTAAAGGGGATGATTCTGGGAGCATCTCAGCAGTAGGAAGGGCTGCTCCTATCACATGTTTATTTGCATATATCTGAACTGTTCGCTCGGGCCATTGTGTACTGCTCTTGCAAATAGGCAAAACTGACGACCTCTACATTACTTAAACAAATGAAGGAGTAACCACTAAGGGTACTAAATACCTGTATATTTACTGCAGTATTGAGGTACATGCCCTGCGACCCAATCTGGGACAATCCTTTGTCCTTAGAAGACCCCTCACACACCAACCTGGTTGGTGACATGCTTCATCATCGGGGTCCCAAACCGAGTGCCATCCAGGTGTGCTACGACACCTTATTACAGTGGAGCTGGTTATTTTTGTTTATATGTGATATTAAAAAGGGGGGGTTTTAAAAGTTGTCTCAACACTACCCACTCAAAGACTTTATTCTGGAGTGGTTGGACAACCAGTAAAAAAATATATACAGTTATATTTACATGTGGCACCTTTGCCTGATTAGGTAGGCTGTGGTGTCGGAAAAAAGACGTAGGTGAAGTTTTTTAAAAGGGTAGGTCTACATGTTTCAACCTTCGTGTGATTGTAGAGGTTTTCATCAGGACCAGTGTATTTCCGGCTGGGTGGTCTACACACGCTAAGGTGTATCCTGCCCAAGCCAGGTGATGTAAGTGAAATCACAAACCGGTGATTTCTAAAAAGTATTGTTCTCCGTGTAGTCTCGAATAAAAACCTGTTGAGAAAATGGGGAGAGAGGGTGCGGTGAGGGCATGCTAATCTAGTGCAAACATGCAGAAAAAATGTGATTTGTGCACTGTGTAGGAAAAAGCCAGTTTACGGACAGGAGAAATCATAACTGGAGTAGGCTTACGTGCTATTAGTGAAAGTACACGCGTCTACTGCCATCCAGTTGTGTTGTATCGTGACTGATAGAAAAACGATTGCCGCTGTACCTGTGAGTGTCCGGAACATGAGTGGGTAAGGCTCATGAGGAAATAACTTTATCCGTGTCCAAGCCCCGTTAGCGGAGCTTGCCGTGATTTATACGAACAATAAATATAGTAATGCGGCGAAAAACAGATCTATAAGATCTATTTAAAACACACACACAACAACACTAGCATACAGGCAGCACAAGCAGTCATACACATGCGAACAGGTATAAGAAACATTCTCACTCTAAGCACGCTGATTCAGGGCTTCATGAGCTCCCCCGACCCTGCTTTACAGTGTAACCACCATCTAGAACAGAAAGTGGTAGGGAAGTGAGAGGATCTGGACGGTTCCGTCGAACCTAGACTCATCGAGTCGGGAGATTGTTTAAAAGCTTACTTGTGGCATCAGGAAGTCAGGCTGATTAGCCTAGCAGCGGGTCGCTCGGGAGCTCCGTGGGAGTGAAGTACGGGCTCTAGTGCGAAGCTTAAGTATACTTCCGTGTTTGCCGGGAGTGGGCGTGGCGTAGTCACGTGTTGCCCGGTTGCTGGGGTAACTAGTGCTCGAGTCAGACGCCAGGTTTGCGCAGCCTCAGACGGTTGTGCAGCCCTGTTAGCACTGGGAGCATGAAAGTTTTAAGATAAATAAATGTAAGAAAACAAAGAAACGCTCTTCAGCATAGTGTTTTGACAGAGGTAATTAAAGGTAAGGGAGATTATCAGAAACTGGATCTTTTCTTGATCCTGCAGGGGATAGAAACTTGTAACGGGTCAGTTTTTCATGAAATTGAAGCCGATATAGAACAATGGTTTTAACTGGAGAGCACTGTGTTCCAGGGAATATTGTTGTCAAGACCTGTGATCTGGGTGGACAGTCTATATATCCAACGTTGCTCTTTTTCATAGAGTCGTTGTGATAGTCTGTCGCCACGTGTTAGCTGTTCTATGACAGTCCATGTCATATCATTGTGCGTATGGTTCATGGAAAGGTAGTGCTCAGTCAGTTTAGTCAGAGATTTTTTGCACCGAATGGTGCTTCTATGTTCGCCAATTCTTTGCTTGACCTTCCTGCCGGTCATACCTACGTAGCAAAGTTTGCAGGGACAGATGATAAGGTATACTACGTTTGTTCTGTTACAGTTAGTGTGGGACCTGATGGTCCAAGTTTTTCCTGGTTCCAAAGAAAGAGTTTTTGTGTTTTCCGTCAGGTGGCACACGCTGCAATTGCCGAATTTGTAGTTCCCAGTGACGTTTGGGAGGCCCCACGCATTCAGGACTGTAGAAGATAGTGTATCAAGGTTTTTGGGTCTAGTATTCACGCACACGTCCCTTATGCTCCTGGCTCGTTTGAAGGAAAAAAGGGGCTTTTCCCATTTCATGTTGCCAGTGTTCAGTATTTTCCAATGTTTCTGGATGGCTTTGGTCACACTGTTTGATGCCGGGCTATAAGTGGTCACACAGGTCAGTGGAATGTCATTGTTAGTCTATGTGACATCTTCCAGAAGTATCTCACGTTGCTGGTTTCTGGCTCTTATTTGGCATTTGCTTAGGATCTTTTTTGGGTAACCTCTCGACTCCAGTTTAGAAGTAAGATCTTTTGCTTGTTCTCGGTAGTCGTTCAGATTGCTACAGTTCCGGCGTATTCGAAGGAATTGCCCGTATGGCAGGTTTTTTCTCAGTGGTCTGGGGTGAAAACTATCAAACCTAAGCAAGTTGTCTTTTGCTGTAGGTTTGTAGTGGGTTTTAGTGTGCAGATGTCCATTTTCCTTGTTGATTACCAGATCCAGAAAGACCATGTTTGTGGGGTCTTTTGTGTAGGTGAACCTCGAATAATCATCCCTGGAGTTGAGCTAGTCAAAGAAAGAAAGTAAAGTTGCTTCTGATCCCTGCCAGATGACAAAAAATGAGCTTTAGTTTCCAGAAAAAGGTTGCCAGTTCGCAGTGTAAAAGGAATTTGTCCAATCTAGGTGTCGGGACATAACCGAGTCCTTTATTAAGGACTTCTATTTCAGTTGTTGACAGAGGTCTGGTGGCCAGGTTGGTTACTAGATTTAGCCTTTTTCGAAAAGAAACCCTACACTAATCTCAACAAAAGAGAACGGAATCAAACAGTGTGACCAAAGCCATCCAGAAACATTGGAAAATACTCAACATTGGCAACATGAAATTGAAAAAGGCCCTTTTTTCCTTCAAACGAGCCAGGAGCATAAGGGACGTGGTCGTGAATACTAGACCCAAAAACCTTGATTCACCATCTTCTACAGTCCTGAATGCGTGGGGCCTCCCAAACGTCACTGGGCACTACAAATGCGGCAATTGCAGCGTGTGCCACCTGATGGAAAACACAAAAACGCTTTCTTTGGAACCAGGAAAAACATGGACCATCAGGTCCCACACTAACTGTAACAGTACAAACGTAGTATACCTTATCATCTGTCCCTGCAAAGTTCGCTACGTAGGTATGACCGGCAGGAAGGTCAAGCAAAGAATTGGCGAACATAGAAGCACCATTCGGTGCAAAAAATCTATGACTAAACTGACTGAGCACTACCTTTCCATGAACCATACGCCCAATGATATGACATGGACTGTCCTAGAACAGCTAACACCTGGCGACAGACTATCACAACGACTCTATGAAAAAGAGCAACGTTGGATATATAGACTGTCCACCCAGATCACAGGTCTTAACGACAATATTCCCTGGAACACAGTGCTCTCCAGTTAAAACCATTGTTCTATATCTGCTTCAAGTTCATGAAAAACTGACCCGTTACAAGTTTCTATCCCCTGCAGGATCAAGAAAAGATCCAGTTTCTGATAATCTCCCTTACCTTTAATTACCTCTGTCAAAACACTACGCTGACGAGCGTTTCTTTGTTTTCTTACATTTATTTATCTTAAAACTTTCATGCTCCCAGTGCTAACAGGGCTGCACAACCGTCTGAGGCTGCGCAAACCTGGCGTCTGACTCGAGCACTAGTTACCCCAGCAACCGGGCAACACGTGACTACGCCACGCCCACTCCCGGCAAACACGGAAGTATACTTAAGCTTCACGTTAGAGCCCGTACTTCACTCCCACGGAGCTCCCGAGCAACCTGCTGCTAGGCTAATCAGCCTGACTTCCTGATGCCACAAGTAAGCTTTAAAACAATCTCCCGACTCGATGAGTCTAGGTTCGACGGAACCGTCCAGATCCTCTCGCTTCCCTACCACTTTCTGTTCTAGATGGTGGTTACACGGTAAAGCAGGGTCGGGGGAGCTCATGAAGCCCTGAATCAGCGTGCTTCGAGTAAGAATGTTTCTTATACCTGTTCGCATGTGTATGACTGCTTGTGCTGCCTGTATGCTAGTGTTGTTGTGTGTGTGTTTTAAATAGATCTTATAGATCTGTTTTTCGCCGCATTACTATATTAATTGTTCGTACAAATCACGGCACGCTCCGCTAACGGGGCTTTGACACAGATAAAGTTATTTCCTCATGAGCCTTACCCACTCATGTTCCGGACACTCACGGGTACAGCGGCAATCGTTTTTCTATCAGTCACGATACAACACAACTGGATTGCAGTAGACGCGTGTACTTTCACTAATAGCACGTAAGCCTCCTCCAGTTATGATTGCTCCTGTCCGTAAACGGGCTTTTTCCCACACAGTGCACAAATCAAATTTTTTCTGCATGTTTGCACTGGATTAGCATGCCCTCACCGCACCCTCTCTCCCCATCTTCTCCACAGGTTTTCATTCGAGACTACACGGAGAACAATACTTTTTAGAAATCACCGGTTTGTGATTTCACTTACATCACCTGGCTTGGGCAGGATACACCTTAGCGTTTGTAGACCACCCAGCCGGAAATACACTGGTCCTGATGAAAACCTCTACAATCACACGAAGGTTGAAACATGTAGACCTACCCTTTTAGAAAACTTCACCTACGTCTTTTTTCCGACACCACAGCCTACCTAATCAGGCAAAGGTGCCACATGTAAATATAACTGTATATATTTTTTTACTGGTTGTCCAACCACTCCAGAATAAAGTCTTCGAGTGGGTAGTGTTGAGACAACTTTTAAAAAAAACCCTTTTTAATATCACATATAAACAAAAATAACCAGCTCCACTGTAATCAGGTGTCGTAACACACCTGGATGGCACTCGGCTATCCGGGTGGGACCCCGATGATGAAGCACGTCACCAACCAGGTTGGTGAGTGAGGGGTCTTATAAGGACAAAGGATTGTCCCAGATGGGGTCGCTGGGCATGCACCTCAATACCGCAGTAAATATACAGGTATTTAGTACCCTTAGTGGTTACTCCTTCATTTGTTTAATTATTAAATCCAAGGGGACCAGGAGTTCCTACTAGATCTCTAAAGGTCTAAACCACCCTTTCTCTCCCATTTGTTTACAGCACAAGACCTCTCCATTGCGCCAGAGATCCCCTAGCGGGGAGATGCCAATCAGATCCCATTTTTGACACCCTTTACCTAGAGTTCCTAATTGGCGTGTGTCCCACAAGGGTGTGTGTTGCGTAAGTCTGCCCGACCAGCCCAGATATCTGTTTACCGTGTGCCATATGCGGATAGTATGCCTCGCCGGGCCTATAAGGTCACAGGCCTTCCGATCATTGTAAAGTGCTCTATTAACACCCCCTTTTTCCTAGGGTCATTCTGTTCAGGTGGTAGGTAGGGTCTGTGTCTGGCACGTGAAGCCATTGATGGATTACTGTGAGTTGTGAAACCCAGTAGTACGCTTTGATATCAGGCAAAGCTATCCTGCCGTCATACCAACTCCACACCAGTTTATTTGCTGCCACCCTAGCCGGTTTGCTATCCCATAGGAGAGCAGCGATCTCTGAATTCACTGCTCTAAAGTATGAGTCAGGGATTGAATACTTCATATTGTGTAGGACGTATAGAAACCTGGGCAGGGCCATCATATTAAAGAGAGCCGCTCTACCCAGCAGCGTGAATGGTAGTGCTTTTCAATGCTTAATGTCACGCTTCAGCTTTTGCAAAGGGGCTTGTAAGTTAAGTGCTAAAAATGTGTCTTGATCCGATGTTACATGTAAGCGGGATGCGTATTCATTGCTTTTACCACTGCCGTGAGGGGAATGGCTGCTTTTGCGCTGCTCTTGCCACTACTCCTGCCAGTGCCGTGAGGGGAACGGCTGCTCTTGCGCTGCTCTTGCCACCACTCCTGCCAGCGCCAGTGCCATGAGAGAAACAGCTTCTTTACCTGCCACTGCCGCAACCTAGCCACGAGGGGGACGGCCGAGCAGAGGACTACAGCCCCCAGAATCCTCTGAGCTTGCACCCCCTCTAACGCCACAGTAGCGCCAGGAAGCACTACAAAAACATCACCACACTACCGCGGCGTGGGACGCGCATTCATTGCTTTTACTATCGCCGTGAGGGGATCGGCTGCTTTCGCACTGCTCTTGCCACTACTCCTGCGCCAGTGCCAGTGCTTAAGGCGGAGGCCCTGTGTACCACACAGGGCGATCACTACCTAATTTTAGAAACAATCAGATTTACACCTAGACCCAGCCCTGCTAAAGAACCTGGGGCAAGGAATTTAGTGGCTTTGACTGACAAACTAAGAGTAATTTGGAAAGGCATTGACAACAAAGCATTATTTGCTAATATGATAAAATTATACCCACAGCTCATCGAAATTTGTTTGTCAACTAGTGACCCCAACCCAAAGATCATTGAGGGATTTAGAATGCCCTTGTGGTGGCATCAAACAAATGATCTCCAGACCAGCGTTAGACATTAGCAAGAAAGCTAGATGGTTCAATGGCACTTGCTCGCGAGCAAACAGAGGACTGCGTGTAGCATTGGCGGCTACACCCAGGGACGCAACCCTTGTTAAGTTGCTAAGCTCCCGCTATAAAAATGCAGTCAGGCAACAAAAGGACGAGCTTTTGAAAGAACGCTGGGATAACCTTGCCTGTGCTGCTAAACTTAATGATGGAAATGGCTCGCTGCTGGCTGGAGCCCCCGGGGTGCTGGGGACAGTAGGCGGTGCTGCTGGGCCTACCGTAGGGCCCGGGTGGACTGAAGCTCATCGGCGCCGGCGTGAGACCCACGCTGCCCAGAATCTGCGCCCTCCCCCCAAGAATAATCTGCGGGTGCGATACGGAGAAGGAGGAGCTCGCTGCCATAGGGGCCCTCCTGAGAGGACTGCGCTCTGAGCTGGCAGTGAGGCCTAGCGGCGGACGGGAGTGCTGACCCGGGGGGGAGCCGAGTGGTCCCGGAATCCTTGGGAGTCTTGGTCGGGGACTCCGAAGACCGCAGCTAGAGGGGCCAGCTCACAGGCCCTGTGTTGAGCGGAGCACGACACTGGAGGAAAATCCACCCTCGTCAGGGCCCCAGAGGGGAGCATTGAGGGCCCGACTTGGAGCAGTGGCGGCCGCGTAGGCGGAGGCTGCCTGGAACGCGGCTTGAGGTGCTGGTGCCCTGGGGGAACTTATCTAAGGGTGACAACCTGCTGCTGGAAGGGTCCGCCGCGGTTAGGGGACCCTGCGAGACCCGGAATACGGGGGATCATCTGGAATCCTGTGGACTGTCTGAGGCCTGAAGGCGCATCTTCCCACTGAGGTAGGTGTGATTGTTGGTTGGGGACGCTGCGGGGGCAACTATCTCGGCCCTCCTGTGCTGGTGCTGCGGCCTGCTGGTGGGATTGGGAGAGGCTCCCCTCAGACACTGAGCATCTTCTGACGACCAAGGACCCCTGGGCGTGTCGCAGAGACCTGTTGTGGGTCGGGTTGGCGGAGAGCCTCACCAGGGTTTGTGGTCGGCGGCCAACCTTGTGGAGACCTGGCAATAAATATCAGTGATCCCATTGCCCCTTAGAGTGCTGGGGATAGCACGGGGGGCGCCTGCAATGCGTAAGGATAGGATGTCTCGTGCTTCGCAGCCGAACACCATAACGCAATATACCACCCAGCGGCTCCCCTTGCAGCGGATAACACGCCAGTCAGAGCAGGACGAGGGGGCTGAAGCTCCCGGGCGGAGCTGCTGAAGGCGATCCAGGGCTCACACTCAGCTTTGGAACGATAAATAGAAACAGTGTCTATTGATGTGAATTTGCTACGGACAGATCTACGTAAGGTGGCAGATAAAGTCTCTGATGCAGAGGGGAACATAGTACAGTTGCAGGGAGAAGTGGCGTCCCTCAAAAAGACAGTCTCACAACTCACGGCTACGGCAGGAGCCCTGGAGCGGAGAGCAGAGGATGCGGAAGGGAGGGCACGCCGCAGTAATATCAGGGTTCTTGGCATCCCGGAACGGGCGGAGGCGGGGAACGCAGAGCGCTTCCTGGAGAATTGGATTCGTACAGAATTATGCCCGAGGGGTCTGTCGAAGGTCTTCGTGATTGAGTGGGCTCATAGGGCGCTGGTTCCGCCGCCACGAGATCTCATTGCCAAAATCCTCAATTACTGGGACAGAGGTTGTATCCTGAGGGCGGCGAGGGAGACAGCGAACCTCACGTTCGAGAATAACAGGGTCTCCATTTATCCAGACTATACCCAGCAGATACAGGAGCTGCGGAAGTCCTTCTTGGTAGTCAAACAGAAACTCCGGGAGATGCACCTACAGTATATGCTGCTCTATCCGGCCAAACTTAAGGTACTGTCACAGAGGAAGGCACATTTCTTTGAATCCCCGGAAGAAGTCTGGGAGTGGTTAGAGATCAGGGGAGATGCCCTCCCACCGGGCGAATGGGGGGGACCCCACGGGACTTGGGGATGCGACCACCAAGGAGGCGCGCCAGCAGACGGCCACTCCGCTCTGACACAGCCGACAGTGAGGAGAGGCGCAGAGTTACACCTTACGCCTGGAACCGCCCGAGGCTGGGGATTTATCCATGATATCAAAGTCTCCCGTGCCAGATGAGATATTGGTCCCAGATACACTGCAGGTCACAGTGGAGGACATATCACCTACCGCCTCTGCGGTCCCTGAGACAGCGGGGGCCAAGACTCTTGAGTCGGCAGATCCATCTTGAGGAGTGGTTGCGTGTATTTGTCCGTATGATGTATGACATGCTGCCCGGCCTCGATGGGCCTCCCCCAGTAGGGAGTATACGTGCTGAATAATGCATAGGGGAGACTTCTTCTCTCCGTAGAGAATGTAGAGGGGAGGGTTGGGGATTGAAAGGTGGAGGGATTTGATTTAGGAAGGATGGTTTGAGCCCTGTATTAATACTGTGATAGTGGGCCTTGCTGGGAGTCGGGGTGTGGGGGGGGAGTTTTCCTTCTTTTCTGAGGGGGTTAGCCTTGTTGGGCAAATGGTGTGGCTGTGCACGTCCTGGCACCAGTGGGGAAAGGGCATATTGGCATGTTTTGTTATTGCTGGTATAATGCTCGTGGTGGGGGGAGGGGGGATTGTTGGAAGGTGATGTTGAATGGGAATGTTTTATTGTTTGTATTTAATTTCGGACACTGGAGGGGAACTACACTGTGGACGGAGCGCTATGGCGGGGTAGACCACATTGGAAGTCATGGGGTATAAGTTTATGAGTTGGAAAGGGAGGGGGCTAGGCATGTGAACTAAGAGGTATAGAGTCCTTTCCTTTCTTCGAAGACATGGAGTCTCAATTGCATGCCTCCAGGAGACCCACCTTGTAAATGAAGGAGCATAGAAGTTGGGAAAAAAGTGGCTGGGTCAGTTATTCCATGCATCCTTCTCTACGTATGCCAGAGGGGTTCTGATCTGGGTGGCACCTGGGGTGCTGCTCACTATCCAGTACGTGGAGGCGGACATTCAAGGTAGATACCTGCTTCTCAGGGCAAAACTGGATGGCAGGGAAATTGTCATATTGAATTCTTATGCACCCAATACCGATGACCCGGTCTTCTTTCAGACCTTACAAGACGTCTTGATCCATGACCTGGAGGCACCAGTCCTTTGGTTTGGGACTTTAATTGTGTTATCAACCCAGTCCTGGATAGGTCTCCACCCCGAGAGGGCACAAAACCCTGTATGACTGTACAACTCAGGGAGATCATGGAATACATAGGGGCGGTGGATATTTGGCGCCAGAAGAATCAGACACCGAGAGTGTATACCTGTTTCTCCCCTACCCACCACATGTACAATCACCTAGATAGTGTCTTAGTGGCGAATGCTGAGCTTGATATGTCCGTGGATTTTACCCACCAGGCTCGTTTTTTATCAGATCATTCTCTGGTAACCTGCATGGTCCAGTGGGGGGGCCCCAGTTATCCGTCCTCAGACTTGGAGGCTTCCAGTGGATATCCTCCGAGACCAGGTGGGGAAAGCGCATGTGGAGACGGCCCTGGGGAAATATGTGGACCTCAATTGGGGAGAGGCAGGCATTTCCTCGGCCACCAAGTGGGAGGCCCTGAAGGCGGTGGTGAAGGGCGCTTGTATGGGACTCACCTTTGGAGTCCGGAAACAGCTCCTCCAGGATCTCTGGAAGGCAGAGGATACTCTCCTACATGTCCAAACCTTGGAGGACCCTAGTGCTCCACAGAGGGTGGAGGAACAGACTGCCTGAGCTCGGGTATATGATATCCTTGATAGACTAGACAAATAAACCCTGGGCCAATATAGTCAGTGCCTCCACAGGGAGGGCGACAAGTCAGGGCGGCTCCTGGCTTGGATCCTTCGGAAGGAATAGACCCCGGAGCGTATAGTAGCCCTGCGAGACTTGAACGGGGACATGGTTTATTCGGAACAGGCCATCCTCGGGGTTCTCCAATCCCACCTACGCTGAGTATACACTGCGGACCCAGATATTTCTGAGGTCTCTTATCTCCCTTATCTACAGGGTTCGACACTGCCGACCCTTTCGAATTCGGACCGGGTGGAACTGGATGTGGGTCTGACGCTAGCCGAGGTTCGTATGGCTCAAGCCCGCTTGCCGCGTGCGAAGTCGCTGGGGAGTGGGGGGCTCGCACCGGAATTTTACCATGAATTCCGGGAGACACGCTGGCTTCTCTTCTACTACAAGTATTTCTCGAAGCGTTCGAGAGCGGGTGTCTCCCACAGAGTATGGCACGGGGGGAAATTGGCATGATCCTAAAACCGGGGGGCGACAAACATGACCCTTCATCGTATCGTCTGATTACCATGATAAATACAGACGTCAAGATCTTGACTAAAGTATTGGCCACCCGGCTGGCACCCCACATGGAGCATCTGGTACACCAAGACCAATGCGGATTCATTCCTAGGCGCAATATAGCCATGAACCTGAGACGCTTGAATCACATCCAGCATGAGGTACAAGGTATGGTGGAACAGACGGTCTTGGTCTCCATCGATCTTGCCAAGGCATTTGACACGGTCGACTGGGGCTACTTGCAGGAGGTCCTCCGGGCGATGGGCTTGGGGCCCAACTTCTGCCATTGCATTTGTATTTTATATAGTTCCCCTTGCACCAGGGTGTTTCTGGAAGCCGTGAGATCAGAGGAGTGGCAGCTAGGAAGAGGCACGAGACAGGGGTGTCCCCTATCGCCACTACTTTTTGCCCTAGCGATAGAGCCGTTTGCCGTAAGGATTCGGTCCGAGATGAGGCCATGGGGCATCCAGGTGGGAGACACGTGCAATGTTCTGTCTCTATACGCAGATGACGCTTTGTTTTATTTGAAAGCCCCGAGGGAGGCGCTTCCGATGTTGCTGCACCATCTGGACCGCTTCGGCGAGGTGTCGGGCTTGAGGCTTAACCGTAGTAAGTCCCTGATCTTCCCGTTATCGGGGCTTGAATCGGTGCCCCTCGAGGACTTGCCAGAGCTTGGGCTGCGCTGGGAACGGGAGAGTTTTCGTTATTTAGGCATTCACGTGACCTCTACAGAGGCGCAATCACTGGCCCGCAATATAGACCGGGTGATTAAGTCCCTCCAGCAATACGTGTCTTTTTGGAACACCCTACCACTATCTCTAATGGGACGACTGGCCGTCGCCAAGATGGTGATGCTGCCAAGGACACTGTATGTTCTTCAGAACACGCTGTGTCCTCTTCCACCTAGGATTTTTCGGACCCTGAACATGCAGCTCACATCCCTGCTTTGGGGGGCCGGTGCAGCAGGGTGGCTCTCCATACCGTTGTGAGTTCCTTCGAGGAGGGGTTATTAGAAGCCCCGCGCTTCGATCTATACTACTACGCGGCGCAGCTACTACCGGCTGCCAGATGGTTTGTGGACGCGGATGTCTGGGAAACGCGATTACTAGCAGGGAGAGCGACGGTGCAGGAGCTTCAGATAGCGTTGATGCACGGGACGGGTGCCGGGGCTACGTTACCCTACGTGGTAAGGCACACAGCGTGCGTACGGCAACGATTCATAGAAATAATCCTACGTTCGGCGCCCTTTCATAGAGATCCCCCGATCTGGATACTGGCACCTATGGTTGAAATAGAACACCATATGTCCTTCCGTGATTGGAGAGAGGGGGGCTGTGAGGTACTGGCTGATCTGTACCCGTCGGAGAGCTTCTTGACGTATGAGCAGGCGGAAGAGACCTTTGGCCTTAGTGGTGGACAGTATTTACATTATCAGGGATTGCATGCCATGGTGCGCTCGGTCTGGCCTCAGTGTCCCAATGACTCACACCTTACATATCCTTCTGTCTTGCGGAAGGGGGCGCAGGCTGATCTCCTTGCTGTACGCAGCGATGAAGTGTGATTCCGTCCCGCCGGTGCCTCCGACATGGGCGGCCTGGGAGGCGGACCTGGGATCGCCACTGGACCAGAGGCAGCGGAAGCGCATAGGGGCCTTGACACGGCGGGTATCATGTAATGCACGCTTTAAGCTCATTCATTTTAACTTCCTCCACAGCACCTACCTCACTCCGAAGATGTTGAGCCGTTACACGGAGGATAGAAGAGACAACTGCCCTAGATGTAGCGCAGAGGGGACGGGATTCCTGCATTTGGCCTGGGAGTGCCCGTTAGTGGGGGGCTTCTGGGCAGGGGTTGTAAATGAAATGAAATGAAAAACGATTTTTAACGCGCAACTAAGCCCAGATGGGCGTCAAGGCGCCTGACCAAATAATTCACGTCACATAACCGACACCACTGGCCTTCAGATCAAGCTAACACCCTTACATTGCCTACTGGCATTAGTCCCTAAGCCGAGAAAACAGAAACTTTCATATAAATTATTGCAACTGATGTTAGTGCTGGCCAGGCGTAGGGTAGCTATAATGTGGATGGGACAGAGGACCCCAGAGATACACATATGGCTTAGAGACGTGAGGGAATGGACCCTCGCAGAGGAAACACACATGCAGAACACCAGGAGAGATGAGAGATTGTAAGAGGACCTGCTGGCATTGGTGAACCATGTGTATGGCAGAATTGGCAACGTGAGGGCAATTTTCACACAGCGGTTCCGAAGGGACCAGTGGCAAATTGTTTTCAGCGCAAGAATCGGGGTCTGAGGGGGAGGGGGGACCCCTGAGGGGACTCTGGTACAGTGCATGGAGCTGGTCCTGGTTTGTTTCCTCACGATGATACTTTTCATTTGCTTGTTATTTTACTGTCCCTCATGAACTTACGTATGTCAAGCTGTAGCCCATGTCCAAGATGTGCCATATTGAGTCCGTCGATCTGTATACAAATGTTTTTATGATGCCTTTTGGGGGGGTTTCCAATTGTACATTATAAACTTGAAAGTAAAAAAAAAAAATGATGGAAATGGCTTTTGGTCTGCAGTTAAAGCCATGAGATCTATGGGCCTTACTCTTACTCCGTTATTTTGCAACATAACTAGTGAATCATGGGAATCACACTTTTGTAGGATCTACACTTCCCGCCCCAGATTGAGGACATGTTAAACAGTCCCCCAGCCACTTGGGTTTGCATATCGGTGTCAGTAGTAGAGGATGCCATACACCAAAGGGTAGGCAATAAAGCCCCAGTGCCGGATGGGCTTTCTATAGATCTTATTAAATCTTATTAAACACAAACTGGATTTTTGGGCACCTCTTTTACTTAATGTTTTTAATAACTTAACAAGCACTTCTATCCTAAGTAAGTGGTCTACTAGCATCATCGTGCCCATTTTTAAAAAGGGAGATCGATCCAACCCTAGCTGCTATAGACCGATCTCCCTGATTGATAACACTCTAAAGATCCTCGGGAGGGTCATGTTTAACAAAATAAGGACTTGGTCCGAAAGTGATCAAATTGGGTGCCAGCTGGGTTTTAGGAGTACATTGGAAACAGTAGAACAGTGCCTTAATTTAAATCTGATTATTAGCAAGTACACAATAGCACAGAAGTCACCTATTTATTTGGCTTTTATGGACCTTACCTCAGCCTTTTGATTTTGTTAATAGGTCACGCTTATGGTCGGTCCTTTTATATTATCGGTTGGACGAGGGTTTTGTTTACTTTTTGGCATATTTGCACAGGGACTTGAAGGAATGGGTAAGGATCAATAATAACAAGGAGGTTTCTGGGGGCATCATCATTGGTAGAGGGGTCAAACAGGGATACGTACTGGCCCCTCTCCTATTTATTCTTTACATAAAAAAATTGCATAATGTTCTGTCAGAACTCACCAATGATGTACCAAGAATCAATGGCAACGTACTCCCCGCCCTTTTATATGCGAATGATGTAGTCCTAATGGGCTGCACTCGGAAGGCACTACACACTTTAGTTGGGGGTTTTATAGCCTTCATGGCAGACCTAGACCTCTGCAATAATTTTAAAAAATCTTTCAAAATGACCAGTGGCCCAAAAAGATATTTTATTAACTTAATAACGTCAGGTTCCGAACGCTTATTACACACTCTCACTTTCCCATATCTGGGTCCAGTCTTTTCTGATACTGGATCCTGGGCAGCACATGCTGCCCATCGCAGAAGCAAGTTCCTAAAAGCGACCATTTCGATTCTGAGTCTTCCCCAACCAAAACAAGCAGAGGTAGTCCTACCTAGAATCAAGATCTATAAATATCAGTGTATCCTATTTTTATTCTAAATAGAAGATTTTATTAGGTCACACCCAGCTATATTTTGGTTAAAAATCTGGCAAAATCCCGCAGCGACCCTAACAAGGGAGATCATCGTAGACGGCCCTAACTGTGACATGGGAGGGCGCATACCCTGGCTATCCGCTGTTAAAAAAAAGTTTAACCAGTGTCACCCTTGAGCGTATCTTCTCAAAACCAACGGACCTCAAGGGCATGAACAAAAGTGTCCTCATGGCTACATTGTACGAGTCTTATAACAATGCCAGACATGTTAGAGAGTGTTCCAAATCATCAGTTGTTAGGTACATGTCCATATTGGAGTCAAATAGCCTCCATACATATATGCCATCCAAATACCTCCTGAAGATTAGTGGCCGTTGGAGGAGAGGCCTGCTTTTTCATCTTAGGGATGGCACCTAAAAATACTCACTTTGCTTCCCCCTGGGATTTAACATCAACCATGACCAAATGCCCTGCCCATGTGGCACTGGCAGCAATCAAACCCTGGTACACTTTTTATTGTTTCGCAGATTATATGAAAAATTTACAAAACAATATCTGATCCCGTACTTTAAGGCATTTGCCAATATTGATTACAGTGCAGCATACCGTGAGATCTTCAGACTTGAGAGCGATGACCTGATTTTTCGTGTCAGCTCTTTTTTGAGAGTGGCAGTCCGCTCACTTATTTCTATGAGCAACACTTAATGTGTTAAAAGCATCTGAACACATAATACTACATCACTGTATGCCCTTATTCCCATCTCTTTGATGAAACACCAATTAAAAGTGCCATTTGCAGTTTTGAAACAAGCTAAAGTTTAAAATCTAATTGCACCTATATTATGCTGCTAAAATTTGTTTTACAACTGATTGCACCTGATATGCTGCTATATGTGCGTCCAACTTTTTATTGTGTTAATATTTTAATGTGTTATTTGCCTGCCCAATTGAAAAAATTTCATCATGAAATTGTTGTTTGTCCACTATGCCCCCTTCAAACTTCTGTATATAACTGTCACTTTTCATAATCTTGAAAGCTCTTTTTTTAACTATTGTTTTATATGATGCGTATCTCAAATAAGAGATTGTACTGCTGCTAAACTGTGCTTTTATGGATATCTGTATCCGAATAAAGATTATTGAACTTGTCGTAATTTGACGATGCTCGGGTTCAGCTTTGCTACACAAATTTCTCCTTATCTTGACTACGTTTTTGGAGGCCATTTTGAATTACTGGCTTCCATGTACATGAACATGCTGCCTCGTGGACAGCATGCCCTTTTGTCCTTTCTCTGTACCAATGGCCATCTAACTTGCCCGGCAACAGGCTATTTTTAGTACTGGTCAAGCTTGCACATGCGCAGTCAAACCCTCTGTATTAGTGGACGGTCATCACTTAGGAATGTGCCCCAAACTGACCAGTGGTATCAAAACTCCTCCCATGAGCTGGCTGTGTTCCAAAAAATGTCCTTATATGTACCTAAACTTATCAAATGTGTTACACCCATTCTTTTTATTACTGTAAAACTGTATAAAAGAGGTCGCACACCGATGTTCGGTGTGATACTTCTTGCATTGCCGAAGGGTGCTGTAGGAATGTACCACCACCCCATGGGGCCTTAATAAACTTGTCTTTTGCATTTCCAGTTTCCGTGCCAATTTCTACATTATGGTGTTATAGAGGTTTTGCAGAGTATGTAGGTCTGAAGAACCCGATACCACAAATTGGCGACCACGAAGGGACTCATCGGCGACTCGGATGCCCGAAGGAGAGGTCGTGACGAAGGGTTGGAAACTCGCCATGGACGCGTACGCTGCCACTGAGTGACCCGAGTCTTGGCACCCACTGTGTTTTTTCCTTTCCTTCTGATCTGACCTTCCAGGTGGCGCCGGTCCTCGACTGAGATCCTGATCGGTTGGGTTGTCGTACAGTGCCTGTTTGGCTGATTCGATTAAAGAACTTGGCAGCTGGAACCTGGATACTTGAGAATTTGGTTAGCTTGTGATTGGTAAGACAGTCTACGGACACTTACTGTGGCTTTTTGATTTGTTTGAGTTAGCTAACATTTGGTTCTATGATTTGAGTTATATGTGGAGTGCACCTCACATAGGCAGGCAGTGTGGAGATATTTCTTCGATTTTGTATTTGCTTGAATGGCACACCATGTGTAAAGTATATTAAGTGCCATTTTATGTAATATTGCGTTTTTGTGATATTTTTGACATGCCTGTTTTAAGCACACTTCGAGGAATGTGCTGTCTTGGAAAAGGTACAAATTATCGATTGAATGAATCTCAGCCGGCTCCCCCAGAGGGGACACCTAATCGCGAAATGTACGTTAAATTTGGCCTTCCCACTATTATGTATAGTACGTTGTGGCATAAATATACTAAAACTGATCGTGAATTGCAATGGCCACTACATGGGTCGTTTGATTTACGAAAGGTTCAATATGTGGAGCAATGTTTGTTTCAGCGCAGGTCTAGACAGGATATGTTTGATTGTGTGCGTATGTGGGAGAAAGCGGTGCGTGAACGAATGAAGCGTGAACAAGCCTTGGCGGATAAGGAGCGGCGAAAGGCTGCCCGTGATACAGCTTTACAGCTGGAGGAGAAAGAGTGGCAGGAAAAGAAAGAAAGGGAGGCACGAGAACGTAATTTGCAAATTAATGGTCAATTCCCTATTCGACGTCCTCTTTACCCTGTCCTTACTAATGAACCCAATGATTTTTCTTTGCTAGACCGTTGCCCGCCTCCATATGTTTCACCTACGGCTCCGTATGAGAGATCGTATGAAGATGATGAAGGGCATAGTCGTACCAGGCTAAGTGTTGATCGGGCTGCGGAATTGCGGGGGTTTGCTCGAAAACTTTATCTTAAAACTATAACTATTTCGGAAATTGATGACCAGATGCGTAAGTGGTCCGAGAAAGAACGGTTGTATTTCTTGAGTCATTTTGGAGATGAAGTTGTAGAACGGTTCAGAAAATATTCCTCTGAGTTGGAACCAAAAGATGTATCAGTTAGTCGCAGAATTTGCGTAAAGGTATTTTTGTTCTTACAGATGCGGATTCGTTTTTTCAACGGTTGGTCCATCTGCGGGATGAGGCGTTACAATTACGAGCGGCGAAAAAGGCATCAGACTTGGCTGCATCCGGATCAACGGAGAATTCCAAAGAGTATCCTATCTTTGGAGCAGATAAGAGTTCTACAGTTCACATTATGCCTATGCGAGAAGCTGCACCTTTATATGTCCCCCCTAAGGGGCAAGGTACAGATGATGATAAAATGTCTGTGGATGCAAAGGGCTATTTTATATATAATTGGGTTTACACACCATGGAATAGAACAGATGTTATGGCACTTAAGACTGCTTTGCCTGACCCTTGAAAAACCCCGGCAGCTTTTTATGAAGGAGTGGAAGGGGCTATTTCTTCGTGTGTTATGACATTAGTTGATATTGATCTTTTCTTTGGGTTAATATTACCTCCTGATATGTGGATAGCGATTCGTAAATTTGATGATCGAGCGATTTTGGGTGCAGATCGGAAAGAAATAGCCCAAGCTGATTTAGATAGGAAGCCCGCGTGTAAGCCATGTCAATTAATTTTGGATCTCCCGGGGGCTATTTTGAATACATTGAAAACGCTTGTTCCCCCTAAGAAGGTTGATTGGACTATGTTAGCTTCTTGCAAACAGAAACCGGATGAATCTGTTTCTGACTTCTTTTCGCGTTTTGAGGAAGCGTTTTTGAGGAGAAGGTCCAGACCATATATAGGGCCTTCCCCCCCTCCACTGCACAAACCAGTATGGGGCTACCCATCCTGCCGGATCAGGTGGTGCTAGACTCTCTCCCCTCTCTCTCTTTGGAGTCTTACACGGCCTTGGCTCTTCGAGTTAAGTCTGGGTCGCCGGACGACCCGCTCAAGCCACCAATGTTCAGAGACCAGATTTTTGCTCGCCCGGTTTGCGACTTAATCAACACGTCGCTATCATCAGGCCAGGTGCCTCTGAAATGGAAGCATGCGGTAGTAATGCCCATTTTGAAAAAACCATCTCTCGACCCTACAAAATCGGAGAACTACCGCCCGATTTCGCTTCTCCCGTGGCCAGCCAAACTCGCGGAGGCGCATGTTAACACCGCCCTCACTGGTCATCTGTCGCGTGCCAACATTCTGGACGACACCCAGAATGGTTTTCGGGCTGGCCACAGTACGGAGACAGCACTGTTATCTATGGTCGAGCACCTGCGGGCAGTTCTGGATGCAGGTCAAACGGCGGCGCTTGTTTTGTTAGACCTAAGCGCCGCCTTTGACACGGTCTCCCATGATATTCTCCTGCAACGTCTTGAGGAGATAGGGGTGATCGGCACTGCACACCAGTGGTTTCGTTCGTTTCTCAGGGATCGTTCCTTCTGTGTGGCGTCCCCGCCCTACCAGTCCAAATGTCATCCTCTGTCTCTTGGGGTCCCACAGGGTTCCTCGCTGAGCCCCACGTTGTTTAACATCTACGTGAGGCCGCTGGCTGAGGTTGTGAAGCTCTGTGGTATGACCATGGTGTCGTACGCAGATGACACCCAGCTAGCGGTCACGATCAGCGGGGACTCTGGGATGGATGCCCCAAGATTCAGAGAAGGACTCAGGGCGGTGGCTGGTTGGATGACGTCCAACTGTCTCCAACTAAACGCCAAAAAAACGGAGGTGATGATCTTTGGGAAGCGGACGGACCTATGGGGAGATACTTGGTGGCCCTCTGAGCTGGGGCCGACCCCCACCCCGGTTGCGGAGATCAAAAATCTTGGTGTCTGGCTGGACCCTTCCCTCAACTTCGTTGGCCACACTAAAAGGACGGCGGCGTGTTGCTTCGGCATCTTGCACAATCTGCGCCCTGCCCTTAAATACTTTGATGCCGCAACTCGTCAATTGGTGGTGCAAGCAACGGTTTTGGCCCGGCTGGACTACGCCAGCTCCCTTTTTATAGGATTAAACCAGGCCGAGTTAACCCGACTTCAAAGAGTGCAGAACGCTGCGGCCAGAGCAATCGTAGGTCTTCCTAGGTTTTGCTCGGCCGGTCCATCTTTGCGAGCCCTGCATTGGTTACCCGTTAGGCAGCGGATCCACTTTAAAGTTTTGTGCCTTTCCTTCAAGATTCTGAAGGGCCTATCGCCTCCCTTACTGCGCCAACTTTTGTGCCCTTATATCCCGGCCCGCACTTTGCGCTCGCTGGACCAAGAATTAGCGGTAGCCCCTCGGTTCAAACTCAGCCGGGTGGGGGTCGCTCTTTTAAGGTGCGGGCAGCCGCACTCTGGAACGCTCTCCCCTTGAAACTTCGGACCCTTGGTGACCTGCTTTCCTTCCGCAAGGCCGCTAAAACCCATTTATTTTCTGAGCTCTGTTAAATCCATCTCTCCCCCATTTTTTTAGTAATATTTTCTGTTCCCCTGTTGTGTTGTGTTCGCCACCTTGTCGGTGCGCCGGGACGCTCCTTCGCTGGAGCAGCCGTGCGCAATACAAATAGCACTAACATAACATAACATAACATTCCATGATTATAGGGGGCAATTATTAACAGAGGACACGGGCAGGCATTTGTTCGTTGACAAGTATGTGGCTAATCTCCTACCGTAGATTGCGAAACGTTTGAAGGCTAGCGAAAGTTCTTAGACCACAGCGACCCCAGCTTCTTTATTGACTATGGCTCAGTATTATGAGCGACAGGAATTGGAGGCTAAGGAAAGTAGTGATAAGAAAGCAAAGGAGTTAAAGACGAAGGGGATGTTTGCTCAGGTTCATGCGACCCAGACAAGAGGGAATGATAGGGGTAGGCGTGGATCGTATGGTACGTCTTCTGTTCGTACTGACATTTCTGAGGACCAGTGTGCATACTGTAAACAGTTTGGACATTGGGCTTCAGACTGTCCGGTGCTTCGAGAACAGCGTAATCAGCGTGGTCGAGGAGGTGGAAGGACGCGGAATAGTTATTCAGGATCGAGGGGTGGAACGAATGATCGTGGCAGGTTTGAAGCAAGGGGTCGTGGTCAGGATGATCATAATACTTTTGATCGACGAAATCAGTATCAGATAGCTGAGGGTGAGTTTACCGAGTCTCAGGATTATACACATGCATAGGATTGCGTAGGATGGGGTGTGGAATCGGTTGAAGTACCAGTAGATCAAAGGGGTCCATATGTATCAGCGCATGTTTTGGGTTCTACTGATCAGTTTCTGGTCGATACAGGAGCTACTCGTAGTGCTCTGTCTAAACACCTGGTTCCAAGGGCTCCCCTGTCTGGCGAAATAATTACATCAATAGGGTTCGATGGAACACCCTCTCTTAGCCCATTGTCACAACCCATTACATTTCACATTGATAAATTTGCTGCCCCATGCCCGTTTTTGTTGTCACCAAACACTCCAGATAATATTATGGGAATCGATGTGCTTAAACATTTTCGAGCAACCATACATTGTGCTCCTGAAGGGGTGCGGGTCATTTTGAATGAGAATTACCCAGATGTAATGAGAGTGTGCCTCATGCAAGAGACTGAGGCATTAGCCTCTCTTCCAAAAACGTTATGGGCTACTTCAGATACAGATGTGGGACAGATGATTATCCCTCCCATACGTATCACTGTTAAGGAGGGGGCATCTTTGCCTCGTGTACCGTAGTATAAAATTTCCAGGGAAGGTGAAATTGCTCTGATGCATATTGTACATGACTTGATTATTGCAGGCGTGGTAGAGGAAGTCCCCGATAATGTTTGTAACAGCCCTATTCTTCTGATTCTAAAGAAAGATACAGACACCAAAATTTATCGTTTCATTATTGATTTGAGAGAAATTATTAAGATAGTAGTGAATCAATACCCAGTGGTGTCTGATATTACCACCCTACTTACCTTGATTCCGCCCACGGCTACTACCTTCACTGTCATTGACTTGAAAAATGCTTTCTTTTCAATTCCCATCCATCCTGATAGCCGATATTTGTTTGGCTTCACATTAAATAATAAATCGTATAGATTTTGTTGAGTTCCTCAAGGTTACACTGAAAGTCCGAGCATTTATAGCCAGGCTTTAAAAAGACAGCTTGATTCTTTCGATTTACAGTCTGGAGTGGCTCTTATTCAATATGTTGATGACATCTTACTTGCAGCAGACACGCAGGAACAATGTGAAGAGAGTAGTCTTGCTTTGCTTTCTTTCCTTGCCCAGAATAATCACAAGGTTTCTAGGAAAAAGCTCCAATATTGTAGACCAAAGGTGACCTACCTCGGTCATCTTTTGTCTAAGGAGTAACGTGTATTGACATCTGATCGAATCCAAGCGATTTTAGATACACCAGTCCCTCGCACCCAGAGAGATGTTCGTGCTTTTATAGGTTTAACGTCTTTTTGTAGGCAGTGGATAATGGGGTTTTCACACATTATAAAACCTTTGTTAGCATTGTTGTCCAAAACTACACCGAACCCCCTTGAATGGACAGATGAATGTCAGAATGCTTTTGAACAATTGAGACAAGCCCTTTGTTCCGCACCAGTACTAGGTACACCAGATTATACAAAGATTTTTACATTATATGTACACGAGAAGGATGGGTGTGCATTGTCAGTCCTAGTGCAGACACACGGGGATAAACAGAGGCCTTGCGCGTACTTTTCAGCGGTACTTGACCCCGTAGCACAAGGTTTACCTGGGTGTTTTTGAGCAGTTGCAGCAACAGCAGTGGCTATACGACAGAGTGAGGGAATAGTGCTGTCACACAAGTTGTTGGTTTTGGTTCCCCATACGGTAGATGCTCTGTTAAACCAAACAAAAACCCAGTACTTAACGAGTGCACGTTTGACAGGATATGAGCTAACACTGCTGGCGCCACATATTACACTGAAGAGATGTGACACTTTGAACCCTGTTACTTTATTGCCGTATCCAGTTGCTGAGGGCCAGGAGGAAGAACACCATGATTGTGCTTTTCTGACTGAAGAACAAACAAAGGGTCGTATTGACTTACAGGATATGCCGCTTCCAGATGTAGATGGGGAACTGTGGGTTGATGGATCGTGTTTAAGGTTGCCAGATGGTACAACTTCTGCAGCCTATGCGATCACGACACTTAAGACAGTGGTAGAAGCAGCACGAATGCCACAGAAATCGGCCCAAGCAGCTGAATTGATAGCTTTAACGAAAGCATGTGAAGTAAGTGCTGGTTTATGTGTCAATATCTACACTGATAGCCGGTACGCCTTTGGAGTAGTGCACGACTTCGGCCTACTCTGGAGGGAGCGAGGGTTTTTGACTTCCCATGGAGTACACATTATGCATGGAGAATTAGTACGTGACCTCCTGAATGCGTTATTGCATCCAAAGAAAGTAGCAATAATCAAATGCAGTGCACATAAGAAAGTGACAGACAAAGTAGGCCAAGGAAACGCCTTTGCAGACCGTATAGCGAGAGAAACTGCTATGTTACCAAATGTTTCGCCAATATATGTGGTGAAATCGCAGGCTGACAGATGGCATGATGCCAGAGAGGAGATATTAGATATTCAGAAATCAGCGTCTGAAGCAGAACTCGTAACCTGGGCAAAGGAGGGAGTGTTGGATGATGAGCGTTGTTGGAGGAGCAAGGATATGGAGAGATGGAAATTGCCTGCAGCTTACTTGCAAGCAATGGTTCAAACGACACATGGATTGGCACATGTTGGAGCTCTTGCAATTACTAAATTGCTTACGCGAGTCTGGGAGCATCCTGAGATTGCCAGTACGGCCAAAAGAGTAGTGCAGACCTGTCTGATATGCTTACAGTACAATCCTGCTAAAGGGACGTATACTCCAAAAGGAGGGTTTGTTCTACCTACTGCACCATTCGAAGTACTACAAATGGATTACATCCAGCCTGAGCGTTGCAATAACCTTTTTTTTTTATAAACACTTTATTGAGGTCAGTAAAGCAATCCACATTGTCAGCAATTCGATACATATCATGTATACGGGAATAGCAAGTGGCGGTGTCAACAACACAAAATGAACATGCAACTGTCCAGTAAGATTGCATAGAAGGATAACATGTATACAGTAGTGTTATTTTTCTAATAAGGCAACAGGTGTGGATGCACTGTAAATCAAAATGAACGAAAATGACAAAAAAGGGTATAAAAGAAACAGAAATCATATTGGATGTCTTGCGAGAACAACACCTTAAGTCAGTTAGTAAGACAATGCACATAACTATCGGTAACAACCATCTTAGGGCTAAACAAAAAACGATGATGACTGGCACCATCCTGTAAGGGTACAAGCAACCATCAAGAGCCAACACAAGTGGCAGGGGACAGAACAGTCCACGGGCCGGATCAGCACCGCACCACTGCCCACAGCTCCAGTAAGAAAAGGCTCCAGTGCCAGGAGGGGTGAAGAACCACCGGCCCACCTGAATCAGGCCACCATTCACAAGGAAAATAAGTGCGCCGCCTCGAGGACAATCTCAAAGCGGGTGCAAGGAGGGAGAGCTCACGGTCTAACCCACCCCGGTCGGAGTGTTGGGATGTAAGGATTGAGAGGGGGCCACCCCCGCCCTCTCGGTTATATAATGGCGATAAGGGCCCCAGAGGGCGGGAGGAAGTTGGAAGCTGTTCCGAATACTCCACGCTATTCATATTACAGTACGCCACGCTCCTAAGCCACGATGCGACTGTGGGAGCGCGTCGCGAGCACCAAAGCAGCGCCACTTCTCTTTTGGCCAGCAGGAAGCAAATGGATGCCAATCTGCGGGTTTTACAAAGGAAATTGGACACATACCCCAGCAGTGCAATCTCAGGCGTGACAGTCAGTGATAGAGTCAGTATTGCACCCAACGTTCTGTGTATCTCAACCCAGTAGGTGTACAGTCTCGGGCAGGTCCAGGAAAGGTGTGCAAAGTCAGCCTGGGGGGCGCCACATTTAGGACAGGTGTGGGATCTGTTGGGGTCGATCTTATGTGAAAGCGCCGGTGTGTGGTATAGTCTCCGAAGAAATTTAAAATGTATAAGTTTGTGTCTGCTATTCATAGAGACCTCCCTGGTCATGGCACAACACGCTTCCCACTGATCATCTGTGATCTGTGTGCCTAAATCTAGTTCCCAAGCGGTACGGACCGCTTCATCCGACGAGGGAAGTGAAAGCAAGCACAGTTTGGACACCATGTGGGCCCCTGATGTGTTCTGTATGATGTGCGTAAGGGCCGGAGTATCATCAGGCGGGAGAGGAAATGTATCAAAGGTAGCTCTCAGCATCGCTCGCACTCTTGTAAGAATGAATGTATCCATAAATGTGCGGTCCGTGAAGCGGGGATCTTCAGTGATTGTGAAGACGTGGCCATTGGGGAATAGGTCGCCAATCGCGTGTAGCTGGAACTTCGACAGCGTTCTGCTGACCACCGTTTCGCCCGTTATAGGGAGCCAGTGGGAGTTGGGCAGCGGGAGGGCAGAGGAGTATAGTGCGTCTATGCGAAGCAAGCGCCTAAGTTTGTCCCAGGCCCAAGTCGTTGTGGTGAGTGGGAGTATGTCATGTTGTTCTCGGGGGGGGCCCTTGGAAAGAATCGTCGCGAGGCTCACCGGGAGCGCCGCGTCAGCTTCAGGCCTCAAATGCGGAATCCTGGCATCAGGATGATACCAAGAGTGTGCGTAGGAGCACTGGGCGACCAGGTAGTAAAGGTAGAAATCTGGGACCCCGAAGCCGCCCTGCTCGTATGGTAGCGTTAGCGTGCGCCAAGCCAGTCGTGGGCGTTTACCCCCTATACCAATCTCAGCAATGCAGTACGCAATTGCGTAAAAAAAACCTTGGTAAGAGGAATCGGAATATTGTTGCAGAGGTACAAAAACTGGGGGAGAACAACCATCTTTACAATGGCGATGCGCCCAGCCATTGACAAAGGGAGACGCAGCCATCTGTCGGTGTTATCCTCCAGAAAGTCAAGAGTTCGTCCATAGTTTAAGCGAATAATGGACACGGTATCAAGGTGTATATGTATCCCCAGATACTTAACAGAGTCCTCACACCACTCCAGCGGGAGGGAGCAGGGCCATTGCACGGTGGCGGGGGTGAGGGGAAACAACTGTGACTTGTGCCAATTGACCCTAAGGCCAGAGTATTCGCCAAAGCGTTCAATCTCAGATAGCAGGGGTTGCAGATTGGTCTCCGGAGTACGGACATATAAGACCATGTCGTCCGCATAGAGCGAGACCAACAGAGGGCCTGTGCGGAACTGCAGCCCTCTGTGGAGATGTTTTTCCTGTAAGTGTCGCACCAGGTGATTCATTGCCAAAATAAAAAGCAAGGGAGACAAGGGGCATCCCTGGGGGGTACCTCTAGATAGAGTAAATCTGTCGGAAATGGTGCAGTTTATGCAAATGCGGGCCGCGGGAGCAGTGTACAGCAGTTCTACTGTCGCGACAAACATCGCGGGCATGCCCATCCTGCACATCACATCCAGAAAAAAGGGCCATTCCAGCGTGTCGAAAGCCTTTTCGGTGTCCAAAAAGACCGCGGCAGCAGGGGTGGCTGGATCGATTCTGTGGAGAACCGAAAAAATCGTGCGAAGGTTCAGTGATGTTGACCTCTGAGGGACAAAGCCCGATTGTGCCGGTGATATAATGGTGTTAACCAGCAACGCTAACCGCATCGCCAACACTTTGGCCAAGATCTTATAGTCCAGATTAAGAAGCGAAAGTGGGCGATAGGAGCTGCAGACCGTGGGGTCGCGTCCTGGTTTGGGCAACAAAACTATGACCGCTTCGCGAAGAGTCGGAGGAAGAATGCCAGAGTCCAGGGCCTCGGCGTACACTTCCATAAGAATGGGCACTAGCTCTTCCTTGTATTCTTGATAAAAATCAGCCATGAAGCCATCAAGGCCAGGTGCTGAGGACCCCTTCAAGGAGTCGATCGCTTCCGCGATCAATTCCGGCGTGATGGGATGGGCCAAAAAGTCCTGCATGTATTTCTCCAGGTACACCATAGCGATCTCATTAATGTATGGTCCCGGGTCGCGACACTCCGCCGTAAGGGCAGATGAGTAAAGATGCCGATAGTAGGCCAAAAAGGTGCTGCAAATGGCGGGGGTAGTGACATGGCGATCGCCCTGCGCATCCGATATTTCAGTAATATACGCCGCTTGACGGGGAGGGCGCAAGAGCTGGGCCAGCAATCTACCCGGCTGATCGCCCTCACCGTACTGGCGTGCCGTGTGGTATTTGCTCAAATACTTCAATTCCTTGTCTGCCGTGTCCCTGAACTCCAGGAGCAGTTCGAGGCGATGTGCCTCGTGGCCCGGGGAGGGGTCAGCAAGGATTACATGCTCGATAGCCAACAACTCCCTCTCCAGGCGGGACAGAGTGGCACGGATATCTCGCAGCGCCCCAACATGTTTGGTGATGCATACCCCCCTTATGGTAGCCTTGAACCCCTCCCATAGTGTGGCTCAGGTGGTCACCGATCCAGTATTCAGTTCGAAGTAGTCTTCAATCGCAGCACGAACCCCCTCTGTAAAGACCGGGTCTGTTAACGCCCTCCCAGGAAACCTCCACTGCCGTTCGTAGCCGCCCAATCGAGGAACTGCGAGGGACAGGACCACGGGGGAATGGTCTGAAAGGGTGCGGGGAAGAGTGCAATGATCCGTGACCCAACCCGCCAAACCCGGAGAAAGTAGCCAGTAATCTATTCTGGTGCTGGTGTTGTGGTAGCCAGAGTGATGTGTGAAAACAGGAGAGGTAGAGTGTAGCTTGGCCTCAATGTCCAGAAGTGAGAAATGGGAGCATATGGACGCCACCGCTGCGCGGGCGAGTGGTTTGCGATCAGGGGAGGGGGACGTACTATCCCTACCGGTGTCCATCAGCATGTTGAAATCACCCCCCCATCGCCAGCATGTCTATGTCAGAGTGTAAAAGTGAGAGGTACAGGTCCTCAAAACAGGCCGGGGAGTCGACATTCGGACCGTAGACTACCACAAAAGCAATTTTATGGCCATACAACAGCCCAGAGATCAGTGCATACCTGCCTTCGCCATCAGTTTTGCTATATAAGAAGACAAATGGAATCCGCTTATGTATCAGAATTGACACCCCACGCGCATATCTGCTGTAGCATGAAAATACTCTGTGGGAACCCCAGCCCCTAGCAAAGGAGGCCGTGTCCGCCTGAATCATGTGGGTCTACTGTATCAAAAGGACATCAGTCTTATGCCTCTCAGCGTATTGCAGAACCTGTTTCCGTTTACGGGTGGAATTCAGCCCTCTAACATTCCATGTCATCAATGTCAGCCTCGACGGACCAACCTGCAAGCTTACCCGGGCCATAGTGTCAGATCAAAAGGTGTGAGCAATAAGCGATTATGTAACCAACCAACAGTATGTGCCTCGCAAGCAAATGACAATGAAAAAAAAAGGGACCAAAAAAAACACACACACCCCCCCCCCACCCGCCACCCAGCCTCCCCGCACCCCAAGAGAGGCAGAACCCAACTAGTTTCTGAGCAACGGTGCAGAAGAACAATGAACAGTGATACAAAGCTTCAGGACATTTCTGCAAATTGAAGCGTGATACGCCCCAGAAAAAAGAGCAAAACACATCGGCATATGCCATGGGGGGAGGCAACGCCATCCCCCGAGCAGGCAACCCTACAGCACAAAATTAGAGATATTAGCAAGCATGGAAATCCGGATGTAACAACACACCCCTTCTAACAAACATGAAACCACAGCTGGAGTGTCACAGGTAATCAGCCCCGGCCAGAGTCAGCAAATAAATCTGTGCTAGCTTGTGTGTCCGGCTGCTGCGGAGATGTAGGCCTGGAGTCAGAAGCCAAACCTGGCCCCTGTTTGTATAAGCGGCAGAAGTCTTGAGCAACAGCTGGAGAATCAAAAATACGGAACCTGCCATGAACGTCCACTTTTAGACGGGCAGGGTACAGCATGCTGTATTTTAGGCCGAGATTGCGGAGAGCCGCCTTAACAGTGATGTACTTCCGTCGCGCTTCCTGCACCATCAAAGTGTAGTCCGGAAAAAAGGACAGCTTACTCCCTTGCCACTGCACTTCCCCCATTTCCCGTGCAGCCCGGAGGGCGACGTCGCGATCTCAAAAGTTCATGATCCTAGCGATGATGGGCCGAGGCGGCAGCCCCGGGTTCGGCTTAGGCCCCAAAGTTCTGTGAGCCCTTTCCACCACGAAGCCGGCTGTGAAGGTGTCCTTGCCAAACAGTTCAATGAGGAGCTTCTCCACAAAGATGTCGAATCGGCCCGTGGCAGTTGTCTCCGCCACGCCAAGAATTCGGATATTATTGCGCCGGCTCCACGCTTCCAAATCTTCATTCTTGATGGCCACGTCTTTAAAAATCTTCTCGACCCGTTCCAGCCTTTTCAGAGCCTTGGATGACCCGTCCTCCAAATCAGATACCCTTGATTCCGCTAAGTCCAGGCGCCGATCGTGAGCCTGCACCGTGGAGCCGATGTCAGACAGTTTTTTTTCCAAACTATCAAAGCGAGTGTCCAGCGCCTTAAAGCCGGCGCGCATCTCCCCCATCAAGGCGGCCATCATGGGCGTTGCGTCGCCAGTATCTGGTGCCCCCTGTTCACCTAAAGCCGCGCCCGGAGGGGGATCCGCGGCAGGCAGTGGGGGTTTATCAAAATTAAGTGTCCTCTGGGCCGGGTCTTTCTTCCCCATGGCTGGAGATGTGTGGTGGGGCCGCAGACGCAGCGACAATGGCGGAGAGCAGGGATCAATTGTAGTGCAGGCGATCGGGTACAACCCCCACCTGGGCAACTGCAGCAGAGAAGTGCAACAGGCAAGTAGTGTGGACTCAGATCAGGAGAGTAAGTACAAGGAGACGCGGGCCAGTCACAGGTAGGTTAACGGAGCGCCTCCAAGCCGGCACCACGTGCAGAGCGTCGCCACCTCAGTCGTGGGTGTGCACTGGGTATATATGGTGGAGCTCCTCGAGGCAACACAGTAGCGTGGAACACAGAGGCACAGCGGGGCCGCCGGGCAGCACCGAATAAAGCTCCCAGCCCCCCCAGCAGCTGCGTGACCCACCCCCCACAAGGCCCCGCAGGCACCACCCCCGAGCCGCGGGAGCCCGAACCCCAGGCCCCGGCTCCCTCACACGCCCGGGCCGAAGGCCCCGACCGCAGCCAGGGATCAGGGAACCCGGGAAGCAGGGACCGCGCAGCAGCAGCGGCGCCCACAACAGCCCAGCAGGGAGTGTTACCGAGGGGGAGGGGGCCGCGGCCGACAAGGCAGAGCGGGACTCACCCGGTGCTCCAGCGCAGAGGGAAGATGGCGCCGACGCCCGGAGGCTTCAGGTCCCCTCCGCCGTGATCTCTGCGCCCGGCCGCTCCAGCGGCTCGGAAATGGCTCTACTGCGGTCCGCTGTCGTCCGGAGGCATTTACAGGCGTGAGGAGTGTTCAAGAGCACCGTTCTACATCTCCGTGTGCCTTTGTAGGGCGCCCGCTCGGAGGAGCTTCACTGCGGAGCCGCCATTCCGCTCGCCGCCGTGGCCACGCCCCAGCATTGCAATAACCTTAACACCTTGGCTGCTAAGGGTTTTCCCGCTGGGCGCTAGCACTCATTTTTTCCCATTGTTCATGACAAGGTCAGCTCGTCATGAGCGCAGCGCAGGTAACACCCATGACGAGCTGGCCTTGTCATTAGCATGGAAGGGGTTAAGTATGTCTTAGTGGTGGTGTGTGCCTTCAGTAAATGGATTGAGGTCTACCCCACGAAGGATAATACAGCTAAGGTCTTGCTCAAAGAGTACTTCCCACGCTATGGTGTTTGTAAATTTTTGTGGAGTGATAATGGTCCTCATTTTGTCGGGAAAATTGTGGAATACGTCATGAAGGGATTGGGGATTCAGCAAAAGTTTCATGCTGTATTCCATCCGCAGTCAGCAGGTCTGGTAGAAAGGTATAATGCTACTCTGAAGTTGAAGCTAGCAAAGATCGTGGCATCTACGTATTTGAAATGGCCAGATGCTTTGCCCCTAGCATTGTTATCTATCCGATCAGTACCCCATTCCCGAACTGGCCTCACACCTTATGAAGTGGTGTTTGGAAGGCCTATGAATATATGGGGAGTTCCTAAGCCTCGGTTACTACATGATGTACCTTGTATAATGATGAACGATTATTTGGCACGATTAACAAATGATTTACTTTCTATTCATCAACAGGTTCGAGAAGCGCTCCCCGACAATTCCATTGGAGAGGCTCACAATCTTCGTCCTGGGGATCATGTCATGATCCGTTCGTTTGAGAGAACCAGCAGCTTGGAGCCGAGATGGCGTGGCCCTGAGCAGGTGTTGCTGGCGACTCGAACAGCTGTGCGAGTCACGAATAAGAAGCGGTGGGTGCATTCTACTCATCATCGTGTCTCTCCGGATCTGGTGAACCCCACTGTGCTGTCTGATTATCGAGACATCTTGGACGCAGAGAAGAGCCCAGTTGCTACGTCTACTGAATCGGAGGGAGCCTTCCCGGACCACACTGTCTCTGGTGGAGAGAGGTACAACCTACGGCCAAGAAAAGCAGTTGTTTTGTGCAAGACTGGTTGAGTTACCGCTCTGAGGTTTGTGAAAACGGAAGCCGGGAATATCAAGGGGGGGGGGGAATCAGTTCTGCCAAGTGTAGCGACACCCGTCTTGAATCTCGGAGAAGAAACCAACAACTACCTCGGAGCTCAGCACTCATATTTTTATTTTTTAGTTGTTCTTGTTTTGAGACATTTTGTACTTTGAACTATGGCACCTACTACGATAAGGAATAAAAGAATTTTGGGTGCGGTGCTTTTTGTTACGACCATAGTAGTAATAGCAGTAATAGCTTGGGTTGTAGAACGATTGGTTCCGGCAAGAGAGTACTTATTGCCTACTACCCCAATTCCATCTGAACATTTTCATTTCACTTTGCCCTATCATGAAGAACGACATAGACAGACTTACCTAAATAACAGTTTCATTCAAATATTACATCACACCCATAATATGACGAACACTTCGAACTGTTGGGTATGTAGAATGTTGCCTGGACATCAGAAGAAAGGAGGCACTCCGCTTATTCCTCTTCCGTTCTCTCATAACGGTTCTTGCAATGCTTGGTACACTCTTTTGTTTACTTTGAGATGGCCGACAAAGGGTGGATTACTTTTTCGGCTCAATAAAGTTTGTTATAATGACAGAGATGGCTACCCGCAAGCAGAAGGAACTAAATTTGAATGGGAAGAATATCGGCCAGATAATGTATCATCGCCTCGAGTTTACACAAATCAAAGAAATATATATATATCTGCCTTACATGTGATTACAGTTATTGATACCAAAGCTGATTTATGTGTCCGAAATAAAGGTACTATCCCAGTAGGGAGAAGTGAATGTAATACTACTCTCACCTTTGACACTCCTAATGGTATTGCTTTTGTGGCCTCGCGAAACACTTACTTCATTTGTGGAAATAAAGGTTATCACCGACTTCCTATTGGATGGTTAGGAACATGTTATATATCTTTTGTATTACCCCCTGTGTTTATTGCTCCACCCATGTATCATAATGACTTTGTGTTATACCATGATTTTATACTAAACAGAGTGAAGAGAACATTAGCAATTGACGAAATCGATCAAACAGACACCTTCCTGCAGCAATATGTTGATTTTAATTTAGGCCTCTTTTAATTTGTTGGTGCTGCGCTAAATAGCAGAAAAATAAGACGATTGACACGTGTTGTGGAAGCTGTTGCCAATGAGACAGATTTTGCTCTAGGGAATTTGACTGAGGAACTTCAAATGACCAGAATTGTAACGCTCCAGAACCGAATGGTTCTAGATGTAGTGTTAGCTGATCGTGGGGGTGCATGCCGCATTATCGGAAGTAGTTGTTGCGTGTACGTCCCTGATAACTCACCTTCTGTATATGATGCTATTTCTAAATTGCATAAAATAGCTGCTGAAATACATCCTGACAATGGTACATGGACACTCTCGGGTTGGTTCTGGACTTTGCTCAATAGTTGGGGTTGGAAACTGTGAACAATTTTATGTCTAATAATTGGGATACTCTTCTTCTTTTGCCTATGTATTCAATGTGGCCCTATGTTATGTTCCATGTGTATTACTGCTTGCATTCCATCCAAACGAACCATTGCTAAGAATGAGCAAATGATTTATAGAGAAATAACGAATATTATGTTGATCAATATTGACGATGAATATCCTGATTACGTCCATTATGAGGTAGCTTCAGCTAAACGCTAAAAGGGTCGTCTGTCGTAATTTGACGATGCTCGGGTTAGCGTTCAGCTTTGCTACACGAATTTCTCCTTATCTTGACTACGTTTTTGGAGGCACATTTTGAATTACTGGCTTCCATGTACATGAACGTGCTGCCTCCTGGACAGCATGCCCTTTTGTCCTTTCTCTGTACCAAATGCCATCTAACTTGCCCGGCAACAGGCTTTTTTTAGTACTGGTCAAGCTTGCACATGCGCAGTCAAACCCTCTGTATTAGTGGACAGTCATCACTTAGGAATGTGCCCCAAACTGACCAGTGGTATCAAAACTCCTCCCATGAGCTGGCTGTGTTCCAAAAATGTCCTTATATGTACCTAAACTGAGCAAATGTGTTACACCCATTCTTTTTATTACTGTAAAACTGTATAAAAGAGGTTGCACACCGATGTTCGGTGTGATACTTCTTGCATTGCCGAAGGGTGCTGTAGGAATGTACCACCACCCCATGGGGTCTTAATAAACGTGTCTTTTGCATTTCCAGTTTCCGTGCCAATTTCTACATTATGGTGTTATAGAGGTTTTGCAGAGTATGTAGGTCTGAAGAACCCGATACCACAAATTTACATGTATGCCAAGGTACTTAAAGCTTTCTATGACTATCTAAACCTTGCAGTTTCATGGGAGACGCGGGGGCGTTTGTCACAAACAAGGCAGGTTGACTAACCTTAATATTCAGATGCAGCAGGAGCGATGTCGTAGCCTATTTCCTTCCTCCCTAGGAATGGTTCCCCAGACGAGCCATAGATATAACACTCCTCTAGGAAAGCCCTCCCCAGGGAAGGGGAAAAAATGGAGAAAATAAATAAAACAGGCTGGCAGCCAGAAACCATCTACAGCTGGCGAAGACAGGTTAGATGTTCCTCTCTTTATCTGCTTGCAGAGTCTGCATGGATACACAAGAAGACACGTATAAATACTCACCCTCTCCCCTTATAAGAAACCAATAGACATAGAGATAGAGATTCACAGTGAATACTCACTAGTCTAAACTGCCACAAACATCCAAGATATGAATTGGTGAAAAGGAAGAAATAAAAGAAAACAAATCCAAAAGGGTATAGCTCCAGAGAGAAAGCAACACTCTTAGTCTCGAATGCACATCTAGGAAGCTAATGTGCTCTCTCAGCTGAAGTCTCGTAATATCAATTAGCCTGTTTCAGCTCTCCGTGGCATATCAATGTACATAAGTTTATGGTTTGTCCCAATCCACAGGAGATAACAGTTCCGACTCGTCAAACAGTCTCCAAGCCGATAAGGGTGTAGACGGTGCTCATAATACAACAGTCAAGGAGCTCCAAGAAGGAATATAAATTAGAAGCAGCCGCTTCTAATACGGTACGGAAGAGATGCACTGTACCATCAGCGTTCAGTAACTCAGCCTTAGTACAGAACGCCCAACAATGCTCACGTACCCGACTATGCAGCAGACGCCGGCTCAGATCTCCCAGCGCGGCTCCAGGTCAAAGGGCACAGACACGCCGTGCAGCGGAACAAGCTGTCAGCACGGCTTCGCTCAGTCTCCGCTCCTCCGAGCAAACAAATATTCCACAAGGAAATAACAAGGGGCCCCGTAAGGCTTAGACAAACTCTAGAGTCCAGGATAGACAGGCTTCACAGGTGACAAGCACCGGAAGGAAGGGGAGTAGAAAAGATATAGAAACGGGATGAATCCCGCACAGACACAAACAACAGACTAAGCAACAAGCACTCTGGGAGATGCAGTTCTCTCTTTAAGGGCTGAAACGTGACAGCGTTCCATGTAATATGTACAGCATGGACTTATCCCAGTTAACGGCATACCCAGATACTGAACCAAACACTGCGCAGATATTGAGTAACGCATGCAGGGATTGCGTGGGAGAGGAGATATATAGCAATACATCGTCAACGTAGAGGGAGATTCGATCTTTCCATTCCTCCTCCATTTTAGACCCCGAACCATGGGGTCCCACCATATCCACGCCACCAGCGGTTCTAGGACCAATGCGAACAACAAGGGTGACAATGGACAGCCCAGTCACGTCTCCCTACCCAGGGTGATTTCTGCGAAATGCGGCCATTAGCAACCACATGCGCTACAGGGTCGGCATAGAGTAAATGTATCCAGGAACAGAATTTCGGTCCGAAAACTAAGTGTTGAAGGACCGCAAATAAGAAGGTCCATTCCACCGAGTTAAAGGCCATCTTCGCGTCCAGAGAGAGGACCCCGGCATCTTCCTGTATATTGTGTTTTCTGCCCAGCACACCATGAAGGTGCCTGAGGTTCAGGGCTGTGTTTCAGCCAGGCATAAAGCCTAATTGATCCGGGTAGATCAGTTTAGTGAGATGGGGTGTGAGTCTAAGCTCCAACATTTTGGCTAGGATTTTCCCTTCCGCATTTATTAAGGAGATTGGGCGATATGATGTGCAATCCTCCACTGGTTTACCCTGCTTATGTATGGCCACAATAGTTGCCAGCTGTTGATCTCTGGGGGGTGTCCCTGTCATGACTCGTTTCAAACATGGTTAACAAATACGGGGCTATCTTGTCTGCTGTGTGTTTATATAATTCTATTGGGATGCCGTTTGGCCCTGCAGCCTTGCCAGATTGTATTTTGGAGATGGTTACTTTGAGTTTGTCTACCGTAATGTTTGCTTCTAGACTTTCGGTTTCTTGAGGTGTGAGCCGTGGCATACGAATATCTTTAAGGAAAGTGAGTGCATCTCTGTACAGTGGTAGTATTCGTGGATGTATAGACTTGCTCATAATGTTGTGCTAGTGAATTCACTATGTGTTGTGGGTCTGTCGTGATTTCTCCATCGTCTGTCCTAATCTGTGTTATCCATCTAAGCGCTCGTTCCCTCTTGTCTAACCAGGCAAGGAGCTTGCTTGCTTTGTCTCCAGACTCATAGATACGGTATTGGACTGCTTGCTGACGGGACTTGGCGTCCGTCCACAGATATTCCTTGTATTCCTGTCATGTCATCCGCAATGTATGTGCTGACTCATCCTTGGGTCCAGCTGCATGTAGGAATTCTAATTGCTGTACTTCATGCTCCAGGGTCTCTATCTCATGTTTTTTCCCTTTTTTATGCCACTCAATAAGAGATAGCCTGACCTCCTATCACTGGTTTGTATGCTTCCCATAATGTTAATGGGGAAGAGACTGACGCTTTGTTTTCTTGGAAAAATTACGTGGTCGCAGTGACTAAAGTTTTCCTGATTTTAGAATTCAGGAGTAATCCTGCATAGATGGAGTACATACGACATTGAATAACGCAGTGCGCCCAGATTTCTGCTCTGACCGAAGAGTGATCTGAGATTCCCTGGGGAAGTGTGTGGCTGCCCTCATCCTTCCTAAGTTATCCACTGCTGTGAGTATGTAATCTATGCGGGAGAGGCTATTATGAGCTCCAGAGTGAAATGTGTATTGTCTCTCACGTGGTTGTTGGAACCTCCCTAAGTCATAGGCCATGTGCGTCTATAAATTCAGCCAGGGGTGAACTGCCACGATGTTGGGGGTGGATAGGTGTACGGTCCAGTGTGTCATTTACGGTCACTTTGAAGTCGCTCCATAGTATTAAATCCCAGTGTGGTAGTGTTAGGAGGAATTTACCCAGATCTTGAAAGGCGGGGGATTGCAGAGCAGGCAGGACATAGAGAGACACAAAGTTGATCATACGACCCTCCCATTGATGCGAGATTGCCGCTTAGCGGCCATGGTCATCCTTAAATGTGCGGTGGATAATGAGGGGGAATCGATTTTGTACCGAAATCCCCACCCCCGGGATCCTGTTGAGAATTCTGAATGTACCGCCAACTGAAACCCCCACCAGTCGACCAGTCGAGAGCCTTACCCATGGAGCCCCTCAAGTGTGCCTCCTGAAGAAGCATAACTGCCGGGGACATGCGTTTCAGATATTGTAGCACCATTCCTCATTTTATCTTGTCCCTCAGCCCATTGACATTCCAAGAGAGGAATGACAGCGTCAGTTTTCCTGATCTTAGAATTCAGGAGTAATCCTGTATAGATGGAGTACATACAACATTGAATAACGCAGTGCGCCCGGATTTCTGCTCTGACCGGGGGCGGGGAGTGATCTGAGATTCCTCTCGGTAAGTGTGTGGCTGCCCCCATCCTTCCTAGATTATCTACTGCTGTGAGTATGTAATCTATGCGGGAGAGGCTATTATGAGCTCCAGAGTGAAATATGTATTGTCTTTCACGTGGGTGTTGAAACCTCCCTATGTCATAGGCCATGTGCATCTATAAATTCAGCCAGGGGTGAACTGCCACGATGTTGGGGGTGGATAGGTGTATGGTCCAGTGCGTCATTTACGGTCACTTTGAAGTCACTCCCTAGTATTTACTCCCAGTCTTGTAGTGTTAGGAGGAATTTACCCAGATCTTGAAAGGCGGGGGATTGCAGAGCAGGCAGGACATAGACAGACACAAAGTTGATCATACGACCCTCCCATTGATGCGAGATTGCCGCTAAGCGACCATGGTCATCCTTAAATGTGCGGTGGATAATGAGGGGGAATCGTTTTCGTACCAAAATCCCTACCCCTGGGATCCTGTGGTGAATTCTGAATGTACCGCCAACTGAAACCCCCCCAGTCGACCAGTCGAGGGCCTTACCCATGGAGTCCCTTAAGAGTGCCTCCTGAAGAAGCATAACTGCCGGGGACATGCTTTTCAGATATTGTAGCACCATTCCTCATTTTATCTTGTCCCTCAGCCCATTGACATTCCAAGAGAGGAATGACAGCGTCAGCAGTGTAGTGCGTTGTGTCATTGGATCAGATGAGGTCATTGTAAATGTTAATGGTCGTGATATGGCGAGCAGCGAAGGTCATTGTGAACCCTGTTCTATAATGACTGTATGTCGAGAATTGCAGATCAAAAAACCGTAAAACATTAACATTTAAAACTTTCCCACAGTGCATGAACCTTGGTGGTTGAGAAACCACAACGTTGTTGCTGAAAACAATAATTACATACAAATAAATTGCAACATCAAAAAGGAAACCCTTGAAAACTGTTCCCCCCCTCCCTGCTACCCTGCTTCGTAGGTTTGTAACTACCCACATCCCCGACTAGAAGAGCGCCTGTCGCCCAATAAACAAGTCAACTAGTGGATGGGGGTGCTGGGTGACGCCATCTTGAGGCATCCGGGGGCCCAACTCCAACCCAGTTACGGTGAGCAGCATCGCCTGCGCTGCCCCACATTCTGCGCCCGCCCACTATAAAGAGGCAGTTGTCTGCATCTCTCTTAAACATTACATCTTACTGTTGTTACTTCAAGTCTTTGAGTCCTGTGTCTGTGAAGGAAAGTCATTCTCATTTGTCATCCGGGAGTATTGGACTCGTTGATCTCGATCGCCATGAATGCTTATCTTGTTTGGCCGGGCCCTCATGACCACTTGAGGAACCCGTCGATCCGTCACAGGTGTCTCTCCATCATGTCCCATGTGTTGTCGCTTCTTCCGTGAGTCTTCTTCGTCCAGCCATGTCTGCACTTCGGCTGGAGCGATGCAGAACCAGGATTTTCCTTTAGCCATGATTTTGAGTTTTGCTGGGAAGAACATCATATATTTGATACCTCTGTTTCTGAGTACCCGCTTCACTCCGTCAAAGGTGCATCGCTCTTGCTGTACCTTGAGGGTAAAGTCTCCTGGGGTGTTCTCCTGGCTTTGGTGGGGGGACCGGTGCCCTGTGCGCACTTTCTACTGTAAAGTAGTTGGACAATCATTTTGGTTTGAGGTGATTTAAGATTAGGTCCTCAAGGAAAAGGCCCACACTAGGCCCCTCTGCCCCCTCTGGGACCCCTACTACGCGGATGTTATTGTGGTGGGCCCGTCCTTCCTGATCCTCCAGTTCCAGGGCCACCTGCCAATGCTGGTGGACAAGTTGTTGGACTCTCTCTTCGAGCTTGCATGTAGTGGTTTGTATTTCCGATATATTTACTTCCGTCTTGGTCACCCGCTCCGATGTCTTGGATGATCGCCGTTATGAAGCTGAGTGAGGGTTCAGGTTGTCGGTCTGACCACCGGAAGCCCCTTCTTCGGTGAGTGACTGTTTCGGGGCTGCATACTTATCAGGCTTATTGGCCTGCACCGTTGCGCCCACTTTTGGTTTCATTTTGCCTTAACGTTGTCCTTTGTGTGTTTGGTCTAAAGTGGTCTTGTGGGTACCTGCAGAGTCTGGGCTGTGGGTAGGGGCGGAGTCTGAGTCCAATACCGGCCCGCTCCAATGGGCAACCCTCGTGCCAGAGGGCGATCGCGGTTCCCGCGCTCCCCCCCCTTCTTGCAAGGTCTTTGGGTATGTGCGCTATAGTGGGGTACTCACTTGTGGTTGGCACCCTGGGTGCGTGGTGTGGCTCGGCCTCTATCTCGACTGCTGGTTTGCCCTGAGCACAAGTGGGTTCAGAGGTTAACTTTCTGTTGAGCCAGGTCTCGCCCCCCAGAGGGGCTGACGCCGTTGGGGTTGGGGGTGCCGTATGTTCCGTCGCAGTCTTTGACTTCTGCACCCGACAATTATATTGATGCCCTTCTTGCAATCCTTCTACTTGGCCCCAGAATGTTGCTTCGTATTGTCGCCAATATGGCAGGCTCAGCCGGTCCCCCATCGCACAATCCTCTCTCCAATTGCGCTCCGTACAAGACCACGTACGGGATGTATTATTGTCCTTCTATGCTCTGGGAGCTATTCCCAAAAAGGTCCGGTATTGTCCGAGGCTCAGCATGTAACCCCGATCACCCTCCACAGGAGGCTCTCTTCAGGGGGCACACGCCCCAACCAGACCCCAGTGCACTCAGTCTCAGGGTCTAGGGGCTGGCGCTACCGCACTGCAGGTGTACACTACTCTTACTCTTCATATTGCACATGTACTACCACTGTCTATCTGGATCTCCAAAGGGGGACACGTGCTCTTCCCACATACGGTGCGGTCCAGCACCGGAGGGTATGCACTTCATGAGAACCAATTGGGGCCTATTATGGAGCCATTTGCACGTGTTAGGCATCCTCCCCTTAGGCACTCACCCCGTATGTGACGGCTGCTTATTCCTGTCTTTGCAAATCAGTCCAGCAGTCAGCCTGGCCCCAGACGGGGACGCCGAAAGTCTATTTGGAGGTCGAACTGCCGCTCGGTTGTTGTAAGACCACCCAGGGGGGAGAGAGTTCCTGCCTGCGCCACTCACTCTGGGCACCCCCAGTGCAGCACCACATCTTCCATGCTCACCTCTATCCCGCCGCACACTGAAGGCACCCACTCCCCCAGGATCTTTCGCGATGCTTCCGATCTCTGTAACTGCCGGTCGGGGTACAGGCTGCACATCCACGGGCTCTGCTGCGCAGCTGTCTCCCTTCTCTCCAGCCTTTGGTGTCTGCTGCTTTCTACTCAAGCATCGCCCCGCCCCCCCAGGCTTCAATCCATTCTGCGCTTCCGTCCCCAGGATAGGTTTTTACTAGGGATACCGAGACTTTCCCTCTGGATTTGGACACCGGTCACTGCTGCAAGTTGTATACATGCACAGCGGGCAGCAACAGGCACGCTAAATGACAGGACAATGCTGGATATTTAGGGGCTTTTGTTATGGCCTCAGCAGACTCTCTCCCTACGCATTCATCTTAGCTGAAGCCATGCCACGCCCCAGGCAAGAGCCTATATTTGAAGATCCACTTTGGTGTCAACACTTAATCATGTACTGTCGATATATTCTTAATCTGGTCTCATACTGAAGAATCATTAAAGGAACAAATTCAATTACTCAACACCAAGAATAGCAGGATTCAGTTTACGTTCAACATAAGTAACACCCATTTACCTTTTCAAGATGTCTTAGTGGAGAAGGATAATGTGAACATCAACACGAGTGTGTTTATCAAACCAACTGATTGTAATAACACCTTGCTATTTCAAAGCTTTCATTCTCCATATTTAGTACAGAACTTACCATACTCTCAAATGCTTTGCTCAAAGAGAATATCATCTACCAATGCCAAATTCAAGCAGGATAGATCTCGGATTAAACATAGATTTTCACAACGAGGATATCCTCCGGAGATTATACAACAAGCAGAGAATCGTATTTAAAACATTGATCGCAGTGAACTTCTTAGCATCAAACAAATAAGTGCTACCAATCGGATGGTGTTTGTATCAAACTTTTCGACAAGATCTAAAAGTATCAAAAAGATCATTGTCAAGAGGTGGGAATTGTTACAACAAGAACCAGATTTCGGCGACTCATTCAACTACCCTCCTTTGTTCGCATACACAAGGAGTCAAAATATCAAGGAGTTACTTGCCAACGTCATTTACTGTATTAAATGGATGTGTGGCCATTTATACATCGGCAAAACAGAAAGAAAAATTAAAATACGCATTGGAGAACACAAAAGCATGATTAAGACCAAAAATACTAATTCCAATATAGTAGTCCATTGGCTTGATCATGGCCGTAACATCACCCAAGTACGATTCATAATTCTGGAGAAGCTACAAATCAAAGAGGGCTTTGACCCAAGCAGACTGTTGTCGCAAAAAGAAGTTTTCTGGATAAAAAATGTAACACCATGATGCCTTTGGGCCTTACTGACAAATTATATTTAAGCTGCTTTTTATAAACGGAGACTTATTCACAAGTTACACCCACCACATCAATTATGTACTGCAGCATTTCTTTCCATACACACCCGTTCTGGTCACATTACTTCACTGATATCAAAACTTAATATGGGTTTCTGTAGCCATTAATCAGGTTCTAAGTTATATCTGTTTTTTTCATGTCTTGTGTACGTGTATACTTGTACCTTTACTTGCTGAAAGTAATCATGACTGAGTTTTAACAATGTTTTATCTATTCATGTAAATAAGGATTAGGCTTGGTTAGTGTTAGACCTGGCACCTTGGCGTGGGTCTCCCTTCCATGTTTTGCTGTTGCCTCATGTGTTTGTGCTGATGTTAGAAGCTTTGGGCACTGTGCCACTGCTGTCCAGTGCCACAGTGCGAGTGCTCCCTATGTAAATTGATATGCGAATTAGTGACTCCATTATTGACTTGTTTGGTTTACTTGTTAGACCCTCGTATAGTGCACTGAGTGTGCCCTGGGCTTGTAAACCAAACGCTGCTGGTGGGCTTGCAGCACTGGTTGTGCCACCCACGGAAGCAGCCTCCTAAAATGTGTCTCAGGTCTGCCACTGCAGAGCCTGTGTGCAGTCCGGTACTGCTGTGTCAACTGGGCAAGTACACCCACTTGCCAGTCCCTAAACCTTCCCTTTTCTGCATATTAGTCACCCCTATGGTAGGCCCGAGGGTAGGGTGCATAGTAGATAAAAGATAGGACATGCCCTGATGTGTATGTGACATGTCCTAGTAGTGAATTACGGCCATCTTCGTTTTTCACTATTGCAAGGTTACCTGTTCTCCATGGGCAGTTTGATTATTACATCCTATAATCCTAACTGACTCAGGGTACCAGGTAGAGATTCAAGTTTAGTATGCCTGAGCTCAGAATTATAAAATACATATTTTAGTGAAGTTGGTTTTAACATTCTGTGTTTAAAAATACCACTTTTAGATAGTCCGTATTTTCTTGTCTAACCATCCAAGCCCGCCTCTGCTAGGTTGTGTATTCCTTGTCTGGAGTTTGAGTGACAGGGGCTGGGGGATTCCAGGAGACAGGGTGAGTCAGCCAGGGCTGAATAGAAAGATCTACATGTAGATGGGTGGGAGGAGTTGCACCTGGGACCTTATTAGGGCTGTACCTTCCCTCAACAATGCTGGCTCCACCTCTTGTGGTGCGCCTGATGACCCTGGCCTTCACCGTGAAAAGAAAGAAGGAGTCCTGTCAACAAAGTGCTTCAGGACTGTCCAGAACTGGTTTGGACTATGCAAAGGCATCTCTGCCTTCAGAGAACAAAGAAAAACTGTGTATAAAAGATGGGACCAAAACCCCAGAGAATTTGATCACTTTTGGGAAACACAAAGAAATCTCTGCCGAGGAGAGGAACCAGAGAAACTGAGGAGAGACTATCCCTAAGCGTTAGGGATTGGCCTGCAGTGGTTGCCTTACTGCCAACAAGAGGAGAGAGGAACTTTCTGTGTACTTTCATCAACTTGTGACGGATCTCCAAGGGCTTGGGAGAGAGCTTGCCCACTAACCGAAGTCTCAGGACCAGTAGACTTCACCCCCTCTGCGAATTGCTTCTGGAAACGCTGTTTCAGTTGCTACAGGGGAAAGGGAGCTGTGACCGACCCCGACGACTGGCTCTGTCTCGACGGCATCGCCAAAAGCATTGCCCACATCTTGCAACGCAACCCTGGTCTCACCGACCGCGACGTCCAACGCCACCGAGCCGCTGCTTGCGCCGTGACCTGTGGGCACCGCACTTCACACCACCTCGTTTCACTGAAACCAAACTGGTCTGATCAATGTCAACTCCCGCCAACTGGCACCGCCGCTGCAACGCAACCTGCCAGCACCGCATAGAGCAACGTCTCGCCATGCAACGCACGGCCTTGGTCTCAACGATGCCGTATCGATGACATCACAGAGCCACCTCCTGCACATCATCGAGAGGACACCGCGCCCTGCACCGCTTCCATCTTACAATACAACCGCGACGGTTGCCACTCCCGGCTTGCACCCCCGTGCTTGCCGTAATGAGTAAAGCTACTGTGACCGAGTCTGCCCCGCTGTGCTGACCGATATCGACGCGGTCAGCTGGAATTGCGAGACTCTGTTGTGTTAACATCGCCGTAGCCAGAGGAGGCTACCGACTCGTAAAGAACTTTGATTCAAGTATTCCTAAGAAGATCGCTATTTTCGATAACAGTATTGTGGACCATTTTGCCCGTTTAAGGTCTTGTGATAAGTCTATATAAAAATACTCACAACTTGTGTGGTGTCCGTCTGTAGTGTAGTCACTGGGTTACTGTATGTGTTCACAAATGCTTTACACAGTGCCTCTAAGATAAGCCTGTCTGCTTGTGCCAAGCTACCGAGGGGGTGAGCAGGGGTTATTTTAGGAGTGTACCCCCTTACCCTGACTAGACGCAAGGGTCCCTATTTGTCAAAGGTACCTTCCTCTGCCAACTAGAGACCCCCAAATTTAACAGTTAGCATTATGGTTCATCAATAGTTGCAGCTGACATCATCAATGTACGTACGATTGGTGAGTTCAACTTTTTGTTGTTATTAAGTGCGCATACCATTAACATGAAAATCAATATGTATTCAGTGTCCAGTTCTTGAACCTGTCTAAATATCATGATCATCAGTTTTTAGGACCAGAGATTTCCATTAGTATTGGGCCAGATATGTTTTCATAGTGTCATATTTGAAATGCATTAATTGTTCCTATGCTATGTTCAGTTTTTCCACCATTTTTCACTATTTGAAATGTATTTTTTTTGTCACCGGTTCTGGTATTTGGGTCTATCCAGTCACGTTGATTATTTTCATTCATTTTCAAAACACACCATCTCTGTTTATATCTTTGTTTATTCCCGTATTCTACGTTTATTTTTGCACTTTGGGTACCACTGTGTACCATACCAATATTGCCGCCACACATAGCCTTCGCTTTTATCCAATTCCATATGCGGCTGATGTTTCGATCACGTGATCGAACCTCGGGTATCACGGGAATCGGTAACTTGAATAGGAAGATGACAACTTGCGGCGTGTACAACGCCATAAACCTTTTGGGAGTAGCCGGGCCTATTTTACTACCATCAGTTGGTGAGTTTTTCTGGCTTGATGCCAGTCTAACTAACTTGTCATTTTTTACCGCTGACATTACTGTAGGCGGTTATATACTTTCAGTTATCGTTACTTACAAAGCTATTCATATTTTCTTTTGCCCCATAGATGTCGTCTTTGACTATCCATACAACCAAGTAATACTTCATGCACACATGAGGGTGTTGTTTTTAAATGTTCCGATTTGCGTTTTGAGCAAATCCTTATGTATATTTTCAAACTTTTTCAGTTATCCACAGGTATTTTCCTTTTTCATCTATTGTACAATTTACCAAGACTTCGGTTTGTGCGTCTAAGTAAGTTTTTATTTTAGACGATTCATTTCAGCATACACTAGATTCAGCAACCTTTTCACCCTATCCACGTTCACTTGCGTTCTTTATGCTTTTTATCCGCATCGTGGCACCTTTCTCAGCTTGGGGCAACTATCATGCACTCTTTATTTCAATTTTAACACAGGCGCAAGTCACATGTGAATATTTCCGCTTCGTTGCTTGTGGTATTTATTTTGAATCTATTGGCTTTCCTCCGATTACGTCTAGGCAGGCAGTGCCTTTAATCTATTTTAATGTGTCTCTTTGCTCTCCCATACTGGGGTGTCTCATTCATTGTGGTAGTTTAGCACTGACAGTGCCAAGTGCACAATGGTAATTTGTGGCCCCGAAGACGGGACGTCTGGGCCTGAAATGCATAGGGCTGCACACCAATGATCTGCGTCTTCAGCAAATTGTACCTTCTTTTGATGAACAAGGACTATGTATTATGTATCACATAAAACGTAATATCATTGTAATTACGGATTTTTTTATAGTATATATATTTAATCTTGTACAACAAAGATAACATTTTGTGAATCAACTCTTGTTTGAATCTTCATTCTAGTACATTAAGATCTCGATGGAGAACGTTTATATTTAACATTGATTTAAATTGTTCATAAACATTGCATCGTAGTGCACGTAGTTTATCGAGCAACTGTAGAGCTTGATCTTCCTCATTCCGGGTGCACCCACTTGCCAGGCCCTAAACCTTCCCTTTTCTAAACGTCAGTCACCCCTTAGGTAGGCCCAAGATATCTCTGTGGGCAGGGTGCAGTGTATGTGAAAGGGAGGACATGCCCTGGTGTGTGTGGCATGTCCTGAAAGTGAATTACTGCCCATTTCGTTTTTCACTCCTGCAAGCCTTCCTGTTCCCCATAGGACAGGATGGAAAGTTTGTTTATAACATCATATAAACATAACTTGCCCTGGGAACTAGGTGGGAATAATATTTTAGAATGCCTAAACTCAGAATCTAAAGATGTATCTTTTAGTGAAGGTGATTTTTAAATTCTGTGTTTGAAAATACCACTTTTAGAAAGTAGATATTTTCTTGCTCAGTCATCCCGTGTGCCTCTGCAGGAATGTGGGATTGCCTGTCTGGGTTTTGGATGACAGAAGGCTGGGGAGCAGGAGTGGCTCTAGATAGTCTAGGTAGGGTCAGGAAAGGGCTGAATAGACCTAGGCTGCAATGGGGGAAAGGGAAGGAGATTCCTTTGCACCTCAAAGGACCTGGTCTGCTTCTGACAATGCCGTCTCCACCTCCTGCCAGGAAATCTCACCAGAGAATGCAGAACTGGTTCTGGCTGGGCACAGACACTCTCTGCCTAAGAGATCAAAGGATTTCGGGATATAACTATTGAAGCCCAGACCCCTGAACTTCAGAACTCTTTTGGATCAAGAAAACTGCCAAGAAGAAGAGCTGGAGAAGCTGTGAGGAGGAACTACCACTTTGCTGTGTGCTTTGCTGTGTTGGCCTACAGTGGCTGCTTCTGTCTTGGGCAGTGAAAGGACCTGACTGAACTTTCTGCAATCTGCTTTTGTGAGTTTCTCCAAGGGCTTGAGGTAGAGCTTGCCCCCTGCTCAAGAAGTCTCAGGAACAGCAAAGACTTCAAGCTCTTTTGCCCTCAGCACTGGGGAGTGTCTGCTTTGTGCTACAACAGAAGAAAAGCAACTCGACGACGTCTACAATGCCGCTGCTGACTCAGTGTCCTGAAAGCACCGCAGAGGGCAACGCCCGAATGCGACCCTGGTCTCACCGACGACACCTGCTGATGCCGCCACCGAGCCGCTGCTCGCACTGAGACCTGTGGGCACTGCACTCCACACCACTTTGCAGTGAAGCCTAGGCATCGCAGAGAGCAGCGCCGCAACGCTGTACCGTGACCCTGGTCTCACCGACGATGACTGCTGACGCCGCCATTGAGCCGTTGCTTGCACTGTGACCCGTGGGCAAGGTGTGGCAGGGTATACTCAGACATGAGTCCCTTTCTCACTGCTCCATCAGGATTCAAGCAAGCCGGGCCGAAGACGGCTGAAATGCCAGAAACCGGTCCCCGGTAGCTTGTCTCCTTTCTGGTGAAGAATTGGCTTGGTAGTTTAGTCTGCCCTGTTCCCATGATGCACTGGGCCAGGGACAGACTGATTTGCATATAGCCAGGTTCTGAGCTGGGATGGGGCAGTGAGATAAATAACGGTGATGGATCAAGCCCTGATCTTTGGACTGGATAAGAGTGGTCTGCTCAATTCATACACTCTGTTCATCACCACCCCCTTTTCTGAATCGTTTTTGGCCACTATAGGTGTGGCAGGGTATACTCAGACATGAGTCCCTTTCTCACTGCTCCATCAGGATTCAAGCAAGCCGGGCTGAAGACGGCTGAAATGACAGAAACCGGTCCCCGGTAGCTTGTCTCCTTTCTGGTGAAGAATTGGCTTGGTAGTTTAGTCTGCCCTGTTCCCATGATGCACTGGGCCAGGGACAGACTGATTTGCATATAGCCAGGTTCTGAGCTGGGATGGGGCAGTGAGATAAATAACGGTGATGGATCAAGCCCTGATCTTTGGACTGGGTAAGAGTGGTCTGCTCAATTCAGACACTCTGTTCATCACCACCCCCTTTTCTGAATCGTTTTTGGCCACTATAGGTGTGGCAGGGTATACTCAGACATGAGTCCCTTTCTCACTGCTCCATCAGGATTCAAGCAAGCCGGGCCGAAGACGGCTGAAATGCCAGAAACCGGTCCCCGGTAGCTTGTCTCCTTTCTGGTGAAGAATTGGCTTGGTAGTTTAGTCTGCCCTGTTCCCATGATGCAATGGGCCAGGGACAGACTGATTTGCATATAGCCAGGTTCTGAGCTGGGATGGGGCAGTGAGATAAATAACGGTGATGGATCAAGCCCTGATCTTTGGACTGGGTAAGAGTGGTCTGCTCAATTCAGACACTCTGTTCATCACCACCCCCTTTTCTGAATCGTTTTTGGCCACTATAGGTGTGGCAGGGTATACTCAGACATGAGTCCCTTTCTCACTGCTCCATCAGGATTCAAGCAAGCCGGGCCGAAGACGGCTGAAATGCCAGAAACCGGTCCCCGGTAGCTTGTCTCCTTTCTGGTGAAGAATTGGCTTGGTAGTTTAGTCTGCCCTGTTCCCATGATGCACTGGGCCAGGAACAGACTGATTTGCATATAGCCAGGTTCTGAGCTGGGATGGGGCAGTGAGATAAATAACGGTGGTGGATCAAGCCCTGATCTTTGGACTGGGTAAGAGTGGTCTGCTCAATTCAGACACTCTGTTCATCACCACCCCCTTTTTTGAATCGTGGGCAACGCACAGCGCCTCGCATCACGACGACTCCCTGGTATCCCCGACGACGACGCTCCACGCCGAAATCGATGCCTCTGTTTGTACCGCGGTTCGAGGGCACTGCTCGTAAAGTTACACAACGCATCGCCCTAATCCCGCACCGCAGCCTTGGCCTACCGACGCCGGCACCATCGACTCTAGTTTGTCAGCCGGCGACAACACTTCAGCAATGACTAACCCGCTGCTTGCACCGTGACCTGCCAGCACTGTGACGAGCACCGCCTTCATCTCGCACCGTGACTCTGCTCTCCACGACGACACCATCTTACGCCGCCACCGAGCCGCTGCTCGCACTGCGACTTGAGGGCGCCGCACCGCTGCACTTCGCACCGCAGCACATGACGCCTGCCTACACCAGCGCTCCTGACTCCATCAGAGAGGAGATTGACCTGCAACGCATATGACTTTGAGGGCCCGACGGCTCCTACACCGACCTCCGGAACCGACACCTGCAGACGCGGTGTTTTCGGAAGCTCAACGAGAGGTCATCGACGCCTTGCATTTCTAAAAGGTACTGTTTGCTGGTCTTCCCGACACCGTAGCTGGCCTGCGACGCCACGGTCAGCCAGAACTGTTTGGATGTGTTTGCTCACGAGGCCGTGATAGCCCAGGGCAGAGCTATCGACATCAAGGAACTATTTTTAAAGCATATTTTGATAAGTGAAGACTTTGAAGTACTGTATTGTGGATTTTTTAAATCATTTTTGGTCTTGTCTTAAGTATATAAAAATATTGGATATTTTTCTAAACTGGTGTGGTGTCCTTTTGTAGTGCTTACACTGTATTACTGTTGGTTATGTGCAAATGCTTTACACACTGACTCTAAGATAAGCCTGCCTGCTCATGACAAGCTACCAAGGGGGTGAGCAGGGGTTATTTTAGGAGTGTAACTCCCTTATCCTGACTAGGAAGAAGGGTCCCTATTTGGACAAAGGTGTAAACCCTTGCCAACTAGAGACCTCCATTTCTAACATTGGTAGTCAGTGGTGAGGATAGGACTTGTGTTTGCACTTGACTTACTTGACTTGACTGCACTTGACTTGGTTAGTGACCAGTTATTCCCCACGCCCTGCCTCATTTACACACCCCAGCGCCAAGACACCTCGGCATTCGAGCGCTTTATAAGCATTTCTATAACATAACATAACATAACTTACAGTGATTGGCATGCACTACTACCATATCGCAGACCATTACGTGCCACATACTGGTTCTTTATCTTTTTGGCCTATTTTTGATCTTGCCAGTTTGAACTTGCTACTTCATCATGCAGGAATCAAGAGCATCATCTGTTGCATCCCTGGAAATGGCCTTTGAGGAGGATAGGTTGGAAACCTACAATGTTAGGGAATTTAAATCAATTTGCAAACACCTAAAAGTCCTAGTCAGAGGCCTTTCTAGGAAGGACGAGCTACAAAAGGCGGTGAGGACCTGGGTTGCAGCCAGACATGCCAGCGAGCAGTCTGGTGATCTCAGTGGAGAGGCGGAAGAGCCTATTTCTAGGGTGGATGTGCTTTTGGGAGGGGGGAACCCTCCAGGCAAGGCAGCAGTGGCCTGTCCCCAGAAGAGCTGGAGGACAGGCAGGAAACAAGGAGAGTTGCAGTGGAACTGGAGAAGCTTAAGTTAGCCACGGACGAGAAAAGGATGATGTTAGATCATGAGATCAGGATAAAGGAGCTGGATCAGAGGAGTAGAGCAGGCTCATATGGTGGCCGCAACCCATCAAGACAGGCAGACCGAATTGTGCACATCCCTAAGAATGTAGGCAAGGAATTCAAGAAGGGGGATGACATACAAAGGTGGTTTCAGGAGTACGAGGCAGCAATCCACATGAATGCTGTCCCTGAGGAGAATTGGGGAGTGGGATTGTGGGCTCTCTTCCCAGAAGATGCAAGGGATACTTTAATAGCTTTGGATAAGGGGTATCACCTCACCTATCCAGACATGAAGCTTGGTCTTACTCCTCAAAAGTACAGGGAGTACAAGTCTAGTAAGAAGTCTGATGCCAACACTTTATTTGGAATGTGTGGATGTGTTTCGCCGGTCACTGGATGGCTGGGTGAAGGGCAGTAATGTGACAGATTTTCAGGGGCTCTACAATTTGATTGCAAGGGAGCACTTGTCTAGTCTATGTCCAGGAAGCTTGCTATGGAAGTGGACCGCTGAGAGAGTACCAGGGTCCACAAGAAAGTGTTTGGGGGAGACTCCGCCAAAGGTGGGCAGAAAAGTGGTGGGACAAGGGTAAAGCACAGGAGCTCTCCAAAGGACCCCAAACTAACACCCAGGGTAAAGGTTCCCATCCCCCGGAGAAAAGAAACAAGGGGTCTCGTCGGGAAAGTCTGCCGAGACAGGCCCCCTCAAGTGTTTTGCATGTGACTAGGTGGGGCACATGAAGGGGGACCCCAGGTGCTCAAAGGGGGCTCAGCCACCCACCAATGGGCAGTCCAAAGTGTTGGCTAGTGTAGCGCTTGAGGAGGAGTACCCACAGGAGGGTGGGGACCCCGCAGAAATGACCCTAGTCTCACTAGGGGACAGTGAGATGGTCCCCGGGAACCAGGTACCCCCTAACACAAAGGAATACAGTACCTGGGTGACAATCAATGGGAAAAGGGTAGAGGCTCTCAGAAATACTGGAGCCAGTGTGACCTCAGTCTGGTGTCACCTGGTCTCTGAGAAGCAGGAAGTCCCAGGGGCATTCCACCAAGTAATTGTGGTAGACAATTTAGAGCGCCAGTGTCTGGTGGCACAGGTTCCCTTCGAGTGGGGAGGGGAGAGTCTCAGGTCCCTTGAGGGTGGTTGTGAGCCCTTCCAGGCCTGTAGATTGTCTGCTAGGTAACTACCTGGAGCAGTCCTTGTGGAAGGATGTTGAGCTCAGGTCTCACTTGGAAATGCTTGGGTTGCCAGAGTGGGCATGCGTGTCCATTCGGTCAATGGCGGCCAGAGAGAGTGGTTAAGAGGACTTAGAGCCTGAAAAAGTTGCCCAAGTCCCTGCCAAGAGAAAGGGCAAGGGGCGCGGGAATCCGGCCCCTGAAGTTCCCACGGACCGGGAGCAGGCGGACCTTGAGAGGGACGCCCTGGTGCCTACAGGGGAACAGGTAGCTGAACTGGGGGACATCTCTGAGCTGACCCATTGGCAGCAAGAAGGGGGTCCCACCAGGGAGGAATTCTGCAAGCAGCAGAAAGAGTGCCCTTCTCTAGAGGGTCTGTGGCAGCTATGAGCGGTAGCGAGCAGGAATCTATCCTTTCCACACTGGACTTCTAAATCACAAGATCACGTCCCCCTTCTTGAGCTTACAAGAATTTACAATCACGCAATCTACCGGCGTCTGTGATATCTGCACCACGCCTGTGATCGAACTTCACTCTCTTCAAAAGTAAAGTGTTGGCTAGATTTTTTCTATGGTACACATTCGGTTGAAACATCCCTTCCAACTCCTTTGTTCTCGTTGGCAACAGTCCTGCCACGGGCAGATTGCCGCTATTTTGAAGCAAGGAGGACTGTTTTCAAATTTGAAACAGCGCTGTCCCCTACATACCGATATTACTAATTTTGCAGTTGACGTCTACTCTGCCTCTGGCAGAACCCACATATTGCTTCATGATCCACAGTTTTGAAAGCCCCTCCTGTCAGCGAGCTCATTGACAGATCCGTTGCCCCATCCCCCACCACTCCTGTCCTGATGAAGACCCTCTAGCAAGGCTTATACCACGCCTGCACTTCACCTGGGTCGAAACGTCGACACTCCTTCCTGTGTTCAGCCTCTGTCATCATCTATTATCATTGATTTTCCTTGAGGCATGATTGTCTAAAACCATTGATTAATTTATCGCTCCATTGTGTTTTTTGTTAAAAATTTTGCTATATTTTTGGTCTTCATGACCTTTTGTTTAGTTCTCGTCTTTCACTATCCCAGCACTACCCTTCCCTATTTCATTCTTAGGGGCACTAGATGTGATTTAACCTGTACTCATTTTTATGAATGATTCTTATATAATACACGTTGTGATTAAAAACAATGCTGTTATAATCACCTGTGTATGTATCTACTTTTGTTACGATTTTGTTTATTGCTTGTTTGTCTGGGACCATTTTGTTTGTACCAATACTTTGCCCAGGTCCCAGTGACTCCTTGGGTTAACCCGTGTTTTTGTAACACGGCTGCAGACCAGGCAGCTGGTGATCAGTCCGGATCAAATTGGACCTACTGGGAGAATGATCTCCTGTATAGTGAGTCTAAGGTCGCTGAGCCTGGCTCAGCCCGTGTGCTTGTGGTACCCTAGCATTTTAGGACCTTCCTACTGGGTCGGGCTCATGACGTGCCTTTGGAAGGTATTTGGGGCAAGACAAGACCTTTGACAGGCTTGTCACCCACTTCTTCTGGCCCCAAATGCGAAGGCAGTCAGATGGACATTGCCGGTCCTGCCAAACTTGCGAGGCAAGTGGTAAGAGTGGGAGGAAAGTCAAAGCTCCTCTCCAACTGTTTCCATTTGTTGGAACACCCTTTGAAAGTGTGGGGATGGACATTGTGGGGCCACTGGATCCCAAGACCGCCATGGGCAACAGGTACATCCTGGTCTTGGTGGACCATGCCACCAGGTACCGGTATCCGGAGGCAATCCCTCTCAGGACAACGACGGCGCCAGTGGTGGGCCGGGGTTGATGGGGATCTTTTCCCGAGTGTGGTTCCCCAGAGAGGTGGTTTCTGACAGGGGGACCACCTTCATATCTAAGTATATGACATCCCTGTGGAAGGAGTGTGGAAACTTACAAGCTCACCACTCCTTACCACCCGCAAGGTAACGGTCTGGTAGAGAGATTCAATCAGACCTTGAATCGCATGATTAAGGGTCTAACAGAACCCATGAGGCATAAGTGGGACATCCTCTTGCCGTGCCTTCTCTTTGCATACAGGGAGGTGCCACAGAAGTCTTTTGGGTTCAGTCCCTTTGAGCTTCTGTATGGTCACTCAGTGAGAGGACCTCTGAGTTTGGTGAAGGAAGGCTGGGAGGCAGCTCCCAGGAAAACTCCCCAGGATGTGTTTAGTTACATGTTGGCCTTTCGCAACCACTGCCCGCTTCAGGAAACTTGCTCAGGCGAACCTGGAAGCCAGCCAGGAAGAAATGAAGAAGTTGTATGACCAGAATGCCACTCTGGTCGAATTTCAACCTGGACAAAAAGTATGGGTCATGGCCCCAGTGGAACCCTGTGCCTTGCAGGACAAGTGGACTGGGCCGTTTGAGGTGGTGGAGCACAAAAGTGAGGTCACCTACCTGGTGGATTTGTAGGCTCCCAGGAACCCTTTGAGGGTCCTCCACGTGAACCGCCTCAATCCCCACTTCGAGAGGTCCGAAGTGAGCATGCTCTTAGCAACATATGATGGGGTGGAAGAGGAGAGTGAGCCTCTCCCTGACCTCCTGTATGCCAAGGAAGGTGATGGGTCAGTGGAAGGTGTGATCCTCTTCCCTACACTGACCGCAGAGCGACTGTCACCGGTTATTGGGACAGTTTGCCCCACTGTTCTCCCTGACCCCTGGTGTTACTCACTGGTGTCCCCATGACGTGGACACCGGTGACAGCCTGTCTGTGAAGCACAAGATTCACAGGTTGACTGACCGGGTCAAGGCCAGCATCAAGAAGGAGGTCTCTAAGAAGTTGGTGTTAGGGGTGGTCGAGCCTTCCAAAAGTCCATGGGCCAGCCCTGTGGTCTTGGTCCCGAAGGCTGCTGCATCCGGTGCCACTCCAGAACTGTGGTCTTGTGTGGACTACCGTGGGCTCAAGGCCATCACCAGGACTGGCGCACACCCCATCCCCAGAGCTGATGAACTCATTGATCAGTTGGCAGCTGCCAAGTTCTTCAGCACGTTTGATTTAACGTCTGGGTACTGGCAGATTGCCTTAACCGATGGGGCCAAGGAGAGGTCAGCATTTCCAACCCCCGAAGGACATTACCAGTTCCGGGTGATGCCCTTTGGGTTGTAGAATGCCCCTGCCACCTTTCAGAGATTGGTCAACCAGGTTTTGGCTGGGCTGGAGGATTTCAGTGCAGCCTACCTGAATGTCCGGATCGTAAGTAGCACTAGCATATATAAAATATATAAAACGCCACTAACCTTCCTCTTGTGGCCAGCAGAGACGATGGCTGATGTGCTATCCCCCCAATTCCCTTTAACGCAACCAACAGCAGAGGAAGAGATCCTGCTGCCTGAGATTGACCCCAGGGGAAAAAGGGAAGTGGATAAAATAACAAACTAGCTGAGAGGTCTGTGATCCCTTCTGGGTCTGGTCTGTGGAACAGCACGGCAGTAGTAGGGATGTACTGCAGGACAGGAAGACAAGAAAACAAGAATGAGATAATCACTCTCTTGCTCATCTATAACTAACTGCAGTATTCTCACTATCACTCACCAGAGCTTACAGCTAAACGGCAGGGTATAACGTCCTTAAAGACACACTGGAGTTAGAACAGTTACTGAAGTCCTGTAATATATTCAAGCACTCCAATGAAAACAACGTGCCCAATTCTGTTGTTGGAATACAATTGTCACAACATGTGTAGGCTGTAGTCTCGGATTCTGAACAAAAGAATTCTAATGTGAGGCAAAAATGAATAGAGATGTATCTCTCTCTCTAGAATGTACATGCAATGTTGTAGCTCAGCATTCCTGAAAATAGAACACACAATGATGAAGTCAGGAGTCTAATGCTGAAGCTAAATAGTTAACACAGTAGCCAGCAGCATACTGTTAATTGTGGGGCCAAAACAAAAAGGACAAAAAACAGGCGAAAGTAATTTCACCTCGAGGTTACTTAATAAACTGTACACCAAAGCAAATGATAGCCAGATGGCGTCTAACGCGGTTCAGAAGAGGCGAAGGCACCCTTCTCTGCTCACGTCATCGGAGAAAAGAGAGACGCGCCCCAGCACGTTTGCAGTTTCTCGGCTCTCGGGGAAAGAACACATCAAGTTATATGCGTGTCGGAAGGAAACGAGCCTGTGCTCCTTCCAGAATACCTGACACCAGATGGGCAATTCTCCACGGAAACTCCTCTGCAGAAGTGCGGCAGCTCGAAGGAACAGGAATCCACGGCAGCTCGAAGGAACAGGAATCTACGGCTTTAGTCTTCACGCTGGAATCCGGCGGGGACTCACCATCCGCCTTTCCATAGCAGGAAGAAGATTGTCAAGCACCTTCCTCCTGCAGAGGGGGTGCTTGTATCGGGACTGCCGCATCGCCTGCTGGTAATTGTAGTTTTTGCTACCCATATTTACTCTTACTGGAGGAAAAAGCCTATAAATGGTAGGAAGCTGATATGAAATCGCTACAGTACCCCCCTCTCAAGGACTGCCGACTCGGCGGTCGTCCAGGCTTACCGGGGTGTTCAGCATGGTAACGCTTAACTATGTCAGGGCAATGAAGATTATGCTCTGGTTCCCAGGTTCTGTCTTCCACCCGTACCCTTTCCAGTCCACTAGGTATTGAAGCCTACCCCATACAAGTTGAGAGTCAAGAATAGTGTTCACCTCATATTCCTCCTGCCCTTCTACATCGATAGGATGTGGTTTCTCAGGTAATCTCATGCCAGGAGGACAGGGTTGGAGCAAGGATACATGGAACACTGGATGGATCAGCCACGAAGCAGGGAGTGACAGCTTCATGGCTACGGGGTTGATTACCTCATCAATACTGTAAGGCCCTATATATTTAGGTTTCAGTTTGTTTACCCCTCTCAGGTGTAGGTTCTTTGTGGCCAACCAGACCATATCTCCGATCTTGTAATCAGGTTCTTTCGACCTTTTCTTGTCTGCAAAATGTTTCTGAGGGGACTGGGCATTGGCTAAACTGAGCTTTGCATCTATCATTACCATGATAGATGCAAAGCATGATGGTCATGTAAGCTGGATAATGGGGAATGGGCAGGCCACTCGAAAGGAAGCATGTTGGGGTGATAACCATTAATGCAAAAAAAAAGGTGAACATCCTAAAGTAGCATGCTTGGCGTTATTGTAGGCAAACTCTGCCATCCATAACAACTTAGTCCAGTCCATTGTATTCTGTAGGGTGAAACAGCGGAGATACTGCTCCATAGTCTGATTTAAACGCTCCGTCTTGCCATCCGTTTGCGGGTGGTAACTGGATGAGAGCCGGGCATCTATGTTCATGGTTTTACAGAGGGCCTTTCAGAAACCAGAAGTGAATTGAGTGCCCCTGTCAGTGATCAGAACACAAGGAATCCCATGAGCTCGGATTATGTGCTGGAGAAAAACCACGGCTAATTCAGAAGATGTAGGTAGTCCTGCTAAAGAAATAAAATGACCCATCTTAGTTAGATGATCGACCACCACCAATATGACAGACATGCCATTACAAGGGGGCATTTCCACAACAAAATCCATGGATACAGTATGTAGGCAACAGTGTAGGCAACGGTTGAAGTAGCCCGGTAGGTTTTGTATGGCTGGCTTTCCCTTGAGCACAGATTGCACAGTTCTTAACATACTCCTGGACATCTTTACTTAAGCCGGGCCACCAGAAGGATCGCTCCATATTGGCAATTGTCTTGTATATCCCCATATGCCCGCCCAACACTGAATCATGGGCCCTGGTTAGAGCTTGCTGTTGCAGATCCTTATGCGGTATAAACAATGCATGGTAATGGTATGCGAGATCCTTATTTTCAGAGCGTTGTTTTGGTTCTTCTGGTATCCAGGCTGGTATGCCTATGTCTGCTAGGGCCACTTTCACATCTTCTAGGAAAACTTGTGACTGTAACGATGCTACAGTCTGCTTTGGAAGACCTACTTCGGTTAGGATACGAGGAGGTTCTGATGGAAGGCCTGTGCTCCCTTCTTCTGTTTCGACCAAATGGGACAGGGCATCAGCTTTTCCATTTTGCGGACCTGGTCGGTACCATATCACAAAATCAAAATTGGAAAATAATAATGTCCAGCGTAGCTGTCTGGGCGTCAAGGCTTTTGCTGTATTTAGGAACAACAAGTTTCGGTGGTCTGTGTAGATCTCCACCTTGTGCACTGCTCCTAACAGATAATGTCGTCACTCTTCACATGCTTTCTTTATGGCCAATAACTCCTTATCGGAGATGGTGTAGTTTACTTCACAGGGAGTGAGTTTTCGGGAGTATTACACTACAGGGTGTAGTTGACCCGTGACAGGGTGACGTTGAGATAGTACGCCTCCAAAGGCATACTGAGAAGCATCAGTTTCCAGAACAAAGGGTACCTGCGGATCTGGATGGCGAAGAATGGGAGCCTGAGTGAATTTGTCCTTCAATTGCTGAAAGGATGCAGCCACCTTTTCTCCCCACACAAAAGGGGTATTCTTTCGTAAAAGAAAGGAAATTGGTTGAATAATTTTTGAAAAGTCCTTTATGAATCTCCGATAGTAATTGGCAAAGCCAAGGAAGCTTTGCACTGCCTTGACATTCTGGGGTGTTTTCCATGATGTGATAGCCTCGACCTTGCTCATGCCCATTTGGAAACCCTGGGCGTTGATGATATAACCTAAAAAGGCGACTTCCTGGACATAAAAAAGGCACTTTTCAAGTTTGGCGTATAATGAATGATGTAGTTTCTCCAGGACCGTTTTGACATGAGAAACGTGTTCAAGGAGTGTAGCCGAATAGATCAAAATATCATCAATGTAGACGATACAGAATGTTTCCAAACAGCCCTGCAACACTTCGTCCATGAAAAATTGAAAGGCCGCAGGGGCGTTGCACAGCCCAAAAGGCATCACCCTATACTCGAAGAGGCCGAACTTCGTTCGGAAGGCCGTCTTCCACTCGTCGCCCTCTTGGACTCGTACCAGATGATAGGGTCCTCTGAGTTCAAGCTTGGTGAAATAACGAGCCCCCTACAATTGGTCCAATAGTACCGGGATCAGTGGTAAAGGGTAATGTTTTTTTATTGTTGTCCGATTTATGGCCCTCTAGTCAATACAGGTCCTCAATTCTTCACAGTCCTTCTTCGGAATGAAGAACAGCGGAGAGGATGCGGGCGAAGAGGAGTGTCTAATGAATCCTGAGGCGACATTATCTTCCAAGTACGTTTTCAGGTAAGTCGTCTCTTTCTCAGTCAGGGCATACACGCGGCTGCAGGGGATGTCAGCCCCTGGCATCAATTCAATCCTACAATCGTACACCCGATGAGGTGGTAAGAGGGTGGCCTTTTGCTTGTCAAACAGAGGTTGGTAGATGTTGTAGATGTCCGGCAGAACTGTAGAACAGCAGTAACATTCCTGGGGACAAGCCGTTACCAAATATGCAGAAGGAGATCTTCCGAGGATGTCCAGAAGACATGGTTACAGTGCGTGCTGCCCAACTAACCACAGGATCGTGCTGTGTTAGCCAAGGCATTCCAAGAATAAGGCGAAAATGGGGGGCCTCGATGAGATCGAATTGAATATGTTCATAGTGATCTTCACCAAACTTCATCAGGAGAGAATGTGTGTGATAGGCCACTGGACCTGAGGACAGGGCAGTCCCATCTACCGCTTTCACTACTTCCGGAACGTCTTTCTTCTCACAGGCAATCCCTATCTTCAGGGCAAATTCCTGGTCTATGTAGTTACCGGTGGCTCCGGAATCGAGCAAGGCATCCACCTCTAAGACGTCTTGGGATGTAATCCATAAGGAGATGCTCACGTTTAAGTGTGCTACTGCAGGTTGAAGGGTATTTGCAAGGATCGATGAGATCATTGTACGTTGTGTACCCAAATCAGAGATCTCCTCCTGATTCGGGATCTTCAGTTTTCCGCCGGATCTCCTGATTTTGTAATCGTCTGTATGCGTGGAAGGAAGGGTCTACCGGGAGGGGCGTTTCTAGCATGACATTCTTTGATAAAATGTCCTCCTTTTCCGCAATAGAGGCATAATTTCAGTTTTAGTCTTCTGTCTCTTTCCTCAGGAGTGAGAGGACCCCGTATACCTCCTATTTGCATCGGTTCTGGGCCTTCAGGGGTCTTGGGGTTTTCTTCTACAGTGTTTCTTGGTCGCACATAGAGGAATCAGGCATCTCCTCTATTCTTGTCTCCTTTACTCTCCTGGAGGCGATGGTCGAGTTGAACAGTCAAGCCAATCTGCGTATAGTGCTGTCCTCATTGATAATTCTCCTATATTAAACGAGGTAATTATTGGATCTTGTCTTAAGGAACAAACAAAAGGCTCAATATATACATCAAACAATAATGGAGACAAAGGACATCCTTGCCTTGTTCCTCTGCAAATGTTCAACCAATCCGACAAGCCCCCATTTACTAAAATCCTAGCTCTCGGACCCCTATATAAAGTTTCAACACCATTGATATAAGTCTCAGGGAAGCCGAATTTCTTCATCACTTTCCATAGGTAAAGCCAATTCACTTGATCAAAGGCGTTGGCTGCATCTATTGCAAAATAGCAAGTGGCTTCTTCTTCTCAATTGCGTAGTCTATAGCAGCAATTACTTGAAATGTAAGTTCATTCAATTGTCGACCAGGAATAAATCCCCTCTGGTCAGGATGAATGATAGTTTTTATAACGTTAGCCAGTCTACTTTCTAAAATTCCAGAGTACATTTTTAGATCAGAGTTCAAGAGTGAGATGGGTCGGTACGACTCTATTCTTTCTGGATCTTTATTCGGTTTCACAATTAGTGAGATTGTAGCATCTAACCAAGAAGACGGAATTTGTTCTCCCTGAATAAAAATTTTATTGAATAATTTCTGAAGTGGAACTAGAATTTCTTCAATGTTATCCTTATAAATCTCTACTGGGAGTCCATCAGGACCTGCAGCTTTATTTCTTGCCGTCTTCTTCAGTTGAGATCTGATCTCTCCTTCAGATATTTCCTGTGCCAAAAGAGCTATATCTATACTGCTCAGCTGTGGTAAGTTTCTCAAAATAAACACGTTTTCTAATTCATTAGCTGGCTGATTCGTTTTTTCAAGATACAGTTCTTCGTAAAAAGATCTAGCTTCATTCTTAATGTCTCCATCTTCTGACAAAACTGCTCCGGTCCCACGTTGTATCAGGGATTTGATATTATTTCTGGTTCTCTCCGTCCTAACTTTCCAAGCTAACAGAGATCCACATTTCTCACCATATTCAAAGTTACGTAATTTACTTACTTCCCATTTATCTTTGAGTATTTTTTCAATTCTTAATCTGAAATTTGTTTGTAAATCCAATAATTCCTTTTCCAGTCTTGGTATGTTGATTCGATCATTAGAAATGGCAGAAAGAAGCTGCTGTTCTTTTGTTTTAATCAAACTAAGATCCTTAATATCCATTTCTTGGTTTAGCTTTCTACTAAGAGTCATTTGAGAGCCATATATTCCTCTTAATTAAGATTTAAGTGCGTCCCATATAATATGATCAGTAGCTGATTCACAGTTGAACTCAAAAAACTCTGATACATTTTCCTTGATTTTAATATTAAACACTTCATTTAGCAAGATAGTCCTGTCCAAGGTCCACCTATATTCTGAAAAATTCTTTTGAAATTTAATGTTTAACTCAACTGCTGAGTGATCAGACAACCCAATCGGAATGTAGGAAATAGAATGAGTATTTGTTAATAATGATCTATGAAGCAAGAACAAATCAATTCTGGAGAACTGATGATATTTTTTACTATAGAAAGAGTATTCTCTCTGGGAGCCATGTTTAACTCTCCACACATCACACAACATATACTCTTTCATAATATTTTTCAAAGTTAAGAGGGATTTTTTTGGACAATTATATTTAGCTTTCGAGGTACGATCTACTTCAGAATCTAATAGCAAATTGAAATCACCTCCTAGGGATTGTATATTGGAACATATAATTTTCTAGTTTCTGTAGAAAACAAGCATTATCCTCATTTGGACCATAGTAAACCCCACATAAAAACTTAACTGCACTTATTGATACAATTGCGGCCAACCACCTTCCTGACTGATCTGTGGCCCAATCATGCATAACAATTCCTTTATTAGCACAAATTATAATTGCCACACCTCTCGTGGTGCCAGATTGTTTTGAGCACAAAATATCCTGAACCCACTTGTTCTTAATATAGATTTTCCTACATTCATCTGCTTCCAGGTGGGTTTCTTGTAAAAGAATTAAAGAGGCTCCAGTATTTTTCAAAAATTGAGAAACATTTAATTGTTTCTTACGGCTCCCTAAACCATTCAAGTTCCAGGAAAGGATTTTAGTATAACTAGATTGGGACATCATTGAATCTTACTCCACTTTCATTTGTGGCCAACAAAAAGGATAGTAACTTATAATAGAAAAAAAAATCATAAGAAGAATAAGCTTTTATTGTGTATGAAGACTTTTTTATCTTATTTTCCCGCCCACCCCTAGAAACCCACCCCTCCCCCCCGAGGAACCCTACCCTCCTGATTGGCGAAATTACGCCCTAGGAGGCCCTAGACCCCTGATGCCCCGCCTGTTAACCCTTTCCATGCTCATGACGAGCTCAGCTCGTCATGAGGCACAGTGGAGCTGTGCTGATGACGAGCTGAGCTCGTCATGAAGTGATGTAAATCTGAATTCTTCAGCACCGGAGGGGAAAATGTGCAGCAGCGATGTGGTTAAAGAATACAGGTCTCTGGTTCCCCGTCTGTATATAAAAAAAAACAAACTTTTTTTTTTATTTTTGTTACTTTTATTTTAACCGAATCAAAACCACACTGCACACTTTTATTTTTTTATTTTTTTATTATATTTCCCACTCTTTCCCTCTCCTTTCTTAGTTAGAATTGGACTAAATGGTAATAAAGTCCTAATACTGATTATTCTGTCTGCTCCTTCATCCTGGCTAATATTACATCAACTTCCTCAGGAAAATGGCACGTGTACATTTTATTATTCCACATTATTTTAAGGAGCGCTGGAAATTTCATCTGCACTTGTGCCCCCATAGAGCGTAGATCTGGCATCCTGGAACCAAGCTCCCACTGTCTTTGAGCAGTCTTACTACCTATATCAGATCTGATATGATAGGGATTTGCTCGAAAATGTAGAGAGGTACGAGACAGACATCTAGTAAGAATCAGCTCTTTTACACTATAAGTTTGGAAGTATACCAAAATCTTCCTGGGCGCCTTTCGGTCAGGATGCAACCTAAATGGATCTCTATGGACCCGCTGAATCTCTGCTTCCAGATTGATGTCTGGACGGTCCTTAAGAATGTCCTCACGTAACAGTCTACAAACAAATCCCTATATATCCTCAACTTCAGCCCCTTCCGGAATTTTTAAAATCCTCAGATTATTACGTTGAGTCTGGGTTTCCAGCCTTTCCAGGTCCATTGTCAGGGTACGATTCTGAGCTTTTAAGGCTACTATATCTTTAGAGTTAACTTTTGAAGACTCCGTAAGAGATGACATTTTTCCCTCTAAAGCACTTGTTCTAACACTGATACCCTCAATTTTTGCCTCCAAAATATCAAACCTATCGTGTAATCCCCTCTGGTTTTTTTCAGAAATTTCAAATGTACTTAACAAATCTTCTCGCAAGAAATGTAAAAAGGAGCCCAAGTTTTGCTCCTTTGTTCCGCTTCCTCCGCAAGCCCCAGCTTCATCATTAAAGAGAGAAGATAACCCATTGCTTTCCAGACTCGGTATTGGCACAGTGAAAGAAGATTGGGGTTCTGTCGCTTGGGTCACTTGTTCACCATTCAGCAAGATCTCACCTGCTTGTTTAGTATTATAACTAGAGGGGGATTGTACATCTACCCCAGCTACACCAGATGTCTCTATGAAGGTGGCTGAATCTAAAGCAGCATATTTATTACTCAGAGGGAAAGTAACTAGGAGAGGGGAGTCTGGTATCACATTTGAGTTATCAGAGTTATCAGATAAGTTTCTTGTGAGATTCTCAGATCCATGTAAATCTTTATTTATTTCTCCTTCCTCTCTGTTTATTTCTATATTGTTCACTTTAGAGGACACTGCTTGCTCTATGATTTTAAAGTAGCTCTTGAGTGAGGGGGTCCCTCTGAGTGTTTGAGTTTGTTTTGAGCCTTTAGCTTTCCCTCTTCTTGCCCCCCCTTCCTGCTTTGCTTATAGGGAGAGATAGGTACCGGTCCGCTACTTCCACCTTCAACCAAGTCAATAGTATTAAGGACACCTTTCTTCTTGAGCTCCTGTTTTGAGCGTAGCTGGTAACGATTCTTAACTACACCTCTTTTTCCACTGTCAATTACAGGCTCTTTAGGGACTGGTTCTGGAGAACAGGCGAGTACAGGTCCACCGACTACTAATTCACAGCTAAAAATACTCTCTAGACTGGGGTTGGCATGCTGTATCTCAGGTAAATCTTTATCTAGCTCCATACAAACAACAGAGTCGCCGCTGATAGAAGACGCTGAGCAAGGAACTTGATATGCAAATGCAGCTGCCCGATACCAAAAAGCTGCTCTTGAACGCTTCCATATATTGTGACAGCTTACCCGCAGCCCAGCGTCTTTAGCAGCTCGTGTAGTAAAATTACTATGACCTGCCTCCCCCAGTTTCAAAAGCTTACTGTCTGCTTCACTCGTGATCCGATACAGCCGCCCGGTGCACTTCTCTTCGGCGTACCTCCTCTCGCACTCTCGCTCTCGCATCTCTACGAATGTGCCGCGTGGGTCCTAGTCCCTCCGGTTTCCGTGTGCAGTATAATGCAGGCTCGTAAGGCAAACAAAGGAGAAATACGGGGGAACTCAGTGAAAAAGCATAAAAACAGCTAACAACAATAACTCTCCTTCTCACCGGTTAGTAAGCTTTCATAGTCCGTGCTCATGAGGGGGTAGAGACCTAGTTGGAACTCATCTTAGGGCGTTGGGATCAGAGCCTCGCAGCAGCCGTTAGCCTGTCGCCGCCATGTTCCTCCACAGCCCTCTAGCAAAACTACCCGAGAACCAATTCCTTTTAGGTTGAAATTAAATAGTACCTTACCCTCAGGGTCACAGAGTCAACATTAGCTAGACGTTGCAGCTACTCGGTACACATCTCCACAAGTTCTACACTGGTAAATTTATTCCACACAGCTGAATAATTAGATAGAAACAGGCAGGTTTAGTTAATTGGTACATAGAACTGTATGTACCAAGTAACTAAACCTGCCTGCCTGTACATACAGTTCTATAGCTTGTTCTACAGCACCCTTATTTTGTTTGTTTACTACAAAAACTCCACTGGCCTAGAAAGAGCAGAATAACCATAGGCCGCTACTCTGATGAGCTTTATCTCTGATTAATCCTTACTACTCTGTTTCCCCTTAATTGAGTTCTGTGATATGCTTGATGAATTTACAATCTTTCCCCAGAACAGTGTCCACCCAGTAAGGGAACAACCTAGATTAGCAAGTTCAGTCAGAGTAGGCCCGAAGTTCGGTGTAAGTTCGGCCGGTTCGACGAAATGTCAGCCGATGCTTCACTCTGTCTAGGCCCTAGTAGCTGTCACCACCGTAGGCTGGTTTACGTTCCTCCCCGCCCACCACACTCATTTCCCAGCTTACTTCAATTTGGCTGGGACTCAGGCAGTTCGTATGCGGGCCCGTTCTGTTTTTTCGCTGCCAAGTGTAATTCTCCTCTCTCGTTCCCGGCACTTCAGTCAGCTGTCCGCCGGGAACACCTGTCAGTGCTTCCGCCTTTCCTCCCTCGACGGCTCCTCAAAGATGAGTCTCCGCCCAGGCCCGGCCTCCTCCAGCGGCTCTCCTCCCCTTCGCTGACGTCGCCACGCACTTGCCTGGAAGAAGACGACTCGCTCTCTCCGGCACCCACTCTGCCTTCACAGCGGTGAGCTTGCGTCTCAGTGCTCACCCTAGGAGATGATGTCGGCGATCCACCAGTCACGTCAGGCAATTTGCTCTCTCCGGCACCCGCTCTGCCTCCACAGCGGTGTGCTTGCGTCTCAGGCCCTCACTCCAGGATATGTTATCGGCGGTCCGCCGGTCACTTCAGCTCACACCCGGTGAGTTCAGCCTTTGGTTTTTGATGAATGCTTATCTCCGCTCCCCGGTGCAGAGCTTCTCCCACCAGGTCAAGGGTACGTCAGTAACCATGACAGTTCTTAGACGCCCTTACTGCTTGGAGTCCAAACAATTGCCCACAACTTAAGAAGGGCAATGCAGGGACCTCCGACCAGAGGCTCTCCTCAGGTTGAAGGATATTCATGGGTGAATCGATGCAGGGTTCAGTCAACAGGCAGGGGGACACGTCTGTAGATCAGAGCAGCCGGCCCAAGGGACGGTCTAATCCCAACCAATGCGCCTACCTCCCCACTCTATAGCCTCACTCCTCATCAGATTCTACCCAGCCTCCTGGTCACTCTAAAATGGCCGCCCTAGTTCTGACCCTTATATAGGCAGGCCTCAGGCTACCAGAACCAGCTGGAAGGTTCTGGAGCTTTTCCCATACTCTCCTATGGCGCCAGTTCCTGAGGTAATCAGTTGTGGCAGTTACCAGCCACCATTTTGTGTGACTAAATTTTCACCATAATAAGGGTCACCTAGGCCTTAAAATTTTTTAGGGACAAGGAAGCACCCATCCACTAGGACAACACCCAAAAATTCCAGTGGACATAAAAATGAAAATTACTAGGAGAGAAAAAAAGGACAAAATAAATAAATAAATTATAGGAGGGACCACCCAAAGGGCTGACAGGTCTAACACGCGTCCCCCCCAGTTGAAAGTGGGGAGAGCTACCTAACCCCTTGAGAGTTCTCATCACTAAGGCGAAAATACCTGGAGAGACCGTCTGCATTGGCGTGGTCCACTCTAGGCCGATGTTCCACCCGGAAGTCCATTCCCTGTAGGGAGATGGACCATCTCAACAACTTAGGGTTCTCTCCCTTCATTTGCATCAGCCAACGAAGGGGCCGGTGGTCAGTCTGCACAAGGAAGTGCGAGCCACACAGGTATGGCCGCAGCTTCTTCAGAGCCCATACCACCGCAAAGGCTTCCCGCTCAATTGCACTCCACCTCTGTTCCCTGGGAAACAGTCTCCTGGACAAGAAGACAACAGGTTGATCCAGACCCTCCTCATTGAGTTGCGATAACACTGCCCCAATGCCATGCTCTGATGCGTCTGTCTGGACAATGAATTCCCTTGAAAAATCAGGGGCCCTTAGGACTGGAGCCGCGCACATTGCTTGTTTCAAGGTGTCAAAGGCTCGTTGACAGGCCTCTGTCCAGACTACCCGTCGGGGTTGCTTCTTGGAAGTGAGTTCAGTTAAAGGGACCACGATAGTGCCATACCCCTTCACAAAGCGACAGTAGTATCCTGTGAGGCCCAGGAAAGCTCGGACCTCGGTTTGGGTCTTGGGGGGCTCCCAGGCCATGATAGCCTCAATCTTCGCCTGGAGGGGCTGCACCGTTCCCCTGCCCACCAAGTGGCCTAGGTACACAACCGACCCCTGCCCGATCTGACATTTACTGGCCTTGATTGTCAAGCCAGCCTGTTTCAGGGCCTGGAGAACAGCTTGTAGATGACACAAATGGTCCTCCCAACTGCTGCTGAAGACGGCAATGTCACTCAGATAAGCAGCGGAGAAGGCCTCCATCCCGGAGAGGACCTGGTTCACCAGCCGCTGAAAGGTGGCAGGGGAGTTCTTGATCCCAAAGGGCATTACACAGAACTGGTAGTGGCCCTCAGGCGTGGAGAAGGCTGACCTTTCCTTTGCGCCATCTGTAAGGGAGATCTGCCAGTACCCTGAAGTGAGGTCAAAGGTCTTCAAGTATTGGGCGGCTCCCAGCCGGTCAATAAGTTCATCTGCCCTAGGGATCGGATGAGCATCAGTTTTGGTCACTGAATTCAGTCCCCGGTAATCCACACAGAACCTTAGTTCTGGAGTGGTGCCCGGTGGGGCAGCTTTTGGTACCAGAACCACCGGACTGGACCAGGAGCTACTTGAATGTTCAATTACTCCTAGCTCCAGCATCTTAGTGACTTCACTGTGGATGCTGGCCTTCACCTTGTCTGACAGCCAGTAGATCTTAGACTGAACAGGTGGGCTGTCTCTTGTGTCCACATCATGGGTACACAGGTGGGTCCTTCCCGGGACAAGGGAGAACAGCGAGGAGTACTGCTCCAGGACCTCTCGCTGCTCAGGAGTTAGGGATGGGAAGAGAATCACTCCCTCCACCGACCCATCCTTTTCCTGAGACGAAAAGAGATCAGGGAGAGGCTCACTTTCCTCTTCCTCTGCTCCATCAGTCACCATCATTAAGATGACCTCGGGCCTCTCATGGTGGGGTTTGAGGCGGCTGTCGGGGGGTCTTAAGGTCCACCAACTAAGTGGCCTTACCCTTTTTCTCCATCACCTCAAAGGGGCCTGTCCAGCAATCCTGGAGGGCACTTAGCTCTCCAGGTTCCATTACCCACACTTTCTGGCCAGGCTCCAATTCCACAGGGTGAGCGTTGTGGTCATACCACTCCTTCATCACTGCTTGGCTGGCTTCCAAGTTGTTAGAAGCTTGCTTCCACAACTTAGCCATTTGGCTCCGGAAGGCCAGCATATAGCTCACCACGTCCTGAGGAAGCTTCCTGGGAGTCTTTTCCCATCCGTCCTTCACCAGGCTGAGAGGTCCACGCACAGGGTGCCCATACAGAAGTTCGAAGGGGCTGAAGCCCACTCCCTTCTGTGGCACTTCCCTGTAGGAAAACAACAGACAGGGTAGGAGGACGTCCCATTTCCTCCGCAGGCTCTCAGGCAGACTTCTGATCATGCCTTTCAAGGTTTTGTTGAACCTTTCCACTAGACCATTGGTCTGTGGGTGGTAAGGAGTGGTGAACCGGTAGGTAACCCCAAACTCCTTCCACATAGCCCGCATGTAAGCTGACATGAAGTTGGTCCCCCTGTCGGACACAACTTCCTTGGGGAAACCCACCCGGGTAAAGATCCCCATCAGGGCCCTCGCCACTGCAGGTGCAGTAATGGTCCTCAGAGGAATTGCCTCTGGGTACCGTGTGGCGTGATCCACCAAAACCAGGATAAACCTGTGACCAGCTGAAGTTGGTGGATCCAATGGCCCCTCAATGTCGATGCCCACCCTCTCAAAGGGGGTGCTAACGACAGGAAGTGGTTCCAGGGGAGCTTTCAGCTTCACCCTGTTTTCCCACTGGCTTGGCAAGACACACATGTCCTACAGTAAGTGTCGGACGCCACCTTCATTTGAGGCCAATAAAAGTGGGAGACAAGCCGGGCAAAGGTCTTGTCCTGTCCTAAGTGTCCTGCCAAGGGTATCTCATGAGCCAGTTCTAAAAGAAAGGCTGGATAACGTTGAGGGACAACCAAGGCTCGTGACGAACCGTGCACAGGTGCCCTTTGGTTCACTGTAGAGGAGTCCATCCTCCCAGTAAATATGGTAGTTCCCCATAACGTTACCTGCTGCCTGGGCTTTGGCCTGTCGCCTCAATCCTTCTGGCCCTTACAAAACTCTTCCCTGGTAGGCCCTCCTTCCACATGCCACTCTGCAGGGATAGGTAGGTTCTCCAGGGAGATAACATCCCCCTCCGTGGACTCCTGGTTCACCACCGCAGGTGGCCTATCCGTCTCACGGGGTGTGGATGCTGAGGCAGGCTTCTCCTGTTCCCGAATCTTTCCCTTTCTGGCAGCTGGCTGTGCCTTTGTTCCAGGCTCCAGCCCAAGCGAACTCCCCCTCCGGGTAGTCGCGGACCTTGTGCTAGCACAGGCCCAGTCAGGTGTACCCAGCATCTCAGTATGAGTCCGGTATTCCACCTCCTTCCAAGCATTGTGCTCCATATCATTCCCCGACAGACAATAAACTGGCACGGCAGGGCTTACGGCAACTCGAAGTAGACCTCCAACCCCTTCCCACTCAAATGGAACCTCGGCCACCGGATAGTGGCCCATTCTGCCGTCAGCCATCGTGGCGGGGTGGAGTACATGAGGAATCACCTGCTCTGGAGACACCAGTTGACTCCTTACCATAGTCATACTGGCTCCTGTGTCTCTCAGAGCTTCCCCTCTTTGGCCATTGATGGTGACCCACTGCCCATACTTAGTAGTATTTAGGGGACCTGGATCTTAGGAACCATCTCCCGATCTTCCAGGGACACTAAAGTGACACCCGCCCACTCCCCCCCCCCTTATCTAAGGGCAACTCTTCCCCCAGCACTACACTAGCTACTCCCGGGGCTTTTCCTCCAGTGGGAGGGGGTGGTCTCTTTGGGCACTTGACATCACCTTTATAGTGCCCAACCCCACCACACTCATAGCAGCGGACAACCCTTGGCTGCTGACTTTGGTCAGGATGAGGGTTTCTTGGCGGATAGCCTTGGGAATGAATCCTGTTCCCTTTCCCTGGAAACTGTTTTGGGGGCCTCTTGAGAACTCCCTCTTTTTATCTCCCCCCTCTTTCTTCTGGGGAGCGCCCTGTCTGGTCCTTTGGGAATCCCCTCCAGTCCCCTTTGAGGACTCCCGGGTACTAGCCCAGATGTCCGCCTCCTCAGCAAACTTCCGGGGGTTGGTCAGCTTGCTGTCCACCAGGTGTTGTCGCAGCTCGGGAAAACATTTCTCGAGTAGGTGCTCCTTGAGGATAAGATCATACAACCCCTCGTAGTCCCCCACCTCTCTGCCTTGCACCCACCCCTCCAGGGCCTTCTTTGCATAGTCCACGAAATCCACCCAATGAGAATTTGCCTAGCCTTAGTGCTGGTAAGTTCCAATTCTATTAAGAACTCGGAGGCGAGGATTTTGCCATTCTTTCATCGCTTTATTTTCCATAGCAGCAAGAAAAAATATATAACAAACTACTTTTCCCATGAACATTCGGGAAAAAACAAAGTCGAACATGAGTCCTATCACAGTGTCCATGCACCGGCAGCTCCCATCATGCTCCGCTGTCCTTTCCTCCTCCTCTTTCTTCGCGCAAAGCCTTTACACAGGTCCAATCAGGCATCCTGTTTGGAATTCTCAGTCCCTGCAAAAGAACATATCATCAGATCTAGCCCGTTCCAACAGAACGTCATCAATCAAAAGACGAGCAGTACAATGCAGAGCAATATCAGTTCAATGATTAGAGTATCATAAACGCTTTACTTACATTGCATACGGGGAGGGTCCACTTCCAGGAAGTCATTGGGGGGATAATCCTCGCCTCGAGTCCTTAATAGAATTGGAACTTACCAGCACTAAGGCTAGGCAAATTCTCATTCTATGGCAGGACCGGAGGCTTCGGATTATGCCAGTTCAAAGCTTATCGACAACCAGCCGAGCTACTTCTTTAACTGGCTTGAAATAGAACCTCTTGAATGTGGAGTCCGAGGACCAATCAGCCACTCTCATCAAATCCTCCAGTCGAGCCCCGAGGGCAAAATCTTTTGAGGCCATAGCTCCTCTAGTCGAATGAGCTCCAAATTGCTTGGTATCAATCCCCGCCTCCTGCATTACCCAACGCACCCAGCGGGCGATCGTTGGTGAAGTAACAGCCTTGTACGGTTTCCGTAGGGCAATAAGAAGTTGTCTCTCACCTGGAGGGCGAGTATCATCAGTTATATCTTCATAAGTACGGAGGCACTGCACAACACACAGTTTGGGGGAGTCCTGAAAGGCCGGGTAGGAAATAACCCTAGTAAGGGTCTTAGTCCGCCTACTGACGGTAAAAGAAACTCCATCCGGAGAGAAAACTCTGGCCGTGATATCTAGTGCTCGCACATCCGAGACCTGTCGGCAAGATATCAGGCACAACAACATAGCTAACTTAGCCGTCAACTCTTTACGAGACAAGAACCTGTTCGGTTGCCAAGAAAGGAACACATTTAACACTATTCACGTCCCACAGGACGGAGTACTGAGGTTCTGGAGGCAACGAAAGGCGGATACCTCTCAGGAGCCTACAAACCAAAGGATGTTCACCAACTGGGGAACCCTGCACCAAATCGTGCCCTGCTGAAATCGCAGACCGGAAGGTATTGATCGACCGATAAGCCAGTCCCTGTTGAGCCAGTACGGCCAAGAAATTCAGGACATGGACTACAGCTGCCCCCACGGGATCAAAATTCCGTCGCACACACCAACAACTCCATCTATGCCACGCAGATCTGTATCGCTTGGTCGTGCTGTCCGCCTAGGCTTTGGAAAGCAAGTCCTCTGCCTTCCCCGAAAGGCCCGGGAGCGTCCAACGACGCCTGAGAGCCTCCATGCCATCAGTTGCAGAGAGCCCTCTTTGACCAACCTGTGGGGAGCTCCTTCTGGATTGGGGAGAATGTGAGGAGACTGGGGAGTAGGATTGGAGAATCCCAGGAAAGTTCCAGTAGAACTGGAAACCAAATTTGAGATCTCCAGCACGGAGTGATCATCACCAGCTGCGCCAACTGACGGCGTAGCAACGTCGACACGCGCGTTATCATCGAGAATGGGGGAAACGCATACCCCTGCTCGACCGACCAGTCCTGGAGGAACGCATCGGTCGCCTCCGCCTGAGGGTCGGGGCGCCAACTGAAATACCTCGGGAGTTGATGATCCAGACGGGATGCAAAAAGGTCCACCGAGAAAGGACCCCACCGGTCCGAGAGCCTGGAGAACAGAAGAGGATCCAGCTTCCAAACGCTGGCGTCCAGGATGTTCCTGGAGTGCCAATCGGCCACCTCGCTCTGACATCCCGGCAAATACTCCGCCGTGACCGACACCTGATGGTCCAGGCAAAAGTGCCAAAAGTCTCTGGCGAGGTCCGCCAGCATTTTGGATCTGGTGCCACCCAGATGGTTGATATAACGGACCGCCGACACGTTGTCCATTCTGAGTAGGACGCAAGATTGCACTCTGTCTGTGGTCCAACATTGCACCGCGAAGGAGCCCGCCAGTAACTCCAAGCAGTTGATATGTAAAGATTGCTCGAAAGCGGACCAGGCGCCACCCGTGGAGAAATCCCCGCACCTGGCTCCCCAGCCTGAACAACTTGCGTCCGACTCTATCACGATGTCGGGAGCTGAGCCGAAAATCGCACGGCCATTCCATGCCTCCATGTGTGTGACCCACCATCTCATCTCGTCTCTCACATTGTCTAATAAAGGAACCAATTGAGAGTATGTCAGCCCTTTCCTGAGGTGGTACGCCTTCAAGCATTGCATGGCACCAGGTGTCGCAAAGATATCAATGGCTTCGCCAGAGTTTGGCGCAATTCGTGTCTGATCTTCGACATCTTCCTGGTGGGTAGACTCAAGGTGGAAGACACCGAATCTATTCTGAAACCGAGAAAGGTCGCGCACTGAACGGGGACCAGAAGAGACTTCTTCTCGTTGATCTCAAAACCCAAGCCTTGAAGAAGGTTGATCGCGGACTGCAATTGAGACCGCAGGCGTCTCGGGCACAGGTCCATGAACAGCATGTCGTCTAAATACACGATCATTCTGACACCTCGAGCTCGTAAGGCCTCCACCGCCGGACGCAACACCTTTGTGAAGCACCATGGCGCTGAGGATAGCCCGAAAGGTAGTGTGGTGAACTCGTAGACCTGATCGCCACACCTGAACTGGAGGAAACGACGGTGTGGAGGGAAGATCGGGACCGCCAAGTAAGCGTCCTTTAAGTCGAGCCTGACCATCCAATCGGACGAGCGTAAAACATCCCGCAAGAGGTGAATCCCCTCCATCTTGAAATGGCGGTACACCAGCCATTCGTTGAATTCCTTCAAATTGATCACCGGGCGCCTGCCCCCGTCGACTTTGTCGACTAAGAAGAGATTGCTGATGAAACCTGAGGTATGTTCACAAGCGCAACAAATTGCCCCTTTTTGGAGGAGGGCAGCGACCTCGTCGCTCACCAAAGCCGCATCGCGCTGGGAAAAGGTAATGGGGCGAGGACGTTGAGGCTGACACGGACGGCCATGGAACTCCAATTGGAAGCCCTGCACCGTCTGCAGCACCCAGGAATCGCTGGTAAGGGAGGCCCACGCTGGGAAGAACTGCGCTAGTCGCCCCCCTACTCGCAAGCTCGTGGAAGGTAGCACACTCACCTCGTCCACCGCCCTGATGTTGGCCTCTCTGACCACCACGTCCTCCAAACTTTTGCCCTCTAGTGGGGTAGAAATTGTTGAATCGGGCCTTGTCCTGAAACTGCCCGCGTCCGGAACCTTGTCCTCTGTCTGAGTTGGCGCCCCGACCGAACGAGCGGCCCCTGCCTCGTCCGGTCTTGTCAAAAACACGAGGGGCGAAGACCTTCTTGATGTTGGACTGAGCCCGGTCCAGGGAAGTAAAGGTCGCCACGAACTTGCCGAGCTCCTTAATAAAGGGGTCTCCGAACAAACCACCTTGGGCCACAGCACCAGCCTCGGACGAGGCGAGGTCACCCAGCTTGGGGTCCACTTTGATGAGGAGCGAACGCCTCCTCTCCGTAGAGAGGGCGCAGTTGGCTTTGCCCAGAAAAATGATGGCGCGCTGGGCCCAGTTCGACAGCACTTCCGGGGAAATCATGTCGCCCGACACCTTGGCCTCCTCCGCCATGTCCAAGATTTTCGTCATGGGTCCGACGGCATCCAGGAGCTTGTCTTGGCATGTACCCCAGGACCTGTCTATCCCTTTCCGGGGATCCTTCACAAATTTCTGCAGGAAGGTAGCCATTTTCGGATCTATGTCAGGAGTCATGGCTACCTTTCCCTCAAGGGAGAGTCGAGGACACTCCGCCCGAAGGCGGCTATGGGCATCCTTATCCACCGGCCTCCTGAGGCGATTCGCAACATACTGGGCCACCTTGTCACATGGGACCCATTCGGAGGACCTGGGCTGGACGATGTCGTCTGGGTCCAACATGTCGGACGGACCCGCAGAGGTGGAAGGTTGAGATGGCAGCCACGACCGGGAGGAACATGTCTCCTCCTCCGAGTCCGGAGAGTCGTCGTCCTGCTGCGGGTCCGGGGACATAGTACGGGGCATAGGAGGGGGAACTTCCGAGGGGAGATTTTGAGGAAGTTGGGAGCCCTCCAAGGCCATAAAGGCGCTCTTCACCCTCGCGAAAGCTGTAGGGTCAACCCCCTCAGTACAAGATTTTTTAGTGGGCGGGGGAGGAGGGGACGTGTCCGGGGCAGAGGCCGGAGTAGGGGCAGGAATAAGAGCGGCGAGTTTAGCGTATGCCTCATCCAGGCGCGCCGAGAGCCGTTGCTCAAGGGGGACCATTGCCTGGTCTACCGCTCGATAGATCGAGTCATCGACCGCCTGATAAAAGTCATCGTCCAGGGCGACGTAATTCAGAGGGTCTTCCTCCGTATACTGGTCCGACTCCGTCTGCATGGTGAGGTAAATTAAGCTCAAAGGCAGAGAGGTCCGCAAGGAGACCAAAATTGACCCTCCAAAGGGCACTCTATGGTCTGGGAATGTCCCAGCGATATGGGTGGCCAGAGGCACACAATTAACAGGGCTAGCCCTTGGAAACGTGCAGCCCTCAGAGTTCAGGGGCGCCACCCGGAAAATCGTTCCCACGCCGAACAACGGCACAATTACGACCCCGAAGGGTGTTCAAAGTTACAATACAACCCAAGAGGGCATCCAAGAAGCAATGGGAAACCTAATTGCGACCCCGAAGGGTGTCAGAGCCGGGAGGCTGGGTACGGGCTATACGCTGGAGACAAAAACCGTGTCAGAACTCTCTAGAAAGCACCTGGCGGCGGTCCCGCAGCAGCCGAGACACCGACCCCTAGCGGCGACTAACCGCACCGCACACTACTGGGTACTAGAATCGCGTCAGGAGTGCCGAAGCGTCCCGGGATTGAAGAAGGGAATCTGTGAGGGAAGAACAGAACAAGAGCACGACCCAAGGCCAAAACGCTCAACACAGAACCCACAAACCCAGGAGAGAAGAAAAAACCAACTTAACTTGCTGCGAGCAGCGAAGAAAGAGGAGGAGGGAAGGACAGCTGAGCATGATGGGAGCTGCCGGTGCATGGACACTGTGATAGGACTCATGTTCGACTTTGTTTTTTCCCGAATGTTCATGGGAAAAGTAGTTTGTTATATATTTTTTCTTGCTGTTATGGAAAATAAAGCGATGAAAGAATGGCATTATCCGAAGCCTCCGGTCCTGCCATAGAATTCTGTGTGCCCAGTTTTTGGCTACTCCTAAATTTCTGTCGGTATTTTTCTGGAGTAAGCCCAAACTTTTTTATCAGCGCCACTTTCATGGTGGGGTAGTGGGTCTGCTCTCCCTGCTATAGGGCCAAAAGTGTATCCCTTCCTGCAGGAGGCATGTATTTATACAAGCCACCCCCCCCCCAGTGTTTTTCCAATATCCCATGGGCTCTTAAGGAGACCTCATAGGCAGCCAGCCACTTTGCAATGTCATCCCCTGCGCTGTAGCTGACGACTTTGTCCTTTGTCCTTTGGCAAATAGGGTCTGGGTTCCCTGGTTGTGTCTTTGGGTTCGCTGCCACCATTAGGAGTACTGGGAGTCCCTATTTGCAGGGCCTTGAGATCTAGCTCCCTGAGACACAATTCATGGGCTAACCTCTTCTCCTCCCTCTCCTTCTCCAATCTCGCCAACTCCCACTTTAACTGCCTTTCCTCTCTCCGGTCCGTTAGTTCAGCTTCAGTTAAGCTCCTCACAGAGACACTGCTGCCCTCCCTTGAGAGTGTTCTGGGACCTGTCAGTAGGTTCTCCCCCTCAGGTTGGTACAATACATCTACCCCGATGACAGTGTCCCGGTCTGCCTCCTCCTCAATTTTCCCCTCTAAGTGAGCTTCCACCCATGCCCTCAAGCTAGTTTGAAGTTCACTCTTATTTGCACCTCGCTTGTAAAACACCCCCTTTCTTTGGCAAAAATTCCTGAGTTGGGCCTCAGTATAGGTCTCCAACTCCTCCAGATCAAATTCCATTTTGCCACCAAGGTCTTGGATAGCCACTTAGAAGGAGACAAGGAAGGGCGTAAAGTAAGGATTACTTCCACCCACCACCAGGAAAGAATTTGGAAAAACAAAATTTTCATTAGGGAGTCCGCTTGGAGAAAACTCCAGGTGTAGGCCTGTGGTACGCACTGCGTTACTACTAAGTGGATGTAAGCACCAGCTCCTATCCAACCGCTGATCACCAATTATGTTAGACCTGGGGTTACCAGTCTACATAGGGTAGCCTGGCACAGAGCAGGAACAGCTAATCTCCAAGGCAATTGTGTTGTGCTTACAATGCTCACTCACAGTAACCCAGCGCTCCACCACTAAAAATAAGGACTCCACACCAGTTTAGAAAAATACAGGTTCCTTTAATAAAAGATTATGGAATTATCTTCCACCTCTAGCAGTTTTTAAATTCAGCACAGTACAACTTTTACATACAACTATTATATGTCATACGCTTTTCAGTACATTAATTGTTTCTTCTTGTCACCTCCTGCAGAAAGAAACACGTTAATAACGGCTGGCCCTTCTTTTCCCCAACTTATCACAGTGTAAACAATGAACCAGCAGAACCAATTCCTTTTAGGTTGAAATTAAATAGAACCTTACCCTCAGGGTCACAGAGTCATTAGCTAGAGGTTGCAGCTACTCGGTACACATCTCCACAAGTTCTACACTGGTAAATTTATTCCACACAGCTGAATAATTAGATAGAAACAGGCAAGTTTAGTTACTTGGTACATACAGTTTTATAGCTTGTTCTACAGCACCCTTATTTTGTTTGTTTACTACAAAAACTCCACTGGCCTAGAAAGAGCAGAATAACCATAGACCCTGTGAGAAGTTGGCCTGGTATATGATACTCACTAGTTCTAGTGATCACCTTGTACCATGCCAAGCAACCCTTATGATGATTGGTTGTAAGTCAACCTTATAGACCAGGTATCCTAGAGGTAGCGTGGACAAAGCAGTCTTAGGCTAAACTCTGTAAAGGCATGTGAAGCAAGCTGTTTTAACATATACAATCCCCTTGAATACCAAATGAAAGGACACCACACAGATATATTTTGAAAATATATATATATTTATTTACTACAAGTATCCCCTATACTCTTTATGAGCACAGAAGCAAATGTGTTAAAACAAAACACTGTTTAAATATACAAAAGCTGCACAATATGGATGAGCCCTAGGGGCCACCTAAACCATATACTAAAATAGTGGTATAAGTACCACCAATCGTAAAGGAAGTAGGCCTAGGGCCTGGGGAATCGCTGGAGCTGTTCGGGACTAGCAGTGACTAAGTCGGGAAAGGCCCGCGGGACTCGGATGCAGCGCTTAAAGCACACGCATACACCAATGTAAAGTCAATGGTGCGTAAAAATTACAAAGTTACTGAAAAGGGAACCTTCCGGTTAACCTAGAACCTGGCACCTTGGAACATAGACACTAGAGGTGTATTGCTACACAGGAGCACCGGAGTGCCAGGGTTACCTCACCCACAGGAAGCGGGTGCATATGTCTCAAAGTGTGTCGGGTTTCGTCGCGCTGGTCTATGGAGCCTGTAGATGAAGATGCTGCAGGCGGATCGTCGAGGAGAGTTCCGGTGGATCCAAGGGTGGATCTGAAGAGGTGAAGACCTGAAAGCAGAGGGGACAATGTTCAAAGTCACTAGCCAGTGACTACCGTGGAACCAGGATGGAACCAGGCGATGTCGGGTGCAAACAGGCGAAGAAGTGAAGATTGTCTCTGCAGCCACGTGTACACAAAGAGGTCAAGGATGTCCAGGTGTCGGTCACGAGCTGTCCCACAAAGGCTCTAGCTGATGGCGGTGTCGACTTCTTGATAGGACCAAACATGCCTTGGCTAATGCAAGCCACGCGGGAAACGATGCAAGCTTCTCACTTGGACCAGCAAAGTCAGAGGGGTTGCTCCTTTTTACAGGAGCGAGGGCCAGTCTGGAGCAACCAGACAAGCGGTGTTGATTTTGGATTTCATCGCCAAGATGGCCACAAGCCAACGGGCCAGTAACGGGGATGACGCGTCGAGTGGCAAAATGCAAAAGGGCCCCACGCAGATCGTGGAGATGCTGGGGGGCTGATCTTCGATGCAGATTCTGCTTGGTGGTGGGGCTTCTCAAACCCCAAAGCACAGCATTGATGGTGCCTCGGGTGCTGTGCAGTCAGCTCCTCGTGGATCTTCCAAGATGGCCGGTCCCACGTCTCTCGGTGCCTCCACGGGTCTCTTCTTTTCAGGGACTGTGGATTGGGCTGTGAGATGTCTGAGAATCCGGGTCTTGTTGTGCTCTGGGCTCAGGCTCCGGCGGGAGGCGGCGGCAAAGCAGACGTCGAGTTGCTGGATGGTGCCTGTATTCACAAGGTGGTCACTCCTTGGCCACAAGGGAAATGCTCTTCAGTCTTCTGTGCAGGAGAATGTCGAAGTACAGTTTTCTTCTTAGTTTCAAGTCGAGTTTAGGACGATCTGAAGTCTTGGGACACAGCTCCTACTCTTATTCCAAATCTAGAGGCCAGATCACCTGCTAATTCCCTCCTCTGGGTGGGACCAGGAAGGGGGGCGGTTACACCCCCTTTCCTTTGTCCAGCTCCGCGCCAGGACTGGGGATGGAAAGCCCAAGCACCGGTTTGGACTGGCTTATGCACAGGGACACCTTGTGTGCCCCAGGCATGTCTCATTCTATTCAGCCCTGTCCTACCCAATACACAAAATCCTGTCTGGGGTGGTGCTCGCACCTCCCAAGGCAGGAAACCCTTTGTCCAAGCCTCCCTCGCTGGAAGGACTCCCAGCAGCAGGAGGTGAGACTTGTGTCTGTGGTGGCAGCATCCATTTTGTGATGCTGAGGCTCGAGTTAACTTTAACCGGGGTTCAGGTTATGTACATGTTGTGTCCCTCTAGAAGGGTGGAATGCTATCCCCGTCAACAGGACTGTCGAGGGGATAGTATTTCGAATCATATGACACCTTACTCGACATGTTTTGATATAGCCAAACCAAAGTTAGCATATAACCGTGAGGATTATAATGCACTTAAGAGTATATGGTATGGCAATATCCCGGAACAGCTAAGGGAGTTGTTCCTGACAGCTGCAGACAGGCTCAGCTCGTGCCAGAGCACAATCTCACATGGAACCAAGCACTCTGCCTCCAGGATCGTTAAGGCCTGCCATAGGAGTGACTTATAGGTTACCATGTGTCCATATATTTTAGATATAGATATACTATATCTAAGTAAGAGGTGATTACACCAACTTACCCCAGCTGATTGATCAGCCAGTTGTGTCAAATATGGAGGCCAGGCCAGGGGTGGCATAATACATGCTGCAGCCCCTGGTAGGCCTTGGTTACACCTATGCCCTGGGTACCTAGGGTACACTGTTACAGGGGCCTATAAGGTGAACCAGTTCCAATTGTGTATGTACCTAAGGTACATGGAGTCCATTTTAATGAGAGAGCAATTAGCCTGGGGCCCTGAATAGCAGGATCCCAGGCCAACTAAGTCAAAAACCAGCTAAACACCAGGCAAAAAGTTTGGGGGTAACCATAGTCAGATATCCACCTTCCTACACAACCCCCCCCCCAAACGAAAGGAGATAAGGCTATCCTTGACCAGGTAAGCCTATATTGCCTAAGTGCCATATAAGGAAGTACCAGCACTGGCTTGGTTACCCCCTGTCTCATGGTCCACTAAGCAATCCCTCACCCTAAGGGCATCTGAGGGTCTCCACCATAGGGAATCTCTACCGGTGGTGTGTCTTGGCAAAGTCAAAGGCAGGTGTTGAGATGGAGTACTGAAGTGAGATTCCTCTGTAGGACTCAGCTTCCTCCAATCACTCTCCACCATATGTGCCTTTCTTTCCTTCACTGAGTTGCACTGTGCTCTCAGGGTCAATCTCTGGCTACCTAAAGCTGGAGGCTGCGTCCCTTTTGTTGGCTTACTGGAGGGACAGTTCAGGTTTGGGCCCTTTGGGTCCCAGGTTTGGCTGTGCCCAACAAAATCCATTTGTGGGAGGTCCCTAACTAATTTTAAGGGGGATCCCTCAGGAGTTTTTAAAGTTTTCACCTTGCTAGGGCTGCTAGCTTTGGTGCCCCTAATCTGCTGATGGGGGTGCTTTATTTGACAGGGGGCCCTTTGGGGCTCACTGACCTTCCTGACCTCTGCAGCCCTGGGCTGACTGAGGCAGGGTAGAGAGGGGCAGGTTACCTGCTCCAGACTGGGTCCCACCTGAGAAGGGTCCACTGACATCAGAGGCTCTGTCAGGCTAGGCCTAACCACTTCTGGGGCAGAGCCTTTGTCAGGGGTAAGATCAGTTCCCTGAGGAGGCTGATCCTTTCCTAAAGTCTGGTGGGAGGGAGATTTCTCTTCCTCCTCAATGCTCTCTGTTTGTGTGGAGTGATCCATAGTTTCAGGCTCAACAACACATGAGTCAGTTTGAGTTTGGGCTTTGGCCATCACAGCCCCACCAACCTTTTCAGGAGGAGACTCAGTTTGGGATGGGCTGTTATCATAACAGCTCTACTAACTTGTTCAGGAAGGGCTTCTGTTAAAGATGGGGCTGAGACTTGCCCAGCCCTACCAACCTTTTCAGGAAGGACATCTTGGATTGGGGCTGTGGCCAACACAGCCCCACTAACCTTTCCATGGACATTTACCATTCTATAATGGATTTCTTGTTCAACCTCAGCCCAGGCTGAGATTTCCAAATCATTCCCCAGTAGGCAATCTACAGGCAAGTTTGGGGACACTGCCACTCTCTTTGGGCCAGTGAGACCTCCCCAGCTGAGATTTACCACTGCTATGGGATGATTTTTCTGAACTCCATCAATGTTTGTCACCTGGTATGTGGCACCAGGTAAAAGTTGCCTAGAGGGGACTAGATTCTCAGTCACCATGGTGATACTAGCCCCTGTGTCTCTGTAGGCCTTACCTTTCAAACCATTGATGAGGGGTTCCTGTCCATACTTGCTCAAAGTGTTTGGGCAATCAGTGAAATTGGCAAACCCCATGCCAGTTTCATAGACAAGGTCAGTTGGGGACCTGGTTAGGCCAGAGTCCACCTGTGTTCCAAAAGAAAACCCACCCAAATTCTTGGGGGTGCTCCCACCAACTGGGGGAATACTGCTAACAGTAACAGGAGGCGTTGGAGCTTTACTTGGAGGTATATTCTCCTTATTGTTGGCCTTTGGGCAACTGCTGTCAGTTTTCCAATGGCCTACCTGTTTGCAGGTATGGCAATAAGGTTTCTTCTGGTTAGAGGAAGTGTTCTGGGACCCACCCCCCTCATTGAAGTTTTGGGGCCCTGGGGAAGACTTCTCTTTGGATTTATCCCCACCTTTCTCTTGAGGCTTGGCAGTCTCTTTCTTTTGGTCACCACCCTGGTTCTTGGGCCTGATCCTGGTTCTGACCCATTTGTCTGCCCTCTTACCTAATTCTTGTGGAGAGGTCAGATCAGAGTCCACCAGGTGCTGATGTAGAAGCTGGTTTTGACAATTGCTTAAGATTTGCTCTCTCATAATTAAATTATACAATCCTGTATAGTCTGTAACCTTACTTCCCAGCAACCAGCCCTCCAGAGCCTTAGTGGCACATTCAAAAAATTCAGACCAGTCCTGAGTCTGGGTCTTCTGGGTTTCTCTGAACATCAACCTGTACTGTTCAGTGGTTAAGCCTAACCCATCTATCAGAGCACTCTTCAGGACCAGGTAGTTTCTAGAATCCCCATCACTAACTGTGAGGAGTCTGTCTCGGCCTTTACCTTCAAAGGAGAGCCACAAGATTGCTGCCCACTGCTCCTGAGGGATCTGCTGTACTCTGCAGGCTCTCTCAAGTGAAGTCATCCATTTGTGGATGTCATCCCCAGCTTTGTAGGGGGGCACAATCTTACTCAGGTGTCTATTGTCATAGGACCTGTCTTTATCCTTAGGGATAGTGCTGACACCAGTGGATCCTAATCCACCCTCTCTAGGCTGTCTTGCTCTAGCAAGTTTTTCTTGGGCCAGGGCAACTTCTAATTCTCGCTTCTGGATCCTAAGCTCAGCCTATCTCATGTTGGCCTCATGTTCATTTCTCTGAGGGGATGTCATCTTCCTTCTGGAGTGACCATGAGAACCTCTTGAAGCTTGGGAGGTGTTGGATTCACCTGAGTGATTCCTCCTCCTCCTTTGCTCCTGGTTAAGTCCACTTGGGGTCTGAGTGGGTTTACCCCTGACTCAGTCCCAAATTGGCTTAAGTTAGCCTGGCTAAGCCTGCTGGCTAGCACCTGACTATTTCTGCCATCATCAGAATCACTGCTCTTCCCTTCTGTCTCTTCTTCCTCCTCCTCAGGCTGAGTATCTCCAGTGACTTGGTCTTCCTCATCTATCTGGACAACAGGGACAGGGGTGTCAGTATTATCATCTTCAGTGGGAGAGCCTCCTTCAACATTCCCTGTGGGGTCTGCTTTAGAGGTCTTTAGAGCTTCAGACTGGTCTAAAAACTCTCTGAGGTGGTCTGTGGTAGGGGTTGGACCCATCTTGAGACCTCTTAAGGTACAGAGCTGCCTCAGTTCTTTAAAGTTTAACATAGCAAATGTGGATGGTGCCTTTGGAGGGTCACTCTCAACAGGGGTAGGTCCAGTGAACCTCTCTGCTCCAGACATTGCTCTAGTGTAGGTGGATGTGTTGCAATCTACCTACACTGGTGTTTACCTACTAAACCTATCTAGTAGTTGTAGTCAGGGTGTGCTATTCCCTATCCTCTACAATACCTACGTTCAGTAGAACTTAAGTATACTAGTCTTGTTTTATATGTACCTAGCAGGTACCTGTATGATCTTTCAAATTATACTCTCAAAGATTGTAATGGTAAAACAACAGCAAGCTCAAATCCCAACCGCTGCTCACCAATGTGAGAAGTTAGCCTGGTATATGATGCTCACTAGTTCTAGCGATCACCTTGTACCATGCCAAGCAACCGTTATGATGATTGCTTGTAAGTCAACCTTATAGACCAGCTATCCTAGAGGTAGTGTGGACAAAGCAGTCTTAGGCTAAACTCTGTAAAGGCATGTGAAGCACGCTGTTTTACCATATACAATCCCCTTGAATACCAAATGAAAGGACACCACACAGATATATATGGAAAATATATATATATTTATTTACTACAAGTATCCCCTATACTCTTTAAGAGCACAGAAGCAAATGTGTTAAAACAAAACACTGTTTAAATATACAAAAGCTGCACAATATGGATGAGCCCTAGGGGCCACCTAAACCATATACTAAAATAGTGGTATAAGTACCACCAATCGGAAAGGAAGTATGCCTAGGGCCTGGGGAATCGCTGGAGCTGTTCGGGACTAGCAGTGACTAAGTCGGGAAAGGCCCGCGGGACTCGGGTGCAGCGCTTAAAGCACACGCATACACCAATCTAAAGTCAATGGTGCATAAAAGTTACAAAGTTACTGAAAAGGGAACCTTCCGGATGACCTAGAACCTGGCAACTTGGAACATAGACACTAGAGGTGTATTGCTACACAGGAGCACCGGAGTGCCAGGGTTACCTCACCCACAGGAAGCGGGTGCATATGTCTCAAAGTGTGTCGGGTTTCGTCGCGCTGGTCTATGGAGCCTGTAGATGAAGATGCTGCAGGCGGGTCGTGGAGGAGAGTTCCGGTGGATCCAAGGGTGGATCTGAAGAGGTGAAGACCTGAAAGCAGAGGGGACAATGTTCAAAGTCACTAGCCAGTGACTACCGTGGAACCAGGATGGAACCAGGCGATGTCGGGTGCAAACAGGCGAAGAAGTGAAGATTGTCTCTGCAGCCACGTGGACACAAAGAGGTCGAGGACGTCCAGGTGTCGGTCACGAGCTGTCCCACAAAGGCTCTAGCTGATGGCGGTGTCGGCTTCTTGATCGGAGCAAACAGGCCTTGGCTAATGCAAGCCATGCGGGAAACGATGCAAGCTTCTCACTCGGACCAGCAAGATCAGAGGGGTTGCTCCTTTTTACAGGAGTGAGGGCCAGTCTGGAGCAGCCAGACCAGTGGTGTTGATTTTGGATTTCGTCGCCAAGATGGCCAATAGCCAATGGGCCAGTAACCCGGATGACGCGTCAAGTGGCAAAATGCAAAAGGGCCCCACGCAGATTGTGGAGATGCTGGGGGGCTGATCTTCGGTGCAGATGCTGCTCGGTGGTGGGGCTTCTCAAACGCCAAAGTACAGCATCGAGGGTGCCTCGGGTGCTGCGCAGTCAGCTCCTCGTGGATCTTCCAAGATGGCCGGTCCCACGTCTCTTGGTGCCTCAATGGGTACCTTCTTTTCAGGGACTGTGGATCGGGCTGTGAGATGTCTGGGAATCCGGGTCTTGTTGGGCTCTGGGCTCGGGCTCCGGCGGGAGGCGGCGGCAAAGCAGATGTCGAGTTGCTGGATGGCGCCTCTATTCACAGGGTGGTCACTCCTTGGCCACAAGGGAAATGCTCTTCAGTCTTCTGTGCAGCAGAATGTCGAAGTACAGTTTTCTTCTTAGTTTCAAGTCGAGTTTAGGACTATCTGAAGTCTTGGGACACAGCTCCTACTCTTATTCCAAATCTAGGGGCCGGATCACCTGCTAGGTCCCTCCTCTGGGTGGGACCAGGAAGGGGGGCGGTTACACCCCCTTTCCTTTGTCCAGCTCCGTGCCAGGACTGGGGCTGGAAAGCCCCAGCACCGGTTTGGACTGGCTTATGCACAGGGACACCTTGTGTGCCCCAGGCATGTCTCATTCTATTCTGCCCTGTCCTACCAAATACACAAAATCCTGTCTGGGGTTGTGCTTGCACCTCCCAAGGCACGAAACCCTTTGTCCAAGCTTCCCTCGCTGGAAGGACTCCCAGCAGCAGGAGGTCAGACTTGTGTCTGTGGTGGCAACATTCATTTTGTGATGCTGAGGCTCGAGTTAACTTTAACCGGGGTTCAGGTTAGGTACATGTTGTGTCCCTCTAGAAGGGTCAAATGCTACCCCCGTCGCCAGAATTGGCGAGGGGGTAGTATTCCAATTCGTATGACACCTTACTTGACATGTTTTGATAAAGCCAAACCAAAGATAGCAAGTAACCGCGAGGATTATAATGCACTTAAGAGTATATGGTATGGCAATATCCCGGAACAGCTGAGGGAGTTGTTCCTGACAGCTGCAGACAGGCTCAGCTCGTGCCAGAGCACCATCTCACATGGAACCAAGCACTCTGCCTCCAGGATCGTTAAGGCCTGCCATAGGAGTGACTTATAGATTACCATGTGTCCATATATGTTAGATATAGATATACTATATCTAAGTAAGAGATGATTACACCAACTTACCCCAGCTGATTGATCAGCCAGTTTTGTCAAATATGGAGGCCAGGCCAGGGGTGGCATAATACATGCTGCACCCCCTGGTAGGCCTTGGTTACACCTATGCCCTGGGTACCTAGGGTACACTGTTACAGGGGCCTATAAGGTGTACCAGTTCCAATTGTGTATGTACCTAAGGTACATGGAGTCCATTGTAAGGAGAGAGCAATTAGCCTGGGGCCCTGAATAGCAGGATCCCAGGCCAACTAAGTCAAAAACCAGCTAAACACCAGGCAAAAAGTTTGGGGGTAACCATAGTGAGATATCCACCTTCCTACAGGCCCCTCCTCTGATGAGGCTTTATCTCTGATTAATCCTTACTACTCCGTTTCCCCTTAATTGAGTTCTGTGATATGCTTGATGAATTTACACTCTTTCCCCAGAACAGTCTCCAGCCGGTAAGGGAACAACCTAGATTAGCAAGTTCAGTCAGAGTAGGCCCAAAGTTCGGTGTAAGTTCAGCCGGTTCGACGAAATGTCAGCCGATGCTTCACTCTGTCTAGGCCCTAGTAGCTGTCACCACCGTAGGCTGGTTTACGTTCCTCCCCACCCACCAAACTCATTTCCCAGCTTACTTCAATTTGGCTGGGACTTAGGCAGTTCGTATGCGGGCCCGTTCTGTTCTCGCTGGCAAGAGGAAGTCTCCTCTCTCGTTCCCGGCACTTCAGTCAGCTGGCCGCCGGGAACACCTGTCAGAGCTTCCGCCACTCCTCCCTCGACGGCTCCTCACAGATGAGTCTCCGCCCAGGCCCGGCCTCCTCCAGCGGCTCTCCTCCCCTTCGTCGACGTCGCCACGCACTTGCCCGGAAGACGACGACTCGCTCTCTCCGGCACCCGCTCTTCCTTCACAGCGGTGAGCTTGCGTCTCAGTTGCTCACCCTAGGAGATGATGTTGGCGATCCGCCAGTCACGTCAGGCGATTCGCTCTCTCCGGCACCCGCTCTGCCTCCACAGCGGTGTGCTTGCGTCTCAGGCCCTCACTTCAGGATATGTTATCGGCGGTCCGCCGGTCACTTCAGCACACACCCGGTGAGTTCAGCCTTTGGTTTTTGATGAATGCTTATCTCCGCTCCCCGGTGCAGAGCTTCTCCCACCAGGTCAAGGGTACATCAGTAACCATGACAGTTCTTAGACGCCCTTACTGCTTGGAGTCCAAACAATTGCCCACAACTTAAGAAGGGCAATGCAGGGACCTCCGACCAGAGGCTCTCCTCAGGTTGAAGGATATTCACGGGCAAATCGATGCAGGGTTCAGTCATCAGGCAGGGGGACACGTCTGTAGATCAGAGCAGCCGGCCTAAGGGACAGTCTAATCACAACCAATGCACCTACCTCCCCACTCTATAGCCTCACTCCTCATCAGATTCTACCCAGCCTCCTGGTCACTCTAAAATTGCCGCCCTAGTTCTGACCCTTATATAGGCTGGCCTCAGGCTACCAGAACCAGCTGGAAGGTTCTGGAGCTTTTCCCATACTCTCCTATGGCGCCAGTTCCTGAGGTAATCAGTTGTGGCAGTTACCAGCCACCATTTTGTGTGACTACATTTTCACCATAATAAGGGTCACCTAGGCCTTAAAAAATATAGGGACAAGGAAGCACCCATCCCCTAGGACAACACCCAAAAATTCCAGTGGACATAAAAATGAAAATTACTAGGAGAGAAAAAAAAGGACAAAATAAATAAATAATAGGAGGGACCACCCAAAGGGCTGACAGGTCTAACACCTCCCCTTGACCCCTACAGGAGAGACCTGCTACCTCCCTCCGCAAGGTACCCATCTCTCTATGTAAGAACTGGTTCTCTAAACGCGAGGCCTGTACTTCCTGTTGCAAAGCTGCTAGGCTTTCCGACAGCGAGGCCAAAGCCACATTAGTATCTATCGTCTGGGCTGGGCGTTAGACTTGGGCTTGACAATCTGTCAGGATCGTCAGTAGCACAAGCATATATAAAACGCCACTAACCTTCCTCTTGTGGCCAGCAGAGACGATGGCTGATGTGCTATCCCCCCAATTCCCTTTAACGCAACCCCCAGCAGAGGAAGAGATCCTGCTGCGTGAGATGAGCCCAGGGGAAAAGGGAAGTGGATAAAATAACAAACTAGCTGAGAGGTCTGTGATCCCTTCTGGGTCTGGTCTGTGGAACAGCACGGCAGTAGTAGGGATGTACTGCAGGACAGGAAGACAAGAAAACAAGAATGAGATAATGTGAGAAGTTGGCCTGATATATGATGTCTCCAATTCTGGGGGCACCTTGTATCAGTCCAAACAATCCCTTATGGTGGTGGTTGTAAGTCAACCTTATAGACAAGCTATCCTAGGGGTAGCATGGACTAAGCAGCCTTCAGTCTAAACTCAAGAGGGCATGTGAAGCCAGCTGTTTTACCAATCACAATCCTGTAATATCAAATGAAAGGACACCACACAAGTTATATATTATAAAAATATATGTATTTATTACTAGAATAATCCTCTATACTCTTTATGAGTCTAGAAGCACAAGCGTGTAAAAAAAGCACAGTAAAACATATGAAAGTTGCGCAATTATGGATGAGGCCCAGGGGCCACTCAAACCATATACTAAAATAGTGGTATAAGTATCACTACTCGAACAGTGGTAAGGCCTGAGGCCTTGAGAATCGCTGGGGCTATTCGGGACTATCAGTGATGAAGTCGGGAAAAGCCCGCCGGACTCAGCTGCAGCGCTAAAAGCACACGCATGCACCAATGCAAAGTCAATGGTGTGTAAAAGTTATCGAGTTACAGTTTTAGGAGTCTTCCGTCTGGACTAGAATTACCAAACTTTAGACTTAGACACTAGAGGTGTATACCAATGCAGGAGCACCGGCGTTCACGAGTTACCTCACCCACAGGAAGCGGGTGCATAGGTGCCAAAGTGTGTCGGGTTTCGTCACGCAGTCTGATGGTGCCTGGAGATGAAGATGCTGCAGGCGTCCAGAAGAGAAGTGTCCGGTTGGATCCAAGGGTGGATCGAAGATGTAGAGTACCTGAAAGCAGAGGGGACAGAGTCTGGGTCACTCAGCAGTGACCAGGGTGGAACCAGGAAGGAACCAGGCAATGTCGGGCGCAATCAGGTGGTTGTCGTGAAGCTTGTCTCCGCTACCACGTGGACTCTGGGGCAACGAGGATGTCCAGGAGTGGATCACGAGCTGTCCCACAAAGGCTCTCGCTGTCGGCGGTGTCGGCTTCCAGATTGGAGCAAACAGACCTTGGCAAGCGCAACCCACGCAGGATTCCAAGATCGCTTCTTACTCGGACCAGCAAGGTCAGAGCGGGTGCTCCTTTTCAGGGGAGTGAGGGCCAGTCCAGAGCAACCGGACTGGCAGAGCAAATTCAAAGGTTCGTCGGTACTCGGGCCACTAGCCAACGGGCAAGCGACTGGACCAACACGTCGAGCAGTAAAATGCAGAAGGGCCCCACGCAGCACTCGGTGAGTGTGGAGGGGGTAGCTTTGTTGCAAAAGCTGCTCGGGGCTGGGGCTTCTCAAACCCAAATGCACAGCGTCGAGGGAGCCTCGGGAACTGCACGGTCAGCACTTCATGGTTTCTCCAAGATGGCCGGCCCCACGCTTCAGGTCGCCTCCACGGGTCTCAGATTCGCTGGGACTGTGGATCGGGCTGTTGAAAGGCGGGAAAGCTGGGTCTTGTCGATCTCTGTCGCTCGAGTTCCGGCGGGAACTGCAACAAAGCAAACGGTGAGGGGCTGGATGGTGCCTGTTTGCACAGGTTGGTCACTCCTTGACCACAAGGGAGATTCTTCAGTCTTCCACGTCGAGTGGTGAAGGACTGGGTTCTTTAAGACCCAGCGGTGCCAGGGCACAACACCTGAAACCTTCGTGGGTAACCTGCTCCGGCGTACGAATGACAGAGACACGGGACACTTCCTTCGGCGTCAAAGATTCAAGGTTTATTTGCTGCAGGGAACACAGATATCACAGGAAGTACATCGAGTGTAGTTCGGGGAGACTGCTTCAAATTGGTTCTGTGGATCGCTCCTTTTATACAGTTTTTACCCATAAGACAACATGGCACACAAAAGTTTACAACCCGGTTCCCACCATCATCCCCCAGAGGGGTCGCTTTGGTCACTTTGGAACACATGAGGTCCGGATCATAAGTGCGGAAACATTTGGCGGTTCCCAACTGTAAAAACCCATCTTCCCAACATTAGTGCATTCCAATCGGTAATTAACAGATCGAAGTAGGAACAAGAACAGGTGTAGAGGAAGACGGAGACAGTGGGGAAATCGGAAAGGGTGTAAAAGGGGAGGTATCAGGGAAACACGAGATACAGGCATCAAAGGGACGTGCCTAATGAGATGCACGGCTGAGACAATAAGTCCGTGCAGCAAGATGAGCCTTGAGCGGCGCCATCTGCTTTACAGTAGCATCCCCCTCATCATAAAGGCACTTACAAAGGACATGTGTCTTCCGCAAATATCTTGGGAGTCCCAGGGTCGCGAAGCGGACATCGTCCGTCCGCTGGCTACTTTGAGGGCAAGAGACAAAATGGATGCCGTATCTAAGATGAAACCCGTGGGTACAGATGAAAAACCCACATAACAAACGAACGGTTTAAGTTGGCACAGCGAAACTGCGCACACTTACTAAACTCGTCATTTGCGGTTCATAGATACCAGACTCGACCATATTCGTGCGAGTTAAAAAACACCACTTACGATTGTCACGGAACCTCAGAGGGATGTTGAAGGGTCCAGAGTTCTGTATCAAGTTTCAGTCAGGATAATCTGATGTGCGTGAGCACTGCTCCCACCTTTATTCCAAATCTGTGGGCTGGATCACCTGTAAGGTCCCTCCTATGGGTGGGACCAGGGATAGGGGTGGTTACACCCCTTTCCCTTGGTCCAGTTTCGCGCCAGGACTGGGGCTGGTGTGCCCCAGAACCCGTTTGACTGGTTTATGCAAGGGGAAGCCTTGTGTGCCCCAGGCAGTGTCTAGTTTCATTCAACCCACCCTGCCCCAATACACTATCTCCTGTCTGGGGAGGTGTAGCACCTCCCTGCGACAGGAAACCCTTTGTCCAGGCTTCCCCTGCCAAGTTTCGGACAGCAGTAGGAGGTCAGACTTGTGTCTGTGGCAGCAGCATCCATTTTGTGATGCTGAGGCTCTGGTTAGAATTAACCGTGTTTTAGCAATGTAACATGTCTTCTCCCTCTAGAGGGGTGGAATGCTACCCCCATCGCCAGGAATGGCGGGGGGTGGGGGGGTAGTATTCCAAATCGTATGACACCTTACAGGACATGTTTTGATAAAGCCAAACCAAAGTTAGCACATAACCGCGAGGATTATAATGCACTTAAGAGTATATGGTATGGCAATATCCCGGAACAGCTAAGGGAGTTGGTCCCGACAGCTGCAGACAGGCTCAGCTCATGCTAGAGCACCATCTCACATAAAACCAAGATCTCTGCCTCCAGGATTGTTAAGGCCTGCCATAGGAGTGACTTATAGGTATATATGTGTCCAGATATAGGTTTAGATATAGGTCTACTATATCTAAGCAAGGGGTGATTACACCACCTTGCCCAGCTGAGTGATCAGCCAGTTGTGTCAATTTAAGTACCAGCCAGGGGTGGCAAAAGATATGCTGCAGCCCCTGGTAGGCCTTGGATGCACCTATGCCCTGGGCACCTATAGTGCACTGTACAGGGGCTGACAAGGTGTCCAGTACCAAATTGGTTATGCACCTAGGGTGCATGGAGTCCATTTTAAGAGAGAGTAGATAGCCTGGGGCCCTGATTAGCAGGGTCCCAGGCCAACTAAATCGAAAACCAGCTAAACACAAGGCAAAAAATCTGGGGTAACCATAGTCAGGTATCCACCCTCCTACAGATAATCACTCTCTTGCTCATCTATAACTAACGGCAGTATTCTCACTATCACTCACCAGAGCTTACAGCTAAATGGCAGAGTATAACGTCCTTAAAGACACACTGGAGTTAGAACAGTTACTGAAGTCCTGTAATATATTCAAGCACTCCAATGAAAACAACGTGCCCAATTCTGTTGTTGGAATACAATTGTCACAACATGTGTAGGCTGTAGTCTCGGATTCTGAACAAAAGAATTCTAATATGAGGCAAAAATGAATAGAGATTTATCTATCTCTCTAGAATATACATGCCATGTTGTAGCTCAGCATTCCTGAAAATAGAACACACAATGATGAAGCCAGGAGTCTAATGCTGAAGCTAAATAGTTAACACAGTAGCCAGAAGCATTCTGTTAATTGTGGGGCCAAAACAAAAAGGACAAAAAACGGGCAAAAGTAATTTCACCTCGAGGTTACTTAATAAACTGTACACCAAAGCAAATGATAGCCAGATGGCGTCTAACGCGGTTCAGAAGACGCGAAGGCACCTTTCTCTGCTCACTTCATCCGAGAACAGAGAGACGCGCCCCAGCACGTTTGCAGTTTCTCGGCTCTCGGGGAAAGAACACATCAAGTTATCTGCGTGTCGGAAGGAAATGAGCCCGCGCTCCTTCCAGAATACCTGACACCAGATGGGCAATTCTCCACGGAAATCCTCTGCAGAAGTGCGGCAGCTCGAAGGAACAGGAATCCACAGCAGCTCGAAGGAACAGGAATCCACGGCTTCAGTCTTCACGCTGGGATCCGGCGGGGACTCACCATCTGCCTTTCCATAGCAGGAAGAAGATTGTCAAGCACCTTCCTCCTGCAGAGGCGGTGCTTATATCGGGACTGCCGCATCGCCTGCTGGTAATTGTAGTTTTGGCTACCCATATTTACTCTTACTCGAGGAAAAAAACTATAAATGGTAAGAAGCTGATATGAAATCACTGCACTGGATGACATTGTAGTGTTCAGTTCCAGCTGGGAAGGACACTTGCAGCACTTCGGTGAAGAGTTGAAGGCGCTGCAGAAGGCAGGCCTCATGATCAAGGTCAGTAAGTGCCAGATCGGGCAGGGTTTGTGGTGTACTTGGGACACCAGGTAGGAAGCGGTCCGGTGGCGCCCCTACAACCCAAGATTGACCCCATTCTGGCTTAGGAGCCCCCCAAGACCCAGACAGAGGTGAGGGCCTTCTTAGTACTGACCGGGTATTACCGGAGATTTGTTAAGGGTTATGTCTCCATTGTTGCCCCCTTACCAGAGATGACTTCCAGGAAGCAGCCCAAGAAGGTGATCTGGACTGAGTCCTGCCAGAAGGCTTTTGATGCCCTGAATGTCAGGAATCGCGCCTGATCGCGCCTACAGTGCAATAAACTACATATCCCAGAAGGCCATTGGAGGAAAACGCGTGTTACAAATTGACACGCTGTGCACACACGAGTGTGCGTAATTTGTTTTTTGCCAGGACCGACATTCTTCCAGGACGCTTGTTTAGAGAAGCGGCAACTTTGTTTCTTGGAACCGAAGTATAGGTGAGGTCTTTGCATTTGTTTGCATCCAGGCGGCAGCATTGAAATTACAGCAGACGCCCACTTTCGACCTTGCCTATAAAGTTGGCTTTCTGTTCAAGGCGGCGGCTTTTAATGCCGCAGACGCCTTTATTTATTTACTTTTCCTCACGTTTCTGTTTCTGGTGTTTGCTCAGTTGAAAATTAGGCGGCGGGTTTTCACAGTACCGCAGACGCCTTCTTTAATTCACTCTGGAATTGTTTTGGAGTGGATGGCGGTGACGTAACCCCGGATACCCGCTTTCTGGGTCATTTCTTCATTTCCTTTTGGCAAGTAGCTCAGGGCGACGGTATGCACAACGTGGAAGCCCAGCACTTGGTATTTTGATTTTGTACAAGAGTGATACTGGCTGTATTTCTTAGCAGCAAAACGATATACTACAACCTATCATAGTTCTAAGATGCCAAATGGATGAAATTACATTTCTTATTATTGAATGAGGAAAGACAACCTTACTTTAAACCTTTGAAGTTCTTTCTTTATACTTTGTGTGTGTAACATTCCCCAAAGAACCGGTGAGCAAGGGGGGACAAGATAGGGGATACTTGAAAGTAGTAGCCTGTATGTGTGTGTCTTTGCTAACGTTTGTTCCTTGTACGCATTAGGTTTTTAATTTGGAGCGCTCTGTTATGATTGAAGCTCTAACAAGAGTATGCTGGTTCATTGGTAAATAAGGTATGCATAATTCACTAGCGAGATCACATGAGAGTAGACTGTATCATAGCCTATGTTTTCTGATCTTGTTGCTTTCTTGTTCCAGGTTCTCATCCCCGCTGTTCCTACCCTTTCCTATCCCTTGTCTGATCACCCTAAAAGCTCTGTAAACTTTTAGTTAGAGTTTGGGTATATCGGGAAGTGGGCCCTCTTTCGTATCATCCAGATCCCTAGGAGTGCCGATTCTGACAATGAAGGCCACCATGTGCACGACACCCATGCTCAAGGCAACCAATTTCTCCAAGGAATTAGTCGTGCAGACTGACGCTTCAGGGCATGGCGTGGGAGCGGTGCTCTCACAGCTAAACAAAGAGGGCCTAGACCAGCCTGTAGTCTTCCTTAGCAGGAGATTAATCCCAGGGAACAGAGGTGGAGTGCCATAGAAAGGGAAGCTTTCGCTGTGGCCTGGGCACTGAAGAAGCTGAGGCCCTACCTGTGTGGGACTCACTTCTGGGTTCAGACAGACCACGGCCCCCTCAGGTGGTTAATGCAAATGAGGGGTGGGAATTCAAAACTGCTTAGGTGGTCCATCTCCCGACAGGGAATGGATTTTACGGTGGAACACTGTCCTGGCACAGAACACGCCAATGCAGATGGTCTGTCCAGGTTCTTCCGCCTTAGTGAAGAGAACTCCCAGGAGGTTGGGTAGTTCTATACTTTCAGCTGGAGGGGACATGTGTTAGACTTGGTCTTTTGGCGTGTTTCCCCTGTGTTTTCGCTTTCTGCCCTCCCGGTTTTGACTCTCTTTCTGCTGACATAGTGTTTCTGCGCACTTTTCTCACTGCTGATCAGTAGTAAAGTGCAAGTGCTCTCTGTGTAAATTGTATTATGGATTGGTGTTTCCATGGTTGGGTATTTGATTTACTTGTTAGTCCCTAGTAATGTGCACTACGTGTGCCAGGGCTTGTAAATCAACTGCTACTAATGGGCCTGCAGCACTGATTGTGCCACCTACGTGAGTAGCTCTAAAAAGGTAACTCAGACCTGCCATTACAGAGTTTGTAACTGCCATGTCGACTTGGCGAGTGCACCCACTTGCCAGGCCCTTAATCTTCCATTTTCTACATGTCAGTCACCCCTAAGGTAGGCCCAAGGTACCTCTGTGGGCAGGGTGCAGTAAATGTGAAAGGTAGGACATGCCCTGGTGTGTGTGGTATGTCCTGATAGTAAATTACAGCCCATTTAGTTTTTCACAATGGGAAGGCTACCTGTTCCACATAGGCCAGAATGGGAAGTGTGTTTATAACATCTCATAAACATAACTGGCCCTGGGAAATAGGTGGGTAAATAAAGTTTAGTGTGCCTGAACTCAGAATCTAAAGATGCATCTTTTAGTGAAGGTGATTTTTACATTCTGTGTTTTAAAATACTACTTTTAGAAAGTAGGTATTTTCTTGCTTAGTCATCCCGTGTGCCTCTGCTGGAATGTGGGATTGCCTGTCTGGGTTTTGGATGACAGAAGGCTGGGGAGCAGGAGTGGCTCCAGATAGTCTAGGTAGGGTCAGGAGAGGTCTGAATAGACCTGGGCTGCAATGAGGGAAGGGGGAGGAGATTTCCTTGCACCTCAAAGGGCCTGATCTGCCTCTGACAATGCCGTCTCCAAACCCTTGCTAACTAGAGACCCCCATTTCTAACATTGGTTGTCAGCGGTGAGGATAGGACTTGCGTTTGCACTTGACTTACAGTGATTGGCGTGCTATACTACCATATCGTAGACCATTACGTGCAACATACTGGTTCTTTTTGACCTATTTTTGATCTTGCCAGTTTGAATTTGCTACTTCATCATGCCGGAATCAAGAGCATCATCCATTTTCGGAAGCTCATCGAGAGGTCATCGACCCCCTGCGTTTCTAAAAGGTACTGTTTACTGGTCTTCCCTATACTGTAGCTGGCAGCGACGCCACGGTCAGCTAGAACTGTTTGGATTTATTTGCACACAACGCCGTGATAGCCCCGGACTGAGCTATCGACATCAAGGAACTATTTTTAAAGCATATTTTGATAAGTGAAGACTTATTTAGTACTGCATTGTGGATATTTTTAAATCATTTGTGGTCTTGTCTTAAGTATATAAAAATATTGGATATTTTTCTAAACTGGTGTGGTGTCCTACTGTAGTGCTTACACTGTATTACTGTTGGTTATGGGTAAATGCTTTACACACTGCCTCTAAGATAAGACTGACTGCTCGTGCCAAGCTACCAAGGGGGTGAGCAGGGGTTATTTTAGGAGTGTAACTCCCTTATCCTGACTGGGAAGAAGGATCCCTATTTGGACAAAGGTGCAAACCCTTGCCAACTATAGACCCCCATTTCTAACAATCATGGATAAAAATAAAAAATAAAAAGCATTAAGTAAGAGTATGTAGAATGTAACCCTGCTGATTCAAATGGGAGCTATAAATTATAGTCTATACACAACCCTTCCTGCTATTTTCCTGTCTCATGACAGAGGCAAGGGACTAGGACCAAAAGGTCCCTGCCGGGCTTGGAACCCTCTCACTGAAACAGTTGGCTTTGCCATGACAGGCATGGGAAGGATTTGGGATTAGTAGGGAACCCCAGGAAGGTGAGCAGTGATGCCCGGTCGAACCTGAAAAATCCATTTTAAACCTAGTGAGGACCGAGTTTGAAGCAGGTTTGGCAGATGAGATATTGGCATAATACATTAAATGCTTAATTTAATGGCATTTGTGGCAATACCTCCTTTGTTGGCTATGGGCAGGACGCATGTTGTGGAGATGGGACCCCTATTAACAGGCTTTCTTGCATGAACAAGGAGTGTGTGACCCTGACCCTCCACCAGCAGATCACATCTCCCATCAGTCTCTACTCCTGGCAGCACGACCACCTCCATTTTCCTTCCATTTCTCGTCCAAAAATACGGCTGTCTGGCAAGCATTTAAAAATGGTAGTAAGCCAGAAATTAAATAAGGTGAAAAAATCACAGATGTCACAACTCAACAATAATGTTTTCCAATTAGTCGCGGATTTCTCCATCTGTGCCCCATAGTGTCCAACATGAATTCGACGTCAAGCTTACTACCATTTATAACTGCATGCCAAACGGACGTATCTTTTTTTCACAACAAGTTTATTGATAAAGACGGGCACATGAAATAAAGTGGCACCCCACATTCAGGATGATACCACCAGACATTTTGATACAATTGCAACATAGGACCGAGTGTCCCATCGAGGAACCAATGCAAATCAAGGATACAAGGAAGCATTCACCCCACCTTTATCCCTCTAGTTTTCCACCCACCCAACTCCCAGAACCCTCCCTGGAACCCGCCCTAACCCCATGCATGTGTGTACGAACTGTGTTGATGTAGGTTCCTGATGTGGCAATTTTAGGCGCAAGATACGGGCTCGCCGGACATTATGGGGCTAAAGGTCCTCCTCTTGTTACGCCGGGGGGTCCAGCGTCAAGCCCCTGTAGTCTGCCCACCTCTTCCATACCTTAAAGTGCTTGCGGGGGCATCCCCGTGCTTCAAAAATTGGTCGCTCCAGACCCATACAGAAGACTATGCCAGCCTTCCATGCACTCAGGGGGGGGGGCCTCACATCTTTCCATGCTCGGGCCAGGTCTCTTTTGGCTACCACTAGCCCCAGGAGGAGTAAGTGTTGCTTGTAGATGTTGCCACCAACCCCCTCCAGGATGTGCAGCAGACCCAGGCGATGAGTACGGGGGAGGGTCCATCCCAGCACCTCCGACAGGCAGCTCCACACACCTCTCCAGAAGCCAATCAGTCTGGAGCACGACCATACCGTGTGGAGTAGCGTGCCCACCTCCACCTCACATCGCAGACACTCCGGGGACTCGATCAGGCCCGCTTTCCACAGACGCTCACGGGTGTAGTAGGCCCTATGGAGAATCTTGAATTGTATGAGTCGAAACCGTATTGCAATAGCCGCTCCCCTCGGGGACTCTAGGGCCTCCCGCCAATCATCCTCATCTAACGGACCGATATCCGCCTCCCAGGTTGTCTTTAGCAGAAGAAGAGTGGAGGAGCAGTGGGTGACCATTGTCTGGTAGATACGCAATACTTTTTTATCCCCAAGGTCGCCCATGAAGACTTTCGCCTCAAGCGGGCTGAATTCAGGGAGTGAGTCAAGGTTGGAAATACTGGGCGTCAGTGCGTGCCGGAATTGTAGGTACCGAAAAAATTGAGATTGGGGCATATCAAATTCGGTGCTAAGCGCCTGGAAGGACTTGAGCGTCGTCCCGGACATCACATGACCTAGCTGCGAGATACCTATTGTGTCCTAGCCATCGAAACCTGATTGCTTAGACAGTTCAGGTAGTATGCCGTTACGCCACAGTGGCGTTTCTGCGGTCAGCCTGCCCCACCAGCCCATGCGGCGCAAGGCCTGCCGCCACACAGCAAAGACGAGTCTAGTGACCCTCGGCAACGAGCGGCGCAGTCGGGGTGAGTAGAGGATGGTGTGAAGCGAGTTATCGCCCATCAATGCGCGTTCCAGGGCATAGGCCGGATCCCCACCGTCACCATACCACCATTCGTTCAGAATGAGGAGATGAGCGGCTTGATAATAAGACTGCAGATCCGAGGTGGCCAAGCCCCCACAGTAGGTGGACAAAAAGCACGTACACAGTGCCACCCTGGCTGCTCCTCCAGCCCAAAGAAAGCGGCCCAAGACCGAGTTGACCTGCCTAAACCACTGGGGTGAGATCGGATAGGGATGATTCTGTAGTTGGTAGAGTAGGCGTGGGAGTGCAACCATCTTGAAAATCGCAGATCTGCCAAAGATTGACAGGGGCATTCGAGACCAAGTTTTTACATCTGTCTGGACCCGCTCCCAGACGGGCAGTAGGTTGCGCTCCCAGGCAATGTCCGCCGAGTCGGAGAGAAATACTCCTAGGTACTTCAGACCATCTGTAGCCACCCGCAGCCCTGATGCCCAGGGATCTGTCACCGCGCCTCCTCCCAACACCCATAGAGTGGATTTATGCAGGTTCAGATATAAGCCTGAGGCCTCCCCAAACAGTTGCATAACTTCCAGTACACGCGGGCCAGAGCGCTGCAAGTCGGTAAGAAAGGAAAGGACATCGTCCGCGTATAACGCAATTCTAACCGACAGGGTGGCATTCCACACAAAACCCCGTATCAGCGCATCTAGGCGCACCCTGGCAGCCAGGGGCTCCATGGCCAGAGCAAATAAGTAGGGGGAAAGAGGGCACCCCTGTCTGGTCCCGCGGCCAATGCGAAATGTCTCTGACACCGCCCCTGAGACCCGCACAGAGGCCGTGATGTCTGTGTAGAGGAGCTTGATATATGACAAGAAAACCGGGCCCAGGTTGAGACAAGGCAGGAGTGTGAATAAGTACGACCAGCTAACAGAGTCGAAGGCCTTGTTAATGTCGGCCAGCAATAATGCCGCTTGGTCCCCCAAGGCCCCAACGGCGTCGATCGCTGCCTGTGCACGACGGATGTTATGTTGCGTTGCTCTGTGGGGCATGAATCCGGCCTGGTCCGAGTGGACTAGATCCGTGATATGCGGAGATAGTCGGTTCGCCAGGGCCTTGGCCAATATCTTAGCCTCAATATTAATTAAGGAGATGGGCCTATACGATTCATGGCTGTCGGGAGGTCTACCAGGCTTCTGAAAGACCACTATTTCAGCATGGCGCCAGTCCGGGGGCATTACGCCCCGCGCACGTGCCACCTCGAGCACCCGGCGATAGTGTGGCCCCCAAACGGACGTATCTTTGTGAATTAAACAGAAGGAACACCCTTAACCATCATTGACATCACAATTTGTCGTAACATTAGATTACGTAACTTTAATTGGAGCACGTCCCTACAGTCCTAGTTATAAATCTTCATCCTTTGGACCTCAGAGAGGGGTCTTACGTCATATTGAAATACCTATAGTCCTGAGGCTTGTCTCATTGGTGTACAACTGTTACCACAGATTTTTTACAACGGATTCCATGACCACAGATTTTTTACAACGCAGGTCATGTTACAACGGATCCTTTTACAACGCTATTCACAACAACGCAGGTACTATTACAACGCAATACCATTACATCGTAAGTATAATTATAGGTAAGTTTATCTTTTTGGGGGTTTTGGGGTACAGGGGTATTTTTAGGTTTTAGGGCTGGGTTTGGGTTTTGGGGTACAGGGGTATTTTTAGGTTTTAGGGCTGGGTATGGGTTTTGGGGTACAGGGGTATTTTTAGGTTTTAGGGCTGGGTTTGCGTTTTGGGGTACAGGGGTATTTTTAGGTTTTAGGGCTGGGTTTGGGTTTTGGGGTACAGGGGTATTTTTAGGTTTTAGGGCTGGGTTTGGGTTTTGGGGTACAGGGGTATTTTTAGGTTTTAGGGCTGGGTTTGGGTTTTGGGGTACAGGGTTATTTTTAAAATATATTTACAATTAAAAAAATTAAAATTAATTGTATTAATATATGTTTTATTTTTTTAATAATAAATAATTTAATTTAATAATACATTAATAATTATTTACTTTAAATATTAATTTTATTTACTTACCTGTAATTATACTTACGATGTAATGGTATTGCGCTGTAATAGTACCTGCGTTGTTGTGAATTGCGTTGTAATGGGATCCGTTGTAACATGACCTGCGTTGTAATGGATCCGTGGTCATGGTATGCGTTGTAAAAGGACGCGTTGTAACATCATATATCCGTCTCATTGATTTGCAGCAACAGACACCAAAACATCGACATGCTGTCCACATTCCTCTAAAGTTACTGCTAAATGCGTTACTTATGGCCTAGTACTCCTTGCTGGACGGGCCTAAGTGCTGTATTTAGGATCTGTTACATTGTCACATGATCTTCAAAGTTGTATGTAATTTAACAATAACCATTGTCAATGTATCTTGATATTCATTTGTGTGAACTCCTACTTTACGTTTAAAAATGAATCTTTTTTAATATATAATTATGAATATACACACCTGTTTCAGAATTTTTCTTGCTCTCTTTAAAATAATCTTGTTTTTTTAAATGTAGGTCTAAATAAATTTCAATAAAGTTTTGATGTCAAAGTATGACAATAACTTGTATACAAATCTTTATATACATGTGTAAATAAATCCCTCGAGGGCATCCTTACCTAGTATATTACAATTACCCAAGCTCTCAAGGGAAGATTAGGTTGCCCTTTTCTTTCAAAATACACAATTATGGCAAAAACAGAAATAGTTGATGCCCAAATGAGCAACAAAATCAGAAAGAAATCAGACGGCATTTGTAGTAGCATTGGAAAGTATTCTGGCTCACCCTCAAATTTTTTGGATTTATATAGGAAATCTTCCTGTACACTAATATTGAAGGTGCAGTTGATGCACCTGAGGGAGGTGGCGATCAAATCCAGGCTGATCCAATTTAAGATTCTACACAGGGTTTATTTGGCAGGTTTTGCCTAAACAAATTTGGGAGAGCAGAGTCTCCCAACTGTCTACAATGTGGGCGGAAAGGGGATCATTCATACACTTTGGGATTGTCCCTGCATGCAACCATACTGGTCTGAAATATTGGGAGAGTTAGGCATGGTACTGGGGGAAACCATCCCAGCAGACCCCAGGTATGTCCTCCTAGCTATACCTACAGATGTAGACGTCCTGCAACCTAAGCTCCTTTTTAGCAACTTGGGCTTAATGGTGGCCAAAAGAGACATGGCCAAGTATTGGGTAGCCCCAGAGCAGCCAACCTTCAGGGAATGGAAAACGGGAATACATTTACACTTGGCGTCTGAAAAGATCACATACAAGGCTTGAAGAAGCCAGAAGATGTTTCATAAGTTGTGAGATCCCTGGAGAAAACACTAGCGTAAAGACATAGGGAAAGTGAGGAAGGGCTCCATTCGACACAGTCCCAATAACTCATTTTAGAGGAATGTCTTGTACGATATACTGGCAGATGCTAGCTTGATTGCCAGGAAAAAACTAAAAAGGGTCATAGCCAACAAGATGGCCAAGCAGCAGTGTTGAACCGATCTGGCCCCGAAAAATGTAAAATTGAATTTTAGCCACCCTGTGTCCCCCAACAACACCTGTATTAGTACCTGTCAAAGGGGACATGCACAGAGAAATGGATTTGTCGCCCCGAGCAGCAGCGGAGTGCTGGATGCTTTGCAGAGGTTAAGGAGTGAGAGCAGGCTGCCCTCAACCGCTGTCTACCTCATGGTGAGGCGGAGGGCCTTCCCGGGTGCTTTTACTTGCACTGGTCCGCAGTGGAGAAGACAAGTTGAGTGAGGAGGGAGCCTGAGCGAACCCCCCTCATGTGGGGGTGCAGCTGTGCTCTGGGGTACCTGCAGGACCCGAGGTGGGCCCTGCGGCAGGGGCAGGTGATCCCAGATCCTGCTGTGTGGCGCTGAAGGAGAAGTCCCTCGGAGACTGGTGCTGAGCTGCTGGAGTGGGTGGCCGCTGTTGGGAGTGGCCACAAACAAAAGTCTGGAGATCTCAGAGCCTATTGCCTCCTGCCTGGCTTGAGGCCACTGAGGCTGGTGGGTCATGGCCTGGTGTGACAACGCAGGTTACTGGATGTCTGGCGGGCCCCACGGAACACTGGGGTCTCGCCAGGTGCCAAAGCAATGGGGAGCCACCTGGACGGCGCAGCAACAAAGTGTGGTTGAGGCAGCCCGTGCTCAGAGGTGAGGCCTGTACATTTTGGGGACCCTGCAGGAGCTTGTGGGAAAGACTGCTGGTCACAGCGCCCCCCACATGAGTGTGTGACCGGCATTGCTCAATGGGGAGCAGGATTGCCCTGCTTACCCCCTTTCCTTTCAAAGACTGGGTGCTGGCAGTGCGTTATGGTCCATCTCCCCCCATGCAGACTGTTGGCGGTGAGGGGCTTGAGGTGGGCCCAGACTGTCTCACAGTAGTTGCTGTGCTCGACCTTATGCAGAGTGGTGTCTCAGAGGTCACCAACCACCCCCTTCAAAGTGAAGAAAACTGACAACAAAAGTGGAGAAACAGAGGAGAGAAAACCAAAAATAGGAAAAAGATTTTTTTTAAAGAAACAATATAAAAGGCAGAAACAAAGGAAACAAAAGGAAGAGATCAACCCCACAGGAGCTGAGGTGGTGAGGGGAGTGGAGGGCGGCCTTGCAACCTGTTGTAATTTGGAACAGTGCTCATTGGGATGAGAGACATGGAGTATTGCGTATGATGCCTCTTTCATGATTGAGCCTCCATCTGGAGCACAGGACCCTACGTTTGCCCCTGCTGTTATCGGAACACTGCTCACTGTGGTGGAAGGAAAAAGCCTGACTCTGATCCAACCTGTCTGACACTACCAAGTGAACTCCTGACCACAGTGCATGCTATCATTCAACTGCTATTAGCGTATTTGAGACTTTCTCCATTGCAGCATCAGCAATTGTTCATTACTACCTTAGGTGCTGGTGAAGGCCTGCTCATTACTGTCATGGTGATTGCCGTCCTTGCAAAACCCCTACAGCACAGGGTGCAGCTGGAGCCTAATTCCTCCATACCCAACACATCTAAGTATTGAGGATTGGGACAGTAGTATCCATCTGTGGTAAAGACCTGCTCATCATAAGAAATGTGACAATGCCGTACTGTACCATGGGTAAAGATAAGTCAGCAAGGATCACACAACAAACAAAAATGGACCAATATAGTTCCCCGAGTATGAGTATTGACCAGCAGACAGTGGAGAGGAATGCCCCCCAGGGTGCATCTGAACCAACTGGAACTCAGATTTTGGCATCAATTGAAGCTTTTGGAATGGCAGTACAGGCAAGAATTGAAGCAATAACATTCAATGTGAACTTGTTAAGAGCTGACCTGCGCAAGGTGACAGAAAGATTGATGAAAACAGAATGAGGTCAGTGATCTGAGGGAAGAAGTTTTTTTAATTAAACAAAACGGTGACTGCACTTCAATCTCTCTCTAACAAAATGGAAGCCAGGATGGAAGATGCGGAGGGGTACTCACGCAGGTACAACCTTTCATTTGTGGGGTTCCCTGAAGATGTTGAGAAGGGCAGACCAGAAGCTTTCCTGGAGGACTAGAGTGGGTCAACGCTTTCTACCAAACAGCTTTCCAACCTTTTCTCAGTGGAAAGGATGCGTAGATCCTTGGCCCCACCGTCACAACGTGGAACTCCTCCCCGGACAATTATTGCCAAACTTCTGAATTATGGAGACTGGGATGAAGTTCTGTAGGTGGTTCAAAAGCAGGGAGACCCAAGATTTTATAACCCCACCATCTGCATCTTCCCAGATTACACCAGAGCTGTTCAGTTGCAGAGACAATCATTTTGAGGTGTTAATCTAAAACTGTCTGCAATGGGACCACAGTTCATGTTGTTATATCCCTCCCAGCTGAAAGTGATCCATGATGGTTGAATCTTTTTTTTTATTTGACACTGGAAGAAACCTGGGACTGGCAGGAGATCCGGAGTGGTCACCGAAGCAGGTTACACTTTTGGCACGGAGACATGAAACACCCAGGAGACAGACAGAATTGGGTACACATCTGCTGAAAAGGAGCAAGCGCAGACTAAGAACACAATCAGGTGCAAGGATGGTGGTGAGAACAGACGGCACCATTACACTGGAATTTGAGCAGCAGAAAAGTGCAGACACCAGGGGACTGGTGGAGACAGTTACATCGGCAACATCCTCAAGTGTTGACTCGGAGCTAGAGGACAAGCCTGGTAGTTCACCAGGGCATACAGCTGTGAAATGAGGGGAGGGGCGAAGTGGAGATTGAGGCATGTTAGTGTAGGCCGCCACCACCACCAGATGGTAAGAGATAAGAGCCCACCTCGAATTGGAAAGGTACACTAAAAGTGACTTGATGTGACTATTGGAGGTGTGCATCCCAGCAATGCGAGAAAGGGCACCTGAAATGACGTGTTGTAACTCTTCTTAGGCAGAGACATTGAATTGTTGTCCACACACTACGTGGCATTGGCGTATGTGCACAGAAGCAGCCACTTACATTGGGGCATGGACACAGTCTATCACAACATACTCTCTCCCCCCCTATTTTTAGTATTATTTCAATATTTGTGCTTGCCTTTCTTTGGCTTTTGTAGATTATCTGATTACGTTGCTTGCGATGAATATCAGTGGTGAACACATAAACGCTAGGAGTAGGGTTAACAGAAGGACACATAGGTTCAGGGGCAGTGTCTGGGCTACACACACAAAGATCTTAACCTGTCTGTCTTGTTCCTTTGCCATTTAAACAAGTTGGATGTCCGTTGAGGTCTCAAGGAACTCCCAACATTTATTTTGCATATTGGTGTTGAATGGCGAGTGGTTAGTTGTGATGCATGGGCAGACACTAGTTGTGAATTCAGGTGTTTCCCCAGGATGGGAGGAGGCAGCGTTGTTTGGAAGTTAAGGCACAGAATTTTATAGTATGTGCAGCAGCAATAGCATCCAACGCAGTGGAGGATGGCAGGTGAAGTGGGTGGCGGCTGAGGGGTAAGGTACGGTCAGGTCAATTTTATTTGCATGATTAATAAAAATCTTACAATTACTACAGTCTTAAAAAATACACCAATCAAAATTGCAAATATTTTTAAATTTCAAAGAAATCTCAGAATAATTTTCTCAAGAAAACCTAAAAATAATTAATAAACATTACATCAGTCCGTCATCTTTCCAGGACTTAATATAAATAACATCAGTTAATATTACTGTAAATGTATGCAAATTCATAAAGATAGTCCTAAATTGTTTCCTGGTTGTTTTAGACTTCCAGATTTCCTGTGGTCAACTCACAGGTATCCAACCTCTTTTTTACAAGTATTAAAAATTTAGTAAAATTTGCGTTCATTTTAGTATCCATTGGTCTAAAATAAACTATCATAGCATGTCTGCAAGTACGAACACCTCTGTCAATGAAGCAGTTTTTCAAACATCGTTTTCTTTCCGCCAACATTACTACACATATACAAACGAAATGCATAATACTTTCATCCCATAGGTTGCATAGTCTGCACATATTCGGCTTAGATGTTCTCAACCAGGGCACTACATGTTTTAAGCCAGGTAAGTTGCTGAATCTTGCTTTCATAAATCGTTTTTTGATTTGTACTGACCATGGTATTTCTAAGTACGGTTGAACCTTGAGACTAGTATATTCCTGGACCAACATCCGGAGGGGGTGGTAAGTGTAAGTGGAGTAGGTGCAGAATGGTTGACATAGTTCAGATACTGTCATGGAACATGAGGGGTGTCACTTCCTTTATAAAGAGATACAGGACCCTCACCTACCATAGACGGATGGGTGTAGGCATCACTTTTCTCCTGGAGATGCATCTCAGGGAGGCAGAAACTCAGAAACGTAGTAAAAAATGGCAAGAGCCTTGTTCTCCTCCACTCATTCTTTCTATTCCAGGGGTGTGTCAATATGCGTGGCCCGGGAGTTCCCTTCCAATTGAGAGGGCAGGCAGCAGAGGTGGAGGGTCATTATAAATAGTTGCACAGTATATTGGACGGACTTGAGTTATGCCTGCTGAATACCTATTCATCTAACATTGACGATTGAGACTTTATGGGCATTCTGGAAACCAAGCTGCCATGTCCCTCTAATCACGGACTTTAGGGTGAGGGGTTGTCGACCCGGTATCAATTTGTGGAGGTTCAGACCGGAGTCTCTGGGAGACATGTAATATACCATTGACATACAGGTCGCACTCTAGGGTTTTTTCCATACGAACTGGTGCAACGCATGGTAGAAAGGGAGACACTGAAAGTAGTTATCAGAGGGGCGAGTCTTGTTAAAACATACAATATAAGAAGGATGCTGTATCAGGAATTTGGAGAAAAAGAAGCCCAGCTTGCTGGATTTCAGCAACAGATGCAGGGATGGGACAAAACCGCATTGACGGATGCACACAGAGCGGTGGCAACTGTCTGGGATAGACTGGACTGCCACATTTGAAAAGATTACCAGCTAAGTCTCAGTAGAGAGGCAGGTAATTCCCCTCATTCTGGCTTGGTTACTTAAGAGAGAACTCCCTCCACCAACTATTTTCACTCTAGGGGCTCCCAATGGTGTGCTGGTTATGGGTCAGATAGCTATTACACAACTCCTTTGTTACCACCTTGTTCGGACCTATACTGCCTAGGGGCAGGCAGGGAGTCCGGCAGGCAGGGATTCCAGGAGTGGACGGGTTCCTAGATAGGGTGACTCTCCCCCGGTTAAGGTCATCTCAGGTGGAGGGACTAGGACAGGCCATAGCATTAATTAATTAATTAATAGTGGGTTTGCAATGCGCTAGAATCGACAGCAATAATTAATTAATTAATTGTGGGTTTGCAATGCGCTAGAATCGACTCCCGAAGGAGTATCTCTGCGCAGTAGACCGCTGGGGAACCCGTCCTGGCTTTCCCTGTGAGATGGTCCCTACTGGGTATCCCCAAGGTGAAACCAGGCATCCCCGGCTTATGTGGGGGGCCGTTGTGGAGATGAGGCAAGCTAATGCCCAGAGTTGCCGAGTGTGATCCCTTGTTAGAGTAGCCACCGAGATGAGAATTATCGAGTCCGCTGACCCTGGTCCACGACCCTGCCGCGTCGGGAATCGAACCCTGGTCCCGGGCCGTCCTCTGCTCTCGGGTCTGCCGCCTCTAACCATCAATCAATCAATCAAAAAACATTTATAAAGCGCGCTACTCACCCGGAGGGTCTCAAGGCGCTTGGGGAGGGGGGGTCCACTACTGCTCGAACAGCCAGGTCTTGAGCTGCTTCCTGAAGGAGAGATGGTCTTGGGTCAGGCGGAGGTGGATCGGGAGGGAGTTCCAAGTCTTCGCGGCCAGGGAGGAGAAGGACCTTCCTCCTGTTGTGGTTCTTCGGATGCGGGGGACGGCGGCGAGGGCGTGGCTGGTTGATCGAAGCTGGCGGGTAGGAGTGTAGAAGTTGAGGCGGCTGTTGAGGTATCTTGGGCCTTGGTTGTGTAGGGCTTTGTGTGCGTGGGTGAGGAGACGGAAGGTGATTCTCTTGTTGACCGGGAGCCAGTGCAGGTCTCTCAGGTGTCCGGAGATGTGGCTGTGTCGGGGGATGTTGAGGATGAGTCTTGCTGAGGCGTTCTGGATCCGCTGGAGTCTCTTCTGGAGCTTGGCGGTGGTTCCGGCGTAGAGGGCGTTGCCGTAGTCCAGTCGGCTGGTGACGAGGGCCTGGGTGACCGTCTTCCTGGTCTCGGTGGGGATCCACCAGGAAGATCTTACATAGCATGCGCAGGATATTGAAGCAGGACGAGAAGACGGCGTTGACTTGTCTGGTCATGGAGAGGGAGGAGCCCAGGATGAAGCCCAGGTTGCGTGCGTGGCCTGTCGGTTTGGTTGCGCTGCCCAGGGCGTGGGGCCACCAGGAGTCGTCCCAGGCAGAGGGTGAGGATCCCAGGATGAGAACTTCTGTCTTGTCTGAGTTCAGTTTCAGGCGGCTGGTGATCATCCACTCGGCTACGTCTGTCATCCCTTCGTGTAGGTTGGCTCTGGCGGTGGCGGGGTCGTTGGTGAGGGAGAGGATCAGCTGAGTGTCGTCGGCGTAGGAGATGATGTTGAGGTTGTTTTGGCATGCGATGGCTGCGAGGGGGCTCATGTAAACGTTGAAGAGGGTGGGGCTGAGCGATGAACCCTGTGGTACGCCGCAGACGACTTCGGTGGCTTCTGATCTGAACAGGGAAGGCGGACTCTCTGTGTCCTTCCAGCGAGGAAGGAGATGATCCACTCCAGTGCCTTCTCCTGGATTCCAACGTTGCTGAGGCTCTGCACTAGGGTGCGGTGGCAGACAGTGTCGAATGCGGCGGAGAGGTCCAGGAGGATGAGGGCCGCTGTTTCTCCGTTGTCGAGCAGGGCTCGGATGTCATCGGTGGCTGCGATGAGGGCGGTCTTGGTGCTGTGGTTGGCCCGGAAGCCAGACTGTGAGAGGTCGAGGGATCCATTTGTTTCGAGGAAGGCGGCCAGCTGTTTGTTGACGGTCTTCTCGATGACTTTGGCCGGAAACGGGAGGAGCGAGATAAGGGGGTAGTTTTTGAGTTCGGTGGGGTCCGCTGATGGTTTCTTCAGTAGGGCGCTGAGTTCGGCGTGCTTCCAGCTCTCCGGGAAGGTCGCGGTGTCGAAGGAGGTGTTGATGATGTCCCGCAGGTGGGGAGCGTTCACAGCGTCGGCCTTGTTGAAGACGTGGTGAGGGCAGGGGTCGGTTGGAGATCCGGAGTGGATGGAGTTCATTGTACGGATGGTGTCTTCGGTGGTAATCGGGGTCAAGGCGCGGATGGAGGTGGTGGGGGGCATTGGTGCGGTCGTGGGGAGCGTTGGTTGTGTGCTGAAGCTGTTGTGTATGTCTGGGATCTTGTGGAAGTAGGAGGCGAGGGAGTTGCAGAGGTCTTGCGAAGGGGTGATGTCGTTGTTTCCGGCGTTGGGGTTGGAGGTTGGGGTTGGGGTTGGAGAGCTCTTTAACGATGTTGAAGAGTTCCTTGCTGTTGTGTGCGTTGTTGTCCAGTCGTTCCTTGAATCTAGTTTTCTTGGTGGCGTGGATCAGTTGATGGTGTTTTCGAGTGGCGAGCTTGAGGGTGGTCATGTTGTCTGGTGTTGGGTCTCTCGAGGGCTCGGCAGTTCTTCTTGGAGCTCTTGAGTTCGTCGGTGAACCATGGTGCTTTCTTACTGCCGGGTCTGCTAGGCGGGGTCCTCAGTGGGGCGAGGTCGTCAGCGCAGGTGCTGATCCACTTTGTGAGGTTGTCGGCGGCCTGGCTGGGGTTCGCTGAGCTGGTGGGAGGGTGCTGGCTCAGGGATGCGGCGAGCTGGTTGGTGGTGATCTTGTTCCAGCTTCTGCGTGCAACCTGTTGCTGGTGATGGTGGATCGTGGTTCTTCTGAAGCTGAAGTGGACGCAGCTGTGGTCCGTCCAGTGGAGTCCGGTGGCGTGGCTGAAGGCGATGTCCTTGCTGGATGAGAAGACGGCGTCGAGTGTGTGTCCGGCGTAGTGGGTGGGGGTGGTCACCAGCTGCTTGAGACCGAGGTTGGCGAGGTTTTCCAGCAGGGTGGTGGTGTTGCGGCCGTTGTTGTTCTCCAGGTGGAAGTTGAGGTCCCCGAGGAGGATGTAGTCCGCGGAGGGGAGGGCGTGCGGGCTGATGAAGTCGGCGATGTCTTCGCTGAATTGTGTGCATGGTCCTGGGGGTCTGTAGATGAGGGTGCCTCTGAGGGTGGTCTTGGGGTCGGTGTGGATCTGGAAGTGCAGGTGTTCGGCGGTTGTGAGGGTGTCGCCGGTGTTGGTCGTGATGCGGATGGTGTTCCTGTGGATGATGGCGATGCCTCCTCCGGTCGGATTGCCGCGGTCCCTCCGAGTGATCTTGTATCCGTCCGGGATGGCGATGGTGATGTCGGGCGCCGAGGAGGCGTTCATCCAGGTTTCCGTGAGGAAGGCGACATCTGGAGATGTGGTGTCGAGGAGGTTCCAGAGTTCGATGGCGTGTCTGTGGACGGAGCGAGTGTTGAGCAGGATGCACTTCAGGTGGTTGCTGCTGGTGCTCGGCTTGGTGGGTGATCGTGTAGTGCAGGTCCGGATGCAGGTGAACTTGCAGGAGTGGCAGCTGAAGGGTCCGTGGGTGCGTCTCGGGGTGGCTCGGTAGTATCCCGGGATCCGACCGGTGTTGAGTGCGTTGAGTTCGATTGAGTCGTAGGTCCAGCGGGTGGGCTGGCTTCTGCGGGGGCCAGGGGTCCTGGCACTGGGCGCGGTCCGGGCGCGGTCCAGGTGCGGACGGGCATAGACGGGCTTACCATTGGCGCGCCTTCGGCGCACAATCGGCGCGCCCGCTGCGCGATCGCACGGTCGCCATGTATGGCGAAGTGCAAGGGAGGGAGGAGCAGCTGGGAGGCGGGAGCGGGGAGGTCACGGAAAGAAAAGGGGGCGTGTCCGATCTCTCGGCGGCGGGAAGCGGGGAACGGGGCGGGAGGGCACAGGGGGCAACAACGGGGAAAAGCAGCACAGGAGGCACACAGAAGAGAGAAAAAGGGGCAAAAATGCCTAAATTAGGCAACAGGCAACAGAAAAAAACTCAGCAGTGAGCCACACCACTCCACTGGAGGAACTAAGGGAGCAACTCCAAGCTATGGCAAGGGAGAAATGAACAGGTCCAGACAGTCTCCCGGTTGACTACTATAAGGCCCTCTCTGCCACCTTGATCCTTCCTGGCACTTTTGGAAACCCTCTTGGTGGCACACAAGCTTGGTGAAATACCGCCACAAAATGAAAGAATGGGTTATACTCATGCTTCCAATGCCGGGCAAGGACCCTGTGGAACCGGAGTCATATAGGCCACTCTATGCTGAATGTGGTTGTAAATTTGGTTTCAAAGGTCTTAGATTTCCTGCTGGGGTGATTTATAGTACACTTAGTGCGGGAGGATCAGAGTGGTTTTATACTGGTGAAGAGTTCCTATGTGAATTAGCGGCAAATGTTACATGTGATGCACGGAACCCGGGCGTCTGCCTTTGGGGCAGCTTTGGTGGCATTGGACATAGAGAAGGTCTTCAACACCCTGCCCTGGCTTGTACTTTTGGGAAGTTCTGTGCCCTATGGGACTGGGGAGCGGGTTTCTGTCTCAGTTCCAGTTGCTTTATAGACTACCCACAGCGAGAGTGTAACTGGGAGCGGCGGTGTCTGATGCTTTTAGTGTAGGAAGGGGTACTTGGCCGGGCTGCCCATTGTCACCTCTCTTATTTGAGATGGCAATGGAGCCACTGGCAATATACCTTAGGGACCAAGTGCAAAATTGGAGCATACCAGTGGGAGATAATATCATGTGTCAATGTATGCAGATGACACGTTGATACATGTGAGGGGTCCTGAATGCTCAGTACCACTTCTAATACAGTTACTGGAGCATTTTGGCAGAGTATCAGGATTCAATGTCAACCAACACAAGCGGGTGGCTCTACCCCCTGGTCGCTCTGTGAGTTGTGACGAGGCAGATCTCCCAGCAGTGGGAATGCCATGGGAAACACGTAGCTTCAGGTATCTTGGTCTCCATATTAGCCATGACTGCCATCTACAATATGAACGAAATAGGTAGGATACTTGATGGGCTCACAGGCTCAGTCCGATTATGGACCACACTGCCCCTGTCGGTGGTGGGCAGAGTGGCTTTGAGTAAAATGGTCCTCCTACCCCGTCACCTCTATACGATGCCGAACTTATTTTGTGCACTACTATTGGCGATGTTTCGTCAGATAGAGAAGTTATTAGTTGATCTGATATAGGCGAGCAAAAGGTTCAGGGTTCGGCTAGAAATACTGAAGCTGGATCCCAGTGACAGCGGGCTGGGACTCACTGATTTACAATGGTATTATCTAGCAGGTCTCTTGCAGTATGCGCAATGCTGACCCCAACTAGTAAAAGAGTTTGAGGTCGGGGTCTACTAAAGCTGTTTGACTCCCTCATTTGCTGATGTGCGGCAGGGGACTACCACCAGGAACGCCATTTTGTGTTGCTACGGTGCCACAGGCATGGGACTTGACCATTAGGAAAGTTGTAAATAAGGCACCATATGCCTCACGTCTTCCACTATGGTGGTTACGCCCCTTCCTGCATGCCCGTTGGATAGATGAGGGCTGTTGGACTTTGGAAGATTCGTATTAGAATGGTAATTTTATGACAGTGGGTGAAGTGGAAATGCACTATGGAGTTGCTAACCAACAGTTCTTGCAATATGCAAGTATATCACGTACTGTCTATGAAATATGGCTCACTTACCCAGAGGAACTGAAGCAGTCCCAGATACTCTTGTGGGCCCTGGCTCCTTTAAGGGCATTATTTCCAAACTAAATGTAGCCTTGAAATCTGATAGAAGGACAAACGTTTCTCTGAAGCGGGCAGCCTGGGATCAGGAACTAGAATCTCCATTATCGGACAGTGAATGGCGCAGAGCTCAAGTGCGTGGAGTGGCTAGCAATCCCTGCTTTAAACGGGCGCACTTTTATTTATCACCCATATCTGACTCCATCTCCTCTGCATAAGGCATACTTGGTGAGTTCAGTGAGATGTACCAGATGTAGAATAAAACCTGCAGATTTTTGTCACATTGCATGGAATTGCACACAACTTTCCACATACTGGAGCAAAGTGCACAGGGAGATGTATAGGGTGACAAGGGTAGCTGTGGAAATTTCATTCTGTCACTGTTTGCTGTGACTGCTGCTCCTTCCTAAGAAGGGGACAAAAATGCTATATAAGTTTGCCCAAGTGGCCCTGCTGCTGGCACAAAGCTATATAGCTAAACACTGGGCCAGCCCTGTACCCCCAGCTAACTAAATGGAGGACAGATTTGTTGGAGTGGGCTGTGGCAGAGATTTGTAGGCTCCGGAGAGTGCCCACAGATGAGCGCATGGAAAGGCATCTTGAAATATGGTTGAGCATGTTGGACGCACTTTGGGAATGCAGTGGGGAGCGGGGAGATGGAGAGGACCCGGATGGCGGGAATGGGGAGGGAGACACTGCTTCAGATGGGGATTATGATTTGGGGGTTACATCAGATGCACACAAATCGCCAACCAGTGAACAATCATTGGACCTGAATGGTTCTGATAATTTAGCCACTGAGTAGACGCTATGTTGGTCTTATGCTTAATGTTGAGACCCCCTTCGTTGACCACACATGTGATTCCGTAAATTAGTAACATGTATGATTGAGAGATCTATCCTCTACTCCTTCCATGCTTTATTGTGTGTCCCTCCTGCTCAACCTTGACACATACCACACATTGATAAATAAGAATGTCTGTACTTAAATGTTTTGAGCTGCAATGTTACATCTGTATTTTTCTTGACAGAAGACTGAATAAAAGAAAAAAAGAATATACACAGTACCTTTGTAAAATTTAATGACTGCATTTCCACTCCAATGTAGTTGTTGTAGGTGCGCTGTTGAGTACCATGTATTGCTTAATGGAAAAATAAAATAAAAATATTTAAAAAAACATTTAAAGTGCAGATTCATCATGGCGTGAGCAAAAGAATATAATTGTCAGAAAGTCGGAGCACAGTAAAGTAAAACGTCATACTACTATATGACAAGCACTATCTCACTACATGAATATTGACTCAGCTAGAAGGATAATAAATCATCTGGAGAAGGCAGAACAAACTAGTTACGAAACAGTGAGCTATTGTGAATAAATGCAATACAGCAAGCAGACAGAAGAAACATTGAAAATTGCAACATTACTGATCCCATGTAAGACTTCTTCATCAGAAATAAACATGACGTTGCTTGACTTTCTTCCGCAGAAATAAACCGTAAACTTGCAGAGTGAGATATCCATTTTGAATAATATGGCACCTTGGCAGAGTTAGCATAAGCCAAATTTTCCAGGCTTTAACATTTCACAGCAAAATTGTTTCAAGGACAAGACAGCAAAACCATAAAATTGCACACATGTGAATTCAAGTTTTCATCGAGCCATTGGCGACGAGTTTGGGAAATAAGTGTGATTGTCCCTCTGGTAGAGGGGATGTAAAAATCAAAACTCTTCAGTCAGTCAGTCAAGTAAGCTTTATTTCGACAATTGTCATAAAAGCATGTTGCACATATAAAAGTACATGTATAAACTTCTACTAATAAAACCATTTTAAAAGCAGATTATCAATTTCATAAATAAATAGTTAAAAATCAATAGAAAAACCATACAAATGTGCAAAATATTATTCTTACGAGAGGTATTTAGCCTACGACATTCGGTACTGTGTTATTCTTTCAGGAGTCGGGCTCTAATCGTCCATGCCCATCCTAAGAATTTTGCCACCGCAATATACACAGACATATTAGGACTGGTACGGATGAGTCTAACTGCAATCATTCCTTCCCTTGTTCCCAATGACCTACACATCGGCTTTAGCCACTTTCGCCTTGGTGCTGCATACATTGGGCACTCAAACAGAAGGTGTCTATGGTTTCAGGAACACTTGAACAAGCTGGGCAAACCACCATGCCCCCACTGGTCCATCTATTTGAGAATGACCTTACAAGTAGGCTTCCCACTCTTAGCTGAAAGTAGAGCTTGCGGTCAAGGGGCTTTGTAATGACATCCCAGAATTCCTCAAGTTTGGGACAATCTTTGATTTCTAAAAATAAACCAACAAGGGATTGTGAAGGAGTAGTACTAAAAATCTTTGTAGCCAACAAGTTCCAGTACAAAGTCTTGAGTGTCTTCTTCAATGGGAACCTGGCGTGCAATGGATCCTTCCACAATTTACCTAGTCCTAACTCATTCAAAAGATTTCGGATATGTCCCAACCATTTGACTTTCCGGGAACCGTCACTTTTGATCACATCCATCAGCCCTCTAGTGTATGTTTCCAATTCCGGTGTGGTCCAGATTCGCCGCCAATATAGTATTGGGCGCAGAGATGCAATTAGAGCTATTGGTGTTATACCCAAGTCATAGAACAGAGGATACAATGGGGTGCTTTGTGGTAGCCTTATTAGTTTTCTATGAAATGTGTTTTCAGAGACAGTAATCCCCTTTAACTTTTCATTTCTCCACATTTCCGCACCATACAAAGTAGAGCTAACTACCTTGCCATTGTAAACCTCTAGCACCGGACTTACTGGTCTAGTGAGAGACCTAGAATGCTCTATGGTCAAAGCTCCTGATAGTTGTCGATGCTTCAGGGTGGCCAAATCAATCTGCTGTCTCCAGGACAAATCCTGTTGAATACAGATATCCAGATAGCTAAATGCCTCTACCGTCTCAAGAGGGCCGGTACTCATATGTACAGTACCCCTGTTGGCTTTAGGTGCATTAAAAGACATGTACTTGGATTTTAGAACATTGACTTCCAAACCACGGGCGGCACAGAAGTCCTCGAAAATTATCAGAGCCTTCTGTAACCCGCTCGGGGTCTTTGAAACTATAAGACAATCGTCTGCAAACATTAATATAGGGATTTTACCTCCAGCAAGAATAGGAGCATCAACATTAGAATCAATAAAAAATTTTGCAACATCGTTTATATATTAAGAAAATAATGTTGGTGCCAGGACACATCCTTGACGGACACCTGTTTCTACGGGGAACTGTGGTGTAACATTGCCAGGACTACCCCACCTAATCTGGGCAACATTCTCCTGGTGGAGCCTAACTATTAGAGACAAAAGATCCCCTGGCATTCCCATATCAGTAAGTACTTTCCATAGCGTTTGGCGAGGGACCAAATCGAATGCCTCCCTTAAATCTATAAAGGCGGCATAGAGGCTGCCTTTGCCAATTAGAACAGTCTTCCAGTATAGCATAGTGAAATGCATAACTTGGTCGACCGTGCTAACGCAAGTTCTGAAGCCAGCCTGCAAGTGGGACAAAATGCTGTACTCCCTCTCCCAGACCTGAACCTTATTTAAAATAAGCCTACCAATGATCTTCTGGGTAGTGTCGATTTGGGGACCGGTGCTCCCCTTGCCACTGCATTTGCCAATAGTAATATGTATACTCCCCAAGAATCTCTATCTTGTAGGAATAGATCAGCTGGGATGCCGTCAATTCCTGGCGCTCTACCAGGAACAACGTTATCCAATGCCAGTTGAACGTCCCCCAAGGTGAAAGGATCCTCCAGAAAAGGTGCTTAAGACACCTCAACAGAAGAGTCTTGCCCTGCTGCCATCGCAAACTGTGGTTTGAAATGGGATACCCATTTATCCTGCGGGACCCAGTTCTGAGGTTTATCAGAGGTACTATCCACACCCCTCCTATAGGTGTTCCAGAACTTTCATGGATCTTTATGGTATCCTGCTTCCTGCAAGTCTGCCCACCTCTGCTCATCCCACAGACGCTTAGATTTAAAAATGGCTGATTTGTACGCTGCCCTGGCTACACGAACATCTAAACTCGAACCATTTTTAAGGGCTCTACCTAGCTCCAAACGAGCCTGCCTACAATCTGCTGAATACCAGCGTGGAGAAAGTTGATTACAAGGACCACTTTTTTGGGAAGGCTTGACAAACACTGATCGTAAAGAAAGCCTCGTGTATCCTGGTTACACATTCATTATTAGTAGTTGAACGCTCCCCTATCACTGTCCCCTTCAGATCATTTGTTGCCTGAGTAAGCTTACCAGCTATAAAATCAACATTCTCCTGATTGACCGCGACTTTATTCCAGCGGACGTGACGCATATCATTAGTAATAACGACGTCCACTGGAGTAACAGCATCAGTCGCCCTATTTAAAGCGACTGGTGATTCCCGGTAAGATATTTTGGCCGATAGAGGATTATGATCACTCTCTAGTCTATCTATAACTTGCATATCCTGCAGATACCTCCACAGGCTCAGGCTAACAAGAATATAATCTATTCTTCTCTGCCGGGGGCCGGTCTTATATGTATTTGCCCCACTTTTATCACCCGGTGTTCTACCGTTGGCAGATCTAACTCCTTTGTTTAAACAAAAAGAGTTAAGTTGAATAGCAATTTGCGTCTATCTTTTGATGGGTGTTAAGTCCAATTTAGGGACCCCCCATATCCGATCTTCTTCATCTGAAAGGTCCCAACTATCATTCAGGAGAGGTTCAAAAGTTACATTAAAATCTCCTCCTATAATAATATTATTAGTGTGGAGAGAGTTACTTTCTAGGAGTTCCTCCAGAAGTGTTAAAATTTCCGAGTTCTTGCCCCCGGTACTTCTAGCATATACATTGTATAGATAAATAGGGTCTCGCTTTGGGAACTCGAGGAGGAGTGCCTGTAGATCCCTGTGCCTAGTAGGAATTACCTTGACCGTTGCAGCGAAATCTTGTCTGATCCAGATCTCCAGGCCGCCTGACGGTCGACCTTTCCCTTTCTTTTCCGCTAGGATTCCATAGTTTAAGTACCCTGGGAAATGCAACTGCTCCAGAGCCCATGTTTCCTGGAATAGACATATATCATGCCTGCTGATAAAGGAAGCCTACTCTGGGGAGTCAATTTTCATTCTAAGTCCTGCAATGTTCCAGGAAAGAAGTGCCCCTGTAGTAACAGGGGAATTTATAGATTTGTTAATATCCTGGATAGTGCCTGATACTTTGTTCTGGACACTTAACATCCCTAGGAGCGGCGGTTCTGGGATAGAGAAAGTGGGGTCCATTACAATAAGTGCAAGATTCGGGGCCTCATCGCTACTTATCTCCCTAGGTGATACTTCACCAATCTGGATCTGGGGTCAATCGTTGTTATCCAAACCTGAAGAGGCCTCACCTATACTCCTCTCTGACATTTCACTAGTTAGTGTCCTTCTTTGATAGGATTGAGATCTCATTTGTATCCGGGAATTATCTGGGGAGCAGGTCCTGTATTCCAGGGCTAACAAGCCCTCTGCTATCTTCGGGTTTTTTAAGACTACCTCAATACAATCATAGGTGTCGCCAGGAGCTGTAATTCTTGTGGTTTTTAAAATGTCCTCCCTGATAACAGACCTACACCCCCTGATATACCTAATCCAATGGATTGTCTTATTCGTTAGGGAATCCGGAGTCTCATGGTCTCGTCCCATAGGTATTTTAGGAACATTCACCATATAAACAGCCTGTGTGTGATAAAGATGGTCATTACGGTGGAAACTAAATGGTTTGAGGGAACTGAATCTTAGATCTTGCTGACAACCCTCCTTTCTATTCTCACCCTTTCTGTTTCCATCTACTTGTATAGCATTAGGTTTTGTGGGCACGCTTTTGGGCAAGATTGACCACGGACTCCTGGGCAGTGGAGTCCGTGCGGCTTCCAGGCGGGTGGTGCGGGGCTCCTCCGGGAGCGGAAACTGCCTCCTTCCTGGTACGGCACTGCTGGCGCTGCGGGACCCGCGCTGCGGGACCCGCGCCAGCGGGTCCGGCGAGGTGTTATGAGCACCGGTGGGCGGGTGGGCGTGCCTCTGCGGTGTGCGAGTCGCACAAGGGCTCCTGGGAGTCCCGTGCGGCTTCCAGGCGGGTGGTGCGGGGCTCCTCCGGGAGCGGTAAAATGCCTCCTTCCTGGTACGGCTCTTTGCTGACAATACTATTCTATATCAGAAAGCCTGACAAAAGTAACATTCAAGGATCCCTGGATGAAATACAGGAATTTATTGCATCAAAGTTATAAAATCGACTACTCAAAATCTAAAGGTGTTTTGTTTAATGTAAGAATTAACGATCTTCTGCAACATTTAGAGCACCATTTCGCTCTAGAGCGATCAGTTTGCTACCTGGGTGTTAGAATTGGCGGTCTCTAGTTGGCACAGGTAGGGACTTGTGACAAATAGGGAACCTCTCCTCTAGTCAGAGTAAGGAGGATTACACTCCTCAAATAACACCTGCTCACCCCCTTGGTAGCTTGACAAGAGCAGCAAGGCTTTATCTCAGTGGCATTGTAAGTTAAGCATTTGTGACCACATACAGTAACCCAGTGACTACACTACAAATGGACACCACACAAGGTTTTATATCAAAAATAGGTATATTTTATATAGAGTTACCACAAGACCAATAAACGAAAAAATAATCCACAGTACTATTAGATTTCGAGAGTTCTTGTAAAAAGGCTTAAATTAAGGTTATTTGCGAGTTGGTAGCCTGGTCCGGCTACAGCATTGTTGAAAATAACACAGAGTCTAGCAAATCCCGCGGACCGCGTCGGTACGGGCCCACTTTAATGTCGACAGACTTAGTCACAGTACCTTTTACTTGAGGCGGCCGGCACGGATTTGCGAGACGGTTCCGGTGTTCGTCGCGGTGCAGAAAGGAAGCGTTGCAGGACGCGTTGTCCCTCGATGCGGTGAAGAGTCGGTGGATCCAAGGCTTACGTTGTAGGGCGAGACGGTGCTTCGATGCGGTGCTTGCAGCTTGCAGTGGGCCGACAGAGCCGGAGTTCGGGAGCTGACATCGATCAGTCCGGACAGCGGTGCGAGTCGGGCGGTGCATCGCGAAACGTGCGAGGCAGTGCCCAACTCCGGTGCGGTCACAGGACTCGGAGTCAGCAGCAGGGATCTCTTCGGTCAGACCAGTACGAGTCGGTGTAGCGAGGCATTGCACGTCGCGGTGTCCACTAGTCGCGGTGCAGGCTACGGCTCGGTGACGGCGTCAGGACGGAGTCGGTGAGCGCAGAGCTTCCGTTGTTCGACGCGGACGTTGCTTGATGCGGTCCCTACAGGACACCGGGCCAGTCGTGAGAGTTGGTCACAGCTCCCTGCCTCTGTAGCCACTGAAACAGCGTTTCAAGCAGAAATTCACAAAGGCTGGTGAAGTCCATTGGTCCTGGGACTTCGGTCAGGGGGCAAGCTCTCTTCCAAGCCTTTGGAGATCTTTGCACAAGTTGAAAGAAAAGTCCACAAAGTTCTTTCTCCTCTCTTTGGTAGTCATGCAACCACTGCAGGCCAATCCCCAAGCAGCCTTCATCTTGGGAATAGTCTCTCCTCAGTTTCTTCAGGTTCCTTCTCCTCAGCAGAGGTTTTGTCTTGTAAGTCCAGAAGTGATCTAATTTCATGGGATCAGGGTCACAATACTTAAACCCCCAAATCCTTTGTTCTCTGAGGGGAGAGGGGCCTGTGCCCAGTTCAAGCCAGTTCTGAAGCACTCTGTTTATTAGACTTTTCCTTTCCTTTCACAGGGCAGGGCAAGTACATCAGACGCCCCACAGGAGGTGGGGCCAGCATTGTGGAAGGCAAGTACAGTCCTGGAGCACTTTGTTGACAGTCATCCTTCTCTTCTTTCAGTGTGCAGGGCAGAGACATCAGACGCACCAGAGGAGGTGGAGCCAGCATTGTAGAGGGAAGGCCCAGCCCTATTCAGGTCCCAGGTGCAACTCCTCCCTCCCATCTAGATGCAGATTACCCTATTCACCACCGGGCCCAGCCTGTTTCTTGGAATCCCCCAGCCCTGTCACTCACAAAACCAGATGAAGAAATACACAACCTCGCAGAGGCTGGCTCAAATGGTTAGGCAAGCAAATGCCTACTTTCTAAAAGTGGTATTTGCAAACCCAGAATATTAAAATAAACTAAAAATATGTATTTTATTATTCTTAGTCCAGGCATACCAAACTCGAATTTCTACCATGTTCTCTGAGTCTGCTAGGATTATAAACATGTAATAATCTAGCAGCCTATTATGGCCTATGGAGAACAGGTAGCCATGCAATAGTGAAAAACGAAAATGGCTGTAACTCATTATTAGGACATGCCACACACACCAGGGTTTGTCCTACCTTATACTTACAATGCACCCTGCCCTTGGGCCTACCATAGGGGTGACTAATATGAAGTCAAGGGAAGGTTTAGGGACTGGCAAGTGGGTGCACTTGCCGAGTTAGCATGACAATACCAGACTGCATGCAGGCTCTGCAATGGCAGACCTTAGACACATTTTACAAGGCCGCTTCTGTGGGTGGCACAACCAGTGCTGCAAGCCCACTAGCAGCATTTGGATTTACACGCCCTGGGCACACACTGTACTAGGGTCTGACAGGTAAACCAAATATCCAATCAGGGAACCACTAATCAATACATACATTTTCAGTAGGGAGCACTCGCACTGTGGCACTGGACAGCAGTGGCACAGTGCCCAAAGCATCTAACACCAGCAAAAACACATGAAGCAACAGCAAAAATGGAAGGGAGACCCACGCCAATGGTGCCATGTCTAACACTGGGTATCTATGTTAGCTGTAATTGTTTGGATCTGGTCCAGCCTAATTACTTAGCCATACTGAAGAAAATCAAGGAATTTCTGAATAGATAGCCCTTGCTTCCGGCATCTTTGGTCAGCCGCGTGTCTCTCATTAAAATGACATTTTTACCATTACCTTTATTTATTTTGGCTCATGTTCCAATTAAAGTTAATAATGTGTATTTTCAAGAAGTTGATTCCCTTTTTAGGAATTTATTTTGAAACAATAAGCATCCCAGGGTTCAATTGCCGGTTCTAAAGTTAAGGAACAGTGTGGGTTAGCCCTACCTCAGCTTCAAGACTACTATCTAGTATCCTTTTAAGACAGTATAGTGCAGATTACTTGTGTGCTTTATGGTCATTTTAGTTTTTTTGGTACAATAGATTAAAGAATCGGACATTGATTTACCAGTCTTATACAAAACTACCAAAAAACAAGATATAAGGTAGTTCATATTATGGCAGTTCGTATTAAACAGATTTTAATATCTTGTAGTGTACCCCGATGTCATGCATTTACATTGTTGAGGGAGTGCAAGTATATGGGGCTGTCTAGTTGAAAGCACTGGGTAAAAAGAGGGAATGCCAAAGGGGTCTTGGTAGCTGTTGACTTTTTTTATCACTCAAAGGTTAAAAACGTAGGTTGAGGTCTGTCCGTAGCTAAGGCTAGATAGATCATTTTTCTTTTTTAGTTTTGTGCAAATAACAGGTTTAGTGGAAAAAATTCAAAATATTAATTGAAGGTTCCCTTACAATGATGAAGGTATTGTTAAAAAAAACTGTTGGTGGTAGTAATTGGTACAGGGTTATACAGCCAATTTCAAACCCATCTCTGGTACTCAAGTCTTTAGATAAAATTATTAAAAAACACAAATTATCAAATAACATCAGGAGACTGACAGATTGTCCCCGATATGGGGGATAACGCTCTCCTGGCTGCTAATTTTAAAAGAATGGTGTAGGAAGGTGGAGTGTTATGTGCTGATGCTGGTTAGGCTTCACCATGCTAATATGGTTCTTGGATTCACAATATTAAATCCCTATTTCAGTCCTAGTTGTGTGGCAAAGAGCAGTCAGGTTTTACCAGAGGCACTTGTTAAGGATTTCAGAGTTCAAATATGTACAATAAGTAATTGACACAACTCAAGATAAATATGACACCAGTTTAGAATAATAATAATAATAATAATAATAATAATAATAATAAAGTGTACTTTTATCCTAATTTAGACATTAAAATGAGAGGAATGTAATACATATAACTCGAGTTATGGATTTTAGAAGGAATTTAAAATCAATGCAAACGAATACAGTAAGAACCACTAGTGACAATAAGTCACTTGCAGGTCAAGTTGCATGGAACAGGGTGAAGGTGATGCGAGTTCCAGGACCAGGCCACAATGGTCAGTTCAATTTTACTTGACTCGTGGAGCCTGTGTGCAGAGTTGTCTTGGCTGTCCCTGATGCTGAGCAGGAGCTGTGGAAGAGCTGCTTTTACTGTTTACATGGTGCTGCGAGGAACTAGATACAAATGCACAACAACCGGGTGATTGTTGATATCGGTCGGAGGGAGTTCTAGCTACACACAGCGTTGAGTGCTGGGGTCAGTTGCCGGCCTGGAACCAACAAGCCTTACCAGCGGAAAACTTTGGAAAAAGGCACTTTGACGTCCAGTGGTCCGAGGGAACACAGTAGTTACCTGTAACTTTGTGGAAGACAGGACAACAGTTTCTGCAATGCATTAGACCATCTGGATTTTGGCGATCCCTTGGGTGGTCTGATGGGCAGCAATTCTATGGATCCAGAGCGCTGTTTTTTCTACAGTTTGCAGGGGATTAGTGCCAGTTGTCTAGGGGAGTCTGAGGGTGCTTCAGGCTCTCATTGTGGTCCTTCTGCTGGGGGGAACCTGGAGTTAGCCTCCGACGAGTCTCATCAGGCAGTTACAGAAGAGTTGCGACCAATGAATAGTATCCTCAATAGGTTTGTGCAAGTCCTGTTGCCACTGACATAGGTCTCTTCTTTGTCCTCTTTGATGCAGGTTGTTCAGAACTTAGGTTCTGGTGTCAGAGGTAGCCCTTAAATCCTAGATTTAGGGGATTTAGAGGTGTGGGTGCAGGTGGCCAATGGGCTGCTTGCCCCAGCGACTATTCCACCCTTAAGGTGACTACATTCGAGGGTGAAGGTCACCTTTTTTACCAAGAACTCACTATTTGCATCACTTTTAACAAGCATTTGCAATGCAATAGGTCTTACATTTACGCGAGTTTGAGCTATTGGCAATGTAAATGACAATGCATTTTATTTATTTGCGTTTTAAAACATAAATAAAAGGCATTGGTATTTATAATACTAATAGCTCAAACTTCCGTAAGTGTGAGACCTATTGCATTGCAAATGCTTGTCTCTCTTGCTGTTGGCGCTCTGTCCCTGTACACAATGATTTGCTCTGCAATGGCTGACGGCAGATGTTGGTGAATGAAACAAGATGTTTAGGAAAAACAGCGTTACTGGCCATGGCCCTGACCTTCTGCTTAGGCTCCTACGCCCCTGGGTCCTGGCACCACTACTCTTGCATTCTGTCCTCCCCCTGACAGCAAGAGGGAGGGAGCTCGACAGAGATGATGGAGAAGCAGAGGTTTCACACAGGAATCAGAAACAAGATACACAAAAGCGGGTGCCGTGCTGAAACATAAAGCGCTGTACGCTTCTACTTCAAAAGTTATACACATAGCCCATAAAGCGGGTGCCATGGTGATTAAAAAAGGCATGAAAGCAGGTGACGTGCTATACCATGATGCACAGCAGTGTACAACCAAGTTCCCATTCAAGGCTACCCCACTCTCGATGAGTGGTGTGCCGCAGTGCAACAATTAGGGGAGGAGGAGCAGGAGGTAGCCAGAGGAGTTATTTGGAAGAGCTGGGTGCACACAGTCAGGAAGGCACTCGAGAACTGCATGCTTAGAGTCACCCAGGGAGCCGGGCCTGGCAGCAAGGGTAGCAAAGATCAGCTGGACTCGTGCACCGGTGCAACAATTAGAAACAAGATGCATGCAAAGTCAGTGACAGAGGGACAGCCAATTTAAGCCGGAAGAGCCATGAATGGAAAAGGCAAGTGGGGCAGGTGGAGGAGGGAAGTAGGCAGACCCAGACACGTTTCACAAATGCTACAGGCACATCACATAGCACCGCTGTATGCAGCCTCAAGCAGCCTGTAGACAGCTATAACCAACCCATCACACGCCCGCACCCCTAAGACTCTCCAGTGACAAGAGGTAGGCAACACTGCTGAAGTACTTTCAGTGGGTGGGACGCGGGTAGTATTTCTCAAGAAATGGTGTATTTTAAACAAACTTAAGTGGCAATACTTGTCAATGTTGTACAGGTAACACAAATGTTGCTAGGATGTTACTGCATATGTAATGCTCAAGTAAGCACTTCTCAGTTGAGGAGCTATACTTTAATTGGTTGGTACAGGACATGATGCACCTGGCCAACTTTGCACTTCTCGACTGAGGAGCTATGCTTCCATTGGTACAGTAGATGTACCTGACTAACTTCAGCACTTTTCCATCGAGGAGTTATACTTCCAGTGGTACAGAATATGCACCTAGTCTACCTCGGCACTTCTCTGTGAAGAGCTATACTCTCAGTGGTACAGTATGTGCGTCTGGAAAACTTCGGCACTTCTTGATTGAGGAGCTATACTTTCAGTGGTACAGTACATACAGCTGGCCATCTTTAGCACTTCTCGACTGAGGAGCTCTGCTTCCAATGGTACAGTACATGCACCTGACCAACTTTGGCTCTTCTCTGTGAGGAGCTATACTTTCAGTGATACAGTACATGCACCTGATGTTCTTTAAAAAGAGCAAACCTGCTAACCATGACGCAGTACCGGCACATGCTACCAGAGCTGCTGTCCTTCAATATAAGATAGCTGGGCACTTCTCAGACATGTACCTACCTTTAATGGGAAGGGCAGCACTTGCTAAGTTCAGTAGAGTATCTGTACATTTCATGACAACGGTGCCACTTGTCAGTACAACGTCAGTACCTTTGGTGGGATCCTTCCAAGCACTTTAAAACTGACCTTTAACTATCCCACTTTAGGACGGTGGCGGCTAACACACAGAGCACAGCTGCGATAGCACTTGTGTTTTCACACTTGTACAGCGCGAGGGGTGGAGTCCTTCCTGCGCGTGCACATGTCCTGTCTCTCTTCCAAAGCAAGTCCAAAACAATAGATCTCGCTAGCGACAGCACTTTCACGCTGGGTCGCTAGGCAAGACCTAAAAATGCTTTGGAAGAGAGACATGTCCTGTCTCTCTTCCAAAGCAAGTCCAAAACAATAGATCTCGCTAGCGACAGCACTTTCATGCTGGGTCGCTAGGCAAGACCTAAAAATGACAGAAGTCTTCCTTACCTGTACAGACCAGGCAGTCCACAATAGCGGTGTGGCTAGTCTTCTGGGGATGTAAACCTCCTGCATTCCTAATTTCCCATCTGCCTGGATGCAAATGTCCCTGGGGCAGGGAGAGGGCTGTTTCTTCTTCTGGGAGTCAGCCCTGATGCATATCAGAGGCAATGCAGCATTTAAAGCTCACTGCCTTGATGTGCTACTTCACCAGCCTTCCTGGGAGAGAGCAGGTGTGACCCCCTTCCTGCTCAGGCCTTTGTTTCTGACTCCTTGGAGTGATCATATTGCCTCGCAGGAGGTCAGAATCCTGTCTTGGTGACAGCAAGTGTGGGCTGGCAGCCAGAGCACAGAGAAGCTCGGGCAACGGGGTGAGCAACCTCTATGGTAGCCACACTGGTGCATGCCACATTACCTTCGACACAAGATTTGTGTAAGGAATGAGAAGGCACATTGTTTGATACCAAACATGACTGATTTAGGCTGTTCCATAATGGAGCTGGAAACCTCGGGTTTGCCCGAGTACAAGCCCTTGTTATCCTTGGACCTCCTATCACTTATATTGTACTTTAATGGTAAAGGTCACCATAGGGACATATACGCTTGCACTTTCACCCCCACACCTTTACTATAAGGCACCCTGCCTCCTGGGCTCAGGATGCTTTAACTTAGGGGTGACTGACATATATTAAAGTAGTGCATTAACTTTGCCACATGTGGTGAAGGCAAAGTCGAAATGGAGCAGTTTACACTGTTCCTGCAGTCTGCAATGGTAGGCCTGCTGTCAGTGGCTAACTTGGGTCACTCAGGGGGACACTAACAGTGCTGCAAATGCTAGAGACCCCTTTACCACTTATGCCCTGGGTACAATTGGTACCATATACTAGGGACCTATGAGGGTATAAAGTCCTTTTCAATTAGGGATGGCAATTTTCACATAACAGTTTTAGCGAGAGAGCACTGGCACTGGGTCCTGGGCAGCAGGCTCCAGTGCACTTTCAGAGGCATAACCATTAGCATTGGAGCAAAAAGTAAAGGAGAGGTGGCCATACAAAATGGCACTTTCCTTTAAATGGCATTCTTTTCAAGATGGCTAGTGTATTATACTCACAGCAACCTCCATAGAATGAATCCAGCAATGCCAGGCCAGTGTTCAAGTGCCATATAAATGCAGTAGGGGATTGGCTTCATATATTTTTTAGGTGACCAGAACTTCATGGATTTTGGTACTTGATTTTTCTAGCCAAGAGCAAATTAATTCTAAGGGTAAAAGAAGAACTGAAGCAGTTCTAGTTTTGTTCAAATATTCATATTACGTAAGGATATTTTGGAAACCTATTCAATATTTCATTTAGTTAACCATGTATTTGCAGGACCTTTGATATTACAGTGTTGTCAGTCAAAAGATGTCCCTATTAAGGAAAAATGGCTTTTTAAAATGACTCAAAAATGACTCAAATCAGAATGTTTGATTATTCATATGCTTTTGCGCTTTGCGAAATAAGAGTCTAGCAGCTAGACAAGTAGAGCAGATTACTTTCTTGGGAAGCTAAACCTTAAGCTGCTATTAGTTATTTTAGTATCATTTTAACTGTGTTCCTAATCAAACTGTCTTCCACTTACTTTCTGCACTGTTGCTCCGCTTAGCCCCACTCACTCTCCGTTTCACCACGGATCTCCCATTTGTGTGGAGGGAGTGGGTGAGTTGGATCGGAGTTCAGAGAAGCAACTTCTGGGTGGCTGTCTACCAAAGCTGCATGGTAGGGCGGACGTGCCGCCCGCGCGCCAAAGGCAAGGCCATCTGCGTCCGTCTGTGTCCAACCAGGGCCAGGGGCCAAAACCCTTGCCCCTTTTTCATCAGCCAAAATTGTCTACTCCCCTTCCCAACTTCTAAGGCTAAGGAACCCATGTAAAGATAGCTGTTGCCATTCTATGTGCCCATCTAATGGTGATTCCCTGTGTACTCCGTGCTCTTTCAGGCTGTACCCTGTCCTAAAGATGCTGCCAGATCCACAGACGCTGTATACATACAAAATGTTTTTAATAAACTGTAGATCTCTACCAAAACACTCCTTTGAACTTAATATACTCTTAGAAGAAGAACAATCGTATGTTTTATTTTTAACTGAAAGCTTGCTTCATAAGGATTCTGAACCTGATTTGGTGCAAACCCGTCCCCCTGGTTATAACATATAGCAGAATGACTGTGACAAGAGGAAAGGTTGAGGCATTCTATTATCTTTAAAAATTCACTAAAAAGTCGTGTTGAACCTAATCCTTTCTCTGATTGCGAAAGTTAATTTTCACTATCTCATTTTCCGACACTCATACTTTTTCAGGAAACTTAATCTACCGCTGCCCGGTTGTTTGTGGGCAATTTCTGAATTCTGAACCCAAAATGGCAGCTACTTTAGCAAGCTCCTCCCCTAATATAACCTTTCTAGGGGACTTCAAACTGCATTTTGATGACCCCAAAAAAACGATGTCATGAATCTTACCCAAGACCTTTTGGCTCTCCGGCTAATACAAAAAGGCCCCACACATAAGAAAGGCCATATTTTAGTCCCTGTTTTCTCCAACAAAAAGTAGATGTTGGTGGGTGACCCTTTTTCCCTGCCTAGGTCCGATACTTTTCTGATTCCTATTTCTTTGAACTCATTAATTCAACCTACCGCTACTGAACCTATTATTAGGGAAGACTGCCCATGGTCCAAACTTCCTATAGAATCTTGGATTTCTGCCCTTAAAAATTCAAAGCCTAAGCTACAGTCCAGTCCTATTTTAGCCTAGGAAAAATTTACTCATTGGATAGAGTCTTCATTGGACACAGTTATTACTGGTAAATCCAGCTACAAAAGGGTGAGAGGGAAAATGTCACAGTTGTACTCACCTAAGCTTCAGTCTCTTAAACAAACTTGTTAAGACCAGAGAGGAAATGGAGGAAAGACTACAATGAATTGAATAAACAGAAATATAGAGAATGTATAAAACTCTACCAAACTGGAATAAAAAAGCAATTATTACAAAGTAAAAATTAATTCAGCTGCTAAGACTCCTCTGGAAATCTTCTGTATTGCGAAGTATCTCCTAGAGCTCCCATCTCCAGGTGCACCTCATGATGTCTCCCCAGCTCGCTTTAATGAACTGCTGAATTGTTCCTTGGAAAAATTCAAGATATATACAATGCTTTTCCTGGCTCCCCATGTCCCAGTGACCTTCTAGTAGCATATAAGCCCCCTCTTCACATTGAGCATTTATTGGAGGAACTTCCAATTATGAATTTGGATACTCTATCAGAATTTTTTTCCCGAATAAAATCTGGTTGCCCCCTCGTTCTGGCATCTCCTCACTTCCTACGGACAGCCCAATAAGTAGTTCTTCCAATCATACTAGAGGTGATAAACCTATCTATCTCTACCGACCAAGTCCCACCTCCCTGGAAGCACGCCATGCTGAAGGCTCTGCTCAAAAAGCCAAGCCTAAATGCAGATGTCCTGGGTAATTATCGTCCTATCTCTCTGCTTCCTTGGATTTGCAAGATCTTAGAAAAAGTTAATAGGATCCACTCAGAATTTTTAGAAACCCATAATCTTTTGCACTACTCCCAGACCGGTTTTCGCCCTCAGCATAGACCAAAAACTGTTCTTTACTTGCCAAAGTCAAAGAATCTAAGAGAATTCTTGATCAAGGAGGAGCAGAAGCTATCATCCTCCTTGATCTAAGTTCTGCATTCGACACAGTCAATTTTGACATTCTTTTAAACAGACTTAGTAGTGCCCGAGTTTCAGGTGGCGTTATTACCTGGCTCCGGTCCTACTTGAATGGTAGAAACTTCCAGGTCTTTGCAGGAGATACCCCATCCAGGAGCTTATCGCTCAGCTGTGGAATGCCCCAGGACTCGTCTTTGGGCCTCACATTATTTAATGTGTACACAAGACCGTTTGCAGATATTATTTTGCTATATGGGATTAAAATCGTCACATATGCTGATGATACGCAACTGGTGGTTGCCCTTAACCACCTTCAGAACTCTCCATTCAACCTGGAATTGTGTCTGGAGAAGGTGGCATTATAGATGAAACACACCTGTCTTACGCTCAATGGAGAAAAAACAGAATTAATGCTCTTGGGCAGTTCGCTTAATAAGGATCTTAAACACTTATAGCCAATTTGTCCTGGCCCTACCTGACTACTAACACCAAAATTAAAAGTCTACGCATTTGGTTGGACAAGTCCTTCAAATTTGACCACCAAGCAGTCTCTGACTGCTTCGGAAAATTCTATCTCTCCTTCCCACGAGGGCAAGGATAATTATGGTCCATGCCTTGGTTCTTTCCCGTTTGGACTATGGTAACTTCTTTTATCTGGGAGCCCCTAAATCAACAATAAGGAAACTCCAAGTCATTCAGAACAGTGCTGCTCAGTTGCTGCTCAGCATTCCTAAAACTCAGTTGGCTAAGCCGGCTTTGAAGACCTTACACAGGTTGCCAATCTCGGAAAGAATAACATTTAAATCTCTGTGTATAGTCCATAAGACCTTATGGGGGAAGGGCCCTTTAATCAATGGCTATCTTATCACTTTCTACCGCCCCAGGAAATGCCTTTGCTCAGCTTATCTAAATTTAGCCGTAATCCCCAAAATCAGAAGGGTAAGATGTGGAGGCAGTTCCTTTTCTTACAATATAGCTAGAATCTGGAACACCCTTCACATCTTCGCTCAGAATCTTGCTTTTTTCCCTTTCGAAAGCTTTTTAAAACATGGTTGTTTCAAAATGCCACCCTATAAACCATCTAGTTTCTTACTTGTCCATGCTGCTTGCGCTGGGATGCCTCAGGGTAGCTATGTACTCAATAAATGTTGTTAATAATACCTATGATTTTTGCAATTTGAAAAGAGTTTAACCATTATAAGCATAATGCACTTTGCTACCTTCTTTTTAGATAAAGGTTTTTAAAATGTGAGTTCATAGTTAATTGAACCACTAATAATTTTAGCCTTCGCAGATTTTCGAATCTATCATATGTATTTTTCTTGCACATTGCATGTTGTCCAGTTTCTGAATATATCAAATGCACTTTATTTCCATGCTGCACTTAAAAAAGAGTCACAGCATCATGTTGCAAGGATGGGGTTGATTAGATTCCAATTAACTCAAATGCGCTTTTTTTGCACCGGCACTTTAAACAAAACTTGTCGTAGGGTTAGGCTGCACTGATTCGGTTAGAATTAGTTTATTTGAACTATGCACCTTGCACCTTAGAAGGCTGTTTTTTTCTGGCAATATATAGGATTTAATTATTCATAGTGAATAATGTCCTTGATTATGACGATTATAATTTGCCTTTTTTTTGTTTTTTGATGAACTGGTATTTCATTTTATGTTGTCCTGCACAGCTAAAAAAAAGAAGAAAAAAAGGAATTTGTGTGTAGATCCATTATGCCCATTGCTAAAATAGGCAAATAAAATTTATACACGAACCTTCCACAAATCTCCCCTGATTATTCTATAATCACAACAATCATATTTTGCTATATTACAGTCTGCATCACTTCTTGCTATTCGATTCCTTCTATAGCTTTAGTTGCTTATATACTCATTCTTTGACATCTTCCAATTCAGTTTCATCCCACTTCCTGTTATTTTTACGCTCACAATTTAGCAATATTAATTCAGAAAATGTGAATAAGAGAAAAAGAACTGTTGCACAAATCAACACAATAATTACAGGTGTTAGTATGGTCCTGAACATACTCCGACTCAAGCTATCAGTCCTCTCTCCAACCTTATTAAAAACCCAATCCAATCTTACTAACTCAGGAACCCACTGTTTCCCACAAACTATAACCTTCTAAAGCTTGACTTCATGAGAAATATGATTAATATTTATAATATTATTAATATTTATGACATAAGTGTTAATTACACATTCGGTTATCTCATATGAAGGTACAACACTCTCTCAAGTTCTTAATACTGCCTTCCTTCAAGAGAAGGATGTTTTCCACCAAGCAGTCTTGCATAATCCTCACACTCATCGCACTTAACTATGTGTTATTTTGGGTTAGTGCGTCAGCTGTATTTAAAGTCAGCCGATCCAGAAGCCTAGCTACTCTCGTTTTCACATCACTCATAACCACACCAAGAGATGGAATCGTAGGTCCTAATACATCTAATACCAATACCAAAACCTCATTTCACTGTCTTTAGGCCGACGTCACTTATTTCATTCACATGATAAATGCTAGAAAATACTAAAGCAAGTGAGCAAGAACCCACCCAAATACGAGGTTTGTTGAAATAAGCAGTCTTACCTCACATAATAAATTCCTCTAAGAATTGGTTCGTCACTGTTAAAGCAAACTTCTCATCCATATATATAAAAACGAAAGTATGTCTGTTTGTCATTTATGCATTACTACACCATTCATCCGATCGGCATGAAACTTTGGGAAGGTGTTGAGTACTCTCCCACAAAGGTTTCTGGCAAAAAAAAAAAATAATAATATTAATTGTTAAAAGTTGTTGAGTACACTCCCGCGAAGGTTTAAGGCAAAAAAAAAAAATTGTTAAATATCGGCCCCCCGGCCCCTCAGTGCCCTCATAATCTTTCCAATAATGAACGTTTACAGTTACCGGTGCGACTCGCTTTTGCAATGACCATCAACAAAGCACAAGGACAATTGCTGCAAGTGTGTGGACTAGATTTGGAGAATCCGTGCTTCTCACATGGACAACTGTATGTGGCCAGCTCACGCTTTGGAAAACCTTCTGATTTATTCGTCTACGCACCAGCCGGAAAAACCAAAAAATATTGTGTATCCACAAGCACTCAAATAAATAAACAGAATTAAAACAACACTTTGAAATGTTTTCCATATTAAAATGAATACGTTTCAATAAAAATTACACAATGTAAATTGAATGTTATCCTAACAAGTTTCCTTAAATTTCCTTTCTTCTAAGATCGCAGCAACGCGCAACCCGTAAGCTAGTTCTAAATAAAGCATGGATAAACACAGTTGTAAGCAGTCAGGAAGCAAAGTTTATTTACTTTAGCTAGAGCAAGAACAGCCAGCACCAACTGCACTTTTCTGCTAGGGGTTACAATCGGCAGCCTTTTATCAATTTCAAGCCATGTTGGAGAACATTACACTGAAGACAGCAAACAATAAATCCTTGTTGTCAGACGATAATCAGCAGGCTACTTTAGGAGGCCCACCCATGGTGCACCAAAACCACTTCTAAGCACATTTCGAGAAAACCCACAAGCCTAAAACATTCTGCACCTGGTGTTTGCACGCCATCAACAGCACATACGCGGTCTCCATCTCCCCACAGACGAAGTGCAAAAGAGCAACGTTAATAACCTGTACTTCAAAATGATGTACAAGTTATGAAATGGACGAACAGATGCTTACGAAATGTATCTACTTCCACAATCTGCCCTTTGAACAACTGCTCAACATTGATATCATAATCAATCCATCCATAGCTATATGCATTAATTCCATTACCTCTTGCTCTAGCTGAATCATGGCACTCCAAACATGAATGTTGCTAGGGCTGGGGGGTACAAAGCAGAATACAGGTTTGACAACTAACAGGGAGCATATTCATGCACAGGCCGACAGCTAATATTGCAATGATGATAATCAATATGAACTTCAGTCCATCTTGACTTGCTACCCCATAATGTACGTTCAGCAAAATGATGCACTTGTATCCCTACTTCATGTACATTTTCTAGGGCTTTATAAACATTCAAGGCATTAGCAGGGATAAATGTACAGCTTTCAGTATCAATCATTTTGCAGAGCCCCTCTTTTCAGTGAGAAGCAAATCAAGCACCATATAATTTCTGCAGTGTTACTTGTCTCATAGCTACCAACTCTACTGTGAGGTTTCCTAGGGCATTGATTGTTTCATTTATTGTTGCTTTCAACAGACGGCCCAATTGTCATATCTTCTAGAATTAATTGCTCCCCATAACATAGGAAGTATTTCTAGTGCTAAATCACCAAACTCCTAACCAGAAGTATCAGTCTGATCTATTTCCCTTCTCCCACTAGCTACATTGTATGTTAGCAGATATTTGCTTACATGTTCCTTAGAATTCTGTCTAATACGGGGGAGCATTCGGCCCAAATAACAAGACCCTCACCAACGCTTGGGCAGCCAAGAGTATGCTTTTTGTCCGCAGATTAACTAAATTCCCTCCCCTGCTGCTACTGATAACAAGGGTCAAGAGGCATTAGCCAGACTGAATACATCTGTGCAGTTACTCTGTCCCATCTCTCATCATCCATCTGATGTGAGACATATTTGCCCTTGTCCTCTTGTTATCCATAAAGCCGGGGGATTGTTAAATAAGGGGGAGATATTGGGAATCAAATTATTCCTCCCATATCCTCATGACACTATTGTTGAAGGCGTCCTTGTAGGGTGAACGTTTGCCTGTGGCCAGGGGCTTGGCCAGCAACATAGCCGAGTAGCTGCTTTCACTGGAGTCTCTGTTGACCCATGGAAAATCCTAGACTTATCCTGCCTTCTTACCCCCATCACAGCGAAAACCTCAATCCACAGCATTCCAGGCAGCGGCTGGCGACGACGGAGACTGGACCTGGTTCCTGTCGCCTAACCGGGGCTTAAAAGACGAGTGAGACTCGGCCTGGATCCGTGAGGAACCAATATAGTAAACGCATCTGCAGGCTGGGGGCGAACGGCCGGACCTGGGCCCCTAAGGCGATATCCACGGTCAGTGGACGCCCGTGGCTGGACAGGCCGACCGCACCAGCTCTTTATTTTCTCCTCTTGCCTCCACAATGCAGTCGTGCCTGGAGGGTGGGCTGGCGGCCGCCTAAGGCATTCACAATGCAGCGTGGGCAACAGCAGCAGCGCAGCTGGCAGCAGACCTAGGGTCCATAAATTCAGCTCAGTATCGTGAGGAGGGAACACGCGGAGGACAGTGTGAGGTGGCAAGTTCCTGCTCTTCCCCTTCTATGCCCCCCCACGCAACAAGTGCACCCTGTGGATGGATAGCCACATCAGGCATTCACAGTGCCGGGCAAAAGGGAGTCGCGACGCCGAGAGTAGGCATGGAGCCTAGGCACCAGCAAGTCGTGACTGCTGTTGGTGCTGGCTAGGGCGAAGCTACCCTCGCAGGGTGTGCAGTCCCGGAACACCCCTGGTTGGCTGAGGACTAAAGACTGATGGAGGCAACAGGTCATTTCCTCCTCTACCATGGGGAATGCTAGGAGGATACAAGGATTGCAGGAATTGGAGCCGGTAGGACAACGTGATGAAGGGGGTTAGGAGACTCCCCTGGCTGCAAGCTCAGAGTGTGGCCCCCCAGGCCAAAAGAATTTGTGTTAGCTGGTGGGGACCCCCCTTGGGACATCCACTGGGAGCCCCCTCTGTGGGGTCCACCCTCAGCATAAAGTGGCCCATCCCCCACCCTCTCAGCCCTGTCCTGGTGCCCCCGGAGACACATGAAGATGCAACAGCGCAGCTTAGTGGCTGTGTGGAGCCAATCGAGGTAGAACCCCATAACAATATCAATGGGACCCCAAGGGAAACCTCCTCCTTCCCAGAGTATTGCAGCAGGAGGAGTAGCACTCTGTGTTATTCTTGTGTCCCTCTGGGGGATCCTCTGTTGCCCTTATTGTGGCGGCCCCCTCCTGAGAGAGCGACAACCTGGGCCTGGAATATAAACGCATTGGCTTGAAGGAGAGACACCTGGTGGGGTCCCTGGCATGGCCATTGCCCAGCACGCGACCCGCCTGCCACTGCTGACCTGAAGGGACCAGCTCCCCTAAAGTGGCATAGAAGCTCACCAGAGATCCAAACATTAGTTAGAGCTAGAATGACAGCACAATAAGACCCCAACGAACCAGATACCCATACTGCCATAGCAGGGGGCGACTGCCTGGGACCACATCATCGTCCTAGGGGGCAGTGTTACAGTACACCCAAACAAGCAATTACCAGGACACGGTTACCCAGTATGGCCAGAGACAAAGAACTGAGACCCCCAAAACAGGAGAAAATGGACAGATATACAAAAGTCATGGGCCCTTAACATGGAGCAAAGGGAGAGACACCACCCATATCTGACAATCCGACAATTTTACAGGCGATACAGTTTTCCAGGGAGGCACTGGAGGTGAAAATAGGTGAGGTTCGTTCTGAAGTCACCCACCTCTGTCAGGATCTGCGCAACGTCTTGCAGAGAGTAACCCAGACAGAAAAACTTATATCAGAGATTGAAACCACGAACCATATTCTCCAAAAAGAGGTCATAGAACTCACAGCCACCCTCAGGGATGTCTTGTGGAGAGTGAATGACACAGAAATCCGTGCACACAGAAACAACCAGTGCTTCATGGGTTTTCCAGAGGGAATTGAGGGCTCCAACGTGGGCTCCTTCCTTGACAAATGGCTCAGGGACTCTCTCTTGGCAGCACAATTATCAGCTTCCTTTGTTATTGAACAAGTCCACAGGATGCCCAGCTTCAGACCACCAGCAGGAACACCCCCTCGACCACTAATTGCCCACTCACTAAACTATCAAGACCGAACCCTAATAATTAGCATTGGAGAGATTCGACACACCAATGTCAAAATCATGGTTTTCTCTGACTATTCTCGCAAAGTCCAGAAATAACAGCTTACTTTTGACTCAGTAAAAACAAAACTGCGATCTCTCCACATTCAATACATGCTGCTCTCCCCAGCAAAGCTTAAGGTTTTTTCCCAAGGTTAAACCCTGTTGTTTTTGAACGTCCCCCCTTGGACGAAGGCACGACTCAACCAGAACCCCAAACCCTGATGCACATAGAAGAACTCAACCCAAACCTCAGAGAGAGTGGAGGGGTCTCCGCAACAGCCATGCAAACAGGAAACACTTGTGTACACCCCTTCTGACAGGATGGGGCCTGAAGGGGTGCGGACCTCAGAAACAGAGGAGGAACCAACATGAAGGACAAAGAAGAGGAAACATCTTGGACACCAAAAGCAGATGGCGGCAGACCTGACAGAGCACAAACTTTCATTGGACTCTGATAGTAATCACCCACTGTTGCAGGAGATCGCCCATATGGACGACCTGTAGGAAGGTGGATATCTGACTATGGTTAGCCCCAAACTTTTTGCCGGGTGTTTAGCTGGTTTTTTACTTAGTTGGCCTGGGATCCTGCTATTCAGGGCCCCAGGCTAATTGCTCTCTCCTTAAAATGGACTCCATGTACCTTAGGTGCATTACGAATTGGAACTGGTTCACCTTATAGGCCCCTGTAACAGTGTACTCCAGGTACCCAGGGCATAGGTGTATCCAAGGCCTACCAGGGGCTGCAGCATGTATTGTGCCACCTCTGGCCTGGCCTCCATATTTGACACAACTGGCTGATCACTCAGCTGGGGTAAGTTGGTGTAATCACCTCTTACCTAGATATAGTATCCCTATATCTAACCCTAACTGGACACATGTTAACCTATAAGCCACTCCTATGTAAGGCATCAGCAATCCTGGAAGCAGAGTGCTTGGTTCCATGTGAGATGACGCTCTGGCACGGGTTGAGCCCGTCTGCAGCTGTCGGAGACAACTCACTTAGCTGTTCCGGGATATTGCGATACCATATACTCTGAAGTGCATTATAATCCTCGCAGTTATATGCTAACTTTGGTTTGGCTTTATCAAAGCATGTCAAGTAAGGTGTCATATGATTTGGAATACTATCCCCTCAACAGTCCTGTCGTCGGGGATAGCATTACACTCTTCTTGAGGGACACAACATGTACATAACCTGAACCCCAGTTAAAGTTAACTCGAGCCTCAGCATCACAAAATGGATGCTGCCACCACAGACACAAGTCTGACCTCCTGCTGCTGGGAGTCCTTCCAGCGAGGGAGGCTTGGACAATGGGTTTCCTGCCTTGGGAGGTGCGAGCATCACCCCAGACAAGATTTTGTGTATTGGGTAGTGTAGGAGAGTAGGGTCTGCTATCCTATGGTCGCCCCAAATTTTTGCTTTTTGCTTCACTGGTTTATGACCTAATGTGGCTGTGGGCCTGCTAATCAGACCCACAGACTGCTGTTCTCTCTCTAAATTACTGCCAATGCACTCTAGGTGCATTACGAATTGGAACTGGTTCACCTTATTGGCCCCTGTAACAGTGTACCCTAGGTACCCAGGGCATAGGTGTTTCCAAGGCCTACCAGGGGCTGCAGCATGTATTGTGCCACCCCTGGCCTGGCCTCCATATTTGACACAACTGGCTGATCACTCAGCTGGGGTAAGTTGGTGTAATCACTTCTTACTTAGAGATAGTATCCCTATATCTAACCCTAAACTGGACACATATGTTCCTATCAGCCACTCCTATGGAAGGCCTCTTCAATCCTGGAGGCAGAGTGCTTGGAAATATGTGAGATGGTGCTCTAGCATGAGCTGAGCCTGTCTGCAGCTGTCAGGAACCACTCCCTTAGCTGTTCCGGGATATTGCCATACCATATACTCTTAAGTGCAATATAATCCTCGCGGTTATTTGCTAACTTTGGTTTGGCTTTATCAAAACATGTCGAGTAAGGTGTCATTTGGAACACTATCCCCTCGACAGTTCTGTCGACGGGGATAGCATTCCACCCTTCTAGAGGGACACGACATGTGTGTAGCCTTAACCCCGGTTAAAGTTAACCAGAGCCTCAGCATCACAAAATGGATGCTGCCACCACAGACACAAGTCTGACCTCCTGCTGCTGGGAGTCCTTCCAGCGAGGGAGGCTTGGACAAAGGGTTTCCTGCCTTGGGAGGTGCGAGCACCACCCCAGACTGGATTTTGTGTATTGGGTAGGACAGGGCTGAATAGGTTGAGACATGCCTGGGGCACACAAGGTGTCCCCGTGCATAAGCCAGTCCAAACCGGTCCTGGGACTTTCCAGACCCAGGCCTGGCGAGGAGCTGGACAAAGGAAAGAGGGTGTAACCGCCCCCTTCCTGGTCCCACCCAGAGGAGGGACCTAGCAGGTGATCCACCCCTCAGATTGGGAATAAGAGTGGGAGCAGTGCCATTGCACCTCAGAACATCCTGAAATCAACATTAAACGAAGAAGACGACTGGACTTCGACATTCTGCTGCACAGAAGACTGAAGAGAATCTCCCTTGTGGCCTAGGAGTGGCCACCCTGTGAACACAGGCACCAACCAGCAACTCGACATCTGCTTTGCCGCCGCCTCCCACCGGAGCCCGAGCCCAGAGCCTGACAAGACCTAGACTCCTAGACTTCTCACAGCCCGATCCACAGTCCCTGCAAAGAAGGGACCCGTGGAGGCACCGAGAGACGTGGGACCGGACCTCTTGGAAGACACTCGAAAAGCTGACTGCGCAGCATCAGAGGCATCCTCGACATTGTGCTTTGGGGACTGAGAACCCCCACTACCGAGCAGCCCTTGCACCGAAGATCAGCCCGCCAGCATCTCCACGATCTGCGTGGGGCCCTTTTGCATTGTGCCACTCGATGCACCATCCCGGCCACTAGCCACGTGGTCAGCGGCCATCTTGGTGACGAAACCGACAAACTACACTGCGGGTCTGGTTGCTCTAGACTTGCCCTCGCTCTTGTAAAAGGGAGCCCTTGCTCTGACCTTGCTCGTCCGAGTGAAAAGCCTTTTTCGATTCCTGCATGGCTTGCATTAGCCAAGGCCTGTTTGCTCCAATCAAGTTGCCGACACTGCCAACAGCGAGAAGCCTGCGTGGGACAGCTCGTGATTGACTCCTGGACGTCCTTGACCCCCGGTGTCCACGTGGCTGCAGAGAGAAGCTACACCTCAACGCCTGTTTGCACCCGTCACTGGCAAGTATCTTTGAACATTGTCCCCTCTGCTTTCAGGTATTCACATCTTCAGATCCACCCTTGGATCCACCGGAACTCTTCACCTCGAGCCGCCTGCAGCATCTTCAGCTCCAAGCACCATCGACCTGCGTGACGAAACCCGACACTACTTCGACCCTATGCACCCGCTTCCTGTGGGTGAGGTAACTCAGCAACGCCGGTGTTCCCACACTGGTACATACCTCTAGGGCCTGTGTCTCAAGTTTCAGCTTTCTAGGTCACTCGGAAGGTTCCTAACTAACTAACTTTCTAACTTTTACGCACCATAGACATTGCATTGGTGAGTGCGTGCACTTTAAACACTGCACCCGAGTCCCGCGGGCCTTTCCTGACTTAGTCACTGCTAGTCCCGATCAGCTCCAGCGATTCCCAAGGCCCTAGGCCTGTTTCCTTTTCGATTGGTATCTCTTATACCACTCTCTGAGTATATGGTTTAGGTGGCCCCTAGGGCTCATCCATATTGTGCAACTTTTGTGTATTTTAAACTGTATTTTGTTTAACGCCTGTGCTTCATAAAGAGTTCAGGGGATATTTTTAGTTAATAAATATATATATTTTCAATATATATCTGTGTGGTGTCCTTTCATTTGGTATTCAAGGGGGTTGTGTATGGTAATACAGCTGGCTTCACATGCCTTTCAGAGTTTAGCCTAAGACTGCTTTGTCCACGTTACCACTAGGATAACTGGTCTATAAGGTTGACTTACAACCAATCATCATAAGGGTTGCTTGGCATGGTACAAGGTGATCACTAGAACTAGTGAGCATCATATACCAGGCCAACTTCTCACAGGTAGGACAGGGCTGAATAGATTGAGACATGCCTGGGGCACACAAGGTGTCCCTGTGCATAAGCCAGTCCAAACCGGTGCTGGGGCTTTCCAACCCCAGTTCTGGCGCGGAGCTGGACAAAGGAAAGGGGGTGTAACCGCCCCCCTTCCTGGTCCCACCCAGAGGAGGGACCTAGCAGGTGATCCACCCCTCAGATTGGGAATAAGAGTTGGAGCAGTGCCATAGCACCTCAGATCATCCTGAAATCGACTTGAAACTAAGAAGACGCCTGGACTTCGACATTCTGCTGCACAGAAGACTAAAGAGCATCTCCCTTGTGGCCAAGGAGTGGCCACCCTGTGAACACAGGCACCATCCAGCAACTCGACGTCTGCTTTGCCGCTGCCTCCTGCCGGAGCCCGAGCCCAGAGCCTGACGAGACCCAGACCTCCAAACATCTCAGAGCCCGATCCACAGCCCCTGCAAAGAAGAGACCCATGGAGGCACCAAGAGACGTGGGACCGGACATCTCGAAAGACCCCTGAGAAGCTGACTGCGCAGCACCCGAGGCACCCTCGACGCTGAGCTTTGGGGTTTGAGAAGCCCCACCACCGAGCAGCATTTGTACCGAAGATCAGCCCCCCAGCATCTCCACGATCTGCGTGGGGCCCTTTTGCACTTTGCCACTCGATGCGCCATCCCGGCCACTTGCCACGTGGCTAGCGGCCATCTTGGTGACGAAACCTACAATCAACACTGCGGGACTGGTTGCTCCAGACTTGCCCTCGCTCCCCTGAAAAGGAGCACCCGCTCTGACCTTGCTGGTTCGAGTGTTAAGCTTTCTTCACTTCCTGCGTGTCTTGCATTAGCCAAGGCCTGTTTACTCCAATCAAGTTGCCAACACCGCCATCAGCTAGAGCCTTCGTGGGACAGCGTGTGATTGACTCCTGGACGTCCTCGACCTCTTCGTGTCCACGTGGCTGCGGAGACAAGCTACACCTCATCGCCTGTTTGCACCCCACATCGCCTGGTTCCATCCTAGTTCCACGGTAGTCACTGGATAGTGACTGTGAACATTGTCCCCTCTGCTTTCAGGTCTTCACCACTTCAGATCCACCCTTGGATCCACCAGAACTCTCCTCGACGACCCGCCTGCAGCATCTTCATCTTCAGGCACCATCGACCTGCGTGACGAAACCCAACACTACTTTGCACCTGTGCACCCACTTCCTGTGGGTGAGGTAACTCAGCAGCGCCGGTGTTCCTACACTGGTACACACCTCTAGTGTCTAGGTCTTAAGGTTTGTCCTTCTAGGTCACTCGGAAGGTTCCTTAAACAGTAACTTTATAACTTTTATGCACCATTGCATTGGTGCCTGCGTGTGCTTTAAGCGCTGCACCCGATCCCGCGGGCCTTTCCCGATTTCTTCATTGTTAGTCCTGAACAGCTCCAGCGATTCCCCAGGCCCTAGGCCTACTTCCTTTCAGCTAGGTGGTTCTTATACCACTATTTTAGTATATGGTTTAGGTGGCCCCTAGGGCTCATCCATATTGTGCAACTTTTTTATATTTAAACTGTGTTTTGTTTTAACGCATTTGCTTCTGTGCTCATAAAGGGTATAGGGGATATTTGTAGTAAATAAATATATATATATTTTCAATATATATCTGTGTGGTGTCCTTTCATGTGGTATTCAAGGGGATTGTGTATGGTAAAACAGCTTTTTTCACCTGCCTATACAGAGTTTAGCCTAAGACTGCTTTGTCCACGCTACTAGGATAGCTGGTCTATAAGGTTGACTTACAACCAATCATCATAAGGGTTGCCTGGCATGGAACAAGGTGACTGACTGAAGGTGATCACTAGAACTAGTGAGCATCATACACCAGGCCAACTTCTCACATTGGTGGGCAGCGGTTGGGATTTGAGCTTGTAGTTGTTTTACCATTACAATCTTTGAGAGTATCATTTGAAAGATCATACAGGTACCTGCTAGGTACATATAGAACAAGACTAGTATACTTAAGTTCTACTAAACTTAGTTGTTGTAGAGGATAGGGAGTATCACACCCTGACTACAACTACTAGATAGGTTTAGTAGGTAAACACCAGTGTAGGTAGATTGCAACATATCCACCCACACTAGTGCAATGTCTGGAGCAGAGGGGTCCACTGGGACTGTCCCTGTTGAGAGTGACCCTACAAGGGCACCAACCAGATTTGCTTAATTTTAAAGAAATGAGGCAGATCTGTACATTAAGAGGTCTCAAGACGGGTCCAACCCCTACCACAGACCACCTCAGAGAGCTTTTAGACCAGTCTGAAGCTCTAAAAACCTCTAAAGCAGAACCCACAGGAAATGCTGAAGGAGGCTCTTCCACTGAAGATGATAATACTGACACCCCTGTCCCTGTAGTCCAGACAGATGAGGATGACCAAGTCACTGGAGATACTCAGCCTGAGGAAGAGGAGGAGACAGAAGGGAGAGCAGTGATTCTGATGATGGCAGAAATAGTCAGGTGCCAGCCAGAGGGATTAGCATGGCTAACGTAAGCCTATTTGGGACTGAGTCAGGGATAAACCCACTCAGACCCCCAAGTGGACTTAACCAGGAGGATATTAGGAGGAGGAATCACTCAGGTGAATCCAATACCTTCCAGGCTTCTAGAGGTTCTCATGGTCACTCCAGAAGGGGGATGACTAGCCCTCAGAGAAGGGAACATGAGCCCAAAATGAGAGAGGCTGAGCTTAGGATCCAGAAGCAAGAATTAGAAGTTGCCCTGGCCCAAGAGAAACTTGCTAGAGCAAGACAGCCTAGAGAGGGTGGGTTAGTACCCACTGGTGGCAGCACTATCACTAAGGATAAAGACAGGTCCTATGATCATAGAAACCTGAGTAAGATTGAGCCCCCCCTACAAAGCTGGTGATGATATCCACAAATGGATGACTGCACTTGAGAGAGCCTGCAGAGTACAGCAGATCCCTCAGGAGCAGTGGGCAGCAATCTTGTGGCTTTCCTTTGAAGGTAGGGGCCGAGACAGACTCCTCACAGTTAGTGATGGGGATTCTAGAAACTACCTGGTCTGAAGAGTGCTCTGATAGATGGGTTAGGCTTAACCACTGAACAGTACAGGTTAATGTTCAGAGAGACCCAGAAGACACAGACTCAGGACTGGTCTGAATTTGTTGAATGTGCCACTAAGGCTCTGGAGGGATGGTTGCTGGGAAGTAAGGTTACAGATTATACGGGATTGTATAATTTAATTATGAGAGAGCACATCTTAAGTAATTGTCAAAATCAGCTTCTACATCAGCACCTGGTGGACTCTGATCTGACCTCTCCACAAGAATTGGGTAAGAGGGCAGACAAATGGGTCAGAACCAGGATCAGGCCTAAGAACCAGGGTGGTGACCAAAAGAAAGAGACTACCAAGCCTCAAGAGAAAGGTGGGGATAAAACCAAAGAGAAGACTTCCCCAGGGCCCCAAAACTCCAAGGATGGGGGTGGGTCCAAAGACACTTTCTCTACACAGAAAATGCCTTACTGCCATACCTGTAAACAGGTTGGACATTGGAAAACAGACAGCTGTTGTCCAAAGAATGGTAATAAGGAAAATATACCTCCAAGTAAGGCTCCAACACCTCCTGTCACTGTTATTAGTGGTCCACCAGGTGGTGGGAGCACCCCCAAGAATTTGGGTGGGTTTACTTTTGGAACACAGGTGGACTCTGGCCTAACCAGGTCCCCAACTGATCTTGTCTATGAGACTGGCATGGGGTTTGCCAATTTCACTGATTGCCCAAACACTTTGAGCAAGTATAGACAGGAACCCCTCATCAATGGTTTGAAAGTTGAGGTCTTTAGAGACACAGGGGCTAGCATCATCATGGTGACCGAGAGCCTAGTCCCCTCAAGGCAACTTTTACCTGGTGCCATATACCAGGTGACAAACATTGATGGAGTTCAGAAAAATCCTCCCATAGCAGTGGTAAATCTCAGCTGGGGAGGTGTCACTGGTCCCAAGAGAGTGACAGTGTCCCCAAAATTGCCTGTAGATTGTCTACTGGGGAATGATTTGGAAATCTCCGCCTGGGCTGAGGTTGAACAGAAAACACATTCTAGAATGATAAATGCCCATGGAAAGGTTAGTGGGGCTGTGTTGGCCACAGCCCCAATCCAAGATGTCCTTCCTGAAAAGGTTGGTAGGGCTGTGCAAGTCTCAGCCCCATCTTCAACAGATTCTTTTCCTGAACAAGTTAGCAGAGCTGTTATGATAACAGCCCATACCCAAACTGAGTCCCCTCCTGAAAAGGTTGGTGGGCTGTGATGGCCACAGCCCAAACTCAAACTGATTCATGTGTTGTGAAGCCTGAAATGATGGATCACTCCACACAAACAGTGAGAACTGAGGAGGAAGAGAAATCTTCCTCCCACCAGACTTTAGGAAAGTATCAGCCTCCTCAGGGAACTGATCTTACCCCTGATGAAGGAACTGTCCCAGAGGTTGTTCGGCCTAGCCTGACAGAGCCCCTGATGGCAGTGGACCCTTCTCAGGTGAGACCCAGTCTGGAGCAGGTAACCTGCCCCTCTCTACCTTGCCTTACTCAGCCCACGGCTGCAGATGACAAGAAGGACAGTGAGCCCCAAAGTGCCCCCTGTCAAATAAAGCACCCCATCAGCAGATTAGGGGCACCGAGGCTAGCAGCCCTAGCCAGGTGAAAACATTAAAAACTCCTGAGGGAACCCCCTTAAAATTAGTTAGGGACCTCCCACAGATGAATTCTGTTGGGCACAGCCAAACCTGGGACCCAAAGGGCCCAAACCTGAACTGTCCCTCCAGTAAGCCAAACAAAGGGACCCAGCCTCCATCTTTAGGTAGACAGAGGTTGACCCTGAGAGCACAGTGCAACTCAGTCAAAGAAAGAAAGGCCTACATGGTGGAGAGTGATTGGAGGAAGCTGAGTCCTACAGAGGAATCTCACTTCAGTACTCCATCTCAACATCAGCCTTGAGAATAATTTTAGGGGTGATGGTAAAATGGATATCAAAAACTTCGGTTATAAACTCTTCAACTTCAGACCAAAAAAGTGACAATTTTGGACACTCGACAAACATATGTAAGTCATCTGCAGCAATAGTTTTGCAGCGAGGACAACAATGTTCAAGTTTCGTAATCTTTACCAGTTTTTTTGGGGATATATATACTCTATAAAGGGTAAACAAATGGTTTTGTTTCAAGGGGGCAGATGTTAACCTATAAGCCACTCCTATGGAAGGCCTCAGCAATCCTGGAGGCAGAGTGCTTGGTTTCATGTGAGATGACGCTCTGGCACGAGCTGAGCCCATCTGCAGCTGTCGGGAACAACTCCCTTAGCTGTTCCGGGATATTGCCATACCATATACTCTTAAGTGCATTATAATCCTTGCGGTTATATGCTAACTTTGGTTTGGCTTTATCAAAACATGTCGAGTAAGGTGTCATACGATTTGGAATACTATCCCCTCGACAGTCCTGTCAACGGGGATAGCATTCCACCCTTCTAGAGGGACACGACATGTACATAACCTGAACCCCGGTTAAAGTTAACTCGAGCCTCAGCATCACAAAATGGATGCTGCCACCACAGACACAAGTCTGACCTCCTGCTGCTGCAAGTCCTTCCAGCGAGGGAGGCTTGGGCAAAGGTTTTCCTGCCTTGGGAGGTGCGAGCACCACCCCAGACTGGATTTTGTGTATTGGGTAGGACAGGGCTGAATAGAATGAGACATGCCTGGGGCACACAAGGTGTCCCTGTGCATAAGCCAGTCCAAACCGGTGCTGGGGCTTTCCAGCCCCAGTCCTGGCGCGGAGCTGGACAAAGGAAAGGGGGTGTAACCGCCCCCCTTCCTGGTCCCACCCAGAGAAGGGACCTAGCAGGTGATCCACCCCTCAGATTGGGAATAAGAGTGGGAGCAGTGCCATAACACCTCAGATCATCCTGAAATCAACTTGAAACTAAGAAGACGCCTGGACTTCAACATTCTGCTGCACAGAAGACTGAAGAGCATCTCCCTTGTGGCCAAGGAGTGGCCACCCTGTGAACACAGGCACCATCCAGCAACTCGACATCTGCTTTGCCGCTGCCTCCTGCCGGAGCCCGAGCCCAGAGTCCGACGAGACCCAGACTCCCAGACATCTCAGAGCCCGATCTACAATCCTTGCAAAGAAGAGACCCGTGGAGGCACCGAGAGACGTGGGACCGGACATCTCAAAATACCCCTGAGAAGCTGACTGCGCAGCACCCGGGGCACCCTCAACGCTGTGCTTTGGGGTTTGAGAAGAACCACCACCGAGCAGCATTTGCACTGAAGATCAGCCCCCCAGCATCTCCACGATCTGTGAGGGGCCCTTTTGCACTTTGCCACTCAACGCGCCATCCCGGCAACTTGCCACGTGGCTAGCGGCCATCTTGGCGACGAAACCTACAATCAACACTGCGGGTCTGGTTGCTCCAGACTTGCCCTCGCTCCCCTGAAAAGGAGCACCCGCTCTGACCTTGCTGGTCCGAGTGATAAGCTTTCTTCACTACCTGCATGGCTTGCATTAGCCACGGCCTGTTTGCTCCAATCAAGTTGCCGACACCGCCATCAGCTGGAGCCTTCGTGGGACAGCTTGTGATCGACTCCTGCACGTCCTCGACCTCTTCGTGTCCACGTGGCTGCGGAGACAAGCTACACCTCATCGCCTGTTTGCACCCGACATGGCCTGGTTCCATCCTGGTACCACGGTAGTCACTGGATAGTGACTGTGAACATTGTCCCCTCTGCTTTCAGGTCTTCACCACTTCAGATCCACCGGAACTCTCCTCGACGACCCGCCTGCAGCATCTTCATCACCCGCGTAGCTAGGGGGTGGGGCGGGAGGGGGGGGGGGGTCGGTCTGCCCCAGGCGGCAGCATTTTGAGGGCGGCGGCCGCGCGGCACTGGCCCGTTGCGGCGGCCTTTATAATTTATTTGGCGACATTGACTTCTGTCAGTCAGTGTCCTCAAATAAATTATAAAGTCCACCGCAACGGACCATTGCAGTGCGGGCGCCGTTTTGGAAATGTTTCTCCAGCATGGTTCCTCTGTGCAGGCGCAGGAGCACCGCACTGCACGTTAGAGCTGCAGAAGCCCTCGAGCGCCTCTCCTGACCCCAACTTGACTTGGGCCAGAGTTCCAAAGCGCGGGCATTGGTTAACTACCGAAGCTCCCGAGTACATCAGCTCTGCCTCCAGTCCCCAGTGCTGCAACGCGCTCGAGCCTGCCAGGTGAGGGCTTCCTTGTGACGGCGAAGGCTCTGCTCTACAGGTTAATTTTAAATAATTACTTTTGAGTGATGTTATCGCTCACTCTATTTCAATGTGTTTTATAAATTATAAACGCTTTGTGGCTTAGCACGCTCCGCGGTTATCTATCTGCAGCTGTTTGCCCTGTTAAAGCTGAAGATCTGCAGTCACAGTGTACCTGAATCCCATCTCAGTCCTCACGTTTTTTTGTTCCCATTATCCGCATGTATTTACAAATCCACCTAATAAACACTTATTGTGAAGCGACCGGCACGTTTAAAAACAGGCGGCACACTCAGGAGCACTAATTAGAGATTTTGTTACGAAATTTTGTTCCACCAGAGGTTCCAGGTATCCACTGTTGGGCTCCTCTATCGGTCTTCCAGTGAGAGGGAAGCTAGCACGACCTCCGACACCCTATCACAACAAACAAGTGCAGGCTTTCCCAGGTTTAAAGATGAAATGTACAGCATAGATGTTTTTGTTCTATGTATTAATATTGCAAGCAGTGTGAGATCTTTCAGCCTCAACAAGCCTCTCTGAGCCGCTTAATACAAACAGAAGTGCAAGGTCACCATGCACGTGCTGCATCTAGAGTCAGGGGCCCTAAGGTAATGGAGGCTCATATTATGTGGTAGAGGTGATTAAATTATGTGATAAGGTAAATTGAATTATTTTATATACTATTCCGAAGTTGTAAAACGTGCACCACACAGGGCACTTACCGACTCTAACCCACATGTGTGATAACAGGGTCAGAAACCAGACAAGACCCCTGCCCCTTCTGTGGGTGATCAGTGTACAATTATAGACACAGAGTACTTACTGAACCTATTCCACCAGGTTGCCCACTTGTTCACTAAAAGGCTCAGAAAAAGAGAAATGTCTCCTCCGCCGGTACCCCCACAGGTGCATTTATAATCTCAGAAAATGTAACCTACACCACACTCGTAGCTATAGAACAGTCTCCCAGCATGTGACCGTGTTTGCAGTAATTATGTATTTTTAGTTTAGTCCGCTACCTTTTACCACGTTGCTTGATAAACTGCAGATCAGTAGGATGCTCTGGAAGAATGAAAAAGTAGTGCTTTTTGCGTTTTAACTAAGTTTGATTTTTTAATGCATACATTTCCTTTGAATGTCCTGTTGTGTGTCTGGTGATTCACGAGCTACGTACCCCCGAGTATAACTCTGCATCTGAAGCCACATCATGGAAGTGCAGCCACCAACACCTGTCTACATTGGCCAGACTGTGGGAAGTAGCCCAAAAGGCAAGGTCATGGAATACACATATCACTCCAGCAAGTGCTCAACCCTGTGAGCTTTCTTGATGCAAATACCGAAGCTGTCCATTGTAGGAGACAAAGATGATTCCTCTGGATGCAGCAGAATGAAATTGAAAAAATATATTTTACAATTTTCTGCTTTACTTATGAGTTTCTCACTAAAATCAGGGAAGAAAGTGTGATTTCGAGCCAATTATGGGAATTAAGGCCAGCAAGCTGTTTAATAATTTCTCATGATCACCGAGAAGCATCTAGGGAGATTTTAGGCTTCTGGGGAGATTTTAGGCATGTGTGGCTCCCATCAGTCCCCGATACTACCCCCAAACATAGGGACTTTAAAAGTATAGTGTTTATTTTGTAATGTAAATGACAATCTGTTGCATCCAGTAAGTATTATTTTTTGTATTTAACTGCATGTGTGATTGGATGTGTGCACCGAACTTTAATAAAGTACTGCCACTGAATGACTTGTTTAATATCATGGTTACACATTTGTTTAACACTATAATCAGGTGACAAGGATATTAGGTTAGTGCCCTTCCTTTTCTGGTGCTTTGTTGCAGTTTTACATTGTTCTTAGAGTTTTTTGTTGCTCAAATTGGTGTAATTTCTGATATTTATATGTTTCCCTCACCATCATTGCTTGGTTTTGCGCTTGAGAAAGTGTCACTTACAGACGTTGAAATGTCACTCATAATTACACTGAAATTCTGAAAATGTCACACATCGTAAACTGAAACCTTGGCAGCTATGTCGGCGCTGCCCAGAGTGTTGTCAAAAACAAGCAGAGAGTCCTGCCCTGGCCTTTGCTTGTCGCCTGACAGGCCAGAGGGCGAGGCCAGCACCCGGGTCACCTGTTTGATTAGCTTCGGTCCATCTCCTTGGATACCTTGGGAACTCGGCCATGCTGCAGTCCCAGGGGAGTGTGGGCATCAGATCCCTTCGGTCTCTCGGGCTGGACTGGGGCTGCTTGCCTGGCGTGGGAAACCGACCACCGCCCGCCTGATGCACTCGGTGACCACTGGTGCTGAAGGACACACAGCCAAGGTGCGTTGGTGATGGGTGGTGCTGCCGTGAACATGGTGGACCCAGGTAGGGGATGCTTGTTTCGGAAATTATTATTTTCATGACTTGAAAGAAGTCTCTTTGCTCTAGAACACATTTATTCCACACCATGGCTTGGAGCTTTCATCACCCCCACTTTCCACACACATTTATTAGTGCAACACACAGTGTCAAGTAAACTCTGATGATTAATTTACCTGCTGGAGAGAGATGGGGGTTATATCTAGTGGCAGGTTTCATTTGTGTGAGGTAGCGCAGGTGGTTTATATCATAGCTGCCAAGTATTCGCATTGCTAATGTGACATTTCCATTGACGCAGACTTATGAAAGACATTCCACAGCGAAATGTGACACTTCAAAAACATTTTATACTGTGTTAAAATAATGAGTTGCATATTCATTGTGCTTTAAGTCATAGGCTGGGACATCATAGCAATTTAAATACAGAAGTCGTTAACCACCGCTCCTTACCCACCACCACTACCAGGAATCTATTCCTTTACTGTCTGGTTACACTCCTCTGTTGTAACTGAATTAATCAATTAAATATCATAATCAAACAAATGCATTTCCTACCAATTACTTTAACTTGGATTTATCTTTAAACATACAGTGTGCCTTTATTTTATATGCTATTACCTGAAGATGAATACAATCGAAACTTGGGACAGAATAAATGTATTTTGTCCTTCCAGCTTTGTTTTTAACTTACTGCCCCTCCCAACCCTCTTCCCCCTCATCCGGCCTGGTTCTGCTCCATCTGCAGGACTCACCTGTAGTATCCTGAAGGTGCTGCAAAGAGAATTGTGGTCAAACCCAGTGTGGTGGACCGGTCTGCAGATATTGCTGAGGTCATGGACGGGGCAGATAGGGTACAAGGGTCCTGCACAAGCTGTGATGTTATGAGTGAGATGTCACAAACAGGGTAGGTAGAACAGATGTAAGTTTTGGGTTTCCTTCTGCTTTTCCTTCATCGGTGCAGCTAGGTGGGGGAGGTCCGTCCAAGGTGGCACTGTTTTGGGGACCGGGGCTATCTAGCCCTGGGCCGTGTCATATATGTGCATGTAACTTGCATGATCGAGGTAACTATTAGCGGCGATACTACGTGTCTCTCAGACCTCTTTCAGGTGCTCGCCGTCCTTTTTCCCCAGCACCCCCCCAGGGGGGCGGCAATCTGAAGGATAGCCCCGGGCGCCACAAGCTCTAGCTACGCCCCTGATCTTCATCTTCAGGCACCATCGACCTGCGTGACGAAACCCGACACTACTCTGCACCTGTGCACCCGCTTCATGTGGGTGAGGTAACTCAGCAACGCTGGTGTTCCTACACTGGTACACACCTCTAGTGTCTAGGTCTTAAGTTTTGTCCATCTAGGTCACTCAGAAGGTTCCTTAAACAGTAACTTTATAACTTTTACGCACCATTGACATTGCATTGGTGCCTGTGTGTGCTTTAAGAGCTGCACCCGAGTCACGCTGGTCTTTCCGGACTTCTTCACTGTTAGTCCTGAACAGCTCCAGCGATTCCCTAGGCCTACTTCCTTTCAGCTAGGTGGTTCTTATACCACTATTTTAGTATATCGTTTAGGTGGCCCCTAGGGCTCATCCATATTGTGCAACTTTTGTATATTTAAACTGTGTTTTGTTTTAACGCATTTGCTTCTGTGCTCATAAAGTGTATAGGGGATATTTGTAGTAAATAAATATATATATATTTTCAATATATATCTGTGTGGTGTCCTTTCATGTGGTATTCAAGGGGATTGTGTATGGTAAAACAGCTTGCTTCACATGCCTATACAGAGTTTAGCCTAAGACTGCTTTGTCCACGCTACTAGGATAGCTGGTCTATAAGGTTGACTTACAACCAATCATCATAAGGGTTGCTTGGCATGGTACAAGGTGATCACTAGAACTAGTGAGCATCATATACCAGACCAACTTCTCACAGAACCCACCACCGGACACTGCATCACAAGACCCTGACTTGCTGACTGTACATGATAAAAGCAAGGAATGTTGAAACACACAGGCCCGGCGGAGAGTCAGAGAACAGTGAGTCGACACTAGATGCCCCTAGAAAGACTTTAAACACAACCTCTAGGTGTTTTGTTCCATACCTGGTTAAAAAATGTTCTTTCCTTTTTAGAGTGGGAGTTCGGGGAGGGTACAGACTTCTCTGTCTTAACCTGCCGCAAAGTTGTAATGTTGTCGGGGGGATACAGTTTGTGGGTAGCGAGAAAGAGTGGGGAGGGAAGAAGCTGATTGGGGATTCAAAGACAGGATGGAGGCTCAACGCATGGGACATAAAGGACAAGACAATAGCTCATGAAATTAGAGTGAATGCCAAACTGTACTTTACAGAAAATAAGGACCCATACTCATCTACAGTCATATTGTGGGAAGCTTATATAACTTTACTAAGAAATGGAGCACAAAACATTATAGCTCATAAGAAGAAAAAAGGACCGGCTCGACCTCTTAGATCTGCTGGCACTGGTCTGCTGATGGTCCCCAAAATCAAAAAGGCTCCGATGGGGGGAAGGTCCTTTCGCCTCCTCGCAGCAAAGAGATGGAATAAGCTGCCCCTTGAGCTCCGTATGGAACCATCGGAGACCAGGTTTAGAGGAAAGCTTAAAACGTATCTGTTTGTGCAATAATTTGGCGCAATGAGCACAGTGAGGGACACGCCTGTTCTACTTTCCATAGCGCGGGCACACGCCAGTGTGCGTAACCAGGCGCTCTACAAGATTCCCTATTATTATTATTATTATTATTAAGTTCTGGAGATGGAGGCCCTAGAGGACTAGCTCATAGATCTGGAGGGGCGCTTAGGGCCAGAATATACCGGTTAACAATGCAATTACAGTTACCTGCAGGGAATACCAGGCGATGGCACACTAAAAGGCAAAATCCTTGATTCTGTCCACACAACATCACCTGAAGGAGGTGGGAGATAGGACAGGGACATTGCTGACCTGGTTGGGTAGAAAAGAGATGGAGACACGGTGGGTGCAGTCCATCCAAGATGGTGGAGCCACATATATTCAGCACAAGAGATCACTGATGTTTTTGCAAGATATTATGCAGACTTGTATATGGCCTGAGCTCTTGCGGACGTATCTCACATTAGAGACTACTTAAGTGCAGTCACTTTTCCCACCCTGTCACTAGATGAGCATTCAGCACTAGAAGATTTAACTCTAGATGAAGTTGTGGCAGCTATAGGCAAGCAGAAATCAGGTAAAACCCCTGTCCCTAATGGACAACCAGCTGAACTCCTTAGGAGTTTCTGCAATGCCACCATAGTGGTGATCCACAAAGCGGGGAAGCCCACCACGGATTGCAGCTCCTACCGTCTGATTTAAACGTGGAAATGAAAATCATGGCCACTATCTTAGCCACATGACTTCTAACATGAATGACTTCCCTTATCCCTAATGATCAATCCAGGTTAATTCCAAAGAGATCAAAGAAGTAATCTCCGCCAGCTCTCCAACTGGCTAGATATGGTAAAAGAAATATTTCTATCCCTCGAAATAGAAAGGCATTTGATGCCATCCACTTGTCCTTTATGCGCAAGCCCTGCTGAAATTCGGATTTGGGCACAAATTCTTGGCATGGATAGATTTATTATACACAGCACCAATGGCTAAGGTGTAGGTTAACGTAGTAACATCAACAGAATTTCTCATTTGAATGGGCACTAGACAGGGTTGTCCACTATCCCCCATGCTATTGCTCTAATTTTGGAACCAATGACATACATCGTTCGAGCACACTTCAGGATTGGAGGTTTCAAGGATGAATCTGGAGCACTTAGAGATGAACAAATCACACTCTATGCCGATAACATTCTCCTTTATGTTACCGACCCAAACTTGACTATTCCTCTCATATTGCAACTATTTGGCAATTATGGATCTGGAGATAGAATCAATTGGGACCGAGTCAAGCCTCTACCCTGTGGGTGGGAACCTAGATACAAGAGACCTCCCAGGGCACTTATGCATCGATAGAGATGGGTTCAAATACCTAGGTCTTTGCATAACCACTAACATTATAGCTGTTTGCAACCGTAATACCTGGGGAGTCCTGACATAATTCCATGAAGATGCTGAGAGGTAGAGATTACAGCCTTTAACACTCTTGGGTAGAGCTGCCATGTACAAAATGGTTATGCTGTCGAAATTCCTTTACATTCTCCAAAACACATACCATAATCTCCCAGAGGATATTTTTGTCACAATAGATAGAAAAGTCTGTGCTCTTTTATGGAATGGGGGTCATCCGAGGGTGGCAATACAGATACTCCAGTACAGTCAGTATAATGGGGGCAATTCGCTACCAGATATAAGATCATACAACTGGGCTGCGCACCTGATAGTAATCAATGACTGGGGGCACCTACCAAGTGATCATCCAACCTATGTTCTATAGAGACTCCAATTTAAACCATGTACATATCTCCACTACATCTACAGTGGCAAAGGAGTAAGACAATTACTGATGGCAACCCAGAGGGCAATTGAAGCCTGGAGAGGCAGAAAGACTAATGGGTGGATAAAAGACTTACCAGAGAAACTCCACTATGGGAGGGATCACACCTGCTCGAAATTGGTAAACTGCAGGGATTTTTACGACATGGGACGTAATAGGGAAATCCTGACTGGGCGACCTCTTGGAAGATGGATTCCTGATCTCTTTCAACTCCCTCCAACGTGAATACAAGTTAAGTGACACCCAACAGTTCAAATACCTACAACTACAGCATGCATGGAAGACGGAGAGGCCAGATATGGGGGATATTTCTGAATATGCGCTCCTAGAGGGGATATCGCTCAAGGGGGAAGTAAAAGATAAGGCTGTCTCATGGACCTACAAGACACTCATTAATAACATAGCAAAACCAAAGGGGATGATGGATGGAGTGTTGAACATTGTAAGCACTCACCCCCAGTCAACTGATCTGGGTTTAATCCATCATCATTCTTTTGCTCACTCCACCACCCCCAATTCAAACATGGCCATATTCAAATCAGTCTGACCTTAGGCCTCATGGGAACAGTCCAGCCAGAACTGCCAAGCCATGTCTTCCCTGGACCGGAAACAAGCATCCTGGGACTGGGTCTGGCCAATCAGCCATCATCAGCCAGGCTAGCTTGAATCCAGTGGCAAAGTGAGCAAGGGACCCACATCTGGGCATATAACAAACATCATTAAGAGCCAAACTCAAAGGCATCACATGTTGTCTTACAGAAGGAAGTTTCAGATAAACCCAACAATCTGAGACATTAAATTACTTGTGATAGGTGTTCATCATTTGATGGCAGCGTTCTCATGATATTCTTTAGAGTGATAGGCATGCAAATCAGAAGCCATCATATTACTGATGGCACTAATAGCTGGTATAGCCATAAGAATGAGAGCAAATGGAATGCAGAGCTTTCTCTTTAACATTATTTTTATCCATCCAGATCATTCCGTTCACCTTCAGGGCTTCTCAGTTTCTGTTCCTTATTGTTCACCATCACTAGGCTGTGAGAAGTCACCAATACTTTGCCTCTATGAACTCGATAAAAAGTCTATAGTTGGTTGAGTTCAAAAGATGGACTTGAAATGCTATTTAGTAACACTGATAAAGGGGAAGACAATGCTGAATGAATTGGTTATGCAACAGCTTTTCTGGGGGGGAAATGGTCCCCTGGTCTCTGTGGTATCAAGGGTTCTGGACCCCTGTCCTGTGTGTCAGTGGTGGATGTAGACGCTAGTTCCTGGGGTGGTGCTTTTTCACATGGAAGGCTTGTATCTAGTTCTTGTAACCTGTGCATTTGACGGCTGTCTCTGTGGCCAGGAGTACTTGAACCTGCCCCGTCCAGCTTGCATGCAAATAGGTGGAGTGCTGAAAGCTTTTCACCTGGACCCAATTACGGGGTTGATACAATTGGCCTGACCCCTGCCGTGGTTATGGCAAGGCATCCTTAACCTGTTTATTAATTGTATTGTATTGTATTGCATTTATATAGTGCTTACTACTCCTGTTGAGGTGTCAAAGCGCTTTTTCTACGAGTAGTGCACTACTCCGGGACCCATAAAGGATTAGTGTTGAATTAGTATAGTGAAATATGAAAGTAATTTGAGTGGTGGTTAGGTTAGTCAGTTATTTGGATTTAGGAGGATAGCGGAACGATAGAAGAGAGAAAAATGGTTTGTATTTATATAGAGCTTTTTACCCCTGATAGGGTGTTGAAGTGGTTTTTTAGCGAGTAGCCGCTCCTCCTGAACGAATTAGTGTTGAATTAGTATAGTGAAATATGAAATTTGAGAAGTGGCCATACCAGTCTGTTATTTTCTTTGAAAAGGATAGTGGAGGGATCGAAGAGTGAAGGATTTAGACTTTTTTTGTTTGTTTTGCTAGTCATGCAGCAGGAGGAGGCTTGAGATTAGTAAAAAGGGATGTGGAGGGGAAAAGTCAGAGGGAAGATTTTAGACAGACTTGTTTTGGGGGATCGGTACAAATAGGTCTAGAAATTGTTACAACTCACGAAGTAAAAGACTGACAAACATGACTAAGGGTAAACCAGCCCACCAAACGTAACAAACTGTGACATTACAGAACTCAAACAAGTATGGGAGTATAGAACACACTACGGTACAGAGAAGGAATATACAAAGAAACTGAAGACAGCTTGCAACCTAGATGCCATATTGTAGCACACTAGCTAACTGATGGAAGCAACACATAGTGTTAGATCTCAACAGTATTGGCGCAACATCTCATCTACGCAACAGATGTCAATTCTCCTTGTGGGGCCCACCTAACAAGTTGCTGGTAGACCAGTAAGTATTTCATGGGGGCTAAACTTCGTCTTACTGTCTAGGGTATGGAGCATGCTCATTAGTGCCAGCGGAACAGCATCAAGCCAAGTCAAGAAGGAGGATGCCACTATCTTTGATATTTTGTTCTTTGGCACCCCGTTTCTCCTCTCCATCAATCCAGTTGCTTCAGGATGATAAGTAGCATGGCTTTTTGCTGTATACCCAGGGGCTTACACACATTGTTCATAACGGCATTCACAAAGTGACTTTCATTGTCACTCCATATCCTCCGGAGCAACCTGAATCTGGGTATCAAGTCTTTTACCAGACATTTGACTTCCAATAATGCGTCATTTGTCTTTCATGGATATGCAGCCACCCATTTAAAAGAGCACAAACCACCACCACAATATATACCGAAATGTGTTAATAGGGGTAATTTCAATGTAATCCATTTGGAGTTCCTTGAAGGGAATCTGTGTGGAAAAATGTCCTGATGAAACTATTGTTACGTTGTCTATATTATTTTGAGCGAAAGTCATACATCAACAGCATATCTGCTCATCCCTTCTCTGTATCTTTGAACGTACTATTGGTCAACCCATCCCGACCCAAATTAGTGTGACCATGCATCATCAAAGTTATTGGGTATAACTGGGCAAAGGGCAGGAGGTATTGTTTTCTGCCCATAGTCATCCAACAACCCAGAACCTGCGTGTCCATTTTGGGCCAGTTCTCCAATTCATCCTCAGTAACTTGTCTCTGCATTTCAGCTATTCCTCCAGGTTTAAAGTCTTGCAACCCCTTTTCCATGTCATGGTCAGAGTGAGGCTACACACTTGAGGTCAGGGGGGAAAGAGGCATTCGTCCAGGCCGTTTTATCAGAAAAAATTATTTCCTGTCTTCACATCTTCAGTGTTTTTCTAATCAGCGCTATATTTTATCAACAACACTTTGGCAGGTAGGAACAGCGTATTCAGTCATTTCTTTATATATACCCCATGTTTTATTTTAGCGCCTTGTAAAAGAAAAAACCCTCTCTCAGCTAATAATCGACCAAATTTGTAGTCGACACCAAATGCATATTGGCTTTCCGTGTAAATGTTCACCCATTTCCCCAATGACAGATCACATGCTCTGGCTAGTGCTATCAGCTACACTGCCTGGGCGGAGTTCTCAGGTATCTTGCATGTCTCTACCACTGTATTGAGCGTGGTGATAGCATATGCTGCTGTAGTGCTGCAATTTGTCATTTAAAACAGGATCCATCCACCCGGAAATCTCTGTTGTATAGTTTCTACAAATCTATATGGGGTGTCTGGAATCAGTCTGGACACCAATCCCTTAGTTTATGTTGTCTAAACGTGCAGGTACTATATACTATATAGTACCTGCACGTTTAGACAACATAAACTAAGGGATTGGTGTCCAGACTGATTCCAGACACCCCCAAAGGATGGGTTAGCGTTTAGACCAGCTAGGTCACAGTCCCACCATAAGCACCCTAACTTAGCAAGGAGCGAATAGTTTCTGGCAACTATGGAACATGACAGCCCTTAATCCTTCAGGGATCGTGGAAACAGTGCAGTACTTTTCGCCCAGTCACTCATGCTCCCTTGTTCTCAGAGAGATACACAAAGCAAATGATGGGCATGTTTTCAATAACCTTTTATTGAATCAGCGTCATTCTAGTATAAAACGTGTTTGAGGCAACAATCATTAGACAGAAATAGATATATAAGATTACAAGCACCAACAGAGTAAATAAAAGGTAGAATTCTACCATGGTGCTTAAACAGTGAATATATGCAAGCATATTGACATTACGGCAATCAAGCGTACTCCTACTATGCAGACCCTGTCTAAGTGTACCTAGCATGTATGTGGGTTTAAAACCAAGAATCCCCTAGGAAAGAGCCAAACCCATTACCTCATGGGAGAATGAAGGACCCGATCCTGATCTCGAGTTGGACACCAAGCAAAGGATGTCAGACCACTGCGTGCTAGAGTTTGTGCGTGCAGGAATCTCAGCATCTGATGTCAGTATGGAAGCTTCGCCTCTATCTAGTGTTTGGTATGGTTTTTTATATCAAAAAGATAGCCTCGGTTTCCTTACACAATCAATATGTTGTGAGTACGATTATGCAAATGAGCCTAGAACAGTACTTGAAATTATGCAAAGTAGTTCTTTTGCCCAGGAATTAAGATGACCATGACTTAGTTTTATGCAGAGTATGTACATGCTATGATGTGCTGGGGACTTTTCTAAGAATTCCTTGCATAATAAAGGAGGCTGGTTTCCAAGAGAGGGATCAACACCTATTCAGCACATAACTGGGTAAAAGGTCAGTGCTAGAACCGTTATGCAGAGCAAGGTAACACAAATGTAGGTAAAAGGTTGTGTAGCTACCTAGGCCTAAATTGGGGCACATTGGGGGTCATAACAGCCGCTCCTCATCTGAAAGTCAACTAATGCTTAAATATGCCTGGAAAAAGCATTAAAACATTTTCATAAAATCAGTGACTAAAAACATCTAAAAACATGGTATTTGTAAAAATGAAACCGAATTAAAAGTAAAAAAGCTCTATAAGTCCACTAAAAAGTCAATATATGATCAGACTGACTGAGCATGCCAAAAGCCATGATGCTCAGTGAGAGCAGTAAATAAAACAAATATGATGTTTTGTATTCCTATTTTGGCTTGTTTTGGAAAAAGGGCCGAATTGTTCCCATCACAAGGAGAGCCAAATGTCTATGTGTCCTGTGTGGGAGACGCAATATCACTGTCATTCGCATTCGCAGACGATGGTCCGTGTAACACCTCTTGTATCAGTTCAATGGAGCAAAGGTAATTTTTATTTTTTTTTGTAATGTATTTATTGGCATTTCAATAACTTACAATCAAGGGACACAGAGCTGGCGCATACAGTACAATAATGACACAGTTATTCTTCGGCATGGACACATCGAGCAAAAACTAAAGCATTACCCCCCAAACAGGTAACAATGTTGACACATATACAATACATTTCCCCGTCACAGGCCTCCGCCACACTCCTTGCTCCCACCCCGCACTCAGAAACAGGAGCCACAGTCCGCGTCCGTTAAACAAGTGTCTCCTCGTCAATGTGCTGTGATGTGTCCTCCTGTGAACCCCCGCTTCCAAAACTAAGTGTGGCTCACTCGGGTCATTAGCATCCTGTACAGACCTCTTCTCCAGGTACATCGCCCAGTAGTTCTTAGGACGGTTATGTCGAGGAAGCAGTTCACTATATAGTTCCGTTTGCGTGCAACAATATCACTAGACCATTTAGCTGGGGTCGGCCCACGCATCCAGGTGAGCGCAACGCATCTCTTGGCAACCAAAAAGGCCATATCCACAAGCCCTCGCCTTGCAGGCGCAATATCTTTAGAATACCCCAGAAGGGCCAGCAGTGGAGATGGGGTCAGTGCCAGACCGATGACTCTGTTCACTTCATCGTAGACCACGCACCAAAATTCTGAAACTTTCGGACACAGCCAGGCTAGGTGCAAAAAGTCAGCAGACTGTTCCCTGCATCTTTCACAGCTGGAGCTCTCTCTCAACCCATATCGGAACATACGTTCAGGGGTGTAATATACCCTATTCAGGAATTTAAAATGCAACAGACGGTGGCGACCGTTCAGAGACACTCTCTTAACATTGGCGCAGCGGTATCTCCACTTTTTCTCAGGGAGTTCAGTGGCCAAGTCAGCCTGCCATGCCAAGAGAGGCTTAGTATAATTCGCTGTCCGTTCTGTAAGTGTGATGTGATACAAGTTTGTAAATAATTTAGCCGGCGTCTTAGCAGTTACAACAAAGTCATACGCCAAGACTGTCTGGGGCTCAGCCATATCCTCGCCTAGCAGCCCCCTCAAGGCATGTCAAACTCTGTAGAACTGGAAGCGTGGAATAAGTATAGTGCCAGAATCGTCCTCCGGGTCTATGTCCTCCCACGTGCGAGCCCTACCTTCCGTAAATAGGTCACCAATGTTGACAATCTTCATTTTAGTTAGAGCGGATACCACACTTCTGTCTCTGCAGGGGTCAAGCCACGAACACCAGGCCAATTGCGCTCCCGGAGCGTATAGCAGCGAGCAAGCTTGAGCATCCATCAGGTGATGCCAGGCATGTGTCACAACGTTCAAAGAATCTAGAATGCCCATCCGTTGGTTCAAAGGTCGGGACAGCAGCGCCGGCAGCGGAGTCGGATCGGCCACTATTGCTTCAATTCGCAAGTACGGCGCGTCGGCCGGGACATATATCTAGCCATACGCATGCGCGCTTTGTGCTGCTCGATAATATAGCTCCAAGTCCGGAGCGTGTAGGCCACCCTCCTCGTAGGGTCGGGTGAGAATGTCCCATGCCACTCTGGGCTGTTTACCAGCCCATGCCAGCCGCAGCACCAGGGCGTGGAGCTGCCTAAAGATTGTTCCCGATAAGACCATTGGAATATTACTGAATAGGAATAAGAAACGGGGGAGTACGATCATTTTCAGCAAGGATATGGGGCCCATCAACGACAAGGGTAGGCTTATCCATTTGTTCACATCATCCTCCAGCTTAGAAATCGCCAGCCTGTAATTTTTCCTGAGGACCATCTCTGAATCCGTATGTAGTCGGATACCCAAGTAGCGGACCGAGTCAGAGGTCCACTGAATGGGGTAGTCCGAGTCAACCCTACTAGTGGCAGGGGTGAGCTGGAACATAATTGTCTTGCTCCAGTTCACGTGTACCCCTGAAAGCGAACTGAACAGTACCACCTCGCGCAGCACCGTCGAGAGGTTGTCTTCCGGTTGTCGCACATATTATAGAGTGTCGTCCGCGTACGTGAACACTATCAAGTTGTACGTGGGGAATCGTATACCACAGTGGCTGTGGTACTCGCACAAAGCGCAAGCTAGAGGCTCCGCAACTAAGGCGTACAGGATGGGGAAAAGGGGGCAGCCCTGTCTGGTGCCACGGCCTATAGAGAAGGGCTCCGTCGTAAGCGAGCCTATGCGGACCCGCGCCGAGGGGGAAGCATTAAGCGTATTCAGTAGCTGGATAAAATGGTCACTGTGACCGGCTGGGTGGGGAAAGGCGTCTTAGTTATGTTCAATCCAGGTTTTATCAGGTTGAACAAACGGTCGGTGTAAGATTTTCTGGACGTGGGTCTTCTTGGGGACCTGCTTCGTTCTTTCCTACACTTCCGCAGCACGCCTTCCTCTCGTCGTTGGGACGGGCTCCTCCTTCTCCTCCTCTCCTCGGGCTCCGTGGTGACCCCGGCTCCACCGAAGGGGAAGACACAAGAGAGGGAAGATCAGTACAGGCGCTAGCAACAGACAGATTCAGGAAAGGGAGTGAGGATAACCTTAGTGCTCTGGGAAGTAGGGGTGCTGTGCAGGACGTGAGACAGGGGTTTAATCTATAGGCTAAGGGGTACCTTTTCCCTTGTAACGAACCCAACCCGCTATACGGTCACGCACCTCAGTTAGCCACGCCCCTCCAGGGAAGCGGCTGAGCGATACGTGTGTCCGTTGGCCTCCTGGCTCCGTTGACCCTGCGGCTCTCCTCAGGATTCCCGTCTCGTTGCGTCCCGGAGTCTTCCCGGCTGCCTGTGAGTCCTCCGTCCAATACCTCGATCCGGTTCTCGCCTCGTCCTCCGATGTGGCTCTTGCCTCCTCCAACTCTTCTCCTGTCTCCTCCACGAAAGCCGCTCCCGCCGCACTCTCCACGTCTCCTCTCCCCTCCTCAACCACGCTCTTGCTCCACGCCTCTCCTCCTCTCCAATCACTGACCGCTCCTCCGGTGTAAAGACACACCTGGTCCGGTGTGCAGACGTCTTTTAAGGCGTGTCCTGACTCCTCCTCCGCCATACACCCACCTGGCCACTTAAAGGGCCCGAGTCCCATTTCCTCCTCATCGCAGCTATACCTTTACTCATGCCGATTCCAGGTAGGGGCCGCTGACACCTGAGGAAACAAGAGGGAGGGGTCACACGTTACGAGTTCACGCCGGGGCATAGTGGCCGGAGGCCAGCCGTCCAGGTTACAGTCACCCACCCCCATACGGGGCAGCACCAGTCGGAGGAAACGCCACTCGACAGAATTGAAGGCCTTTTCCATATCCAGGAAAACTGCTACCGCAGGCACATACTGGCGTGTGTGTTGGAATGCTGCAAACACGGTCCTCAGGTTATAAGTAAGGTTGCGGTTGGGGACAAAGCCCGCCTGCTCTGGGGCAACTAGCATAGGGATCAACGAGCTGAGGCAGTTGGCAATGATTTTCGCAAATATCTACGCGTCTATGTTAAGCAATGATAGCAGGAGATATCAAGCGCAGTCTTCAGGGAGCTTCCCGGGCTTAAGGATAGCTACTATAATAGCTTTCCGCATCGTGAGGGGCATTTCCCCCGCCTCCGCCATTTGCTCAACGAGCGTCAATAATCTAGGTATCAGCAAATCAGAGTAAGGTTTATGAAATGAGGCCGGGAAGCCATCGCTGCCCGGAGCGCTGCCAGCTTTAATCGACGACAACGCCCAGAAAACTTCCTCCCTCTCAAATGGGCGAGCAAGGAACTCGCGATGTGTGTTGGTCAGCCAGAGTAGCTGGATATGTGTTAAATAGTCTAATATGCGTTCCTCCGGAGCCGGCCCCTTGGAAGCGTAAAGTTTAGCGTAATAATCCCGAAAGCGGGCCGCCACCTGTTCGTCAGGTAATTCTTCCCCAGTCTGTGGGGATCGCAGTGCAGGCGTTGTCGCACAGTTTCTACGCTGCTTCGCCATTCGCGCCAGTACCGCTCCCGGCCGCTCTCCCTCGCCATATGATCTCGCAATGGCATATTTCCCCAAGTGTTTCACCTCGGCGTCCGCCTCCTTCATAAATCGTTTGGGCCAAGTCTTGGAGCAGCTCTGCTCCAGAGTCATGCAGTTGTCGCGCCTCGATGTCCCTACGTCTGTTTTCTAGTAAGGACAGGCGGCCCCTTATCGATTTAAGGACAACCGCGTGTTTAGAGTTGGCAACTCCATGCAGATAGGCCTTAAAGGCCTCCAAGACCGTCAGAAAGGAGTCCACCGAGCCCGCGTTCTTATCAAAGAATTCCTCAATAGCAGTAGCTAATTCTTCCCGAAAGGCGTCGTCCAATAGCGAGTAAGGAGGGAGACGCCAGGAAAAAGGAGGGTGTCGTCTCGATAGGGCTCTAAGAGTAACAAGCACCGGGGAGTGATCAGAATAAGTGCGGGGCAGCGTTGCACACAACTGCACCATAGAGAGGAGGTGTGAGGTGATCAACCAATAATCTATGCGAGTGTGGATATCATGCAGAGCTGAGTAATGCGTATACCCCCCTGTGTCGGGTGCCTATCACGCCACACGTCCTGTAGTCCCAGTCGTGTCATCTCAGCTTCTAAAACCTTGGCAGAGGCCGAAGGGCGTCTGTCGGGGCCATCTGACCTATCAAGCGCAGGCTGTCTGACCATGTTAAAATCACCTCCCCACAAAACAAGCTCCCCGCAGAGGTCCCTCACGATAGAGGCCAACGTCAAGTAGAAGGAAGGGCAGTCAAAGTTAGAGGCGTAAGAATTCACTATGTGTAGAGTCATTCCCTTTCCAATACATTTCGTTATGGCATATCGTCCCTCCCCGTCCGGGGCAACTGGGGTCAATGTCAGTGAGGCCTTAGGGTTCACACAAGTTAAAACGCCCCTGGTGTGAGAGGTGAAACCGGCAGCGTGTATGTTGTTATGTAAATCCCTATAGTTTAGCGTCGGACTGTCGGGGTGCAAGTGGGTCTCCTGAAGTAGTGCTATATCTATTGCATGTCTCGAGAGATATTGAAGCACACGCCTGAACTTTCTGTGGTCGTTCACGCCTCTAGAATTCCGGGTCAGGAATGCAAGTATGTCATTGTCATGCGTCTGCTGTGTTAGATCGGGGGAAATTATGTATGTAAGTAATCAAATATAACTGTCCATGCCACTGACCAATGTAACCGCCATGTCATGCCCGCACCAGCAAAACTACCCTTTAAACGAACAACAAAGAGACAATCCCCCCCTCCCGGAGTCAGCTCCAAAAGAGAAACATGTAAACACTGAAAGACATCAAATCCACGAACAACCCTTCCCCGAACCCCCACCCATGCCTGCCCAACCCCAACTAGGCCGTGTACATCCCTCCGCCCGCAGGCCCGCCCCAGCCCCTCTACCCAACCCCAATAGGCAAACATTCAGAATCAAATATCGCAAACAACACAACCCGTCCCCCACATGCCCCCTGAGCGTACATAGGGATTCAGTGATTTTCACACGAGGGCAGAGATAGCCTGCAATTACAATTCGCAATCAGCAAAAACAAATAATTACCAGCACCCTCCGTCACCCCCGTCCCAAATAAAATAATAATAAGAATAAACTATTCAAGAGTTGCAAAAGTCCTTAGCAATCAGGATTGGTTGCCACAAATTGCAGAAACAGTAGGATATTGTGCTCACCGACAATAGAAGAGTGTGCCCCCCACAATGAGCGAGTCAATACCCATCACAGCAACCAGAATGGCAGGTGTACCCAGTGGAGCAGGAGAGCAGAACACTGCGCTATAACAGTTTTAAGAAAGGCAACCAGGGTGTTGTAACCAGAAGGATTCAGGAAGAGTGACCGCTTTCGCCATGAGCCACTGCTGCCAGTCAGAAATTAGGGTCCCCCATCAGGTGGTCACAAAAAATATTTGACATTCACCCCATCTCCCCCGCACCCGCCAAAACATTCGGATAACATGTAACAGGGGCCATGCAGCTTATCTGTAGTGATCCATTCAGTCCTGCTCCTCCAGGGAACCGACCTGTCAAGGTCTGCGGCTTCGGTGACGTGGGGCCATCGGCAAAAACGGGCCTTCAGCATCAAAGACTAAATTTCCCGGCATGCCGTGCATACGTCACGCAACAACGTGAGATGCGCGCGCAAACCGGGAAATAAAGGGCTGCTGCAAGCGGCGGTGAAACGCCGATAATTCGTTTCTGTGGAGGCGTTCTTGGTTCAGGAACAAGTAGCGGTAGGAGTCCTGACTTGTTTCCCAAGTCCTACGTGACCGTGAGTAACTTGTTCTATTTGGGGGTGCAAGGCGTTGGTTCCACCGATCCCAAGAGCGCACCCTGCCTGCTGTGTCGTCTTGGTGGTTTCTCTCAGCTGAGAGAAACACAGGTATCACAGGCATTCAGTGGAGATACCAGAGGGTGTGTTTGGGCAACTTCAGCCACAGGGATAGAGACCCTTGTGTATGTGGCAAAACCCTGCGATAACTGCTTTTGCCCAATATTGTAAATACCAGGTACTTTGTTGCAAAGAGGAGAAGAGTGGTGCGATAGGACTCATACGTGTGAGAGTAACACAGAGCCTCGCAGTCCAGCTAAACGGAGTCTGAGCATTCAGAACTATTGTGTGTTCAAGTTAACAGGGGGAAGATAATCCATTGTGTGAAGTATTTACAAGGTGCTAACACGAAGGAACCTACACGCCTGTATTCTCTTTGTGGATTCATTCTACATGCAGGGTTCATTATTATTTACTTATCTCGTTTATTCAGGAGACATGAGGGGTATTGAAGTATTGGAACAGTGAAGTACCCATACAAAGAGTTTTGATGCATAGTAAATGGTATGTGTATTACAACCTCACACACGATAGACTGGAATTGCTTCTACCTATCAGAGGACCTTGAATGTGTATTGTTTTGTCTTCACAGATGGGTATAGTTCCTGATACCTCCTCAAGCTACTGTCTCCATTGGATTTGGTCCTTTGTATTTTCCTTTACAGGTTTAGCCTCCTCAAATTTGGGTTTTTCTCGTAAGGGACAGAAAGAAGGTGACACTTATAGGGTAAGGGTTCTGTTCTTTGTAATTTCAGATCTCCCTCCCCGCTGTCCCCTTCCTTTCCCACGACGGCTGAGCTGTCTCGGTTGTCTGTATCATTGCATTCGGACTCTGGGGTAGTTCAGAAGGGGCGGGTATTGGACTCTCAGCACAGCCCCGAAGAAGACGGAAAGCAGAGCCTGATACGACCGCTGCAGCATCGCCAACATTCCGCGGTGAACGTTTCTCCCTCTGCCAGTCCTTTAAAGCTTTCTGCAATGCCTTGGGGTCTGTAAAGATCATGGATCTCCCCTGCCTGTTAATGCAGAGCTTTGCCAGATAGAGCATTGCATAATCAGCACCCATTTTCTGGCTTCCTGCACCAGTGCCGTGAAATCCGGATACAAGGACAGCACAGAACCCTCGTACTGCAATGGCTGGCTTTCCCTGGCTATTCGCAGAGCTACGTCGGGGTCACGATAATTGAGCAGTTTGGCAATTATGGGGCGGGGGAGCCCCGGTTTAGGTCGTGGGTCCAGCGAGCGATGGGCTCTCTCTACCACAAACATAGCTGAAAAAGCTGTGTCTCCAAGCAATTTCTTCAGTAGGCCCTCGACGAATAGTTCCATGTTGTCAGTCTGCGTGGTCTCGGAAGGCCCGTGATGCGGAGGTTGCATCGACATGAGCGTGCCTCCAAATCCTCAGTTTTGTCAGCACAGGGATGAGGCCTCGGGTACAAAGCACCGCAAAGCAGCCCACCGCACCAGGGCCACCACATCCAAAGCACCTGCGTGAAGATTCGCCAATGTATACAGTACCGGGCACCTGCGGGAGTAGTAATCCAAATGCGAGCAGCAGGAGTAGGCCCACTCTAGGGGCCGCGGGCCAGACTACTAGGGCGGACGCAAACCAAGAGACCCAGCGTCAGCGACACACTTTGCGCCGAAAATGCTCAATGATGTAGGCAGAAGGGGAAGAAAACCACAACTCTAGGTGGCGAGTATAGTGACTAAAGTTCTAGGAGCGAATGCCCATAGCCCTGTTCCAAGTACCACTGCCGAAGCCGCCGAAATAGAGGTCTCCGGCCCGTTCCGCCCTGTGAACGACAGATAGGCCCCACTTTCATGCACACCCCATCAGCAACTCCCACGGGAAGATCACCAGCAAGCCGAGAGTGTACTCCAGACCACCTCAATGGGGAAGGATAATTGCGGCCGTGGCTCCCCAGGGACCGCAAATAGTCAGCTCAGGCTCAATGGGGGCGAAAGCAGCAACAGTCCGGGAGAACGCGCTCCCCCAATGCAGCTCACCTCAATGGGCAGACCTGCCAGTCACTCCTAGGCTCTAGAGGAGGACCGCAACCAGACAATCAGCGCAGACAAAAGAGAGGTCCCCACAGACAGCGCTCCTCTTCAGATCCATGAGTAGTAGCGTGGAGAGCTATACACTTCTCAAGCAGCCGCGGAGACAGCAGCACCAGTCGCCACATCGGGGGGAAGCATCAGCAGCCCCACACATCTCCGCGAGGTGAGCTTCACACGGGGGGGAGAAGTGGTGGGAAGACCCGATGATCAGAGCCCCCAACAACGCTGTTCCACGCCCCCCCCCAGCAGTCGCCACAGCTCACCGCACCTCTTGACCTCACTAAAGCGAACTCCGCCGTCAGCAGCGTAGACAGGGCCCGCGGCGGCGGGGTCCCTGTCACCAGCCGTAGGGTACGTCAAAATTTAAGCAGCGGCTTCTGGAGGCCTGGTCCCCGCTTCGGCCGCCACCTGCAGCTCTCAGTTCACCGGGCAGCACACCAGGGCCAAGTGCAAGATATCGTGCCCCCAGCAGCACCACTCTCTCGGACTCCGCAGAACGAGGCAATCATATAGCAACTCTACAGGATAAGTGCAGGATCGTATATTGGGACGGAGGAGCTCCTGGCTCAGGCGGCAGTCACGGTTGCTGGCTAGCTCCGCCCCCCCAAGGAGCAAAGGTGATTATCATCAATTCAGCCGCTAAGGAAACACTCAATACCTGTGTGTCTGTTGTAGAGCCGGTGTCTGTTCCGACAGAAGACGAAGCATCCAGCGGAGGTTCTAAGAATGCCGTCATCAAAATAGGAATATGCTGAGGACACTGTAATACGTGGGCCTTTAAGGGGTCGAGTAGTACATCTACGTCCAGTGGACCAACAGATTGAAGAGTCATACACATTTCCCACACGCATTCGTATACGCAGACAGGCAGCACAGCACAGGCAAGATGCAGTCAACCCAGACTGGTCTAAACGATAGAAATCAATGCTCGCTTAGTTCCCAAAGCCGAGCTGTGTCCAAATGGAGTACCATGCATTCACAACAACGTCACACCAGGAGTTCTTTTTCCATCTCTTTGGAAACTGGGCCGTCCATTGCGTAGCAGGAAAATTGAAACCAGGATACCCACTACAAGTAGTAGGACCAGCGGAAGCACCCCAAAAACCGCTTTCCAATACGGAGTGTACAAATGCTGGAATAACTCAGAAGATTGTCTGAAAGGTGCTCAGAAGTCCAGAAATATGCTCTTAAATAAGTGCACGATCGCCCTCGTATCAGACATGGTAAAGATACGATGAACCATTTCTCCGAAATGGAGCGGGAAGTTTGCTCAGACTAGCGCCTGTATCTCAGATGAAGACTTGGCAACCTAGAGATCAAAAGTCTCTCGGGCTGAGGTTAAGGCTACATCCTTTTATAAAAGCATGGCTTTGAGTCTGCTTAGAGAATCAAACCATAAAAAGGGAACATCTAATAAAGGCCATAGCGTCGCCTACTTAATTGGGTGGGAGGGTAAAAACAATACTTGCATACAACAAGCAACCCTGGAACTTACTGTGACCAGATATGCATTGCCTGCTACCATCCCACAACAATCTTGATCATTCAATATCAAATAACTCCCGTTCGAGAGCAGTTTGAACACCGGATGAATCACAACAGCTGGCGATCCTTTCAAGTCACATGATAGGTTTGCAACCAAAGCATTACAGGCTCCGTAAAGTAACATATCCTGACAAATTAGAGACCAGCTTAAAGAACTCTCACAGCTTTAACCGCTAAGAAAACTTCAGTGTCCCCATTCCTGCATCTAAACTGTACGGCAAATCCCAAGACTCATGTATGTATCCCTGTCACAGTGCTTTATACCTGCCTACCTGGTGATCTGCAGACAGTATTACATTGGAATGTTGTGACTGGCAATGTGATATATCCATGAATTAACCATTCTGTGGAAGGTGACTCCGCCACGGTAAAAGGTGATTGGTTCAAGTTTTCAATGTGCAACATGGTATATTTTGCATCTCTTCGTGCCATTGTTGTCTGTCTTTCTGTTAGATTGTATGCAGAAACCTGTACTGTTGATATTCCGCCAGGGGACTTGACCAGAGCGCAAGGAGTGTAGCATCTAGCTCAATAATAGAATAGATTGCAATTGCGATTGTTCATGTTGTAATATAGACAAATCCTGTTGCATTGTATCTACAGCAGAAGACACAATGTTGTCCAGTGAATAAATCCTGGATGATAGTGTGGTCATAACATTGTCAACCACTGCCAAAGCCTTTTCTATGTTAATCTCTCAGCAGCCTTCTGCTGGGAGATTTTCCATACCTTGTTGTAAATAATATAAAGGAAGCACTTTTGATGTGGTTTCTGGGTACCTAACAAAAATTCCATAAGATCCACGTCATCTGAAAGAAAGGACTAGTGCTGTTTCACCTGGGACAGTGTTGAGGTTTTTAGCCATTCTAGGCATAACTTCCCAACACTGTAAGATGTCAACACCCCTGTGTGTTCTGTTTGTATGCAGTGCTGATCAGGCGTATGGATACTAAATCCTTCGGTGGTACCCTTTAATCTTGACTGACACCTATTTGTGCCGATAGGCCAAACCAGCCGTGCCTTCCCATTGGGTTAAGATGAATTGTAAGAACCATTGTGTAGTATGGCATACAGTGTATCCTCACTATGTTGTGTGTAATTCTGCCAACCCTCAAAGTGTGTAAGCAAGGGAATTGGAGGTGTGTTCAAGTCCTTGATCTTGGCTAACCCGAAACAGGAAGTCTGTTGCACTGTGTTGTTAGGAATGATAGTCTGATGTGGTATGAGGCATGCTCTAAATAGGGAACTTGCCAATCTTTATTCCCCCAGACAGATTTTCGGTCTATAGTGTCCCTTCAAAAGTCGAAACCCTGTAAAGACAGTTGTGAAATAAAAAAAGCAAAGTATATCAGCTTTTTGTTGGTGAGCATATTTTTTTTGCAGGTGTAGGTGCAACCTTATGGTAATAAGAGGTCGGGTCTGAAGTGTTAAACTCAGAAAAATAAGCAAACGTCTGTGCAAATGTTTTTAAACTACCTTTTGGTGGTGTAGGGCAATGTTCCCATTGATGATAAGAGAAGACATTATGTAGGATACTTGCTTTGTGCAGGAAAGGGTGACCATAGTGTTGGTAACAAAACATGGTATCAAAGTTAGATGAATTATCATACAATTCATCATGTGAAAATGCAGCTGATTGTTCAAAATAAAACTCCTTAGCATATACAGTTTCAAAGTCCTAATCATCAGAGAAAGTACTGAAGGTAACATCACTTAAAGATATTTTAAATAAGTGTGGTATTTTAAAAGTTCAGTTGGACCATACACATCATATGAAACTCTGTTCCTAACTATTCCTTCAGGAACCGGAACGGCTGTAATGTTCTCTAACGACAGGTCTCTGTTCACGGTGTAATGATGTATGCGGTTTTGGGACAAAGTTCACATGTTGTACTGCGGAGCGTTCTGGGAGGTACTATTCATTCAAGAGCAGGGAAAAGACAGTCACTACACATATCCATAGGACTAGGAACATTAGACAATTTGGAATCCAGAGCTGTAGCCAGGGAGAAACAAAGCGAGTCGTTTTCAGCCAAAGGAAGAAGTCACAAATTTGTTGTTTGTGGAAAACAGGCGGTGGTGGTAACTTGGGTTCACTTGGATCCAATGAGAAAGTATCAAATTCAATGAAGTAGCCAGTTGCAGTTCGACCTATCTTTGGTAGCTCAGCAGGTTTTGTAGAACTGGCAGATGATTTGTTTCGAGACATATTCACATAGATGTTGGTATTAGTCCGAATTGAGATCTACGTTTCATTTGTGTTTTGTTGTTGTTCCATTTCAACAGGTATGAGTTCCATTCCATTGTTGGTAACTCCCTCACCTCATAGAGTACAATCTTCAAAGGTTTTTTATCTTTCTGTCTGAACTTACTGTATGGTAGCGAGAGGAGATTGGTACCTACCAAGGAGCCCACACTGCCTACTATTGAATATCGGCCACATAGTGTGGTTTGATCAAATCAGCTGAGAGTAATCTCTTTTCTTTCTTGCCAGCAAGAGGCAGAAGAAGTACTGTTTTTGTTCCTTCGACAGCCAGGACAGGTACAGACGGTCTATGATGGCTCATATTATTTTTTGGCCACAATCTTTTCCTTGACCAGGGTCCCCAATATTCGGGACCCAGGCAGGTGTTGCCGGAACAGCTTTCACTTCCACTGAGGTGGCGCATTTTACTTGGACGTTGCTTTGTAATGCCCGGAATTCATTTAGTTCCAGTAAAACAAGCAAACGATCATTGATATCAAATGGTTTTTCATCCGCCACAAGGTTGGAGACCCAGATTCTAGTCCTGAACAGGACTTCATATGGAGTATGGCCCCCCAGGGAACTTCTTGGCATGTTATTAAGTGCCCTCTGGACCCCATGTAGGTGATTGATTCGACTGCCACCCAAGCCTAATACCCCTGCTGTTAAGGATTGCTTTAAGCCCTGTTTTTTCCTCTCCGCAATCCAATTTCCTTCGGTTTGATATGTGGAGGAGTACCGCAATAAAACACCCAAACTTCCAATGGCTTCGAGAACTAAACACAGACCGTGGTCAGAATGTAATGTGCCAATTTGTATGGCCCTATGAAGACTCACAAATCCTTTATAACAGTTCGGATGTCAGCCGAGCACTAGGGTCAGTGCATCTACTGCCACCAAGATATACTTGTAAGCCTCGTCATATTGTACGAGGCCGCAGTGGTCCAGATAGACAAATGCGAGAGGTCTGTCTGAAATCAGTAGTGGTGTTTGCAGTGGACGTGTAACAGGGAATCTTTCATTTGCTGACAGATGTCGCACTTAATGACAAAGCCCTTGGTCTGTTTTGTGAGACCTGGCAACCAATAATGCAGTTTCACCAGTGAAATACTTGCAGAAATACCTGTGTGTGCTGAGCCCAGACTCTTGGTGTAGCTAGGATTAATCCTAATCTGCAAACCATGTTTGGTAGTACTCTATCCCCCACTCCTGGAATATCAGGATACGGAATGTTTTGCACCTCTAACTTGTTGGAGTAGTTGCGCTGAAAACCTTTTGACATGGCTGAGCTGTTGTTGCGCGTATCGTTCACAACTATCATTATCTCTCCATCTATTCTTGTACTAGAACGAGTGATTGCGGCAGCAGTTCTCACTGTCGCCTTGGCAGCTTCATCAACCAGTGAATTCCCTTCATCATCCACGCCAACACCCTGATGACTCAATGTGTGATTTACATGAGCCCTTGGCAAGCCTTTTCTCAGCTTTGCGGTTTGTTCCCACAGCAACTTCTGCTTATTTGTGCACCTTTGTAATCTCTAAACTCATTCTGTCCCCAATAGTGAAGATATTTACTGTATGACTGGATACAGTAAAACGAATCACACACAAAGAGTGTGGGGAATTCCTGATCCGTATTTTGTAGTGCCAGTATCAGCTGTGCCTTGCAATCCCGTAGTGACTGCGTCTGTGTTTTGTTAGGACAGAACTTGCCATCCAGCATATGTCCTTTCACAATCACACATGCTGCGCTTTATTGCTGTTTATTTCCTACGGCAGGCAGGGCAGACCAGTCAGCATAAATGATGTATTCCTACTGATCTAGAGGCATTACTTTATTCAGGAGAGGATATTCATGTTCATACTGCAGGAATGTTCATGTTTTTAATATAGAGTCATATTTGTAGTCTACATCTGTTGCAGTGAGAAAATTAGCCCATTGTATCCATCGTAGATGCAGTGCTTCTGCATTTGGAACAGTTGCTTTGGTAACAGCCTCTAAAGTTGGTACTTGAGTTACGACAATTATGCGTCTCCCCTGTGCTCGTTAGTGCTCTTTCTCTCATTACATAAGTCTGTACTGCTGTCAGTATTTTTTCTGTGGTTGTAAAATGCATCTTAGCATTTGTGTACAAATGAGATTTGTATGTAATGGGTACAGTTTCACTTTCATTGAAGGTTAGGTAAGTGTACCACGATTGACCCGCGACTACACGGACCACAACATTTGTAGTGTTTACTTGTGTGTGTAAGTGTTTGGAAGCTATTATGTCAGCTTGTACGGGATGGAGACTTTGTGTGTTCCTGTGTCCAACGTTGAACTGAAAAATCAGGTCTGATTAGGTTGTACAAAGGTTTTCCTTTTCTGAAAAATTTAGGAATCCTAAAATGGATTATAACCTTTTCAGAGTCTTTGGAGGTTGGAGCAGTGCACGTTTTTATATAAAATGTAGTTGCCAGGCTTTTCCCTTCACTTGATAGCTCCTATCTCAAAAAGAAAACATTGAGGTGGGCAATGTCCGATTCTTTAAAGTTACATTTGTAGCCCATAGTGGCGGATCCCAAAATTATGTTGTTCACCCTGTGCAAGTGATCCAATAACTCACCATCCGTCAGATATATTTCATCTACATAGGACAATGCCTCCTCATCACAATATTGAAGTAACTCTGCTACTCATGCTGAGAACAACTCCGGGCTATTCTTATACCCTTGGGGTAGTCTACAGAATTGGCATTAACAGACAAGCGCTAAAAATGCTGTCAAATATCTGCTTTTAAGTGCTATATTTTGGCAAAAGAATCCATTTGAGATATCTAGTGTTGTTGTGTATTCCTTCCACACAGTGTAATTCATTAATGCAGCACTGGGTCCATATTGTACTGCAAATGTTAGCCTGTAGTCTAAAACTAGACAGTATGAATTGGCGGGTTTTATCACAGGAAACAAAAGATTATTCATGAAAGAGGTACAATTTTCAATAACACCTTAGTATTCAAGTTAATCTGAGATCTCCCTGACAATTTTCTCTTTGTCATGTTTTATTGAGTACTGTCTCGGTGGTGTAGTTTTTAATGGGATTTCGTGGTGAGGTGACTCAGCATCCCACCCTACATGATTGAGGTAAAGTACGGGAGCTAGTGCTAAAGTCCACTTCTGCAAGTATGTATGTTTGAGTGACTCTGGAACGAGGAGGGAGAAGGCTGGTAATAGTACGTCTTTCCCTTTCGGGCAGTCCATAACGAACTCTGGCAGCCAATCTCGATCAGCCTAAAGGATATTATATCCATAAATCAGGTTCTCCCAAAAGAGACCTTTCAGTTTCCTGGGTATGTTCTACTCCATTTGGAGCGTTATTTCATATCAAAAACGTGGGACACTTAGCCTTGTATCAGGTGTTTCCACTGGGATATGTTCATTCAACGCTGCTATCACCAGAAATTCCATCCGGTTCTGTTGAGCTATTGTTACTTCTGCTGGGTTGTCTAGCATAATTAGAGCCCATTCCCCATTCAATAGTTGGGTCTTCAGTAGCATGGGCATTTCTTATTTTAAGGCAAGGCAGCTTCTTCTTTTTAAATTGAGGTTTAGTTTTGGGTTTATCTACTTGTTTGAAAATGTAGTCTGAAGTGCGATTTTTGTCTCTTGGCTTGCCTAGCTCTTTTCATCTGCATTATGACCGTCCTTCCGTCTCAGAGTTTTTGAATGAACCCTGAAAGGAACAAAAGGAACGTGTATCAGTATCCTGCTACTGGTCAAGTTTCTAAATATTTTTTCGGTTTCTAAGATTATATCGTTTCTCAGAGGGCTCCCGTTGAGGAGACCCCCCGTGATCGTGATGCATTCTGATGAATATTTTTAGCTTATTTGTTATCCTATTTAGTTTTAGAAGAATCCGGTGCTTGCTTTGAGTAGTCCTTTTCAGGACTGCTGGTTATTTGTGGTTTACCAGGTCTAGCCCCCAAGTTATCTCTACCCAGCAAACCATATGTTTTTTTTTATAACATTAGGTACTTCTTGCTCCTGTTGTGAGAAGTGACTTCCCTCATGCGTTGGCGCATAGCCACCGCTGCTGCCTCCCCTTTTATGTTAGCTAACATAATTCTAAATACCTGGGCAAAATCTCCTATCAATTTCATCCCTAAGTCCAGTACTGGTTCTGCCCCGTTTCTCATTCTGTATTTGTTTCAATATTTCTGGTATGACTGCTATTGAGGGGGTACCATGAGTTGTGGTATGAAGGGCAGCGAATACTGTACCCCAAGTGATACAATCCTCTTCTATCTGGAGCTATCCCCATTGTCAAGCAAATTATCAGTGTTGGAAAATTAGGCAGTTTTGGAAAATGAGGCAGTATCTGTGAGGCCTGCACAAATAACATGTCTGCATTTGTCCTTCACTGGGAACCAAACACCCCATTGTAGCGCTTGACTCTCAGAGGATAGCATTGCAGAGCAGTCTAAGGCTTACTCAAGGAAGGTGGTGTGGGCTAGTAATTGCCATTTACTAGTGCACAGTAATAACACTCAATAATTGATTTTCCAGCCTGGCCTTTGCTTTATAAAAAGAAGAGTGCATTCATTACACACACATACTACTCAATACTATGCAGCAATTTACAATTGTACATAAGCTGTTGGAATTACTTTGTGACATTGCATTACATTACCTCCCCTCCCACACGGGGGTTGGGGCTTAGTACCACCACTTCCTTGTATGCACGTCATCTTGCCCCCTAATGCAGTGGGTTGACCATAACTTGGAGTGAGGGCCCTGCTCACTGGCATCACCCCAGTGGTGACCTACCCCAGTATCTCAACAAGCATTTGAAATGGGAACACCTGCCATGGTGACACATAAACCTGACTGAGCATCTCATACTGACCATACAATATACTCCTCTACATCTTAGTGGAGATAGTCTGGTTTGTTCTTCACCTAATACAGTAGCAAAAATACATGTTTAGGCATCACTTAGAATGACAGTACTGATCATATCTGATAACAATTATAATGCATTGCAATTAAAGCCCCTAAAAGGCTTCACAATGATAATCACAGGATTAGGCATATACAGCCAGATACCCTAGCAGGAATGTCCAGCAACATAACCCCAGTTTGTTTATCCTTTCACATTACACATGTGATTTCCAGTCCCCAAAAAGACACACATCGAGGGGTGTGGCCAATTGCTGACGGGAATGGCGCAGGGTAGTCGAGCTCCACTGCACTACTCCCGAAAACATCCATTCAGCTCTATCCGCAATGGTCAAAACTCGCTCCTTAGGGGACGGAGACACCTCCCAGTGTGTGGACTACTAGCGGACAGAGTTTGGGCTATTTCGAAGAAGGCTGAACGTAACGACATCCAGCCCCGGCTCCTATTGGTGTGGCAGAGCTGCAGAAGAGTGTAGCTGTCCAGCGCAGACTCTGAACACAAGGCCGCCGTTGAGGCCTGGTCAACAAGTGAGCACGGGTGAAGCGGTGGAATCCTAGAATGTGCGGTGCGAACGCCTCCCGTGTTCCCGACCGAGGTGAAGGTGGCGAGGGGTGAGTGAGGCCTGAGCACAAGCCGAGTCAACTCCCAGCTTTCTATCATAGGGCACTGAGATATTGGCACTGGGTTCACCGAGGTCCTCCCTCGCTGCGGCTGACCGTCCTCGAGAGACCTGCGGAGGGCACCATATTGATCGGAAGAACTGCTTAGCCACAGAACACCAATGGGTTAGATAATGTGACGAACGTGGGATCAAGCGGACAGTCAGGAGAGTAGAATCCCGCCTAGAGGAATCTGAGGCCTAGATGAAGCGACAGGGCTCGATTGGCAGCCCAGACTGAGGTGGAACCCCCCCAGTCTGGGTATAACAGGGTATCCTGAGAACTTTTGGGCCCTCCGTGTAGCTGGGAGTGGAAACAAGCGGGTGGACATACACGACCCACGAGGCGGTGTGGATTTAGAAGTGGGCCTTGGGAACGCTGGCGAGGCGGGGGGGGGCGCCTCTCAGCCGTGGCCCAAGCAGTAGCTCCTGTCTGTCCCGGCCAGAATTATTTTCAAGTCGTTGCCACATCTTCCAGGGGGTGACCACATCCTATCCTGAACATACGACACAGGCCTGTGGCCCCCAGCGCTTACCTGGCACCTACTCTGTATCCATCACACCTCCTCCGGGCAGCGTTGGTTATGAAATTGGACCAACAGTTGGGGCTGCACCCGCCAAACCTGACAGGCCGGGTGGAGGACTTCACAGCAGGCCTCGGTGAGTAGTGGGTGCGTCTGGATCCCTCCTGAGGCCCTCAGTGGGAGACAACATGGTGACTGGTCGCAGTGGTCATACAGCGACTCAGGATAAAGTAGAAAAATGTGCGTGGCAGAAACAAGAGTGAAGACCCCGGAACGGCTGTAGCCCACAAGGACATGGCCGAGCCCACAAACAAAGACTTCCTTGCAGCTATTACCGCAGTGCGTACCTCCCTAGAGACTCAGATCGACACAATCGCCACTGAGGTTACCCTGATAAGGGAAGACATGAGACGGATTGCAGAGCGTGTGGCAAGGTTGAGGCTACTACAGCATACCTGGGGACTGACACCACCCTCTTAAAAAAGCAAGTTTCAGAATTGCGCATCTCTCATGACGCCATGGCCCGCCATGGCCCTACAACTTGATGATTATGAAGGTAGGATGAGGCGTAATAACGTCCGCATTCTTGGAATTCCAGAGCCGGCGGAGGGGCAAACAGCAGACCTCTTCGTAGAGGAACTCATCTTGAAGCAACTTCAACCACGTGGCCGATCCAACTGCTTCTTCAATGAGCAAGCCCATCCGGTGCCCGGTGTAAAGCCAAAACCGGGGTCTTCCCCCGACCACTATTGGCTCGAGTATTTAACTATCAGAACTGAGATGTGATCCTCCAGACTGCCCCGGCAGCCCCCCTTTAACAATCGAAAACAGCTGGGTCACATTTTTTTCGGATTTTACATTGAGGGTCCAAAAGCAGAGGCGTAACTTCTTGGAGGTGAAGCGAGCCCTTAGAGATCGGGGGATCAAATATGTCAGGATATTTCCAGCTAAACTCTGGGTGGAATCTGAGGGTAAACTGTGGTTCTTAACAAGGCCGGAGGAAGCCTGAGACTCGCTTGAGGGGTGGCGAACAGTTGGCAAGAAACAGGTCAAGTCTCCACCGGCAACAACCGGACTGGGCGACTGGAGACAACAGCGGCGCTCTCCTCCGCACTCGGACTCAGACTCTCAGGGACCAGTGGGGTGATTATGAATACAGTTTGTGATGGTAGATTGAATGATGACCCGCTGGTTCTCACTGCCTAAATGAACACTTTTGTGGCTTTAATGGTATTAAATTAATCATTTGGGCCTACATGGAGCCCCTGAATGCTACGTGATTTTGAGTTTTTGATAGTATGGTTTCTATAGGTTTAGTCTTATATAATGCAATCCGTACCCCTATAACAATATACTGCATATTTTTTCCAAATAATTTAGAGGCCGGGCGGACTCTTGGTGTTGAATTGAATGGTATTATGGGAGTGGGGTTGCTCACGCTCCCTTTGTTGATGAGGGTGGGCGACAGGCACTCTGCAAGTTGGGGGGGAGGTGGGCGGTTTCAGGCTCACTATGCAAGGAGGCAGGGTGGGGGGGTTCCAGGTTTGGTAGGGAGGGGGGGCTTGTTTTTCATGCTTCTTTTGTTTTTTACATTGGTTCATCATATCCATTGGCATATTGGTATCATGCAAGTCCCTACACTTTGCACTATAGGTGGGCACTGTGGAAGCTGCCCTGAACGCATTGCTGCCCTGGGCCGTGCCTGGTGGTGGGGTCTTCTGCGATCGCTCCTGGGTGGGTTCATCTGAATATATGATTATTTCACTGCAAGTGTTTGATGGCACCTAACACACGACTGAGTCACCACTTGGAATGTGAATGGACTGGGGAACATAATCAAACGGGGAATTGTTCTACAATATGTTAAAAGGCAAGAACTTGATTTGGTAATGTTGCAAGAGACCCATTTGGTCGGGAATACATGCATGGCCTTGAACAGAAAAGGGTAAACAATGGTGGTACATTCGGGGTTCTCATTGGGATGCAGGGGAGTGGGGGTCTTTCTCCGAAGGGGATGCCCATTCATCACGAATAATACATGGACCGACACTCTTGGTAGGTTTTCAGCCATTACAGGCACATGGGACAGGCGTACCTTGAATATAAGCTTGGTCTATGCCCCCCAGGACTACAACAATTGACACTACGAGATGCAGGGAAGCTAATAATGGAACTACCCATGGGGACATTAGTACTGGGAGGAGATCTCAATTTAACTATGGACGGCGCTGGGGACCGTCTCCCACCCAGAGATGACCCTGCAAGAGGCTTGCAGCTTCAAGAGTTTGCCAACGCCTTGGGTATGGTAAATGTATGGAAGTGGCTGAACCCCACACACTCCCACTACACCTTTCAATCGGGAGCCCACTGAAGGCAATCCCGCATTGACTATATGTTCACCCACGCCCAGGACATTCACAATTTCAATGAGGCCCGCTGCTTGGCACAAGGGATCTCTGATCACTCACCCCCCTTTTTTTTTTCTCGGTGTTTGGTCATGCACGGTCCAGGCAACCTGGCTCTAGCAAGATACAGCCATCGGCACTCAATACCTCACATTAGGGAGACCCTCTTGCAGGACACTGACTAATATTTCGAAGAGAATGTGGGATCGGTAACCTCGGTAGTAATGCTCTGGGGGCGCTTGGAGCGGTAATTAAAGGCAGGGCACTATCCTTGACAGTGGGACACCAAACCGAGCGCTCCCGCAGGGTGACTGAAACAAAAACAGAGATACTAGACCTGGAGGCAACCCTCTCACAGGCCCCTGACCCAGAGACACAGCACACTATTAAAATCAAGCGACAAGATTACAGACAATTCCTATTGGAGGAAGCCACGATGCGCTCCTTGTCTACCAGTCATCTAATCTAAGAACAGGGCGAGCGTACAGGCAAGCTCCTGGCACGGTTGGAGCGTGAAGAGCAGGCGACACGATGGGTCCAAGATATAGCTGGCCCTGAAGGGGAGCTCATTACTGATCCTCAACATATCGCAAATATGTTTGCCTCTTATTATGAAGGCGTCTATAGGGATCCGATGCTTCTCAGGCCTCGCTGTTGGCTGATCTACTTGCCACAATTAATATGGCTTGCCTTTCCCCGTAGGACAGGGAAGCCTTGGAGGCAGACATTACCATGACGGAGATTCAAAAAGCCATAATGGAGGTGCGTTCAGGTAAAGCAATAGGCCCTAATGGACTCCCCACTGAACTCTTCAAACCCATGTCTGCAAAATTAGCGCCACATCTGCTGGGCCTATATAACGAATGCTACCAGACCGTGCTCCTTCCTGCAGATATTCGTACTGCAGCTATAGTGGTCGTTCATAAGCCCAACAAACCAGCGGAAGAATGCAAATCATACCGCCCAGTAAAAGCTAAAATCCTCGCCAAGCTCCTGGCTAATCGACTCCTCCCTTATATCACCGAGGTAATTCATCCGGACCAATTCGGCTTCATGGCGGGTAGGAATACAGCCAGGAACCAACGGGGGGTACACAAGGCCCTGGGGAGAATAGACACTATAGAAGAGGAAGCAATCCTGTTGTCCCTTGATGCCACCATGGCATTTGATACTATTGAGTGGGACTTCCTCTTTGCTGTGTTGAGTCGCGTAAGATTCGGCCCATGACTGATTGGCTGGATTACACTACTATATACACAGCCCACTGCATATATCACTGTCAACAATCATCGCTCCGGCACTTTTCACTTCCATTGGGGCACAAGACAAGGCTGCCCGCTGTCCCCACTCCTCTTTGCCCTGGTATTGGAGCCGCTCGCAGTTCGCGGTTGCGAGGATTCAAATGGACACATGATCACGAAGATCGAATCTCCCTATACGCGGATGATATCCTACTCTACCTAACCTCTCCAGCACGTTCGCTGAGGAGAGTACTTCATATTTTCCATATTTTTGGTGCGCATTTGAGGTATCGGATAAATTGGTCCAAAGCCCAGATGTACGTATTGAGGGGCGAGCCCCCACCTAACCCGAGGGGATACGAGATCCCAGTGTCCACTCACGGCTTTCGATACTTGGGTGTATTTATAGCCACAGATGCTCAGATCTTTTTTGAGCGGAATCTAGTGGTGCCCCTTCAATGTTTAAAGTCAGACGCTCGCCACTGGCGTACTTTTAACATTACTCTTTTGGGACATGCGTCCCTATTTAAGATGCTAGCGCTCCCTCGTTTTCTCTATGCTCTCCAGAACACTCCATACCCAATCCCGGACTCTTACTTTGGCCAAAACGATAGTGTGTTGCGTGGGTTACTTTAGGAGAATCATCCGCCTCGAATTGCTATGAATAAAATTACTATGGGATGGTACGACGGAGGGATAGGTTTACTGATCTTCGGTTGTACTACCAGGCATTCCACTTAACGGCAATGAACAGCTGGGTGTTTAGCCCACATGACGATCCCAACTTCGATACCGACCATTGGCTCATGGGACGAGGGGGTTATAATCGGGCGCTATATACCAATCCCCGCAAACTCCACTTGACAGGTCTCACGGCTCGTACATTTGAAGTGTGGCACAGAACTCCGAGGAAACTTGGGTGGCATAATCGGCTAATGAAAGCTATGCCGTTATGGGAACCGGACATCCTGGGCCGCCTCAGTAAATGCCCCGGGTTCGATAAGTGGGACACTATCGGAATCTCCACCGTAGGGGACATATAGGTCAAGGGGAAACTGGCCGCATTCTCCAACCTCCAGACTAAATACCAACTAGAGCCCTCAGAGACGTTTCAATATCTTCAAATCAGACATGCCATCTCCACGGTCTTACCTAGGGGGACTCCTCTCCCTGATTCCTCCCCATTGGAAGATTGGGTAATATTAGATCCAATGGATCACAAGGCTAACTCCCTAACATATAAAAAATTGGTAAATAATCGCACTGACCCCATGCATAAGATACATAATAACTGGGAATATGATCTGGGGGCTATAGAATGCTAAGATTGGGGAGATGCTCTTGCCTCTCCCGGAGAGGTAGCAATCCCCATGCTATTCCACCCTATACAACTCAAAGTACTCCACCGGGTATATTTTGATTCTAAGTTATTGTTCCGACTTAGGAGACGACCGGATCCGCTTTGTCTTAGATACTGCAACGAAGTTGGCACTTTTATGTACACGTAAACAACATTATTGGGAAAAGGTGACATGCCAAACTGTATGAGACCGTTGCTAAACACTGTGAACCTGAACTTAAGCTCTGTGCCACAGATTCCGCCCCACCGGAATCTATTCTATCCGCCTTTGCAGTGGTGTCCAAAAGGATAGATCAACTATTGACCGTAACCACCAAGGGAACAACTGCTCAACACCCTCGTTGGTTTGATCACGCCTGTTCTTCTGCAAACCGTAAACTAAAAGCTGCCCTTAAAAATAAGCCGAGAGACTCTGCACTTATTAAGGCCCTTCGAGCAGATTACAAAAATGCACTTGCTTCACGCTAAAAATCTATAAAAACTAAAACATGGGAATCTTTGCTCGACCCCTCAACTTTGGGCAACAGCTCAAAGTTCTGGAATATAATCAATAAACCACTTTTTGACGACCCGAATGCTGAAAGTCTCGGCACAGTCATACCAGAGAATGACTGGATTACCCACTTTGGATCTATCTTTAAGAGCGATGCTCCACAGTCACTAAAACCACTTCATCTCCCTGAAAGCAGTCCCCTACATTTTTCAACTAAAGAAATCGAATTAGGGATACTTGGTCTCTCTAGCAACAAAGCCCCGGGCCCTGACGGTCTTCCACCTGACTTATTCAAATCTAACATCATTTTATGGGCACCAATTCTTACATCTGTTATCAATGCCGGGGTTGAAGTGGGGGCTCCTAAGTCCTGGGGAGCATCTACTATCATCCCTGTATATAAAAAGGGCGACAGAACAAAAGCAGCTTGCTATAGACCAATCTCCCTGATAAACTCTGTTGCTAAGGTAGTGGGAGGGGTACTTCTAAACCGGCTGAACGCTTGGGCCAAACAAAACAATATAATGACCCCTGCACAGTATGGATTCAGACCAGGACATGCAACAACTACACAGTGTCTGAATTTATATTTAATAAGTGGTAAATACACCCAAGCAAGAGATGGAACCTTGTACATGGCCTTTATGGACCTTTCTTCGGCCTTTGACTGTGTTGATAGGAGCAAACTATGGGAAATCTTGCAAAACATGGGCGTCGAAAATAATTTGATCAACTTTCTGGCCGACCTACACAATGACAACCGTGCAAATGTATGCTACACAAAAGACCTGAAAGTAACGAGAGACTTTAATATCAATTGGGGAGTCAGGCAGGGCTGTATTTTAGCACCTTTTCTTTTTAATTTATATATAAACGGACTCGAAGATCACTTGGTAAAAACTGACACGGATTATCCTCGTATTGGGAAAACAGGGGTGCCGGTCCTGCTATACGCGGACGACGCCGTTCTGTTATCCAGAACCGCACTCGGACTTCAAAAGTTATTGGATTCTTTCTTCCAATTCATGTCCTCACGTGGTCTGAATATCAATAATTCCAAATCTTTTGTTATGACGGTCGGATTAACTCCCAAAAAACGATACCCCTTCTCAGTCAACGGGGAAAACATACCGCTAACAAAAACATTTTCCTATTTAGGAGTATTATTTGACCACAAACTTTCATGGAGCCCTGCCATAACCAAAAAGAAAGGCGAAGTATTAAGGACCAACACTGGAATAATGGATTTCGCACGCAAATTGGGTAATAGTCCAGTGTCCGCCATAATGAAATTATACCAGGCAAAAAGCGTTGCGGTGGCATGCTACGGAAGTGAGCTGTGGGGCTTCTTACCAGCAGATGCTCTGGTGACTCTTGAAAATAACTTCCTGAAACAGGTCTTGAGTTTACCAAAAAGTACCACTAATTTCTCTGTACATGAGGAACTGGGCACACCGTACCTAGGAGACAAAATCGCTGCAAACCCTCTGCTCTGCTGGTTAAACTGTTGGTGCAATGTATCTATACCACTGACTCATAACATCCTCGTTGAAGCCCTCACTTGGGAAGGACAACTCAAAATACCCTGGATGAAATATATTAGAAACTGTTGTAAAGATCTGGGCAGATTGGACCTTTACCTAACACCCCAGCACACCACCAAGAAAGATGTTAATTTTGTAAAAAACACTTTCATGCTAAAACGACAATTTGACAGGGAAGAAACTGAGTTAAAGAAGTCCAGCGTAAGGAGTCACACACTAACAAAGACTTGTGTGTTCTCCGAACCATATCTATCATGGAATATATCTAGACATGAGCGCTTTCTGTTGAGCAGATTCCGATTTGGTCTTTACCATTTGCTCTTAGCTGTGCCGAGTGGAGCCCACAGAGGTCAAGTGTTGCCAGCTTGCGGCTGCGACAACAAGTCTCCGCAAGACTTGGCTCACTTTTTATTCCTGTGTTCTTACTATTCGAGTCCAAGAAAAATGTTTTTAAAACCTTTGCTTAAAAAGATGAATTTTGTACAAATTAAGCCTGCACTTTTATACCTTCAAATGTTGCACGACGACAGCACTTTTTTTACCTGTAAGTTTTTTAAAACGGCCCTGAAGTTTAGATTAAGTATGGAAGGATGATTCCAAGTTGAACTGTGCTATATATGTAATCATGTCTCGACTAAGTACACTCATACTGGACTACTGCATCCTTTTAATTCTATCGCGAATTGCCTATTTTAGATATGTTTGCTGTAAAAAAAAAAAATTCCGAATGAATTGTATAACAATGTACTTATGTGCTTTTATGACTGCTTTTCTGTCAGTCGAATAAAGAAATTTTGATGATCTTGACATGCCAACTGTCTCAGGCATGCAACAAAGCCCTGAGTCCTTCCTCCAAGCTTTGTCTCCTCAACATATGGAAACCCACTGACTTTCCCAGATGGAACAGGCATGGGCTGCAATTGGGTGGATGATTGCAAAGCATAATATTGCACAGAAGTGGGGTAAGGACTCCAGCCCGAATGTAACGGACTGGGCGAAGGACATGGACGGGGCAATGATAGCCGAGAAAACTGTTTTTGAGGGAAAGGGCTGCCCCAGGAAATGGGACCATAAATGGGGGCAGTGGAACAAATACAGCGGGGACATCTGCGTCTCCCCGACAGTGGAAATGAGGCATGAGTGACATCACTAATGGCCCGCCTCATGATAGATGATGTACCCCCTTCATAGGTGGTATCAATATGGATCAAGGCTAGACCCCAATAAGTATTCTACTCTGTTAAGTGGGACTCTTATCCAGTTGAGAATGATAGTTACGACCGAGAGGCCCCTGGGAGTGGGGAACAGGTATAGCGTTTTGCACTGATTTGATGCCAAAGTTTTGTTTTCTGAAATGGACAAGTCACAATGTCTGTACTGTAACTGAACCAATGCACTTTCTTATAAATAAAAACAGTTAAAAAAAAAAAAAGAAACACATCATGTAAATTCACCACTGTGCAATTTTACTTTTCCACCTCTATGGGGTGCCACTTCAGTGACCATCCAGGTTTAACCTTGCACCCTTCACTGCGGTCCCAAGCTTCTGCTCCCAGCTGGAGAACTAAAGTTCCAGCGTTGGATTAGCTTTAATAAACCTGGATAACCCTTGAGGGGTTCTTTCTTTTAAGTCCCCCAGAGACTGAGGGTGGGAAGTTCCAAACTTGCGGTGAGGGAGTCTGTGTGCTCCTGCGGCTCCCCCTGCACCTTTGCAATGACTTAGAGGTGACAAAGTCCTCCTGGGGTCACCACACACGGAGAAAAATCCGCTTTTCCTCACAGGTTGGTGCAGGCCTGCAAGGATTTATGGGGCGCTTTCCACATGCTTGTGAATAACAGAGTACGGGGAGAGCCGTCCTGCCATTGTTGGCGGCCTCACGCCGCGTCATCTCCTTCTTGGGGGCCCGGTCCCACCCAGGCACCCCACGTGCAGGTAAGGGTAGAGGGCAACCCAGGGATCCCACCCAGGCTGCTCTTGCCGGCTCCCCAATTAGCCAGCACCCTTGCTTGCTGCCGTGGGAGGTGGCACTGCGAGCGGGCAGACAAGGAGGCTGCTGCTGGTCGGGCAGGGCCTTGGGGGAGCGCAACGCCACTCTCCCCTCTTTCCCGCTGCTGTCAGCTTACGCCTGAGGCTGGACGGGCCGACCACACCAGTTCTCTCTCTTCTTCCCTTGCCTCCACAATGCAGCCGTGCCTGGAGGGTGGACGGGCGGCCGCCCATAGCATTCACGATGAAGCATGGGCAACAGCGGAAGCCCGGCTGGCAGTAGACTCAGGGTCCAGGCATTAATAAATTCAGCCCAGCATCGTGAGCAGGGAGCACGCAGAATACAGTGTGGGGTGGCGAATTCCTGCTCTTCCCCTTCTTTGGCCCCCACGTGACTAGTGCACTCTGTGGATGGTCAGCCGCATCGGGCATTTCCAGTGCCTGGGGGAAGTTTGCCACGTCACCGAGAGGGGCCATAGGGCCTAGGCATCAGCAAGTCCTAACTGCTGTTGGTGTTGGGCAGGGCAAGGCTTCCCCTGCAGGGTCTGCGGTCCTGGATCACCCCTGGTTGGCTGGAGACTAAAGACAGGCGGGGGCAACAGATCATTTTCGCCCCTACCATGGGGAGTGCTAGGAGGATACAAGGAGTGTGGGACTTGGAGCCGGGAGGACAACGCGATGAAGGGGGCTAGGACTCCCCTGGCTGCGAGTATAGAGTGTGGCTCCCAGGCCAGAAGAATGTGTGTCAAATGGTGGGGACCCCCCTTGGGACATCCACTGGGAACCCCTCTCTGTGGGGGACCAACCTAAGCATAAAGTGGCCGATCCCCCGCCTTCCCAGCCCACAGAGTACTGGCGCCCCTGGAGACACATGAAGAGGCAACAGTGCCCCTGAGTGGCCGTGTGGAGCCAATCGAGGTAGGGCCCCATAGCAATCTCTATGGGACCTCAAGGGCAACCTTTCCCTTCCCAGAGTATTGCAGAAGGTGTAGCACCCCATGGTATTCTTGTGTCCCTCTGGGGCATTCTGTGTTGCCCTTATAGTGGCGGCACCTTCCTGAGGGAGCGATAACCTGGGCCCGGAATAAACCTGCATTGGGCTGTAGGAGAGATGCCTGATGGGGGTCCGTGACATGGCCGTTGCCCAGACTGCGACTCGCCTGCCACTGCTGACCTGAAGAGACCAGCTTCCCTAAAGGGGCATAGAAGCTCACCAGAGATCCAAACATTAGAGCTAGAATGACAGCACAATAAGCCCTCAATAAACCAGATACCCATACTGCTTTACCAGAGGCCAGCTGCTTGGGACCACATCATTGTCATAGGTGGTAGTGTTCCAGTACACCCAGACAAGCAATTGCCAGGACAGGGTTACCCAGTATGGCCAGAAACAAAGAACCAAGACCCCCAAAACAGGAGAAAATGGACAGATATACAAAAGTCATGGGCCCATAACATGGAGCAGAGGGAGAGACACCACCCATACCTGACAATGCGACAATTTTACAGGCGATACAGTTTTCCAGGGAGGCACTGGAGGGGAAAATAGGTTAGGTAATTCTGAAGTCATCCTATTCTGTCAGGATCTGCGCACTGTCTTGGAGAGAGTAACCCAGGTAGAAAACCGCATAGCGGAGATTGAAAACACGAACCATACTCTCCGAAAAGAGGTCATAGAATTCACAGCCACACTCAGGGATGTCTCGTGGAGGGTGAATGACACGGAAAATCGTGCACGCAGAAACAACCTGTGCTACTAGGGTTTTCCAGAGGGAATTGAGGGCTCAAACGCGGGCTCCTTCCTGGACAAATGGCTCAGGGACTCTCTTATGGCAGCACAATTATCAGCTTGCTTTGTTATTGAACGAGTCCATAGGATGCCCAGCTTCAGATCACCAGTGGAAGCACCCCCACGACCGCTAATTGCCCACTCACTAAGCTATCAAGACCGAAAACTAATAATTCGAGAGATGCTAGGCATTGAAGAGGTCCAACACACCAATGTTAAAATCATGGTCTTCCCTGACTATTGTCGCAAAGTCCAGAAACAACGGCAGACTTTTGACTTACTAAAAGTAAAACTGCGATCTTTCCACATTTAATACAAGCTGCTCTTCCCAGCGAAGCCTAAGGTTATTTTCCAAGGTTAAACCAAGTTCTTTTTGACACCGGAGAAAGCCAGGACCTGGATAGAGGAAAGTCCCTCCTTGGGACGTAGGCACGACTCAACTTGCCCCAAACCTCCGAGAGAGCGGAAGGGTCCCCGCAACAGCCATGCGAACAGGAAACACTCGTGTACACTCCTTCTGACAGGATGGCACCTCTCAGAAGAGGTGCAGACCATAGAAACAGAGGAGGAACCAACATGAAGGACAAACAAGAGGAAACATCTTAGATACCGAAAGCCGATCACTCGAGACCTGACAGAGCGCGAACTTTCATTGGACTCTGTTAGTGATCTCCCGCTGTTGCAGGAGATCGCCCATATGGAGGACCCACCACTGGACACTGCAGCACAAGACCCTGACTTGCTGACTGTACGTGATGAAGGCAACGAGAACAGTGAATCAGCAGTATATGCCCCCAGAAAGACATTAAACACAGCCTGCAGGTGTTTTGTTCCATACCTGGTTAAAAAATGTTCTTTCCTTTTTAGGGTGGGAGTTCAGGAAGGGGGGTACAGACTTCTCAGTCTTAACCTGCAGCAAAGGGAGAGAGTGGGGAGGGAAGAAGCTGATTGGGGATTCAAAGGCAGGATGGAGACTCAAAGCATGGGACGTAAAGGACAAGACAATAGCTCCCGAAATTAGGGTGGATGCCGAACTGTACTTTACTGAAAATAAGGACCCATAGTCATCAGCAGTCATATTGTGGGAAGCATATATAACTGTACTTAGAAATGGGGCACAAAACATTATCGCTCATAAGTTGAAAGAAGTTTGGGAGATGGAGGCCATAGAGGACAAGCTCATAGATCTGGACGGGCGCTTAGGACCAGAAGTATACCTGTTAACAATGTGTCAGATTACGGTTACCTGCAGGGAATACCAGGTGCTGGCACGCTAAAAGCCAACATCCTTAAATCTGTCCACACACCACCACCTGTATGAGGTGGGAGATAGGGAGGGGAGATTGCTGGCGCCTGGTTGGGGATAAAACAGATGGAGACACGGTGGGTGCAGTCCATCCAGGATGGTGGAGCCACATGTACTTCAGCACAAGAGATTGCTGATGTGTTTGCAAGATATTATACAGACTTGTATACGTTCTGAGCTCTTGCAGACGTATCCCAGATTAGAGACTACTTAAGTGCAGTCACTTTTCCCACCCTGTCACTAGATGAGAGTTGAGCACTAGAAGTAGATTTAACGCTGGGCGAAGTAGTGGCAGCTATAGGCAAGCAGAAACCAGGGAAAACATCTGGCTCAATGGCCGAACTCTTTAGGAGTAATATTGCACTATTGAGCCCTTACCTCTTTAAGATGTTTGTAGAGGGACACAGGAGGAGGGAGTTCTCCCCCCCAGATCTCTGCAATACCACCATAGTGGTGATCCACAAAGCAGGGAAGTCCACCACAGATTGCAGCTCCTACCATCTGATTTCATTAGTAAACGTGGAAATGAAAATCCTGGCCACTATCTTAGCCACACGACTTCTAACATGAATTACTTCCCTCATTCCTAATGATCAATCCAGGTTTATGCTAAAGAGATCAAAGATTTAATCTCCGCTGGCTCTCCAAATGGCTAGATATGGTAAAAGAAAGAGATGATCCCCATATATTTCTGACCCTAGATACCGAAAGACATTTGATGCCATCCACTGGCTATTTTTGTGCAAGCCCTGCTGAAATTCGTATTTGGGCCCAAATGTTTGGCATGGATAGATTTATACACAGTACTGATGGCTAAGGTGCGGGTTAACGGAGTAACATTAGCAGAATTTCTCCTTTGTCAACTATCCCCCTTGCTATTGCTCTTATTCTGGAACCACTGACCTGCATGGTTCGAGCACACCCCAGCTTTGGAGGTTTCAGGGATGAATCTTGGGCACTTAGTTATGAACAAATCACACTCTATGCCGATGACATTCTCCTTTATGTCACCCAACCGAACTTGACTCTTCCTCTCATATTTCAACTATTTTACAATTATGGTGCCCATTCTGGATATACAATTAAGAGGGACCAAGTCGAGCTTCTACCCGGTGAGTTGGCCCCTAGATAGGAAAGACCTCCCATGGCGCTTGCACATCGACAGAGATGGGTTCAAATACCTAGGTCTCTGCATAACCACTAACATTATGGCTGTTCTCAACCGTAATATCCGGAGAGTCATGACAGAATTCCATGAAGACGCTGAGAGGTAGAGATTACTGCCCTTAACACTCTTAGGTAGGGCCTCCATGTATAGGATGGTTACACTTTCGAAATTGCTTTACATTATCCGAAACACAAACCATAAACTCCCTGAGGATATTTTTGTCACAATAGATAAGAACGTCCATGTGCTTTGATGGAATGGGATTCATCCAAGGGTGGCAACACAGACACTCCATCAGAGTCAGTATAATGGGGGCATTTCACTACCAGATATGAGATCATCTGACTGGGCTGTGCACCTGATAGTAATCAATGACTGGGGGCACCTACCAAATGATCATTAAAAAACCTATGCTCTATAGAAACTCCAATTTCAACCATGTACATATCTCTACTACTTCTACTCTGGCAAAGGAGTAAGACAATTACTGATGGCAACACAGAGGCCAATAGAATCCTGGAGGGGGCAGAAAGACAAATGGGGTGTGATAAAAGGCTTACCCGAGAAACTTCACTCTGGGAGGGATCACGCCTGCTTGAAATTGGGAAACTGCAGGGATTTAAGACAGGGACATAATAGGGAAATCCAGACTGGGTTACCTCTTGGAAGATGATCCGTTATCTTTTTCAGCTCTCTTCAACGTGAATACCAGTTAAGTGACACCCAACATTTCAAATACCTACAACTAGAGCATGCATGGAAGACAGAGAGGCCAGATATGGGTGATAATCCTGAATAGGCACTCCTAGAGGGGAAATTGCCCAAGGGGGAAATAATTGATAAGGCTGACTCATGGACCTACAAGACACTAATTAATAACATGTCAGATAACCTGAAAAGCCTGAGGGCCAATCGGAAACTACAATGAGGCTAATGGATGACCTCGACTGGGAAGGGACGCTAATTCACCAGAGAGAGGTGGCCAATAAACTAAAGCTACAACTCATTTCATTTAAGATCCTCCATAGGATATATTATGATAGAGTCTGACTACATAGACATGGAATGGCAGAGACGCCTGACTGTCTACATTGTAGAACAGAGAGATGTACATACACACACACACGCTAATTAACTGCCCTCACATACAGTCTTACTGGCCCACAATTTTGGTTGAATTCAATAAGATACTAGGGGAAAAGCTACAGATGGATGCCAAATACATCTTGGTGGGCATCCCCTCAGATTAATATTCCCTGAAACAAGCTCCTATTCTGCAATCTAGGATGCACTGTAGCCAAGAGGAACACAGCCAAAAAACTGGGGTGCTCCACAGTCCCCTACGCTAAAGGAATGGAAAATGCATGCAAATAGGTGTAGTGCTTAAAGCTTTTCACCTGGACCCAGTTACGGGGTTGATACAGTTGACCTGGCCCCTGTCGTGGTTATGGCAAGGCATCCTTAACCAGCTTATTAATTGTATTGTAGTGTAATTGCATTTATATAGTGCTTACTACCCCTGTTGAGGCATTTAAGTGCTTTTTCTACGTGCAGCACGCTACTCCGGAACCCGTAAAGGATTAGTGTTGAAGTAGTATAGTGAAATACAAAAGTAATTTGAGTGGTGGTTAGGTTAGTCAGTTATTTGGATTTAGGAGGATAGCGGAAGGATAGAAGAGGGGAAAAAAGGTTTGTATTTATATAGAGCTTTTTACCCCTGATAGGGTGTTGAAGCGCTTTTTTGGTGTGTAGCAAGCTTTCCTGAACAAATAAAGGATTAGTGTTGAATTAGTATAGTGAAATATGAAAGTAATTTGAGTAGTGGTTATGTTATTCAGTTATTTGGATAGAGAAGGGTAGCGGAGGGATGGAAGAGGGAAAAAGGTTTGCATTTATATAGTGCTTGCGACCCCATAAGAGGTGTTGAAGAACTTTTTCGGCGAGTAGCACGCTACTCTGGAACCCATAAAGGATTAGTGGTGAATTAGTATAGTGAAATATGAAATTTGAGAAGTGGCCATATTAGTCTGTTATTTTCATTGAAAAGGATAGTGTCGGGAAAGAAGAGTGAAGGATTTAGACTTTTTTTGTTAGTTTTGGTAGTCATGGCAGAAGAAGTAGACTTGAGATGAGTAAAAAAGGGATGTGGAGGGGAAGAGTCAGAGGGAAGAGTTTAGAAAAGCTTGTTTTGGGGGATCAGTACAAATAGAGCTGGAAAGTATAGAACACGTTTCAACTCAGGAAGAAAAAGACTGACAAACATGACTAAAGGTAAACCAGCCCACCAAACGTAACAAACTGTGAAATAACAGAACTCAAACAAGCATGATAGTATAGAACACAACACGGTTCAGAGAAGGAATATACGAAGAAACTGAAGACAGCTTGCAACCTAGATGCCATATTGTAGCACACTAGCTAACTGATGGAAGGAACACATAGTGTTAGATCTCAACAGTATTGGCGCAACAGCTCAGTGACCCAACAGATATCAATTCTCCTTGTGGGACCCAGCTAACAAGTTGCTGGTCTACCAGTGAGTATTTCATGGGGGCTAAACCTCGTCTTACTGTCTAGGGTATGGAGCATGCTCATTAGTGCCAGCGGAACAGCATCAAGCCAAGTCAAGAAGGAGGATGCCACTATCTTTGATATTTTGTTCTTTGGCACCCCGTTTCTCCTCTCCATCAATCCAGTTGCTTCAGGATGATAAGTAGCATGGCTTTATGCTGTATACCCAGGGGCTTACACACATTGTTCATAACGGCATTCACAAAGTGACTTTCATTGTCACTCCATATCCTCCGGAGCAACCTGAATCTGGGTATCAAGTCTTTTACCAGACATTTGACTTCCAATAATGCGTCATTTGTCTTTCATGGATATGCAGCCACCCATTTAAAAGAGCACAAACCACCACCACAATATATATCGAAATGTGTTAATAGGGGTAATTTCAATGTAATCCATTTGGAGTTCCTTGAAGGGAATCTGTGTGGAAAAATGTCCTGATGAAACTATTATTACGTTGTCTATATTATTTTGAGCGAAAGTCATACATCAACGGCATATCTGCTCATCCATTCTCTGTATCTTTGAACTGGTCAACCCATCCCGACCCAAATTAGTTGGACCATGCATCATCAAAGTTATTGGGTATAACTGGGCAAAGGGCAGGAGGTATTGTTTTCTGCCCATAGTCATCCAACAACCCAGAACCTGCGTGTCCATTTTGGGCCAGTTCTCCAATTCATCCTCAGTAACTTGTCTCTGCATTTCAGCTATTCCTCCAGGTTTAAAGTCTTGCAGCCCCTTTTCCATGTCATGGTCAGAGTGAGGCTACACACTTGGGGTCAGGGGGGAAAGAGGCATTCGTCCAGGCCGTTTTATCAGAAAAAAATATTTCCTGTCTTCACATCTTCAGTGTTTTTCTAATCAGCGCTATATTTTATCAACAACACTTTGGCAGGTAGAAACAGTGTATTCAGTCATTTCTTTATATATACCCCATGTTTTATTTTAGCGCCTTGTAAAAGAATAAACCCTCTCTCAGCTCATAATCTACCAAATTTGTAGTCGACACCAAAGGCATATTTGCTTTCCGTGTAAATTTTCACCCATTTCCCCAATGACAGATCACATGCTCTGGCTAGTGCTATCAGCTACACTGCCTGGGCGGAATTCTCAGGTATCTTGCATGTCTCTACCACTGTATTGAGCGTGGTGATAGCATATGCTGCTGTAGTGCTGCCATTTGTCATTTAAAACAGGATCCATCCACCCAGAAATCTCTGTTGTATAGTTTCTACAAATCTATATAGTACCTGCACGTTTAGACAACATAAACTAAGGGATTGGTGTCCAGACTGATTCCAGACACCCCCAAAGGATGGGTTAGCGTTTAGACCAGCTAGGTCACAGTCCCACCATAAGCAACCTAACTTACCAAGGAGCGAATAGTTTCTGGCAACTATGGAACATGACAGCCCTTAATCCTTCGGGGATCGTGGAAACAGTGCAGTACTTTTCGCCAAGTCACTCATGCTCCCTTGTTCTCAGAGAGATACACAAAGCAAATGATGGGCATGTTTTCAATAACCTTCTATTGAATCAGCGTCATTCTAGTATAAAACGTGTTTGAGGCAACAATCATTAGACAGAAATAGATATATAAGATTACAAGCACCAACAGAGTAAATAAAAGTATTGTGTCGTTATCACATTTGAGGACCCACGACTTGTAGAATTTATATGCTCAACTCCTCCCTGTGATAGTAAGTCAGTGGTAGCAGTCAAACCCTTGTCTTTTTTTTATATGCAGGAGGGCCATGAGGATGTTAGATGGAGTTGGATGAGGCCAAATAGGAAAGGCTTGGGTAGAGGTGGTACATACCAGAACCCACAACAATGGGGAATGCCTGCAGAGGAAGGATGGAACTTAGTCCATAGGAGGAGGGGGCACCAGTGGAAGGGGGATTCACATTTCAATGGAGAAGGGTGGGGCCCACAGCTCAATTACCCTTTATTTCCCTGTTATAATCGATTTGGTGGGTTGGAAGAAGTGGACTGACCATCACCCCAGTGCATTGAAGATGGTGGGGGTTGTGGGGTTCTTCCCACTGTAGATAGTGGTTCTATCGTTTCTACTATGGAAGAAGTACCGGAGCAGTGTAGTACCATTCCAGAGCCCTTGTTAGGGGATGTTGTCACTCAGGCCGCCATGGATACACCTATGCTGTCCCCTTCCCTTGTTAAAATCTTGTCCTGGAACATAGCCGGCCTAAAGAAAAACCTGCCTGACCCGGAATGGAATAATTTTGTAGATGATTTCCATATTTGTATGTTCCAAGAAACCTGGTGTGTAGAGCCACAACACAAACAGGGCTATTCTACGTTCTTTGTCCCCGCAACACAGCTTGGGAGGGGGCGCCCATCGGGAGGATTACTTATTTGGATCAGGATAGATTTGAATTGTAAAATTACTGTGAATTATGTCCCCTGTAATGATATTTTACATATAACTGTTAAAAGGCAGTCTGCCAGGAAGGCTTTTGAACTTTTTTGTATTTATGCCAGGGGGCTCCCAGGGGGCCAATTGTCTCCAACACTGGAGTTGCTAGATAACACACTTTCTGCCCTCTCTTCTAATTCTTCAGTATTAGTGGGAGGCGATTTTAACTGTACATTCGAGCCTCTTGATGAGGATGAATTTTTGGGCTGTTATAATAAACCAGGAAACCAGTTAATTCCATCCTTATCTCTGGCCCCAATTCAGAAATGGTCGGCTCGATCTATACAGTTGAATGCTCTGGTGTCTGCACATGATCTATGTGCCTTAAATGGCCGCACCACATCCGATCGTATGGGCGCTATGACCTTCAATCGATTAGGTTCCCCGTCACGGATTGACTACATCCTTTTGGATGTAGGGTCATGGGTCAACCTGGTTGATATGGAGGTCAGCCAGAGGATTGATAGCGACCATAATCCCCTTTGCATGGGTATGTTCTGGGGAGATAATAGTGGTAAGGAGGTTCACAATGACCTGATCACCAAAGAACTAGTCCCCTCTAACTGTAATCGTAGAATTAAATGGAATGTGGTTAGGTGCAATGAGGGGACACTTGAGAATATTAGGGTTCTAGTTTTGGCTGCCTCATCTGCCTTGGCCCCAGTGAACCAAATTGCACTTCAGCTCCAGGGGTCGGTGCTGGCAACTAAGTATAAAGACTTAATAGGGGAGGTCAGTATGTTTTTCTCAAAAAAAACAAAGGGTTGCCATTTGTCTAATTGCACGCAAAAAAAGGGGAACCCTTGGTATACTGCCTCCTGTAGAGAGAAAAGGAAAGCAATCTCATTAGCTATTAAAAATAAGGATGCCCCAGCTGCTAGATTAGCTAGAAATGAGTACCGCACTAGTATTATGAAAGCTAAAAAAGATTGGGAAGAGGAACATTGGCAGGCTCTAAAGGAAGCGGCTCATGGGAAAAATGCTACTGCATTTTGGAAATTGATCAACGTCATGGATAGACGAGGCGCTGAGCCCATACCAAACCATATTACTGAGTCCCAATGGTATTCCCACTTCTCAAATTTATATGGCGTGGGCTCCTTAGAAGCTGCGCCAGTATCCCCTATACTAGGAACTGATTGTACGGTCCATGGGAATGATGGCTCTACCGATGTACTGTTTTCGCCCCGTGAGGTACAAGAGGCAATCCTTAAAATAAAACCGGGTAAGGCACCTGGCCCGGATGGAATACCGGGTGATTTATTGATGTCTAACCCACTGGTTTGGGCTGAATTTATTGTAAATGTTTTGAACCTTATTCATCTAGGTCACCAGGTACCGGACTCATGGAAGGGTGCTGAAGTTGTTACCGTTTTTAAAAAGGGTGAGAGAGAGGACCCTGCCAACTACAGACCAATTAGTTTAATTGACGTTATTCAAAAAGTAGTTGGCAGGGTAATTGTAAATAGGATTGAGGGTTGGCTTATGGAAGGAAACATTCTGTCCCACTTTCAGGCCGGTTTCAGAAACAATGTTGGGGCCATTGACCAAGTCTTTAGATTCTGTGCAGTTTTTTGGAAAACTGTGTCAATAGCCAGAGGGAGCCTCTACCTGGCTTTTATTGACCTCAAAACGGCTTTTGATGTAATACCCCGTGTTAAACTTTGGAATGTCCTACTGGATATGGGTTTCCCATCTTACCTGCTAAATCTTATCATCAAACTCCATGAGGGTACATATGCAAAGATACGATGGGGGGTGCAGGGGCAACTCACCAAGAGTATACCTGTCAACAGAGGGGTGCGACAGGGGTGTGTGATGGCCCCTACTTTATTTTCCCTCTTCATAAATGGGGTTGTGAAGCATCTACAAGATACACCGGCCGATGCCCCCATTGTGGCGGGGGAGAAAATACCATCCCTCCTCTTCGCCGACGACACCCTCCTCTTATCAAAAACCCCCACAGGTCTCCAAACTCTTCTTGACCAGTTTAGTGTTTTTTGTCAGGAACGGGGACTCACAATAAACACGACCAAAACTAAACTAATGGTCATGACCGCTAAGAGGAAATATAGGAATATCCACGTTACCCTGAATGGATCTCCTTTAGAGGTGGTCGATGAGTTTGACTATCTTGGTGTTAGGATCAATAACCACTTGAAATGGGAACCCCATATATGTAAAATGATTTTAAATCTTAAAAGGGTCTCCGGCACTATTTTAAAAAATCAACGCCTCTCTATAAGTAGGCCAGTTGCCCCTGCCTTATCAGTATACGAGGGGAAAGCAATTGCCTCAGCTGTTTATGGCTCGGAACTGTGGGGCAATGAGAATACCAATGACCTTGTCCGATCAGAGAACAAGTTTATGAGGGACTTGGTGTCGCTTCCATCCTCTACCCCAATTAAACCTTTATTCTTAGACCTGGGAAGAAAGTCTATTCGGGATATCCTCCAACTCCGTCCCCTCTTATATTGGGTTCGTTTGAGGAGGACCCCCGAACTAGCTAATTATGCCATTGTGCTAGATGAAATACTTAAATTAAACACCTCAGGCAAAATCAGATGGCTAAATGCATTAAAAAAACTTGTAGCAAGTGTGGGTTTAAGCGACGCTTGGGTATCCCAATCACCTCCACCAAAACAAGTGGTGAAAAAGTTATATTGGGATTGGATAGAGACCAAGGCGCTACAGAACCCAAACTGGGGTCACCTGACCGAGACCTTTTTGACCCATAAATGCACCCTAAAACTGGAATTGTTTTTGGACTTTATTCAGGTTCCTCGGGAAAGGACTTTATACCTTAAACTTAGACATGGAACACTGCCCCTCAAAACTTTTACATCTAGATGGAACAATAGGAGGGAAGAGGATAAAATGTGTCCAGGGTGTACAAACCCCGAGGAATCATTGGGCCACTTTTTCTTTGCCTGTAAGGCATATATCCTACCTAGGAAGAAATGGTTAAAACCAGTACTAAAGATTCTTGGGGTTAGAGATTACAAAACAGCTTTGCGCATTCTCATTTCCGACACATCTTCTATGGTTACTATTTGTGGGGTTGCAAAGTTTTTATCATGTGCCTGGATCATTAGGACTAAGATTTTAAAAAATGCTTAACAAGTCAATTTTTCCACATAATTTTTAGATGTCTTTTTAAAATAATGAACTGTTTTGTAATTATGTATGTAATGAACTGTTTTTATAATTATGTATGTATTCTATGTTTGTACTTTTTATGATACATGTGTCGAATAAAAGTATAATGACTTGACTTGTAAATAAAAGGTCGAATTCTACCATGGTGCTTAAACAGTGAATATATGCAAGCATATTGACATTACGGCAATCAAGCGTACTCCTACTATGCAGACCCTGCCTAAGTGTACCTAGCATGTATGTGGGTTTAAAACCAAGAATCCCCTAGGAAAGAGCCAAACCCATTACCTCATGGGAGAATGAAGGACCCGATCCTGATCTCGAGTTGGACACCAAGCAAAGGATGTCAGACCACTGCGTGCTAGAGTTTCTGGGTGCAGGAATCTCAGCATCTGATGTCAGCATGGAAGCTTCTCCTCTAACTATCTAGTGTTTGGTATGTTTTTTTATATCAAAAAGATAGCCTCGGTTTCCTTACACAATCAATATGTTGTGAGTACGATTATGCAAATGAGCCTAGAACAGTACTTGAAATTATGCAAAGTAGTTCTTTTGCCCAGGAATTATGATGACCATGACTTAGTTTTATGCAGAGTATGTACATGCTATGATGTGCTGGGGACTTTTCTAAGAATTCCTTGCATAATAAATGAGGCTAGTTTCCAAGAGAGGGATCAACACCTATTCAGCACATAACTGGGTAAAAGGTCAGTGCTAGAACCGTTATGCAGAGCAAGGTAACACAAATGTAGGTAAAAGGTTGTGTAGCTACCTAGGCCTGAATTGGGGCACATTGGGGGTCATAACAGCCGCTCCTCATCTGAAGGTCAACTAATGCTTAAATATGCCTGGAAAAAGCATTAAAACATTTTCATAAAATCAGTGACTAAAAACATCTAAAAACATGGTATTTGTAAAAATGAAACCGAATTAAAAGTAAAAAAGCTCTATAAATCCACTAAAAAGTCAATATATGATCAGACTGACTGAGCATGCCAAAAGCCATGATGCTCAGTGAGAGCAGTAAATAAAACAAATATGTTTTGTATTCCTATTTTGGCTTGTTTTGGAAAAAGGGCCGAATTGTTCCCATCACAAGGAGAGCCAAATGTCTATGTGTCCTGTGTGGGAGACGCAACATCACTGTCATTCGCATTCGCAGACGATGGTCCGTGTAACACCTCTTGTATCAGTTCAATGGAGCAAAGGTAATTTTTTTTTTTTTGTAATGTATTTATTGGCATTTCAATAACTTACAATCAAGGGACACAGAGCTGGCGCATACAGTACAATAATGACACAGTTATTCTTCGGCATGGACACATCGAGCAAAAACTAAAGCATTACCCCCTAAACAGGTAACAATGTTGACACATATACAATACACTTCCCCGTCACAGGCCTCCGCCGCACTCCTTGCTCCCACCCCGCACTCAGAAACAGGAGCCACAGTCCGCGTCCGTTAAACAAGTGTCTCCTCGTCAATGTGCTGTGATGTGTCCTCCCGTGAACCCCCGCTTCCAGAACTAAGTGCGGCTCACTCGGGTCATTAGCATCCTGTACAGACCTCTTCTCCAGGTACATCGCCCAGTAGTTCTTAGGACGGTTATGGGGAGGAAGCAGTTCACTATATAGTTCCGTTTGCGTGCAACAATATCACTAGACCATTTAACTGGGGTCGGCCCCACATCCAGGGGAGCGAAACGCATCTCTTGGCAACCAAAAAGGCCATATCCACAAGCCCTCGCCTTGCAGGCGCAATATCTTTAGAATACCCCAGAAGGGCAAGCAGTGGAGATGGGGTCAGTGCCAGACCGGTGACTCTGTTCACTTCATATACCCTATTCAGGAATTTAAAATGCAACAGACGGTGGCGACCATTCAGAGACACTCTCTTAACATTGGCGCAGCAGTATCTCCACTTTTCCTCAGGGAGTTCAGTGGCCAAGTCAGCCTGCTATGCCAAGAGAGGCTTAGTATAATTCGCTGTCCGTTCTGTAAGTGTGATGTGATACAAGTTCGTAAATAATTTAGCCGGCGTCTTAGCAGTTACAACAAAGTCATACGCCAAGACTGTCTGGGCCTCAGCCATATCCTCGCCTAGCAGCCCCCTCAAGGCATGTCGAACTCTGTAGAACTGGAAGCGTGGAATAAGTATAGTGCCAGAATCGTCCTCCGGGTCTATGTCCTCCCACGTGCGAGCCCTACCTTCCGTAAATAGGTCAACAACGTTGACAATCTTCATTTTAGTTAGAGCGGATACCACACTTCTATCTCTGCAGGGGTCAAGCCACGAACACCAGGCCAATTGCGCTCCCGAGCGTATAGCAGCGAGCAAGCTTGAGCATCCATCAGGTGATGTGTCACAACGTTCAAAGAATCTAAAATGCCCATCCGTTGGTTCCAAGGTCGGGACAGCAACGCCGGCAGCGGAGTCGGATCGGCCACTAATGCTTCAATTCGCAAGTGCGGCGCGTCGGCCGGGACATATATCTAGCCATACGCATGTGCGCTTTGTGCTGCTCGATAATATAGCTCCAAGTCCAGAGCGTGTAGGCCACCCTCCTCGTAGGGTCGCGTGAGAATGTCCCATGTCACTCTGGGCTGTTTACCAGCCCATGCCAGCCGCAGCATCAGGGCGTGGAGCTGCCTAAAGAATGTTCCCGATAAGACCATTGGAATATTACTGAATAGGAATAGGAATAAGAAACGGGGGAGTACGATCATTTTCAGCAAGGATATGCGGCTCATCAACGACAAGGGTAGGCTTATCCATTTGTTCACATCGTCCTCCAGCTTAGAAATCGCCACCCCGTAATTTTTCCTGAGGACCACCTCTGAGTCCGTATGTAGTCGGATACCCAAGTAGCGGACCGAGTCAGAGGTCCACTGAATGGGGTAGTCCGAGTCAACCCTCCTAGTGGCAGGGGTGAGCGGGAACATAATTGTCTTGCTCCAGTTCACGTGTACCCCTGAAAGCGAACTGAACAGTACCACCTCGCGCAGCACCGTCGAGAGGTTGTCTTCCGGTTGTCGCACATATTATAGAGTGTCGTCCGCGTACGTGAACACTATCAAGTTGTACGTGGGGAATCGTATACCACGGTGGCTGTGCTACTCGCACAAAGCGCAAGCTAGAGGCTCCGCAACTAAGGCGTACAGGATGGGGGAAAGGGGGCAGCCCTGTCTGGTGTCACGGCCTATAGAGAAGGGCTCCGTCGTAAGCGAGCCTATGCGGACCCGCGCAGAGGGGGAAGCATAAAGCGTATTCAGTAGCTGGATAAAAAGGTCACTGTGACCGGCTGGGTGGGGAAAGGCGTCTTAGTTATGTTCAATCCAGGTTTTATTAGGTTGAACAAACGGTCTGTGCAAGATTTTCTGGACGTGGGTCTTCTTGGGGACCTGTTTCTTTCTTTCCTACACTTCCGCAGCACGCCTTCCTCTCGTCGTCGGGACGGGCTCCTCCTTCTCCTCCTCTCCTCGGGCTCCGTGGTGACCCCGGCTCCACCGAAGGGGAAGACACAAGAGAGGGAAGATCAGTACAGGCGCTAGCAACAGACAGATTCAGGAAAGGGAGTGAGGATAACCTTAGTGCTCTGGGAAGTAGGGGTGCTGTGCAGGACGTGAGACAAGGGTTTAATCTATGGGCTACGGGGCACCTTTTCCCTTGTAACGAACCCAACCCGCTATACGGTCACGCACCTCAGTTAGCCACGCCCCTCCAGGGAAGCGGCTGGGTGATACGTGTGTCCGTTGGCCTCCTGGCTCCGTTGACCCTGCGGCTCTCCTCAGGATTCCCGTCTAGCTGCGTCCCAGAGTCTTCCCGGCTGCCTGTGAGTCCTCCGTCCAATACCTCGATTCGGTTCTCGCCTCGTCCTCCGATATGGCTCTCGCCTCCTCCAACTTTTCTCCTGTCTCCTCCAAGAAAGCCGCTCCAGCCGCACTCTCCACGTCTCCTCTCGGCTCCTCGTCCACGCTCTTGCTCCACGCCTCTCCTCCTCTCCAATCACTGACCGCTCCTCCGGTGTAAAGACACACCTGGTCCGGTGTGCAGACGTCTTTTAAGGCGTGTCCTGACTCCTCCTCCGCCATACACCCACCTGGCCACTTAAAGGGCCCGAGTCCCATTTCCTCCTCGTCGCAGCTATACCTTTACTCATGCTGGTTCCAGGTAGGGGCAGCTGACACCTGAGGAAACAAGAGGGAGGGGTCACACATTACGGGTTCACGCCGGGGCATAGTAGCTGGAGGCCAGCCGTCCAGGTTACAGTCACCCACCCCCATACGGGGCAGCACCAGTCGGAGGAAAGGCCACTCGACAAAATCGAAGGCCTTTTCCATATCCAGGAAAACTGCTACCGCAGACACATACTGGCGTGTGTGTTGGAATGCTGCACACACGGTCCTCAGGTTATAAGTAAGGTTGCGGTTGTAGACAAAGCCCGCCTGCTCCGGGGCAACAAGCATACGGATCAACGAGCTGAGGCGGTTGGCAATGATTTTCGCAAATATCTACGCGTCTATGTTAAGCAATGATAGCAGGCGATATCTAGCGCAGTCCTCAGGGAGGTTCCCGGGCTTAATGATAGCTACTATAATAGCTTTCCGCATCGTGAGGGGCATTTCCCCCGCCTCCGCCATCTGCTCAACGAGCGTCAATAATCTAGGTATCAGCAAATCAGAGTAAGTTTTATAAAATGAGGCCGGGAAGCCATCGCTGCCCGGAGCGCTGCCAGCTTTAATCGACGACAACGCCCAGAAAACTTCCTCCCTCTTAAATGGGCGAGCAAGGAACTCGCGATGTGTGTTGGTCAGCCAGAGTAGCTGGATATGTGTTAAATAGTCTAATATGCGTTCCTCCAGAGCCGGCCCCTTAGAAGCGTAAAGTTTAGCGTAATAATCCCGAAAGCGGCCCGCCACCTGTTCGTCAGGTAATTCTTCCCCAGTCTGTGGGGATCGCAGTGCAGGCGTTGTAGCACAGTTTCTACGCTGCTTCGCCATTCGCGACAGTACCGCTCCAGGGCGCTCTCCCTCGCCATATGATCTCGCAATGGCATATTTCCCCAAGTGTTTCACCTCGGCGTCCGCCTCCTTCATAAATCGTTTGGGCCAAGTCTTGGAGCAGCTCTGCTCCAGAGTCATGCAGTTTTCGCGCCTCGTTGTCCCTACGTCTGTTTTCTAGTAAGGACAGGCGGCCCCTTATCGATTTAAGGACAACCGCGTGTTTAGAGTTGGCAACTCCATGCAGATAGGCCTTAAAGGCCTCCCAGACCATCAGAAAGGAGTCCACCGAGCCCGCGTTCTTATCAAAGAATTCCTCAATAGCAGTAGCTAATTCTTCCCGAAAGGCGTCGTCCAATAGCGAGTAAGGAGGGAGACGCCAGGAAAAAGGAGGGGGTCGTCTCGATAGGGCTCTAAGAGTAACAAGCACCGGGGAGTGATCAGAATAAGTGCGGGGCAGCGTTGCACACAACTGCACCATAGAGAGGAGGTGTGAGGTGATCAACCAATAATCTATGCGAGTGTGGATATCATGCAGAGCTGAGTAATGCGTATACCCCCCTGTGTCGGGTGCCTATCACGCCACACGTCCTGTAGTCCCAGTCGTGTCATCTCAGCTTCTAAAACCTTGGCAGAGGCCGAAGGTCGTCTGTTGGGGCCATCTGACCTATCAAGCGCAGGCTGTCTGACCATGTTAAAATCACCTCCCCACAAAACAAGCTCCCCGCAGAGGTCCCTCACGATAGAGGCCAACGTCAAGTAGAAGGAAGGGCAGTCAAAGTTAGGGGTGTAAGAATTCACTATGTGTAGAGTCATTCCCTTTCCAACACATTTCGTTATGGCATATCGTCCCTCCCCGTCCGTGGCAACTGGGGTCAATGTCAGTGAGGCCTTAGGGTTCACCCAAGTTAAAACGCCCCTGGTGTGAGAGGTGAAACCGGCAGCGTGTATGTTGTTATGTAAACCCCTATAGTTTAGCGTCGGACTGTCGGGGCACAAGTGGGTCTCCTGAAGTAGTGCTATATCTATTGCATGTCTCGAGAGATATTGAAGCACACGCCTGAACTTTCTGTGGTCGTTCACGCCTCTAGAATTCCGGGTCAGGAATGCAAGTATGTCATTGTCATGCGTCTGCTGTGTTAGATCGGGGGAAATTATGTATGTAAGTAATCAAATGTAACTGTCCATGCCACTGACCAATGTAACCGCCATGTCATGCCCGCACCAGCAAAACTACCCTTTAAACGAACAACAAAGAGACAATCCCCCCCTCCCGGAGTCAGCTCCAAAAGAGAAACATGTAAACACTGAAAGACATCAAATCCACGAACAACCCTTCCCCGAACCCCCACCCATGCCTGCCCAACCCCAACTAGGCCGTGTACATCCCTCCGCCCGCAGGCCCGCCCCAGCCCCTCTACCCAACCCCAATAGGCAAACATTCAGAATCAAATATCGCAAACAACACAACCCGTCCCCCACATGCCCCCTGAGCGTACATAGGGATTCAGTGATTTTCACACGAGGGCAGAGATAGCCTGCAATTACAATTCGCAATCAGCAAAAACAAATAATTACCAGCACCCTCCGTCACCCCCGTCCCAAATAAAATAATAATAAGAATAAACTATTCAAGAGTTGCAAAAGTCCTTAGCAATCAGGATTGGTTGCCACAAATTGCAGAAACAGTAGGATATTGTGCTCACCGACAATAGAAGAGTGTGCCCCCCACAATGAGCGAGTCAATACCCATCACAGCAACCAGAATGGCAGGTGTACCCAGTAGAGCAGGAGAGCAGAACACTGCGCTATAACAGTTTTAAGAAAGGCAACCAGGGTGTTGTAACCAGAAGGATTCAGGAAGAGTGACCGCTTTCGCCATGAGCCACTGCTGCCAGTCAGAAATTAGGGTCCCCCATCAGGTGGTCACAAAAAATATTTGACATTCACCCCATCTCCCCCGCACCCGCCAAAACATTCGGATAACATGTAACAGGGGCCATGCAGCTTATCTGTAGTGATCCATTCAGTCCTGCTCCTCCAGGGAACCGACCGCTGCAGCATCGCCAACATTCCGCGGTGAACGTTTCTCCCTCTGCCAGTCCTTTAGAGCTTTCTGCAATGCCTTGGGGTCTGTAAAGATCATGGATCTCCCCTGCCTGTTAATGCGGAGCTTTGCCGGATAGAGCATTGCATAATCAGCACCCATTTCCCATAGTTGGAGCTTCATAGGTGCAAACTGCTTTCTGGCTTCCTGCACCGGTGCCGTGAAATCCGGATACAAGGACAGCACAGAACCCTCGTACTGCAATGGCTGCCTTTCCCTGGCTATTCGCAGAGCTACGTCGCGGTCACGATAATGGAGCAGTTTGGCAATTATGGGGCGGGGGAGCCCCGGCTTAGGTCGTGGGTCCAGCGAGCGGTGGGCTCTCTCTACCACAAACATAGCTGAAAAAGCTGTGTCTCCAAGCAATTTCTTCAGTAGGCCCTCGACGAATAGTTCCATGTTGTCAGTCTGCGTGGTCTCCGGAAGGCCCGTGATGCGGATGTTGCATCGACGTGAGTGTGCCTCCAAATCCTCAGTTTTGTCAAGGAGGGATTGCATGGCTCTGCCAATCTGCTTGTTCTCCGAATCCAGCGTGGTCTGGGCCTCCTCCACCTCAGTGAGTCTGTGCTCCGTCATACCTATCCGCTCCGCGTGTTTGGCGAGCTGTTCAGCCATGCGGTCCATGCAATATGTGAGTGCGTCAATTTTAGTACCCAGGGTGGTCAATCCCCCCTGAAGGTTCTTTTCCATGGCGAGCAGTATCCCACCCAAGTCTTGCTGTTGCGTCTCCTCCGCTGCGCCGAGATCCGCAGTACTGCCACTCCCTGCGTCTTCCATCGTCTTGGGTCCTTTAGGGTCAAACGAAAGCTTGGACTGTTTTCTATCCGAGCGCCCCATGCTCACGGCCAGAGCAAACCTTCAGCACAGGGATGAGGCCTCGGGTACAAAGCACCGCAAAGCAGCCCACCGCACCAGGGCCACCACATCCAATGCACCTGTGTGAGGATTTGCCAATGTATACAGTACCGGGCACCTGCGGGAGTAGTAATCCAAAGGCGAGCAGCAGGAGTAGGCCCACTCTAGGAGCCGCGGGCCAGACTACTAGGGCGGACGCAAACCAAGAGACCCAGCGTCAGCGACACACTTTGCGCTGAAAATGCTCAATGATGTAGGCAGAAGGGGAAGATAACCACAACTCTAGGTGGCGAGTATAGTGGCTAAAGTTCTAGGAGCGAACGCCCAAAGCCCTGTTCCAAGTACCACTGCCGAAGCCGCCGAAATAGAGGTCTCCGGCCTGTTCCGCCCTGTGAACGACAGATAGGCCCCACTCTCATGCACACCTCATCAGCAACTCCTACGGGAAGATCACCAGCAAGCCGAGAGTGTACTCCAGACCACCTCAATGGGGAAGGATAATTGCGGCCGTGGCTCCCCAGGGACCGCAAATAGTCAGCTCAGGCTCAATGGGGGCGAAAGCAGCAATAGTCCGGGAGAACGCGCTCCCCCAATGCAGCTCACCTCAATGGGCAGCCTGCCAGTTACTCCTAGGCTCTAGAGGAGGACCGCAACCAGACAATCAATGCAGACAAAAGAGAAGTCCCCACAGACAGCGCTCCTCTTCAGATCCATGAGTAGTAGCGTGGAGAGCTATACACTTCTCAAGCAGCCGCGGAGACAGCAGCACCAGTCGCCACATCGGGGGGAAGCATCAGCAGCCCCACACCGCTTCGCGAGGTGAGCTTCACAGGGGGGGGAAGTGGTGGGAAGACCCGATGATCAGAGCCCCCAACAACGCTGTTCCACACCCCCCCAGCAGTCGCCACAGCTCACCGCACCTCTTGACCTCACTAAAGCGAACTCCGCCGTCAGCAGCGTCGGCAGGGCCCACGGCGGCGGGGTCCCTGTCACCAGCCGTAGGGTACGTCAAAATTTAAGCAGCGGCTTCTGGAGGCCTGGTCCCAGCTCCGGCCGCCACCTGCAGCTCTCAGTTCACCGGGCAGCACACCAGGGCCAAGTGCAAGATATCGTGCCCCCAGCAGCACCACTCTCTCGGACTCCGCAGGACGAGGCAATCAGAGTGCAACTCTACAGGATAAGTGCAGGATCGTATATTGGGACGGAGGAGCTCCTGGCTCAGGGGGCCATCACGGTTGCTGGCTAGCTCCACCCTCCCATGGAGGAAAGGTAATTATCATCAATTCAGCCGCTAAGGAAACACTCAATACCTGTGTGTCTGTTGTAGAGCCGGTGTCTGTTCCGACAGAAGACGAAGCATCCAGCGGAGGTTCTAAGAATGCCGTCATCAACATAGGAATATGCTGAGGACACTGTAATACGTGGGCCTTAAAGGGGTCGAGTAGTACATCTACGTTCAGTGGACCAACAGATTGAAGAGTCATACACATTTCCCACACGCATTCGTATACGCAGACAGGCAGCACAGCACAGGCAAGATGCAGTCAACCCAGACTGGTCTAACCAATAGAAATCAATGCTTGCTTAGTTCCCGAAGCCGAGCTGTGTCCAGATGGAGTACCATGCATTCACAGCAACGTCACACCAGGAGTTCTTTTTCCATCTCTTTGGAAACTGGCCGTCCATTGCGTAGCAGGAAAATTGAAACCAGGATACCCACTACAAGTAGTAGGACCAGCGGAAGCACCCCAAAAACCGCTTTCCAATACGGAGTGTACAAATGCTGGAATAACTCAGAAGATTGTCTGAAAGGTGCTCAGAAGTCCAGAAATATGCTCTTAAATAAGTGCACGATCGCCCTCGTATCAGACATGGTAAAGATACGATGAACCATTTCTCCGAAATGGAGCGGGAAGTTTGCTCAGACTAGCGCCTGTTTCTCAGATGAAGACTTGGCAACCTCGAGATCAACAGTCTCTCGGGCTGAGGTTAAGGCTACACCTTTCTGTAAAAGCATGGCTTTGAGTCTGCTTAGAGAATCAAGCCATAAAAAGGAAACATCTAATAAAGGCCATAGCGTTGCCTACTTAATTGGGTGGGAGGGTAAAAACAATACTTGCATACAACAAGCAACCCTGGAACTTACTGTGACCAGATATGCATTGCCTGCTACCATCCCACAACAATCTTGATCATTCAATATCAAATAACTCCCGTTCGAGAGCAGTTTGAACACCGGATGAATCACAACAGCTGGCGATCCTTTCAAGTCACATGATAGGTTTGCAACCAAAGCATTACAGGCTCCGTAAAGTAACATATCCTGACAAATTAGAGACCAGCTTAAAGAACTCTCACAGCTTTAACCGCTAAGAAAACTTCAGTATCCCCATTCCTGCATCTAAACTGTACGGCAAATCCCAAGACTCATGTATGTATCCCTGTCACAGTGCTTTATACCTACATACCTGGTGATCTGCAGACAGTATTACATTGGGATGTTGTGACTGGCAATGTGATATATCCATGAATTAACCATTCTGTGGAAGGTGACTCCGCCACAGTAAAAGGTGATTGGTTCAAGTTTTCAATGTGCAGCATGGTATATTTTGCATCTCTTTGTGCCATTGTTGTCTGTCTTTCTGTTAGATTGTATGCAGAAACCTGTACTGTTGATATACCGCCAGGGGACTTGACCAGAGCGCAAGAAGTGTAGCATCCAGCTCAATAATAGAATAGATTGCAATTGCGATTGTCCATGTTGTAATATAGACAAATCCTGTTGCATTGTATCTACAGCAGAAGACACAATGTTGTCCAGTGAATAAATCCTGGATGATAGTGTGGTCATAACATTGTCAACCACTGCCAAAGCCTTTTCTATGTTAATCTCTCAGCAGCCTTCTGCTGGGAGATTTTCCATACCTTGTTGTAAATAACATAAAGGAAGCACTTTTGATGTGGTTTCTGGGTACCTAACAAAAATTCCATAAGATCCACGTCATCTGAAAGAAAGGACTAGTGCTGTTTCACCTGGGACAGTGTTGAGGTTTTTAGCCATTCTAGGCATAACTTCCCAACACTGTAAGATGTCAACACCCCTGTGTGTTCTGTTTGTATGCAGTGCTGATCAGGCGTATGGATACTAAATCCTTCGGTGGTACCCTTTAATCTTGACTGACACCTATTTGTGCCGATAGGCCAAACCAGCCGTGCCTTCCCATTGGGTTAAGATGAATTGTAAGAACCATTGTGTAGTATGGCATACAGTGTATCCTCACTATGTTGTGTGTAATTCTGCCAACCCTCAAAGTGTGTAAGCAAGGGAATCGGAGGTGTGTTCAAGTCCTTGATCTTGGCTAACCCAAGACAGGAAGTCTGTTGCACTGTGTTGTTAGGAATGATAGTCTGATGTGGTATGAGGCATGCTCTAAATAGGGAACTTGCCAATCTTTATTCCCCCAGACAGATTTTCGGTCTATAGTGTCCCTTCAAAAGTCAAAACCCTGTAAAGACAGTTGTGAAATAAAAAAAGCAAAGTATATCAGCTTTTTGTTGGTGAGCATATTTTTTTTGGCAGGTGTAGGTGCAACCTTATGGTAATCAGAGGTCGGGTCTGAAGTGTTAAACTCAGAAAAATAAGCAAACGTCTGTGCAAATGTTTTTAAACTACCTTTTGGCGGTGTAGGGCAATGTCCCATTGATGATAAGAGAAGACATTATGTAGGATACTTGCTTACTATTCATTCAGGAGCAGGAAAAAGACAGTCACTACACATATCCATAGGACTAGGAACATTAGACAATTTGGAATCCAGAGCTGTAGCCAGGGAGAAACAAAGCGAGTCGTTTTCAGCCAAAGGAAGAGGTCACAAATTTGTTGTTTGTGGAAAACAGGCGGTGGTGGTAACTTGGGTTCACTTGGATCCAATGAGAAAGTATCAAATTCAATGACGTAGCCAGATGCAGTTCGACCTATCTTTGGTAGCTCAGCAGGTTTTGTAGAACTGTCAGATGATTTGTTTTGAGACATATTCACACAGATGTTGGTATTAGTCCGAATTGAGATCTGCGTTTCATTTGTGTTTTGTTGTTGTTCCATTTCAACAGGTATGAGTTCCATTCCATTGTTGGTAACTCCCTCACCTCATAGAGTACAATCTTCAAAGGTTTTTTATCTTTCTGTCTGAACTTACTGTATGGTAGCGAGAGGAGATTGGTACCTACCAAGGAGCCCACACTGCCTACTATTGAATATCGGCCACATACTGTGGTTTGATCAAATCAGCTGAGAGTAATCTCTTTTCTTTCTTGCCAGCAAGAGGCAGAAGAAGTACTGTTTTTGTTCCTTCGACAGCCAGGACAGGTACAGACGGTCTATGATGGCTCAAATTATTTTTTGGCCACAATCTTTTCTTTGACCAGGGTCCCCAATATTCGGGACCCAGCAGGTGTTTCCGGAACAGCTTTCACTTCCACTGAGGTGGCGCATTTTACTTGGACGTTGCTTTATAATGCCCGGAATTAATTTAGTTCCAGTAAAACAAGCAAACGATCATTGATATCAAATGGTTTTTTATCCGCGACAAGGTTGGAGACCCAGATCCTAGTCCTGAACAGGACTTCATATGGAGTACGGCCCCCCCAGGGAACTTCTTGGTATGTTATTAAGTGCCCTCTGGACCCCATGTAGGTGATTGACCCAACTGCCACCCAAGCCTAATACCCCTGCTGTTAAGGATTGCTTTAAGCCCTGTTTTTTCCTCTCCGCGATCCAATTTCCTTCGGTTTGATATGTGGAGGAGTACCGCAATAAAACACCCAAACTTCCAATGGCTCCGAGAACTAAACACAGACCGTGGTCAGAACGTAATGTGCCAATTGTGTATGGCCCTATGAAGACTCACAAATCCTTTATAACAGTTCGGATGTCAGCCGAGCACTAGGGTCAGTGCATCTACTGCCACCAAGATATACTTGTAAGCCTCGTCATATTGTACGAGGCCGCAGTGGTCCAAATAGACAAATGCGAGAGGTCTGTCTGAAATCAGTAGTGGTGTTTGCGGTGGACGTGTAACAGGGAATCTTTCATTTGCTGACAGATGTCGCACTTAATGACAAAGCCCTTGGTCTGTTTTGTGAGACCTGGCAACCAATAAATGCAGTTTCACCAGTGAAATACTTGCAGCAATACCTGTGTGTGCTGAGCCCAGACTCTTGGTGTAGCTAGCATTAATCCTAATCTGCAAACCATGTTTGGTAGTACTCTATCCCCCACTCCTGGAATATCAGCATACGGAATATTTTGCACCTCTAACTTGTTGGAGTAGTTGAGCTGAAAACCTTTTGACATGGCTGAGCTGTTGTTGCGCGCATCGTTCACAACTATCATTATCTCTCCATCTATTCTTGTACTAGAACGAGTGATTGCGGCAGCAGTTCTCACTGTCACCTTGGCAGCTTCATCAACCAGTGAATTCCCTTCATCATCCACGCCAACACCCTGATGACTCAATGTGTGATTTACATGAGCCCTTGGCAAGCCTTTTCTCAGCTCTGCGGTTTGTTCCCACAGCAACTTGTACTTATTTGTGCACCTTTGTAATCTCTAAACTCATTCTGTCCCCAATAGTGAAGATATTTACTGTATGACTGGATACAGTAAAACGAATCACACACAAAGAGTGTGGGGAATTCCTGATCCGTATTTTGTAGTGCCAGTATCAGCTGTGCCGTGCAATCCCGTAGTGACTGCGTCTGTGTTTTGTTAGGACAGAACTTTCCATCTAGCATATGTCCTTTCACAATCACACATGCTGCGCTTTATTGCTGTTTATTTCCTACGGCAGGCAGGGCAGACCAGTAAGCATAAATGATGTATTCCTACTGATCTAGAGGCATTACTTTATTCAGGAGAGGATATTCATGTTCATACTGCAGGAATGTTCATGTTTTTAATATAGAGTCATATTTGTAGTCTACATCTGTTGCAGTGAGAAAATTATCCCATTGTATCCATCGCAGATGCAGTGCTTCTGCATTTGGAACAGTTGCTTTGGTAACAGCCTCTAAAGTTGGTACTTGAGTTACGACAATTATGCGTCTCCCCTGTGCTCGTTAGTGCTCTTTCTCTCATTACAGAAGTCTGTACTGCTGTCAGTATTTTTTCTGTGGTTGTAAAATGCATCTTAGCATTTGTGTACAAATGAGATTTGTATGTAATGGGTACAGTTTCACTTTCATTGAAGGTTAGGTAAGTGTACCACGATTGACCCGCGACTACACGGACCACCACATTTGTAGTGTTTACTTGTTTGTGTAAGTGTTTGGAAGCTATTATGTCAGCTTGTACGGGATGGAGACTTTGTGTGTTCCTGTGTCCAACGTTGAACTGAAAAATCAGGTCTGATTAGGTTGTACAAAGGTTTTCCTTTTCTGAAAAATTTAGGAATCCTAAAATGGATTATAACCTTTTCAGAGTCTTTGGAGGTTGGAGCAGTGCACGTTTTTATATAAAATGTAGTTGCCAGGCTTTTCCCTTCACTTGATAGCTCCTATCTCAAAAATAAAACATTGAGGTGGGCAATGACCGATTCTTTAAAGTTACATTTGTAGCCCATAGTGGCGGATCCCAAAATTATGTTGTTCACCCTTTGCAAGTGATCCAATAACTCACCATCCGTCAGATATATTTCATCTACATAAGACAATGCCTCCTCATCACAATATTGAAGTAACTCTGCTACTCATGCTGAGAACAACTCCGGGCTATTCTTATACCCTTGGGGTAGTCTACAGAATTGGCAGTAATAGACAAGCGCTAAAAATGCTGTCAAATATCTGCTTTTAGGTGCTATATTTTGGCAAAAGAATCCATTTGAGATATCTAGTGTTGTTGTGTATTCCTTCCACACAGTGTAATTCATTAATGCAGCACTGGGTGCATATTGTACTGCAAATGTTAGCCTGTAGTCTAAAACTAGACAGTATGAATTGGCGGGTTTTATCACAGGAAACAAAAGATTATTCATGAAAGAGATACAATTTTCAATAACACCTTAGTATTCAAGTTAATCTGAGATCTCCCTGACAATTTTCTCTTTGTCATGTTTTATTGAGTACTGTCTCGGTGGTGTAGTTTTTAATGGGATTTCGTGGTGAGGTGACTCAGCATCCCACCCTACATGTTTGAGGTAAAGTACGGGAGCTAGTGCTAAAGTCCACTTCTGCAAGTATGTATGTTTGAGTGACTCTGGAACGAGGAGGGAGAAGGCTAGTAATAGTACGTCTTCCCCTTTTGGGCAGTCCATAACGAACTCTGGCAGCCAATCTAGATCAGCCTAAAGGATATTATATCCATAAATCAGGTTCTCCCAAAAGAGACCTTTCAGTTTCCTGGGTATGTTCTACTCCATTTGGAGCGTTATTTCATATAAAAAATGTTGGACACTTAGCCTTGTATCAGGTGTTTTCACTGGGATATGTTCATTCAACGCTGCTATCACCAGAAATTCCATCCGGTTCTGTTGAGCTATTGTTACTTCTGCTGGGTTGTCTAGCATAATTAGAGCCCATTCCCCATTCAATAGTTGGGTCTTCAGTAGCATGGGCATTTCTTATTTTAAGGCCAGGTAGCTTCTTCTTTTTAAATTGAGGTTTAGTTTTGGGTTTATCTACTTGTTTGAAAATGTAGTCTGAAGTGCGATTTTTGTCTCTTGGCTTGCCTAGCTCTTTTCATCTGCATTCTGACCGTCCTTCCGTCTCAGAGTTTTCGAATGAACCCTGAAAGGAACAAAAGGAACGTGTATCAGTATCCTGATAATGGTCAAGTTTCTAAATATTTTTTCGGTTTCTAAGATTATATCGTTTCTCAGAAGGCTCCCGTTGAGGAGACCCCCCGTGATCGTGATGCATTCTGATGAATATTTTTAGCTTATTTGTTATCCTATTTAGTTTTAGAAGAATCCGGTGCTTGCTTTGAGTAGTCCTTTTCAGGACTGCTGGTTATTTGTGGTTTACCAGGTCTAGCCCCCAAGTTATCTCTACCCAGCAAACCATATGTTTTTTTTGATAACATTAGGTACTTCTTGCTCCTGTTGTGTAGAAGTGACTTCCCTCATGCGTTAGCGCATAGCCACCACTGCTGCCTCCCCTTTTATGTTAGCTAACATAATTCTAAATACCTGGGCAAAATTTCCTATCAATTTCATCCCTAAGTCCAGTACTGGTTCTGCCCCATACTCATTCTGTATTTGTTTCAATATTTCTGGTATGACTGCTATTGAGGGGGTACCATGAGTTGTGGTATGAAGGGCAGCGAATACTGTAACCCAAGTGATACAATCCTCTTCTATCTGGAGCTATCCCCATTGTCAAGCAAATTATCAGTGTTGGAAAATTAGGCAGTTTTGGAAAATGAGGCAGTATCTGTGAGGCCTGCACAAATAACATGTCTGCATTTGTCCTTCACTGGGAACCAAACACCCCATTGTAGCGCTTGACTCTCAGAGGATAGCATTGCAGAGCAGTCTAAGGCTTACTCAAGGAAGGTGGTGTGGGCTAGTAATTGCCATTTACTAGTGCACAGTAATAACACTCAATAATTGATTTTCCAGCCTGGCCTTTGCTTTATAAAAAGAAGAGTACATTCATTACACACACATACTACTCAATACTATGCAGCAATTTACAATTGTACATAAGCTGTTGGAATTACTTTGTGACATTGCATTACATTACCTCCCCTCCCACACGGGGGTTGGGGCTTAGTACCACCACTTCCTCGTATGCACCTCATCTTGCCCCCTAATGCAGTGGGTTGACCATCACTTGGAGTGAGGGCCCTGCCCACTGGCATCACCCCAGTGGCGACCTACCCCAGTATCTCAACAAGCATTTGAAATGGAAACACCTGCCATGGTGACACATAAACCTGACTGAGCATCTCATACTGACCATACAATATACTCCTCTACATCTTAGTGGAGACAGTCTGGGTTGTTCTTCACCTAATACAGTAGCAAAAATACATGTTTAGGCATCACTTAGAATGACAGTACTTATCATATCTGATAACAGTTATAATGCATTGCAATTAAAGCCCCTAAAAGGCTTCACAATGATAATCTTGTGGAGAAGTGTGGCTCAGGGGTTAGAGGCGGCAGACCCGGAAGCTGAGATCTGCCCTGGACCAGGGTTCAATTCCCCGCCTCGGCGGGTCTTGGGCTCAATAATTCCACGGACTCGATAATTCTCGCTCCGGTGCGTTCTCGACTCACGGGTTCACACTCTGCGACTCTGTGCAATAGCTTGCTTAATCTCCACAACGGCCCCTCGCGGCGGGATGCCTGGCTTTCACCTTGTGGATACCCTGCCGGGGTTATCTCACAGGGGAATACCAGGACGGGTTCCCTAAGCAAGCGCCGGGAAACCGTTTGTGGGTAGCTGTGCGCTATATAAGCTCAAATACATTTACACACATTTACATATATAATCACAGGATTAGGCATATACAGCCAGATACCCTAGCAGGAATGTCCAGCAACATAACCCCAGTTTGTTTATCCTTTCACATTACACATGTGATTTTCAGTCCCCAAAAAGACACACATCGAGGGGTGTGGCCAACTGCTGACGGGAATGGCGCAGGGTAGCCGAGCTCCACTGCGCTACTCCCGAAAACATCCATTCAGCTCTATCCGCAATGGTCAAAACTCGCTCCTTAGGGGACGGAGACACCTCCCAGTGTGTGGACTACTAGCGGACAGAGTTTGGGCTATTTCGATTAGCGCTGAACGTAACGACATCCAGCCCTGGCTCCTATTGGTGTGGCCGAGCCGCAGAAGAGTGTAGCTGTCCAGCGCAGACTCTGAACACGAGGCCGCGGTTGAGGCCTGGTCAACAAGTGAGCACGGGTGAAGCGATGGAATCCTAGAATGTGCGGTGCGAACGCCTCCCGTGTTCCCGACCGAGGTGAAGGTGGCGAGGGGTGAGTGAGGCCTGAGCACAAGCCGAGTCAACTCCCAGCTTTCTATCATAGGGCACTTAGATATTGGCACTGGGATCACCGAGGTCCTCCCTCGCTGCGGCTGACCGTCCTCGAGAGACCTGCGAAGGGCACCATATTGATCGGAAGAACTGCTTAGCCACAGAACACCAATGGTTTAGATAATGTGACGAACGTGAGATCAAGCGGACAGTCAGGAGAGTAGAATCCCGCCTAGAGGGAGCTGAGGCCTAGATGAAGCGACGGGGCTCGATTGGCAGCCCAGACTGAGGTGGAACCCCCCCAGTCTGGGTATAACAGGGGATCCTGAGAACTTTTGGAAACAAGCGGGTGGACATACACGACCCACGAGGCGTGTGGATTTAGAAGTGGGCCTTGGGAACGCTGGCGAGGCGGGGTGGCGCCTCTCAGCCGTGGCCCAAGCAGTAGCTCCTGTCTGTCCCGGCCAGAATTATTTTCAAGTTGTTGCCACATCTTCCAGGGGGTGACCACATCCTATCCTGAACATACGACACGGACCTGTGGCCCCCAGCGCTTACCTGGCACCTACTCTGTATCCATCACACCTCCCCTGGGCAGCGTTGGTTATGAAATTGGACCAACAGTTGGGGCTGCACCCGCCAAACCTGACAGGCCGGGTGGAGGACTTCACAGCAGGCCTCGGTGAGTAGTGGGTGCGTCTGGATCCCTCCTGAGACCCTCAGTGGGAGACAACATGGTGACTGGTCGCAGTGGTCATACAGCGACTCAGGATAAAGTAGAAAAATGTGCGTGGCAGAAACAAGAGTGAAGACCCCGGAATGGCTGTAGCCCACAAGGACATGGCCGAGCCCACAAACATAGACTTCCTTGCAGCTATTACCGCAGTGCGTACCTCCCTAGAGACTCAGATCGACACGGTCGCCACTGAGGTTACCCTGATAAGGGAAGACATGAGACGGATTGCAGAGCGTGTGGCAAGGTTGAGGCTACTACAGCATACCTGGGGACTGACACCACCCTCTTAAAAAAGCAAGTTTCAGAATTGCGCAACTCTCATGACGCCATGGCCCGCCATGGCCCTACAACTTGATGATTATGAAGGTAGGATGAGGCGTAATAACGTCCGCATTCTTGGAATTCCAGAGCCGGCGGAGGGGCAAACAGCAGACCTCTTCGTAGAGGAACTCATTTTGAAGCAACTTCAACCACGTGGCCGATCCAACTGCTTCTTCAATGAGCAAGCCCATCCGGTGCCCGGTGTAAAGCCAAAACCGGGGGCTTCCCCCGACCACTATTGGCTCGAGTATTTAACTATCAGAACTGAGATGTGATCCTCCAGACAGCCCCGGCAGCCCCCCTTTAACAATCGAAAACAGCTGGGTCACATTTTTTTCGGATTTTACATTGAGGGTCCAAAAGCAGAGGCGTAACTTCTTGGAGGTGAAGCGAGCCCTTAGAGATCGGGGGATCAAATATGTCATGATATTTCCAGCTAAACTCTGGGTGGAATCTGAGGGTAAACTGTGGTTCTTAACAAGGCCGGAGGAAGCCTGAGACTCGCTCGAGGGGTGGCGAACAGTTGGCAAGAAACAGGTCAAGTCTCCACCGGCAACAACCAGACTGGGCGACTGGAGACAACAGCGGCGCTCCCCTCCGCACTCGGACTCAGACTCTCAGGGACCAGTGGGGTGATTATGAATACAGTTTGTGATGGTAGATTGAATGATGACCCGCTGGTTCTCACTGCCTAAATGAACACCTTTGTGGCTTTAATGGTATTAAATTAATCATTTGGGCCTACATGGAGCCCCTGAATGCTACGTGATTTTGAGTTTTTGATAGTATGGTTTCTATAGGTTTAGTCTTATATAATGCAATCCGTACCCCTAGAACAATATACTGCATATTTTTTCCAAATAATTTAGAGGCCGGGCGGACTCTTGGTGTTGAATTGAATGGTATTATGGGAGTGGCGTTGCTCACGCTCCCTTTATTGATGAGGGTGGGCAACAGGCACTCTGCAAGTTGGGGGGGAGGCGGGCGGTTTCAGGCTCACTATGCAAGGAGGCAGGGTGGGGGGGGTTCCAGGTTTGGTAGGGAGGGGGGGCTTGTTTTTCATGCTTCTTTTGTTTTTTACATTGGTTCATCATATCCATTGGCATATTGGTATCATGCAAGTCCCTACACTTTGCACTATAGGTGGCCACTGTGGAAGCTGCCCTGAACGCATTGCTGCCCTGGGCCGTGCCTGGTGGTGGGGTCTTCTGCGATCGCTCCTGGGTAGGTTCATCTGAATATATGATTATTTCACTGCAAGTGTTTGATGGCACCTGACACACGACTTTGAGTCACCACTTGGAATGTGAATGGACTGGGGAACAAAATCAAACGGGGAATTGTTCTACAATATGTTAAAAGGCAAGAACTTGATTTGGTAATGTTGCAAGAGACCCATTTGGTCGGGAATACATGCATGGCCTTGAACAGAAAAGAGTAAACAATGGTGGTACATTCGGGGTTCTCATTGGGATGCAGGGGAGTGGGGGTCTTTCTCGGAAGGGGATGCCCATTCATCTCGAATAATACATGGACCGACACTCTTGGTAGGTTTTCAGCCATTACAGGCACATGGGACGGGCGTAGCTTGAATATAGGCTCGGTCTATGCCCCCCACGACTACAACAATTGACACTACGAGATGCAGGGAAGCTATTAATGGAACTACCCATGGGGACATTAGTACTGGGAGGAGATCTCAATTTAACTATGGACGGCGCTGGGGACTGTCTCCCACCCAGAGATGAACCTGCAAGAGGCTTGCAGCTTCATGAGTTTGCTAACGCCTTGGGTATGGTAAATGTATGGAAGTGGCTGAACCCCACACACTCCCACTACACCTTTCAATCGGGAGCCCACTGAAGGCAATCCCGCATTGACTATATGTTCACCCACGCCCAGGACATTCACAATTTCAATGAGGCCCGCTGCCTGGCACAAGGGATCTCTGATCACTCACCCCCTTTTTTTTTTCTCGGTTTTTGGTCAGTCACGGTCCAGGCAACCTGGCTCTATCACGATACAGCCATCGGCACTCACAATACCTCACATTAGGGAGACCCTCTTGCAGGACACTGACTAATATTTCGAAGAGAATGTGGGATCGGTAACCTCGGTAGTAACGCTCTGAGGGCGCTTGGAGCGGTAATTAAAGGCAGGGCACTATCCTTGACAGTGGGACACCAAACCGAGTGCTCCCGCAGGGTGACTGAAACAAAAACAGAGATACTAGACCTGGAGGCAACCCTCTCACAGGCCCCTGACCCAGAGACACAGCACACTATTAAAATCAAGCGACAAGATTACAGACAACTCCTATTGGAGGAAGCCATGATGCGCTCCTTGTCTTCCAGGCATCTAATCTAAGAACAGGGCGAGCGTACAGGCAAGCTCCTGGCACGGTTGGAGCGTGAAGAGCAGGCGACACAATGGGTCCAAGATATAGCTGGCCCTGAAAGGGAGCTCATTACTGATCCTCAACATATCGTAAATATGTTTGCCTCTTATTTTGAAGACGTCTATAGGGATCCCGATGCTTCTCAGGCCTCGCTGTTGGCTGATCTACTTGCCACAATTAATATGGCTTGCCTTTCCCCGTAGGACAGGGAAGCCTTGGAGGCAGACATTACCATGACGTAGATTCAAAAAGCCATAATGGAGGTGCGTTCAGGTAAAGCAATAGGCCCTAATGGACTCCCCTCTGAACTCTTCAAACCCATGTCTGCAAAATTAGCGCCACATCTGCTGGGCTTATATAACGAATGCTACCAGACCGTGCTCCTTCCTGCAGATATTCGTACTGCAGCTATAGTGGTCATTCATAAGCCCCTCAAGCCAGCAGAAGAATGCAAATCATACCGCCCAGTAAAAGCTAAAATCCTCGCCAAGCTCCTGGCTAATCGACTCCTCCCTTATATCACCAAGGTAATTCATCCGGACCAATTCGGCTTCATGGCGGGTAGGAATACAGCCAGGAACCAACGGGGGGTACACGAGGCCCTGGGGAGAATAGACACTAGAGAAGAGGAAGCAATCCTGTTGTCCCTTGATGCCACCATGGCATTTGATACTATTGAGTGGGACTTCCTCTTTGCTGTGTTGAGTCGCGTAGGATTCGGCCCATGACTGATTGGCTGGATTACACTACTATATACACAACCCACTGCATACATCACTGTCAACAATCATCGCTCCGGCACTTTTCCCTTCCATTGGGGCACAAGACAAGGCTGCCCGCTGTCCCCACTCCTCTTTGCCCTGGTATTGGAGCCGCTCGCAGTTTGGATCAGGGGGGATCCTAGGTTGCGAGGATTCAAATGGGCACATGATCACGAAGATCGAATCTCCCTATATGCGGATGATATCCTACTCTACCTAACCTCTCCAGCACGTTCGCTGAGGAGAGTACTTCATATTTTCCATATTTTTGGTGCGCGTTTGAGGTATCGGATAAATTGGTCCAAAGCCCAGATGTACGTATTGAGGGGCGAGCCCCCACCTAACCCGAGGGGATACGAGATCCCAGTGGCCCCTCACGGCTTTCGATACTTGGGTGTATTTATAGCCACAGATGCTCAGATCTTTTTCGAGCGGAATCTAGTGGTGCCCCTTCAATGTTTAAAGTCAGACGCTTGCCACTGGCGTTCTTTTAGCATTACTCTTTTGGGACATGCGTCCCTATTTAAGATGCTAGCGCTCCCTCGTTTTCTCTATGCTCTCCAGAACACTCCATACCCAATCCCGGACTCTTACTTTGGCCAAAACGATAGTGTGTTGCGTGGGTTACTTTAGGAGAATCATCCGCCTCGAATTGCTATGAATAAAATTACTATGGGATGGTACGACGGAGGGATAGGTTTACTGATCTTCGGTTGTACTACCCGGCATTCCACTTAACGGCAATTAACAGCTGGGTGTTTAGCCCACATGACGATCCCAACTTCGATACCGACCATTGGCTCATGGGACGAGGGGGTTTTAATCAGGCGCTATATACCAATCCCCGCAAACTCCACTTGACAGGTCTCACGGCTCGTACAGTTGAAGTGTGGCACGGAACTACGAGGAAACTTGGGTGGCATAATCGGCTAATGAAAGCTACGCCGTTATGGGAACCGGACATCCTGGGCCGCCTCAGTAAATGCCCCGGGTTCGATAAGTGGGACACTATCGGAATCTCCACCGTAGGGGACATATGGGTCAAGGGGAAACTGGCCGCATTCTCCAACCTCCAGACTAAATACCAACTAGAGCCCTCAGAGACGTTTCGATACCTTCAAATCAGACATGCCATCTCCACGGCCTTACCTAGGGGGACTCCTCTCCCTGATTCCTCCCCATTGGAAGATTGGGTAATATTAGATCCAATGGATCACAAGGCTAACTCCCTAACATATAAAAAATTGGTAAATAATCGCACTGACCCCATGCATAAGATACATAATAACTGGGAATATGATCTGGGGGCTTATAGAATGCTAAGATTGGGGAGATGCTCTTGCCTCTCCCGAAGAGGTTGCAATCCCCATGCTATTCCACCTTATACAACTCAAAGTACTCCACCGGGTATATTTTGATGCTAAGTTATTGTTCCGACTTAGGAGACGACCGGATCCGCTTTGTCTTAGATACTGCAACGAAGTTGGCACTTTTATGTATACGTAAACAACATTATTGGGAAAAGGTGACATGCCAACTGTCTCAGGCATGCAACAAAGCCCTGAGTCCTTCTCCCAAGCTTTGTCTCCTCAACATATGGAAACCCACCGACGTTTCCCAGATGGAACAGGCATGGGCCGCAATTGGGTGGATGATTGCAAAGCATAATATTGCACAGAAGTGGGGTCAGGACTCCAGCACGAATGTAACGGACTGGGCGAAGGACATGGACGGGGCAATGATAGCCGAGAAAACTGCTTTTGAGGGAAAGGGCTGCCCCAGGAAATGGGACCATAAATGGGGGCAGTGGAACAAATACAGTGGGGACATCTGCGTTTCCCCGACAGTGGAAATGAGGCATGAGTGACAGCACTAATGGCCCGCCTCATGATAGATGATGTACCCCCTTCATAGGTGGTATCAATATGGATCAAGGCTAGACCCCAATAAGTATACTACTCTGTTAACTGGGACTCTTATCCAGTTGAGAATGGTAGTTACGATCGAGAGGCCCCTGGAAGTGGGGAACAGGTATAGCGTTTTGCACTGATTTGATGCCAAAGGTTTGTTTTCTGAAATGGACAAGTCACAATGTCTGTACTGTAACTGAACCAATGCACTTTCTTATAAATAAAAACAATAAAAAAAAAGAAACACATCATGTAAATGCACCACTGTGCAATTTTACTTTTCCCCCTCTATGGGGTGCCACTTCAGTGACCATCCAGGTTTAACCTTGCACCCTTGACTGCGGTCCCAAGCTTCTGCTCCCAGCTGGAGAACTAAAGTTCCAGCGTTGGATTAGCTGGATAACCCTTGAGGGGTTCTTTCTTTTAAGTCCCCCAGAGGCTGAGGGTGGGAAGTTCCAAACTTGCGGTGAGGGAGTCTGTGTGCTCCTGCGGCTCCCCCTGCACCTTTGCAATGACTTAGAGGTGACAAAGTCCTCCTGGGGTCACCACACACGGAGAAAAATCCGCTTTTCCTCACAGGTTGGTGCAGGCCTGCAAGGATTTATGGGGCGCTTTCCACATGCTTGTGAATAACAGAGCACGGGGAGAGCCGTCCTGCCATTGTTGGCGGCCTCACGCCGCGTCATCTCCTTCTTGGGGGCCCGGTCCCACCCAGGCACCCCACGTGCAGGTAAGGGTAGAGGGCAGCCCAGGGATCCCACCCAGGCTGCTCTTGCGGGCTCCCCAATTAGCCAGCACCCTTGCTTGCTGCCGCAGGAGTTGGCACTGCGAGCGGGCAGACAGACAAGGAGGCTGCTGCTGGTCAGGCGGGGCATCGGGGGAGCGCAATGCCACTCTCCCTTCTTTCCCGCTGCTGTCAGCTTACGCCTGAGGCTGGACGGGCCGACCACACCAGTTCTCTCCCTTCTTTCCTTGCCTCCACAATGCTGCCGTGCCTGGAGGGTGGACGGGCGGCCGCCCATAGCATTCACGATGCAGCATGGGCAACAGCGGAAGCCCGGCTGGCAGTAGACTCAGGGTCCAGGCATTAATAAATTCAGCCCAGCATCGTGAGCAGGGAGCGCGCAGAATACAGTGTGGGGTGGCGAATTCCTGCTCTTCCCCTTCTTTGGCCCCCACGTGACTAGTGCACTCTGTGGATGGTCAGCCGCATCGGGCATTCCCAGTGCCTGGCGGAAGTTTGCCACGTCACCGAGAGGGAGCATAGGGCCTAGGCATCAGCAAGTCCTAACTGCTGTTGGTGTTGGGCAGGGCAAGGCTTCCCCTGCAGGGTCTGCGGTCCTGGATCACCCCTGGTTGGCTGGAGACTAAAGACAGACGGGGGCAACAGATCATTTTCGCCCCTACCATGGGGAGTGCTAGGAGGATACAGGGAGTGTGGGACTTGGAGCCAGGAGGACAACGTGATGAAGGGGGCTAGGACTCCCCTGGCTGCGAGTACAGAGTGTGGCTCCCAGGCCAGAAGAATGTGTGTCAAATGGTGGGGACCCCCCTTGGGACATCCACTGGGAACCCCCCTCTGTGGGGGACCAACCTCAGCATAAAGTGGCCGATCTCCCACCTTCACAGCCCACAGAGTACTGGCGCCCCTGGAGACACATGAAGAGGCAACAGTGCCCCTGAGTGGCCGTGTGGAGCCAATCGAGGTAGGGCCCCATAGCAATCTCTATGGGACCTCAAGGGCAACCTTTCCCTTCCCAGAGTATTGCAGAAGGAGTAGCACCCCATGGTATTCTTGTGTCCCTCTGGGGGATTCTGTGTTGCCCTTATAGTGGCTTGTTATAAAACAAGGGGTGACCCAATTTAGTCGAAGGACCTGGGTATCAAGTATTATAAAGAACAAGTGGTCCTTGACAGAAATTTTAACATGTAACAGAATTACAGCCTTAGTTCAAGCAATTCTTTAGTCCGCTCTAGTTTAAATCTATATAGTAGGTTAAATAGATACATTAGCCCAAATTGTCAAAAAAGTATCAAAAAAGTACCCAAACATTTGAGAATTCAATTGAATCCAGCCGGATTCTCTAATTTAATATATAATTTGAAAAAAGTATTTTCGCAAATCAAAATACAAATATTTACATATTATAATCAACAAAATCTTTCGTAGTATAAAAAGATGAACGTGCACAGAGAAAGATAAAGGTTTGTGCTGAAGTGATTGATCAAGGAGATCAGAGAAACAAAGTATAGAATTGTTTATATACAAGAATGAGCCTGCCCTAACCAACACTTGTAAAAAAATTTGATTCTTTTTTTACTAGCTCCTAGTTTTCAACAACAGGTTAGCAGCGTGCAGAGAAGAGTGAAATTCTCCGCGTTTTTTCGAATATATTCGAGGTACGTTTACATTGCAGGTCTTGACATGGGTTTTTTCTGTCTAGCATAGACCAACATTAACGCCAACCACTATTCGGCACTAATGGAGATGCCATTTTTGCTCTCTTTTCTAGTGAACAACTTTACTATTTGACTGGAAATCCCCGCCCGTAAATATACTGGTGGTGACTACGATCCAAATCACGTTGTTTTTGAAGTAGCCTGACATGCCAGGGCTCTATCTGTCAGTGTAGTTAGGTACATAAGCATTCTGATAATTTAGTAGGAGGTGTAATCTATCCACCTTGGATATATGATTAATTGAAGGATACGATCCTAACTGAATTATGACTCATTTATAGGAATTTTATATGTATACCCTGATTTCTTTGAGACAATATGAGTGGCACTAATGGCTACCACATTTCTTCATTTCCAGCGCCCAATTAAATAACCTTGATGCGGACAAAACGTCGCATGTATGGTAGTGCACCAGTGCAAGGGCTCTATCTGTCAGTGTAGTTCGGTACATAGGCATTCTGATAATTTAGTAGGAGGTGTAATCTATCCACCTTGGTTTTATATGATTAATTGAAGGATACGGTCCGAACTGAATTATGGCTCATTTATAGGAGTTTTATATGTATACCCTGATTTCTTTGAGACAATATGAGTGGCACTAATGGCTACCACATTTCTTCATTTTCAGCGCCCAATTAAATAATCTTGATGCGGACAAAACGTCGCATGTATGGTAGTGCACCACACAGGGGTGAGTGTAATTCCATGCCTTCCGGGCTATCAATTTATTTATTGTGATTATTCAAAGATACTTAGCCCTATCTTCGTTTGTTGTTACAGGTGCCCATTGACTATTTTAACCTGCGTGCACATTGAAATTCCCACTCCCTCATCCCGTCCTGATGAAGACCCTGATTTGAGGAACATAATCACCCAGTTTACGTGTGGGTCGAAACGTCGACACTTTCCCTTTGGAGCCTGCATCTATTAGTTTTTGCACCCCTCTTCCCCCTCTCCCTTTCGTCTCCCTCCTAATCCCCTTGCCAATAGTACAAATCAAGGACAATGGAGGATGTTGTTGAAAACTAGGAGCGAGTAAAAAAAGAATCAATTTTTTTTACAAGTGTTGGTTAGGGCAGGCTCATTCTTGTATATAAACAATTCTATACTTTGTTTCTCTGATCTCCTTGATCAATCACTTGAGCACAAACCTTTATCTTTCTCTGTGCACGTTCATCTTTTTATACTACGAAAGATTTTGTTGATTATAATATGTAAATATTTGTATTTTGATTTGCGAAAATACTTTTTTTCAAATTATATATTAAATTAGAGAATCCGGCTGGATTCAATTGAATTCTCAAATGTTTGGGTACTTTTTTGATACTTTTTTGACAATTTGGGCTAATGTATCTATTTAACCTACTATATAGATTTAATCTAGAGCGGACTAAAGAATTGCTTGAACTAAGGCTGTAATTCTGTTACATGTTAAAATTTCTGTCAAGGACCACTTGTTCTTTATAATAAAAAGCCCTTATAGTGGCGTCCCCTTCCTGGGGGAGCCATAACCTGGGCCCGGAATAAACCTGCATTGGGCTGTAGGAGAGATGCCTGACGGGGGTCCGTGGCATGGCCGTTGCCAAGACCGCGACTCGCCTGCCACTGCTGACCTGAAGGGACCAGCTTCCCTAAAGGGGCACAGAAGCTCACCAGAGATCCAAACATTAGAGCTAGAATGACAGCACAATAAGCCCTCAATAAACCAGATACCCATACTGCTTTACCAGAGGCCAGCTGCTTGGGACCACATCATTGTCATAGGTGGCAGTGTTCCAGTACACCCAGACAAGCAATTGCCAGGACAGGGTTACCCAGTATGGCCAGAAACAAAGAACAGAGACCCCCAAAACAGGAGAAAATGGACAGATATACAAAAGTCATGGGCCCATAACGTGGAGCAGAGGGAGAGACACCACCCATACCTGACAATGCGACAATTTTACAGGCGATACAGTTTTCCAGGGAGGCACTGGAGGGGAAAATAGGTGAGGTAATTCTGAAGTCATCCTATTCTGTCAGGATCTGCGCACTGTCTTGGAGAGAGTAACCCAGGTAGAAAACCGCATAGCGGAGATTGAAAACACGAACCATACTCTCCGAAAAGAGGTCATGGAATTCACAGCCACACTCAGGGATGTCTCGTGGAGGGTGAATGACACGGAAAATCGTGCATGCAGAAACAACCTGTGCTACTAGGGTTTTCCAGAGGGAATTGAGGGCTCAAACGTGGGCTCCTTCCTGGACAAATGGCTCAGGGACTCGCTTATGGCAGCACAATTATCAGCTTGCTTTGTTATTGAACGAGTCCACAGGATGCCCAGCTTCAGATCACCAGTGGAAGCACCCCCACGACCGCTAATTGCCCGCTCACTAAGCTATCAAGACCGAAAACTAATAATTCGAGAGATGCTAGGCATTGAAGAGGTCTGACACACCAATGTTAAAATCATGGTCTTCCCTGACTATTGTCGCGAAGTCCAGAAACAACGGCAGACTTTTGACTTACTAAAAGTAAAACTGCGATATTTCCACATTTAATACAAGCTGCTCTTCCCAGCGAAGCCTAAGGTTATTTTCCAAGGTTAAACCAAGTTCTTTTTGACACCGGAGAAAGCCAGGACCTGGATAGAGGAAAGTCCCTCCTTGGGACGTAGGCACGACTCAACTTGCCCCAAACCTCCGAGAGAGCGGAAGGGTCCCCGCAACAGCCATGCGAACAGGAAACACTTATGTACACTCCTTCTGACAGGATGGCACCTCTCAGAAGAGGTGCAGACCATAGAAACAGAGGAGGAACCAACATGAAGGACAAACAAGAGGAAACATCTTAGACACCGAAAGCCGATCACTCGAGACCTGACAGAGCGCAAACTTTCATTGGACTCTGATAGTGATCACCCGCTGTTGCAGGAGATCGCCCATATGGAGGACGCACCACTGGACACTGCAGCACAAGACCCTGACTTGCTGACTGTACGTGATGAAGGCAACGAGAACAGTGAATCGGCAGTAGATGCCCCCAGAAAGACATTAAACACAGCCTGCAGGTGTTTTGTTCCATACCTGGTTAAAAAATGTTATTTCCTTTTTAGGGTGGGAGTTCACGAAGGGGGGTACAGACTTCTCAGTCTTAACCTGCAGCAAAGGGAGAGAGTGGGGAGGGAAGAAGCTGATTGGTGATTCAAAGACAGGATGGAGACTCAACGCATGGGACGTAAAGGACAAGACAATAGCTCCCGAAATTAGGGTGGATGCCGAACTGTACTTTACTGAAAATAAGGACCCATAGTCATCAGCAGTCATATTGTGGGAAGCATATATAACTGTACTTAGAAATGGGGCACAAAACAATATCGCTCATAAGTTGAAACAAGTTTGGGAGATGGAGGCCGTAGAGGACAAGCTCATAGATCTGGATGGGCGCTTAGGACCAGAAGTATACCTGTTAACAATGTGTCAGATTACGGTTACCGGCAGGGAACACCAGGTGCTGGCACGCTAAAAGCCAACATCCTTAAATCTGTCCACACAACACCACCTATATGAGGTGGGAGATAGGGAGGGGAGATTGCTGGCGCCTGGTTGGGGATAAAACAGATGGAGACACGGTGGGTGCAGTCCATCCAGGATGGTGGAGCCACATGTACTTCAGCACAAGAGATTGCTGATGTGTTTGCAAGATATTATACAGACTTGTATACGGCCTGAGCTCTTGCAGACGTATCCCAGATTAGAGACTACTTAAGTGCAGTCACTTTTCCCACCCTGTCACTAGATGAGAGTTCAGCACTAGAAGTAGATTTAACGCTGGGCGAAGTAGTGGCAGCTATAGGCAAGCAGAAACCAGGGAAAACCCCTGGCTCTAATGGACAACTGGCCGAACTCTTTAGGAGTAATACTGCACTATTGAGCCCTTACCTCTTTAAGATGTTTGTAGAGGGACACAGGAGGAGGGAGTTCTCCCCCCAGATCTCTGCAATACCACCATAGTGGTGATCCACAAAGCAGGGAAGTCCACCACAGATTGCAGCTCCTACCATCTGATTTCATTAGTAAACGTGGAAATGAAAATCCTGGTCACTATCTTAGCCACACGACTTCTAACATGAATTACTTCCCTCATTCATAATGATCAATCCAGGTTTATGCTAAAGAGATCAAAGATTTAATCTCCGCTGGCTCTCCAAATGGCTAGATATGGTAAAAGAAAGAGATGATCCCCATATATTTCTGACCCTAGATACCGAAAGACATTTGATGCCATCCACTGGCCATTTTTGTGCAAGCCCTGCTGAAATTCGTATTTGGGCCCAAATGTTTGGCATGGATAGATTTATACACAGTACCGATGGCTAAGGTGCGGGTTAACGGAGTAACATTAGCAGAATTTCTCCTTTGTCAACTATCCCCCTTGCTATTGCTCTTATTCTGGAACCACTGACCTGCATGGTTCGAGCACACCCCAGCTTTGGAGGTTTCAGGGATGAATCTTGGGCACTTAGTTATGAACAAATCACACTCTATGCCGATGACATTCTCCTTTATGTCACCCAACCGAACTTGACTCTTCCTCTCATATTTCAACTATTTTACAATTATGGTGCCCATTCTGGATATACAATTAAGTGGGACCAAGTCGAGCTTCTACCCGGTGAGTTGGCCCCTAGATAGGAATTATTTTATTTAAAAATATTTATAGAGCGCGACTGTCACCTGGCAGGTATCCTGGCGCTGTTGGCTACTCCTAGAGGTTCTTAGACGGGTGTTGAACTGTGGTTGGGGATTTAAAGGGACGGAGGAAAGAGCCAGGTTTTAATTCGTTTTCTGAAGGGAAGGACGTGAGGGATTTGACGAATATCGACAGGCAGACTGTTCCACAGCTTGGCAGCAGCTACTCTGAACGATCTTCCCCCAGTCCTGGCCTTCTTACATCTGGGCACTTTCACAAGGCAGGCAGTTGTGGACCTAAGTGTTCTGGTGGGAGTATACCACGAGAACAGACGTTGGAGAGGCCTGGGTCCGGCACCGTGTAGTGCCTTAAAGACCAGGCAAAGGGCTTTAAAGGCAATGCGTTGCTTCAACGGCAGCCAGTGCAGCTCGGCCAGTGCTGCAGTGGCCGAGGATCTCCTGGTCCACCCAAGGGCCAATTTGGCTGCTGCCGACTGAACTCGTTGGAGTCTGTCCAATAGTGTCACAGGGGATTCAAACAGCAGCGCATTACAATAGTCTAGGCGACTAAGAATAGTGCACCTGACTATCAGTGCTCGGGCAGAAGGTGGTAGTAGAGGCAGGACTTTGCGCAATGAGCGCATAAGGCCTGAGCAGGTAGCGACTGTTCTTGAAACCTGCGTTTCCATGCTTAGTTGGTGGTTAAGCATGACGCCCAGGTTGCGAACACTGGTGACCGGTGGCGGGTTGTTAGAGTTTTCCGGGGGCCAGAACTCAGCAGGCAGAGGGCGCGGTATACGGCTCGCGGGGCAGAACAGAACCTCGGTTTTCGAGGAGTTAAACTGGAGGGAGTTTCTGTGCAGCCAGCTTGCGGTGTCTCTTAGACAGTTGTGGAAAGCTTCTAAGGGGATGGAATCTTTGCCCTCCCAAGAAAGAAGGAGCTGAGTGTCGTCCGCGTAGTTTACTGTGGTCATGTTGTGTGATTTAATTAGAGTGACCAAAGGTTTCAAGTAAACATTAAATAATATCGGGCTGATGGAGGAGCCCTGAGGAACACTGTGAGGGACAGGGGAGAAGGCCGATTGGAAAGGGGGGAGGGATACAGCCTGTTTTCTGTCACTGAGGTAGGAGTGGAACCAGATCAGGGCCGTGCCGTCGATCCCTGCCTCTCTCAGCCGCTCGAGCAGAATCCCATGGTTGACAGTATCGAATGCGGCAGACAGGTCTAATAGGATCAAGGCCACAGCTTGGCCCCTGTCTGCGCGCATTCGAAGCTCCTCCATGGTGGTGAGCACAGCGGTTTCGGTGCCATGGGCTGGGCGAAAACCAAATTGGAATTCGTCCAGAATGTGGTGCTGCTCGAGATGGGTTGAGAGGCAGTTACTGACCCAACGTTCCAGCACCTTCACCGGGAATGGCAGAAGTGATATGGGGCGGAAATTGGACAAGCATTCTGGATTGAGCGTGGGTTTCTTCAGAAGCGGGGTGATGAGCGCTTGCTTCCAGGAGGTGGGGACGAAGCCACAGCTAAGGGATTGATTACAAATCATCCGGAGGGTATGGAATAATTCGTGTCCACATGCTTTCCAAATTTTCGGAGGCAAAGGGTCAAGGGGAGATCCAGAGGTGATGCCTTGTGCCACTTTGTCGAATTCAGTTTGAGAGAGAAGGGGGAAAGCGCCGAGCCTGTTCGTGGGAGGGCAGGCTGACTTCAAGGAGTCAGGATTGATGGGGCTAACTTCGGGAGAGGTGGGATGGATGTGTGGTGGGGGCGTGGCTAAGTTATTTATGATTGTCTCAATTTTGTCAGTGAAAAACTGAGCGAGGCTATCACAGAGGGTCTGAGATGGAGAGATAGGGTTTTTGGCGCAGTCAGGATGTAAAATATTGTCCAGGATCTGAAATATGCTCTTAGGACTGTTAGCCGCATTAGCTATGGTGGAGCAGTAGTAATTTGCTTTGCTCTCTGTGATGGCAGATTTGTATTCACGGAGTGCCTTTTTCCAGAGGACTTTCTTGTTATTACAGTATCCATGTCTCCACTGTCTCTCAGCCTATTTACAGGTTGATTTGAGGATCTTCAGGGAGTCGTTGTACCAGGGAGCAGGTGCTCTACCTTTTGGTTTGCAGAGTTTTAGAGGGGCGACCGAGTCCGCGATGGATGTGATATTTGCGCTAAAGGATCTGTAGTTGTATTCTACCGAATTGGACGAGGAGACACTATCTTCCACCTCGAAGACTTTGGTGGAGATGCTGAGTTTTTCTAAAGCTTTCCAATTACGATAAGAAAATTGTGGTGGCAGGTGAGTCTTGGGCTTTCTTATTGTGGCGTTGTTAATGTAAAGTTTAATGAGCGAGTGGTCTGTCCAGCTCATAGGCAGGATGTCGCCTACTTGCGTTAGACCCGGACTCGAAAAGATGAGGTCGAGGCGGTTGCCAGCGGAATGGGTGGGGTCCTTTATCAGTTGGTGAAGCCCCACACTGTCACAGGACAGCAGAAGATTGTTTAGACCTGTGTCTAGGCTGCCGTTTGGCCAAAGATTGAAGTCTCCTAGAATAATAAGTTTATTGTGGGAGGTTGCCAAATTGGTGATAATCGTGAGGAGCGCTTGCTGTTGCGAGAGGGAGAAGGCCCCCGGCGGTCGGTAGCAAATAATTACCGTGAAGGTGACTCCTAGGTGGCAATTTATAGTCAGACCGAAGAGCTCAATTCCGGGTACTGAATCTATATCAATGGTGTTCAATTGCCACGAGGCTCGGAAGATGACACCGACACCGCCACCGCGGCCTTTGGGTCTAGGGAGATGGAGAATGTTAAAATTTAGAGGGCAAGCAGAGGCTAAGTCAGTCTCACAGTTGGCATGTGTCCAAGTCTCTGTTAAAAAAAGTACATCTAGATGATGTGAGTCTATAAGGAGGTTGATTTCGGTGGCATGCTTCGGTAGCGATCTAACGTTCAAGAGGCCTCCTACAAGTAGGTCCTTGTGGGTGAAGTCTGTTAAGGGAGAAGCAGTCTCTTCAAAGGTGAGCTTACCTTCATGAGCATATCCTCGGAGGTTGAGCAGGGCATCGCGGGAATAACAGGGGGACCGTGGGCTGTGTTGGGCAGGGTTTATGGCGCTAGGCGTGTCCTCGTCGCGGACGAGCGCAGACGAGCTTGCCTTAAGCGCGCCTTCGGCGTGCCCGCTGCGCTCGTCCGCTGCGCTTCCGGTATTGACACATGATTTATAGTAACAGCAGGTGGCGTAGGAGGGGTCGTGGCCAGCAGTAGGTGGGCGTGGCTATCGTCTCCCTTTCGGCGGTCAATGGCGCCAAGGAACGAGTAGATTTTGCTTCCCCACAGCTAATAATCAGCTGTTCTGGAAGTCTGGAAGTGCAAAACGGCAAGTATTTCCTTTAAAAAGCACAGTACACAATCACAATCACAGCATTAAAATGAGTGGAACACCTCCCGGCTTTTCGCCTCAGGAGTTTAGCAGCAATGGGGCAGCGCCGCGTCAGCGCGTCCTATAACACTGCGGAGGGGGCGTGGCCAGCAGTAGGTGGGCGTGGCTATCGTCTCCCTTTCGGCGGTCAATGGCGCCAAGGAACGAGTAGATTTTGCTTCCCCACAGCTAATAATCAGCTGTTCTGGAAGTCTGGAAGTGCAAAACGGCAAGTATTTCCTTTAAAAAGCACAGTACACAATCACAATCACAGCATTAAATTGAGTGGAACACCTCCCGGCTTTTCGCCTCAGGAGTTTAGCAGCATGGCGCTTGCACATCGACAGAGATGGGTTAAAATACCTAGGTCTCTGCATAACCACTAACATTATGGCTGTTCTCAACCGTAATATCCGGAGAGTCATGACAGAATTCCATGAAGACGCTGAGAGGTAGAGATTACTGCCCTTAACACTCCTAGGTAGGGCCTCCATGTATAGGATGGTTAAGCTGTCGAAACACAAACCATAATCTCCCTGAGGATATTTTTGTCACAATAGATAAGAACGTCCATATGCTTTGATGGAATGGGATTCATCCAAGGGTGGCAACACAGACACTCCAGCACAGTCAGTATAATGGGGGCATTTCACTACCAGATATGAGATCATCTGACTGGGCTGTGCACCTGATAGTAATCAATGACTGTGGGCACCTACCAAATGATCATTAAAACCTATGCTCTATAGAAACTCCAATTTCAACCATGTACATATCTCTACTACTTCTACTCTGGCAAAGGAGTAAGACAATTACTGATGGCTACACAGAGGGCAATAGAATCCTGGAGGGGGCAGAAAGACAAATGGGGTGTGATAAAAGGCTTACCCGAGAAACTTCACTCTGGGAGGGATCACACCTGCTTGAAATTGGGAAACTGCAGGGATTTAAGACAGGGACATAATAGGGAAATCCAGACTGGGTGACCTCTTGGAAGATGATCCGTTATCTCTTTCAGCTCTCTTCAACGTGAATACCAGTTAAGTGACACCCAACATTTCAAATACCTACAACTAGAGCATGCATGGAAGACAGAGAGGCCAGATATGGGTGGTAATCCTGAATAGGCACTCCTAGAGGGGAAATTGCCCAAGGGGGAAATAATGGATAAGGCTGACTCATGGACCTACAAGACACTAATTAATAACATGTCAGATAACCTGAAAAGCCTGAGGGCCAATCGGAAACTACAATGAGGCTAATGGATGACCTCGACTGGGAAGCGACACTAATTCACCAGAGAGAGGTAGCCAATAAACTAAAGCTACAACTCATTTCATTTAAGATCCTCCATAGGATATATTATGATAGGGTCCGACTACATAGACATGGAATGGCAGAGACGCCTGACTGTCTACATTGTAGAACAGAGAGATGTACATACACACACACACACACACGCTAATTAACTGCCCTCACATACAGTCTTACTGGCACACAATTTTGGTTGAATTCAATAAGATACTAGGGGAAAAGCTACAGATGGATGCCAAATACATCTTGAAACAAGCTCCTATTCTGCAACCTAGGATGCACTGTAGCCAAGAGGAACACAGCCAAAAAACTGGGGTGCTCCACAGTCCCCTACGCTAAAGGAATGGAAAATGCATGCAAATAGGTGCAGTGCTTAAAGCTTTTCACCTGGACCCAGTTACGGGGTTGATACAGTTGACCTGGCCCCTGTCGTGGTTATGGCAAGGCATCCTTAACCTGCTTATTAATTGTATTGTAGTGTAATTGCATTTATATAGTGCTTACTACCCCTGTTGAGGCATTAAAGTGCTTTTTCGACGTGCAGCACGCTACTCCGGAACCCATAAAGGATTAGTGTTGAAGTAGTATAGTGAAATACAAAAGTAATTTGAGTGGTGGTTAGGTTAGTCAGTTCTTTAGGAGGATAGCGGAAGGATAGAAGAGGGGGAAAATGGTTTGTATTTATATAGAGCTTTTTACCCCTGATAGGGTGTTGAAGCACTTTTTTGGTGTGTAGCAAGCTTTTCTGAACAAATAAAGGATTAGTGTTGAATTAGTATAGTGAAATATGAAAGTAATTTGAGTAGTGGTTATGTTATTCAGTTATTTGGATAGAGAAGGGTAGGGGAGGGATAGAAGAGGGAAAAAGGTTTGCATTTATATAGTGCTTGCGACCCCTGAAGAGGTGTTGAAGCACTTTTTCGGCGAGTAGCACGCTACTCTGGAACCCATAAAGGATTAGTGGTGAATTAGTATAGTGAAATATGAAATTTGAGAAGTGGCCATATTAGTCTGTTATTTTCATTGAAAAGGATAGTGTCGGGAAAGAAGAGTGAAGGATTTAGACTTTTTTTGTTAGTTTTGGTAGTCATGGCAGAAGAAGTAGACTTGAGATGAGTAAAAAAGGGATGTGGAAGGGAAGAGTCAGAGGGAAGAGTTTAGAAAGGCTTGTTTTGGGGGATCAGTACAAATAGAGCTGGAAAGTATAGAACGTGTTTCAACTCAGGAAGAAAAAGACTGACAAACATGACTAAAGGTAAACCAGCCCACCAAACGTAACAAACTGTGAAATAACAGAACTCAAACAAGCATGATAGTATAGAACACAACACGGTTCAGAGAAGGAATATACAAAGAAACTGAAGACAGCTTGCAACCTAGATGCCATATTGTAGCACACTAGCTAACTGATGGAAGGAACACATAGTGTTAGATCTCAACAGTATTGGCGCAACAGCTCAGTGACCCAACAGATGTCAATTCTCCTTGTGGGACCCAGCTAACAAGTTGCTGGTCTACCAGTGAGTATTTCATGGGGGCTAAACCTCGTCTTACTGTCTAGGGTATGGAGCATGCTCATTAGTGCCAGCGGAACAGCATCAAGCCAAGTCAAGAAGGAGGATGCCACTATCTTTTATATTTTGTTCTTTGGCACCCCGTTTCTCCTCTCCATCAATCCAGTTGCTTTAGGATGATAAGTAGCATGGCTTTTTGCTGTATACCCAGGGTCTTACACACATTGTTCATAACGGCATTCACAAAGTGACTTTCATTGTCACTCCATATCCTCCGGAGCAACCCGAATCTGGGTATCAAGTCTTTTACCAGACATTTGACTTCCAATAATGCGTCATTGGTCTTTAATAGATATATAGCCGCCCATTTACAAGAGCACAAACCACCACCAGAATATACCGAATGTTTTAATAGGGGTCATTTCAATGTAAGTCATTTGGAGCTCCTCAAAGGGAATCTGTGTGGCAAAATGTCCTGATGGAACCATTGTTACCTTGTCTATATTGTTCTGAGCGAAAGTCATACAGCCACAGCATATCTGCTCATCCATTCTACGTATCTTGGAACATAATATTGGTCAACCCATCCTGACCCAAATGAGTTGGGCCATGCATCATCAAAGTTATTGGGTATAACTGGGCAAAGGGCAGGAGGTATTGTTTTCTGCCTATAGTCATCCAACAACCCAGAACCTGTGTGTCCATTTTGGGCCAGTTCTCCAATTCATCCTCAGTAACTTATATCTGCATTTCAGCTATTCCTCCAGGTTTAAAGTCTTGCAACCCCTTTTCCATGTCATGGTCAGAGTGAGGCTACACACTTGAGGTCAGTGGGGAATGAGGCATTCGTCCTGGTCGTTTTATCAGAAAAAATTATTTCCTGTCTTCACACCTTCAGTTTTTTTCTAATGAGCGCTATATTTTATCACCAATACTTTGGCAGGTAGGGACAGTGCATTCAGTAATTTCTTTATACATATCCCATCTTTTATTTTAGCGCCTTGTAAAATAATAAACCCTCTCTCAGCTCATAATCTACCAAAATTGTAGGCGACACTGAAGGCATATTGACTATCCGTGTAAATGTTCACCCATTTCCCCAATGACAGATCACATGCTCTGGCTAGTGCTATAAGCTCCACTGCCTGGGCGGAGTTCTCAGGTATCTTGCATGTCTCTACCACTGTATTCAGCGTGGTGATGGCATATGCTGCTGTAGTGCTGACATTTGTCAATTTAAAACAGGGTCCATCCACCCAGAAATCTCTGTTATGTAGTTCCTACAAATCTATATAGGATTTGCACGTTTAGACAACATAAACTAAGGTATTGGTGTCCAGACGGATTCCAGACACCCCCAAAGGATATGTTAGCCTTTAGACCAGCTAGGTCACAGTGCCTCCATAAGCCCCCTAACCTTGCAAATGAGCAAATATTTTCTTCCAACTATCGAACATGACAATCCTTGATCCTTCAGGGATCGTGGAAACAGTGCAGTACTTTTAGCCCAGTCACTCGTGCTCCCTTGGTCTAGGAGATACACAGAATAAACGATGGGCATGTTTTCAATAACCTTTTGTTGAATCAGCATCATTCTAGTATAAAACGTGTTTAAGTCAACAATCATTAGACAGAAATAGATATATAAGATTACAAGCACCAACAGAGTAAATAAAAGGTAGAATTCTACCATGGGGCTAAAACAGTGAATATATGCAAGCATATAGACATTACGGCAATCAAGCGTACTCCTACTATGCAGACCCTGTCTAAGTGTCCCTTATTGTACCTAGCATGTATGTGGGTTTAAAACCAAGAATCCCCTAGGAAAGAGCCAACACCATTACCTCATGGGAGAACGAAGGGCCCCATCCTGATCTCAAGTTGGACACCAAGCAAGGGATGTCAGACCACTGCATGCTGGAGTTTCTGCATACAGGAATCTCAGCATCTGATGTCAGCAAGGAAGCTTCGCCTCTAACTATCTAGTGTTTTGTATGTTTTTTTGTATATCAAAAAGATAGCCTCTGGTTCCTTACACAATCAATATGTTGTGAGCACGATTATGCAAATGAGCCTAGAACAGTACCTGCAAGTATCCAAAGTAGTTCTTTTGCCCAGTAATTAAAATGACCATGACTTTTATGCAGAGTATGTTCATGCTGTGATGTACATCATGTGCAGGGGACTTTTCTAAGAATCTCCTTGCATAACTGGGTTAAAGGTCAGTGCTAGAACCGTTATGCAGAGCAAGGTAACACAGATGTAGGTAAAAGGTCGGGTAGCTACCTAGGCCTAAATTGGGGCACATTAGGATTCATAACAGCCGCTCCTCATCTGAAGGCCAACTAATGCTTAAATATGCCTAGAAAAAGCATAAAAACATTTTCATAAAATCAGTGACTAAAACATCAAAAAATATGATACTTAATTAAAAGTAAAAAAAAGCTCTATAAGTCCACTAAAAAGTCAATATATGATCAGACTGACTGAACATGCCAAAAGCCATGATGCTCAGTGAGAGCAGCAAAAAAACAAATATGATGTTTTGTATTCCAATTTGGCTTGTTTTGGAAAAAGGGCTGAATTGTTCCCATCACAAGGAGAGCCAAATGTCTATGTGTCCTGTATGGGAGATGCAACATCACTGTAATCCGCATTTGAAGACAACGGTTCCTATAACACCTCTTGTATCAGGTCAATGGAGCAAAGCTAATCATTTTCAGTTCCTGCAGCAGCCTCCAAGGAAATACTCAATACCTGTATTAGACATGTTAAAGATACGATGAACCATTTCTCCGAAATGGAGCGGGAAGTTTGCTCGGACTAGCACCTGTATCTCAGATGAAGACCTTGCAACCTGGAGATCAAAGGTCTCTCAGGCTGAGGATAAGACTACATCCTTCTGTAAAAGCACGTCTTTCAGTCTGCTTAGAGAATCAAGCCATAAAAAGGAAACCTCTAATAAAGGCCAAAGCGTCGCCTCCTTAACTGTGTGGGATGGTGTAAACAATATTTGCATACAACAAGCAACCCTGGAACTTACTGTGACCAGGTATGCGTTGCCTGCTACCATCCCACAACAACCTTGATCATTCAACATCAAATAACTCCCATTCAAGAGCAGTTTGAACACTGGATGAATCACAGCAGCTGGGGATCCTTTCAAGTGACATGATAGGTTTGCAACCAAATTATTACAGGCTCTGTGAAGCACTATATCCTGACAAATCAGAGACCAGCTTAAAGAACTCTCACAGTCTTAACAGCTGAGAAAACTTCAGTGTCCCTATTCCTGCATCTAAATCCAATTCCAATTCCAAAAATTCTTTATTTCGGCCACATGGGCCATAAAAGATGCAATAAAATACATACATATATATAAAAGACAGTATTTACATATAAAAAATTTCTGCTGAATCCACATGGACTAAAAAATGCAAGGTAACACCAGTTCAGGGGGACATTTTCTTCCTTATTATCCATGCTGCCATTAAGAATTTTGAAACAGCAAAGACAATGTGGCCCAAAGTGTTAGTTTTCATGACCCTGTAGGCCTGCAGGTATTTCCTGAAGCCCAAGTTCCGACACAACGGTGCTATCCAACGCTTCCTGGGACTCTGGTAAGCCTGGCAAACAAACATTATGTGAAGGTCGTCTTCATCCTGGGCTTTACAACATGGGCAAAGTTTGTCACCCCCTGAAGACCATTTGCTGGTAAATACTTTGGTGGGGAGTGTACCAAACCTCCATTGGAGGAACAATTTCCTTGCCAGAAGAGGAAAAATAAAATCCATAAAGGGTTCAAAAGCATAAGAATTTTTGGATACCATAAAACGTCCCGTCAGGGTGCCGCTATTATGAGCATTGTCCATATCAACAAGGTTTTTATTTTTATACAGCTGTGCAAGAGATTTACGCGTGATCCTTTGACATCCCTGGGCTGGGTCATCCCATAAGTCTGGCAAGTTCAGGCTAAACAGTTCCGCCTTGATAAAAGCCAGCCAGGGAATTTTGCTGTTGGCATTCAGCCTCATTACATGCATAAGGTCTTGTCTGTAATGGTGCAGTTCCACGGTGGTCCATACCCGATGCCAGAACTTCACGGGTTTCGACAAAAGGTCTTCAGCAATAGAGGGAAGGCCCAAGTCGAGTCTTAAGGGGAGGAGTGGCGTACCTTGCGGGAGAGCAAGTAAGCGTCTCAGGAAGCAGTTTTCCACACCTGCCAGGGCCTTCCCTGCTTTGTGTCCCCACAGCTCACTACCATACATGGCTGCTGGCTTCGCTTGGGACCTGTATGTTTCCAGGGCCGGGCTTACAGGCTTAAAGGTGGACTTGTTAGCCACCTTCAGGAGTGCACCCGATAACTGGGAAAGTTTCAGCCTGGATCTCGCTATCTGGCAGTCCCATGAAAGATTTTCTTCGAGTGTTACCCCCAAATATATAAAGGTTGAAACCCTCTCAAGGCTAACATCCCCCAATTTAGGATTTGGTCTGGCCTTGGCAGGGGGGTTGAAGATCATGAACTTAGTTTTTTCCGTGTTCACCTCCAGCCCATGTTGGTGACAGAAAAGGCCAAAACCATCCACAATCCTCTGAATCCCCATGGGGGATTTGGAAAGCAGGAGGGTATCATCAGCAAACATTATTGCCGGAACCCTCCTGCCTGCCAAAAGTGGAGCATCATTGTCCTTAACAGTGTCAAGATGTTGAATGACACTGTTAATGAAAAGACAGAACAGGGTCGGCGCCAAGACACAGCCCTGTCTGACTCCTCGGCGGACCGGGAATTTGCCCGAGAGCTTACCATCCCTCCCACACCTCACTTGTGCATAGTTGTTCTCATGCAACCTGATGATAATATTAAGGAGGTGGGGGGGTACTCCTAGCTTTTGCAGAACCTCCCATAGTTTCCCTCTTGGGACTAGGTCAAAGGCTGACCTCAGATCCACGAAGACCATGTACAGCCTTCCTCCCTCTAACGTGACCGTCTTCCAATATAGGAGAAGGAGGCGGAAGATCTGGTCCATGGTCGACGTGTTCTTTCTGAAGCCAGCCTGGAGGGGGCTCATGATGTCATTGTCCTCCACCCAGTCCAGGAGATGGTTAAGAATGAGGCGCGCAAAAAGCTTTTGGGGTACGTCTATTAGGCTAATAGGCCTGTAGTTGGCGGGGAGCAGAGTAGATCCCTTCTTATGGATCGGAACAATCTCTGCCCCCAGCCAAGACCCGGGGATTGCCATACCTCCTAAAATGGCATTAAAAAGAATAAGGAGGTATGGGCCCCAGATGTCCGGGTGGTGCCTAAAGAGATCCCCGGGTAACCTGTCCAGACCTGGCGCCTTCCCCAACGATAAGTGCTCTAGGGCCGCCTCCACTTCCCCCAGGGATAGTTCCATACAAGGGTCTTGGGAGCCTGAGGGCGCCAAAAGAGATGTATCAGGGCAGGTGTTAGTGTCTTGATAAAGTGCCCCAAAGTGCGCCTCCCACACCACAGGGGCGATGTTGGGTTCAATTGCTTCTTTAAGATCCCCTGTGCCATTGTTTACAAGTGCCCAGAATTTCCGAGAGTCCCTAGCTTTTAGGGCATCATGAAGGTCCTGCCAATGGTTCCAGTCCCACTCGGTCCTAGCAGTCGCCATCACTGATTTGTAACGCTTCCTAAGATCACGTACCTTGGCCTTATTTGACCCCTCTTTTATTGCAGCAATAAGCTCAGATTTTGCTGCCCTACAAGAAGAGGTATACCAGGTGGGAACATGGGTCCTTTTCTTTCTGATTGGCATCTCCGGGTGAAATAACTCGGCCAAGTCCCTCACTAAATCCTGATGTATGATGCCCAGTTTCTCATTGTATTCTGGCATCTAAATCTGTACGGCAAATCCCAAGACTCATGTATGTATCCCTGCCCCAGTGGTTAATACCTGCCTACCTGGTGATACTGCTGATAGTATTACATTGGGACGTTGTGACTGGCAATGTAATATGGCCATGGATTAACTATTCTGTGGAAGGTGACTCTGCTACGGTAAAAGGGGATTGGTTCAATTTTTCAATGTGCAGCATTGTATATTTTGCATCTCTTTGTGCCATTGCTGTCTGTCTTTCTGTAAGATTGTATGCAGAAACCTGTACTGTTGATATACCACCAGGGAACGTGATCAGAGCGCAATGAGTGTAGCGTCTATTCAATAATAAGTTGGATCTCAATTGCGATTGTCCATGTTGTAATATAGACAAATCCTGTTGCATTATATCTATAGCAGAAGACACAATGTTGTCCAGTGAATAAATCCTGGATGATAGTGTGGTCATACCATTGTCAACCACCGCCAAAGCTTTTTCTATGTTAATCTCTCAGCAGCCTCCTGCTGGCAGATTTTCCATACCTCGTTGTAAATAGCATAAAGGACGCACTTTTGACGTGGTTTCTGGGTACCTAACAAACAATCCCTAAGATCCATGTCATCTGAGAGTAAGGGCAAGTGCTGTTTCACTTGGAACAGTGTTGAGGTTTTTAGCCATTCTAGGCATAACTTCCCAACACTGTAAGATGTCAACACCCCTGTGTGTTCTGTTTGTACGCAGCGCTGATCAGGCCTATGGTTACTAAATCCTTCGGTGGTATCCTTGAATCTTGACTGACACCTATTTGTGCCGATAGGCCACACCAGCTGTCCCTTGCCATTGGGGTATGATGAATTGTAAGAACCATTGTATAGTATGGCATACAGTGTATCCTCACCATGTTGTGTGTAATGCTGCCAACCCTCAAAGTGTGTAAGCAAGGGAATCTGAGGTGTGTTCAAGACCTTGATCTTGGCTAACTTAAGACAGGAAGTCTGTTGCACTGTGTTGTTCAGAATGCTAGTCTGATGTGGTATGAGGCATGCTCTAAATAGGGAACTTGCCAATCTTTATTCCCTCAGACAGCTTTTCGGTCTATAGTGTCCCTTCAAATGTTGAAACCCTGTAAAGACAGTTGGGAAATAAAGGAAGCAAAGTATATCAGCTTTTTGTTGGTGAGCATATTTTTCTTTGCAGGTGTAGGTGCAACTTTATGGTAATAAGAGGTCAGGTCTAAAGTGTTAAACCCACAAAAATAAGCAAACATCTGTGCAAATGTTTGTGAACTACCTTTTGGTGGTGTAGGGCAATGTTCCCATTGATGGTAAGAGAAGACTTGCTTTGTGCAAGAAATGGTGACCATAGTGCTGGTAACAAAACATGGTATCAAAGTTAGATGAATCATCATACAATTCATCATTTGAAAATGCAGCTGATTGTTCTAAATAAAACTCCAAACTATATACTGTTTCAAAGTATCAATCATCAGAGAAAGTACTGAAGGTGATTTCAGTTACTTTTTTTTAAATAAGTGTGGTATTTTAAAAGTTCATTTGGACCAAATACATCATATGAAACTCTGTTCCTAACCATTCCTTCAGGAACTGGAACTGCTGTAATGTTCTCTAACGACAGGTCTTTGTTCACGGTGTAATGATGTATGTGGTTTTAGGACGAAGTTCACATGTTGTACTGCGCAGCATTCTGGGAGGTAATGTCCTTTCAGGAGCAGGAAAAAGACAGTCAACTACACCTACCCAGAGGACTAGGAACAGTAGACAAATTGGAATCCAGAGCTGTAGCCAGGGAGAAACAAAGTGAGTCGTTTTCAGTCAAAGGAAGAAGTCACACATTTGTTTTTCTGGCAAACAGGTGGTGGCGGTAACTTGGGCTCACTTGTATCTAATGAGACAGTATCAATATCAATGGAGTAGCCAGATGCAGTTCGACCTATCTTTGGTAGCTCAGCAGGTTTTGTAAAACTGGCAGATGATTTGTTTCGAGACATATTCACATAGATGCTGGTATTAGGCCAAATTGAGATCTGTGTTTCATTTGTGTTTTGTTATTGTTCCAATTCAACAGGTATGAGTTCCATTTCATTGTTAGTAACTCCCTCACCTCGTAGAGTAGAATCTTTAAATGTTTTTTATCTTTTTGTCTGAACTTCCTGTATGGTAGCGAGAGGAGATTGATACCTACCCTGGAGCCCACACAGCCTACAATTGAGTATCGGCTACATAGTGTGGTTCATCAGATCAATTGAGAGTAATCTCTTTTCTTTTTTGCCAGCAAGAGGCAGAAGAAGTACTGTTCTTGTTCCTTCGACAGCCAGGACATATACAGGCGGTCTATGATGGCCCATATTATTTTCACTTTCCCGGGAGGTGGTGCGTTTTACTTGGACGTTGCTTTGTAATGCCCGGAATTCATTGAGTTCCTGTAAAACAGGCAAACGATCATTGATGTCAAATGGTTTTTCATCCGCCACTGTGCTGCCACAATCAAGGTTGGGGACCCAGATTCTAGTCCTGAACCGGACTTCATATGGAGTACGGCCCCCCCAAGGGAACTTTTTGGCATGTTAATAAGTGCCCTCTGGACCCCATGTAGGTGATTGACCCAACTGCCACCCAAGCCTAATACCCTTGTTATTAAGGATTGCTTTAAGTCACGTTTTTTCCTCTTCACAATCTAATTTTCCTCGGTATGATACGGAGAGGAGTACCGCAATACAACAACCCAAACTTCCCATGGCTTCTTTGTAAGCTCGAGAGCTAAACACAGGCCCACGGTCAGAATGTAATGTGCCAATTGCGTATGGCCTTATGACGACGCGCAAATCCTTTATAATAGTTAGGGCGTCAGCCGAGCACTGGGGTCAAACCCACAGGAATCTAGAGCATGAATCTACTGCCACCAAGATATACTTGTAAGCCTCGTCATTATGTACGAGGCCGCAGTGGTCCAAATAGACACATGCGAGAGGTCTGTCTCAAATCAGTAGTGGTGTTTGCGGTGGACGTGCTACGGGGAACCATTCATCTGCTGACAGATGTCGCACTTAAGGACAAAACTCTTGGTCTGTTTTATGAGACCTGGCCACCAATAATGCTGTTTGACTAGTGAAGTACTTGAAGCAATACTTGTGTGTGCTGAGCACAGACTCTTGTGTGCAGCTAGAATTAATCGTAATCTGCGAACCATGTTTGGTAGTACTCTATCCCCCACTCCTGGAATGTGATGTGATGTGATGTGATGGGGAACTTTTATAGCGCGCTATCACTCCGAAGAGCATCTTGGCGCTTTTGACTTGTGTAATCCAGGTGGTGAGAGTTGTAATACTCACATTGGCGATCAGAATCTAAACCAGGGTATTGCAAGTTGTGTCTGCCATGCTGTAGATCCAGGTTTTGAGAGCTTTCCTAAATTTGCTTTCGCAGGTGATTTCCCGCATGTAGTGGGGGAGTTTATTCCAGGCTTTGGCTCCTCTAACCGCTAAGGATTTTCCTCCTCTCGTGACGAGCCGGAATTTTGGGACAACCATTAAATTGGCTGTTGTCGATCTTAGTTCACGACGGGGGTGATAGCGAATGAAGTTTTTTGACAGATAATGTGGGCCCCGCTTATGAAAGGCCCTAAATGTAATCATTAGGACCTTAAACAAAATCTGCTTTTGGATGGGGAGCCAGTGAAGCATATTGAGTGCTGCGGAGGCTGAAGTTTTCCTAGGCATTTTCAGCACTAGCCTTGCCGCAGCATGTTGGACCATTTGTAGTTTATGTAGGGCTGCTGTGTTTGCCCCTGCATATAAACTGTTACAATAATCCAACCTGGATATGATTAGTGCCACTGCTACCGTTCGTCTGGCTGATAGGGGAAGGAAAGTAAAGAATTTTTTGAGACCTTTTATTACATTGAAGCACGAACCTGCTACTTCAGTAGCCTGTTGTTTGAAGGACAATGTCTCGTCGAATTTGATTCCTAAGTTCGAGCCGCCGTTTCAGCATACGCAATGTTTTGCACCTCTAACTTGTTGGAGTAGTTGTGTTGAAAACCTTTTGACAAGGCTGAGCTGTTATTGCTCGTATCATTCACAGCTATCATTATGTCTCCATCTATTCTCGTACCAGAACGAGTGATTGCGGCAGCAGTTCTCACTGCCACCTTGGCGGCTTCATCAACCAGTGAATTCCCTTCAACGTCCACGCCAACACCCTGATGACTCAATGTGTGAATTACATGAGCCCTTGGCAAGCCTTTTTTCAACTCTGCCATTTGTTCCCGTAGCAACTTGTGCTTATTTGTGCAACCTTTGTAATCTCTAAACCCATTCTGTCCCCAATAGTAAAGATATTTATTGTATGACTGGATACAGTAAAACAAATCGCACACAATGTATGGGGAATTCCTGATCCGTATTTTGTAGTGCCAGTTTCAGTTCTTTTAGTTTTGCCAGCTGTGCCGTGCAATCTCCTAGTGACTGCGTCTGTGTATTGTTAGGACGGAACTTGCCATCCAGCATATGTCCTTTCACAATCACACATGCTGTGCTTTATTCCTGTTTACTTCCTACTGCAGGCAGGGCAGACAAGTCAGCATAAATGAGGATTCATACTGATCTAGAGGCATCTTTTTATTCCGGAGAGGATATTCTTGTTTGTACTGCAGGAATGCTTATGTTTTTAATGTAGAATCAAATTTGTTGTCTACATCTGTTGCAGAGAGAACATTAGCCCATTACATCCATCGCAGATGCAGTGCTTTTGAATTTGGAACGCTTGCTTTGGTAACAGCCTCTGAAGTTGGTACTTGAGTTACGACAATTAAGCGTCTCCCCTGTGCTCGTTAGTGCTCTTTCTCTCATTACAGAAGTCTGTCCTGCTGTCAGTATTTTTTCTGTGGATGTAAAATGCATCTTAGCGTTTGTGTACAAATTAGATTTGTATGTAATGGGTACAGTTTCACTTTCATTGAAGGTTAGGTAAGTGTACCACGATTGACCCGTGACTACACGGACCACCACATTTGTAGTGTTTACTTGTAAGTGTAAGTGTTTGGAAGCTATTATATTGGCATCGATACAGCGTATGTAGGCATACCGGGTCTGGTGGCGGCTCAGTGGACTAATGCATCCACTGCAGGGGCCTGTGTTCGACCTCATGGTCACAGGTTCAAATCCTGGCGGGTCCACTCAGCCTTTCATCCATTTGAGGTCGATAAAACGAGTCCATTGAGTTGGGTAACAATATACATCTGTTATTTCAGCTCCAAGATGCCTGTTTCTATGGTGAACGTGCACTTTACAAATACACGTGTTATGTTATGTTATGTTGACATTATTAATGGCACTTAGTACAGATGGTAGCATCGGGGGAAGAAAGGTACAAAGCGGAAATATAATCATTCGCAAGCTTATTACAGTGAGGAACGAGCATGGGCATGCCACTGACTTCCAGTGTGCATATTTCCGGGGTCGGTCCTCTTCCTCCTCGTTAAGGGTAGGCCCACTGTCTACATCTAACCAACTCTCCTCTCTATCAGTTGTATCCTGCGAGGAGGGCTCCCTCTCCGCCAACCCAGAGGTGCACATGCCACGCCAAACCATTAGGTCTTCTTGTAGCTTCTAGTCCCTTCGGTTGAGTTTCATGTGGGCTTGTCGGCCAGGGACCAATCTCGGACATCTTTAAGCCAGATGGGCACTTCTGGACCCCTCTGCCCCATCCAAGTTATGGCTACTTACGCCTAGCGAGCACTAGCACTAATTGTAGGGGCTTATATGGGAGTTTCTTTTTCTTGGGCTTCCGGACAAATGTAAGTAAACAATTCAAGGCCTGTGGCTGCAACAATCCTGCCCACCATCCCCACCCAGAACTGCCTGACCAGTGGACAATCCCATGCCAAATGTAAAAAGCCAGCTTTCTCTGTGGCACATCTAGGGCATCTATCTACCATGTCACATGAGATGAGTTTCAGGGATACCGGGGTTAGGTAGGTGTGATGCAAGAAGTTAAAGTACATGAATTTAAAACTGGCATTACAGGAAACTGTGCAAGTTAGGGCGCCTATGTGTGCCCATTGTTTCTCTTCCAGCTAGACAGTAAGATTCTTCTCCCAGGCAGCCTGAGATGGCAGCACCGGGGGGGGGTAGAATCCTGTTTCCTAGCTTTGTGGAGGAGAGAAATCAATTTGCGACCTGTACCACATGTGAGTAGGATATCTAGGGTGTGCATCAGGGGTGGAATGTCCGGGAACTGTGGCCAGGGGATTTTCACCACATCCTGAATTCCCCGGAAATGTAGGAATTGGCCCTGTCTGAGCCAAAGTTCTCTTCCGCCTTTTCGTAAGTGATGAAGTTCTTGTTGGGAAAAAGGTCGGCAAGAACTTCGCATCCACCCTCCCTCCAAGATTGAAAGGACATGTATTGTCCCATGTCTATGAAGTGGGCCAATGTCCAGATCTAGAGCTCCCTGTGAAAGGGTGCTTTCCATAAGACTTTCTTGACAAACCACTGCCATATACCGGCTGTTTGTCGCACTATGTAGGGAAGAGATGTGTCCAACCCTCTGTTTTTCCCAATTGTTCGCGTCTGTCAGCCAACGTGCCTAATGTTGTAAATGGGCCGCGTAATAATATAAGTTGAAGCATGGAGCTTCCAGATCCCCCTCCTCGTAGCTGCGTATAATAGTGTTGAGAGCTACCCTACTGCGTCGGCCCACCAAGAGCAAGCACGTGAGCAGCATGTTGAGAGTTTTAAAAACTCGTGGCGGCATCGGACAAGTGAGTTCTGGAGTACATATAGTGTCCTAGGAAGCATCACCATCTTAGAGATGGCCAGCATGCCCATCAATGACAGTGGAAGAGTGTTCCAAAATGTCACCAACTGCTGTAGAGACGTGATTATGCGGTCTACATTCTGGGCTAGCACCTGAGTGTCCGTCGGGACCACCTGTATTCAAAGGGAACGGAAGGCCACCTGTTCCCAGCGCAGCCCCAGGTCCAGTAGATCCCCCAGGGGTACTGAGGCTAGTCCCACCTACGGAAAGATCAGGGACTTACCGTGGTTAATTCATAATCCAAAGACCACTCCAAACCTATCTAACTGGTACAGCAATACCGGTAGTACGTCATGGGAGACCAAATAAAACAGGGCATCGTCGGCATATAGGGAAATAATATGACTCTTGTCACCCACTCTAATTCCACATCGTTCCATGTCAGTCCTGACCCGGACCGCGAAGGGCTCTATGGCCGGCGCAAACAATAAAGGCGAAAGGGGACACCCCTGGCGAGTGCCCCCCCCAATTGCCATTCTTCTGATCTTGCGCTCTCAAGTTTTACCCTTTCGCGGGGTGCCGTATATATAATGCAAATCCAGCAACAAAATTTGGGACCCAACCACACAGCGCATAAGACCTCGAGAAGGTATCCCCAATCTACTATGTCGAAAGCCTTGGCGAGGTCAATGGATATCAAGACCATCTGTTCTTCCCAATCACGCACCTCATACATGATATGATTAAGCCAAAGCAGATTCATAACAGTGTTTCATCCGGTATGAACCCACACTGGTCCTCATGGACCAAATCAGGCATGTATGGCGCTAATCGAGTAGCCAAGAGCTTGCATAACATTTTAACATCTGTGTTAATGAAGTTGAAGTTGAAGTTAAAATGCTTGTAAAGCGCACGACTACCAGGCGGTTTCTTGGCGCTAGGGATACAGACCCCAGGAGGGTTGGGGAAGCTGCTATAGCGAGAAAGCTTGCGAGAAAAGAAAAGTCTTCAAGGCTTTGCGGAAATCAAAGTAGGAAACCGAGGACCTAATGGTAAATGGGAGAGTATTCCAGAAAGTGGGAGCAAGGACGGAGAATTTCAGGCCCCCTGATTTCTTCTTCCTAAAGCGAGGAACAGAAAGGAGGGACTGGGTTGAGGAACGCAGCTCTCTGCTAGGGGTGTATACTTTAATTTCAGAGTTGATGAAGGCTGGAGCGGTTCCTGCCCGGGCCTGAAAAGTCATGCAACCCATCTTAAACAAGGCGCGTTCCCGGATAGGGAGCCAGTGAAGGGCTTTAAGTAGGGGTGTGACATGATGTGATTTGGGAAGGTTATAAATAAGTTGGGCGGCTTGGTTTTGGACAAGTTGAAGGCGCCGTAGATCATAAGCACGGACACCAGTGTACAGAATGTTGCCATAGTTAAGACGTGACATGACCATGGCCAACAAAATGAGTTTAAGGGCAGAAAAGGAAACAAAACGTGAGATCTTGCGGACTGTGCGAAGAGTCTTTGTAATTGGTCGATACGATGAGGGCTCATGAGCATCCCCTCCCGGTTTCAGAATCATGCATATATCTCCCTGTGTCATGCTTGGTGGGAGAACTCCGCGTTCAAATGCCTCGAGGTAAACCTGCAACAGGAGGCGGGGAAGTGTACCAGTGCATGCTTGATAGAACTCAGGAGGGAACCCGTCACTACCCAGGGATTTGGCTCGTGGAAGGTGCTGCAAAGCGGATTGTACCTCCCGCAGTGGTAGGGGTTCCTCAAGCTCCTTCGATTTAGGGATAGACCGTAGGGTCAGGTCGTGAAGGTAAGGCAGATGGGATGCCTCGCAGATTGCGGGGTCTGCGGCATACACTGTCTGCAGATGGGGTTTTAGGACCCGCAGCAGCCCCACTTCTGAGTGGACCAGGCCTCCTGGGGTCTCCCGCAAAGCCACAATCGCATCAGGGACGTGTTCCCACCGGAGAATCCAGGCCAAAAGATGGCTCAATTTTTCTCTTTCCCTATGAAGGCGTTGTCTGTAATGTGTGAGGGTGTATTTGTCAAGCCTGTCCCATGGATGCGTTCCCAGATGCCATGTACCCCATCCCTTCCCACTACGTCAGGGCTTCGCAAGTCTGTACTCACAAGAGGTAACGTTCCTCCTCTGGCAGCTCTCGTTGAAGCTGCTTCCGATCCCCGTATGTAAGGCTTATGCAAGCCCCTCTCACTACCCCTTTCAGGGCTTCCTACTTCGTGGCCTGTGATAAGGCCGATCCGTCCCAATTTAGGTCCATATAGTTAGTTATGGCAGTTTCTAGGTGGTACTTCCCTACTGGGTCCTCGAAAACCTCTGTCGGCAACCTCCAAAGTCAGTGGCGATATATATCGCCCCCCCCCCCCCAGTCAACCACACACACCCCAGGAGAGTGATCAGATAGGAATTGCGCTTGATGGGTCACCTCAAAGGACATAGCTGCATCAGGGTTTGCAAGTAAGACCTTGTCTAAGCGACTGTTTGTATTATGAGTGGACGAAAAACAAGTGTACACTTTCTAGGTTGGGTGTCTCTGGCGCCATATAGCCTGGCCCCCTATATTCCCCATGACCTGTCGGAGGTCGTCATCCTTGCTTTGATACTATTGCGGGTGGGAACCTGTCAAGGTCGGGTCTAGGACACAAGTAAAATCCCAAATCCAAAGCAGTGGGACATCCAGTTCCAATACCAGAACCTCCTGTAGGGACTGAAAAAAGTCTGGGTTGTCTGTGTTGGGGCATAGGTGTTCATTATTGCAACATCTCTACCATCTAGCTTAGCTCTAAGGAGTAGATATCTCCAATGGATGTCAGCTTCTACATATTAGATGGCAAATGGGGTCCCCGGGGCCACCCACACAAGGACTCCCCTGGGATAGGTAGAGAATGAAGAGTTTAAAACCTGTCCCCGCCATTTCTTCACCAACTTCTGAGCACCTTCATCAGTAAGGTAAGTTTCTTGGAGGCATGCTATGGAGACCTGATGTCTGCGGAGAAAGAACTCGACCCTGTATCTCTTGGTGCATGTACCCAGCACCCTCACATTCCAGCTTAAAAATTGAAACCCCATGGATGGTAAAGTAACCAATCCCTGTGTGTGCCACGCCCCGTGTAGCTACATAGACCCTGTGCCCCAAATGCAGTACATACAATGCCTGAAAAAACCCCAAAACAACCCCCTAAGAACACCTTCCCCCCTCCAATGAGCAATATACTAACAACGAAACATGCGGAAATGCCCTTCCCATGCTGTTGCCAAGACGTGCACAGCTGTCCCATTAGTCCAACCGGGGTCAGAAACTATACAAAAAAATAAGAACCCCCCCCTTAGGTCAAAGTTCCGACTCAGACTAGCTGCCTCTGGCATAATTCAATTTCCCGAACAGCCCAATTTTATACATGTGAAACAATAAGGCCAGATTGTTTGGGAACACCCACAAGATGCATACGACATCAACACTATCTCAACAGGCATTTCTCCCAAGTACCTGTGAGGCAATAATCACTAGGCCTCCAATGTCAAGCCCCATCTACCACAGCAGTATAAAAAGAGAAAAAAGGATATTGTTTTCAGGACGGTTCTGTAGTGGGCATAAGTGGGTCCATGACAGTTTCTGGAACCACATGGGTGGTTAGAGGGAGAGTTTCTGGTACCAGTCTCTCTTCAGGAGTCTCTGTCAGTCTGTGGGGGTGAGTCGTCGGAGTCCGAAGACTCGACACGGAGGGCACCATCGTCCCCCACCGTGATGCGCTGTCGCTCCACCTGAGCGTCACCTACGACTTGACTCCTGCGTCTGCTCCTGCGGGTCCTCGGAGGTCTGGTCCCCCTAGTACTCCGGGACCCCTTCTGTTCGCGCTGGGGGAGGGCCTCTCCCAAGATTTCAAGCCATTCCCATACCTCCTCTTGAGAATCAAAGAAATGAGCCTTCCCGTGGGATATCACCTTAACTGTTGAAGGGTACAGTAACATTTACTGTAGGTGGAGTTCACATAGCTTCTGCTTGATGCCAAGAAAAGATTTCTGGGATACCCAGGACCCTGATGTTGCTTCGACGGGCCCTTCCTTCTGCTCGACGTTCCAGCGCTCCAGTAGTGTTGGTGAGCTGAGAGACCTGTTGCTTCAGGATGGCCACTTCTCCCTGGTGCTGGACGATGTCCCCGTCCGCCGTGGAGACCTTATCCGCCACCTTCTGCAAATCAACCCGTAGTAGGTTTACGTCAATGGAGACTGTCTCTATTTGTTTTTCCAGCACTGTGCGGGACCCCTGTATCGCCTCTAGGAGCTCAGCTCGAGACGGCTTGTTGGAGGGGTCGCCCTCTCCATCCTGGCCCATCTGATGAGTGATTCGTTGCGAGGGGAGGCGTTGTGTGGTTTACTGCATGATGGTGTTGGGGTTGGAGGCACGAGGAAGACTGTCCTTGCCCATGATACAGGCATCAGAGAAACACTCAGGGGTCCGCAAATGGTGAAATCACGCAGCTCATTTTCACCTTATAGGGCTACAGGCATCAGATTTACGTCCCTCCTGCAAGTGTCACCAGGAACTTGGGGGACCAGGTCGGGGGCCAGGGGGCCTATGTCTCCACCCAGCGTATTTGGGGATCCCAGGTCCATAGTGTCCCAGGGCAGGGTCGAGCAAGCGGTCCAGCAGAGATCTCAGGGCTGCTCACCTCAATATTGCCACCATTGCGATGTATTCTGACTTCTTACCCATCTGTGAGGGCATCCGCAGTTCTCCCGAAATCCAGGACCACCCCGCAGCGGTCCCCAGGCAGGCAGTCCTTCCGAGGGTTCCCAGAGGGGTCGGGCACTTTTACGATCACCAGGCAGGCCAGGCAGACAATACAATGGCCCGGGCAGGCGTCTACGCACCCGGGGCAGGATTAGCCTCCCTGCTTCAAGGCAGCCACCTCCCAGGAGAGCCGCAGCCAGGCACCAGTGAGTTATCCCCCAGGAACTCCAAGAGCCAGGGGGCCACCAGGCACCAGCAGGAAGATCCAGAATGGTCCCACGAGAGAGGTAAGGCAGCCAGTCGTGTCGTGCCTCATGACCCCTCGTCGCTATAGATTCTCCAGCATAACAGGGGGAAAACGCAACTGCTCAATACCTCCCAGCTGCCACCGCCGATCACTGCCTCTCTGGCACCCTCTATCGTGGTCGTCCCGCGGTCCAGCCCATGGTCCGTAGCTCATCCCAGGGCCAGCAAGGAGGAGCAGGATCACCGCTCACTCCGGGAGCCCTCCATTGACAGTGGGCACCTCCTCAGCAAGCACCGGGGCCTCAGGAGCAGTCGAAGACAGGCCCGGTCCCCAGACGCCCCTCAGGCCAACATCAGATGCCTTGCGGCGCCCTTTGGGAATCGTCTCTTGCTCCAAGGCCTAATGGTGAGGGTTGGAGTTAATACACGCCAGGAGGCCCCCGATGACGGAGGGTGCCTCCTCAGCAGCCGCCGGAGTCGTTTTGGCAGATTCCAGGCGGTTACTCTGTCTCATTCTTTTCCAGGGCACCCTTGCAGTTTGCAGAGTCCCAGCCACTCAAGGGATACTGTTGTGGGCGTCAGTGGACATGATAATTAAGGATTTTACCGGCGTGCCTGTCAGGAGCCGAAGGAGCTCATGCCCTGTCGGCCATGCTGCTTGGCCTCGCCCCGTGTCCAATATTGAACTGAAAATCAGGTCTGATTAGGTTGTAGAAAGGTTTTACCTTTTCTGCGTAATCTAAAATGTATGTTCTCCCAAAATGTAGGAATCCTAAAATGGATTGTAATCTTTTCAGAGTCTTTGGAGGTTGGAGAAGTCCACGTTTTTCAAAAGAATTAGCTGCCAGGCTTTTCCCTTCACTTGATAGCTCCTATCTCAAAAATAGAACATTGAGTTGGGCAATGTTCGATTTTTTAAAGTTACATTTGTAGCCCACAGTGGCGACTCCCACAATTATGTTTTTCACCTTGTGCAAGTGATCCAATAACTCACCATCCGTCAGATAAATATAATCTAAATAGGACAATGCCTCCTCATCACAATTTTGAAGTAACTCTGATACTCATGCTGTGAACAACCCTGGGCTATTCTTATACCCTTGGGACAGTCGGCAGAATTGGCATTGTGAGCCAAGCGCTGGAAATGCTGTCAAATATCTGCTTTCAGGTGCTATATTTTGGCAAAAGAATCCATTTGAGATATCTAGTGTTGTTGTGTATTCCTTCCACACAGTGTAATTCATTAATGCAGCACTGGGTGCATTTTGTACTGCAAATGTTATCCTGTAGTCTAAAACTACTACATAGACGTACCCTATGCACACACTTAATATTTCTGTACACATAGGTGATAGTAGACGGTCTTGGGCCCCACCGGGTCGGAAGTATCACCGGCAGAGCAACCTTTGGCTCAAACACAGCTACCTAGAGCCCTGAAGATTCGCGTGATGCGATGAAACACGTGTCGGCTGGCTGTTGTTAAGCCTTGAAAATTAAATAAGGGCTGGCTGTTGTTAAGCCTTGAAAATTAAATAAGGACATAAGGATCTTCCCTTGTCATACTATTAATTTCCACTTTGTTGCTTACATCAACTGTTTCTCTGCATGTTTGCATTACTATGAATTTTGTGTACTATCACCTACGTGTACAGAAATATTAAGTGTGTGCATAGGGTACGTCTATGTAGTAATTGTGAGGTCTTGCCGGCATGCTAACATTACCATTGGGTGGTTACATGGTTTTCCACTCACCCAGTTGCACCAAAAACTACTGTTCATTAGTGCTTCCATACAGGCAGTGCGCCCATTGTGAGATTGACCTCTAAAAACCATTCCCTCTTTCTCTGTAGTCTAAAACTAGACAGTATGAATTGGCGGGTTTTATCACAGGAAACAAAGGATTATTCACGAAAGAGGTGCAATTTTCAATAACACCATAGTATTCAAGCTGTTCTAAGATCTCCCTGACCATTTTCTTTTTGTCATGTTTTATTGAGTACTGTCTCTGTGGTGTAGGAGTAGTTTTTAATGGGATGTCATGGTGAAGTGACTCAGCATCCCACCCTACATGATTGTGGTAAAGTGCCGGAGCTAGCGCTAAAGCCCACTCCTGCGAGTATGTATGTTTGAGTGATTCTGGAAAGCGGTCGGAGAAGAGCTGGTAATAGTACGTCTTCCCCTTTTGGGCAGTCCATACCGAACTCAGGCAGCCAATCTCGATCAGCCAAAAGGATATTGTACCCATAAGTCAGGTTCTCCCAAAAGAGACCTTTCAGTTTCCTGGGTATGTCCCACTCCATTCGGAGTGTTATTTTGTATAAAAACATGTGGGACACTTACCTTTGTATCAGGTGTGTCCACTCTGATATGTTCGTTCAACGCGGCTATCACCAGAAATTCCATCAGGTTCTGGCAAGCTATTGTTAGATAGATGGATAGATATATTTATTTGCACAATTAAAATCATTGCAATTCATACAAAAAGGAAGAAAAAACATTTTCAGCTCTCAATTTAAAAGAAAGAGAAACACAAGTTCATATCTGGCACAGCAAAGGTTCATGGGTGGTATCTGCCGGTAGAATTGAATTATTCTTAGTCATGAATTTTACAAAACGGGCGGGCATTTGCGCTGATTTCCCCTTCATACACTCCTCTAAGGCTTCATGGCAGGTCCGCACACTAAGAATTCTCCAGATGGGGCACAACCAATAAGTTCGAAGGGGGAGTAAAGTGCTGCAGATGCACAGGACGCGTGTTAAATTTTCTTCCCCGTTGTTGCAGTAGCGGCACTGGGAGGACATGTCTGCCTTGTACCTCCTTCCATAATTGTACACCATCAGGAGGATTAGCCCAAAACGTAGTCTCATTAACTGGTGTTTCACTAAAGGCTTCATGGAGGATGACAGGTAGTGTGGTAGGGTTTTTAGATCATAGAGTTTTGACGCCCAGCTGCCATGTGATAGCTTTTTCACGGATATTGCTTTGTGTTCCATTAATAGTATTTTTGCTTGTTTGGTCAGGGCTTTAGTGGCAACCCCTATGGGTAGTGAGCTCGCCCATAGATCGTGGGCTTCTAAAGCGTCCAAGCAGAATGTAAAAAAAGTATTCCAAGAAGTGCTGGGGCTATTTAATTAACAGTGACCAGATGCAACTCTTTAGTGTGGAGGCTTGGGCCATTTTTTTTTTTGCACAGTAGGCAATTAATCTTGCTTTCATGGTCCAATGTTGGGAGAACAAACAGAACTCCAAGCGGATTTGGGCATAAGAGGTCGAATTGGGTAGGTGAAACATTCTACGAAAACAGGCTGATTGCATTCTGTCCAGCCAAGTGAACATTTTATCTTTAAAAGTAGTGGCGCCAAAGGCTAGTGTAGATAGTAATTTGGCATCTATCACTCTAATTAACGGGGTGAAGTCAGGAGAACGGAGAGCTTTCTTAGTTCGTAGGAAGGCCCCCTCCAGGATACGGCCCACACTTTGCATTGCCGCGATTTGTGGACCCGAGCTCCCTCTGTGGTGTATCCAGACTCCAAGATATTTGTAAGTGGTGACCACCTCAATAGATTTCCTAGCAATGTACCAGGGGAGCTGTCTCGCTTGGCTTCTCGAGACTATCATCGCCTTGGTTTTAGATAAATTAATCTTCAGCGCATTGGTTTCACAATATGTTGCCAAGGAATCAAAAAGTCGTTGAAGGCCCACCTGTGTTTGATCAAGTAGAATCGTATCATCTGCATATTGCATTGACTGGATTTTAACAATGCAATTCTTGGTGGGAAAGCATGAGAGCGGGCCAGCCACTCCGGTAAATCTGCGAGGTACAAATTAAAAAGTAAAGGGGCCAAAATACAACCCTGCTTTAGGCCTTTGTTGGTCATGATTTTGTTGGTTGTAGACCAACCAGCAGAGACTTTTATTTTGACCCAAGTATCAGAGTACAAGGTGATGAGGGTGTTCAATAGAGTTGGCGGAAAGCCATATTTAAGCAATTTTTCCCAGAGCCTGGGGCGGGCAACGTTGTCAAATGCCTTTTGGAAGTTGATAAATCCCAGGAACAGCGAAGTGTAGCCTTGATCATATGGGCTAAGCAAATCGGATTATCCTCAATGTGGCAGTCCTTTTGAAAGCCAGTTTGCGTGAAAGGTATTAATTTATGGTCAGCTCTAGTGATAAGACGCTTGCATAGGCCTTTCAATCAACATCGAGGAGTGCAATCATCCGGTAGTTTTCAGGATTAGATCGCTGACCTTTTTTGTTGATAGGGACGAGGAGAGAACCTCGCCAAGAATCAGGAATGGGACCACCCATTCAACATGTCTCGAATAGGGGGGCCAAGAGCGCTGCCCACTTGTGAGTCGAGGCTTTGTACATCTTTGTTGGTAACCCATTTGGCCGGGGGCCCCTCCAGGACGCATTTATTTTATAATGAGGGCAACTTGACTTGAAGTAATCTTAGTAATTGGTGTCATTCCAGGGAGGGGATTGAGAGGGATGGAGCTATGATAGTTACACCAATTATATTTGTGAGTTCAACGTAGAGAGTTTCAATGTGGGCCTCTCATTCAGTGGGGGAGACATTCATTATGGTGGATGGTTGGCCTGGTCTAGCAGCCTTGTTTACCCAGTTCCAAAATCTCTTTTGATCTTTTGATTTTATGATTTCATGGGCAAGTGTGCAGCGCTGTTCTTCTTTTATCCTTTTATCTTTGAATCTTAATTTCTCTTTGCAGGTGGTCAAAATCTTCTTTCGTAAGGATATGTAATCCAAGCGGGTATGTGTGCTTTTATGCAATAAGGTATTTCATTTATGTTTAATACTCAGCATGGTGTGCTTGAGGTCACGGAGGTGGGGTATAGATGAAGGATAATTGTTTGAGTTTTTAACACTCTTTACAGATAGATTTTTTTAAGGTCCTCCACTACCTGTTCCCATAGTGGTGGCGTCAGCTGGCTGCTAGGCTCTTGATTCAAGTTTTCCAAAAATTTGACCACCTTCAATTCAATTGCCTCTTGTTGGTCCAGTGTCCAGTGTAATTTTCTAATTGGCTCCAATGTTGAATCTTTTCCAATCAGGTTGATTTTTGGTCGGAAACTCTGACTTAAAAGAACTTTGCATGTTAAGAAGGCATGATCATTTTCCAATGAGGGGGTTACCACAAATTCCTGGATGGATTGGAAGTGGGCGACCGAGATTCATATGTAGTCCAAGGTAGCCATTCTAAAGGGAGATACATGGGTATAAGCAGCAGGCGAGTCTGACTCCAATCTACCGTTTAGGATACAGAGCCCTAGTTGGTTTAAACTTGTGACCACCTTTGTCTCTTGATTATCCTTCCGTTGGTACTGGCATTTTATATCTGGGATTGCACACATTTGGTTATCCAGTGAAGTTAGAAGGGAGGGGTCCAGGCTTTTCTCCATTAAGTTGGCATTAAAGTCTCCCATTACTAGCCACATATCATTCAGGAAGTGTTCAAAACGATCTCTCATGGCGGGAAAAATGTTGTTCAAAGTTATCTCTCGCTTGGTTTTAGAGGAATGTAGATAGATACAACCAAGGATAATAGTATGGTGTTTAGTGTTATTTTTTTCCAACAGTTGTGACTCAATATTAATTAAAATGTAGTCGCCTTGCCCTTCATAAATCATGGAGACCTTTAGGGCCAGGTTGTTCTTAAGTGTAATTAATAAGCCTTCTGATGCATGACCACCTACTTGAGATGCAATTGCATGAGATTCATAAACAGTGTAGTCCTCCCTGGTGATACTTTGCAAGGACCAGGTTTCTTACAGGGGGTGGTGCTGCTGGGCAGTGGAACTATCTATGCCGCGTTTATCGATCTGAAGTCGGCCTTCGACTTGGTGCCAAGAGCTAAACTTTGGTCCGTTCTTAGAGACCTGGGACTGCCAATAGAATTATTAGATCTGATTGTCAGATTATAGGAGGGCAATTTTGCAAGGGTTAGGTGGGGAGGCCAACGACAGGTGACGGACTGCTTCCCCGTAATACGGGGCGTCCGTCAGGAGTGCGTACTGGCGCCCACGCTCTTTCTATTGTTCATCGATCAAGTGGTTAAGTTTTTTGCTAGTACCCCCACTGATGCACCCACTCTGGGGGGGACCAGGTTTCCTATGCTCATCTTCGCTGATGACACATTACTCCTCTCTAAGACCCGTAGCGGTTTACAGTCAGCACTGGACCGCTTCGAGGAGTTCTGTCGCATCAATGAACTTAAGATTAATGTGAGCAAAACGAAATTTATGGTGCTCACTAAGAGTCATCCCCGAAGGAGTGCAGTGACTATGAAGGGAGAGAGTTTGGAACAAGTTGAGGTTATGACCTATTTGGGATTAACCTTGGACTATAGTCTCCGTTGGAAAGCGCAGGTGGATACATTACATTAAAAATGTACGCGTCTCACGGGTTGTCTCCTACAAGAGCAAAAAAGGTCCCTTACTAAACGAGTTAAACCTGCACTTCGGATCTATACCACCAAGGTTAACGCTGCAATTTTGTATGGGGCAGATCTTTGGGGACATATGGACCTCTCTACCCTGGTGAAAATGCAGTGCAAGTTCATGCGAAAACTTGTAGGTCTACCCCAATCCTCTCCATCTAAACCACTTTGTCTGGATATGGGTTGTAACCCAATAAACGAAATGGCAAGGTACAGACTGGTGGCTTTTTGGAGACGTATTTGGACCTCTCCTGACCTTAGCCTTTTTGCTAATGAGCTTGCAGAAGTAAGATCAATTTGGGGGTCCGGTGGTATTCCATGGCTGCGTGCAGTAAAATCGATCCTGATTGAAATGGGCCTTGAACAGTTGTGGGTTTCCCCGGGATCTAATATTTTTCCATCAAAATAGGAGTAAAAGGCACTTTATTGGGCCTCTGTTCGTCAAGCTTTGGTCACTGCTTCTGGCTCCGCTAGTTTAACAGGAAGGTTCCTGACTCACAAGTTGGATCCCTTCCTAGAGAACTATTGGGACATTATCACTAGGCCACTTGACAAGAAACTTTACCAACAGTTTCGTGTGGGATCCTTGCCCTTGAATTCGTTCACTAAAAACGGGTCTAATGGAGTCAGTGAATATTGCCCTTGGTGCCCGGGACACAAGGAGAGTGTGGGTCATCTTCTATTTACCTGTTCGATTTATCAAGCCCCTCGAAGAAAATGGATAAAACCCCTTTGCCAGCGACTTAAATACAAAGGATGTGCTGAGGCTATTTGGGCACTTAGAACTAACACCTCTGATGTGATTGTTGTGAGCGTAGCCAAATTCTTGGGGTGGGCATAGGTGATCAGAACGAGAAGTAAGCAGAAATGATTAAGAGATCCTGTCTCTTTTTTAATTCCAACTTTTTTAATTCCAACCTTTTTAATCTTCTTTAATTTTTAGGTCAGGTCTGTCTTTGTATTGTCAGGCTGTTTAATTGTAATTTTAAAAAATTGTTATATTCTATATGTATGAATTTCATGAAATTCGAATTTGTATACAGTAATTGAAACTATAATTGTGTTTGCTGTAATACCAACTCTTTATAATAATCTGTATGTCCAAAACTTCACGTTTAAAAAAAATGTCTTTTATGATTTTATTATCGAAATAAAGACTTTAAAACCTGAACCTGAGTCAGCCCCATTTTATCAGTGTATAGACCCTGGGTTGCCTGAAGCCCTGAAAGAAAGCCTATCACAGGTTTTGAGACCTGTACAAGATACCTTTTCCACCAAACCTGGTAGAACCACGTTTATGGAACGTGCGGTAAAGACTACTCCCGGGAAGAAGGTGAGACTTCGACCCTATCGTATTCCCGAAGCCCAGAGACAAACCATACGGGAAGAAGTCCAAACAATGTTGCAGATGGACATTATAGAGCCCTCCATAAGCGAGTGGAATTTGCCACGTCTTGGTTCCAAAACCAGACGGGTCGGTGCGTTTTTGCATCGACTTCAGGGAAGTTAATAAGATTTCAGAGTTTGACACCTATCCCCTTCCACGGGTTGATGAAATGGTAGAAAGAATAGGACAAGCCAAATATATCAGTACACTCGATTTGTGTAAGGGATACTGGCAAATTCCCCTAAGACCCGAAGACAGAGAAAAAACTGTGTTTTCCACTCCTGATGGGCTATACCAGTTTAAGGTTTTACCCTTTGGCTTGCATGGAGCTCCAGCAACTTTCCAGAGAGCTATGAATATCATCTTACGGCCCCATGAGACATATGCTGGTGCTTACATTGAAGACATAGTCATATATAGGGAGACTTGGGAACAACATCTCTGTCATCTCTCCAATGTAGTACAAGCTCTAGGATAATATGGCTTACGGATTAATCCTGCGAAAAGCCATCACGCAACCTGGGCTTCATCCTGGACTCCTCCCTCTCCATGACCAGGCAAGTCAACAACGTCTCCTCGGCGTGCTTCAACATCCTACGCATGCTACGGAAGATCTTCTGGTGGATCCCCACCGAGACCAGGAAGACCGTCACCCAGGCCCTCGTCACCAGCCGACTGGACTACGGCAACGCCCTCTACGCCGGTACCACCGCCAAGCTCCAGAAGAGACTCCAGCGGATCCAGAACGCCTCAGCCAGACTCATCCTCGACATCCCACGAACCAGCCACATCTCCGGACATCTGAGAGACCTTCACTGGCTCCCCGTCAACAAAAGAATCACCTTCCGCCTCCTCACCCACGCACACAAAGCCCTACACGACCAAGGCCCGAGCTACCTCAACAGCCGAGTCAACTTCTACGCTCCCAAACGCCACCTCCGATCAGCCAACCACGCCCTCGCCGCCGTCCCCCGCATCCGAAGAGCGACTACAGGAGGAAGGTCCTTCTCCTACCTGGCCGCCAAGACCTGGAACTCCCTCCCGACCGACCTGCGCCTGACCCAAGACCACCTCTCCTTCAGGAAGAAGCTGAAGACCTGGCTGTTCGAGCAGTAGCGGCACCTCCCCCCCCCCCAGCGCCTTGAGACCCTACGGGTATGTAGCGCGCTTTATAAGTGTCACTGATTGATTGATTGATTGATCTAGCCGCTCAAACTGTTAAGTACTTGGGCTATTTGTTAGGGGACGGTGTAATCAGACGACAGGCTTCCAAGCTGATAGCCATATCACAGATTCCTTTACCCCGTACTAAAAAGGACTTACGAGCCTTTCTGGGTTTACTTGGATATTACAGGAGATTCATTCCCCAGTTTTCCCAGACAGCTGCCCCTTTAACAGACTTGCTCCAAAAAAACTGCAAGACAGAAGAGCTGTTACAATACCCCTCCTTAGAGATAGTACAAGCATTCGAAATCCTGAAACACTCCCTGACATCTGACTCTGTGTTAACCACCCCTGACTATAACCTTCCTTTTGTCCTACAAACTGATGCTTCAGATCAGGGTTTAGGGGCGGTATTATCACAAGAAACTTCTCAGGGAGAGAAGCCCATATTGTATATCAGTCGTAAATTGTTTCCCCGTGAAAAGAAGTATGCCACTATAGAAAAGGAAGCATTAGCCATCAAATGGGCAATAGAAACCTTAAGATACTATCTTGAAGGCAGGGAGTTCACTTTGTATACAGATCATGCCCCTCTAGAATGGTTAGCTAGGAATAAGGGCCACAACAAGAGAGTGCTCAGATGGTTCCTTTCACTACAACCATACCGATTTCATACCAAACATAGGAAAGGAAGTGAACAAGGAAACGTGGACTTTTTATCTAGATTTCCCCAGGATCCAACCCCAAGTAGAAGGACAGCAAGGGAAAGGGGATTTGAGGAAGTACTCACCAATGCGGTCCCGTGGGCCGATAACCCTCATGAGCGGACTCCCGATACAGCAACTCCCAATCCGGATCCATGTCGTCTTTTCCTCTCCCTACAGAGAGCTGGGAGGCAGGACCCGGAAGAGGACGGCGGCAACCCTGGAAGTGGTCAAAGGAGACCAATTAAATCAGCGGACTGCGAGGACAGGGGCAGGCATCCAGACGAAGCAGGAGAGCGGGAGAAGACGTCGGCAGGAGCGGAGCAAGAAGAGAAACCGTATGGAGGAGACTGCGTGGAGAAGCCCAGGAGCAGAGAGACCCAGGACAAAGAATCAGACGAGCCCTGGAGTGAGGAGTGGTGGATCCCACTGGAGGACGCTGAAGAGCGGCCGCGGACTCAGGAGAGTTTGCGGCAGGGGCCGGTGAGTGAGGGGTTACCACGTGGACTAGAGAGTGGGGGAAAAGAACCGGAGGGTGGCGGGAAGGTACCAGAGGGTGGCGGGAGGAGTGTAAAGAAGGACAGCATGTATTGTTGATTGAATACCTCCGCTAACTTCGCTGTGACCCGTGATAGTGGTTATTGATCTCATGTGCATTAAATACGGTGTTCACCCGAACCTATGTTTAATAAGTTTAAAGGCATTTCTGTAAGGCGTGGGCTCCTCACTGGATTATTGATTATTCCTTGACCCCTGTCCCCTCCCATGATTCCTTACCCTCACTGATTCCCTACTTTGGCTTAATCACTGACTTCACGCCCAAATCTCCCTAGTACTGAACACAACAGAGGTGTGGTGACGGGTTAAGACTTCCTTGATAAAAAGGTAACTAGTGTTCTGACGGCTCCCTCTCTTTCCTCTTTTATGAGCCTCCGGGGAACACCCTTCGACTCCGAAGACGAGGAGCCTGAACCATCGCCCTCTGCACCCCTAGATAAAGAAGAAGACTCACAGGAAGAGGACTATTGTGACGCCCGGACATCTGTGTTACCTGACCCTACTCTTATTCAAAATAAAACTTTGCCTGTTCGCAAACTCATTCAGCCTCCTCGCCTGTATATTAGACCCGCACTCCCACATACCCCTGTGCCCCAAAACCCAAACCTACCCCTGAACCTTAAAAATACCCCTGTACCCCAAAACCCAAACTTACCCCTGAACCCTAAAAATACCCCTGTACCCCAAAACCCAAACCTACCCCTGAACCCTAAAAATACCCCTGTACCCCAAAACCCAAATCTACCCCTGAACCCTAAAATACCCCTGTACCCCAAACCTACCCCTGAACCCTAAAAATACCCCTGTACCCCAAAACCCAAACCTAGCCCTGAACCCTAAAAATACCCCTGTACACCAAAACCCAAACCTAGCCCTAAACCCTAAAAATACCCCTCTACCCCAAAACCCAAACCTAGCCCTGAACCCTTAAAATACCCAAACACCCCAAAACATATACCTCAGTACCCCAAAACATATACCCCTATACCCATACTTACCTTATCCAAACATTAAAAAAACATGCTTTTACCATTCATACAATTACAACGAATTTCGTTGTAAATGTATGTGTGGTAAAAGAATATAAAATGTAATGCCATGCATTATAATGGCATTGCGGAGTCATGGTACTTTCGTAATGAAAGTATGCGGAGTGATGGTATGCGGAAAGAAAGTTGCGGAATAATGGGTGTTTACCAGTCAGAAGTGGTAACAAGAAACGACTCATAAATATAGTTAGTCAAGAATTAAGCAAGAGCAATGAAAGGGTCCTGGTAAATCAAAGGACGGAACCACTAATCTTCAAGCCAGTGTATGAGTCCAGAGGGAAACAAGACACGTTTGTGCCTATTTATATCGATTCCATCTCTAGCAAATCTGACAACTAATGCAATTGAATGTGTTGGCTTTCAACAAAACCCTGAAGGTTTAATGCCAGCAACAGTAATACCAGTAACATCTTCTTCTATAGCGGAACAAATTATGAAGGAAGAAGTAATTTTTTGTAGTTGGGGAATAATGATCAGTAAAGTTTTGCCAAAGGAATATCCCACACCATTGATAAAAACAGAAAATATGGTAAGCTTTGAGAAAGAAAAAAGGGGGCTACCAACCTTCTCTGTGCTAAAAAATCCGATAAAACAAGTAGATAGAGGAGTCGCAAATCCATCTGGTGACAAAAAGAGAAGGAAAATGGGATAAATGAGTCATGGATTACAATGGCCCTACATGGAAACAATAAACAATGACAAGTAAACAAGGAAACAATACTTGAAAATTCAAACGATGGCAATGACACTCTAACCATTTGCTCATGGAATACAAATGACATATGCAAAAATTTGGATAATATAGCTCAATTACTTAAGAATTATCAAATATTCCTATTACAAGAGACCTGGGCAACAGCTCCGTTTTTTATTCATGGTTATAAGGGATATTTCGAACCTGCTATTAAGCAAAGCAACTATGGTCGCCCTTCTGGCGACCTAGCTATATTCATTTCAATGGATCTTAACGCAGAACATATGCAACTTGTTTTGAACAACAGTAATGTTCAGTCTTTGCTGTTAAAATACAAGAGTCATGAACAAGAAAGATTGTTAAAACTGGTTAACATATATATTCCGCCAACATTTACCTCTAGGAAGACCATGTGTGCTACTCTTTCCACCTACTTGGTAGAGCAAAGGATAGAGGACCCCTTCATGGACTTTGTTATTACAGGAGACTTCAACTTAAATCTGCTAATATCTTTCATAGGAGATGATGTGACAGTCACAAGCTCATCAATGGCTCATTCCCGCACAAATAATAGAGTCTACATCTAAACCGAGAAAAAATCAAATAGGCCTAAATTTAGTAAAGGACATGGAAGCTTTTGGGGCTACGAATACTCAATGGTAGATTTCCAACTGATTTCCAACTGATACGCCGCCGGCATGGTCCTTCTATACCCATAACGCGAAATCTCCAATTGACTATACTATGGCATCGCTGAAAATGTTTAACAACTGCACCGCGTACTATTTAAAGAAGGTCCCAGAGAGTGATAACAGTCAGCAAATAATCACCACATCATTAAAAAAAAAAACACATCAAATTTACGCAACAACGCAAGGTCAAATTGGAACTGGAAGCTGTAGTTTCATCAGTACTGACTAAGACGGAATGGGTGAATTTTCTGGGGCACCATTTAAACCCAGAGTCTACTGAAACCGGAATCAAATTGCACTGTAGATGGAAGGAAACTTTAAATCCAAAGCAAGAAATTGATCTTGAAATAACTCAAGAACAAGTCGCCAAGCTAATAAAAAAACAGAAAAATGGAGCACCGGGGTCAAACGCTATACCCTTTGCCCAGTATAAGGAGGATCCTGACACATGGGCAGAACATTTTGCCAGGGTTTTCAAAGAAGTAGTCAGGAAAGGGGTGATACCTGAAACCGGGAGAGGGTCTTTAATATCCCCCATATACAAAAAAGGAGATTGGGCATTGTCCGGGAACTATCGGTAAATAACCCTACAGGACACCGATGCAAAATTGTTTGCAGGGATCTTGTTAACAATTTTATCTGACTGGGCAAAGGACAACAGCATTCTTCCACCTAATCAAACTGGCTTTATTAAAGGCCTAGGAACAGCTACTAACATCTTAGCCCTATCGGTATTAATCGACAAAGCAATAACAAAAAGATATCCTCAGTATCTATGCTTTGTTGATTTTAAATCAGCGTTTGATTGTGTGGTCAGAGAACATTTGTGGGGAAAACTAAGTATACAAGGGATTCCTCCTTTGTTACTGCACCTGATTTGTCTTCTGCATACACATACTTGGGTCAGAGTACGTATTGGTAATGGTCATTCACTAACCAAGGAAATACCAGTGCTAGGTGGACTGAAGCAAGGGTGTGTATTGGCTCCCCTATTATTTAACCTGTTTTTAGCTGATTTGACGGAGGCCCTGAACGACATAAATCCTCACCCACCTAAGCTTGCCAATAAACATATATCAAATCTACTCTATGCAGATGATGTCATTCTTCTAAGTAACACAAAGGTGGGCTTACAACGTCTAATTACACGCACATTGGAATATGCCACAGAAAATAAAATGGTAATAAATGAAACCAAATCTAAAGTTATGGTTGTTGCAAAAAATTCCAGACGGAAGTATAATTCCAAATGATTTCTGGGAAAGGAGAACCTGGAACAAGTTGAAACCTATAGATATCTGGGAGTCATATTTAAGGACAATGGTAACTTTGTCCCCCAGAAGCTTGATATCTTTAGGAAAGCAAATGCTTTAACTGCTGCATTTGGAATTATCAAAAAGTCAACGAGTAAGCTAACCTATCAACCACTTCTTAAGGTGATATCGGCTAAATTGTTACCATCTTTAACTTACGGCAGTGAGGCCCTAAACGGAAAATACGCAATGATTGTCAACAATGCTATTTCAAAAACTTTTAGATCCCTCTTTCTCCAAAAAAGGCATCACAAGCCCAAGTCAGGCTGTAATTTGGCTTGAATAATCCACTGTTCGTTCGAAAGGGTCTTATAATCAAAGTATGGAACAGAGTGAAAAATGATAAGGATAACTTAATTTCGCAGCTTTTATGGAAAGAAATTGAAGGAAACAATAAATCATCTGCCTGGAAATACCTGGATAAGGCTTTGGATGAATTTGAGGTTCGGGGGATTTGGACCTCTACCATAATCCAGGAATCGTTTAAAAAAGTTGTGAATAAATCAACAGATTACCTATCATTGATAAGCAACAAAGCTACCTCTGTTAAAAGGAAACATGCATAGTTCATAATAAATGGTTAAACAAAAAAGAGGCCTCAGCAATATCTGGACACGGCATGGTCATTGAAAAGTAAACAGATTTTCATTGGAGTATGGCTGGGAGAATCCCATGCACCACCTTGGAAAAAACTTGAAAATAACAATGTGTAGGCTGTGCGAATCTGGAGAGGAAAATATTATACATCTCTTGTGTCTCTGTCCAGGGCATACAGGCAAGCATTGATTGGATGTCTTTGTTCAGACGATGTACTCATTAATTCTGCCTTGAAAACATTTTTAACGATCGTATGGAAAAAATTAGAACATGAAATTTGATATTAGAATGAATATATTCTCCATTAACTTTTAAATATATGAATTTGTTTTACTTAAGCAGCCTTAATAACAAATGTTTACAGTTTTAAAGATGTACTGATATTTAAAATGCGATTTTAATGATGTATTGTAAATCAAATGTTCATAATGGAGTATTTGCGTTTTTGTAAAGATTTTAATGAATCAATCAAATATTAAATATATTACAAGATATTACAATATTCACTCCTGGGCAGACCAGCTAGCAGATACAAGGGAGTATATATAGGGTGTCTCCAGAAATGCGGTGAATTCGTAACATACATGTTCGTGCCACTTTTACTTATATTGAGTGCGTCGATTTAGGTTGAGTGCCTGGGAGCAGCAGGCAACACAGAGCCTGCACTGACATGGGTCCATTTTCCGAAGCAGTTTCCACTAAATGACACCCCGCCATCCAGCGAGACAACCTCTGGGTTTGTGCAGCAAGAAAATAGGTTTTGAAGGACGGCACTCTGAGTCCCCCTTGATCAATGTGAAGTTGCCGTTTTGGGAGGGCGACTCTTCAGCAGCCCCCACCCAATAGGGCATTTAGCTCTCGAAAGAAGGAGTGGGGGGACAACGGGGGTATTGGCAAAGTAGAAGTTATTATCTCTTCTTAATCACTTTTTGACGATAGAAGGAGTAGTTTCTGTCCTGTAACTCCAGTTCTGTAGTAGGGGTATCTCTGTTATAGTCATAATCTAGTGAATAGTCCCGCCCATGTGCGCGGACCCCGGAGCAATCAAAAATAATCTCTTAAGCTGTCAAAACATGCAGACCTGCATAGACACTTAAGAGAGAATTTAAAGACAGATAATGCAGCCTATATCCACAGGCTACACCGTCCAATACTTCAACTAGAAATTCCACCAAAAACCACAACAGCACAGCCTGTCCAGGGTTTTCCACAGAGAAAACCTTGCCTTTAACAGCAAAACCCTCTGGAATGATAGAGAGGAAGGAGTGGACAGACAAGCCCCATAGGCTGCCATTATGTGGCTCAAAACAGGATACTGTGCCTTTAAGAGAATTTTCCAGAAGCCTCACAGTATCCCAGAATGCAGTGCAGGTCCCTTTCACCTTCAGTTCTTTTTGAAGGCGTAACACGCCAGACCTGTAGCATTTCCTACATGAATATCTCTCTCCACCGGGGAGGAGGGCGGGCGCTTATGACTATAACAGAGATATCCCTACTGCAGAACTGGAGTTACAGGACAGAAACTACTCCTTCTGTAGTAGGGGATCTCTGTGTATAGTCATAATCTAGTGAATAGAATGGCAAGCCCATCCCCACACCAAAGCGGCGGTGGAGAACCGAGAAATAACACCACTACTGTGCGAACCGATTTCGCAGCGAAGCCTGCCCAACCTGAGCATCTGCCCTGGCATCAGTGTCCAGACAGTAATGCTTAGCAAATGTATGGACCGACCTCCAGTGGCGGCCTTGCAGATTTCTGCAATCGGAACATTAGGTAGCAAAGCAGTCGTGGCAGCTTTGCCCCTGGTGGAATGAGCCTTAGGTTTACCTCCTAAGGTCGTATTAGCCTTTTGGTAACACAATTGTATACAGGACACAATCCACCTAGAGATGGACTGTTTTGAGGTAGCAAGACCGGTCCTGACTGATCCATAATTGACAAAAAAATTGATCTGAACCACGAATATCTCTGGTTTTATCCAGATAAAATTCCAACACCCTCCTAACATCCAGGGAATGTAGGGACCTTTCCGCTGGAGAGGCAGGATTCTGAACAAATGTAGGCAAAGTTATCGTCTGGTTGACATGAAAATCAGAAATAACCTTTGGAAGAAATTTAGGGTGAGTATGCGTAACAACCTTAGTAGCATGAAATACAGTATAAGGTTCTTGGCAACACAACGCCTGAATATCACTCCCCCTGCGGGCCGATGTGATGGCCACGAGGAACGCCGCCTTCCAGGACAGGTGCTGCAACGAAGCCTTATGAAAAGGTTCAAAAAGGCTCCTTCACCAATCTGGACAGCACCACATTCAATTCCCATGAAGGCGAAGGAAGCCAGACAGGAGGGAATGCTTTCTTCCAGCCTTCCAAAAAGTCTTTGATCACAGGGATCTGGAAGAAGGAAGCCTGAAGGGCATTTCCTGTAGGCAGACAGCGCAGCAAGATGAACCGTAATGGATTGGACATTAAGGCCCGACTGCGCCAGGTGTAGAAGATACGGAAGGAAGACATCTTCCTTACACGTCGTCAGGTAATGGTCCTTGGACTTGCACCAGATGCAAAACCTCTTCCACTTGTAAGCATAAGAAGTCCTAGTGGAAGGATGCATAGCCTCCTTCAGTATGTCCATACAAACCTCTGGTAGATTCAAATGGCCATATTACACTGTCTCAGGAGCCATGCAGCCAAACTCAAAGACGAGAGGTTGGGGTGCAACATCTGCCCCCTGAACTTTGTGAGAAGGCCCGGCCTGCAAGGCCGCCGTATGTGAGGACGGAGAGACCGGTGAAGCAGGTCCGTGAACCACCACTGTCTGGGCCATTCCAGGGCAATCAGGATCATCCGCGCCCTGGACTGGGACAGCTTGATGAACACCGCCGGAATCAAGGGAAAGGGTGGAAAAGCGTACAGAAAGCTGTTCGACCAGTTAATCCAGAAAGCATTCCCTAGCTTCCCCGCAGGCAGTACCTGGAGGCGAAGTCTCGGCATTTGCCGAAGACTTCTCCTAGTACTTAGTCGTTTATGACCCATTCGTGGTTTTCCTGAATCCGTCTGCTCAGCACGTCTGCCTGAACATTCTGCACACCTGGCAGATGGGTAGCCGTTGGCGTCAGTCCTCTGGCTAAAAACCAGCGCCAGATCGCCCGCGCCTCCTACGACAGAGTGCGCGATCTCGAGCCCCCCCGCTTGTTGAGGTAATACAATGTGGTCGTATTGTCCGTCTGTACAAGCAGAGAGTTGGTCTGAAAGGACGGAAGAAACGCCTTCAGTGCCAAGTGAACAGCTCTGAGTTCCCGGAAAATGATGTGATACGTGGACTCCATAGGGGACCACGTTCCTTGTATCTGCAAGTCTCCAGAAGGCGCCCCCCCAGCCGTGGGGAGACGCATCCGTCACAACAGTCTGTGTGGAAATGTCCTTGTGAAAGGGAACCCCTCTTAGGAGATTCTCCGCTGAACACTACCACTTCAGAGACTGAAGAGCACTCAGAGAGAGTCGTATCTTGTCGCCCAAAGATCCTTTCCTCTAATCCCACTGATCCTCCAAGCACTCCTCCAAAGGTCTCATGAGCAGCCGTGCGTGTGGCGTGAGGAAGATACAAGAGGCCATCGACCCCAGTAGAGAAGACACCATCTTCACTGTTGTAGATGGGGCGGTCACAAGAGCCTGAGCCTTCCTAAGGAGAGATAATCGTCTCTCCTCCGAAGGAGACACTCTTGCTGACAGCATATTGACGGAGGCTCCCAAGTACTGTATGCACTGGACCGGAATCGGGACAGACTTGGACATGTTGATGTGCAACCCCAGCTCGTTCAAGAGAGCGCACGTCCTCTGGAAGTGTGCCTGAGCTTCCGAGAAGGAGGAAGCCTTGATCAACCAATCATCCAGGTACGGGTAGAGAAACCATCTCGTTTTTCCTCAGGCGTGCAGCTACCACTGCCATGCACTTCGAGAATGGTCTGGGCGCAGACTTCAGCGCGACTGGCAGTACTGTGTACTGATAATGATGGGCGCCGACTTGGAATCGCAGGAACTTCCTGTGTTTGTGTGCAATGAGCACATGGGAGTATGCATCCTGTAGATCTATGGCACCGAGCCAATCTCCCTGTTGCAGCTGAGTATAAACCTGATGCAACGACAGCATGCAAAATTCCTCTTCTGCGAATCCACTTGTTTGCTTGTCGCAAATCCAGAATGGGCCTGAACTTGTTCTTGTCCTTCTTGAGAACCAGAAAGAACCGGGAGTACAGACCTCTTCCCCTTTGAGACAGAGGTATGTCCTCTAACGCCCTTTTCCTAAACAGGATATCGGCCTCTGCTTGGAGCTCGCGCAGCTGAAACCGCGAGCCGACCGGAGGAATCGCTGGAGGAGGGCCGATGAACCGAAGACTGACTTAGACCCAGCCGGCCTTCATTCGCCGAGGAGCAACAAGCTCTCCCGCGTATGTGCACAATTTACTTGTAAAGCATTAAATGGCGGCCCGGGACCACCGGCAAATCCTGGGAGGAAAAACGCCGCTAGAAAGGGCAGAAGGCCTCAAGCCGTTCTCCATGCCCCAAACCTACAGCCGTCCAAAAGTCTCCGATTCAGACTTCATGCGAGCCACTCACTACTCCCATGGCAGCCCAAGGGTTGCCCAAAGAACGGGAGAGTAGAAGCACACTGCGGAGCCGCAGGCTGCAGAGACGACAGGCGAATAAAAGTATGGCAACGTAGGACAAACCCACAATACCTGGGGGTCGGCAGGAGAGAAAACTCCACTCCGACACCGATACTTAGATCCGAAACAATCAGGTCCATTAGACCACCTCTTGTAAGGCTTCCCTCCTGTCTCTCGGCAGAGGAACCACAAATCGGTGAAGAAAACACCCCCATAGAGGGATCTCACCACAACGGACCAGCAACAGCGGGCCACAGCACGAGGTCTACATGCCGCCCCCCCTGCGACCAAGTCAGGAGCACGGTCGGAGCCAGAACCTCCTGTAAGGTGGTAGTGGACGAAAGTTAAGACCCGCCAACCAGTAAAGAGTCGGAGAGAGACACCCCGTACTCATGGAAGACGCATCCCTGGCATCAAGGCACGGAGGTTCGCAGACTGAGGGGCCAAAAGCCCCTGGGGTGGTGGGCGCGAGAGGGAACCGAGAGGATTCTGAACATCCCCGGTGGTCTCACCAGTGGTGGTTGAGCAGGAGGCGACCTAGCAGACGAGTAGGTATGCAAGTACTCAAAACTAAGCAAAAGGACCAACGTCCCTCGCTTACACGTGGTGAGTAACCACAAACTCCCCATCAGAAGGGTTCCTCGACGCTGATCAACTGCTCTGCGTCGTGAGTGGAAGGTGCCGGGAACACAAAGTCCCCTCCTACGAAGAGAGGCTCACCACAGAGCGAGGCCTGGAACAAGACCCAGGCGTCAAGAGCCGGCAGTATTCTGCGGCTGTAACTCATGAGGTCGACCTCACTACGACATCACCATCAATAAGACAGTGACTGTCTCTACGACAACCAACACTCAGATGTCAAAATGTCACTACGGTGTCAAACACAGAGACGCCGAGCCATCCCTAACGGTGACGTCCGGACCCAACGGAAGAGAGCAGCCCAAGCCCATGACGTCGAGCATCACTGCCCCATGACGTCGAGCATCCCTGCCCCATGACGTCGAGCATCACTGCCCCATGACGTCGAGCATCGCTGCCCCATGACGTCGAGCATCGCTGCTCCATGACGTCGAGCATCGCTGCTCCATGACGTTGAGGCTTTCCATGACGTCGACGTCGAGGCACTCCATGACGTCGAGGCACTCCATGACGTCGAGGCACTCCATGATGTCGAGGCACTCCATGACGTCGAGGCACTCCATGATGTCGAGGCACTCCATGACGTCGAGGCACTCCATGACGTCGAGGCACTCCATGACGTCGAGGCACTCCATGACGTCGAGGCACTCCATGACGTCGAGGCACTCCATGACGTCGAGGCGCCCCCATGACATCGAGGCACCCCCATGACGTCGAGGCACCCCCATGATGTCGAGGCACCCCACGACGTTGAGGCACCCCACGACGTCGAGTCACCCATGACGTCGAGGCCCTTGACGGCCCCTACGCAGCCCGGAACCGCGTCATAGCTCAGACGTGCCCTTACTGGGGATAACCCCAGAGATCACAGCATGGGACTCAGTAGAGGACCTACCCTCTCCTCACCCAGAGGCTGAAGATGCCTTCAAACTCCTCTGTTTGAAACCTGGAAGCCGAAGCCCCCTAGAAAAGAAGGTACAGAGAAGAATGGTGTCAAAAGACACAGGCAAGCACAGAGTACAAACCCTGTGAGCTTCAGCTTTGGCCTTCAGTTGAGCTGCAGACAAAGCACTTGTCAGACTAGAAATAGTCTAAAGACAAGAAAACTACAGAAATTCTGCCAAAAAAACACAGCAGAATGCAGATAAAGGCCAAAGACGTCGAGTGAAGCTACAAAAATCCAAAAATATCACAAAAATTGTATAGAAAAAACTCAAAAAAGAAGAGCTAATGCTCCAGGGTCCTGCTAGCAGGAGCCGGAAAAAAGAACTGAAGGTGAAAGGGACCTGCACTGCATTCTGGGATACTGTGAGGCTTCTGGAAAATTCTCTTAAAGGCACAGTATCCTGTTTTGAGCCACATAATGGCAGCCTATGGGGCTTGTCTGTCCACTCCTTCCTCTCTATCATTCCAGAGGGTTTTGCTGTTAAAGGCAAGGTTTTCTCTGTGGAAAACCCTGGACAGGCTGTGCTGTTGTGGTTTTTGGTGGAATTTCTAGTTGAAGTATTGGACAGTGTAGCCTGTGGATATAGGCTGCATTATCTGTCTTTAAATTCTCTCTTAAGTGTCTATGCAGGTCTGCATGTTTTGACAGCTTAAGAGATTATTTTTGATTGCTCCGGGGTCCGCGCACATGGGCGGGACTATTCACTAGATTATGACTATACACAGAGATCCCCTACTACAGAACTATTGGCTCTTTTTCTCAGGCTATGCTCAGCTTAATCCCTAAAAGATAAGGATCTCTCTCAATGCAGTAATTATAGGCATATGTCATTGATTAATATGGACTGCAAGATCTTTACTAAATTACTGGCACTTAGTATTAATTCTGTTATTCCAGATTTAGGTGATATGCATCAGTCAGGTTTTATGAATTTCAGATAACTCAATAACTTTCCTCAATATCATTCGCTTAGCCTCTAAGTTAAACTCTCCCTTAGCCGCCATAACGCTTGATGCTGAAAAGGCATTTGACCGCGTGAATTGGGAATTTATGTTTGGTGCATTGAAATAGCATGGTTCTAGTCCCCATTGTCTCCAATTCATTCATTTACTTTACTCAGAACCTTCTACCTCTATGTGGGTCAATGGTAAGCAGTCCCACTTTTTTCCTCTACATATGGTACCAGAAAAGGCTGCCCTCTATCTCCCCTGCTATCCATTTTATCATTAGAACCCTTTCTTGAAACAATTCGCCATTCCCCAGCCTTTCGGGGGTTTCAATTTAAAAATGTAAATATTAAGAACACTGCATATGCAGATGTTATCTTGTTATATATATCTAGTCCTCATATAGCCTTACCAGAGTTTTTTTCTTTACTAAACACATATTCTGTTGTTTCGGGTTGTAAACCCAATATAGATAAATCAGAAGTCTTGCCTCTAAATAAATACTGCTTCCCAGATATGTTCAAGGACTCAGGTTTTCAGTGGAATTCAAAACATTAAGTATTTAGGTATCCTCTATTCTAACAATATTAAACATATTATTAAGATCAACCTTAATGAGATTATGATAAAAATCACAGTGCTAATAGATGGATGGTCGCCTTTATTTCTGTCCTAGTGGGGTAGATTTGCTATAATTAAAATGATCCTGGTATCTATTGTTAACTTTTATTTTTCTATGCTCCCAGTATCTCTAGATCATACTTTTTTCAAAACTATGAACCATTCTTTAATTCAATTTTCATGGAACAAACGCAAACCTCACATCTTTTTAGCCCGCTTTCAACAATCTAAAGATTCTGGCAAGGTCAATTTTCCTAACCTTAAAGTTTATTACGCGCCCTTCACTTTGAAACATATTAGGTCTCCCATTTTGAAGCTCATGCAGACTCATTAACAGTTTGGGGTCCCGTCAGCTAGCAGTCCAATACCGGATCTATGAGTCTGGAGACAAAGCAAGCAAGCTCCTTGCCTGGTTAGACAAGAGGGAACGAGCGCTTAGATGGATAACACAGATTAGGACAGACGATGGAGAAATCACGGCAGACCCACAACACTTAGTGAGTGCACTAGCACAACATTAAATAAAACTGTGAAAAATCACGGATCTGGAAGTAAGGTCCAGTAGTGTGCACAATGGTATCACGAGCCGGCGAAACACATAAATGTAATTTTGTTTTCAGTTTAGAAATGCTTTATTGAAGTAACATAATGAACAAAAGGCAAAACCTCAAATATTGAGAAACTTCTTAAAGTCAATCCAAGTATATATTAGACAGGTATAATCATATAGGGTAACATAACTGTCTAGTAATGGAAAGAAGTTAATGAACATCGAAAGGAAAAAAAAAAGCTAGCAGAATAAGCATATCATTTAGCACAAAATTATAGACCTTATAAACTTGAATAGGAAAATATAACTGTAATGCAGAAAACAAGTGCATCATATATATTCAACACTCACAACACAAGGAGGGAGGTACCCTAAGAACCAGTAAGGGACCGGGTCAACAAGTATAGGAAAACAAGCAAAACGTCCCTAGACGTTGGGGTATACCCTAAGACGTACGATAGCCCCACCAAGGAGACTTGGGGGATAACCACCATTTCAGAGAGAAAATTATCTTTCTAAAGTCAACATACATACAGTTACTAAATGGAGGCTAACAGTCAGTGTAGGAACCCTGTGTACAATTCGCAACATTAATTATTAAAAAACTATAATCTTCACCAGTATTAAAAATCAACAGTTTATTGTTTAAAATTTTTAACATAATACAGTCGGACAATATATAAAAAATTTTTTTTACAATCAAATACAAATTTAAAAAACCAAAAGTCGACGCGGCGTTTCGGTGTCTTGTATTGATGGTAACACCTTCTTCAGGACGGGGGTTTTTTGTTAAAAATCTCTCAAACTTTTTGAGGGATTCTGTGCATATGGGATTTCTTGAGGGTACAGTTTTTTTCACTCATTAATCTGCCTCTCATAGACTTTTCTTCATTAGATGGAATTTAGCGATACTTATTCCACCTGGACATTAAAATTCATATATGTGGTCAGTGCTGTATCAGGGGTGACCACCGTATGTCTTTTCAACTTTAAAACATGTTTCTTATCAGTATAATGTGGATTGATTTCCAGCTTGTCTTTTTGTAGATAGAGGCTTTCATGTATATTTCTTTCCTTCTACCGGCTTGCGTCCTATTCCTCCGTTATTTTAGGAATAACGCTTCTGTGTGAACAGCGGCCTCCCTGTCACCTGGTCCTGATACAGCTTCCTCATGAAGCGTTATTCCTAAAATAACGGAGGAATAGGACGCAAGCCACCCGCTCCCGCCCGACCCCCTCCCGCACCGACTCCCTCCCGCCCCACTCCTGCCCCGACTCACTCGCGCCCCCCATCCCGGACTCACTCGCGCTCCGACATTTTCCTTTACTGCTGCCTCCTTCTTGCCTCCCCCTGCATCACACAGTCTCGCACTGAACTTTCCCTTTCCTTACCTGTGCCGCCGCTCCTCTCTGCACAGCCGCTCGTAACTGCACCGCCGCTCCTCCTTCGTGGTCATCACACAGGTCGCGGTCATCATGCACGTCGCGTCGCGGCCAGCGCTATGTCCCGGCCGGCGCTACTTTCAGGGGACTACTTTGTTTACAAACTTAATTTTTTTAATTTACTTTTTTTTTAAAATTTATATAGGCTATGTCCATCTACACACCCTGATATTTTCATAGATGTATCGGGTGTGTAGATTGGCGCTGTGGTTCTCGAGTTTACCTGGCCAAAAGGTGCAAGTTCTCTCTTTATAATAGTAGTATAGATAAAATATAGATTAATCTACTTTATTTTAAATGAAGAGGTAGTTATTTGTAATTGAACTATCATAAGATACAACCAAATATCGTTGAAATGTAAAATTAAAAGAAGTTACGGATTCACGTCTGGTACGCAGTGGCACCACAGAGGGGTGGCGGACCCCATATGACACAAAAAAAGAGATTTAATTGCTTAAACCTCCTGTCATCATTAACCTTACTAGATCCCAACCATTTTCTTATACTTTATGGTGTGGTTGCCAACTGTCATACTCAATCGACAAGAAGCTATTTTGCAGGTGGTTTGGTGTTTTTTTCATTTTCAATTTGAAAATTTCAAATGGCAACATATTCAGACCTGCATGAGGAGGAGGAGCAGAACCTTTTAGAGGAAGAAGCGGAGCCACCACAAAAGAAGAAGGAGTGTGTGGTGTGGGAATTTTATTCAATTTCCGAGGGCCAGAAGAAAGTAAATGCACAGAAGGCCACCTGCAAGATATGTAAGAAGGTGCTGTCTCGAGGAAAAAAGACAAAGTATATATTATGTGAATGGATAGGTTAATGGGTAATGTCAGAGTGATTGGATGAGTGTATCAGTAGTGCCTGGGTGATTGGATGAGTGCATGGGTAGTGCCTGAGTGAATGGTTGATTGTAATAGTAGTGCCTGGGTGATTGGATGAGTGCATGGCTAGTGCCTGGGTGATTGAATGAGTGCATGGGTAGTGCCTGAGTGAATGGATCAGTGCAATGGTAGTGCCTGGGTTACTGGATGAGTGCATGGGTAGTACCTGAGAGAATGTAGTAGGCCCATGGGTAGGCCCTGAGTGACTGCATGAGTAGAAGGGTAGAGTCTGATGGAATGGATGAGTGCAAGGGTAGTGACTGGGTCATTGAATGAGTGCAAGGGTAGTGCCTGGGTGACTGGATGAGTGGAAGGTTATTGGCTGAGAGAATAATTGAGTGCAAGGGTAGTGTCTGAGTGATTAGAAGAGTCCATGGATAGTGTTTGGGGGATTGGATGAGTGCATGGATAGTGCCTTAGTTATAGAATAAGTGCATGTGTAGTGCCTGAGAGAGTGCATGTGTAATACCTGAGTGAATGGTTGCGTTTAATAGTAGTGCCTGGAAGATTGGATGAGAACATGACTAGTACCTGGGTGACTGCATGAGGGCATGCATAGTGCCTGAGAGAATGCATGAGTTCATGGGTAGTACCTGAGAGATTGAAAGAGTCCATGGATAGTGCCTGAGTGATTGGATGAGTCCATGGGTAGTGCCTGGTGGATTGAATGAGTAAGTGTAGAGCCTGAGTGAATGGTTCAGTGTAATAGTAGTACAAAGGTGATTGCATAAGTGCATGACTAGTGCCAGGGTGATTGCATGAGTGCATGCATAGTGCCTGGTGGATTGGATGAGTGAAAGGGCAGTGCCTGAGAGAATGGATGAGTGCAAGGATAGTGCTTGAATGATTGCATGAGTGCATGGTTAGTGTTTCAGTGAATGTATGAGGGAAAAGGTAGTGCCTGGGTGATTGAATGAGTGAATAGGCAGTGCCTGAGTGAATGGATGTGTGCAATGTAGTGCCTGGGTCTTTGGATGAGTGCATGGGTAGTGCCTGAGAGAATGTATGAGTTCATGGATTGTGCCGGAGTGAATGGTGCAGTGCAAAAGCAGTGCTTGAGTGATAGGATGAGTACATGGGTAGTGCCTGGGTGACTGGATGAGTTCTAGGGTAGTGCCTGGGTGACTGGATGAGTAAAAGGGTAGTGCCTCCATCATTGGATAAGTGCATGGGTAGTAAGTGACAGAATGCAGGAGTGTATGTATAGTGCCTGAGTAAATGGTTGTGTGCAAGGATAGTGCCTAACTGATTGGATAAGTCCATGCGAAGTGTCTGAGTGATTGAATGAGTGCATGGGTAGTACCTGGGTGATTGGATGAATGTATGGGTCATGCCTGAGTGAATTGTTGAGTGTATGTATCGTGCCTAAGTGAATGGTTGAGTGCAAGGATAGTGCTGGAGTAGTTAGATGGGTACATAGGTAGTGCCAGGGCGATTGGATGAGTACCTGAGTGAATGGATAAGTGAGTGCATGGGTAGTGCATGGGCAAATGGATGTATGCAAGGATTAATGTATGAATGATGAGATGAGTGCAAAGGTACTCCTTGGTTGACTGCATGAGTGTATGGATAGTCTTGAGTCAATGAATGAGTACATAGGTGCTCCCTGAGTAAATGGATGAGTTTAAAGCTAGTTGCAATGTGATTTATAAGTGTACAGGTAGTGTATGTATGAATGGATGAGTACATGGGTTGTGCCATATACAGTAGATTCTATCGTTTAAAACGTAGGCCTATTAGCACTATGATATAAGTTAAAATACTTATTCAAATGAGAAGATACATCAAACTTCAAAACTGTCAAATTTTAAAATATAATAAAAAGCACTTCCAATACTCACCTGTCTTATATAAGGGAGAGAAAGTAATGCATACATTTTCTTGTACACAAATTTAGAAAGCATGTTGTGTGAAACAGAGGTATTCTGCTACATGTAGGCTTCCCTTGATGTATTATGACACCCCACAGAGGCACATGCATACATTGAGGTCTTGAAAAACATGGTGAGACTTCCAACCGTGACATGAGCAGGGTTGGCCTTCCATATTTGCCTAGGCCTACGTTTGTGAGCTGACCGTGAATAATGAAGCTGCAAGAGAAAAGTGAGGTTTAAAACATGATGGCAGATTGATTTGTGTTCATGGTAGTTCATACGAGTGTCTGGAAAGGTGCACTTCAAGTAGGCTGCATTAATGTAGGTGTCTGGTTTAAATGCAAAGTGCACCCTGTCAAGTTTGAATCTGCGTATTATCATGACTGAGGTATGTGTTTACTTCTACATGTATTATGGTAAGTGTTGTGCATCTGATGACCCTAAGCTAAAAACTATGTTGCTTATCTTACAGGTGCACAAATCTTATCAGTCCTAGTAGAGAATTCAGTTGCAGAAGCAGACATCGGTTACCAATGTAGGTCTCACAGAAGCCCTCAAAACCAGAGTTCAATACGTACCTGTCCTGTATAAGGAGGAGAAACTAATACATACACATTCTTGTACACAAATATAGAGAGCATGTGGTGTGAAACAGAGGAATTGTGGTATTCATGGGCTTCTTTTGATGTATCATGACACCACAAAGAGGCACAGACACACATCGACAGCATGAGAAACATGATGGCTCCACTCGCCCCCATCGTCAGAACCTACGGACTAAACATTGTGTCATACGCAGATGACACCCAACTCATCCTCTCCCTCTCCAACGAACCCAACACCGCCAGACAAAACTTTCGAGAAGGCATGGAAGCCATCACCAAATGGATAAAACAACTAAACGCCAACAAAACAGAAGTACTCATCATGGGCCCAAACCCCGACACCTGGTGGCCCCTGACCTCGGAACCCGCCAACCCCCACGGACCATGCCGCAACCTGGGAATCATCCTGGACTCCAAGTTCAAAATGGACCACCAGTTCAACTCTGTCTCGTCTTTCTGCTTCCACACCCTCCGCCTCCTTCATAAGAACTTCAAATGGATCCCCCTCGAACCCAGACAGACCGTCACTCATGCCCTGGTCACCAGCAGACTCGACTACGGCACACACTCTACACCGGAATAAACAAAAGCCTCATGCGCAAGCAACAGAACATCTAGAACGCCGCCGCAAGACTGGTCCTCAACCTGCCAAAACACTGCCACATCTCCACATGTCCCAGCACCTGTGCACACTCCATTGGCTCCCCGTCGAGGCGAGAATCACCTTAAAGATACTCACATACGCACACAAGGCACTCCACAGCACTAGAACAGCATACCTGAACAGCCCACTCAAATTTCACACACCCCAAAGGACGCTACGATCAGCCCAACTCTACTATGCCGTGGTCCCCAACACCAGAAAGACCAGATTGGGAGGCCGCTCTTTCTCCTTCCTCGCGACCAAAGCCTGGAACTCCCTTCCGCTCCACCCCAGACAGACAACATCACTTCCCTTCTTCTCACGAAACCTCAAAACCTGGCTCTTCGACAGACCCCCCTCCTTGATGGAATGGATCCTGCATCCCCCTACCCCTAGCGCCTTGAGACCCTTACGGGTAAGTAGTCGTGCTTAACAAACCTCTGATTGATTGATTGATTGACTTACAACAGTGATATGAGAAGAGTTGGCCTTTCATATTTGCCTAGGCCTAAGTTTGTGAGCTGCCAGTGAATAATAAATCTGCAAGAGAAAAGTTAGGTTTAAAACATGCTGGCAGATGGATTTGTGTTTATACTAGTTCGGTAAACAGACATAATACCGAATGAAAAATATAGAATGGACATACTATCAAGTAAAAAATATAGAATGGACATAATATCGAATGGACAGAATAGAGTGGTTAAAAATATCGAATAGAAGGTAAGTAATATCGACTTATAAAATATAGAAAGTCAAAATATCGAAGTATATAACATAGATATTAAAATATATAGAATTTTTAATAATATCTAATTTTTTTAAGTGTTTTTTATGTTATTTAATTTTTGCGCAATCTAATTCTGTAGCGGGTTGTGGGTTTATAGGGGAATAGGGTGGGAAGTAATCTAATAGTAATTATTTAAAAATGATTATTTATTGGTATTTATTTAGAATTAATTGTAAATTAATTTTTAAATGGTAATTAATTAAGTTTTAATTGGTAATGTATTTTTATTAATTAATTAATTGATAATTATGTTAATTTAATTAATTTATTTTTCATAGCGAGTTTTGGGTTTATTGGGGAATAGGGTGGGAAGTAATTTAATTGTAATTAAGTATGTTAATTTTGTAATTGGTATTTATTTTGAATTCATTGTTAATTATTTATTAACTGGTAATTTATTAGTTTTTAATTGGTAATTACATTTTATAAATTGATTAATTGATAATTATGTTAATTTTAATAATTCTTTTTTGTAGCGGGTTGTGGGTTTATAGGGGAATAGGGTGGGAAGTAATTTAATTGTGATTAATTCAATATGTTATTTATTTATTGGTATTCAGTTTGAATTGTTAATTAATTATTAATTATTAAATTTTTAATTGGTAATTTAATTTTATTAATTGATTAGTTGATAATTAAGTTAATTTTATTAAATTATTTTCTGTAGTGGGTTGTGGGTTTTTAGGGGAATGGGGGAAGTAATTTAATTGTAATTAAGTAAATCATTTTTATTTATTATTTGGTATTTATTTTTAATGTATTAAATAATTGGTAATTAATTTGTATTAATCGGCAATTCATTTTATTTATTAATAATAATTTGTATTCGTAATTGATTAATTATTATATAATATTTAATTGGTAATTTATTTTAATTAATATTTTCTTGGTATTGATATTTAATAAATTCTTATTAATATATTTATTCTTTACTTTCCCTACTGTTGCACTCAAGTAATTTTTAACCCTACACTATCCAACGCTTTCCCTACTGTTTTACTCACTGGAGTGGGAATAGTAATTTTTACCCCTACGCTATCCAACGCTTTCCCTGATGTTGCACTCTCTGGAGTGGGATTAGTAATTTTTACCCCTACGCTATCCAACGCTTTCCCTACTGTTGTACTCTATGGAGTGGGAATAGTAATTTTTAGCCCTACGCTATCCAACGCTTTCCCTAATGTTGTATTCTCTGGAGAGGGAATAGTCATTTTTACCCCTATGCTATCCCTACTGTTGCACTCACTGGAGTGGAAATAGTCATTTTTACACCCCCGCTATCCAACGCTTTCTCTACTGTTGCACTCACTGGAGTGGGAATAGTAATTTTTACCCCTATGCTATCCAACGCTTTCCCTACTGTTGCACTCTCTGGAAATGGATTTGTAATTTTTACCATCCCGCTATCCAACGCTTTCTCTACTGTTGCACTCTCTGGAGTGGTAATAGTAATTTTTACCCCTACGCTATCCAACGCTTTCCCTACTGTTGCACTCTCTGGAGTGAGCATAGTAATTTTTACCCTTACGATATCCAATGCTTTCTCTACTGTTGCACTCACTGGAGTGGTAATAGTACATTTTACCCTCCCGCTATCCTATGGTAAAAATATTGTATATTTGTTATTAATATTACGTTCATATATGTATATACTGACGAAGGCAAGTGCTTGAATTTTGTGCAATAAACCTTAGCGGGTTTTACCTACTGCGAGTGCTGTTTCTGTCTTTGACTGCGGAGCTTCAATATATATTACCTACTCGCAGTCGCCAGTAGGTAGTTATAGTTAGGATTATTTTCAATAGGGAAATCGCAACATTCTATTGGGAATAACTTTGGGGCCGGTTGAGGAATCTGCCTGAAAATTTCCTCAAATTTGCCTCGCGGCGCTCCTGTCTTTCCCTGAAAGTTTGGGGGGGATTTGTTGAGCGGGGGCCGAGATAAAAGGGGGTCCCAAAACGTGTTTTCTCCATGTTGATTTCCATAGGGCGGTCGACCTCACTTTTAACCCGAACGGCTGAATGGATTTCCACCAAACTTGGCAAAATTGTAGGGACTGGTAGCCCGATGTGCCTTTGCTATGTCTCAAGATATGTGCTCCAGTGGATTTTGAGTAATTTAGGTTAAAAAAAATATATATATCTATAAGCGCACCCCGGTGCTAGTACCGGGGCGCGCTTATAGATACCAGCGCGCTACGCGAGTTCACGCGCAGAAACCTGATTGGCTCTCGGGTGTCTGCAAACATTCCAAACAGTCCAGAGCGGCCGCCATCTTGTGTCTCGGTAGGATCGAGACACAAGAGGTGGCAAAAACAAAGGGGGAAATGACCAAAAGGGGGCAGGGTAGACCCCCCCGACCCCTAAGTTTGATGTGGGGGCCATAAAAGGGCCCCGGTCTTCTCCAACAACCATCAGATGCACCCACCCTGGCTGGAAGGAAAATCCCAACGCTCTTGTTCGCGGACGATACCCTCTTAATTTCAAAATCACCAATGGGCATCCAATCGTTGCTTTCCAGCTTCAAAGCCTTCTGTGATGGAAGGGGTTTGGCTATAAACATAGGCAAAACTAAGTGTTTAGTCCTCAACCCGCCCAAAAAATCTGTCTACCCCCCGGTTCTAGATTCTGTCCCACTTGATCGCGTCAAAGAATTTGATTACCTGGGTATACGCATCAGTGACACCATGAGCTGGAAGGCACACCACCAAAAAGTGTTCCTTACTCACAAAAGGGTAGCAGGTGCCTTGCTCAAGGAACAGCGAGCCTCATCATCAAAACCTATTGGGGCTCCCTTAGATATTTATAGGGCAAGGGTTGTAAGCGCGGCACTTTACGGTGCTGAGCTGTGGGGCACTCATAGAGTTGATACTCTGGCCCACCTTGAGAACAACTTCCATAAAGACCTAATGGGTTTGCCCCACAGCACGCCAACAATCCCATTGCTGCTAGACGCAGGTACCCGGGCAATCTGCGACCAATGGAGACTACGCCCACTTCTGTTATGGTCCAGAATCTGGAATGTGCAGGAATTAGGAAGTTATGCAGAAGCTTTGAATGACATTATGTCACTACCAGGTTCACATAAGATCATCTGGCTTAGGGAGGTCAAAAAGCTGCTCCACAAACTAGGCCTAGGAGAGGCTTGGACCAATAAATCTGCACCCCCGAAACAACAGCTAAAAAAGGCTTATTGGGCATGGGTAGACAATGAGAGGGTCCGAAGTACAAATCATTGTAAATCTGTAGTTTTGTTTCTGTCGGTCAAAGAGTTACCGTTAAGGGAACCTTATCTAGACATCATTCAGAGCTCATGGGACAGATCACTGTACATTAAGTTTAGGGTGGGGGTGCTTCCATTATGTGAGTTCACGTCCACTTGGAGACCGCCCGCTCAAACTGTTCCTTATTGCCCCTTTTGTGACCTAAGGGTAGAGTCTGTGTCCCACATGTTGTTCGAGTGTAGTGTCTATGTAGCCCCGAGACGTAGGTGGTTGAAGCCCCTTTGCAGGTGTTTGGGAACTCGTTCTCACTTGGAAGCCCTGCGTATCTTACGTACAGATGCTAGACCCTTCTTTTCCACTTGTATGGCAAAATTCTTGGGCTGGGCCTGGCGTCTAAGAACTGCAAGAAAACGGTTAATCCAGTGACCGAGCCCCCCTACCCAATATGCTGTTTTGGATATGAAATGTTTTTACGTTGTTGATTGTTGCTAAAAATGTTTTTTAAAGATGTAAGAAATGCTTTTATGATATGTTTTTTATCGAATAAAGCTATTACTACTACTATTATAATCATTTTGGTAGTACTTCATGAATTACATATAAAAATGAATAATGTCACAAACAATTTTTAATTATTAAATATAAATTTATTCTTCTGATTCTTTTTCAAAATGTAATAAAACTTCCAACATTATATTGTCCGGAATTTCCTCATAATTATTATAACATGATTCAATTTGTTGCAAACAGTCTATTAATTGTTGGTCCAAAGAGTCATCCATGAAATCCAATTCATCTTTTTTTTCTTCTGGATTTTCAACCTTTACTTCGAAAGAAATAACATTTGATTGTTGTTTTCCTTCCATTTTCTTTCTGTAAATTGCATAAAAAATAACTATATCAGTAGAGTTAGGGTACTTTTGGGTTTAAGTTCAGACAGGTACTTCTGAGTTTTTTACAGTGAAGTAATTTTTGGGTAGTGTATGGTTTCAGGCAGGAAGTAGAACTATTATAAAGTGCATGTGATGAAGCCTAAGTAAATTCATAAGTATACCAGATAAGCCTAACTCAATCCATAACTATAACAGATAAGCCTATATCAATCTATAACTATTACAGAGGGACAGTATATAACTATCAGAACACGTTTTCACAAATGAACTTAAAGTGCACAGCATAGTTCCCCTTCCAAATTAACAACTTACCTTTTTCAAAGCAGTTGAAGTTTTCTGTGAAAATTATTTTCAAATGTACCTCAGGTAGTATTAGTCAAAATGGCTGTGTTTCCCTCTCATTTTTCATATATATTCATGTACATAACCAATTAAATGTCAGCACATAAAAGTACAAAATGTAAGTAACATTTTAATTGGTTGTAAATTCTAACACTTTCATATGTGTTTTTGTCATGTAATTTACCTCAGGATATTTAGACAGGGCTATAGCCTAAATGGCTCAATGGAATACCATCAAATTTGGGAAAATGGCAGGGACTGCAATGTAGTAGGGCCTATTCTATATTTGGTGAAAGTGTCTTCAGTGGTTTTTAAGAAAATTAACTTCCCACATTTTTTGGGAGCGCTTCCCGTTACGCGCACCGGGGGCGCTACGGGAGTCCACCATTTTGTGTTTCGGTAGAATTGAGACACAAGATGGAGGACAAACAACGTTGTGAATGGGTAAAAGGGGGCACGGCAGACACACCCTGACCCTCTAGGTTTTCTGAGGGGAGTTTAGGAGGTACATATATGCAAAAAAAAAATAGTGAAAAAAGTTAGAATTAGATAATCATTTTGAGTGATCAGAGGTAGGGTAGCCCTGAAAAGAGCTTTTGGGTTCTGTGGCTGATTTAGGTACCTACAAGTAGGTTCCAATGCACAGTTTTAAGTTTAGGAGGAATATTCTATTCCCCTCATCTGAGAAGTGCACACCATCTCCTCTGTAGATATCTTGCATGTTGTAACGCAAGTTATTGTTGTATATTGAACCCATTCCATAGTCTCTCATGTAAGCAGAAACAGATTTATTCACATGTTTCCGTGCGTTCCATTTCTGTCTTTGACATATATTGGAATATACCAAGGCAGTTTGTGAAAAAAGTGCCATCAATTGACCAAAGGTGTCCTTTAAAAGCATTTCCAGACCTACCCCAGTCAAAGTGCCCAAGTCATTTCCACCACAGTGCACAATTAAGAGGTCAGGGCTTGGCAGATGCCTAAAGGTTTTCACCAATGGTATCAATTGGTGACATCTCAATCCTCTCTGGCCAATCCACTTGATTTCCACATTTGGTAAATCAAGGTTGTGAAAATCTCTGCTAGCTGCATACCTTTGAGCCCAGTGGATGTAGCTATGTCCAATAATCCAGACAGAATACATGGTGAGAGAAGGTTCTGGTGCAGTCAGATGAAGTCTGGGAATGAAATGGCAAATGGAACAGTAGGAGTTTACAAAAAATAATTGTGGAGTTTCACTGCTCTTGAATCACAAGCAATGATTGGTGGATTCAGATAGTTGAAAACTGAAAGTTAGGGTGCATGGTTGTGTTTTGTGAAAGAAGCAATTTGAATGGTTAAGAAAAAGTCAATTAAAGCAATAATGCACTGGATAAGCTGGTGTATTGAGAGGTCAAACATCCTTGCTGAGTTCATTTGCAACATTGTAGAATAAACTTTTGAACCTGAGAGTTCAGTAAGGAGGGAGTTGCTATGGTAACAGGTAGAAAGGGCTGAGGGGGAAGGGTGTTGGTTTGAAAATAGTGAGGGAAGAGTTTTGATTGGTTGAAATGAGGCATATGTGTGTAGAATTAGAGGTTTTCTGTGCCAGTCATGGTTGCAGTGTCTTGAGTGCATACCTTATTCTCTGCTAAAGAAAAATTGGTGTGTGTGTCTGACACTGTTCTCAATCTCTCAAAGCATTTGTAAAGGTAAGTAATGATTCATTTAATTTAGATAGAGACTTATATGCTCTATGGAGAAGATTTGGAAGCGGATTGTGTTTTTTTAATGTTGCTTTGTGTCATGTTTTTTGATAATGCTTGGTTAAAACATTTTGCTGCATAGAGGAATTGTCTTTTGTGAAATAGTGAGGTTTCAGTAGTGAAATTGAGTGCTTGTACATAGGACCCGTGCTGTGTTTCTAAAATGTTATTTAAAAAAAGATTTTGGGGTAAATGAATGGCTTTTATATTTTTGAGAAGGAATTAACAGTGTTTGCCTCATTAAATAAATATATTTGAACCTTTTACAATGATGTTACCTGCATTACTTCAAATTAGGAAGCAGATTGAGCTTCTTTCTTGTTGGTTTCTGTCATGTTTTTTGATAATGCTTGGTAAATAGATTTTGCTGCATAGAGGAATTGTATTATGTAAAATTGAGAAGTTTCACTAGTGACATGGAATGCTTGTACATAGGACCTGTGCTGTGTTTGTAAAATGTTATTTAAAAAACGATTTTGGGGTAAATGAATGGCTTTTATATTTTTGAGAAGGAATTAAGTGTTTGCCTCATTAAATAAATATATTTGAACCTTTTAGAATGATGTCACCTGCGTTACCTCAGATTAGGAAGCAGATTGAGATTGTTTCTTGTTGGTTTGTGGCATGTTTTTTGGAAATGCTTGATATCAACATATGCAAGATAGAGGAATTGTCTTTTGTGAAATAGTAAGGTTTCAGTAGTGAAATTGTATGCTTGTACATAGGACTTGTGCTGTGTTTCCCAAATGTGATGCGAAAAACGATTTTGGGGCAAATTAATGTTTTTTACATTTTTGAGAAGGAATAAATAGTGTAGATGAGGTGAGGCCTGTCCAGGGGTGTAGATGAGGTGAGGCCTGTCTAGGGGTGCAGATGAGGGAAGCCTGTTTAGGGTTGCAGATGAGGTGAGGCTTGTACAGGGGTACAGAGGAGGCGAGGCCTGTGTTCACGAGTATAGTGGGAGAGAAGCCTGTCCAGGGGTGCAAAGGAGGTGAGGCCTGTGTCTAAGAATGCAGTGGGGGAGAGGCTTCATGAAGTCCAGACCACTGCATTCTTAGACACAGGCCTCACCACCTCTGCTCCCCTGGACAGGCCTCACCTCCTCTGTGCTTCTGGAGAGGCCTCACCTCATCTGTACAATCTGTTTCCTAATCTGAGGAAACACAGGTGAAACGTGCAATCATGTACACAGTATCTAAACCTTGTGAATAATGTAAAACCAATTCATGTGCTGTAAATCAATTTTTACATAACATTTAAAAAACAGAGCACAGGTCATATGTACAAGCATTTCATTACACTACTGAAACCTCACTTTTTTACAAAATACAATTCCTCTATGCACTAACATTTCTTTACCAAGTATTATCAAGAAATATGACACAAAGGAAGAATAAAAAAGCTTAATGTGCTTCCTAATCTGGTAAATAGATTTTGCTGCATAGAGGAATTGTATTATGTAAAATTGATAAGTTTCACTAGTGACATGGAATGCTTGTACATAGGACCTGTGCTGTGTTTCTAAAATGTTATTTAAAAAACGATTTTGGGGTAAATGAATGGCTTTTATATTTTTTAAAAGGAATTAATAGTGTTTGCCTCATTAAATAAATATATTTGAACCTTTTAGAATGATGTCACCTGCGTTATCTCAGATTAGGAAGCAGATTGAGATTGTTTCTTGTTCAATCAATCAATCAAACAAGCTTTATTCGGTCTTTAAGTTTAAAACCATAAAAGCAGCAGAAAAAAAATACATACATGTATATAAGACTCAATAGTACATTGCAAGGTTAAGAAAGAAAAAACCGACTATTTAAAACAAACTAAAACCAATCCCAAACTAGTGCAGAATAAAAAGCGCATAGTACACAAAGACCCCTTTCACCAAATGTTATAGTTCAATACTCTGGGGCCTGGGTAGAAGTCAAACAAGTCCCAAATACAGATAGGGCCATCTCCAGTTTTGGGCTGAGAAAATCTTAAATAGGGGACAATATTCCTGTGTTTGAATTTAATTAATATCAGGTCTCCCGGAATGTTTTTAGGCAACATACCTAGCCACCCCACCCTCCTGACGCTCAGGATTCCGCCATCTAGATCAGGTGGCAGCGGCCTATTGTTATTGAGCCAGAAGATGGCTTTATTCAGCAGGTCCTGGCTTGTTTCGAGTTTGCCCTGACTAAGCTCTGGGACCCCGGAGAGAACAGTCACGTAGGGGGCGGCTTCAGTGGGTAAGTTAATTCGATGCCTTCTTTCTTGAGGAATCCTAGGAGCTATTAAAGAGGCACGAGAGGGCTTAGAAGTAACATTACGGGTACTTGGAATGGGTTTGCTAACAGAGGAATCAATTGTTCGTGCTTTCCTGTGTTCAATGGAGTTAGGCTTCTCAACGTTGGTGGAGAGCGTAGAACATAAGGGAGTAGCAGTGTTTACAGTTGATGGATTAATCCTTTTTTCTATTTTTTCAACGTTGGACAACCTGTCACCCAGCTCCTTGATTTTTGGGACCAGGGGTGATAGAGCTGCGCTCAACAATCGCTCAATATGGGTAAGTAGGGTCGATTGGAGGGGGGAAACAGAATCATTTGATGTAGTCCCCGTCTTATACGACGTTGATACAGTTGAGTTGGCAGGGAATAATGAGGGGCTACAGCACATTTGATCAACATTTGCGGGAATCTCCTCGATATTCCTTTTGGTGGTTGCGCCCCGGGGCAGTGTGTTAGTTTGAGAAAGGATTAATTCAGGAGATAAAGGTACATCCTGGGGGGTGCAGTTTATGAGGTCAGTATCTCTGGCCAATGTGGGGGGAGTCGATATGTCAGGGGCATAGTTTGTGCCACACAAGGCATTCAGCTCCTCCCAGATAGACATATTAATAGGACCACAAAAACCTGAAAACGACACTAGGCAGTGCAAAAATAATAGAAAACAAACGGTTAGTTGTCTCTGTACCTCCTTCTTTGATGAGGGCAAAGTGGGGAGGCCCGTCCTGTCCTCCACAGGTCCTCTGAGGGCCACAGAGGGCCTGCCCTTTGCCCGGGCTTAGCCCGGCGTCCCGCTCGCGTCCCGTGAAGCTAGGCGGAGCTCCCCTTTTAGGCGCCTCCTGGCGCTTCCCACGTGAATCAGGAAGCAGCGCCGCCGCTAGGGCCGCCGGGAGATGTAGTCCCGGAGCGGCGGCGCTGTGGACTGCACAATTGGACTCCTGGCGGTGGCGGCAATGTTGGGGTCCTGCTCGTCTCTCCACTCCTCCTGCCCGGTGAGTTGAAAATGCCCCCGCGCTCCTCCGAGCAGAGCTCCCCTTTTAGGCGCCTCCTGGCGCTTCCCACGTGAATCAGGAAGCAGCGCCGCCGCTAGCGCCGCCGGGAGATGTAGTCCCGGAGCGGCGGCGCTGTGGACTGCACAATTGGACTCCTGGCGGTGGCGGCAATGTTGGGGTCCTGCTCGTCTCTCCCCTCCTCCTACCCGGTGAGTTGAAAATGCGATTGTTTCTTGTTGGTTTGTGGCATGTTTTTTGGAAATGCTTGATATCAACATATGCAAGATAGAGGAATTGTCTTTTGTGAAATAGTGAGGTTTCAGTAGTGAAATTGTATGCTTGTACATAGGAATTGTGCTGTGTTTCTTAAATGTGATGCGAAATACGATTTTGGGGCAAATGAATGGTTTTTACATTTTTGAGAAGGAATAAATAGTGTAGATGAGGTGAGGCCTGTCCAGGGGTGTAGATGAGGTGAGGCCTGTCTAGGGGTGCAGATGAGGTGAAGCCTGTTTAGGGTTGCAGATGAGGTGAGGCTTGTACAGGGGTGTAGAGGAGGCGAGGCCTGTGTTCAAGAGTGTAGTGGGAGAGAAGCCTGTCCAGGGGTGCAAAGGAGGTGGGGCCTGTGTCTAAGAATGCAGTGGGGCAGAGGCTTCATGAAGTCCAGTCCACTGCATTCTTAGACACAGGCCTCACCACCTCTGCTCCCCTGGACAGGCCTCACCTCCTCTGCGCTTCTGGAGAGGCCTCACCTAATCTGCACAATCTGCTTCCTAATCTGAGGAAACACAGGTGAAATGTGCAATCATGTACACAGTATCTAAACCTTGTGAATAATGTAAAACCAATTCATGTGTAGAAATCAATTTTTACATAACATTTAAAAAACAGAGCACAGGTTATATGTACAAGCATTTCATTACACTACTGAAACCTCACTTTTTTTACAAAATACAATTCCTCTATGCACTAACATTTCTTTACCAAGTATTATCAAAAAATATGACACAAAGGAAGAATAAAAAAGCTTAATGTGCTTTCTAATCTGGTAAATAGATTTTGTTGCATAGAGGAATTGTATTTTGTAAAATTGAGAAGTTTCACTAGTGACATGGAATGCTTGTACATAGGACCTGTGCTGTGTTTCTAAAATATTATTTAAAAAACGATTTTGGGGTAAATGAATGGCTTTTATATTTTGAGAAGGAATTAATAGTGTTTGCCTCATTAAATAAATATATTTGAACCTTTTAGAAGGATGTCACCTGCGTTACCTCAGATTAGGAAGCAGATTGAGGTTCTTTCTTGTTGGTTTGTGGCATGTTTTTTGGAAATGCTTGATATCAACATATGCAAGATAGGGGAATTGTCTTTTGTGAAATAGTGAGGTTTCAGTAGTGAAATTGTATGCTTGTACATAGGACCTGTGCTGTGTTTCTTAAATGTGATGCGAAAAACGATTTTGGGGCAAATGAATGGTTTTTACATTTTTGAGAAGGAATAAATAGTGTAGTTGAGGTGAGGCCTGTCCAGGGGTGTAGATGAGGTGAAGCCTGTCCAGGGGTGCAGATGAGGTGAAGCCTGTTCAAGGTTGCAGATGAGGTGAGGCTTGTATAGGGGTGCAGAGGAGGTGAGGCCTGTGTTCAATAGTGTAGTGGGAGAGAAGCCTGTCCAGGGGTGCAAAGGAGGTGAGGCCTGTGTCTAAGAATGCAGTGGGGGAAAGGCTTCATGAAGCCCAGTCCACTGCATTCTTAGACACAGGCCTCACCACCTCTGCTCCCCTGGACAGGCCTCACCTCCTCTGTGCTTCTGGACAGGCCTCACCTCTCTTTTTTTACTTCCTCTTACACCCTCTCTCAAGCTTACTCTCTCTCTCCCTTTTACAGGCTCTCTCTGTTTAAGTCTCTTTTACATCCTCTTCCCTTCTTACACCCTGTTACACCCTTTTTCTGATTTACTCTTTTTCTCCCTTTCTTTGACTTACTCCCTCACCCTATTACATCCTTTCTCTGTCTTACAACATATTATACACTCTCTCTGTCTTACTCCTTCTCCAAGTTTTACTCCCTCTACCTGTTTCTTTGTCTTACTCTGTCTGTCTCTTTGTGTTACTCCGTCTGGCTGTTTTTCTCTGTCTTACTCCTAGTTATGTAGTTGCTGTGATATAAACTTAGATATGTTGTAAACTAGTGTTTATATCGTTTGCTTATTGTCATTCCTTTGTTGTTTGCTAACAGTGGTCTATAATGTGTTATTATTTTCTTTACCACAGATTGAAATCAACAATTCCAATAGTAAGGAAATATGCCTTCAAGGCAGAGGAGAAGGAAAGATGCCATACGGACAAAATAAAATACAGCAACAGAATTAAAGCACTCCCCTACAACAAGTACTTCAAAAAACACAAAAAAAGCTCCTGGTAAGACAACTAAGTCTTTTCTTCGGAACATATGTAGAGCAAAAAAAAATGTTAATGGGAATGTGAATATACAGAAGGAGAGAGCAAATTTGAAAAGGAAGGAGAGGCCCCCCAAAAGTGTTACTACTGGACCAGGAGAGAACAGTATGTATAGTAATAGAAGGCAAAACCAATTTAGGGACATTCATAGACGAATATTTCGCAATAGGGTAGTTTTAAATTTGTTAAAAAATATGAAGAAAGGTAAACAGAGAGCTGCTTTCTACAAAAAAAGAAAAGTGTAGAGAAGATTGTTGATCAGGCTTTCGAAGTTAAGAAAAAATTATTTATTTTAGTAATCAATAGAATTAGGATACTTAACAAGGCAATTGATGTTTTTAAATCGAACAAAGGATGGAAAAGAATAATTAATCGGACTAATTTTTGTGAAGTATTTTCTGGAGAATGGATGCATAGTTCAAGTTCTGAGCCATTTTTTAATGAGGAGAGTTACTTTCAGGAAAATGATTTGGTGCATGCAGTTGACACCAGTGGTCGTGCATATGAGGTGAAAGACGGTTGTCCGATGGAAAAAGAGAAACTTGTGTCTAGAGATGCAGAAGAGGTGTTAGCTGATGAAGTTTTGGGAGACGTACTAAGGGTCCAGTGTACACATGGAAGTGTAGTAGTATTTGTAGTGTGCGACAGGATTCAATCGATTTGCTTCGTAATTTCTTACGTACATATAGTAAGAAAAGTGTAAAACAGAAAATGAAGATGTTGCAAGAGTTAGATTCTTGCAGAGTGAGAGAAAACACAGGTTTGCATGGGCATTCACTGGCTTGTCTTTCTAGAAAAGTATGTCAGAGTGTTTATCATTTTAGGATGTTAGCAGTGCATCATAATAAAGTGAGGAAATTAGTGAGAAGGTTGTATTATGCAAAAAGTCCAGCACTTAAGCTTAAACAGTTAAACAGTGCTCTTTTGCACGGATCTGAATTAGATGTGAAGAGCATTTGTGAAGAAATTGAGTTTTGTTATATTGGGGACAAAGAGGACAGTGTGGAAATGGATATAGTAATAGATGGTAATGTGGAAGACAATGTACAGATTTTAAGTACAGAAACGTTTGACAAGGAAATTACCAAGTTTAAGGTGAAATCAAGTGAAAGGCCAAATTTTACTTGTGTGTGTTGTCGACGGACTCATTATAAGATTCAGACTAGGTTAGTTGATTTATATGCAAAAAGTGAAATGGAAAACAATAGTGAATGGAAGGATTTTGTAACTTATTTGTTGGTGGAGAATTCTTTTGATTTGAGTTCTGATCAGCGTATTTGCAATTATTGTTTAAAAAAATTAAATGAAAACAGAATGCCTGCTAGAGCTGTTCATAATAATCTTCAGTTGGTAGATATTCTTTTTGAATTGATGGATTTAAATACTTATGAATCTATTTTGATTCAATGTATCCATCCTTTTCAGGCTATTGTTTGCATGGAGCCTAAGATAGGGAAATTGCCTCCTTCAGATTTACAAAGAGGATTAAAGGGAAGAGTTGTTTATTTGCCTCTAGATGTCAAGAAAAATATTGATACAATTGGTGTAGAAAGAGTAGAAGAAGATCCTCTGGTTATTCTAGTTAATGGGGTTCCGACAAAGAGTAAGAAAATCTGGCAAGATTTAGTGGATGTTAGGAAAGTCAAAAAGTACTACAAACATGTATGTGTTGGAGCAGAGGAAACAGCTACAGAAGAAGACAGTGATTGTTCAGTCGGCCAAATTGAAAAAGTTGATGTGTCTAGAAGTGAAGAAATATATGAACATTATACTGTTCATCCTTTGCATTCCAAAGAAGTAATGGGGAATGCAATCGACTTGTTTCATATGAAAGCAGCAAAAGGAAGTCCCATTAGTGTATGGGAAGAAAGTTTGGAAGCTCGTTGTTTTCCACATTATTTCCAACAGGTCGAGGTGGACGATATGACGATCGACCAGTTCAAATTCCTGCAGCTGAATACCGGACTTTAAGATTATATGCTGAAGATCCAAGGTTTCGTCAATGCATTCCGTATTTGTTTCATCTACTGTATGAAAGTGACTTGTCTGGGCTTTCTTATGCATTTAATCATATACTGAAAACTGGAGCACATCTGCAAAATGTTTCGGCAAGGAACTTTATGGAGAAAGCCAATCTGCAAGACAGTATTTTGGAATCTCAGCTAATCAATCTCATGGCATGTCAGCGTGGTAGAACGAGTATTGGTTCCGTCGTCATGGGGAATTGAAATGTATGCTAAGAAACTTAGGAACTCCTACATGGTTCCTCACTCTTAGATGTGCTGAGTATGCATGGGACGACTTACTTCAATTTCTACGAGAGGCAAATGGAAACATACAAAATATAGAATTCAAAACACCTGGAGAACTGTGTTCTTTGGATCGAGTGAATGTATGCAGATATTTCAATCATAGATTTGAAGCTATGATGTCTTTTATTACCAACAAAAAAAATCCTCCCCTTGGAGAGGTTTTGGATTTCTTTTGGAGGAAGGAGTATCAAGCGAGAGGTGCTCCTCACATACATATGTTGTTATGGATTAAAGATGCACCCAAATTTGGAACTGATTCGGATGACACAGTGATGAGTTTCATTGAAGAGTATTCAACATGTGCTGTTCCGAAAACTACTGAAGAAAACAATTTAAGGCAACATTTCATTTCATTTCAAAAAATCTTTATTTCGATCACAGATCATAAAAGATACAGAACAAATACATACAATTTAAAAACTTATTAAACATAGTGTGATCCAGATTTGATAAAATTGGTTTAAATGATGGATATGCCAGTGGGGAAAACCGCTGGTGAAGTCCGTTATGCCAATCTTTTCATCATTCGGCTTCGGGTAAACCACAGTGAAGTTAAGAATTTTGAAAGTGCAAAAACTACAGGAGGGGAGAGGTCAGATTTTAAAACTCTATAAGCGGTTTGGTAAGATCTGAAACCCAAGATCCTGAGCATTGGAACTAGCCAATATTTTCTGCTCCGCTCGTAGCCCTTGCAGAAGAAGACCGCGTGCATGTCGTCCTCCTTCGGGTGATCACACATTGGGCAAGATGATACGGTGGAGCACGCTGTCCAGGACGCTGTGAACGAAGCTAGAGGAAGGCATCCATAGCGCCATTGTAAAAACAGTTTCCTTGTTAATGCCGGGGAAATCTCGTCCAAAGTTTTTTCGAGGGAATAGGTGTCTTTCATTTTCAGGAATAAATTTGTCAGGGACCCCTCACGAGTGTCGTTAAAGGCTCTGGTGAGCATCATGGCATAGTAGGCACTCGCGAGTACCTTTTTTGAGATCTTGGTACATGAATTAAAAGGATCTGTCCATAATTCCGGGAAACCCATTTCCTCGAGCCTTCCCTTGACGTAAATCAGCCAAGGAATCCTCTTAATGTTCCGTAGTTCCAGGAATTCTTGAAGTTCCTCTCTATAAGTTACAAGATCTGGGCTCGACCACAAACGCCTCCAGAATTTTAGGGGTTTGAGTCCTAACTCCTCTGTTATGGGTTTAATTCCCAGGTCTAATCTAAGTGGTAGTAATGGGGTGCTCTGGGGGAGGGCAGCTACCTGTCTCAGAAATTTATTCTCCGTGGACTGTAACTTGGGATGTTGGGTGTAACCCCACAACTCCCCCCCGTAAGTAACCCCTGCCCTGGCTTGTGTTTTATATATATGAATAATTGGGGTGAGTGGTCGATAACTAGATTTATTTGCCAGGCGCAAAGTGCCACCCGCCAACTGTACCAGTTTGATGGTCACTTTGGCCTGGTGCGACGACCAAGTTAAGTGTTCGTTTATAGTAATCCCCAGATATTCGATATTATGGACCCGTTCTAATTGAACCGTGCCTAGCTTAGGTGGGGCTCTGTTTCGGGAGATTGGATTTAAAATCATAAATTTTGTTTTTTGAGGATTGACTTCCAGTCCCCGCTCAGAGCAGAAGTCTAGGAAGCCATCCAAAATGCGTTGGATCCCCATCGGGGATTTAGACAGCAACAGGGTGTCGTCTGCAAACATAATTCCAGGCACCCTGTTGCCAGTCAACTTTGGGGCATCAGAGTTAGCAATCCTGTTAAGGTGGGCAACTACCCCGTTCACAAAGATACAAAACAGGGTAGGTGCAAGCACACAACCCTGTCTTACACCTCTGCGAACGGGGAACCTTTCGGTAAGTTTGCCACCTTTGCCACACCTAACGCAGGCGTAGTTGTTAGAATGGAGTCTCATCAGAATTGCCAAGATATCCGCGGGGACATTCAGCTCTTTCATGACGCTCCACAACCTTGCTCTAGGCACCAAATCGAAGGCGGCACGTAAGTCTACAAAGATGGTATAGAGACTGCCGCCCTCGATTACCGCTGTTCTCCAATAGAGCAGTTGTAGCCTGAATATTTGATCTGTAGTGGATACACCCTCCCGGAATCCTGCCTGGTATGGGGACAGGATATCCATTTCTTCAATCCACGCTTGCAAACGATTTAAGATCAGTCTGCCAAAAAGTTTTTGGGATATATCTATCAGACTGATAGGTCGATAGTTGGATGGGAGCAGGGGGGATCCCTTTTTATAAATTGGTACTACCTCTGCTCCCCTCCAAGTATCGGGCACAGTCATTCCCCCCTGGATGGCATTGAATATAAGTGTGAGATACGGTGCCCAGATCCCTGGTTCCTGTTTGAACAGGTCCCCCGGGACCCCATCCAATCCCGGGGCTTTTCCAGCAGCTAGACCTTTAATGGCCTCCCTCACCTCTTTTTTTTAAGGCAACAAGTTTTACGCTTTCAATCCCATCGTTGTGGAAAGTACTGTCGTCGAAAATTCAGAAACAAGGACAAGTTCTACACAAAATGTCGTTTCGCGTTTCCACGACCAGTGATTTCTAAAGGAAGAGCAAATAATTTGATGTCTTCTCTGCGACATACTGTGACGAGGAAATCACCAAAAAATACATACAATTTAAAAAGAAATGAAGAGTTCAAGTATATTAACGACTACAACCCAGTGATTTTGTCCATGTGGAATGCTAACATGGATATTCAGTTGGTTGCCGACAACTCTATTGCTGTGGCTCGATATGTGACGTCTTACATCACAAAAAAAGAAAAGACAGAACTGAAGGAAATGTGGGAGGACATTTCACATGAAAAGATATAAGTAAAAAATTATACAGTTTCAGTCTGAAGATGTTGTCGCATCGAGAAATTAGAGCATATGAATGTTCTGATTGGTTATCATCAGCAAATCTCTATGCCAAATCTAGAACAATCATTTGGGTGAGTCTAGGTCTTGTTGCAACACGAAACCGAGTTTTGAAATCTGTACAAGAAATTGAGTATTTGGCGGAGAAAGAACCAAACAGTACAGATATTTTGAAGACAAACATGTTGGATACATACTATCCAAATAGAAGTACTCACCTTGAGAACACTTGTTTGTATGAAGTTCTGCAAAACTATAGCTTTAAGAGGAACATCACAGAAGATATCAATAATGGAAAATATGCTGTCATTGGGTATGAAGGATGTCTAGTGAAGCAGAGAAAAGGCCATTTGATTAATCATCGAAAATTGAGTTGCGAATCTCTAGACAAAAGAGAATTTTACTATTTAGCTCTTTTGCAACTCTTTAAGCCATGGCGTACAGAAGAGGAACTACTTGGAGATTTTCTCTGTTACAAAGATTCTTTTAATGCAACCAAGGATACCATAGAATGTCCTGTTTTTCCAAATTATCTGCAAATGTTGAGCGAAGAAATAGAGCAAGAAGCCACAATTACTGAAGAGATTGCTAGAGACAGTTCTCAAGACAGTCAGAGTTCTACTTCATTGAGTCAGGATCCACTAGGAGGACCAATTATCCAAAATGAAGCTGCCACTGCCATGGATGAGGTGGAAAGAGCTATGGAACAAGCTCAAGAGGATGTAGTTAACTTAGAAGATTTGGTAAAGCAACTAAACGTTGAGCAGAAAAAGATATATGACGAAGTCACAGAACAGATTGAACATGGATTCAGACATGAGAAAAAAAGAGTGCTCATGTACATCATTTAAGCCTGTCCGACTGTACGTAAGTGGAGAAGCGGGAACAGGAAAAAGTTTTCTGATTAAAGCAATTGCAACTTATCTGCAGAAAAGGACTGAATCACCGCTGTCTTGTGTTGTAACCGCTCCAACTGGACTGGCAGCACATAACATTAAAGGGATTACACTACATCGTTTACTGATGCTGCCAGTTGAGCATGATAATAAATTGCATTACAACAAGCTATCTGGAGATGCATGTTCTGAAGTCTCCAGAGTCCTGAAGAAAATTAAACTTCTTATCATTGATGAAGTAAGCATGGTCTCAAATCTAATGCTTGCTTTTGTGCATTTGAGAATGCAAGAAATTCTTAGAACAGAGTATGATGTGTTATTTGGAGGGAAACACATTATTGTTTTTGGAGATCTACTGCAGTTGACTCCAGTAAAAGGACAACCAGTGTTTAAAATGCTCACGCATGAAGATACCAGGAAGTCCCTTGGAAGCATTGGAAACGTTAATATATGGTTAAATTTAAAATATGCAGAACTGCTTCAAAATATGCAACAGGCAAAGGATGAAGATTATAAAAATATTCTACAAGATGTAAGAATCGGAAAAGTAAGTGAGCACGGGAAAGAAGCTTTACATGCACGATTAATTTCAAATTTGTATCCAAATGAAAACATTCTTCCAGAGAATATTTTTAAGAAAATTACTGAGAACAAATCTGGGATATGTTTGATGCCAACTCTGCAAAAATGTTCCATCTTCAACAACAAAATGTTAAAATTAGAAAATTAAGAGATTGTGAAACGGAAGCAATAGATAAAATAGAGCATATGGGAGCAACAATTATTTTGTCAGAAAATTTGAAAACAAAATTGGATTCATTAGAGAAGAGTATATCTAAAACAGGTGGTTTTGAAAAGACTCTGAATATGTGTTTAAATTGTCGTATCATTTTGAGAAGAAATGTAAATGTTGAAAGAGGTCTGGTAAATGGAGCAATGGGTCATGTTGTTGATTTTGTGAATTATAGAAATAGAGATGGAATTGAATTTTTAAAAATTTAATTTGATGGCATTGAGCAAGTACAACAAATCAGTCGTTGTTCTGCTAGATTTTTGCTTGTAAAAGACTTATATGTTCGCCGAAAACAGTTTCCTGTTTGTTTGGCATATGCAGTGACATTTCATAAATCTTAAGGTTTAAGTGTAGATAGTGCTTTGGTGAATATTGGAAGGTCTGTGTTTAAAGAGGGTATTGCATATGTGGCATTATCACGAGTCAGAACTTTATCAGGATTGTACTTGATTAAGTGTGATGAGACAAAGATTTGTGCAGATCTAGATTGTGTTAAAGAATACAATAGGTTAAGAAGAGAGTATGCTCCACATTTGCCTCAATATCCTCTGTTTGAAAAACGTGTGGTAGGCCGAAAAAGAACAAATGAGAATAATTGCAGTGAGGTAGTAGCAAAAAGACAAAAAGTTGATGAAAATGTAATTGTAAACAGAAAGAAAAAGGATTCTGATGAAGATGTTGTTGGATTTCAGTTTGAAAACAGTTCTGGTGTCAACTGCTATGCTAATGTAGTGGTTAATGTTGTTTTTTTTCTTCAAACTTTACAAGAACAGATTGTTGAAAATCGGGATCAAAGATTCAGCGGTTTATTGAATTCTGTGTTTAAGAAATGTAGCAGTGATAGAGCAAAAATAGAAAGTGTTACAGAAATTCAAAATCTTTTAGACATATGTTCTGGTCAAAAAAAAATTTCACAGAACATTCAGCAAGATTGTCAGGAATTTTTAATGTACATGTTTGGTGTTTTTGAAGATGAAGGTGTAGAAAATCTTTTTTGCCTTCTTATCAATGGCAACATGACTGCGACAATTGTAGTTTATCAAGTACTACTAGAATAGACTCTGAAAGATTTATATATTTAACTTTACCAGACTGCAAATCAGTGTCATTTAATAATCTAGTTAAAGCAGCTGATCATAATATGGTGTGTACCCAATGTAAGTGCCTAATGCTGTCCACATTATTTATACAAACTTATGGTCAGTATGTGATTTTAGTGTTCCAACGATGTAGACCTGATGGAACTAAATTGACAACTTGTATTAAAAATTTCGTGGCTTCTCAGTTATCAATTTCAGGAAGAACCTTTGCAACTGTAGCTATTATTTATCATGACGGTCCTTCGACTGCATCAGGGCATTATACAGCTTATTTAAAATGTCGAAAAGGTTGGACTTACTGCAATGATACTCATTTGACTTACAAACAATGTTTGCCTTTTGACTTAAAAAATTCTTACCTAGTGTTTTTAGAACCAAAATTTAAGTAAAGTTAATTGGCCTATGAAGACGGGAGCAGTTAATAAAAGTTAGTCTACTGTTTAAAATTATATTGTGAGTAAAAGTGATCAACATAATATAAAAAATCCAGTTCTCATATAGGTACTGTAAGTGGATTTCATAGTAAGTGATATCAGTATTACAGGAAATGTTGAACATGAGTGATCCAAAGATGGGAATATGAATATTTGAACATTGTGAAAATGTTGTATGAGCTTTTCTTTCAGAACATCGGGTAAACGGTAATTTCAGAGTTTGATTTCAGAAATTTAAAAACATACTGATATATCTGACACTATTTGGCCGTAAGGAAAGGTGAAGGAATGAGCAAAGAGTCATGACTTAACACAAGGAGGAAATGAAAACGTTGAGAATTATTTCAGATGTTCTTAGAACTTTTTTTTATAGAAAGTCGATGAAATGGAAATTTTAAAGAACAGCAGAGTATTTTCCAACGAAAAGGACCTTCACGATCTACTATTTGGCCTCAAGGAAAAGTAAGTGAATGAAAGATTAGTGTATATATATGATTTGTAAGTTTATATGGGTTTTTTAAAACACAATCTTTTAGATTGTGTTTTTTTTCACGCTGTCATATGATGAATAGTTTGAACTCACTGTTTTTAGTGAAATTCAATATATTCTGAGAACAGCAAAATAAACTATCTAACATGTTGTACAAGTTATTCTATAGTTTGTATTGTGTAATTTATATTGTATTCCCATTGTCTCACACTCACTTTACTTTTTCCACCCTTTTTCAGCTCTCTTTACTCACTAACACTGCTTTTCTCTCACTCTGTTTCATCGCTGTTCCTTTACTCCACTTCTTTCACAACCCCTCAGTCCCATTTCAACTGTCTGCATCCCCTCTCTCCCTTGCACCACTTTTCAGCTTTCAGTCTGTCTACTTTACTTCCTTTTTCCGTCTTTTCCTCCTTTGCTCTTTTACTAATTCCTCTTTACTCACTCACCTCTTTTGTCGCACTCTGTCACTATAACTCACCCATTCTCCCTCACTTATCTTTCTTTGCTTCTTTATTTTGTCCTCTTTTTCCGTTCACAACCTCTACGTCCTCAGTCCCTCACTCTCCTTTTGTTATGCTCACTTGTGTTTATCTACCTTCTATCATTTCTCTTACAACAACTTCACTGCTCCTCTCTCATCATTCTTCACCCCAGTTCTTTTACTCCGGTTCGGTTACTACCCCGCATTTCCTATCTTTCAGTGTCCTTCTCTTTACTTTCATCACGAATCACATTCTCTCAGTGCCACTGCTTTAGTCCTCTTCCCCTCTCTTTCCTTCTTTTGCTCCTTTACTCATTTTCCTTTCCTCACTCATTGTACTCCACTTCACTCAGTCCTTCCCTTAATCCCTCTGCGTACTTACTTCCTCCCTCCTTTTCCCTCAATCCTTCTATATTATCCTCACTCCCTTCATTCTGTGACTCCCCTTCACTCACTCTCAGTCATCTTCCATTCCTCTTTCTTGTAACTGGATCCTCAATCAGACTCCTTTCCCTATCACTCATTCCCCTTTTACTTACTCCTCTTTCCTGATTTAGTTTTGGTAACTCACATTCTTTTAGTATCTTACTTACCTTCAGTTCATTTCTCTCTTCTTCTCTTCCTCTCTGTCACTGAATTTATCTGCCTTACTCTTAGTAATTTGCTCTCCTTCTATTTCTTTTTCCCTCTTTTTGTCCTTCTACATTACTTTATTTCCCTTTCTGTATCCTTCACTCTTGCTTTATTTCGTAGTACACTTATGATTTTTTACCTCTTGACTTGTCTCTTCTATTGTAAAATATATATTTTACTAATTATAACTTATTTTGTCTTTTGTCTTTCACAGATACAAAGTGTGGAAAAAATATGTAATTAAGTTTACATTAATTATATGGTAAGTGTGACAAAAAAATGTAGTTTGTCATCACCCTTTGCTTTAACCTCACTACTTTTCTCTCGCCCTACCTCACCCCTGTTTCCTTACTCTGCTTCCCTCACTTATTCTTATCCTCCAGGTTTACTTCTCTTTTCCTTACTTACCTACCACATTCAACTTCTTTCAGTCCCCCTGCTCACCCACACTCCCTCACTTACATTTCTTTTCTGGTTCACTCAGTCCCTTTCTGTCACTCCTTCCTTTACTCTCTCTGTCACTCCCCCTGTCTTTCCTTTTCTCAGTTACTTCCTCTAACACCTTTTCTCTGTCTTACTATCTATTACACAGTCCCTCTGTGTTCCTCCCTCTAGCTCTCTTTCTCTTAACACCACTCTCTCTGTCCCTTTTCCTCATGCTCACTCCATTATTTTTTTTTATTTTTTTTTGGTGCGCTAACAGGAAGCGCCCCGGTACGCACACCGGGAGCGCTCCAGGGCAAACATTTAAAAAAAAAATATGAATATACATAAAAAAAATAGTATAACATAAATATACAATATAGGATTCATTTTAAAAAATATTACATTTCATAGCTATAGAAATTTGCTATTAAAAAACCTTTTAAAATTCACTGAAAAAACCATAGGTTTCACACCAGTTATAGTTAGGAATCAGCATTTAAAAAAACCTATGAAATTCACTGAAAAAACCATAGGTTTCACACCATTTATAGTTAGAAATTAGCATTTAAAAAACCTATTAAATTCACTGAAAAAACCATAGGTTTCACACCAGTTATAGTTAGCTGGAAATTTTAATGACATAAAACCATTGAAATTCCCACGTTATAGTTAGTTGGACTCACTATAACTTGCGCGCCTGCAATGCACTGCTGATGACGTCACATATTACATCACTCATGACATGGTCAGTGACATCACTCATGACATCACTGATAACACCATCCTTGTGACAGACTGACAGACCTCCTTTCAGTGTAATGTAACCCTTGAAACACATATTCAAAATTAGAAACTAACATTTTCAAAAAAATGGAGATACCCATACCAGTTACAACAACCAATTCAGTAATTCCACCATCTATATACACATCCACTCATTCAGCAACAGTTCTATATAGTCACTCATACATATACTCACTCATCATATGTAGTGATACACATATACATCCTGTTATACACCGACAGTCTTCCAAAAGTTACTCACACACATACTCACACATGCAAATAAACTATTGAACATCCATTTATTTGCATATACAGCTATACACACACTACCACCTTACTTCTAAGGAAACTTACACATACTTACTCTCATAAACAATCACTTATAGAAACACATACTTATTTAAACAGGAACTCTTACAATCTCTCACATATACTCACTTATATACATCAATACTCACATATACTAGATTAAAACATATGTAGTTACTGATAAAGACACTAGTGAGACAGTCATTCACTCACTAACACACACATACACACACTCATCCACCCATACAGTCCGGCACATATTTATTTTAATATATCCACTCATTCTTAAATGCAAATTGCTATATATAATGAATATTTATATAACGAAGCAAACCACATTCACTGGATGATGTCATCAGTGATGTCACTGACCTTGTCATGAATGGTGTAATATGTGACATCATCAGCAGTGGATTACGGGTGGCGATATATAGTTAGTACAACTAACTATATAGGAGCAATTTCAATGGTTTTGTATGAGTTAGTCCAACTAACTATATAGGAGCAATTTCAATGGTTTTTTATATGTTAATTCCTAAGTATATAAGGCCTAAAACCTATGGTTTTTTCAGTGAATTTCAAAGGTTTTTTAAATGCTAATTCCTAACTATATAAGGCCTGAAACCTATGGTTTTTTCAGTGAATATATATATATATATATATATATATATATATATATATATATATATCTGAACTCCGTTCCCAAATCTGCTTTTTCAGCAAGAAAGGATGCAGACCCAAAGCTAGTGCTGAAGCTGTTTTATTTCGCGCGCACCTCCGCCATATATATATATATATATATACACATATATTGCTCTATCAACTAATAACAAGCATTTGCAATGCAATAGGTCTCGCATTTGCGAGAGTTTGAGCTATTGGCATAGTAAATGACCACCCACCTAATTTAGATGGGTGCATATATAGCATTTTTTCAATGCCTGTCACTGGCAGTAAAAAGCTTGCTGTAAAGTGCATTGAAAAGTGTTGTACGTGAAGTGGTGAGTTAGTGATGAAGTTGCAGTGTTACTAGAGAGGCCAAACAGTGAATGGGCATGAAAGTAAACTTAACTATGAAGGTTGGCAATAAGATTTTGTAAACACACCGGAAAGCTCCTGCAGGAAAGCTGTGTTGCTGTTTATCCTGCCCCCTTGTTTGGCGTTTGTATTCGGGTGGTACCAGGGCGACAAGATTGTGGAAATCACGAAGTGGGGCATTGCACTAATAAAGGAGTAAGAATCCAGTTTTCCATTCCCAAGCGCCACAGAATGAGGTGTCAGTGCAGACCAACTTGAGAAAAACAGAATGCAAAGCATTATGGGGCAATTTAAAGTAACTTTAGATGTAGTGATAAAGCGCAGACCAACATTAGGAAAACTGAACCCGAACCATTAAGGGGCAATTTAAAGTAACTGAGCACACAATGGTATGTTGTCTGCACTACGCAGTATGGCCTGTTAGTAAACTCTTGCTGTGTATTATATTTTAAATAAAATAGCACACAGGAGAACTTTTATGAAATAGCCTCTGTTCTTTGTTCGCTTAATTGTGCAGTTTTGTGTGTGGTCCTGTGGTTCAAAAATTAAAGCCCAAGAAATAGGAAGATGGTGCCCAAAATCGTGACGAGTAGGTGGAAGGATGAGAAGGGGAAGCGGCAGCACAAGTTGGAATAAGGAACAATGTCTGTGGCTTGCCCGCATTAATAAAGTTACAATTTCAGCACTACAGAGGGGCATCTTCTCCCAATTGACATCTCCCAAGCTCTCTCGAACAGGTATGGCCTTTATTTTCCTGTTACCTGTGTTTAACCCCCCCCACCCCTCCTGGCCGCTCATTATAGCCGCCCCGACTCCAACACCCCCATTGGTCCACAATTTGTCCGACAACATTCGGGCCGTTCCAGGCTCCACGGGCTCCCACTGCCACTACTTGTACTCCACCTGCCAACTACTCGCCACTGATTCTCTGGTAATTCCTCGGACAACTGCTTACCCCCACCGCCGAGCCCCCGAATTACATCCCGATAGTAGCCCTAGCACCCAGAAACCATGTCCATACACCGTGGCACCCGAAGCACTTTAGTACAGTTACCTGTAGGCTCCATCAGCGCCTGGCATCATTACCCGGTCTACCCCTCGGCACGGGAGAACGCCGGGCAGGCGGACGACGTCTCCACTTTTCCCGGGGCTCCCTCAGCACAGGGGAGCCCCGCACCAGCTGGCATCATTACCCGGTCTCCCCCTCGGCACGGGAGACCGGCGGGCAAGCGGACGGCGTCTCCTCTTTTCCCGGGGCTCCCTCAGCACACGGGAGCCCCGCACCAGCCCCGCACCAGCCGGCATCATTATCCGGTCTCCCCCTCGGCACGGGAGACCGGCGGGCACATCAAAGGCTTCCCCCAGGCAGGGGGAAGCGGAAACCACGTTCTCCCGGCCCGCCCACAACCAGGCGGCGGCCATCTTGAGGCGGCTAAAGCCGCGGCAGTGATCTCGCGAGTAAAACGAGGGGTGGGCACCTTCGAAATTAAAAAAAACATTAAAATAAAAGAGAGAAGCCCCCCAAGCCCCCCCCCCCAAAAAAAATCCGAAAAATCACGGGGTGCGCGCACGGTGCACGCTTACAGATATATAATTTGTTTCTCTTTTAATTATCTCAGGAACCACTGGGGGGATTTACACTATTTTACCAAAAGCGTGATCTGCGTACCAGACACTACCATTTTGACAAGTTTGGAGTAATTCCCTTCAGCGGTTCAAGCTGTAGCCGTGTCTAAAGGTCCTATGGAAATTAACATGGGGAAAACACGTTTTGGGACCCCCCTTTTTTCTCAGCCCCCACTTGACTAATCCCCCCCAAACTTTCAGGGAAGGAGAGGAGCGGAGCGAGCCATCTTCTTTGAGAAATTTGCGAAGATTCATCAACCAGCGCCAAAGTTATTCCCAATAGAATGTTGGGGATTTCCTATGGAAACTAGGTCCTAACTATATATACCTACTGGCTACCGCCAGTAGGTAATATATATATATATATGTATTAAAAAATCAAAATGTATGTTTTTTGTAACTTAAATTAATTATTTATTAATTTTAAGGTAATATGAATATTTTAAATATGTTTAAGTTAATTATATTTATTATTTCATTAATTTATAGTTATTTTAATGCATTTTAAAAAAAAATCGATATTTTGACTAACTATATTTTTAACAACGATATTTTTGTACTTACCTGTACTTACCTGTTTGGAGATAGGGATTCGATATTTTTGCATTCTATATTTTTTACTCCATATTGTGGTAGTTCTATATTTGTGACATCAACATTGTTTCAGTGATTCTACTAGTTCATATGAGTGTCGGGTAAGGTACACAAAGTAGGCCGCATTAATTTAGGTGTCTGCTTTAAAAGGAAAGTGCACTCTGTCAAGTTTGAATATCTTCATGCTATCATGACTGAGGTATCCGTCTACTTATACATGTATTCTGAAGCATGTTGTGCATCGAAGACCCTAACTTAAAAACTATGTAGCTTACCATACAGGGGCACACATCTTATCAATTCTACTAGAGCATTAACTCACAGAAGCAGACATTTTTACCTATGAATGCGTCACTGAAGTCATTGAATAGAGAGTTCAATACACACCTGCCCTGTATAATTAGGAGAAAGTAACTCACAATAAAAGCACTTTTATTGGGATATGCACTTTCAGAAAGTAAGTGTGATACTGCTCCTAAGGAAAAGGATGATACTTTTCAAATAGACTAAAAGATGAAGATGATTTATAGTAGAAACAAATGACAAATATGTTTTAAACATTTCTCCAGTTCATCATACATATTGTATTATGTATTTTTACCTTCCAAGTAATTTAGATACATCATTCAGTAAATCTATTTTAGACTAGAATTATCCTAAACAGCATTACAACGGTTTTCAAAAAAGAAAAACTGTTATTTAATGATAATATATTAGAGAAATTATATTTTGAGAACACGTTATTTTAGAATTAAATAACATTCTCAGTTTCCCTTTTTTGCAATTCTCGGATTGCACATACCTTCACCATACACAGTGATTTCAATGTAGCATCATCACTGAACACCGGGGAAATAACCAATCAAATTGATTGTAGAAAAAAAAACAAATCAGCATAGTACATCATTATTAATATGTGTAGCTATGAGTTTCCCATCTACACTTTGTTAATCACTTCTTTCATCGACATTACCTCTATTACGTATCACAAATATATTTGAAAAAATGTACCACCTCATTTACATCTGGTACAATATAGACAACAAATATATAAACGTTTTGCTTTTAAATACAATTTTCAAAATGTAATATCAATTAGACCAAATAATAATCAAAACACTAATTATAAACACTAATAGATTGCAGTGCTTTCTACTTTCTGTTGACATCTTTCCGAATAGACCGAATGATGTATTCTGGCTGGAGAAATAACATATAAGAATTTAGTAATTGATAAGGCAATCTAGGTTGGCATTCCAAGTGGGTATCATTGCAATGTGTCCATCCTTTTTTCCACTTTAAATACAAAGTTTAGTGTCCAGATTTCGTAGTAGGTACGTCAAGGAAAATAATAGCCACTGTTATAGAAGTTCTTCCTGAAATAAATATTTGACTTCCAATTTTCTTCTATATGCTCTACGTTGTTACCTTAAAATGACATATTTTCAAAATCTTTCTATATGTATTGTAGACAACATCTGTGATCTACAATGCGAACATGTCATATCCTGATTTGATGTTTTAATCAATTTGTTAAAAGGTACTGATTTGCAGTCTGGTATTGTTAAGTATAGAAATCGGTCTGGTTGCATTTGAGTGGTAGAAGTAAATGAACACTCTTCACAGTTATGATCCCATTTGTAACTTAGTCCAAATAAGTTATCAATGTGTATTTCTTCATGTTCTCATACTCCTAGCATGAGCATTAGAAATTCTTGTGCATCTTGTTCTATGTTTAGAGTAAATGTCAATGAACTAGTACATATAACTTAAAGAAGCTGAATGCCAGAAGCAGTATGCATTTGACTTCTGTCACTTACCAACTGTTGAAATGAATGATGTAGTGCAGAACAAAATCTTTTTTCACAATTTTCAATGATTTAATGATGGAGATTTAGTAAATGAAACACAACATTCAGAATCACATTAGCATAACAGTGGATACGAGAACTGCTTTCCAACTGGTGTCCTACAATCTCATCATCACTTTCCACTTTTTCTTTACGCCTTCAGCTTTCTCTTCAATTCTTTTCTTATTTTCAACCTCACTTGAATGTTTGATGTATTTTCGTTTTGAACACAGTATACGTTTTTCATAACTTGTATATTCACCTAAATGAGGATCATAAAGTCTTCTTAAATTATTGTATTCTCTTACACAATTTGCATCTACACTAATCTTTCTCTCATCAAAATCTATCAAATACAGACCAGACAATGTTCTAACTCAAGACAATGCAACATATGGCATCACCTCTTTGAACACTGTATTTCCAATGTTTTATGAATAGTTACTGCATATGCTAGAGACAGAGGAAACTGCTGTCTATGAACATAAGTCTTTTACAAGCAAAAAACGTACAACACAATGCCCAATTTGTGTTACCTCATCAATCTGGTCAAATTTTCAAATTCCATCTCTATTTTGCAAATAACAAAATCAACAACTTTTCCCATTGATCCGTTTACTAATCCTTGTTCTACATTCAAATTACACAGCAAAATTACTCGACAGTTTTTACATACACGTAAACTCTTTTCTAATCCAATCTATTGGGAGATGGGCGGGATCAGGCATAACTGCCGTCAGCATGGGACCTTTAACGGGAATATCATTAAGGTCATAAAGATATGTGGTGCCAGGGGATATGATGGGAAGGTTTTGGATACTGCAGAAAGAAGGGTGCACACACTCAAAAGGGAGGAGATATTAACAGAACTGAACGCTGCAAAGAAAATAAGGGGATTTGACAACGATGTCAGATTCATCATTCAATATACTAACACCAGTGGTGAGATCTTCAGATTGCTCAAACGTAATTGCCACCTTTTGGAGGAGATCCCAAGCATCCGGGGGTCAGTCAGACGGAATCCCTCAATTACATATAGGAGGGGCAATACCCTTAGGAATACTCTATGCCTGTTATATTACAGATACAGAGAATAGGCAACCATCGCTGCCCTCTAAACCTGAAGGGTTTTATGTGTGTAGCTCCTGCAATGTATGTGTGTTTGGGGTGTACAAGATCAAGGAATTTGTTTGCAGTGGAACAGCGAAATATGAGATCAGGCAGTTTATTAACTGCAATACCACCTTTGTGGTATATGTGATTGGATGCTTGTGTAATACGATCTATGTTGGGAGCACCAAAAGAAGTCTTAAACACTGCATCCAAGAACACAGAAGGGCAATTTTGAACTGTGACATTAGATACCCCATGGTGCAGCACGACATGAAGATGCATACTGGGGACCAAACTTTTTGGTTCCATGGTATTGACCATGTGGAAGCAGGACATTGGGGAGGTAATAGGGTACTGTGCCTTAGACAATTTTAAGCAAAATGGATATGCAAACCACGCGCATTAAGCCAGGGACATAACACAGATAACGAGATGCATTACTTTCTCAATGTTAACTTCCCATGCTGTATCTATGCCTTTTCCTGAAACTCTCGTATGTCTGCTGCCACTGCTTATTCTGATTTTACTTTCAGTGATCGCTTTCAGCGTTATGTCTCCAGTAACTGATCAACAACACCATGTAATATGGACTTTTAATGAATGTATATATTTTGTTCCTTCTGTTTTATATGTGCTCGACTTAATGCAACATGTACCCTCAACCTGTCCTTTCACTCTGATACCTACTGCCCCTTTTAATGATTCACCACTTATGTTTTCGTTATCCCTTTCTTTCGATACTATCTTTTAATATGCTTACTGACAGACATTGTGTTCTTAATCATTCTTATGCCTGGCTATTGGCTCAAATTTCCTCTTGTTACATGTTATGGAATGTATATATTTTATTCACATTGTGTGATCACTTTTTTGCCCTGGACATTGGTTTAATTTCACCTGGGAACTGCCTGCCTTATGTGACACCTAATCCCTTTTATGAAAACACAGACCAGTCTTTTCGCCTGGGGGCGCTAACTGATACTATTACACTAATTGGTCTACCCTCTGCTTTGTACGTACTATTCTAGCTGCATCCTCAGCTTGCAGCACTACTTAAGATTAGACAAATGCCTGGGGCCACACGCCTCATGAAAGGTTGGGTTTATTGTGCCCTTCAAGGTCACCTCTTTTGCTCCTACATTCACTTTCAATTTATTCATTGTCCTTTTTTTAATTTCCACAACTACTATATATATCTCTTCTTTTAAATATTTTCCCCATTTTGTATCCCCTTTTCCCTTTAAACGCCCCAGACTTATCCTTTCCCCCCCAAACTATTGCACTGCTCTAAGTTGCCTATTAAAGTTGTTCCAATATGGCGCTTCCACTCGCACTCCCTATTACTTCCGGCTCTCACTTGGTAATTTATCTTTATTTAAATTTTTACTTTGTGCGGCGACTAGCTACATGGGGAGGATCCGACTCCAGGAGCACCGCCGTCACCTTTCCTGAAGCTTATCACCTGAAATCGGGATTGGCTCTGCCATTTCTGGGGAGGCGCCTCCTCAGTTCAAAAGGCCGGGAAGCATACACCTCCCAGCTATCCTGACTACTACATCGGGACGGAGGATACGGGTATGGAGATTGAGGGTGGCACAACTTTTTACATTGAGGATTTGGGATTATTTTTAAACTACTGATTACTACTTGGCTTTGGAAGTTGATTAGTGCATGACTTAATACCCAAATGGGCACCAAGAATTGACGTTTAGCCTCGGAAGCACCCATACCTTACAGTGTTGAAACCATATAAATAGGTCATGGCTTTGAGGCCATTTTTGGGTAAGATGTTTTACAATGTAGTGTTCGGCATTTCTGGTGCACCGCTCCTGCATGTGAGTTTTGCACTGCCTGCTTCCCTAAGATTTAAGATAGAACAGGAGGGGAATTGGACTTCCTGCCTTGCCTTCCTGCCCTCTTTCCCACGTCGGGAGGGTGGGCTACAACTACCTAGCTGGATTGTCATTTTCACTGTACTTTTTCTGACTTTGGGCACTACGGCTTCGCTGTCATGATTTCTCAACGGGCCAGTACTTTTCCTTTTTAATCTATGGTGGCTATCTCCTCTACTGCCTTACGGTTTACATTCAGTCCTCCACGTTTTAATGAATCATTAGACCGACTTAATTATTTTTAATCAGCTACCATTTCTTAACATGGACCCCCAATCAATCCACGTTTAAATCTTCTCTTTCTGGGCTTCAGCTGGCCCTGGGATTTCCCCATTGTCTCCAGCTCAAAACACTGGAGTGATTGCTTTGGACATTACAGACGTGTTGTGTTATGGACTCTTTTGCTTTAGCCACTGTCATAGTACACCATCATTTAGGGACTGAGCAATTTATGTCCTACCATTATTCCTATAGATGCTTGTTAACTGACTAGACCCCCTAGCTTATTTGTGTTTGTATTTTTACTTACCAGACCCTTGGCTTTGGGCACTGCTCAGCCCGATTTTGCCCAACTGATCCACCTGCTTACATCAAGGTTCCACCAAGTCATAATTGTAGGTGAGGCCATTTTTGGGTAAGATGTTTTACAATGTAGTGTTCGGCATTTCTGGTTCACCGCCCCTGCATGTGAGTTTTCCACTGCCTGCTTCCCTAAGATATAAGATAGAACAGGAGGGGAATTGGACTACCTGCCTTGCCTTCCTGCCCTCTTTCCCTCTTTTTCACGTCGGGAGGGTGGGCTACAACTACCTAGCTGGATTGTCATTTTCACTGTACTTTTTCTGACTTTGGGCACTACGGCTTCGCTGTTATGATTTCTCAAAGGGCCAGTACTTTTCGTGGGTCAGTTCTTTTCCTTTTCTTTTTTAATCTATGGTGGCTATCTCCTCTACTGCCTTACGGTTTACATTCAGTCTTCCAGATTTTAATGAATCATTAGACCGACTTAATTAATTATTTTTAATCAGCTACCTTTTCTTAACATGGACCCCCTCTCAATCCACGTTTAGATCTGATCTTTTTGGGCTTCAGCTGGCCCTGGGATTTCCCCATTGTCTCCAGCTCAAAACACTGGAGTGATTGCTTTGGACATTACAGACGTGTTGTGTTATGGACTCTTCTGCTTTAGCCACTGTCATAGTACACCATCATTTAGGGACTGAGCAATTTATGTCCTACCATTATTCCTATAGACGCTTGTTAACTGACTAGACCCCCTAGCTTATTTGTGTTTGTATTTTTACTTACCAGACCCTTGGCTTTGGGCACTGCTCAGCCCGATTTTGCCCAACTGATCCACCTGCTTACATCAAGGTTCCACCAAGTCATAATTGTAGGTGAGGTCTAAGCTCATTGACAATGTGACTACCCATGGCTCGCTCTTGAGCAACAGGCATGGAACAAATACCTCTTTCTTCTCTTAGTCTTGCACTATGCCTCTATACTTTTTCGTGCACAATGAAGCATACACAAGTGAGAGGGGCCTTGTATCTCAATTATATCACATCCCTTATGTCACAAATTGCGCCAGGTTTTTAACTAATTCTATGACTTGTTGTCCCTATGCATTTGGATATAATTTGCTTTTTTTGGTCCCACCACTTTTCTAAGAATTTTTAATGCTTCAAGCATGGTACTTATTTATATACATCTATATTTGAATTTTGTTGAAGTCCTGTGCTTTCTGTCTTATGGTGTGTAATTGTTTTTTAATTTTTGTTCTTTCATTATTTTTCTATTTTGATTTGATGTCCTTTTACATATGATTTTCAGCCCTGAAGAAGTTCTCTGAGGAGAAAGAAATGCGTTGGTTGAGCTGAAGTTTGTCATTTCTATATGAAAATATTAATTCAAAATAAAGACTTACTTATTACAAGACTGCCTTGGACTTCTTTTGCCTGGTGCACACCCACTCATAATCACAGTTTTAGATACACACTTTTCCAATAAAAACAATTTAGCCTGTAGTTTCTCAGTAAGAATTGTTACTCCCTGATGTTCAATTTTGTCAAAAGCTTTAATTTCTAGAATTTTTGGTTTGAGAAGTTGTTCAATAAATGTAGAACACTCTTGCAGTGTAGGCATTAGGCAAACTATAGACTTGATTTCTACAAGCATATTGTACATTACTTCTGCTGCTGTTTTTTGAGATGTATACAAGTTCTTAAGTAGCCGACGTTCTGAAGCTTGTTTACCATGATCTGTCAACATACCAATTCTTGTTTCTTTAAGAACATTTCCATAATCTTCATCACCCGCTTGTCGCATATTCTGAGCATGTTCTTTATATTCAAAATTTAACCACATATTTACATTCCCAATACTTTCCAAAGATTTCCTCGTGCCCTCATGGAGAAGGGTTTTAAAAACAGGTTGCCCTTTAACAGGAATAAGTTGTACAGGGTCTCCAAATACAATTAAACGTTTTCCTCCAAACAGAACATCATAATGTTTTCGAAATCTGTTGCATTCTCAAGTGAACAAAGGCAAGCATTAAGTCTGAGACGATACCCACCTCAGCAATGATTCAGTTTCGTCAGTACTCTTGCAACTTCATTACAAGCTTCTCCAGATAGCTTCTGATATTCTAGTTTATTATCATGTTCAACAGGTAGCATAAGTAATCGATGTAAAGTAATACCTTTAATGTTGTGGGATGCTAATCCAGTTGGAGCTGTTACGACACAAGATAAATGTGATTCTGTTGTTTTGTGTAGATAACTGGTCAACACTTTAATTAAGATATTTTTTCCAGTTCCTGCTTGACCATTAATGTACAATAGAATAGGTTTAAATGATGAACATTGGCATTCTTTTTTTTTCATGGAGCAAACCACGTTGTACTTGTTCTTTCACTTGTAGATATATTTCTTTTTGTTCAGTATTTAATTGTTCCTCTACCTTATCAAACTGAATAACATCCTGTTGTGTTTGCTGTATTGCAGTTTGTACGTCATTCATTGCTATTGCTGCTTCATTTTCAATAATTGGTTGTCACAGTGGATTTTGAGTCAGTGGACCAGAACTTTGACTGCTTTGTGAACTTTCTCTAGCTATTTCAGCAGCAATAGTACCTTCTTGTTCAATCTCATCATGTAACTTTTATAGATAAGTTGGAAAAATTGTTCACTGAATGCGGTCTTTAGTTGCATTACAAGAATCTTCATAGCAGTCAAAATTTCCAAGTAATTCTGTTTCACTACGCTAAGGCTTGAACTGTTGAAGAAGTGCTAAATATATAAATTCTCTCATATCTGCACTTTCACAACTCAGTTTTCTTTTTTTTTAGTTTAGTTTATAATTCATGAGGAATTCCACAAATGAAGCTAATAAATATAGTACAATATTGCATAATAAAAAATCCATGGAAGTTAGTAAGCCAATATTTTTTTAAAACAGCACTTTGTGACCATACTAGGTGTTAAAAATATAATACAAACATTCATGATTAAGCTGTCAGCTGCAGTCTGTTACCTTCTCTTTCTTTGTTCCACCTATAAATTTGGGTGCAGATATGCTTGCCTAATCTCCTTGCTCTCTGACTCTTTCTTTCATACAATACACCTCCTTTCTAAATTAAAAGTGGAGAGTAGCCTCCCCAACCATTGCTGAAACATAGGGGCAAGTGGATCCAGCCATGCTGAAGATGTAGTCAGACCTGAATCATTTAAATCATACTTTAGACCTGAGATCTTCTTAAAAACCAATGGCTAATCTACAGACCTTCGGGTTTACGGATGAACAGTTTGCCGATATGGTTGGCAGCTCATCTAGTTTTTGCAATCAAACAACAAGTAGTACAAAAAAAAAAGATTAAAAAAATAGAACTTCATGGGGATTATATGTTGGAATATCTCAGGGCAGGAGTTATCCCACAGGGTCTGAGAGTTAGAAACATCCCAGGACTCTTTGTCCAGATAAAAAAAATCCTAGAACGGTGGTCTTTAATCGCCAACCAAAGCTCCCGCGATTTTATGATGCTTATAGGGGAGACAGCAAAGGAAGTAATAGAGCAGTTGGCATCTGAGATAGCGGACCTAGAAGATAAAATAAGAACATCAGGAGTACTAGAGGAAGTAAAAAATAAACTAGAAGATATAGACAGAGATCTATATTCATATAATGAATATCTAACAAAAAGGAAAGTTGAAAAACTAAAAAAGGATATCCGTTTCTATAGTAGAGAAAATACTTACCCCTATTTATCAGATAACTACTACAACCAAGCCGAGGCAACACAATATGATCAACAACCCTATAGACAATATGGCCACAAAATTATGACCTTTTCTGATACCTAGGATTCGGATAATGAGGGCCCTAATTACGAATCCAGAGAAAATGGCTGAAACATGATTAGAACTACATTTGCTCAACCTTTTTTAGGGAGACGTTTCAGCAGGAGACCGACTTGGAGACCCCAATATCAGCCTCGCTTCCAGGGCAATCCACAAATGGATCACAACCAGTATTTGGTGATAAGAAACGCCCAATACAGGAGAGAATAGACTCTATACCCATCTACAACGAGTGAGCCTGCATTATCTGTTCCAACATACACACTGTTGACTAAAGGATTATAATTTGGCCCTCACTCTGGTTTAAATAAATTCGAGTTGCTTAGAGACTTGATGGCCTTTTTTCGAAAAATGTGTTTGCAAATTTTCTTTTCTAATAAAGACAGGCAACCAGACATAGAGAATCAGTCAGGACTGTCCAAAATCTACTTTCACTCCCACCTTAGACCAACTGCCGGTGGAAGTAGGGGTCTTTGAAAAAGTAGTATATAATATGATCATAAATATTACTAAAGATGTACAAAAGACACCCTTAACCTTAAGTAGAGAGGAATACCAAGCTCTTCAAGAACTAAATCAGACACCAACTATCACTATTAAAAACATGTGATAAAGGGGGAGGAATTGTTGTTTTGAATACACAAACTATATGTCACCAAAATGGAAAGGATGCTAAGTGATGAACGTTACTATACAGAAATGACTAGTGATCCAACTGTTCAAATTGCAATGAAAATCCAAAGACTAATAAATAAAGGTTTAAAAGAAGGTGATATATGTGAGAAAGAAGCCACCTTTTTAAAAGTTGAAAAACCGAGAATGGCAAGTATCTATGGCATCCCAAAGATTCACAAAAATGAGGCCGATCCAACTCTTAGGCCTATAGTAACAACGATAGGATCAATTACAGAGTCTCTATCTAAGTATGTCAATATTATGCCATATTATGCCCGCATGTTGCCCGCACTCCAACTTAAGTCAAAGACACTAGACATATAACAAATTTGGTTAAGGATATACCTTTTTGTTCCTCAACACAACATTTAGTGACTATGGACATAGAAGCCCTTTACAGCAATGTTCCCATCACAGGAGCATTAGAAGCTGTAAAATGGTTCATCAATACATTTAACATACAGTGTCTGACTATATTCGTGCTAGAATGTTTGAAAATAGTGTTGGAACATATTGTGTTTGCATTTAATACCCAATTATTCAAACAAAAACAAGGAGTAAGCATGAAGGCTTCATGCACAACAACTGTTGCAAATATATATATATATATATATATCATCCTTTGGAAAATCCTTCATCTACAATGAGGTAGCACCGTTCTATGAGTCTGCTACAAACTGGTCTAGATTCATAGACAATGTTTTCTTCATATGGGTAGAAACTTTGGACAAACTAGACTAATTCTTAGACAGGATATATCTGTGTGATGAAAATATCCGTTTCACCCATACCATCAGTAATAGTCACGTAGAATATTTGGATGTGATTATTAAACATGAGGCAGGACGCTTAATGGTAGATCTGTACATAAAACCAACAGTACGAAATACATTGCTGCGCTATGACAGCTACCACCCGAGAATGCAAAAAGACAGCATACCCTTTGGGGAGTTTTTGCGATTGCGACGCAATTGCACAAACATTATGGATTTTGACATCAAATCTGAAAATATAAAAAAGAAATTTCAGGCTCGTGGATACCCCAAACGCCTCATTCGGGATTCTTACAAAAGGGCACAATTTTAGGACAGGCAGCATTTATTACATAATAACAGAACTAAAACAAATACATCTGTAGTCTTTGTGACCAGACACAGTATGGTAAATGAAAGAGTAAAGCAAGCGGTATGCTCAAGTTGGAATATTTTGAATATGAACCAATCAGATACACTACCATCAATATTGAGACCGCTTTTTGCATACCGCAGAAACAGGAATATAAAAGACCACATAGTAAGATCGAGGATGAGACAGACCACTACTTTTACACAAAGCAGTATAGATGGCCCAAACCCAGTGGTAGGAAATTACAGGTGTAATACCTGTAAATCCTGTGCAACAGCCATTGAATCCGCAACTATAAACCTGAATGGTCACCAGATAGTATCAACTAATTTAACAAACTGTAAAACAGATGTAATTTATGTCCTAATCTGCCCATGCAAACTGGGATATATAGATGAAACAGGAAGAGCAGTTAATACTAGAATGACGGAGAACAGATCAGCTATTAGAAAGAAGAAAATGACAGCTCTGATTGTGCAACATTATATCGAATACACCCATACCCCAGAAGACATGCAGTGGTATGTTGTTGAGAAAATTAAAGCAAAACCTGGTAAAACAAGTGAATCCATTACCAAATGTAGAGAGGTCTTCTGGATCTATACCTTGGAGACAGCAACAAAAGGACTAAATCAGGAGATACACTGGGATCAGGCTATCAAATATAATTGCTAAATGATACATTGATGCAAATGCTATATTGTCCTACTTGAATAAAAGGTCCTCTTTGAATCAAGCTTGATAGAAAAATTGTAATCCAAAAAAAATCCCCTCTGCACTACAATAAAGAACCAATCATGATGTCGTAAAACGTCTTGAATAATATAATTAGAAAGTAAAATCCAACATCTAGTTGAAATTAACAAAAGATTCAAAAACATAATTTGTAATAACAGTCAAGAACATAAAATTGTAAATAATAATATAACAATAAGGTATATAGTTATTACATCTGCCGCTATAATATAACAAAGCCCGACACGTAAATATACAATCTATTCAATACGGACCGTACTGCATGATTTAATAAGTCAGGACCGGGTTAGATAAAACGTCATCCCTTTTATTTGGTATGAAGCACAAAATGATTTCTACCAAATAAAAAATAAAAATTCTGGTTGTTCAAAAAGGCGATATAAAATCTTGAAAGTAGTGCTTTATAATATAATATGTGAATAGTTTGACCAAACTAAGATGGCGCCTAGTAAGATTCATAGTAAAAGCACAGTATGCCTATACCCTGTAACAATATGTCTATCCACGGAAGTAATTACCATACGTTAACGTGCAAGGTTACGAGAAACATTTAAATAGCGAGAACTATACTGGACAGTTACTGGTGTGACAGACAAGGGGTGTGTATACTATCAGCACGACAGGTAAGAGAATTAGGTCGGCCATGTTGCCATTGTTATGAAGAAATTAGATTTGTAGTTGTAAAAGCATGCCAGCTTACATAGTTAAAGATGTAGTGGTTCAAGATCAGAGTCCATGTGGTGTGTAGATATGAGGAGGCATGGGGGAGCAAACGGGTGTCTGGGGAGGCCTGTGGGTCTCATTTCGGTGGAGCAGGATGCAGCCGGCCGAGGGACCTAGACTCGGGGAAGGGAGCGGGTCCCGTCTCGGCCGACCAATTTCAGTATTGGGCGTATGGGGTAGAGTCGCGAGCCACCTAGGGGCATCCTCAATGCTCCACGGGGCCTTCCATCCGTGTAATATACTACGAGAGTGTGAGAAAAACAGATTTAAAAATGCATAAAATGACCAGGTAAGAGAATTATGCCGACCACGTAGCTATTATGTAGAAACTAGACTCGTAGCTATAATAGCATGCCACTTTACATCGTTAAAGACGTAGTGGTTCAAGATCAGAGTTTATGTGGCGTGGAGATATGAGGAGGCATGGCGGAGCAAACGGAGGTCTAGGGAAGTCCTGCGGGTCTCTCTAGTCAGCGGAGTGGGATGCGTTCGGCCAAGGCGGATTGGAATCGAGGAAGGGAGCGGGTCCTGTCTCGGTCGACTATGTTCTGTCTCGGGCGGGGTTGAGTTGCGGGTCCCCTAGAGACATCCTGAATGCTTGACAGTGCCGCCCCTCCGTGCAACACACGAGTGTGTGAGAGAAACAGAGAGTTAAAGACGCATAAAGTGACTTCTACGGCTTCCGACCCATATATAAAAAAGAACGAAGTAAAGTGAGATACTATGAGAATTGATACAAAAATAGAGGGACATCCATATATTACCAAGAAGGAACTCTCAAATGTATGTTATTGATTGTTTTAGCCTGAAAGAAATAGATAAGAAGCAAACATCTGGAAATTCATTTCCCTTGAATGAAAAATATTTCAACTGTCATTGTTTTTATATTCGGTTAAGAGTTTAAATATAAAATTAAAAGGTTCAAAATAAGGGATGTATTCCCTAATAAGAAAAATAACCTAAATAGCCGAGTTATAACTTTAAAATAACTTGTTACATGTTTAAGACCTAGGCACACTCCAAGCTGATGAAAAGACAATCTCTGCATCATAACAAGAACATGACATCAAGCCGAGCTATTGGCAAGGTAATATATGTGAGAAGCTGTGTAATTCATAAAGTGAGAATATACAGATATTAAAAAACAAATAATAATTCTCTGTTGTCAATTCGAGAATATAACAACAATACAGAACTAATAAACGAAGCAGTTTCTTGGGAAAGGAAACCTTGTCCCCATTGAGGACAGAAAGATAAGAAGAAGAAGAATATATTTTAGAAAAGGTATTGCCATCACCAATTAGAGAAATCGTATAACAGTAAATTGTTATAATTGTTAACTAATTCATCTAAATTGTCCATTTGTCCTTAGTAGAAACAGAAGAAAAGACAAACCCATTACAAAAACATAAGAAAAATAAAGCTGGGCAACCAAGAGCCACAGCGAACAGGTACAAAAAAAATAATAGAGTTTGACAAGCATGACAGAAATCTATCTTGGTGAAGGTCTTCGGAGCCTGTATACTCCTCTTGGATTAGGTTCCAACTATGTACATATTGTCCCAATGTATTTCTATCACACGGGTGTTTTCTATAAACTACCTTGTTTTTAAGATGGTAGAGTCAACCTGAAGCACTGAGTCTCCCAAACTACACTATCTTTTGAATAAAGGAATAATCGCATGTAAATAAATGTATCAAGCAGGCACTATAATGTTTTATTATAATATTGAAAATCTCTCAAGAGAATAAATGTTAAAAACTTGTTAATCTTTCCTTGAAAGACTTTGTGACGGAGTCCTGAGGAAGGCGTAAGCCGAAAGGAGCATAGCCAGAACACAAACCGCCAGTTTTCATCACTTTAAAGAAACAAAATGAATATGTACTAACATCAAGAGAGAATTGTAAGGATAAAATGCATATGGGAATGTATTGACCAATGTATGCACCTAAAGTAGGTGTATGAAGACAACCGGTTTTTTATATATACAAAGAAAAATGTTGTTAAACAGAACAGATATCTGTCTGTATGAAAATTGTGTATTGTTTTTATGAATCAAAATCAACTAAAGTGTATACAGTGAAAACACATTTTTTGAATATGAATATCTACAAAAAATAAAAATATATTTTTGATATCCTGTTGTCCTGTGGTGGAAACAATATACATATATGTTCACCTACAGTAAATGTATAATATAGAACATGTTTAAGAAAAGTAAAATTATTATGAAATGTGCCTACGGTATGTTGTGATCTACTTTGCCAAATGACTCTTTCAAACGAATTGTATTTCCCTGTCCTGGCAATTCAACCAAGATTCAGGGGCCTCTTCTTAGCAAAACCAAATTCTAACCACTGGCATGGCCAGAAATGAAAAATATTGATGTGCCTCCAGTGTTACACCACTACTAACCTCTAGCAACTTTAGTTCTGGTGTTAGGGTTACTTTTATTTTCAGTGACTGATCTAAAAACGTCTCTGTTTCCTTCTTCAGAGTCTCAAGAAGGGGGTCAGGTAGCGAACATGTGCATTTGGTCTGCTTCTGTACTGCTACAGCGAGGGCAGATAATCCCTGGCTCCCCAACCCTCATTGTGCTATTTTAGAGTATAATATAATGAAAACATTGTTTTATAATGCTGTGCTTGCAATCTGGCTGAACATAGAATAGATTTTCCTAGTTCCAGGGAGTATAAAGAGCTACCACAGCTTGTGTCTAAACTAGTGTTCTTATTTTGCCCCTGGTTTCTCTAGGTCAGCTTGCTTCAGCAGGGAGAACTCTGCATAAATACGCCTAATGGTGCAGCCCTCGTTATCCCCAACTATACTAAAACTCATTGATCCCCCTTTCTTCTTTGCTACAAAACGATGTATCTGCAAATACTTTAAACAATCTCTCCTATCAATTTCAAATTCAGTGTGAGCAGCGTTGAATTTGAGGATTCCATCTGAATCCATAAAATCCCCGCTCATCCGGATTCCCAAACCCTCCCATCGTACCATAGTGATATCTTGAAAAACTTAATGGAGCACCGGGTTTCTAGAGAGTAGAGTATAGAAATTCGGTCTATCAAGCCCAATTTTCCTCTTGAAGGTTGCCCATATCTGAAATGCTGCTTATAAAGTTATGAATCTGACCTTTTTGTAATAACTAGGGTTGTTGCGTTTCAGAAGGCAGCTTTAAGCCTCATCTCCCAGTAGCAATTCATTAACATCTGGTGTCTCTACTCTACTCCACCAGTCTACTACGTTCCCCTCCACCAGACCCAGTATATATTGTATTTGATATTGTAAAGCTGCAGGACAATGGTACAACCTAAGATCTGGCACTGCCCAACCTTCTCTCTCTCTTGTGAGTGTCATGAATCTCAGTTCTCTTCTGGTCTTCCCATGGGCCCAAATAAACTTATTAAAAAAAAATTCCAACCCCTTAAAGCATTGTTTTTCAAAGTCGAAAGGTATAGCCCTAGAGAGATACAGAACGTTAGGTAGGAAAATCCTCTTAATTATATTGCACGAGCCAACTATGGAGAGATGAGATGACTGGAGCTATGTTTGTCTCCACCATCTGCCCCAGCTCTGAGGTAATATTTATCCCTAAATAAGTAGCTACCTGAATCACCCGGGGAACCTCCAGGTCAACCACGCTGTTCATGCCTATATGCGTTTTCTGCTGATTGAGTAATTAGCTTGAAATCTTTCCGAATGCCAGGGCTTCCTCCCCTGTTGCTAAAAGAGCTGTTTGGGAATCAGATGTTACTACAGCCAAATTATCAGCATAGCCCAGGATTGTATTTTCCTGCCCTTGGAAACACATTGATCTAAAGCTTTTACTGGCATCAATCTTAAGGATCAGGGAATCTATGTATAGTGCAAAAAGGAAGGGGGTACACGGACAACCCTGTCTGGTCCCCTGCATGATCGGTAATGGATCTGCATGTCCCCTATTCACCCTCAATCGGACCACTGGTGCCTAATACAAAACCTGTATTGCATTGATAAAGCCCTTTCTGATACCAAACCATTGGAGGACAGCCCACAAATAATCTCAGGAGACCTTATCAAATGGCTTCTCGGAATAGAGTAAGATCAAGGCCATAGGGTCTCCCAAGACTGCCGCTGCATCGATCAGCATTACCACCCTTTGGATATGGTCTGTGATGCATCTACCAGGTATAAACCCATGCTGTCGGAGGTAGATTTATTTGCTGATAAGGCTTAGTCGTGAGGCTAATGTTTTCAAGAATATCTTTGCGTCACGATTTATAAGGGTAATGGGTCTATAAGAGCCAACTTCCCTAGGGGGCTTCCTCTTAAAAAAGATGATAATAGTAGCCCAAGCCCATGACTCTGGGACTGAGATCCTGGTTTGTGCCTGGCAGAGTGTATTTACCAGGTCTGGCCCTAGGGTGGTGAGGAAGGTTTTATAAAATTCAAGGGGAATCTGTTCTTGTCTGACTGCCTTACCGGAGGGAAGATCCCCAAGTGCTCTGTATATTTCCTCCTCTGTAAGTCGGGCATCTACAAATTCTGCCTCTCCTAGTGTTACCTGCTCTGTTTGTGCACAGCTTAAATAATCTCTGATTAGGCTATCTTCTGATTGCTGATCTTCATGATATAAATTCTCATAATATTTATGGAAAGCCTCCTGAATACCCGTTACTAGATTCCCCCTTCATTTTGAATTTCAAGTATCTCTCCCCTCACACTTTTCTGTCTTGAGCATACTGCCAACATATGTCCTACTCTGTCGTTAAACTTGTGACAATCATGTCACCATGCAAGATACTTCTCAGCTGAATGTGTTGCTGAGATTTATCCTATTTCAGCTTTTGCAAGGGCAAGTTTAAGCAGGAGAGATTAGTCCTGATATGGACTGGGATGGAGTTTCACATTTTACGATTCAGAAAAGGGGGTGGTGATGAACAGAGTGTCTGAATTAAGCAGACCACTCTTACCCAGTCCAAAGATCAGGGCTTGATCCATCACCGTTATTTAGCTCACTGCACCATCCCAGCTCAGAACCTGGCTATATGCAAATTAGTCTGTCCCTGGCCCAGTGCATCATGGGAACAGGGCAGACCAAACTACCAAGCCAATTCTTCACCGGAAAGGAGACAAGCTTCCGGGGACCGGTTTCTGGCATTTCAGCCGTCGTCGGCCCGGCTTGCTTGAATCCTGATGGTGCAGTGAGCAAGTGACTCATGTCTGAGTATACCCTGCCACACCTATAGTGGCCAAAAACGATTCAGAAAAGGGGGTGGTGATGAACACCATAAGTGTGGAAGGGTATACTCAGATGTGAGTCCCTTGCTCATTGCACCATCAGGATTCAAGCAAGCCGGGCCGAAGACGGCTGAAATGCCAGAAACCGGTCCCCGGAAGCTTCTTTCCTTCCTAGTATAAGAATTGGCTTGGTAGTTTGGTCTGCCCTGTTCCCATGATGCACTGGGCCGGGGTCAGAGTCTGTTCATCACCACCCACTTTTCTGAATCGTTTCACATTTTAGGCGCATTTCCCGAGAAGGAGCAAGATAGGGGTTTTTTGTTTGAGAGTTTTCAGGGGAATGAGAAGAAGAGTGTTGGTGCTCCTGAGATTCCTTGTTTGTCCAGCTTTTTTGAGATTGGGAGCCAGGTATTCCGGTTTACCAGTGTGAAGAGCTTTGTGTGTGAGACATGCAGATCTGAAGTTGGCACACATTTCGATTGGGAGCCATTTTAACTCTCTTAGGGAGGGTGGAATGTGGTCGAATTTCCTTACTCCGGTGATCATCCTGGCAGCTGCATTTACAGTTGATCGGAGGGGAGCTAAGTGAGATTTTGCCGTGCCAGTGAGTGTTGCGTTCCCGTAGTCCAAATCTGAACAGCACCAGGGATTGTGTGGTTGTTTAATGTCATGGGGAGTGATGAAGGGTTTTATTTTGTTGAGTAGTTTTAAGTTAAAGAATGTGCTCTTTGTAGTGTTCTTGATATGTTTGTCCATGTTTAGGTTTGGGTCCAGAGCGATTCCAAGGGAATTTACAGAGTCTGTCAGGGTAAGATTGCAATTAAGAGCATCAATGGATTTTAGCCATTCTGTGATTTGGGGGCGGGGGGGGGTGCTAGGGGGGAGGCTGCTCCTCGTTGGATATGAGAAGGATTTCTGTCTTATCTTGGTTGAGGGATAGCCAGCGCTGGACTTCTCGTAGATGGTTATTCAGTCTCTGTATGCCTCCAATTGAGGATGTTTCAAGATAGTTCTGGGTATCGTCTGCATAGAGGTGGAAGGGTATGTTGGCTTTTTTTGTATAACGGTGAGAGGCTCCATGTAGATGTTAAACAGTGATGGGGAGAGAACTGAGCCTTGTGGGACTCTCCTGGTTATGGGGAGAAGGTCAGATGTGAAGTTGTTAATTTTTATTCGTTGAGAGCGACTCATGCGCTGTGTTGAGGTGATGTCCTGTTGTGGCTCCCATCACCGAACCTCTCTCTCACAATGAGGATGCTGCGGCGTCCCTACCCAGCAACAACTTGTTTTTTAGGTGGAAGTTGGGTTTCTGACAGTGAGTAGGATTGTGGGGAGAGTCGCTGGAGCACCAACTTCAGGACAACACCACTCACAAAAGGCCCTGGCTAAATACATCCCCTATAATGGTTACTCATCTGGCAGGTTCATATTTATTATTCCATTACAAGATATTTTTTAATTAATTAAAATATATTTGTTATAATTCTTCCCAATCCAAGATAGCTGACCCTTCCTTGATTATGACGTGTCCTTGCTTCCCGCTATAACAGAAGGCCCATTGCTAATTTCAGTTGCGTCACAATAGTTTCTCTTTAGTTCCCAGTATTTGTCTCCGTCAAGAACCCAAATGGTTAAATTTACACAAACTATGTGAGATGCTTCCTCATTTTAATGTAAGAAATACTAATGGACTGGTTTTTGTTAATAATAGACTATTCAAATACAATATTCACAGAAACATATGTTACAGCTATGCCATGATGCACTAATCTTAAGACTCAGAGGCCAAATAGTTATTGAAGATCTAACCAGGAGGAGCCTCTGGTGTCCTTTTCTTCACCAAGATGTATTAAGGTTCATCAGGTTCTGTGAAGTCTGCTCCCAAAGTAAATAGGAAACACAAAGAAAAGCAAGATTGTTATTATCCCCTGAAATTCCTGCCAAACTTTGGGAGGTAATATCTACTGACTTCAAAGTTAAGCTATTTCAGTTAGAAAACTGCTAACACTGCCAAAGTTACTGTGGATTAATTATCTAAAATGGCTCACTTACTGTTTTTTCTAAACTGCATCAGAAATGGCTAAATACTTTTATTTCAACATATTTCGACTCCATGGATTATGCTTAAATATAATTTCTAACATTAGACCCCAATATGCCTCATAATTCTGGAATCCCTATGTCAAAAACTAGATATCCAAAGAGCATTGACTATTGGGCTTCCATCCTCGATCAAACTGGCAAGCCGGAAGATTAAATCAAACGCTTGAAAAGCTAGTAAGCTTTTACATTTCTGCCACGAAGACACCTGGAAATCCCTCTTTTCTGCAGCAGAGTTTCCATACAACAATTCTATTCATGCTTCAACTGGATACACTTTTTTGCCTCAACTGGATTTCCTCCTCACACCTTCTTTGAACCATTAGAAACTCAGGATTCTATACCTGCAGTTCTATTCCAACTCCTCTACTTGGTAATAACCAACCAACTCATTACACAACTCCAGACTATCCAGAAAACAGCAGCCAGACTCATCCTTGAGCTTCCCATATGGACTCCCATCACCCCCCACACCTCAGGACCTTCACTGGCTACCAGTCACAAAGAGATGCCAGCTCAAGCTGCTCACCCATGCTTATCTTCACCTTAAAGTGGGGTTAATGTTATGTCAGTCTAATTTTTGCTGCTGTTATCGCTTGCTATAAACTATTCAAGCAGCATTCTCTCTTGCTATAAACGACCTAGTTTTTACACACCCGTCACACGCATAGAATTGTGTTTCAGCATGCTTCTTGTGACACATTGTCAATAGTGTGATGCACGACACCAAACCATGAACGTGCATGGAATGAGAGGTCATTATATTCCAAATTGGCTGGTATTAAAAAAATCTTGTTGTTTCCTGTCTACCCCCTGTTTTGTTCATCGATGTCTCTTCTCTTTCCCCTTTTCTTACAGGCATTATTATGTCTCGGGCATATCCAATTAAGTCCTGATGATGAGCCCCATATCTAATAGTGGGATCGAAACGTCATTGACATACCATACCAAGACTATCACAAATGTCTTCGGTCTATAAATTGATAGTATTGGTGCTTCAAAAATTGTGACAGAATTTAATTATTTTTACAGTCAATGCAAAAATATCTGAGCTGTAAAATAACTTTTCAGTTTACTTGTTGTTCCCCACTAATTCTTATTACGTTTCTGTGTGTTATATGATTGAATGAGTACCTGTGTTTTTTCATTTAGAAATTTTGTTGACATTGAACTTATTTATTTTCTATGTTTAGTATGAATTTTTGAATTCATACTAAGGGACCACATGTTCCTTTACAAACACCCACACCTACAAGGCACTACACAACGAAGAACCGGCAGACCTCAACAATCAAATGAACTTCCACCAACCTAGCAGGAAACTCCACTCTGAATCCCTCTCCCTAGCAGCCATCTGATGAATCTGCCGGACACACAGTGGATGTCGCTCCTTCTCTAACCTTGCCGCTAAAACCTGGAACAACCTCCCCCTACACTCAGAGCATCACCATTGCTCCAGCTGTTCAGGAAGCACCTCAAGAACTCGATGTTCAACCAATAGGAGAATAGGCAGCATGCTCTCCCTCACAGATGATGCAGCCACTCTTTACATATCCTGATTGATTGATTGCAGTTCGAAATTCATTAGAGACATTAAAAAAAAGGTTTGAGAGAAATTACTCTAGAACTAACAAATTGATAAAACTAGGTGAAAGTCACAGGTCAATCTGCATAAATGACCATCCTCTACCTATAAGACAGGAGTCAGACTTTGGTCTTCCATCAACCTACTTCACACTATTTGTTGGTCCAAATTATCTCCTAGATGCTATGATTCTTTCAAAATTTCAATGATTGTTAACCCTGTCACAGTAGGTCTTAAACGTCTCCCTTCCTGAAGGGTTTATCATTCCTTTCATGTTTCTCACCTAAAACCTTAGTTCTATCCTAAATTACCTCAACTTCCACCTGGAAAACAACAACACCACCACCACCCTGCTGGACAACCTCGCCATCCTCGGACTCAAGCAACTGGTGAACACCTCCACCCACTACGCCGGCCACACGCTTGACCCCGTCTTCTCCTCCAGCAACCACATCTCCTTCAGCCACGCCACCGGACTACACTGGACAGATCAAAGCTGCGTCCATTTCAACTTCAGGAGAACCACGACTCACCACCACCCGCAACAGGTTCCCCGAAGAAGCTGGAGCAAGATCACCGCCGACCAGCTCACCACCTCCCTCAGCCAGAACCCTCCCACCAACACGGCAGACCCCAACGAAGCAGCCCGCAACCTCACACAGTGGCTCACCAACTGCGCCAATGACCTTGCACCACTGAAGAATCCTCCCAGCATACCCGGTAGCAAGAAAGCCTCATGGTTCACCAACGACCTCAAAAACTCCAAGAAATCCTGCCGTACCCTCGAGAAAGCCTGGTGCCACAACCAGTCAACAGAAAACATGACAGCCCTCAGGAACGCCATCCGCAAACACCACCAGCTGATCCGAACCACCAAAAGGACAACATTCAGAGAACGACTAGACAACACCCACAACAGCAAGGAACTCTTCAGCATCGTTAAAGAGCTCTCCAACCCCATCACCTGCAACAACGACATCACACCCTCGCAAGACCTCTGCGACTCACTCACCTCGTTCTTCCACCGCAAGATCGCCGACATACACAACAGCTTCGGCGCACAGACCACGCAACCAACCACCAAACCAGCACCCCTCACCGCCACCGTCTGCACACCTGGACCTCGGTCAGCACCAAAGACACCACCCGCATGATGAACACCATCCACTCCGGCTCCCCAACCGACCCCTGTCCACACCACGTGTTTAACAAAGCCGACTCCATCATCGAACCCCATAGTGGAGAAGTGTGGCTCACTGGTTAGAGGAGGCAGACCTGGAAGCAGAGGTCAGCCCGGGACCAGGGTTCAATTCCCGGCTCGGCGGGTCTTGAGTCCTAAAATGTCCATGGACTCGACAATTCTCGCTCCGGTGCCTACTCGATTCACGCGTTCACACTCTGCGACTCTGGGCAATAGCTTGCTTAATCTCCACAACGGCCCCTCGCGGTGGGATGCCTGGCTTTCACCTTGTGGATACCCTGCCGGGGTTATCTCACAGGGGAATACCAGGACGGGTTCCCTAAGCAAGCACTTAGATACCGGGCCGGTGATTTGCGCTATATAAATACATGTACATTTACGTACATTTACATCTCTGGGACATCATTAACAGCTCCTTCGCATCCACCACTTTCCCGGAGAGCTGGAAACATGCCGAGCTCAGCGCCATCTTGAAGAAACTCACCGCGGACCCCACGGACCTCAAGAACTTCCGCCCCATCTCGCTCCTCCCTTTTCCTGCCAAAGTTATCGAGAAGACAGTCAACAAACAACTCTCTGCCTTCCTCGAGACAAACGGATCTCTCGACCCCTCGCTGTCCGGTTTCAGAGCTAACCACAGCACCGAGACCGCCCTCATCGCAGCTACCGACGACATCAGGTCCCTGCTCGACAATGGGGAAACAGCTGCCCTCATCGTCCTGGACCTCTCGGCTGCCTTCGACACCGTATGCCACCGCACACTAATACAGCGCCTCAGCAAAACTGGAATCCAAGGGAAGGCCCTGGAGTGGATCATCTTGTTCCTCTCCGGAAGAACCCAGAGAGTCCGCCACCCCCCCTTTCTATCTGCGGCCACTGAAATCATCTGCGGCATCCCTCAAGGATCTTCGCTCAGCCCCACCCATTTCAACGTCTACATGAGCCCCCTCGCAGCCATCGCACGCCAACACAACCTAATCATCATCTCCTACGCGGACGACCGCCAGCTGATCCTCTCCCTCACCAACGACCCAGCCAGAGCAAGCCTCCAGGAAGGTATGAAAGACGTTGCGGAATGGATGAAGCTCAGCCGTCTGAAACTGAACTCAGACAAAACGGAAGTCCTCATCCTGGGACCATCCCCCTCTGCCTGGGATGACTCCTAGTAGCCCCCGGCACTGGGCACCGCCCCCAAGCCCACGGACCATGCACGGAACCTGGGCTTCACCCTGGACTCCTCTCTCACGATGACCAAACAAGTCAACACCGTCTCGTCATCTTGTTTCAACACCCTACGCATGCTCCGAAAGATCTTCCGGTGGATCCCCATCGAAACCAGGAAGACGGTCACCGAGGCCCTCGTCACCAGCCGACTGGACTACGGGAATGCCCTCTATGCTGGAACCACAGCCAAACTACAGAAAAGACTCCAACGCATACAGAACGCTTCGGCACGACTCATCCTGGACATCTCCCTCACAGCCACATCTCTGCCCATCTGAGAGACCTACACTGGCTTCCCGAGGATCACGTTCAGACTCCTCACCCACGCACACAAGGCTCTCCACATGGGCCCCAAATACCTCAACAGCCGCCTCAAGTTCTACGCACCCACCCGCCGGCTCCGATCCGCCAGCCTCGCCCTCGCCACCATCCCACGCTTTCGCAGAGCCACTGCCGGCGAAAGATCCTTCTCCTACCTGGCGGCCAAGACATGGAATTACCTCCCCACCCACCTACGGCTGACCCAGGACCACCTCTCCTTCAGGAAACAACTCAAGACCTGGCTGTTCGAGCAGTAGCGCCCCCCCCCCACCCCCTCCCCCCAGCGCCTTGAGACCCTAGCGGTGAGTAGTGCGCTCTACAAGTGTTGTTGATTGATTGATTGATTGATATTCAAAATAAGCACAGGTTCCATATTTGTTGATGGACATCCTTAGTATTAAGTTTAAGAGATGTGTGATTCCAGGTATCTTAAGGGGAAACTGCAATATCCTATTTATTGAAAATGTTATAGCCCCTTTGACTGTTCCAGAGAGCCAGCAGACCAAGTTCATGCTCCGCGTCTGGTCAAGCAATGTTTTGTGCAATAATCTCTATAAAATAGCAGTGATAGCAGCAGCTGGTGGTGTTTCACATAGAGATCTTTTAGTTTTTCATGCTTTTCTAGATGTTCCTTTAATGCACATTAAAACCTACATATATTTCCCTAGAATTGCACAGGAATTGCACACCACAATAATAGATTTTTATCGGGTGGCCAACTTTGTCAGTGTCATAGAATGTGTAGGTGGTACACATGTGCCTATATGGCCACCATCTGCTATTGAATATCTATTCAGGAATTTAAAGAAATATTCATTCTCTGAATATTCAAGTGGTGTGTGAAGGCAAAAACGTAATCACAGATACTGTTGTATGATTTCCTGGGAGCACACGACTCGTTTATATTTAGACATTTTGGAATTTTGCAAACGTTGCAAAGAAAAGATTTTGACAATGGATATTGGGTAAATGCACATGAATTCCATATTATGGAGCTTAAGTCTCATTGTAATCCCATATCTAAATATTTGGTGTTTGTTTGTAGGTGATAGTGAGTACTCCTTACGTTCATGGATCATGACACCATATCAGTCCCTCACTACTCCTAAACAACGACGTTATAATGTGACACACCGAAAACCAGAAGCTTCATAGAATGTGCTTTTGGACAACTAAAAAGTTGTTTACGATGTCAGCATATGAGTGGTAGATATTCTACAGTACTCTCCTGGAATTAGTTGCAAGATAGTTACAATTTAGGCCATTTTACACAATATAGCAAGTAGAAAAGAATTACAGTCAGGTGACGAAGAACACAACCTCTCCCACCACCTCCTGGACAAGAGGAAACATCAGCTGCACAATGACATTTGAAAAGTGATAACATAACCCACACTTATTTTTCAAGGGAAGTGTTTAAATGCAAGCAAAGCGATCTAATTCATTACAAAGACTCATTGTAGACTACATAATAAATGTATCTTTATTTTCAGGTAACAGACTGGATATATGAAAAGATACTTCTCTTTCCAGATCATTTTTTGTTAAAAATAATATGCCATTTTTTATGCAATGTAGTGAAGCAACAGTATTTTTAATTAAATCTTTTGTTGTTAACTGATGTTTTGGTTCCAAAATGTTCAGCACCATGACTCAGGGCTTGGTGCACATTTAAACTGTTTGTAGTTGAAATGGTGCTCACACTAGATTGGGCCTCACTTTCACCTATTCCAACCTTTGTGCTTCTTGCTACGCTCTTAGTTTGCGGGTCTCTACAACATTGGTGACCTCAATTAGTCCTTTAGCCACATTGGCACATTGCACCTGAGATACGGTGCTTGAGGCTTGTGTGAGGCGATTCATTGATAGTCCTAGTTAAACCATCTATGCTGACAGATGCATGGCGTTCCCTTCGCCTTTGCTGTATGTTCCCATTATGCAGTTCCCCACATAAGGTCTTTATGGCATCAGCAAGATTGGCAACATTTTCATTCATTGCCATCTGCTTGGCCGCCAACGTACTTGCCACACTTTCAAACCCTCTGGTAAAGTTTTGGGATTTTTCATTTTGATTTGCTACTGTTGCAGGCTCTGAAAACCTTTAGCATTGACCTTTCTAACCTTCAAGGATTTCTTAGCTTTCTGCAAAATCAACATTTGCAACAGGGGACTGAGACAAAGTTTGTTGAGCCCAACGACTGTGGTCTCTATCTTCACCACTGTTGGAATGCCCTCACTACAGTTTCCTCTTCAATGGTTAGTGTAATGTCCTCACTTACTTCTTCTGCACGTCTATTTTCAGTAGCTGCAGGACTTACATTTGCAGCATGTGTTGGACTGCGATGGCTGCCGCTCTCATAGGGGTCAGCTACATGAATGTGTTTGTCTTCTAGACATTCCCCTTGTAAGTGCTCACGTTCTTCAGTTGGCTTATCTGTTACAAAATGGACGAATACTACTTTAGTTATTTGGATTTGGTTTTTCTTAAATTAAATGGTTTAAGTATACTATTAGATTTGTTTGCACCACTATTTTTTATCACTAAATATCTCATAACACTCTGTAAAACTACATGGAGTAGTAATGATTTATATGTATGTGGTATACTGTAGCATTTTAATTTGAGAAATGTACCATAGGTTAACAATATGCCTATTGTTCTGACTGACACCTTTCCAATACCCTATTTCTATTCTAATTCAACTTGTCACTTACCTTGTGAAGTTCCAGGAAGGTCAGGTGTCAGTGTCATCAAACCCACTGATGACTTCTGGCTCCAGGGTGCTTTACACAAGTGCCTCTAAGGCAGTTGGTGGTGGTGCGGTGGGGGCCTTATCCTGTTCCTTTAGCCTCACACAAATGGATGACAACATTCTACTTGGTACTTAACCAGAAATCATACCATCTCTTCCTTATCTCATATATGGATCTGTGGGTCACGCCTACCGCATTTATTTGTTCCTGCATGCCTTTCCAGATTTTGTTTTGCTGGGATTCAGGCAATGTCATGAATACCTTCCCAATCAGTTGGTCATGTTGACCAACACAATCATCAATGAGGATTTCAATTTCCTTTTCAGAAACTTTAACCTTCCTCCTTCTGCTTCCAGCTCCTTCTCACTCTCCTAATGTGGCATTTGTGATGCAAAGATGGATGGATGGCAAAAAGACAATCAGATTAACAGAGGATTCTCTTACAGAGCTGCAACAACTATTCCCTCCAGCCTTAAACTGAGGATTACTTCCTCTTTGTGATGTCATCAGAATTTGCCAAATGGCAGATTCACTACTATTTGCAATTCCAAATAGAAATGTTGTACATATGGCCCAAGGTGAATTACCTGGGGGCTTGGTGGAAGATGCAGGGAGGCATTCACGCAGGAACAACCTCCGCTTCATTGGGATACCGGAAGGGTCAGAGGGGTCCCACCCAGAGAATGTTTTAACCACCTGGCTTAAAACTTGGGTAACGGAGAAAGCTCTATCACCCTGCTTCGTCATCGAAAGGGCCCACATATAACTTGCGCCTCAACCTCCTCCTACCCCCCCCCCCGCCCCAGCCTCGCCACCCCAAGACCAATGATTTCCTGCTTCCAAAACTATGCTAACAGACACTATATTGAGGTAGGCTAAACTTAATGGCAACTTGGTGATAGATTCAGTATAAATTAGCATCTACCTGGATTACACTTAAGAAGTGGAAAGGCTTGGATGGGAGGAGCTTCGCGCGCAACCAAGATGGCTGCGTGAGCACAGGGCTCCCGAGACCCTCGTAACCTCCCGCATATATCCTGTAGATTATCCAGACTTCCATATATGTCTCCGTGAAGGCGAACCACTGAGGAGGCGAAAACTGCAACCAGAACTGGAAGATTGCGGCCTGCGCCTCCGTGATGCCCCGCTGTGGAGTTGGCATGGTGCCCGAGTTGTAGTTGAACAACATCGGCCTGAGGTGGCGGGGACGACCGGTCCGGCCAACTTTCACTTTCGTTTTCGCCTGTTGGTGACCAGATACTGTGAGTGCCCCCCTCTCGCTGGAGGTGACGGTCTGGTCTGGTACTCAAGTGTGAATATTCCACAGATGGACCTGCCTTGAAGAGATGCTTAAGCCGTGTTTTTGGGCTGCTTCCACACTTCTGCTCGAGGGACCTTCGAGATCTCCATCTTTCTACTTTGCTTGACTGTCTCGGGCTGACCAAGGTAGATTGCTGCCGGGCATGGCCTTCCACTCAGCCTCTTGATTGCGCTTTTATCCTCCCACCCCAGTTTGGAATTATATTTACTGTCTTTCACAATGGCGGGGAAGCCGGAGGGGCACAAGCAGAGGTCTAAGATCACTCGGTGGGGTGGTTATACCCAAACCAACATCATGGACCGCTATGCCCAGGCTAAGGTGTCGCCCAGTGGACCGGGTAGGTCGCTGGAGGGAACGAGAGATCCACTGACCTCAGAGGCGGAGCCTACCCTGCAAGACGTCATGGCCGCCATCGATGGGATCAGATCGTCCCTCGGGAAACAAATGGAGGCTCTCGCCCACAAACTCGACACTGTGGCGATTGATGTGAATTTGATTCGCACGGACCTAACGAAAACCAACGAAAAGGTTAAATCGTTGGATATTAAGACTTCTGGTCTGACTGACGTCGTCGTTGAGATACAGACAGAGGTTCGCAATCTGAGGGAGTACGCCATGCTTTTTCCGGCCAAGTTGCGTATCGAACATGCAGAGCGGACTTATTTTTTCGACAGACCAGACGTGGTGGCAGACTGGCTTGATACTCTTCCGGACCATCATCCACAGGACGGGCAGAGCGGTGGTGCAGAGGGCGGATCGATGGATCAGGAATAAGCCTTATCATTGCCTGGTTCCTGGGGTATTCTGGAGGTTTCGAACTGTGGTGCAATAAATGTGTAATATGATTCGCTGAGACATTTCAGGGGGTTGCGGGGCTATCGGGGGGTCATTTTCCTCCTCTGCTTGACTTTCTGTAGATTAGTTTAGATGTGGGGGCGACAGGCACACTGCAAGTTGGGGTGGCTTTTTAGTCTTATGCAGGGGTGCAGGGTGGGGGGTGTTGTAACGGGCTTTTGGTGGGGGAGGTGGGGGGTTTTGTTGTTTTTTCAGTTTCGTTTTCTGCAAGGCAATGTATTGCAAGACTTTCTGATTGAAGCGCTGGTTTCGTCTTGGGGTTGGATTTTCTTCCTTGTGTGGGATGGGGGTAGGGGGTTGAGGCTTCTGAGCTGGAATGTGAATGGGTTGGGGGATAGGATAAAGCGTGGGGTAGTGCTGCAGCTGTTAAAACGTCATTCCCCAGATGTGGTCCTACTTCAGGAAACTCACTTGATAGGAAATGCATGCTATGCTATGAATAGAAAGGGGTATCGTTTAGTCGCCCATGCAGGGTTCTCCTCAGGTTCCCGAGGGGTGGGTATTCTTATTAAGAATTCTCTCCCGTTGGAGGTTGATGCAACGGTTCTCGATGATAGAGGGCGCTACATCGTCCTTACTGGTCGTTGGAAGGGCAGGACCCTTTACCCTGGTCTCCGTGTATGTCCCTCCGGGCCTACAATCCACTACCTTCGCAGATTTGGGGCGGGTTCTCCTTGCTTTCCCCGAGGGATCATTAATACTGGGTGGTCATTTAATGCGGTTCTGTCTGGTATTTTTGATAGACATCCACCTAGGGACCTTGGGGGGGCGCAGAACTGGCTTCATGATCTCATCGATACCTTAGGCCTTGTAGACTGTTGGAGACTGTTGCACCCCACTCAGCGGCAGTACACTTTTCACTCTGGTGCCCATGGTAGCCTTTCAAGGATTGATTACGTCTTGGTGCCTGCTGCACAGGCATCTTCTGTCGCTGAGGTTAAACATATGGCTCGGGGAATTTCTGATCACTCTCCTTTGTGGCTTCGAATTGAATTGTCTTTGGGGACCGAGGGGCGGGTGGCCCCATCCACCCTTGGTATCTCCGTAACCCTAAAATTCGTCACGATTTGATAAAGTCACTTGATCTATATTTTTCAGAGAATGAGGGCTCTGTTTCGTCCGCAGTGTCACTTTGGGAGGCCTTTAAAACAGTTCTCAGGGGTCAAGCCCTGTCTTTGATTGCGGGCGTTAAGAAACAGAGAGATGAGGCGGTAGTGAAAGTTGAGACTGAAATAGCGGACCAGAAGTTAGACCTGGAACAGGAGGTTACCCACGCGACGACAAATACGTTGCGATTGAAACAGTTGGAATACAGGGCTTTGGTTACGGATGCAGCCAAGGCCATGAGTCGAGAGCAACAGGGTCGTCTTTATGACGTGGGAGATAAAGCAGCTAAATTGATAGCATGGTTGGGCAAGAGGGATAGAGCTAGTCGTGTTGTGCCTGAGATTGAGATGGTGAGTGGTGTGCGAGTCTCGGACCTGGTGGAGATTGTTGAGTGCTTTGCTGATCTCTTTCGGACGGTGTACTCCCCCATGTCGGATAGACGGGAGGAAGACTCATTTGTTGCTGCGTGACATTGCTTTGCCGAGTCTTTCGGACGCTGATAGAGAGCAAATGGACATCGCAATAACCGCTGATGAGGTTGCCCTTGCGATCCGCTCTTTGCGGTCTGGTAAGGTCATGGGTCCTAACGGGCTGCCGATAGAGCTATACAAGTTGCGGCCCGATAACATAGCTCCCTATTTGAGAGATATGTTTTTGGAGTCTCGTGAATGTGGTTCTCTCCCCCGAGATCAGCGACTTGCGAAGATTGTTGTTATACATAAGGAGGGGAAACCGAGGGACAAGTGTGGGTCGTACCGTCCTATATCTCTTTTGAACGCCGAGCCTAAGATTCTCGCAAAGGTGCTGGCCAATCGATTGATTACTGTCATTAGCGAACTGGTCCATCCGGATCAGTCCGGTTTTATTCCCCAACTGAACACTGCGTTGAATCTCAGGCGTCTGCACGAGCCGGCCATTTTGGCGTCTTTGAATGCCACGATGGCTTTTGATACTATTGAGTGGCCGAATGTGTGGGTTGCATTAGCTAAATTTGGTTTTGGTCCCGGCTTTATCGGTTGGGTCCGACTTCTTTACGAAGACCCGCTTGCGCAAATTGTAGTGAACGGTCGAGTCTCGGTCCCGTTTAGTCTCGGGCGTGGTACCCGTCAGGGGTGCCCCCTGTCACTGCTCCTATTCGCCCTGGCCCTTAAGCCCCTTGCCGCCTGGATCCACTGGGAGCCCTCGATAAGGGGTATTCGGTGGTCTGCGGACTATGAAGATCGCATTTCGCTCCATGCAGATGACATTCTGCTATATCTGACCTCGCCCAGGAAGTCGTTGATGGTTTTCTGTGATGTTCCGGCCTCCTTCTGTAGAAACTCGGGTTTAATTATCAATTGGGCAAAATCCTATTTGTACGTTCTTTCTGTCGACGTCCCCCTTCTCCTGCGTAACTGGCCCATACTGGTGACACAGACGGGATTTAAATATCTGGGTATCTGGGTCTCCACAGACCCTGTGGCTCGGTATGAGCTGAACCTTCTCCCACCTTTAACTCTATTGCGGCAGGATGTCGCAGGATGGCGTAGACTTCCACTCTCGCCGTTGGGACGCGCGGCCCTCTTTAAGATGATGTCTCTGCCTCATTTCCTATATGCCCTCCAAAACACGCTTGAGATAGTCCCCGCCAGTTATTTTCGTAAAGTCGAGGGTCTCCAGAGGAAACTGATATGGGATGGTCGACCTCGCATTGCGTTGGCCAAACTAACGCTCCCGTGGTACGATGGGGGTATTGCCCTCCGGGACATCAAGCGATATTACTGGGCGTCACAGTTGGAGGCCATTAATCACGGTATGTATGGTCCCGAACTGAATCCTGCGTTCGCTATGGATAGATGGCTGCTGCCGGGGGGCAATTACTATAGGGCACTGTACTCGAAATCAGTGGTCAAGTCATTGTCTGGGCCTACTAGGACGGCGGATCGTGTATGGCAAGATACAACTGCTTCTATGGGATGGAAGGACCGCCTGACTTTAGCGACTCCACTCTTCGACACAGATAGACTTGGTACTCTGTGGAAGACAAAAGGGTTCGACAAGTGGGACCTCATTGGCATTAAAGGTGGGAGAAATCTGGGTTAAGGGACAAGTGAAATCGTTTGATACTTTAAAGAAGGAGTTTGAATTGGGGAACTCAGAGTATTTCGGCTATGTCCAGATCCGCCATGCATTGATGTCGGAGAGGCGATACCCGAGTCGTCCCCGCTTGAAGATAGATTGCTAGATGGCTACGTTCTGGACAGTACAATCTCCCTTGTCTATAAAAAGCTGTTTAATGATAGGTCGGATCTCCTGTTGCCCTTGCGTGACCTCTGGGTCCGGGACGGCCTTGAATTGGATGACGAGGACTGGCAGTCGGCGTTCTCCTCTCCCAAGGAGGTTGCGATTCCAGCGAGACTTCGGCTGGTCCAGCTTAAGATCCTTCATAGGGTGTACATCCCGGGCCCCCGTCTGGTTCACATGGGCTTTTCCGAGGAGGGTTTGTGTAAGTGGGGATGTGGTCTGGTGGGGACATTTCTTCATATTATTTGGGAATGTCCTGAAGTGGCGGCTTATTGGAATGGTGTGTATGATGTAATGAAAGACGTTACGGGTATTCCTCTCCTACCAGAGGCCAAGCGCTGCTTGCTAAATGTCTGGGAACCCACAGATTACAACGTAGCGCAGACCCAGTGGGCGACCCTGGGGGCCATGATCGCTAAACGTGATATCGCACAACTGTGGGGGTCCCAAAGGCCGCCTACGGTCGAGATGTGGAAGGAAAACATGGATCGGTGCATGTTTCGGGAGAAAACGGTGTATCTGGCCCGGGGCCGCCCCCGGAAATGGCATAGAATCTGGGGGCTGTGGAATAGGTATTGAGGTGACATATGTACACCACCTGCAGAAGATAACATCGATATCCCGCTTTCCCCCTGACCCCACGTTCAATGTTTGCAATATTGTCTGCTTACTGTTTCTCCCCTGTACCCCTCCTTCCTTATACTGATTGCTTATTATTTGAAGTACTGTTTACCTGACCTCATGTGAACGAAACGCTATGCACATTGTTTTTTGCCTTGCTTTTTATACTTAATAAAAATAAATATAAAAAAATAAATAAATGCAAAGGCAGCGGCAGTCCTAAGCCACAGTCAAGCTAAAGGCAAAGACGATCTAATTGACCTATATGCTAATGTTCCCAGCTACACTCAAAGTCCTCCACAATGAGAAGACACACTTCTTTGATACCACCGGACAGTTTGGGAGTGCCAAGAGATCTGGATGCTGGTGCAAAAGGCCCCTACTGCAGGACCAAATGAGGGGCAATAGTAACTGCACAAGAAAAGTACCAATACCAGGGGGCGAGGGGCGTCAAGGGTTCCTGGTGTGTGCTGATTGCAGTCCTGGAGAGAGGACAGTGCTGTGGCCAGCCCACCACAGCACAGATGAGGAAGAAAACAGCAGCGAGAGACTAAGCAGCAGATAGGGGTCTGTGTGGGGTGGTCTCCAAGGGCTCCATAGACCATTGCTGAATAAGTTCCTTATGTACTTTTCCAATAGCAATAGTCCTACTTTGTGCGGAGTTGAAAGGGTGGTGGGCGGGGAGTTCAGTATCTATGAAACCTGTCCATGAGATACATATCTATGAATCTAGCCAGGTAGGGTATGCAGAAACCTGCATGTGGGTATACTTGGACAATTGTCAGGGCCACACATCCCACAACACTAGGTTGGGAATGAGTGGCGGATACTTCAAGTTCAGAAGTGTTGCGATAGGGAAAGTTGGGATTGTTTTAGTTTAGGTACACTAAGTTGCAGTTCACTTCGTAAGCTGCAATTTTTGATCATCTCCTATCAGCCAACATTATGTTAAAAACCCTGATGACAGAAACACAGGACGTGGCAGGGGCAACCCCATGGCTTGAGGATGCAGACGGCTTGGGCTCCATGTCACCCAAAATCTCCTGGCTGCTCCATCATGCTGCGCATGCACCCATAGCCACATAAATGGTATCGTTTGGCATCTGCTGACCCTCGGGAGCCTCAGGTCGCAGTTTTGAGGGTGATAGCTAGCCACAACCAGCTGAACAGAAACTGGCGCTCAAGATGGCGGCCCGCTTTGTGTGCAGAGGCGCCAAGAGAGTTAATCAGTGACCCCAGCTCAACACACTGTCTCTTTTTAGCATTTATTGATTAAGCTGGGGGCCTCTTGAGCATCGCCCCCTGCATTGGTATTCATTTTGGCCCGGAGGCGAGGGCGCCCCAAGTGAGGGCTGCAATTGGGCTCAGCCAACAGCCAAGATGGCAGCCCAGCTTTAATTGAGGAGGCTGCAGTATTCTTCTGGACCCGGCCACTGCTCCTTCTTTTTACCCCTGTGGGGGAGCTGCATGGAAGATTGTGGTTCCCCTGAAGTGGTGATACTGCCAACTTTCCTTGCAGCGGGGGTCCTGGGATGTATGGGCCCCTGGGATTCCTGTTCTCCTATTATGAGGGCCCTTGACTGAGTGAACCCTCTGTGATTAATTTGGGGCTTGCCTCGGCCATTCTGTGGTCGTGGATGACCAACGAAAGAACTTTGGCCTCGCTCAACGTGGCGGCCCCCTGCTGGATGCAGGGGTCACATTCTGTGTTACTCCTGGAGGCTCTTGGAGGCAGGGGTAAGTACCTTCCTGTGTCGCGGGCACCATTGTTCATGACAGGCAGTGGGTTCCTGACTGCTGGAGATGTTATTAGACTCGGCCCTCGTGGTGAATGCTTTGGCCTGCTGTTCAGGGGAACTGTGAGAACCTGATGCGTGATTCCACCTACGTCACTATGGGACTCCATAACGATGTTGTCACACACAGCAGGTCAAAGAGGCTGTGGCCACCAGTGTCCCCAAAGAGGGGATCAAGCAGGAAACTGTGTCTGGAGACAAGGTTTACATGGACCGTTTGTTCAAATCGCTCTTGGCTGCAATTGACTCATCTGCCGAGTGATTGGAAGGTAAAATTAAAGCGCTCTCAGTGGAGTTGGGCCTTATCCGTGAAGACTTGTGGAAACTGTCAGAGGGTTCATAGACTGGAGGGCACTTTGCACTCTGACCCCCACTGTTCAATCTGCAGAGCACAGTCTTGCAACTCTGGAGGTGCAGACTTGGCCCCTGGGCACCGGCTGGGTGGCAAGGAGAGTCATGTGCGCCAGAATAATGTTCGAATTGTAGGGCTGCCTGAGAGGGTTGAGGGGGACTCCTGACTGACTAAATTGGAGGTTTGGCTGCAGGAGGTGGTGGCCCCGGAGGAGCTCCCCAAGTTTTTTGCTTTAGAGCATGCACATAAGGTGCCTGCCCAGCCACCTCACCATGGGGCGCCTCTTACATTTTCGCAAAAGGGATATCTTTTGCAGTATGCATGAGCACATGTTCCATTTATCGTGGACAACGCATGCCGCTATCCCTAGATTTCACACTCCAGGTCCAGACTCAGAGGGCATCGTTCTTGGCAGTAAGGAGTATATTGCTCAACCTAGTGTGGATTTACTCACCACTTTTTTCCGCCAGGCTGCAGGTTCAGGCTGAGGAGAGGGTACATTTTTTCACTGACCCGTCCATTGGCCTGGGATTGGCTGGAACTTCATGAAAAGGGTACGGGTTGCACCAAGATGCCGAAGGGGAAGTGACCCCCATGGCCATGACACCAGCGATCAAGGCATACTGCTTCTTAGGTGGCTTTGGAGAAGACGAGAGCAGTAGAGACTGCTGCATCACTGGGGATTAGAGAAGGTTCTTCTACAAGTCCTTCTCAAGAGCATTGTAGTTCTGCCTCTGTGTCCGATGAGTCTGTTATCCCTGCGTTTGAGAACCTTTTGGCGTGGGTTACCAAAGGGGTTGCTGGACGATTAGGCCCGGACTGGGAACTGAATCTGGCCCTGACAAACTGCTCGGCTAGCCCCCAGTAGGGATTAGAGGGTGCCACCGAACTGTTTGCTACAGCCGGTTTCAGTAGTATTGTTACAGGGGGCTGTTATTGCCAGCCCCTAGTAACAAAAACGGCCCCAGGGGGGGCCAAAACTGGCCCCTACCCTAGCGCCCACCAGGAAAAAGCCTGGTGCCCGCTACGGCCTGTGGATAATATTGCTTGATTTTACCTGTCTCAGTCTAAGTCTAAGTGCTTGGCCCTAGCAATTCCGGTCTGTTGCCCAATGGCTGTCCTTTCTGCTTCAAGGCTTCACTTCAATTGAAGGTGATGACCCCACTGAGGATGGACGGAAGCGGTTCCTCTACAAATCCTTAAACCATAGGAGAACTTAACACAGGCTGCGGGAACTGCTACTTAGCGCCTGCATGAACAGGACATCACCTTCCATTGAAGTGAAGCCTTGAAGCAGAAAGGACTGCCATTGGGCCACGCACTTACTAGAGAACCCGGCTGGGTTTCTTAGTGAGTATTTTATTTCACCTGCACACGGTTTTCACGCACTTCACTAACATTGAACAATTCCAATATCAGATGTCCCCCACATCATAGGTCCTGAAGAGACCCTATATCCACGTCAGGGTCGAAACGCAGTCGACAATTGAGAAAAGCGAACCAAATATAACTGGCACTCTATTATCTTATATTATTATTATGTTTCTTATATAGCGCCTGAATCGACCCCCAAAGGGGTATCTCCGCGCTTGCCTTGGGAACCCGTCCTGGCTTTTCCCTGTGAGATAGCCCCTACGGGGCATCCCCAAGGTGAAAGCCAGGCATCCCGCCGTGGGGGGGCCGTTGTGGAGATTAAGCAAGCTTAATGCCCAGAGTTGCAGAGTGTGAACCTATGATAAGGTCAGGCACCGAAGCGAGAATTATCGAGTCCATGGACATTTGAGCTCAAGACCCTGCCGCGTCGGGAATTGAACCCTGGTCCCGGGTCTGACCTCTGCTTGAGGGTCTGCCTGCTCTAATCAGTGAGCCACACTTCTCCATTATAGATGTTATGTATTTGAAAAAAAGAAATTGGCCGCTTTTGTACATAACAAAGTTTCTTTGAAACCGTGCACATATTATTTCACAAAGTTTATTTTTATGCTTTGGTTCATAACTTCACTTGGGACACAATACACGACTGTAAATATTTGTTGAAGAACGTCCAAATCGGTCCAAATACCGAATCGGAATGACTACCGAATCGAAAATAATCCGATACGTACATACCCCGATTCGGAAATGTAACGAATCGGTAAAACACCGATTCGGATAAAAAGACCGAATCGGTCCATGTACCGAATCGGTAGTGACACCGAATCGGAAAATATCCGATTCGGTCCATGTACCGATTCGGTAGTGTCACCGATTCGGAAAATATCCGAATCGGACCATGTACCGAATCGGTAGTGACACCGAATCGGAATTATTCCGAATCGGTCAATGTATCGATTCGGTAGAGACAGCGAATCGGAAATAAGCCGATTCGGATAACTTACCGAATCGGTAGAATCACCAATTGGGAAAATCCCCGATTCAGACAGATAGGGAGATGTAGGGAAGCACAGAAATACCGATTTTGGCTCCAAATCGGTATTTCTCACTCGGTATTTACCATGGATTACAAACAGGTGGTAACCAACTCCAACCCATAAAAACAGACCCAAAATGCAGTGCAACTTGCAGGATGGCAGCTTTTTATGTCATTGCAAGGTGGCTACGGCTACAGCAGGAAGGACAGAGGGAATGGCAAAGAGAGGAACAGGTCTACAGACAGAGGATCACCCTGTTCATGCTCACAGAGGCTGAGATCCTACAGAGGTACAGGCTGGACTCTGACACCATTCTGGAGCTCATCAGGGACCTCAAACCACTGTTGGACCACCCCACCCCAAGGGCACACGCCATCCCAGCGCACGTCCAGGTGCTATGCAGCTTACACCTGCTTGCGTCTGGCAGCTATCAAAGTGGAGTTGCAGCAGTAGGAGGGGTGACCCAGAGCAGCCTGTCAAGGTTCTTCCACTCATTCCTTGATGCCATGATACACAGGATGGACCAATACATCTCTTTCCCTGCAACCCACGCAGAACTGGTACAAACTAAAGCTGACTTCTACCAGATGGCACAATTCCCCCAAATCATTGGCTGCATAGATGGCACGCACATTCCGATTTGCCCCCCAGCTGACACAGAATACATATACCGCAATCGGAAGTCTACGCACACCATCAACATTCAGGTGATCTGCAATGCGAAGTGCACCATCACAGACCTGGTTGCAAAATTCCCAGGGAGAACCCACGACTCCTACATTTTTCAACAGAGCGGCATCTATGCACGGCTGATGGCTGGCGAATTTGGTGAAGGATACCTCCTAGGTGCGACACATCATCAGACCCCCATAACACAAAGTAGCTAAGTGTAATACATGTATGCATGTGAGTAATGTTACCCCTTTTCCTTCTAGGTGACAGTGCATATGCCCTCCGCTCATTCATACTCACCCCCTACCTCAACCCCTCCACACCCAGCCAAAGGAGGTATAACCGGGCCCACAAAAGCACAAGGAATGTAGTTGAACGGACCTTTGGCATCTGGAAAAGTAGATTCAGATGCCTGCACAAGAGTGGAGGTGCAAGGCAGTATACCCCCATCACCTGCTGCAAGATCATAGCTGTCTGTGCAATGTTGCACAACCTTGCGGTGAAGAAGGGCACTGACGTGGAGTTGTCTGACTACGAGGACCAGGACGACGACGTTGCTGTGCCACTAACACAACCTGCTGGGGTGTCTACGCCAAGTGATGGCAGATACAGACGTGAGGAGATTACAGAAAACTATTTCTGAGTGAGTACAGATGCACAGACAGGTAAATGGTTGTGAGGAAAAGCAAATTTAATAATGTTGCAACACCGTTACTGCACTGATGTGCAACAAAAGAAAATGTCAATGTAAAGAAAATAAATGTCAAAGGTCCGGGTTGCCTCACCCGCCCTGGCAAGCCTACTTTTTGCTGCGCTTAGCAGCCCCACTGGGGTGTGCCTCACCCCCTTCCGCATGTCCTGCGGCTTCTGCAGAGCGCCTGGTGCTCCGGCGCGGCTCCGACGCAGCGCTGGCCGGGCTGCTGCGGCTGCTGCTGTCCCCAGCCTCCCCCAGGTCCAGGGCTGGATTAGCCGCAGTGTTGGAAATGATCATTGCCTCCATGGCTGTTGTTATGCGGGCCATTCCCCTGGTGACCTCAGCGGTGTTCTGTGCCAAGCTTGCCTCCATATTAGCCCCACGTTGGCACAGTTGCATGGTAGCAGCAGCAAGGCGGCTAATAGATCTGTTATGCATGCGGGCATCCCGCCTGCGCGAGTGCTCGTGCTCGTCAAGTCTTCCGCATAGCTGTGTGATGGCTGTGGTCAGCCTGCCAAAACCTGCAGCAACTTCCTTGTTTGTGTCAACAAAAGCCTTAAACCCTTGCACCATCTCGCCCATCTGCAGGTTGTGCTGGCAGAGCTGGCGCTGGCAGGCCATGATGGACTTTGCCTGCATGCGCTGGATTTTGCATGCTGCCTTCAAGCCCCTGGAAGACGCTGGCCTCCCGTGCCGGCGGTGCAGTGCTGGAAATGGCACGCCTCCGGGAACTGCTGCTGCCGCCCTGCTGTGTGGGCTGGGGTGCCACTGGTGTTGTTGTGGTGGTGGCTGGGGCCTGACCCGCTGCTCCCTGGATAGGGTTGAGTGGAGCCACAACCATACTCCTGGCAGGAGATGTGGTAGGTGCAGGGTGGGCCGTTGTCGGAGAGTTCTCAGGGGAGAACAGCAATGGTGGTGTGCCAGACATTTGTGGGGAGTGAAGGAATGCGTAGTCAATTACCAGGTCTCCCTCATTTCCCTGGCCAATGGTGTTGTCCTCCTCCTCCTCCTCCTCCAGGGCAGCCTGACTTGTGCTAGGCCCTGCCACCGCACTGGAAGTTGGTGCTGGTGCCTCAGTAGCTTGTGGTCCTCCGCCTGATGGTGCCCCTAGGTATAAAGAAGCATTTGTGAATTGAGTGCCGATGTATTACAGTCACTACAATTAAAGCATTGCACATGTCCTTGCATATCCTTTGAATGTGTTCCACTGTTTTCTATATTGTGGTTCTGCACTGCCATATTTTGCCAAATTCTGCTGACTACATTTACCATGATGCTTTTCTCTTGTATGTTGGTTACAGTACTGGGCTGGGGTTTGGCTGTGCATTGTGTCTAAGGGGGAGGTGTCTGGTAGGGTGTGTCATGATGCGCATGCTTCTTACCTGTAGCTGTAGCTCTGGCTGAGCTATCTATGGTCCCGATTCCTGTCACACTCTCCCTCTCGATGGTGCTGGACACCAGTTCCTCCAGCTCAGTGAGGGGTGGCGCCGGGTTCCTGCCTCCACCAGTCAGTGCAGCTTGCCTCTGCAGCTCAGCCATTTTACGTTTCGTCAGGCTGCGGATGTCATAAAATCTTTTTTTTAGGTCATCAAGGGTCCTGGGGGTGACACCAACTGAGTTGACCTTCTCAGCAATCTCGCTCCAGAGCCTCCTCTTCGTGCTGTCCGGCACAGTGAGGGACAGCTTTCCAAAGAGCTGCCTGTGCACCCTCACCACCTCCTCCACCAACACCTGCAGCTCCATGGAACTAAACTTGGGCTTTCTCTTGTGGCCAGCCTTCTGGCTCTCACTGCTGCTTGCCATCTTGCTATCACAGTGCTCTGGCTCCTGCTCCCACTGCTGCTCACTGTGAATGTTCAGCTCAGGCTGCCTCTCCAGAAAGTTCTTAATGAGCTGCACCTGCCTGGGTAGCCACTCCCTGCTTGGGTGGGGGAGGGTGGATCCACCTCATTGGCTGGTTCGGATTTTACCGAATCGGATTTTACCGATTCGGATTCTAACGAATCGGATTTTGCCGATTCGGATTGTTCAATGCATTCCTATGGGCATTTTGGCCATGGGGGTGTATGCCGACCACCGATTCGGTAATTGCCGATTCGGTATTTGCCGATTCGGCAATTTCCGAATCGGAGGTAGCCGAATCGGTACATTCCGAATCGGTCCGTGCCGATTCGGTACGTATCGAATCACAATACCGATGACGAACGAATCGGTATTTTTTCGTTTTTTTTTTCCTACATCTCGTTTTCCGATTTCAGAATACCGATTCGGTGCGCCTCGGTATTTTGAAATCGGAATAACCGATTTACCTACATCGGGCCCATAATGTCTTCGCTTATTTTAAACTAAAGAGGTTCAAAATGAGTTTTTGCAAGACATCCATCTTGTTGAGTTTGATATTCGGGCCCTTCGGGGACATTGCTGGGGTCAACTATATGCAACCACTTGTTCACCATTCTCATGCGCACCCTAATTTGTATGAGGTCTGGGGTCCCTTTTCAGTTGCATGTGGCAGTTACGGACCCGGAACGTTGCTATGTATTAGTATTGGGTCGGTTAGATTATAGGGATGTGGCGTTATTGAATATTTATGCACCTAATGTTGACCAGTTGGCATTCCTTTCCAGGTTGGACCCCTCTTATCGCTTCTGGTTCCTTATTGGAGGATTGTTGGGGGGCTTTTATAGTGTGGTGGACCTGGATACACTGCATCTTCCCCTGGGCAGTGTACCGGTGGCTAAGCTAGCGGACTTGGCACACACACATGGGCGGTTCAGTGGGAGTAGATTGCTGGAGGACATGCAATCTGTGTTCTTGTGCGTACTCCTACTGCTTGGGCCTGCATAATCTTGAGATTCCGCTTTATTGGGTATACACCTGTGGGGGGCAGTATGGTAGAGTGAAGGAAGCTGAATACTTGACAAAGGCATATTCTGATCATTCCTCGGTCTTATGTACCCTTCAATGATACTCTGCTAGAACCATACTCCCAAAAGGGAACCTAGATCCTAGTGATGTTGGAGGATCAGGACTTTAGGGTTTTATCGGGTTAGCATGCCACATATTTTGGCTAGACAATACGGGCTCAGCCTCGTTGATGGGTGTTGAATGGGGAGCCATGAAGGTGGCGATTAGGGGTAATTGTATCTCTAATAAGGCGGAGGTACGATCTCGATCCGATATTCACCATCAGGAGGTGGTGGTTGATGATCTTAGAGTTGGAGGGGACACTGAATGGGAGGCTGTCGGAGGGATGGGCGGAAACCAAATCGAGGAGGCCTGTGGAGATTCTCAATCTTGTTCACTTTTATTCAAGACTTCTCAAAACAGCAAAAACAATATGAAAGGTGTTGAACTTGATGAGAGATGTCCTTTTTTCCTTGTAGATATTGTCTTTGGTTTTGTCCGTGTTTATATCTTCTTTTCTTCTTTCTTTGAAGGTCTACTCTGGAACATTGGCATCCCCAGGAGGCTCGAGAGAAAGCAGAAAGCATGGTGAGTATGGGGTTTCTTTTTATTCTTTCAATTAAAAAAAAAAGATAACGGGACAGGACAGCCGTCACCGCACTGAAGGTGGATTCCTTAATTGTGAAGTAGAGAGGATAAATACATTGTCTTTCTGTAGTAGGTCTTTTAATAACAGATGCCCTCAAATGTTGTATGAGCTGGTCCTTTTCTGTCTTTTCTTATCCCCTGTGATTTGCTAGGATTTAGGTTGGTCATGTACTCTCTTGCCTTTGCCCAAATGAGGTCTTCCCAAAAAAAAGAATGAGAGAAACAAAACAAATAATATCTCTTTGGCCTCAATGACTGCTTTCCTACACTTTGCTTTACTGAGGTATTGCGGTAGAAATGGGAAACCAGAGGACCATGAATCATGAACAAACACAAGAGAAAGAAAAAATTATATTGGTATATCGCTGATGGAGTTGCCAGCCCCTCCCCCCTTTTCCTCAGTAAAAGCTGTAGGAGAGTGAAGCACAAAAACTCTGTGCGCTAGTATACTACTTTCAAACTCCCCCTTACTCACTCACGGCAGTAGCCGTAACTCTCCCCGGAGTTATGGCGGGATTCCTGGCTCTCCTGGGGCACCCACCAGTCCTCTGTCCACACGTCAGGGTCGTCGTCTTCAGGATAGCTCTCCACAGGGTCGAGTCTGGTCAACTCTGCCTCTCCGGTGCTCGGCTCCTCTGCTCTGCTTCCCGAAGTCTGTAACATGCCTCCTTGTCGGTCTTCCTTCTTGGTGAAGCGTTTCTTTTCCCAGTCTTCCTTCTTCCAGTTCCGTGGTGCTTCCTGTGGGCCCTCCTTTTCAGGGCCAGTCCGCAACAGCAATTGGTCCTTTCGCTGGGTGTGATTCTCCACTACCTGTTCAGGAAAGGTCGGAGGGTTATCCTTCAGGTGTCCGTATCCTGATATCCCTGAGACCACAGCATCTGCCCAGCAGGTGTCCGGTAAGCTCCAGAAACGGGTCTCCATCCCTCCCTCACATCGGCGCAGGGTACTGGAGGAAAGAGAGAAATTATTTGGAGAGGTCGAAAGCCTACAGCATTTTGGTTATAAGGCATATGCTGCTAGATACCGCGCTGACAGGGATAAGTCTGGAAGGATGCTGGCTTGGTTCCTTCATGCTGAGGACCAGGGGCACACTAACCTTCAAGTGCTTGACTCCTCAGGGCAGGACAGTTTCACTCAGGACAAGATTAGTAAGGTGCTTTACTGCCATTATAGCCAGTGGTACTTGGCAGAACCCCAAATTAAAAATCTTGAGTAAAGATATAAATTATTCTATAACCTTGTTTAGCTCATACTGTACAAAAACAAGGTCTTCATAGAGATTTTGGATACTTGATTATTTACTGAAATAAGTTAATATTCAAAGGTGACCATATTAACATGAGCAGATTAGAAATCTTAAATTGCACTCTACTGCCCCTGCTATCTGCAAGCATGGTAAATCTCCGTGATTGGTGGCCGAGACCAATCCAGAGGAATGTAAATGGGTGAAAGAAATTGCCAGCTAGAGAGGCATAGCTGATCAGAGTAAAATAGTTACCAAATATTGTGGTCAGTTCGGGAGGGCAGTCTTTGTGTTTTTGCACACTGTATAAATGAATGAAAAGAAATGTATGATGAAATTAAATTGATATAGGGTGTCAGCAGAGAATCAAGGGAATCCCGGCGCGGAGTAAGCAGGGCACACTCAAACAGTATTAGGCAGGATGAAATAGCCAGGTTTTCAAGAAGGATTGAGAGGGGGTGGCTCAAAGAGAGAGTGACATCTTATTCCAGAGGTTGGAGGCAAGACAAGAGAAAGAGCGTCCTCCTTTTCTGGTGATACAGACCTTTGGAATCTTTAACAACAGCATGTTAGAGGACCTGATCCCTCTATTTGGATTATAATGGTTAGGACTGTCGCTCAGATATGAAGGACCTTTATTGTAAAAAAACTCCATCAGTCAACATCAAGCATTTGAAATGAATTTGCTTTTGTATCGGCAGGTCATGCAACCTATTCAGATGATGTGAGATAGACTGCTTACGAGTTAACTAATACGCTGGCTGCAGCATGTTGCACCACCTGGAGCCGATGCAGCGGATATTGAGCCAGACTCAAGTTTAAGACATTAGCATAATCCAGCTTGGAGCTGATCAATAATGGACAATAATGCGGAGAGTATTGTCGGGGTCAATTTTAAGAATTTTCCTTAAAGATCATACGAGTTCCAAACAAGCGGTGTTCACCACTATGTATGGATGAAAGGAGAGCCCATTATCAAATTTGATACCCAAGGTCCTAGTCAAAATAGTTGTGGTTGGTGTCTCTCCTAATTCATTCGGTCACCTGAAGCCTGACCATAGGGACTGGAAAATGGTAATCGAGATTAGTTTTATTTTTAGAAACAAAAGCACAATGCTTAAATTTGTTCACTTTTGCCTTGCCTGCTAATTACATGAACACTATTCTCTCTTACAATCAGTTAATCATTTGGGGGAGGGGATGTAAGATCTTTAATAAAGTGGAAGTCAAGAAGACTAAGAACTAATCTTTTTTTCTAGAGACCGTTCTATTAACAGAACACTAACAGAGAAAGAGAGAGAGAGAGGGGAAATCAGAAGGTAACCTCATTTTTCGAAGTGAATTACTAACTCTGGCAGTTGGTGATTTTTTAATATATTTTAAAATATTGGATTTACACAACATTAACATATAGACGTGCTAATGTATTTGTTTTTACAGAGAAATTATGTTTATTCACATTTAGATTGACTATCGATAATGTAGGGCTGAATTTCATGATGTCTAAGATTGGTTGCCATCTTGTTCTGTAATATTCCAATATTTTATTTCCAGGCAAGCTGGAGTTCGATTTATGCAATGTTCTTTTTTTCCTCTTTTCCCATGTGAAGACATTTTTTCTTTTCTTTGAGATTATCGTGGAATGTTTTAATGAGTAGCCATTCAAGAGACACCTGTGGTGTGAAGACTCGTCCATGGCACTTATCTAGTTACAGATCGTGTAAGTTTGAAGGAAGCAGAGGGAAGCTTGTTTTGTGAGAAATCTTGAGAACCTAATGGGTATTAAATTGTATCACTTGTCTTTAACCTGATTGAAAAGTCTTTCTGAGAACTGTGCGTAGCTGTGTAAAATGTTAGAGTCTGTGTATTTTTAGACCAGATAGGTGCACAATGGAGCAGAACCGATTAGGAGAATTTCCTTTGTCCTTCCATTTCGGGAGACCCCATGCTGCTCTCTGCTCGGTTTCATAATATTTGATCCAATTCTGCGTTGCCCATACTGAGGGTCCCGATAGACTGGTGGCTCATGAGCAGCTTTTTGGGGGGTTGCAAAATTTCAAGCAATAAATAAAGATGCTTTTAAATTCTGTACTTATCTGGTCACATTTGCTGCACTTCAAAGTCAGAGGTCAAATGCCGGGCTATGTCGCCTGACAGATTGCTGCTAATGTTTCAACATGGGGATTGGTATTTACAATTTACTCTCATTTTGTAGTCAGAGAAAGTAAAGTGAATTATGTGACAATCTTACTGGGGTATATAGGCATTGTGAAAGAAAAGGCTGTTGGATGTAATTTTTTGTTACACAACGAAATGCAAATACCTGGGCATGAACTGTGAAGACATTCAGCTGTTAGGAAATCATAAATGAAGAGCATTTTTTTAAATTCTGAAGTGTTATGGAAACAAAGATTCAAATAGGATCAGAACAAATCAAGATAATTTAATTGGTAACATACAAATGATAAACATTAATTGAAACCCGATCTCCACACATCATTTGTGTGCAATATAGTGTTATCAGGAAAGTCTTTGTCTGTGCAATTTAGTGGCCATTTCAGTGGCAAATGTGCAGTCAGTATATGACAGTGCGCTACAACACGATTAACTAGTTTTCTGGAACTCAAGATTTGGATTCCACGATGCCATGACACCCCCCCCCCCCCCGGTCTCCCAGCATGGATAAATTCAACTACAATAGTATGCTTTAATGCTGGACAGAAAGTTGGATTGAGATAAAATAACATTTTTAGAATACATCCCCCTGTATTTAAAACCTAATATGAATTCTTTAGGTTCCTATACCAAAGTAAAAATCCACCTAATGGATTCCCCTTTACCCAGTTCTTTGTGCTCTTTAAGGAATAGATGTCAAATGCATTGGCGGTCCTTCTTAAAAAAAAATGTCGAGCAAGGTTCAACTGTTTGGGATCTGGGTGCATTATTTCTCCATGGTTCTGTGTAAGATGCATGGGTAATAATTTTAGCTTTTGATGTGGCACCTGTGAGAGTTGTAGTAGCGTGGTGAACCACGGCTGTCTTGCCCACGTGGGTGCCACTAGTATCATTGTCATTGAGTGCTGCTGCAGTTTCCGAACCACTAACGGGATTAGTGGGAGAGGGGGGAAAGCGTAAGCAAATCTGTTGGACCAATTTATCCATAGTGCATTGCCCTGGGACCGTTGGTGTGGGTACCTGGATGCGAAGTTTTGGCATTTTGTGTTCTGATGATTGGCAAACAGATCTATCTCTGGTTGCCCCCATCTTTGGAAGAATGGCTGCAGTACTTGGTCGTGCAGCTCCCATTCGTGTACTTGTTCTGACTGTCTGCTTAGGATGTCTGCTATCTGATTTTGAACTCCTGGTAGGTGTTCTGCTAACAGATAGATCTTTTGAGGAATGGCCCATCTCCAAATGTCCTGTGCTAGTTTGGATAGTTGGAGAGAGTGTGTCCCCCCTGTTTTTGAATATAATACATTGCAGTCATGTTGTCTGTTCTGATCAGGACTGCCTTGTTCGTTATCTGTATTTGGAAAGCTTTTAGTGCTAGAAATACTGCTAATAGTTCCAAGTAGTTGATGTGCAGCTTCTTTTGCTGCGCACTCCACTTCCCCTGCACTGTGTATTTGTCCATATGCGCTCCCCATCCGGAGAGCGATGCGTCCGCTGTTATTATCACTTGTGAAATCGGTTCTAGGAACGACCGTCCTTTGGAAATGTTTGTTGTGTTCCACCACTTCAGAGAGCGATGCGTACGGTCGTCTACCAACACCAGATCTGTAATCTGACCTTGAACCTGATTCCACTGTGTCGCTAGACACTCCTGTAGTGGACGCATTTGTAGTCTGGCATGTGGTATTAGCAGTATGCAGGAGGACATCATGCCTAACAGTTGCATAAACACTCGTGCTGGTAGTGAGTGTTGTGGTTGAAATCTTTGTATTAACCCGACCATTGTTTGTATCCTGATCGGATTGGGGTATGCTATTGCTCTTTCTGTGTCTATAGTAGCCCCCAGGTATTGCTGAATCTTGTTTGGCTGCAGGTGTGATTTTTTGTAGTTCACCGTAAACCCTAGGTGGTGCAGCAATTGAATTGTCTTCCGTGTGTTGTGAAGACATTCTTCTTGTGACTTGGCCTTTATTAACCAATCGTCCAAGTAGGGGAAGACATGTATTTGTTGTCTTCTCAGGTGTGCTGCCACCACAGCTAGGCATTTTGTGAACACTCTTGGTGCCGTTGTGACCCCGAACGGAAGGACTTTGAATTGATAATGTTGTCCTTCCACTACAAACCTTAGGTATTTTCTGTGGGCTTTGTGAATTGGGATATGAAAGTAAGCGTCTTTTAGATCCAGTGTAGAAAGAAAGTCTCCTTTCTTCAGTAAAGGAAGTACTTGTTGGAGCGTGACCATGTGGAAATGTTCCGAATTTATGTATGCATTGAGAGGTCTTAGGTCTAAGATTGGTCTTAGGGACCCATCTTTTTTGGGTATTAGGAAGTATAGAGAGTATACTCCTGTCCCTTGTTGGTGTTTTGGAACCTTCTCTATTGCATGCTTTTGTAGCAGTGCTAGTACTTCTTCCTTTAACAATGTCAGATGATCTTGACTCAGTCAGTCAGTCAGTCAAAAGGCACTTTATTCGATTAAATAAAAATCATAAAAGTATGCTATACAAATACATAAAAACATCATACAAAGCTGTAAAAATACTGTACATTTAAAATACATTAACAAAAACATATACATATACAAATACATATACATACACAAAGACATATTCATTAACAAATACATATAGAGTGACCTAGCACACAGGAATTACACTGTTATCAAAAATAATTCATATTCCTTTATAAAAATATATGTGGGTTGGACCAGAGCCTAGAAATTAGTTCATACTATCAGGTATAGGGCAAACATTTACATTAACTCCATCTAGACTCGTATGGAGTCTCTTCCGTCTAGCACGGATAGATGCAATCAGAATATTGGCTACACAGAACATCACCCGATGATTTTCCATTAATTGTAAAAACAATAGTGCTGGTTTCAGCTGTAGGAACCCCATTTCCCTCAGGAGAGGCTTAATATACTTTACCCTGCCTTCCGAGAAGAAGGGACAGAAAAAGATAAAATATATCAAATCCTGATCGGAAAAATTATCACATTCACATGGTGCATTTTCCATTGGAGTGCACCAGTTCTCATAGGTACCCAACAGAAAGTGTGCCTGAATAAATCTAAATTTAGTTAGCAACCAACGATGATAAGGACGTGTAACAATAGTCAGATACGGTTGCATTGACATTGAGTTAATCAGCATAAAATGTGATCTTACGGTCGGTTTAGAGATTTCAATCGATTCTCTATCCATTTCTCGGGTCCTAATGAAATTTTGTTTTACCCAGTTAATATCATCTTTAATCAAATTTTCCGGATTTAAATATAGTTCCGGTCGACCCAGGAGTGCAGTGGTTGTTTTGATGTATGCCAACCATTTAATATCAGCCACTCTATCCCGCCCCAAACAGTCCTTAATAATTTTATGATTCAATGTAAGTTTAGGGTTAAGCCAAGTTCTGATCCATAGTAAAAGCGGTGCCATGTTTAACATGTCCGCAATATAACCCATACCCAACTCTGCATGGACCGCAAAAGATGAAGTGGATTGGGGAAGACCCAAGAGGGAACGCAAAAATTTATTTTCCTCTCTCTGAATCAAAGATAGATCTTTATAGCCCCAGATTGCTGCCCCATACCTGGCTATGGCCATAGTTTTGGCTCTGTAGATCGCCAAAATGGCCTCAGGAGGTTTCCCACCCAGTCTTTTCGCAAAGCCAAGTATTGCAGCCGATGACTTTTTCACTGCTACTCTTTTATTGGCCACTTGGGGGGCCCAGCTGCCCAGGTCATCAAACACTACACCAAGATATGTGAAGATTTTTACTTTTGATATTACTGAGCCATTGCACGAGAGGGTCTTTGTATTATTCCTTCCTTTCCCAACAAAGATCACATGCGATTTCTCCACATTAATTACAAGTTCCAGGTTTTGCATAAAATTCCCAAAGGAGTTTAGGAGGCGTTGCAAACCTATGGGAGTCCTCGACAGCAGCACTGTATCGTCAGCATATAATAATACTGGCAATTTAGTACCCCCCATACACGGGACGTCTACAGATGCCGCCGCCAAATTTGCACTTAAAGAATTAATATATAAAGAAAATAACATTGGGGCCAAAATACACCCCTGTCGAACTCCCCTCCCGGACTTAAAATCAGCCGTACACTTCCCATCTTGCGACATGCGTATGGCCGCTTTCAGGTCCCTATGCAATTCAGCCAGGAAGTACACCAATGCCTGGTCTAGGCCCATATCCAAAAGCATGGTCCACAGCTTTGACCTATTTACTAGGTCAAAAGCTGTGGACAAGTCCATAAACGCTAGATAGATTGACCCCCCTGCGGCCACAGTATATTTACTGACTATTAGATGTAAATTGAGGCACTGGTCCTCAGTTCCTCTGCCAGATCTAAAACCATACTGTGCATCACACAAGATGTCATTGTTGGTTTCCCACGTTGCAATTTTAGCTAGGATAACCTTCCCTAGTATTTTAAAGGACGAATCCAACAATGATATCGGCCTATAACATCTTGCGTCCCCCCTCTGGCCCTTCTTAAAAATAGGGACTATTATAGACCGTGACCAGGTCATAGGCAATCTGCTTTTATCGATGCTGGCTATATTGAAAACATTTGTGAAGGCAATTGACCATATGGAAGGGCTGGATTTATACATATCTGCAGGTACCCCATCTGGGCCGGGGGCCTTATGAGCAGTTGTGTCCTCAATAGCCTTTAGGACTTCCTTAATGGTGAACCGCAAAGGTGGCCCTGATTGTGCACTTACTGTTGGTACAAATGGATCTATCTGGAGGTTGCTCCCATATATTTTTTCAAAGTGGTTCAGCCAATCTTTTTTAGATATATTCAATTCCAGCGGGGAGTTTTCTTTCTCACTGAACAAGGGTGTATTTACGATTTCCCAAAATTTGGAACTATCCCTCAGGGTGGCCCTATCATAGAGTGAGTCCCAAGCATTTTTCTTAATCTCTTTCTTACGTGTCTCTACAATAGATTTATAATTTTTCCTTAGTCTGGCCACTACTTGGGTGTCCAGGGGTGACTTTTTTAGTGCTGCCAATAAATCTCTGTAGGCCTTTGAGCATTTTGCGTCAAACCACCCATACAGTTTTTGCTCCTTGTATTTCGTCTTAGATGTTAGATTCGAGCTTACTTGTTTACAAATAATTTCGAAGGAGGTAATAATGTCACCTCCAAACCTAAGAGGGTCGTGTTAATTTCATCTCCCACCTTTTCGGTAAGTTCACAGAAAAAATCCTCTGGGATAATTTTACTCCACTTGACCCGCCTCCCCTGGTCTTGCACAGATAAGTCCATGTGGTGGACAGTCTTTGTATTTGTAGCAAGTATCGCTAAATTTTTATTACTTAATTCCATAACTACTAGGTTATGGTCACTAAAAGTAGTTTGTACAGCATTATAAAAAATAACATTTTGTAGCAAACCTGGGGACACAAATATGAAGTCAATAATAGAGTTTGAGTCTCTTGCACTGTAAGTAGCTACCCGTTCATTAGGGTCGATAAACTCTGGCCCAGATAAATCGACATCGGACAGTAGTTCTTCTAGCGCAACCCCCTTTATAGAGTGTTCAAAATGAGAGTGGGGGAGACAATCCATATCTGAGTACACCCTGTACTGACAATTTTGCTGACACAAATGTATATTAAAATCCCCAAGTAAAATTAAATGAACAAAAGTGGTTTGACTCTCCTTATAGGTGGTTAAAAATTTCGCTAATGCGTTAATGTTTTCGTTACAGTGCGTGCCATGAGGCGCATTATAAAAGTTAACATAAAGTATCTTGACATTGTTAGGTAAGGTTATTTCACAAGCTAAGAGATTATGGGATGTGGTGCTTATGATTTGCACAACTCCCCTGTGTTTGACGGAGATTAGGAACATGAGCCCACCTCGATCTCTCCCTGAACTGGAACTTTGGGCAGCTTTAAAATAAGAAGAATACCCATCCAGCCAGAAGTTACAATCTCTATCCCAAGTCTCCTGGAGAGCCACCACCTCATAGCCCCTTAGTTGTTCCAACCATATAGCATCATCTCTCTTGGAACGGAGACCAGCAATATTCCAGCTTGCGATTTTAACGGTCTCCCCACCCTCCCTATCAATGATGGTAATGGATTGAGTCTGGTCTGTATCAGCAACACTACCAGACAGTCATTTTCATCTAAATGAGACAAGGCAGTAAATCTGTTTGTTAGTGTTAAGGTAGCACGGTTTGAAGGTCTGATGGGGTCAATATGACTCGGAGTAAAGTTAGGTGTTTGCAAGGCCCATGATGACAGCCCAGAACCCCCTCTGCTGCTACCATGCTGCTTTTCCTTGCCTAGGGGTAATTTGGGAGTAGGTGGCGGAGGGTAAAAATAACCAAGTGGTACAGCTCGGATCCTTCCAACCTTAACATCCGTGGCATCCCAAAATAGGCGAGCAGCCTCATGGGGGCTGTTAAAATTAACAATGATGCAATCACCGGGAAGGTTTTTAGCCGTATACCCCAACCAGTCAACCCGTCTTCCCATAGTAATATGGGTGGATATATCCCGTGGCCCTGAGCAATTTTCATCACACCATGCTTTTACATTTGCTAACAAGGAACGCTGGGACTCCTCCTCCCCTGGATTCAAGTGTGGGATATTTACCAGGACAGCGACAAAGGGGGTCGCCTCAGGTGGTAAATGAGTACGGGGCTTCCACCGTGATCTTCTTTCCACCTGTGGCTGTTCACCTTGGCGTGCTATGGTATTCCCAGCTACATTGTTCACCTTATCCCCAACTTGGGTCCACACCAGGTGATCGGTCGGCCCAGCCAAATTGACGGCGCAATTTGGGTATGATGGCACAGGGGGAAGTGGGGGGAGAGTTGGAACAATTGGAGTAACACTCCCTATCCCCTCCATTGGTGTTTCATGTTGGTCATTGGGGGCTGGTATAGCCGTGGGAATCGAGGTTGGGCATGCAGGTACTTTGGGGCATAACAACATATTTAACCTATCACATTTCCCCACAATTTCCGATACACAGTCTTTTAAAGTCTCCACAATATCGTTAGCGATCTGAACAAGGGTACTTTCAATTTTATCAGTAAACATTTTTTCCACCATTTCCCTTATGCCTTTTTCAAATCTCCTAGACATATAGCGGGATGTGGCAACATGCTGCGTGGAGATCCTTTTTGTTCTCTTTAGGCACCTTTTGGTACGCTTAACAGCTGGGGGTTCAGGATCTTGTGCACAACTATGGTGATCAGCTGCGCCCAGCTAATTAGGTTCATCAGGGATTATAGCAGTACATAGGGGTTGTGATGCCCGGTCTTTAGCAGTAATGATCTGAACAGAGGGCTCCAAAGGTATGGATTGTCTCCCAGACAGAGGGGGCACCTGGTGATCCAAGAGAGGTGTGTCTAGCCCCAGTTCACGTTCAGTTGCTGCAATCTCCTGGTTCAATTTCCCTACAGCAGATGTTAGATAGGACATAATGCTGGCAGAGGATGGAGCATTCTGTGGAACTTTTGATTTACCTGCACCACCGGTGATAGATGTTTGGAGTTTCCGCTTACCCATGTTGTAAGTAGGGCTTTAGGGGGGTGACCGTCCCGTCCCTCTTCGTCCCTAGACGGCCACAGACGGCCCGCCCTCTGCCCGGGCTCCGCCCGGCGTCGCCCGCGCGCGTCCCGCGACGCGGGAGGAAGGGCTCGTTTTTGTCCGCCTCCCTACGGAAGCCCCAGCAGTCAGTCGGCGTCCCCGCACAGCAGGGGACGCTGGGAGTTGTAGTTTTGCCTTAAACGCCCCACTCGGCGGCCGCGTGTGTCCTGCGGCGGCGGAGGCGCTGGAAAACCCTGGAAGGCTGCCGGTAAGTGTCCTGCTGCCGGTGTGGCCCTGATGCAAATTGGACCCCCGCTCCACCGGAGGAAGGGCTCGTTTTTGTCCGCCTCCCTACGGAAGCCCCAGCAGTCAGTCGGCGTTTCCGCACAGCAGGGGACGCTGGGAGTTGTAGTTTTGCCTTAAACGCCCCACTCGGCGGCCGCGTGTGTCCTGCGGCGGCGGAGGCGCTGGAAAACCCTGGAAGGCTGCCGGTAAGTGTCCTGCTGCCGGTGTGGCCCTGATGCAAATTGGACCCCCGCTCCACCGGAGGAAGGGCTCGTTTTTGTCCGCCTCCCTACGGAAGCCCCAGCAGTCAGTCGGCGTCCCCGCACAGCAGGGGACGCTGGGAGGTGGGGACGCTGTTTGGGGGGGATGTTTGGTGGGGTAGCTGTGAGTTCCAGGCAATAACCATGTTGGATAATTTGTCTCACCCACTTGTCTGATGTGATGTTTTCCCAGACAGGTAGGAACTGTGATAGACGTCCCCCGACCGGTGTTATGTGGTCTGGGGGAAGTTCTATGAAGTCACTGTTTTGGGGTTGAGGCGTTGCGGATGTTATTATTTCCGCGGCCTCTACCCTTGTTGTTGTTACCCCTGTAACTACCTCTTGAATTACCTTTGGGTGATGTAGGTGTGAAAGAGGTGGATTGCTGATTTGTTCCTGTATTTTTTGAGCCTCCTCTATAGGTGGATCTACGAAAGGAACCTCTTTGTATTGGCTGTTGCAATGCTCCCATTGACTTAGCCGTTTCTGTATCTTTTTTCATTTTTTCTAAGGTCTCATCTGTGCTTGAGCCAAAAAGTGTTTTTTGATCAAATGGTTGGTTCAATAAGGACGTTTGTACTTCCTGTTTGAATCCTGAGATTCTAAGCCATTAATGTCTCCTTAACATAACATTGGTGTTGATGGATCTTGCTGCAGTGTCTGCTGCATCTAGGGCGCACTTAATGGAAGTATTAGTTATTATCTTTCCTTCCTGTATTAACTGATCTGCCCTTTTTTGATGTTCTTTGGGGAGATGTGTGATGAGTTTTTCTAATTCATCATAATGTGCCCTGTCATAACGTGCAAGTAGTGCCTGTGTATTGGCTATACGCTAGCTATTTGCTGCTTGTGATGCTACTCTCTTGCCCGATGCATCTATTAATTTTGACTCTTTATCAGGTGGAGGAGCCTCTCCTGTAGATAATGAGTTCGCTCTTTTATGAGCGTTTGAAACTACAAGCGAGTCCAGAGGTACCTGCCCTTTGATAAATATTGGATCCTTTGGAGCCACCTTATATTTTTTATCAATTCTTGGGTTTAACACCCTAGCCCTCACTGGGTCTTTGAATATTTCGTCTGTGTGGCTGAGAAGACCCTTCAGCATAGGTAGAGTACCTGATGTTCTCTGTGCACTAGGTAACGTCTCTAATAGGAAGTCCTCTATTTGAGGTTCTGTATGTATATCTACCTTATGATATTTTGCTGCCCTATTAATGAGCTGTACAAACCCTGTGTTATCATCAGGTGGTGAAGGCTTTGAGGGATATAACTGTGGGTCGTTGTCCTCATCTGACCCTACGTTATAATTCTCCCATGGGTCATCCTCATCTGGGATGGTTTCATCATCCCCTTGAGGTTCTCCCTCCCCTGGATCACTGTCTACATCAGACTGAGGTGTAGATGGTCTTGGTGTAGAAGGTGCAGGAATATTTGGCATAGTGTGAGGAATAGGAGAAGAGGGTGTGACTTTAGGTCGAGGAGAAGTAGGAGGAGTTGTATTTGTCCCCATTGTTCTCTTTTTTGAAGGAAGAGATTTGTCTTCTATCTGTTCATTCTTCCTCTTCTTCGTCACTACTTTGCCAGTTTGCGGATCGATAAACAAAATCTTTTGTTTGGGATCTGTCTGCTGCTCCTGTATCGGTACCGAAGGCCTTGGTTCCGAAAGGTGCTTTTGTTTTCGATCGTCCATGTTCGGTGTTTTCGGCACCGAGTGTTTACTCGATTCCGACTTCTTCGGTGTCGAGTGAGTCTTCAACGTCGAATCATGTTTCTGTTTCGACATGGAATGTTTTGATGCCGAGCTTTCCCTTGCATGAAGCTTCGGTGTCGAAGTCGATGTCGACCGTTTCTCGGATCCGACATGGTGGGAGACCGAGTGTTTCGGTTTCAGTTTCGGTTTCGTTGCCGGGCCCGAAGGCGGGGCGTCGGAAACTTTTTTCTGCGGTTTGACCGGGCTCGAAGGCGGGGTCGTTACCACACGGGGTCGGTTTTTTGGTAAGGGGACGTCGTCACTCACGGTTTGTTGCACGTCGAGTTCTTCGACATCCGACTCGTCCCCTTCTGACCCCGACTGATCCTCATGATCCTCTTCTTCCTCAAGTTGCTCGTCTCCGAACAGCTCCGGGATCGCCTCCGACTGCATTCTGGAAACCTCGTGCCTTCGAGCTCGACGATTTCTAATCGTCGACTTGGAGGAGAAAGCTGCGCAGGCTTCGCAGTCCCTGGATTCGTGTTCAGGCGATAGGCAGAGGTTGCACACCTCGTGTAGGTCCTTGTGTGGGAACTTAGCACCACACGTTGGACATTTCTTGAATGGAGTCCTTTCCATGGACTCCGGGCTTGATTGCGTCGAGAAAGGCCTCCTGTTCGTCGACGTAGATCAAAGTTTTTTCTTCGATGTTGAAGTCGAAACGCGCCGGAATGGAAATGAAACGCGTTCGATAACAATACCGTCGAATTGGAAAGGGAATACGCGCCGATAAGTCACTTCTTTCCGAAGTCGATCTGGAGCATCTCAATCCTCATCCAAACCCGATGGCGGAAAAAAACAATCTAAGGATGGAGCCGATGCCCATGCGCACTACCAACCAGAGGAGGAGTCACCAGGATAAAAAAGACTCTCCAAGAGAAAAACAAAGTGCAATCATCCGAGCCCAACACCAGATGGCGATCTATTCATAATGTACCATCTGCAGCCCATATGCCTCGAACGCATTGACACCCTATTTTAAATAATATTACTACTTTTTGTTTATTATTTCAGATCGAGCAATAAATTAATCGACTGGTCTCATATCATCCTTAGGACTAAGTTAAGGTCCCCATTATTTTAATAGTAATCTTACAATAACAAACCTTTATTCTGGAAATCCTGGAGACAACAAGGGCTGCTTTGGGTGAATCAATTATATAATCAGGATTTGATTATGTCCTTTACACAAGCCCGGTCCATCTTTGGCTCCCTTCATCTTTTTGTTCTAAATACTCTCTCTTAACAAAAGCTATTCAGTCCGCTCACTTACAACACAGGTCACCTCCTCTTAACAGTTCTCCTGAATCTGTTCGCACAGATAAATTACACTCCCTACTACTTCGAGAGTCTAAAGCTTCCACTATATATAATTTTTTACATACTTTACCTATACCAGGAGACAAAAGTAAGACAGAATTACTGTGGGAAAAGGAATTGGAAACCTCCTGGGCTAGCCTTCTGGGATAAAATTTGGCTTAAACTTAGAAATCCTTCTAGGGCCGCAAATACGACACAAACACTCTTTTTTATATATAACAGACTCCTATTCTCACCTCGTGCTCTCAATACATATCACTCTGATGTTCCACATAACTGTTGGTCTTGCTCGCTTGCATGCTGATTTATTCCATTTGCTTTTTACATGCAAGTTTGTCCGAACTTTCTGGGAAAAAGTATGGACACAACTCAATTTTTCATTCCAAGCATCCTTTCTCTATTTTAGATATCTTTTTAGGCAGCTTATCTCCTATTTGGGACATACTAATGTAAAGATAATTGACCTATTATTGGCAGTGGCCTTCCAACAAATAACGAAGAACTGGAAGGATTTTACTAAGCTTTCATACCAAGCATGGTGGTATGCTGTTTGCTACAATCATAGGCTAGACACCAGCTTTGTGTACCCATCACATCTGGCATCCAAGCACTTAGACCTGTGGGCACCAGTTATATTATTTATTGATGCTAGTGCTAAACACTATGTTACCCCTACTCCTCTGCAGCAAGAAGTCACACAACCTCCATGACTTCCTTTATGTTAATCTATATTTCTATTTGTAATTCCTTATTTATAGTATAGCATATGATATGGTTATTTTGACTGTATTTGTAATCCTTGATTGCTTTTTTTTATATCCTGGATATTCTTCCAAACCAACTGGTACATTGCGTGCAATCTTATTATTTTCACTGTTTTTTATATTGTGCACATTATTGTAACTCTTTATCCTAATAAACTTTTTTCTGAACTTAAATAGTAATCTTACCATCAGAATCAAATAATCTTGAATTATTTCCAGTGATGGGATCACCCACATATCCCCCCTGCTTTGTGGCATTCCTGCTGACAAGGGGACCATGCCCCGGAATTTGACATACCTGCTCTGGGAACCCCTTTGCCTTCACAGACGTTTGCGTCAGGACCTCTATGGTAACTCTTGATAAAGCTGGGCAGACTTTAGCATAGCCAAAGAGAGTGGGACCAACCAAAGGGTGAGAGACATAATCTGCATACAAAAGATGAAAGAAATCAGCAAGTGTGATGGGAAGAATTGGCGATATGTGAATAAAATGCAGGGGACTGGATACGTGGAACATCAGAACAACAGAGAAGAGGAAGGCACATGAAGCAGAGGAGACAGAGCGGCTGAGGAGCTGGGAAGACAGACTGACATTAAGATGAGGAAGCAGAAAGCGATGGAAGAGTAGAGATGATGGAGATTGACGGGCGGCTTGGGTACGAAAGGTGGTTTGCCAACAGCTTAAAACACTGGGTGGCACTATAGTTGGGAGAAAATGGCAATAGGATGAGAGATCCCTGTTTTTTCATGCCATATGGTTTCACAGTGATAAACTAATACGTTGCAAACGTGGAAACATTATTTTGACCTGACCTTTTGTTTTGAGTACTGATACCAGTCATTTCCTTTTGTTTTCTGAGGGATGACAAAACTAAGCATGCTACCAGATGTCGGGCATCTGTTGCAGATATCACGATGACCCACAATACTATTATATTTTGGGTACACAAATTAAAACCAAGTTAAAACGTCTGGAAAACTTCGCTTAGCACAACATTATTTGTTTGAATGAAGGTTTGTTCGACTGACACACCTGCTCTCTCATATCCAGATAGTTTATAGACAACAGGATTTTGATTCTGCGTTAAATATTTTTTGCATTTTAGAAGTACCAGGAGACTGTGGTATCAACTATAACTCTAAGGTTGAATTTTCCTCCCTTTTTATGAGTGTTCCCTTTTCAGCAGACTTGGCAATATGTGAGCAACTTTCTCTTTTAATCAGGGTCGTCTTCATACTGTGCTTGAAATACACTTCTGGCTTCCGGGACATAAACCCTTTTGCATACCTTTCCCCTTTTGAATGAGAGCTCGTGTTTTTTCGTCCCTCTTCAGCAAGCCTCCTTTTGTCAGGGCAGCGTGCTTTAGCCGTGGCTACGTTGAGGTTTCCCCTAAGAGGTGCCCCACCCTTTGGGTTCTCTCTCCCCAGGACCACCTGCGGAGGCACAACCCTCCAGTGTATTGTAGTAGAGCCGGGATGCTTTGAGGCAGGACCACAGACTTGTTCTCTTTCTCGTCTTGTGTTGCATGCATAGACCTTTGGGGTCCTGGTTAGGTCCTGTCCGATCCTCGCAATGTGGTCGACGGGCCTCCTCGGATTGCTGCTGAACTTCTATCGCAACTGCGTCTTGGCTCATTCTTCCTCTTCCTCCTTCATTTGTGAAGACAGATTTGTAGGTTTGTGTGTCCGTTTGTAGGCCTTTCTTTCTTTCTCTGTTGGTTCCACCTTGAAGTTTCTCACCTCTTACTAACTCTTTGTTTGCTTTTCTTTTCACGGCGCGGGCCCATGACGACAGGTCGAAAGGTGTTGGGGCCTCTGTACCAAATATTCGGGAGTGTCCTCTTCACATACCTCCCCTCATCAGTTCAGGAAGAGTACAAGGTAACCTAGAAAAGAAATACGTATTTATTTGATCTTTTCCCTTTCACTGTAGGACCAGGAAATCTCGATAATGCAGAAGGCTTAGGCCTTTGAACCTTTAAGAGGCAGAATTCAGGGGAGGATGACAGCCAGGTGTGATCCCTGGTTCCTCTTTTGGCCTGTGTTGAGGGTCAATCTGATTGGGAGTCACTCCTGCTGTGGTAGACTGTCCGTTTGACAAAGGGTAGGGTAGAGGAGAGGCAAATTTAAAGGAGTCGACGCATTTAGCACAAATTTCCAAGGACCAGAATCTAATCACATCTGTGCCTGGATTTGGACAATACAGGTGAAGTGAGTCTCACAAGTTATTAAACAGCCCTGTTTAGTAAGAGAGAAGATCACTAAACCTTCTAGCTGCTGGAACAAGGACTAGGTACCAAGGGTGCTAGTTGCCCTGCTGGGTGATGGGTCACCAACCAGTAAGCCAAGAACACTTGTCCGGAGTCTAGAGCCCCCACATTCTGCCTACCTGCCAAGATCAGTAGAACCTGTGAAGAGAAGAAGGAGAATGGCCCTGCCCCAATGGGAATAGCCCAGCAGAAACTACCAGGCCAGGCCATCCCTGAATTGGAACCCAAGCAAACCATTACTGGTTTTGCCTTACTTAGGGCTAATCAGCCAGGTACTGCTAGGCTCCAGAGCCAGTCTACACGGATTCCATGTCTGGGCATACCTGTGCCACTTTGGGCAACACACTAAAGTATAGAAAAACTGATATATGGAATGCTTGAATTGATCTCAGCCACTTGTAAACACTTGAGGTTGCATCCCAGTCCACAGTTAGTTTGCACACCATACCACCTCAGTTGGGATCCAGCCATATGCAAATAAGTCTTTACCCAGCTTCAATGTGAACTGCCAGGCCAGATCCTCCCTGAACCAGAAAACAAGCAACACCTGATCGGGCTGGACTGTTTCCAATGGAGTAGGGTCAAGGCTGATCTGCAAATAAGTGGGCACTGTGCTATGTATTTTTTTCTTTTCTTCTGTTTTTTCCGCTTTAGGTTAACACTTAATAAAACAATGTAAAAACTAACCTGTTCTGAAATTCAGATCAACCGGTTTTAAAAACTTTAGTTTTTTTTCAGAGACAGTGAGATGCTCAACTTACAAATTATGATAAAATGTTATGCACACATTGGCGAGCTGTTCAAAGCAATCATCAGCATGTCAGGTCTCACGATCTTGAATCTTTTTAATAGGAGTTTGTACGCTCCCCATTTTAATTTTCCAAGCTAGAGTGGCCTAGTTTATTGTGGAGTTACTCCTTGCACTCCACCACATAGCGCAGTCATTCTTATTATTGCCAATAAACGGGGCCAGGGCTAACTGTTGTCAAGGCAGACAGGCCTACAACAGACTTGCAGGTAAGAAAAGGGGAGCTTATCAGTTTTATTCCCTGAACGGAATATAGATGGCATGACTTGCAATACCTGAGGTTCTCAGTGGCGGGCCAACAATATCAATTCAAAGTACTTAGCTTCGGCTTACAGTTTGCCCCAAAAATGTTTTACCAAATCCCTAGCCCCAATAGTAGCTCATTACGGCAAGGATGTGTACTGATGGTTCTAGTGATGGAGTTTGCAAAGAAAATAAAGCCAACAGATATTGCCAATTTGACTGGAAATGACTTCCCAAGATGGCCGACCTGTGAGGAGCTCCGGCCGGGAGCTCCCGACCAGGCATTGCCTTTACTGCTTGTTAAGAGGTGCCTTCCCGAGGGGCTGCTCCCCTAAAAAGAGGGACTCTCAATTTTCTGTTCAAGGTACCCTTTTATTTCCTACCTGCAATAGCCCAATATGATTGGCGGGGCGATTGACCCCTTAACACTGCCTGACCCTAAAATGGCAACCGCGCTAGTAGCGCTCTCTTATTACCAGTCTAGGGGAGTTAAAGCTTTACCTCACTCATACCAGATACTTATCTCTTCACTTGCCAGCTGCCCATTTGTTATCTGGGTACAATAACGAGTATCTTCATTGACTCTGATCTCCCTGCATATAAAATGGCGCCCACCTAGTGGAAACCTGACATTCCACATCATTTGTGACTGTACACTCAGCATCCACACACTTCTTACCCGATAGTGCAGAAGCCAGCTAAACCTCTCCCAATCGCATGGGTGGTTCGCTCTGGACTACAAATACCACAGAGGCATGGAACGCGATGCTGCACGGTACCCCCTATCGCCGAGATGACCGAACACTTAATCTTGACACTGGACTTAATGACTATGTGACTCCATCTGAGCTATGAGCCCATTTACTCTTACTTCCTGGGCCCCCACAACGTATTTCTCTACAACTGCCGATCTGCCAGAACTGTACTGCTTCGTAGCCCCCTGTTCCCCCCCACCCGCACTATTCGGTCATTCCCCTGAGTACACGTGACCCCTACCCGGACAGCGGAGTTTGAGCTTTTTGTCCATCGCCCTGTGGAGCTGCTCTGTTCAGCTAATTGAGGAGATCAACCTTGAATCATCCCCTGACCGTCACCTGCCCAGCCAGACACTGGACACAGTTTTCTCCCCTTCTCCCGGTCTCGCCCCGCCCCCTCTGCGTATTTCTGTCATTCTGCCTTTTCCTTGTCTTCTTTCTTTCCATCTTTCTGACCGATGCCCGTTGGAGATTCCTAGATAGCTATAGGGTAAACTAGCTTTGGATTTCATCCCTGGCCGTCACCTACCCTTCTGGTCTTTGGGCCGACTTTTCCTTTATCTCTTATTCCATCTTCCCCCTCGTCCACTCCTTTCTCACTCCCCCTCTCCTCCTTCCCGCTCTACTTGTCTCGCCCGGAGTACACATGATCTCTACCCTGACAGCGGAGTCCGAGCATTTTGTCCGACGCCCGGTGGAGCTGCTATGTCCAGCTAAGGAGGAGATCTGCCTTGGTTCATCCCCTGACCGTCATCCGCCCAGCCAGGCCTTGGGCACAGTTTCTTCCCTTCACCCTGTCTCCCCTCCCTCCCCAATTGTATTTCTGGCGCTCTGCTTTCTCCGCGTCGCCTTCCTTTCTAGCTGTCGGACCGGTGCCCGTTGGCGCTTCCTAGAGAGCTAAAGAGGAGTCTGGCTTTGGATTATCTCCCTGACTGTCACCTACCCACTTGGTCTTTGGGCTGACTTTCCCTTTATCTCTTTTCCATCTTCCCCCTCGTCCTCTCCCTTCTCACTCCACCTCTCCCCTTTCCCTCTCTATTTACCTCTCCGGACATTGGACACAGTTCTTCCTCATCACTCTGTTATGGCTCCTTCCTCCCCTCCTTTCCTATAAATTCTCTCAACCTCGTTGTTTGTTTTCTGTACCTTCTAATGCAACTTTCCCCTGGTTATGCGCTCTGATACCTACGGGTCTAGATAGCTGTATAACCTTCGCAAATAAAATAAACGTAAAACAGTTTTAAGTTTATTTTATTTGCGAAGGTTATATACCGCTATCTAGACCCGGAGGTATCAGAGCGCATAACCAGGAGAACGTTGCATTAGAAGGTACATCAAAAGGATTATAAAGCGCTGGCTAGGCCCGTAGGTATCAGAGTGCTAAAACAGAGGAATATTGCATTACAAATTATATCAGTTACAATAGCGTAGTAAGGTCTCAGACCTGTGCAACATAGCTGATGACCGGTGGAGCTGCTTGACAGCTAATGAGATTGGCCTTGGTTTCCCCCTTGACCGTCACCTACCCAGCCGGACATGGGGAATTGTTCCTTTTCGTCTCCCCACTATTACTCCTTCCTCCCCACCCTCCTACAAAATATTGACACATTGTTTATGTGTACTGTACCTTACTATGCTCTTGTATCTGATGTAACTTGTAAAGCAACAATCCTAAATGTAAAGCACTCTGATATCCTCTTGGGTCAAGTTCGCGCTATATAAAACTTTACAAACAAAAAATAAAATAAATAAATATGTTGAAACAATGTCTGCCAGCTGAGTTATTGTTTAATCCTTGTGCTGGTCACTTCATATCTCAGGACTTGTAGCATCATTCATGTTGAACCTAAATCAACTCTCCAAGATTTCATACAAGTACAGTTCTGGACATAATGATCACCCATACTTTATATATATGGGCACCACAGAATGATCTGAAACACAGGGGGGCTAATCTTTAAGATTTACATTTAAGAGTAGCAGAGGTCAATAAATAATCTATACTTGCTTGACCTTCATCTTTCTCACTAACTTTAGTATAGCCGAGTTCATTAGGATGCATGTGCCTCCAATATCCCCCATATCATAATATCTTTGCATGGCACTGATGGTCTGCCTCATTTTGTTTCCTCTTCATAATAATTAGCTTTGCAGAGTATTTTCTTTCCAGTTCTTGAAGTTCAATATTGAAACTCCTCCCAAAATCATTAGCATAATTCATTAGCTAGGCTATGATAACTCCCACAGCAATAGAACCTCATCTCTGTAATATTTAGACTAAATGCCACCTACCCAGCTTGTCCCAAGTCACTTTTTAACTATCCAATCTTGGTTTCTCCTAATGATAATTAAAATTGCCCTGACTGCCACAGAAAATCATAATTTACTGAGCTCATGCATATTAAATGAATATGTCCTAGATCAAATTTATAAAAGCCAATAAAGTTTGTTTAAAAAAAAAAAAGAATATGTCCTGGTGTACAGTTATAAGGTGAGTTTCTTCGAGCACACAGCATTTTTTCGCTTTAGTTTGCTCCAATATTCGGAAAACCAATTATTTTTTTCCTATTCTCACAAATACCATTACATTTTAATTATACTATTTTTATCTCTGACATATTCCCTTGTCCTGGTTTTCCTTAATCTTAAAATAACTACCTTGTAACTCTGAACAAAATGTTGTTGCTTTTATTCCCTTGCTCTTCCACCCCCTGGAGTTTCTACCCTCTACAACCTTCCCTCCCATATACCCAGGAAAGAGGAGAACAGTGTTCCCTCCATTCCTATGGAAACAACACACAAAGAGCATCTGATTCAGAGGCAAAGAAGGTATACTTTGGGAGGCCCTCGATTGAAATAAAGCTCTCTGCAGTTTATCTGACGAGAAACCCCTCTAAACTATTTGCACCTTTCAAATCCAAATAAGAGAAGCGAAATGACCAACTAATACGTCCATACAGTTTTATACCATTATTTTTCAGAATTCGATGGCTTTCAATAATCATTATTCAGGAGGCGGCGACTGCGTTGACTTGCCGTTTCATTGTCAGTTGGTTGTCAAGGATGATGCCAAGATTGTGTGCATGGACTGTCGGTTTGGGTCTTAGTACGAGCACTGGTGGTCAACAGCTGTGATCCCTTGCAGAAGTGTTCTTCCCAAAGATCAGTACTTCGGTCTTGTCGGAGTTGAGGTTGAGGCAGTTCTCCCTCATCCATTTGGCTACGTTGGTCATGGCGTTGCAGTAGTTGGTTTTGGTGTTTGAGGGGGCCTTGCACATTTCTCCTCCAGGAAAAGCAGTGCCGTCAGCCAATGGCTCCTAAAGGTGTCTTCGATGATGCTGAGCAAGGAGATTTTGGTGCTAAGCCCTGACCTAGAATGGACTGGACATGTCCCAGTAGCTGATTATGAGAAGTGGATTTCTTTGAAAAGACAAACATCTTCATGAACTTGACCAGGAATAGTAGGCCAGAGACAGGCCTTTGGTTTACAGGGATATCAAGATCAGCATTATTGTTATTTATATTTTTAAGCACGGACAGACTTGACCAGCACCTTAGTATGTGGGCAGATGCCTTGCTTAACATGGGAATTTTTTTTAGCTCAATCCAAAGAGAAAAGTGTGCATCTCCAAGCTGTTTAGCAAGACAGGGATGGGTAGTATCAAGGAGTAAAATAAGATTTAGTTACGAATATGAAGGTTTAACTGTCCCTGATGCACAAGGATATTTTCTGGAAAAAGTGATGCGTTGAGAATCCAAGGGGATGCAATCAGTCTCATCTCTGTGTTTCTGAATTTTCAGAATACAGCAACTGAAAATCATTACAGCTGGGATCCTTGGGTGGTGGTCGTCTCAAGTAGTGGTTCATGTACAAATTGAGAAAGGTCTCTATGTCTGTTAAGAGGCTTTATGGAGTTTGTCACTAAAAATGCTGATTTAAATATAAGCACTAACTGAATCAGAACAAACTGGGGTCTTAACAATTACCCACTTACACCAAATACAATATCTGTATGTGTAGATAGTGGCAACTTGGAATTGATTTCTGACTGACTGATAAAAAGGGTGTACACCACTCACATAATACAAAGCACTGCATACTATCAAGTAATTAACAGACCTAAACAAAACACATAAAAGAATAAGCACCAAAACGGGCAAACGTTTTAATACTATTCCTCTCCAAGTTCTTGGTAAGATGCAGACAAACTGCTCACCTTCTTAAATAATAACTCATTGAAATAAGGTCCGCCACAAGTCACAATATCACAATGGACAGTCTTGAGTGTTCAATATTTTTTCTTAGAGCCTGAACCAACATCCATGGTGCACCAATCATTTTTCTTTAAACCAGATTAACAGTGACGTTTTTGGCATTATAAGACACAAATGCTGTGCATTTTACTCACGTATGCCTTGTCTAGTAAACTGTGGTAGTCCCCTTGAGCTGAAAAATGCAAAGATGCACATGATGGTGCGATTTGTGTTCTTTTGGATATACTTTATGAGCTAGTAAATGTAACCTTTTTACACACAATTTCTTGGAGTTAAAGTTAATTTGAACACGGAAAAAACAACAGAACTAATACAACAGCACAGATGTAAGCAGTACGTAAGATTGTATTTATTTCCAAATTCAAATATTTATAGTAAAATGGAAGACATTAAAGTAAGTAAAACAGATTATAAATGATTTTAAACAAGACTAAAGTATATGCTCTAACCATGTAGTACCGCTAACATCATTAAGTAGTAAAAGCCAGTGACTTAAAAGGCCACTTACGCATCTCAATATGTAAAGAAACTGAACATGGCTCATTTATATAGCAATGTGTAAAGAAACAGAACACGTTTCATATACACTAGATTTACACAATATAAATGTAAACAAATGTTTTTAAAAAACCGTATAAAAAATCTGCAACCTCCGGGATATAGTAATGTAGGCCTGGAGAAATCTTCAAGTTCCATTGATGTACATTTTTGGTTAATACAAAAAAGGGATCAGAATTTTTCTGGACTTGGGATAGTCTTCAAATTTTTCCAAGTACCATCTAAAATAAAATACATAAAAATAAACATGCATATCTCATTAAAGCAATCTTTGTAAGAGCAGTTAATTTTGCATATACAGTTTTGTCAATAATCACAGTTCACTTTAGCTGTTGCCCTACTACCCTTAACCAATTTAACTACAGTCCAACTTTCCTAATGTACAGCAATCAGATTCCCGGAAAAGGTTGAGGAGAACCCATAGTGATAATTTGCACACTGATATAACTCAATCCACATTATCAAAAGTGGTGATGAAATTCACAGAGGCACTATGTTCTGGTACAGATTCCTTCTGTAGAGACATACCTTTCTGCAAACCCTAGTACGCAGTGCACCTTTCAAAAGGGAGGGAGGAATACAGCATTATTGTGGCCCATCAGAGACTAAACTGCTTAGAGTTAACACTGGACATTCCTGACATCCCTATAGTTTCGTACGACTTAAGCCCTATGTGGTAATCTTCACAGAAGCAAACACAGCACATTCTTTGATATGCATATAAAGGTTTATTAGAGAAACAGAGCTGCTATACTCTACATCATCTGTTAAGACATTTCAATAAAGTTCTAATACAGACATCACCACATTCATAAAATGTTTCCAGCACAATTCTAATGTCGGAATACTACATTATGTTTCCCCTTACAAACAAATAAACGAAATAAGTTAAAAATGAGCACAAATTAACAACCTAAAAACAATACTGCAACAGATTTCACTGGCCTAAAGAAAATATGAACAATGAAAATCTGTCTATCTATGAATGCCCCAATAATAACACAGGAGGCACTAACAATAGTTATATATAATACAACAAAGATGTCACCTAATGGGGACACTTTTCCCTTAACTGACTTCAAATAAAATCAAATCATCTTTATTCGGTTTCCATTTTTGAAAGCCATAAAAGTACATAAAAAACACAATAAAAATGTTTTTTAGAAATCCATCTTATATCAAATATCAAAAAGGATTCTCCATCAGAATTCATAAGTTCATTCGATGCCTAATACATACATTAACTGACTTACCTTAATAACCTTTCTAAATCTAAGAAACAACATTCTGACACTGTTGCTTCTACGAACGCTTCCACACTGGAACCTGGAACAACTGGAACTACTAATATCCTTTTGTTTAACAACATTGTTTTTCTGGGCAAGATGACACTTTGATCTGTGACATCCTTTGGCTTCAAAAGACTCAATATGTTACTTTGATCGGAATCTTGATCTATATCCTTTCCACACTTCACACTCTACCCACATTCCAGCAATTAGATCCATTGACTCTGACAGCATTACCACACACCTTGTCAATAACAAATGGACCGCTGTACTTCCTTCTACCTTTCTTAACATACATATCTTTCTTGACACCAACTACTTCACCTACTCCAACATTTACTTCACACACTCGCCTCCGGCTGTCCTAAATGAACTTTTGCCTGGCTTTTGCCTCTGCCGCATTCTTCTGGACTTCCACACCACATTCCTCCAGCGAAACACCACATTTTATCCACCTTCCCACCCAGGTAGTAGCAGGTTTTCTACCCCTCAATGAATCAAAATGGGATATTAAAGTATAACACAGCAGTATGATACAATAGAACCATAACATGGAACGCACAGCATTCATCACAACATACCTGCTTCTGATAGCCACTGAACACACTGTAGCAGAACTTGGCTCATGCGCTCCTCGACATGACCATTGCATTGAGGATAGTACAGTAATGGTCTCAAATATTTCACAGTTCCTGTACTCAAAAAGAAAATTCAAATCCACATTGACAAATTGAACACCATTGTCTGATACCAGGAACTCCAGGAAACCTACCCACAAGAATAGGATCTTCAAAAATTCAATAACCACTTTGGCATTGGGTTCTCACACAACTTACGCCTCAGGTCACTGAGTAAAAATCAACTAAAACAAATGCATAACACAGTTCTCTTGATAAAGCTTTACAAGGACCAACCGGGTCGATCCCACATTTTTCACATCCTCAGGATGGAAACTCAATCAGTTGTAAAGAAGGGTTCCTTACAATAATATTATTTTCAGAAGTTGCACAAATGGCACGTTTGCCCACAAAGTGATCAACTTTACAGAAGGCAACAAAAATATTTACCAAAGGCGGCGCTTAGTGAAAGTGCACCCTAAGCTCTCCTCATGTGCTAACTTGTGATTTTATATCTCAAACCAATAGGGTGTACCAATTTCTCACCCCTAAACAAGAGCCCATCCTCCACTGATAGTTCATCACATACCTTCCATAAAGGCTGACATGAATGCTCAACCGACTTCTCCCTAGGCCAGCCCTTTGTAACAATCAATAGTTTATGTTTTCATCTACAAGAACTAACAACCTCCCTTCTGATTCTGAGAATGCAAACATCTTTTCCAAATCTAGTGATGCAATCAGATAACTTTCATCACACCCATCATCCACACCCTCCTAATACAGTTTCTCTGTTGAAGACCTAGAAAAAAAAAATCTGCGCTCGCATTTTGCACCCCTTGAATGTGGACAATCTTAAAATTAAACTGTAAAACTTTTGTTGACAATCTGGCAATGCGTAGAGTTTGAGCTTTGCTCTCGTCTTCACTCAACAAGGACTCCAAATGTTTGTGATCAGTCTTAACCGTAAATTCTGTTGCCCACACTTATGGTTCAAATTTTTGAACGGCCCACCAACAAGCTAATAGTTCCTTCTCAATAGTGGGGAAATGTGTTTCTAGATTCCTGAGCACCCTAGATGCATAACCAATGGTGTTTTTTACACCAGCATTGCATTGTGTGAGAACTGCCCCCAGACCATGATACTGGCATTAACAGTTATACCGCATGGCAACTTAGGACAAAAACGTTTGAGAGCTCTAGAGCTTGCCAACTGTTTTAAATGCAATCAAAAGCTGCTTCACAATCAGTATTCCAAACAAGAGACACATTTTTTCCTTAACAAACCAGTCAGTGGCTTTATGTGAGAAGCATAGTAAGGCATAAAATGGGCATTAAATTCACACAACACCATGTACGACTTGAGGCTTTTTTTGTCACTGGGCACCACAGCAATAATAATGGTGCCAACTAGATCAGGTCTATGTGATTGCCTGATACCACATTACCCAAATACTCCACTTTAGTTAACAGCAACTCACTCTTCACCATTTTGTAGCAAAACACCTTTCTCTTGAAATATACTCAACACTTGGTTGGAAATGGTGTCATGCTCTTCTATAGAGGCTGCAAAAATCAGAACGTCCCCTTGGAAAATAGACACACGCTTTATCCCCACTCACCAACTTGTACATGATCCTATAGAAAAACCGAAGCGCCTGTAGCCAATGCAAATGGCATTCTACAGTATTTGAATGTGCTTATTGGTGAAACAAATGCTGTATAATGTCTGGACTGTGACTCCAAAACAACCTTATGGCATGCAGAGGCTATATCCAGCTTGCTGAACCACTTTGCCCTAGAAATCAGTGCAAGCAAATCAGTAATTCTTAGAAGGGGATGAGAAATAACCCAAATAGCATTGTTGAGGCTATGTAGATCTACACACATTCTCAAATCCTCATTGCTTTTGCATGCAACATCCAACGGAGATATGCAAAGGAATGATTTGATGGGTTCAATAACACCTCTGTCACATAAACCTCTCAAATGCGTCATAAATCCTCTTTGATGGAAAATGGAGCACTGCGAAATGTATGCTTTTTAGGAACAGATCCTTTTTAACCTTTATCCTGTGTTGGAAACCCTTGATACTGCCCATTTTTCCAGAAAATACTACAGGAAATTGCCCCTTAACCTCTTCTAGGGGAGACTCGCACACAACTGATATTGGGCAGCTCATTCCCTGCCTCAAAACCACGTGGAAGAGACCCTGGTACAACCAGAACAAAATGCATTAAACCTTGACTGCAACACATATTTCTCCAAATATTTTCCTTCCCCTGAAAACTAAAATGTCTATTCTTCTGCTCTCATATGACTTTAAAGCACGATCTGTTGACTCCAACCCTCTACCAGGCCATTTTGATGGAAAGGTACCTAGGTAATCATTGTGATTCTGGCACCTGAATCCATCAATAGTTTAAGCGTTTGGTCACCAACCAATACCTCAATATAGGGATCAACACTCAGATAAATCTTCTGTGGCAATTTCTTCCTCAGTAATTACTATAACCATGTCTTTCAAGACGTTTTCTGGTTTTTCAAAATTAGTATCATTAACCTCGAGTGGTGCTTAACTAACCATGTTAATCCCCTTTCCTGATTTTATTTTTTACCCTGGCAAACCTGAGAAAAGTGCCCCATTTTATTACAAATCCTTCAAGTGACATGCAAAGCTGGGCATATTCTTTCCTCTTTACGATTGGAAGGATTACCATACTTGAATCATACATTAGTTTAGTTGAAAAAACTCTTATTCTATCTTAAACGTTCTCTAGTAATTCTACTGTTTTTAACCATACTCTGGTCCTTAAATTTCACAACATTTACAAAGTCACTTTTACCTTCCAACTCTTTAACTGAAATCTGAGACATCTCAATAATTTTGTAATGCATAATGTTTCATTCAATGTTGGATTGCCTAAAGGCAACAGTTTTTGTTGAATTGTCTTGTTTGAACAATGACTAATGAATTGGTCATGAACCAATTGTTTTGTAAAGTTTTCAAAATTGCATTCAGCAACCAGTCTCCTTAGCACAGACACAAACGTATCAACAATTTCGCCGATAAGATGCTGCCTCAAAAAAAACTTATGGCTTAACACTACTATGCTTGGTTGATTATGAAATCTTATTTCCAGTTTCTTGATGGCATCCATATACTCATCGACGACCTCATATTCTCCTCTCTCCACCTCAGGTGTTTATAAATTGCGTGACCCTCAAAGCCAATGGAATGTAATAATAAATATTTCTTTCTTTCAGAACAGAATCTGGATGCACCACACCCAAATAGGTTTGGAATGCATCCAACCAATTTCTCCAATTTACTAGGGGTTCCACTGGAGATTCTATTAATGGAGAAGGCGGATTTACCTAATGCATCATTTAAACTCTCCCACAACTTAAAAGCAACTAACTTAACTAAACGATCAATTAGTGATTTTTTGAACACTACTATGCATAAAGCTGATGATGAACTGTAGATTGCTGACAGGGCTTATATAATAATGTTCTGTGGTCTAAGTGTGTGCATCTCTGACAACAGAATATAGGAAAGGAGTGTGCCTCCTAGCATGAGGACAAAAACTGGTATTTGACACACTTTTGGTAGTGTGCTCCTTCCATTGTTTTACTGGCTGATGAAAGCTGCCCTGGGATGTTAATATCAGAAACAAAGATGCTGACTTGAAGTGTGCGTATCACTGATAATACACAATGCTGCACAGAAATAGTCCCAAATAAAGTGTTTGTGTCACTGATCTCTTAGAAATCTAGTGACATTAATAACTGTGCCACAGACTGAACAGAAACTAGTACCAAATAAAGTGAGCATGTCATTGATGGTTTGGAAATAGTACTAAAATCAATAACATGTTGAAATAAAGTGGGCGTGTCATTGACTGATGTGATGCACTATTCACATGCTTTGTATGAGGTGAGTGTCACAGTCTTCCTTTAAAAAGCTGATCAAAAATATCTCAAGGGCTGTAATATTTAGTTAAAAGAGGAGTGGTCGTAATGGAATTACACCATGGCGCCTCCCAAATAAACATGGCGACCCCACCAGGGTAACAGAATTGACGAAGCTTGGCTGCATGTCATGCACAGCTCCCAGTTAGTGGAACACAAAGAAACGGTCCTGACCGGATGTTCGATGCGGATGTGTACTGAGACTCTGTAGGCCTTGACATACAAGGAAGACTAGCGGAGCACACCCTGCATCGGAGGGTGAGGCAAGTAATACAAAAGATCCCCTAAATGTATTTTCTCTTATCTGAACAGCTGCGTCTTCACGATGATTGCTCCGATCATGCAGAGACCATAGTGGTTTCTTTAGCGTCTCCGCCAATACCTCGTTTCCAAAACAAATGATTAGTTAATCAATGCAGAAGCAAACAGAGTGTTTTGTTATCTATATAAATAAAAATGTAACTGTTCGTTTGTTCAAAACCTCAAATCTCTGGAAGTTCTTCATCGATTGCTTTGAAATTTTGACACAACATTGCATTCGAATATGCAAGTGTTTTTATATACACAACGTTGGATTTGAATACGCGTGTGTCGTATACGCGCGTGTTTTTAATCGAAAGCACAAACCCGACATAATAATGTCAATGAGCGTTTGATATAAATCTTAAATCTACGAAAGTTCTTCACAGATTGATTTGAAATTTTGACACAACGTTGAATTTGAATAAGCGCGTGTTTATATATACACAACGTTGGATTAGAATACGCGTGTGCCAAATACACGCGTTTTTAATTTAAAGGACGAACAGACCCTATCGATTGTGTTGCTGCGCAACAACTACAATGGTCGCATTGAGACTATAGTCTACATATATTAGGATGGACAGTTGGTGTCAGGATGGCAGACCGGGAAGTGGGTGGAGGGAGGGGGGAGGAGTTGGCTCACTTTGCAACATTAGCGCGTGTTTATTTATACACAACCCTGGTTTCGAATTCGTGCGTGTCCAATATGTGTGTGTTTTTAATCGAAAGGCCGAACAGATCCTATCGATTTGGTTGCTGCACAACAAATACAAGGGACGCATCAACTACAACAGCAACAACTACAATGGTCGCATTGAGACTATAGTCTACATATATTAGGATGGACAGTTGGTGTCAAGATGGCAGACCGGGAAGTGGGTGGAGGGAGGGGAGAGGAGTTGGTTCACTTTGCAACCCGAACAGACCCTATTGATTTGGTTGCTGCGCAACAAATACAAGGGACGCATATAGACAATAGTCTACATATATTAGGATGGACAGTTGGTGTCAGGATGGCAGAGCGGGAAGTGGGTGGAGGGACGGGGGAGGAGTTGGTTCACTTTACAACATTAGCGCGTCAGACCGGGAAGTGGGTGGAGAGAGGGGGAGGAGTTGGTTCACTTGGCAACATTAAGAAAGGACGCATAGAGACAATAGTCTACATATATTAGGATGGACAGTTGGTGTCAGGATGGCAGACCGGGAAGTGGGTGGAGGGAGGGGGGAGGAGTTGGTTCACTTCGCAACATTAGTGCGTCAGACCGGGAAGTGGGTGGAGAGAGGGGGAGGAGTTGGTTCACTTGGCAACATTAAGAAAGGACGCAAAGAGACAATAGTCTACATATATTAGGATGGACAGTTGGTGTCAGGATGGCAGACCGGTAAGTGGGTGGAGGGAGGGGGGGAGTTGGTTCACTTTGCAACATTAGCGCGTGTTTATATATACACAACGGAGGATTCGAATACGCGCATGTCCAATACGCGCAAGTTTTTAATCGAAAGGCCAAACAGACCATATCGATTTGGTTGCTGCGCAACAAATACAAGGGACGCATTTAGACAATAGTCTACATATATTAGGATGGACAGTTGGTGTCAGGATGGCAGACTGGGAAGTGGGTGGAGGGAGGGGGGAGAAGTTGGTTCAATTTGCAACCCGAACAGACCCTATCGATTTGGTTGCTGCGCAACAAATACAAGGGACGCATATAGACAACATTCTACATATATTAGGATGGACAAAAACATATTGTATACCCACAAGCATTGTGAAAATAAACATATTAGAAACGTGCGCTTACTCTTTTCTTTCTCTTCCATTTAACCAGCATGAGCCACAGCAACGCGTGGCCAGGTACAGCTAGTATGTATATAAAATGTTTATTAGAGAAATGGAGCTGCTATAGACCACATCGTGTCGGCACTTGTAAGCCAGCTCAACTGTTAAAACATTTCAATAACAAACATTCTAATACTGTCATCACCAAATTCATGGAGAAAATTACAAAAAACAATTTGATGGACAGAATGTAGATCAATGTCTTACATTCACCCCAGTACAAGGATCTGGGCCTAAATCCATCGTTTTTTGCACTCCACACCACCCTGGGTTAGATAATGGCTTTATGCAAATCGGCTCTGACCCTGTGCCCCATGGGAACAGTCCAGTCCGAACTACACAGCCATATCTTTTCCAGACCGGAATCAAGCATCCGAGGACCGGACCGGTATCGAGGTAACACCTCTCATCAGCCCGGCTAGCTTGACTCCAGTGGTGTGGAGGCTCTGGGACCCACGTCTGAGCTACCCCAGTACACTCAGGGAGAAAATTACAAAAAACAATTTGATGGACAGAATGTAGATCAATGCCTTACATTCACCCCAGTACAAGGATCTGGGCCTAAATCCATCGTTTTTTGCACTCCACACCACCCTGGGTTAGATAATGGATTTATGCAAATCAGCTCTGACCCTGTGCCCCATGGGAACAGTCCAGTCCGAACTACACAGCCATATCTTTCCCAGACCGGAATCAAGCATCCGAGGACCGGACCGGTTTCGAGGTAACACCTCTCATCAGCCCGGCTAGCTTGACTCCAGTGGTGTGGAGGCTCTGGGACCCACGTCTGAGCTACCCCAGTACACTCTGGGAGAAAATTACAAAAAACAATTTGATGGACAGAATGTAGATCAATGTCTTACATTCACCCCAGTAAACGGATCTGAACCTAAATCCATCGTTTTTTGCACTCCACACCACCCTGGGTTAGATAATGGCTTTATGCAAATCAGCTCTGACCCTGTGCCCCATGGGAACAGTCCAGTCCGAGCTACACAGCCATATCTTTCCCAGACCGGAATCAAGCATCCGAGGACCGGACCGGTTTCGAGGTAACACCTCTCATCAGCCCGGCTAGCTTGACTCCAGTGGTGTGGAGGCTCTGGGACCCACGTCTGAGCTACCCCAGTACACTCAGGAAGAAAATTACAAAAAACAATTCCCGTTCTGGGAAGGACATGGCTTTTGTAGTTCGGACTGGACTGTTCCCATGGGGCACAGGGTCAGAGCTGATTTGCATATCGCCATTGTCTAACCCAGGGTGGTGTGGAGTGCAAAAAAACGATGGATTTGGGCCCAGATCTTTTGACTGGGGTGAATGTGTGGCATTGATCCACATTCTGTCCATCACCTGTTTTGTTTGCAAATTCCCCCATAGGTGCGCTGGGGATGCTCAGACGTGGGTCCCAGGCACTCCACTCCACTGGAGTCAAGCTAGCCGGGCTGATGAGAGGTGTTACCTCGAAACCGGTCCGGTCCTCGGATGCTTGATTCCGTTCTGGGAAGGACATGGCTTTTGTAGTTCGGACTGGACTGTTCCCATGGGGCACAGGGTCAGAGCTGATTTGCATATCGCCATTGTCTAACCCAGGGTGGTGTGGAGTGCAAAAAAACTATGGATTTGGGCCCAGATCTTTTGACTGAGGTGAATGTGTGACATTGATCCACATTCTGTCCATCACCTGTTTTGTTTGCAAATTCCGCCATAAGTGCGCTGGGGATGCTCAGACGTGGGTCCCAGGCACTCCACACCACTGGAGTCAAGCTAGGCGGGATGATGAGAGGTGTTACCTCGAAACCGGTCCGGTCCTCGGATGCTTGATTCCGTTCTGGGAAGGACATGGCTTTTGTAGTTCGGACTGGACTGTTCCCATGGGGCACAGGGTCAGAGCTGATTTGCATATCGCCATTGTCTAACCCAGGGTGGTGTGGAGTGCAAAAAAACGATGGATTTGGGCCCAGATCTTTTGACTGGGGTGAATGTGTGACATTGATCCACATTCTGTCCATCACCTGTTTTGTTTGCAATCACCAAATTCATAGCATACTCCCAGCACCAATCTAATGTCGGAATACTACACGTTTCTAATTTAAAGATAGTTTCTCTTTATGGCCAATCAGTCCACTTATCTCACTTTGCTGCATTGCAAGATCCATACCACTCTGACCGCGAACAGATCAAATTCAATTAGTTCAACTTGGCTCATTCATTGGACAACATCTATCCCGTTAACGCTCTATAATTCCTTATATACCAACTTCCAGAAGAACAATTCGGTGTTGCATTGTATTGCTTTACACATCAAGCCCATCACTAGCCCAGATGGATTGTGGGCGTTGTGGTTCGCCTCTCCTCACGGTGTCTTTGGCCCCCAGCTGCGAGCGTTTCCCGCAGAGCGGGTAACGTGAGAGGTGATGCATGGAACCCCGGACAAAAATAAAAGGGCTTGGAATCCTCCTCAACGTGGCCCGTAGAAAGTTCAGCAAGAAAACAGAGTGCTGTTGTCTATATTGGGAGGCCACTCGGTCCGCAATATGGGAATAGACTGTGCTTCGTTTAATAGACAAATCAAGTTGAGCAGCTTCTATATATTTGTTAGCTTTCATATTTTCGCTAATTTCTTTTCTGCCTTTAAAACCATGTCACACTCAGTTTTAAACTTAGTTTATTCTTTAACTGAAAATTCAAATACTTTAAAGTCTCCCCTCTTATTACAGATTTGAATGTGTCCCACACGATTGCAACGGAGGCAGTACCATTATTGATCTGAAAAAACTCCTGGATGATTTTGGACATATTGTATAGAATCCTCTTCAAATAGTAAATTCCTCTGAAAGGACCATGTAGTTTTGGAACTTTCCAGAACTGATGGTAAACTGAGACTTAATAGCAATGGATTATGGTCTGATAATAATTTGGGAAGAATTTCCATCTCTATTTTGTCCATAAAGAATTGAGATATAAAAAAATAATCAAGGCGAACATGCTTCCGGTGCGGGGCAGAAAAGAAACTATAACCAGGGTCTTTGGGATGGAGAGTATGCCATGCATCTGAAAGGCCATTATCCAAAACTAGATTCCTCAGAGCTTTAAAGGTCCGAGGTTTAGATCCCGTATATCTAATATTTTACCTAACATCAGAGCTAGCTTCGATATGAATATTTGGTGCCGCTCGTAGTCGGATTTAGCAGCAACTTCGGATTTCGCCGTGTTGGAGGAGAATTGCCCGCATTTTAACCCTGGGACTGTGGCTGGTGACCCTGAACTCTTGCTGGACTGTCGGGGACCGGGACTGCGAGGCCCACAGGGCAGTGCGCTTTCTACATCACGCGCACCTGCCGCCTCTTCCCGTGACTCCTCCTCCTTCCCTTTCTCAGTGTACTTAAGGAGGGCCCATTACGCGACCGGGACGCCGGGCGGGCCAGTTTCAGCCCGTTCCAGACCGAGCAAGACCGGACCACCCCTCTTGCGTGTTATATCCGGAGGATCTATAAACTGTATGTACTGTAAATTGTCCTATTGACTACGAGAGCCTGTGTTCTATTGTTGAGTCAGTGCAAATAGGATGGCCACTCCTGAAAGCAGGAGTAAGGAAGCAAAGGGGGGGGGGGGCAGCTAACAGGTACTCTTGACAACTTCATCACTAGAGCCAATTCCGTAATAGACCAAGGTATAATTTTGATGGAAAAAAGAGTATCACTGGACTTAGCAGCAGCTAGAAGAATGTCACAGGACCCTGCAATGACCAAAAGATCGTCTTTGGGTCAGATAGCATCTGCCAGAACCCCAGAACATACTGACCGCTTAGCCCCTACTGTATTAGTCGTAGATGTGCACCACACTCCTAACGCACACCTTGAGTCTTCTACTATTGCTGAAATACCAATGCATCAACTCAATGACCCTATAATACTTCCAGGGCCAGTTGCTGGGGATGTAGATTCAATTGAAACTACGGAGTGGGAGGGACAGGAAGATGATGCCTCTAAAAGACAATTACGTGGGAGACGGGAGGGTGCTATATCCAAACGGAAACGCCCGACCGCGCTTGCACCTGCTGATAACAACAGCAAAAAAGCAAAGGTTACAAAAGCGCAGGAGAACATGGATATAGCAAACAAAAAGGGGGAGTTGACAGGAGCATCACGACAGGCTGTACTAAGTGGGAGTAATGAGGTTGATGTTCATTCCATCATCAATCTAGATATAATAGAAGAAACTGAGGACCCCCTACTTAGAAATGAGCGGAGAGATAGTAGAGCTGGGCCGATAGTCGATGGATTCACAATCCAGTTAAAAAATATGGGGGACATTATAAAAAAACTCCTGAACCCATTGGAAAAGAGACTGACACGGATAGAATATCAGCTACTGGAGGTAGAAAAAAGCATTATAACATTGGCAAGCCTTAGTATAGTTGGCTTTCCCTCGAAACCCTCCGAGGGCACTGCACCAATAGTACCAATAGCACCGGTACCTGATAAGAATACACCTGAACTTGTTATTCAGGGTACTAATCAAAATAGAAATAACGCTACTGTGGAAAAACTATCAAACTCTGATACAATAGCCAAAGAAAACCAAACACTGAAAAACAAGATCCACAAAACCAATCAGCATGATCAGAAAGGGCATATGTTTGAGAAAAAGCGTAGGGGAGCCTATATCAATCTCCCACCAAACGTTAGCCCCTATGTAATTGTTCGGACAGGGGTCCCTGAGCTAGGTACCCAAGAAGAAACCTTTTGATCCCTCAAAAATAAAGTATTCCATTGGTTAAATGAAAACACGCCCCCCCTTCTCATATAAAGAGTAAAATTTTGATGGTACGAAGGGTCCCCTGGATAGGGCCCACAAGAAAAACATTAAGTGGTGACTGTGTGGTAATTAACTTTGAAGACCCACGTACTGTGCAGCATTTATGATTGTGGGATTCCCAAGAAGGGAACTCCGTAATTGAAACTAGGCCTCTTTCGTTTTTTTATCCTCCCAGGATGTGTCCGGAAGGTGGAGGTAGTTGGACTAGGGTAAATTATCGTGCTCGGGGTAGGACTTATGAGAGGGGCATGATTAACCCAAATCAATGGGCAGGGGCACCAATTTATAATAGATTCAGCTGTTTAGATGCAGTTGATTGACTGGAGTTAGTCACGAGCTGTGCATCCAGTATTGAAGGTAAACCATACACGGCGACCCCTATGACCAATTTTGTCCAAGGGAAAGGATATATAGGTCCCTAGTACCCTTAACAGCGAAGGAGAAGCCATGATAGTTAGTGATCAAGGGAATGGACCACAAAACCCACCCATACACGTAACAGGGCGTCCAGACTGTGTGTTTACACAGGAAGAGCCAATGGAATCCCTGGAGGTACAGAATCTGTTGGGAGAGCTCCCTATGAGAAACACAATCCCAGATATTAGGACACCCAATTTGAGACTGTTACCCACTAGAAGTAGTACCAATGGGACCTTGAAACTAATATCATGGAACATAGCCGGTGTAACAAAGAATTTGACGGATCCTGATTGGGCCAAGTACATTGATTCTGCTGATTTTTGCCTTCTGCAAGAATCATGGGCACTTGATACGCCACATAGGGTAGGCTACAAGTCTTTTGGTATTGGTGCCATTCCTTCAGCAAGGGAAAGACCATCAGGCGGTCTAATAACTTGGGTTAAAGTAACGTTGAAGATTAAGGTAGAAATTATAAACACTAGCTCATTGGACATACTGGCATTAAAAATCACAACCAGTGAGGGTAAATCACTTTATTTAATTAATGTCTATAATAGACCTATTCCAGCACATAAAGAATCATTTACCCTGACAAAGCTGGATTCCTTTCTAAGTAGATTAGTTAATGAAGAGGTGACCATTATAGCTGGTGATTTAAATTCTAATTATGAACCAATCCCAGGGCTTAGTGATGTTTTTGATGAAGAAGACCATGCATATAACATCCCACTGTTGGATAACAATGATCCCGTACATTGCATAGCACTAGCAGTCCAATTAGTGAAGCTGTCCACGGAACATGGCCTCAGGGCCTGCAATGGTCGTCTTCCATCAGACATGATTAAAAAAAACAACATTCCACAGGAACAATTGCAGAAGTAATTTAGATTTTGTAATTGTTTCATTGGCCATTTGGCACCATATGATTGACCTGGAGGTGAAGGACAGATTAGAGAGCGACCACTGTCCTTTGGAACTTTGTCTACAAGCATGTTTGGTAACAGGGATTGGGAGCACAATGACACCAGATTCAAATACTGGCCAATGTGATGAGATCCTTGTTAGTAACAACAGACGTGCTTTAAAGTGGTCCAACATATTGGAACATGGTGATATTCTTGCTGAAATTTATCTACAATTTGCAAGCACATTGTCGACCTTAATAAGTTCACCAATTAAGGCAGCTAATCCTTGCTGCTTTATTGACCTTCACAATGATCTCTTCAAAACTTTAAAACTCCTCGTCACAAAATTACCAAAAAAGAGCCACCAGAAATCAAAAAATCTGCCCCATTGCAAAACTTGGTATGACAAAACATATAGACAGCATAAAGAAAGTCTCCTACTAGCGATTAAAACTAACTCCTTAGACCAGGTTAGGCTGGCAAGGAAAGCATACAAGGAGGTGCAGGTTGCTTCAAAGAAAGCTTGGGATGAGGAAAAATGGGCGGACATGCTGGTAGCTGTAAAGGCTAAAGATAATATAGGCTACAGGAGGCTAGTGGCAAATGGGAACCATGAGGGGAGAATTGTAAAAGATGTTTACCTTGATGAAACAACGTGGGTAATCACTTTACTACTCTTTATAAGAAATATGATGATTTTTCCCAAGTAACCAGCGAGGAGGTTTTACAGTTCACACCTTTGGGCGTTAGCATGAACTTTACTTTAGAGGAAACTGAGGCGGCTATTAATTCTGTGAAAAATGGTAAAGCACCTGGCTTAGATAAAATCTCGGGGGACCTCTACAAGCATGATCTAAAGGTCTGGACACCTTACAATAATCACCTGTGTAACACGCTGTCTTGTAGTGTAGATTTCCCTGAAAGCTGGAGAGGAGCCGAAATGTTTTTTTTTTTTTTTTGGTGTAAGATTTTATTGAAGTTTGCCATCATTACAATGTCAGTACATCGCATCACAGGAAATCGTTTCACATTCAATCACATTTCTGTACTGTTACACAGCTATTCAGCCGACAACCTCGTGGTCCGGCAACAAACGTTTGGTATAGTGCAAAATGCAATAAGGATACAGTGATAGAATACGTGTCATCTTACTTTTATGTTATTTTTTGTTTTAAATTTAACAAGAACAAAGACAATAGACTCCTGCATAATGTATAGTCACAGTGAATCATCACAGTTGAGTTCAGTGTTGTTTGCCGGTTCCAGGTTCCCAGGCTACTACCCCTCCCTCTCTGAGCACCAAACTAAGTGAAGCCCCCATCAGTCGATTCCTATCCTCCTACACTCATCTACACATTTCCCCCTGTCTCATTCATCCAGCTCGTCATCTTCTGAGCTGTCGTCCTCTTCTTGCGGCAGTGGCTCACACAAATCCCCCCTATATCTGTTCCATGCTTCCCAAACCTTGTTCCACTTGTGGGGGTTGGCTCTCATTTTATACACTGTGCGTTCGGTTAGCATAAGTCTATCCATCGTCCTACACCACAGTGCTAGAGTAGGTGTTTCTGCCACTCCCCATCTCTGTCCAGTGTCGCGTTTGGCCACCATAGTCCCAATAGTGACCCATTGTTGTTGCCGGAGTGTCAGGTCAGTCCCCTCCCACACATTCAGCAAGCACATACGTGGTTCCGGTGTCAAGGAAGTGTCAAGGGTCTGGGAAATAGTGCGCATGACTTGCTGCCAGTAACTCAAGATGGCCGGACACTCCCAAAGCGTGTGCAGCAGTGTCCCCTCCTCCCCACACCCCCTGAGACAATACGGGGTTTCCGCCCTGTGCATTTTGTGCAGAGAGGTCCTGGTGTAATATACTCTATGCAGTATTTTAAGTTGTATGAGCCTAAACCGGGCTGAAACCCCCGCCTCCCTTGGTGATGCTAGTGCGGCATTCCAATCTGTCTCGTCCATGGCACCTAACTCAGCTTCCCACTTCTCTTTCAACCGTTGTAAGGGGTCCGGGAGCTTGTTCAGTAACTTGCGGTATGTAAGCGAGGTAGCGCGTGTTTGCATAAAGTCTGTGAGAAGTCGGTCTTCCAAAGGTGAGGACTCTGGAACAGTGGACCCTGGCTCAATTACTGCCATTAGTGCGTGTCTAATTTGTATGTATCTGTAAGTTTCAGTGGGGCCTAATGCATATTGTTGCTGCAGGTGTGGGAAAGGGATCATCCCAGTAGTGGTCCATAGGTCCCCCACCGTCGAGATTCCAATAGTATCCCATTGGGTAAAACCTTTACTGGATCGAAGACAGCCTAGTTGTTTAGTGTCCCATAGTGGAGTAAGCTTGGTTATGACTCCCCTCCATTTAAGCCGTGTCAGCACCCTATACCATATTGTTACTGTGTGTTTGGTTGGACCGAGCAATCGCTTCAGTAGGCTTGGATTATACAGTGGGGCCAGTAAACTATGTGTTCCCAATTGCGCTCTATCTGCTAGATATGCCGGGTCATCATGTGGGGCGTGGATCCATTGATTAATGACTTTGAGCTGTGACGTCCAATAGTAAAGCTGCATGTTCGGCAAAGCTATCCCTCAGTCATACCACCCACGATTGAGTTTAATATGCGCTATTCTGGGCGGACGTTCTCCCCATAACAGATCGGTCATTACTGCCGTCACTTTTCGGAAATAGGAAGGCGAGATCAGATCTGGGGTATTCTCCAGCACATATAAGAGGCGCGGGAGTGCCATCATCTTCAACAATGCAGCGCGCCCCAGCAGTGTGAGGGGCAGGGCTTTCCAGTGACGTACATCCGCCTTCAGGCAAGTGAGCGGGGGTGCCAAGTTCTGATCGTAAAACACACCTGCGTCACCAGTTACGTGTATGCCCAGATATTTAAATGAAGTATCGGCTACTACCAACGGGCAATCGTCGGGGAGGAGCGGCGCAGGACCTTTCAGCACGTAGAGGACTGACTTTGTCCAGTTGATCGTGTATCCGGAGGTCAGACCATGCCTGTCACAGAGTGCCAACAGTATCGGGATGCCCACCTCTGGGTTAGATAAATAAATTAGCATGTCATCAGCATATAAGAATATTCTATCTTCCCAGGCGTCACCCCACGTTAGTCCTTTCAACAGTGGTGTAGTCCTAATAACAGTAGCGAGCGGTTCCAACACCAGTGCAAACAGTAGAGGGGATAATGAACAACCTCTGGCCAGAGGGATCGCTCGGGAGATGTGGCCATTGGCTGCTATATGTGCAACCGGGTTCACGTATAAGAGTTTAATCAGGAGAGAAATTTGGGGCCAAAACCCATATGGGCCAGGACTGCGAATAAATATTGCCACTCCACCATATCAAAAGCCATTCTGGCATCTAGTGACAGAATGGCTGCCGGCTCCCGTAGCAAATGGGCTCGCCCCATGCACACGCCGGAGGTTTAATGCCGTGCTTCTATGTGGCATAAAGCCTGACTGGTCCGGGTGGATCAGGTGTTTTAAGTGCGGGGTCTGTTCGCAATCAGTTTTGCCAGAATTTTTGCTTCTGCATTGAGCAGCGAGATTGGGCGATACGACTCACAGTCCGTGGGCGATTTACCTGGTTTTGGGATGGTCACTATAGTCGCCATTCGTTGATCCAAGGGCAGAACCCCCGTTTCTCGACATTCTGCGAACATGGCTAACAGTGGTGAGCTCAGGGTGTCCGATACTGCTTGGAACCACTCAATCGGAATCCCGTTAGGGCCCAGCGCCTTACCCGTGTGCAGCGCACCAATTGCCGTTCGGAGCTCCTCCTCCGTTAGGTTTGCCTCCAGTTCAGACACTGCCTCCGGTGATAGAGTTTCGACCTGTATATCTTGAAGCACCGACACTGCCGCCTCAGCCGTGACCACCTCTCCTGGAGTATAGACTGCTTGGAAGTGGTCAGCTAAGATGTCTATGATCTCAGAGGAGCGTGTATGATATGCCCCTTCCGGATCCTGCAGTTGTAAAATGTGTCTGCTGCCTTCACTTTTTTTATCTAGCCAGGCCAACAGTTTGTTGGCTTTGTCGCCTATATCATAGACCCTATGCGCAGTCGTCTCAATATTTTCTATTGTCCGTCGTCTGAGAAGATCGTCATGTAGCTGTTGACAGAGGTGGAGTGAGTGGCGTGTGTCCTCCGATGGGAGTGCCATATGGTCTGCATTAGCTTGTTCCAATTTTAGTTCTAGTGCTAGCAGTTCTTGTTTCTGTGCACGTTTATGTCTCGTGATCGTCGCAATCGCCTGCCCTCTCAGCACTGTTTTATATGCTTCCCACAGGGTCGTTGGGGAGGACACTGAGCCCGCATTTTCATTGAAGTAGTGTTTGGTCGCTTTTTTTAAGTCTTTACGGACGTGAGGAATTTTGAGATATCCAGGGTAGATTGGTTAGATTCTCTTACGTGCTTTTGCTGTACAGGCCATGGTCATGGTCAAGGGGGAATGATCTGATATACCCCGGGGTCTTATCTGTACATCATTGATCGTGAGTCGGCCACCCCCCAGTGTAAGAAAATAATCAATACGGGATAGGCAATCGTGTGTGGCCGAATAATAAGAGTATTGCCGATCCTCGGGGTATAGGTGCCGCCATATGTCAACCAATCCCTGTGCCTCCATGAACTCGCTGAATCTGGTCGGGCCTGGTGAATTCGCCCGGGTTGGGAACCTATCCTGTGTGACATGAGCCATTGCGTTGAAGTCTCCTCCCACCACTAGGTCTCCGTCCGGGAGCTCCAGAAGGAACTTTCCCAGGTCCGGAAGTGCCGATGCATGTAGTGCTGGTGGGATATACACAGACACCACATTAATGGATATCCCCTCCCACTGCCCACAGACTGCAGCAAAGCGGCCATGACCATCAATCTTAGTAGTCTGTTGAATGAATCGTGATGCCTTCTTCACTAAGATGCCTGTCCCCCGGGACCCCGAAGTGAAGTCTGAATGCGTTACCATGCGGTATCATTGCCTATCTAAAGCCTTGCTAGCTGCACCCACTAAAAGTGTCTCTTGAAGAAGGACCAGGTCGCAATTTAACCTTCTAATACTCTGGAGAACCAACCCTCTCTTTACCTTGTCCCCCAGACCCCTGACATTCCACGACATTATTTGTAACGGCGGCACAGGCCCCACATCGGGACCATCCATAACGTTACTGGGCTGTGGCGGTCCTGCCATCGTAAAATTGTAAACATAAACACAGACCCCATAGGACGAGGCAGCAATGTGTCCGGTAGAAACTCACCCACATCGGCGCCCACATTTGTATGCTGTAACGGGTCTAGTGTCCTCAGATCAGTACCGGTCTGCCTGGTGTGTGAAATCCGGCATTATGTGACTATAGTTATTGTCAGTGTAAACAGTAGAGTCAAACAATGCGAACCATCAAACCTTATTAACCCCCCCATGCCCCGAACTCCCGCCCTCCCTGCTTCCCTGCCACACGGACTCAAAACTGCCCGCCACCCCAATTTAGCAGAGTGCTTGAACCCACCCAGATAGAAATACAAGGTTACTTGCTCGTTGGGGGTGAGGAGTACTCCGGAAACAGCGACCCCTCATACCCTCCGCAGAGGCCTTCAGCCCAGTGTCCATGGCAGTCCCGGCGGCAGTCCCATATCAAGAATGTCTCGTACCTGCCGGGCCGTTAGATATCCACCTCCTGGTCTGCCTCAGCATTGTCTCTCATCGGCGAGCTTCTGTCGTTGTCTAGGTCCTCCTCTCAGACGTTGTCATGATCCTTCAGTTGTTGGCCATTTTTAGTTCGTCCCGGGCGGCGGGATTGAGAGGCAGGACGCCAGCCATCCAGCCAGTCCCGGGTAGTCTCTGGATTATCAAAAAACCATGTCCTGTTTTCCGCTACCACCCGTAGTTTAGCCGGAAATATCATGGAGTATTGAATCTCTCTCCTCCTGAGTTCCTTCTTTATGTCCAGAAACGTTTTTCGCTTCCTGGCCACCTCCGCTGTATAGTCCGGGAAGAATGCCAATGTGGAGTTCTGAATCTTTACGGGTGGGGAAACCCGCGCTGCTTGGAGGATGGCATCCCTATCACGAAAGTTGAACAGTCTCGCCAGGATCGGTCTAGGGGATGCCCCCGGTTTAGGCTGTCCTCCCGGGACTCTGTGCGCCCTTTCGACTGAGAAGAACGCTGATAGTCCTTTGGGTTGGAGGTGCGATTTGAGGAGCTCCTCCACAAAAAGATCAGTTGCTCTAGTGCCTTCTGACTCCGGAACTCCAAGAATTCGTAGATTATTTCTCCTGGAGCGCCCTTCCTGGTCATCCAGCTTGTCCTTTAACATTGTATTCTCTGCGACGACCGCCTCCATTGCCGTCAGGAGTTCCGACACGTCCTCCACCAGCGATTTTGTGACCAGCTCCAGTGACCCCACTTTTTCGGCCATTTTGTGGAGATCTGCCCGAATGAGTTATTTCGGTCGAGATGGAGCCCACCGTTGTCTGGACCTGCGTGAGTGCTCTCATCACATCATCTAGGGTCGCCTTTTTCGTCCCCACGTTGTCCACCGTTTTCGTGGAGGTGTGCCGTCCGTCTGCTGGAGGGGACACAGTTTTATCATTTGTGTATCGTTCGATACGTGTTTGGGTCGTGCCGCCTTTAGAGCCCTTTCCCGCCATGATGTCCACTTAGCTGTAACTCAGGCCTTCGGGAAGAGGGGATCGGGAGGAAGGGGAGCGGCCACGGATACGATGCGGCCTGTAGTCGGATCAAGGAAAGCAATCTAATGTAGATGGGGGTCGCATCCAGCGCACCCCCGATGGTAACTGAGCTGCAGCCACAGCATTATTGCCTTGTCAGGCGATCTGTCCTTTCCGGCCGCCCAATATCGTCCCGGTGTCTCAGAGTCACTGCTGCGACATCAGTCTCGGATAGTCCCTCCGCCTCTCCAGCAGCGTACAGCCTTCTGTTCGAGCTAACGCCGCTTCCAAGGATGAGAATTCCAGTTTGTTGTTCGTTTCGCGGGCTTCCTCTCCAGTCCCGACCACTTCCGGTCCGTCGTCGCCCTTCAGGTCGCACTTCTGGTCGGCTTCACTCGCCACTGGTTTCCCAGGATTCAGGCCTGTGTTTCGGTCACACCGACACTCGACGATAACTCCGCTGTCCGGCCTCCGATTTTCGTCCGGGTACTTGCCGCCAGTCCCGCCCGGTCCCGGGTGTTCGGTGCCTCCGTCTGAGGTCTGATTCAGCCAAGGATTACAGTACGGATAGTCTGAGAGGCCGCTTCTCTGTCGGAGCTAGTCCTCTATGCTGCCGCCATGTTCGGCCGCTAGCCATGCCACCTGAGCCGAAATTGTTTTGATTTTTAAAAAGGGTGACCGGTCGGAACCTTCTAACTACCGACCAATTAGCCTAATGGATATCCTTCAGAAAATCTATTCTAGGCACATTTTAACACGTGTTAACTTGTGGTTGGAAGACCATTCAGTTCTCACAAAGTTCCAAGCTGGGTTTAGGAACAAAGTGAGCACTATTGATCAAGTTTTTAGACTTTGCTGCCTTTATTGGAAATATGTCCAGATCAAAAAGGGACATTTATATGTTGCCTTTGTTTATCTCAGGGTAGCCTTCGATCTAGTGCCACGAGATCTTTTATGGATGTCACTCCATAAAGGCAGGACTTCCCGACTGTCTGTTGACGCAGATCATTGGATTACATGCTAATAATTTCGCTAAAGTAAGATGGGGCCCAAATGGGGAATTGACTCAGAATATACCCATTGAGCGTGGGGTCCGCCAAGGTTGTGTTTTGGCCCCCACTTTATTTTCCATTTAGGTGAATGATATTCCTGCTCATTTAGAGGGTTGTAAAAACGACTCCTCAAAATTAAATGGGGAAAGGGTATCCGCATTACTATTTGCGGATGATACCATTTTAATTTCCCAAACCAAGAAAGGCTTACAGGCATTACTGCATTCATTTATGCGAATATTGTAATAAGAAAGGCTTGGAAATTAACGCAAAAAAAAACTAAATGCATGGCATTAAACCCAATCAAACCAGACAAAGAACACTTATCACTAAATGGCCAAAGACTAGAATCTGTCCAAAACTTTTCATATTTGGGGGTCACAATCGACTCTAATCTCACGTGGAGACCCCAAATTGAGAAAAGTAAGCTAATATTCACCCAGAACACCACACCCATTTTGAAGAAGCAGGGTGCAAACACCTGTAAAACTGTTTCTCCAGCACTAGAACTGTTTAAATTCAAAGTTCAATCGGCTGCACTTTATGGTGTTGAGATCTGGGGGCCAATGTCAAAGGATGTGTTTTTGATATCTGAAAACAAATTTATGAGAAGTCTCGTAAGGGTTCCAAAAGGCACCCCCCTGGTACCATTACAGTTGGATTTAAATGTCAGAAGAACTGACCATTACACCATTATCCGACCGTTAATGCTATGGATAAGACTTTGGCTAACACCAGAACTGCTTGACTACAAAAATGGAATAAAAGAGATAATGGGGATGGACGGATCGAACTCTAATGTGTGGCTAAAACATGTTGAGCTGTGGTTAATCAAAATAGGCGTATCATAATTTTGGGAGAATCCTGAAAGTTTGCCACATAATTCAAAAAAAATTGTGAAAATTGCCTTTTGGGACTTTATAAATAACCAAATGACCAATGGACATAGTGGTGGGACATTAGTAAATAACTTTCACTGGTTCAAGGATGAACCATTTTTTGACAATTTTTTAGATGAAATTGAGCCCCCGCTAGCGAAAATCCTCTTTTTGAAATTCAGATATGGTAACCTTGTGACCAATTCTACCTTGGCACGTTGGTCTAGAAGGGGTAATGTTGATGAGGACCATACAACTAGTGAAATATGTTCTATGTGTGAGGGTAATCACAAGGAGGATGACCAGCACATCCTATTATTCTGTCCAGCATATGTGTTGGCCAGAAGGAAGTGGATTAAACCTCTGTGCAACCTGTTGGGAATAAGGTCATGCACGACGGCACTGAGAATGATCAAATCTGATACAACGCGAGTAATTGTATTTAGTGTCAGTCGTTTTTAGCACTCAATTTACATCGTGCGAAAGAAAAAAGGTATAAAGCTATAGGATCCAAATCATCAACCACTTGTTCGCTCGTTTTAGCTGCTTTATGGTGTAAATGTATGTTTTAAAACTGTATATTTTTCAGCTCCGTTCCTCACTGCTTTTAAAGCTAGAGATGTACTACCTTTCACATTTGCATCTTTATCAATCTATATTGTTTTTAATGGTATACCAATCAATTGTCCTAATCAGGGGGTTTAATGTTTTTATTTTTATGAAATGTATATGATGTAAATCTTTTATGGCAATTGAATTGAATATTTAAATCTCCACAAAAAATAATGGGGAGACTACACAAAGCAAGCTCTAGGTTTATAAAGTTTAACAGCTCTGAATCATCCAAATTAGGACCATACACTGTATAAATCATAACCTTCTTTTGACAAAGTAGAAGTTCTGCTGAGGCCCATCTCCCCCATTTATCGGCTGATATTTTAATACAAGAGCCTAGATTCCGACGCATAAAGATAGCGACCCCTCTCTTGATCCCCGTCTTTTAAGAGCAAATTAGCAAGTCTAATACTAGATTTTTTTAAAGTCCCCTTTTCTCCCACGACACGTGTTTCTTGTAAACAAAGAATATCTATTTGCAGCTAATGTAAAATTTTAGCTAAAATCCCTTTTTTTCTAGCGTCATTAAGACCGTTGACATTCAATGTACACACCTTTATTTTCCTAGCCATTGGAGGAAAAGTAAAAAATCAGTTGAAGACATCCAGGGAGTTTTTGTTTCGATACATATTTTCTTATTATGTTTAACAAAAAAATATTGAAATAAGTCTTCTTTCCTTAACATAATTATTGTCTCAATAAAAAGATTCAAGCGCGAACTTACATATTTATCAGAGTCGACTGTTTCCAAGCCTTCCACAATCCCGACTGTTGCTGATTTAACCCCCCCACCACTACCACCACGCCCATACCCTTCCATACCCCTCCCAACAAAGCCCCACTACCCGCCCTCCCTTCCCTCCAGCCACCCCAACCCACCTTATGAGGCACAGGGACGAACAGTCCCTGAGGACACCAAGTGCCTTCCTCCCCTCTCCCTACACGGTCCACCGATGGAACCCTAAATAATTTTCAGCCTAGTCATCTAATAAATTTGTATGTGGAACACTAGCAACTAAGTTTGCACTTAAATTCCAAAAAGAAAAAAGAAAAAAAAGCTGTTTCATTTCGCAGCTACTCATACTCATACTCATAATGAGGCTAGGTATTCTTTAGCAGTAATTTCAGAGAGAAAAAATCTCGTCTGGCCTTTAACAATAACCTTAAGCTTGGCCGGGCTTTGCAAGTAAACTGTAGCGCCTTTTTCCTGGAATCCAGCAATCAATTGTCTGAGATGCCAACGTTTCGATACAGTTGCCTGGCAAAAGTCAGGTCTGACAAAAAAGGTACAACCTTTAGCGGTGCGTTTTTTATCTGGTCTAGCCAGATCCAAAATGGCTTCTCTGGCCAGAAAGTTATTACATCTGACCAAGATAGCTCTAGGATAATCCCCTTCTTTTTGCCGGTCTTTAATAGCAAATGGGAAACGATGAGCACGTTCAACGACTACAGGCCAATCCCAGGATGCGAGTTCTGGGAATGCAGCGGAAAATAATTCACAAATAAATTTCCGCACATCCGATCCACCTAAATTTTCCGGGACCCCCAAAACTCGTAGATTGTTCCTTCTGGATTGATTTTCGAGCTCAGCAAGCTTAAAGCTGATATCACCTTGTTGCGCTTTGACTAATAAAAGTTCTTTTTTCTGCGCAACGACTTCATCTTCAAGAGTAGATATTCTAGTTTCAGCCTCTGCAACCCTTGAAGCCGTGTCAGTACATATTTTGGTGATACGTCAGACAGCATTCTGCACATTTTGACACGTGGTTTGTGTGCGAGCAATCTCTGTCTTAGTATCAGATCTATGTGCTACCATCGTCTGACATATCATGGCTAGCGTCACCTCAGAGCAAAGATCAGAATCAAATGCTTCTGATTGATCTTGCTTTTATGAAGAACTGGACTGTTGAACAGAAGGGTCATTCAAGTCATTAGATTTATTCCTTACTGACTGTGATTACCTGGCCCGATGCTTTTTGACAGTGGTAGCCGAACCAGGTGAGTTTTCATCAAATCCCGCTTCTTCCTCGAGACTACTATCGGTAATAGGGTAATCTGCCCAGTCCTTATCCAGACTCTTATCAGACGTAAGATCAGACATCGAAAAAAATAATTGTCATTAGCTTCTAGCAAAGCATCTTGATTAATGAATTTGCTCGCTTCTGGTATAGAATTGGCTCCAGCTATGTTAGATGTATTCGATGTTTAACCCACGCCTGCACTTGATGTGAAAGAAGCGGTTAAAGGTACTACAGCTCCCATAATGCCATTCCCTAGAGTCCCAAATTCCGATCCTGGCTCTAACTCTGGCTCTAACTCTACCACAGTTTCAGACAGTTGAGAGATTTCAGGTATTTCAGATAAGCCAATATCCTGAGAAAGTTCCTTTAGAGTTGTTAAAGTCGCAGTGCTCCCATTGTCTATCTTTGTGCATTTTTAATAATTTGTTTCTCGAATAGGGCTGGTACAGTTTGTGAAATGATACTATTCGCACACTCTCTCCCTCTCTTGGAAGCAGCCGGTTGCTGTTTAGTGATAGACTCACCAGGTTTTGAAATGTTCAGCGTCCCGTCTTAGACATCGTCTACTCCTTCAGCCACAACGGGAGGCTTGTTTTACCGCTTCTGGTAGCAGGGGGTTTGAAGTGGAATTCTCGTTTTTAGGCGGCATGACAACTCTGATGCAGGCAGCAGTCCGAAGCCGAAGAAAAGAAAACCACCAAGCCTGGAGTGAGTGTTGAAGTACACGGGGGATTAGCAGCATAGAACACACCATCAGGGGTGAGAGGCAAGGTTCTCCGAGCCGCCGACACCACACGCCAAAACCGCACAATCAGATTCAGCCCAGTTTCTTCGAGTGACTTCAAACGGCTATCGACGCAATCCGCTGCCAAAATGCGCCGAGGTCTAACTCAACTCAGCGAGGCATCTACAAGGAAGGTCCAGGCACGCCGTAAGTACTCTCTTTTTCTTCTGAAGACCGGGAGTGGAGGAGCTGGCTACTCACACCGCTACACTAGCGGCCACCATCTTGCCCCTTGCTCTCCTGGAAAAAGACTTTAAGCAAAAGCTCAGGGCGCTGGGTCTGCGATATGGTCTCCTCTTCCCGCCTCGACTTGAGGAAAGAGGAGACCATATCGCAGACCCAGCGCCCTGAGCTTTTGCTTGACCTTGTCGTAGAACCTACGCTGGGATTGGACCTCTCGAGAGTAATCTGGGAAAATCATTATCTTAGAGTTTTGAAAGAGCAGTGGGTCCAGGTCCCTGGCGCCCCCCGCCCCCCCTCCCGGACAGCATCCTGACAACCTGACAATCGGAATGGCTCCAGCCACTTGCAGTGAGTCTTTTCCTTCCCTTTTCTCGGGGATGGGGCAGTTTTCTTGCTCTGGCGAGAGCCGATGGCGTCGCCTCTGTCCTCAGGCCTTCTTGGATACACAGACTCCCACGTCTTTTTAGGTCGAAGCACGACCTGCATTGATTGCTGTCAGCTTGGACAACTATTGTTATCCGTACTTGGGAATGTGGACACGACTCAGACGCGCGCTTTTGCAGTCTCAGTTTTGACCGCGGGAGCGCGCGTCTGAGCCGCGCTTGCGCAGACGAAGTCACAGCCACAGCCCCTTCTTTCGCTTTGCTCCGCTCGCATGCATTAACGACGCACAGACACAGCCAGCCCCCACCCCTCTGCATGCACGCACGCACACACACACACACACACACACAGGCGCACACACATACACACAGTGCCGCCCCCCACCCCCCTGCACACACAAAGACACGCACGCATACACACGCCGCCGCCCTCTGCCCTCCTGGTGTGCCGGGTTCATGTCGGTGTTCCGCCGCCCCAGCTTTAGCCCTGACGTTGCACCAAGTTCGTGGCCCTGCCCCGGTGCTCACACTAACGCTGCAAGCTGCGACGCTCGGGGAGGTGACGTCAGATCCAGCCGCTGACTGTGTCCTTCAGTGCAGCGCCGACATAGAAAAGGGACTGGTGCGGCGGAGAAAGTGCAAGCAAAACTGAATATGCTTGTTATCAGCTTGTGCCACGTGACGAATGTATATGTATTGGTAGGGAAGGAGTGTGTGTGGGGTTCTAGTCTGAGTAGAAGTGATTCTCCGTGGGCGTCTGGGGCGATCTCAAGCCGAGTGTTGCAGGCTGTTCCACAAGTCCATGCCCACATAATGACAGAGCGTTAACAAATAATACAGGTTTGAGTTGTGAAAGATCAGTCTGCTCGTGTGACGGCTGTGGAAAGTAGGTGAACATATGCCATGTCAGCATTGCCTGGACTCTTTAATTATTTCAGCAATGCTGTGCCCAGATAGTGTCGCTAAGGTAGATACAATGAGACCGCAGGTGTGTCGGCAGAGTGGAGGGTGATTAGTATGTGTTGATAGAGTGGAGGGTGATTCGTTTGTGCATCCCAGGGTTCAAGCTTTTCCAAATGCTATTCTAATAATTTAACTTAATTGGGTTGTCATCACATCCTATCTGGTGGATTCACTGAACAGACACATGCAAACAGTGCTTTAAATAGCTAGTAAATGTCCGGTACTGAGTGCCCGCAATTCTTTACGTTGAAAGGGAGGGTGCCAGTACTTCTCGGCATTGCTCCAATACATTTAATGAAAGAGCACTAGCACTTCTCAGGGGCAAACAGGTACTCTCCTTAGTGAGTACCTGCACTTCTACATGTCCATTTAAAGCACTGCAAGTAAATACCAGAGAACTCCATGTGCTTGCTGTTCCTGACATATTTGTCTAATGTAGTACATTGTACTGCATTGTTGTGTTTGTGAGTAAGTACTCATAGCTGTATTCGCTCCACTCGTTCAGTCACAGCATTGTACATTTTCTATAAGTTCCCATCACAGCTGACTGTGCCGTACACAGCACCATCTTATACATTAGCAAAACATTTCATGACCTCTAAATTAAGCTCTCAACATTTTCTCATTGACACACATATTTTGTCAGAAAAAGTGAAACATGTTAGTTATTTGTGTGTGGATGTAGCCACCATGTACAAGGGTAATTGTCACCTTTTGATGCTGGCAGATCGACCATCTATCTTGAGACAGACTCAAATGATTGCCTTTTTTACATGGCTAGTTGTAAACCAACCAATACCAGACCCCTTTTCATGTTGTGGAACAGGCACTATTCCTCTTACCAGTTTACCAGATGTACTACATTAACACTGAAACCAGTGTGCTTCATGCCCACAGCCTAATTATTACATGAAGTCTGCAGAGTGAGAGCTGAGAAAATCTCCGTTCTTTGTGTTTCAAAATGTTAAGTGGATGACGGAACATGGTGACTCAACATGAATTGGAAGTGTATTGCATTCCAGTAACTCTGTTGAAAAAGGCCCAGAATCCAACCATGACTGTGATTTTTCAAAGTACCAGGTAAGTGGTGGCTGGTGTTTCAGACCAGTTACTGTTGGGGAGACTCTGAGTTCATTCATGCTTTAATGTTTCCTGTACTCACACCTTCACAAATTCCAAACCAGATTCACTCAGAGTTACATCTGAGATCAGCGAGATTGACACCCATTTGTAATATCTTTGCATTCAATGGGGTTCAGGAGCTACAAAAGAAACACATATTCTGCACGACTTAGTAAACCAAAGAGGTCTTAAAAGGGTCCAGAAATGAGACCCAACTCTTCTCCGCGACATGGCTGACTTCTCCCGGAAGCCCACAATCCTTTGAGATAACAAGATGTCCAAGGCTCTTCACTGAGGTAGTTGCCATGCATCATGGTGCAATTTACAATTTTAGTCCTCTCAGGTACTGTCTATCCCTCGGTTCAGACGTAGCCATGCTGGAGGTCAGTTTTTTTTGTCATTGGAAGCCATGGCATGGAATTGTCTTCCTATATCTATAAGCAATATCTGATGGTCTCAAACTTGCTATAAAAACCTACAAATGTGGCTAGTTCAACGCTCATATGTAGGACTCTGCAGCTTAATTCCTCAGCCCCTCGATGTACCTTGGGGTATTCATTGCACTATATAAATCTCACTCATTATCATGCTAACTGCAATATTCAATACATTTTACTAGGCTTGGCAGAGCCAAGCATTCATCTTTCTCCCTCATAAGAAGTCCCTCCATTTATGTTATCACTAGTGATGGAGGTGGGACGAAGTGAGGGGCCATAGGAGTAATGGGGAAAATTGTTTCATGCCACGGCTATAGGAACAAGGTCATGCACACACAGCTCTGCCAGTGCACCTCCGTGTCACTCAGAGCACTCAGTAACTTGGGCACCAGGGCACACAAACGCTGCTTTGCCCAGATAGTGTCTCAATGACACTCAGCAAACATGACCTTCCAGGACTAGGAGACACTGCTCTGCCAGGCCACGAGCTTCTGCTCTACTGAGACAGACAGACACACACACACAGCTCTAACAACACACTCACACTCGCACACGCAGACACTCACACAGCTCTGACAGCGCGCACGCACTCTCCCACACAAACACACACACCGCTCTGACAACGCGCTCTTGCACACGCAGACACGCAGTCCCTCACCCTCACACCGTCTCACCCTCACACATCCCCCTCACACACCCGCTCACCATCACACCCCCTCACCCTCTCACCCAGACCCTCACACCCAGTCACTACTCCACACCCTGACAACCCCATACACTCACCCTCACACACCCTCACCTCACACACCTTCACCCTCTAAAATAGCATATCAAACCAAAACATATCATAGAATACAGCATGTCTCCGTACCACCACAGCATCGCTCAGGGGCACCACAACATCACTATGCGCTACCACAGCATCACTCGTTGGCCATCACATCACACAGCGCCACCACAGCATCAATTTGTGCAACCATTCAACAACACCTAGTTCAAATATGTTCTCTCAATGTTTCAAGCTTTATTACAAATGTAACAAAAATATGTTAATATTTCACTTCTGTTCTTGGATTTTCGTCACAATAAAATACACTAAACATGATCTTCACAAAAGTTATTTACAAAACTTTAAGCTATTGCCATTATAAATTACTATAACGTTTATTTAATATTAATTATTTAATAAAAATTAAAAGCCATTGTTATTTGTAATATCAATACATGTAAGTCACGTAAATACAACACATATTGCATTACAAATGCTATAGGTGTCACATTTGCAAACGTTATAACTATTAGCATTGTAAATGACAAAGCTATTAATTTCGCTATTTTCAAAAACAAAACATAAATAAAAAATTTGTCATTTACAATACCAATAGCTCAAACTTTCCTAATGCGAGACCTATTGCATTGCAAATGCTTGTTTTTTTCTCTGCTTGATTGTATCAGCAATATGGGTCACGGGCAACGACCTGGACCTGCAGCCTCAGTGCTTTGAGTGGCCCCTTCAGGCATATAGTGTATTTCTGACAAACCCCAAGATCAATCGAGTTCGCTGTACTAAGGTTGCCGTTCTTGCTGCCCCTTCTGACATATAGGGTCGGGCCAACTTTGATTTGACACAGTTCTGTGGCACATGGCGGCGACTCCTGGCATACGGGGTCGGCAACTTCAACAAGACTGCACACAGGCAAAGGCAATGGTCAAATCGATGCTGCACTGCCCTTGGTATACGGCGGCCCCTCCTGGCATATGGCGTCGCCATACTGCACAAGGCAGCACACAGGCAACAGCCTAATCGGTGCGGCATAGCTCCACACACATCATTCAGGAATCTCAGAAGTCTGGGCTCCCCTCTGGATCTCTCTTCCTCCAACACACTCGTCTCACCCACTGGCACTACCGGTCTCAGCAAGCAGGTAGGTACTGGTGCTCCAAACTCCAGGGCAGATCTTGTTTTCCCTGTGAAGTCTCCTCTCCCAGCAGAAAGACTAGTCAGCTCGGCCACTAATCCTGGTCATAGGCAGAAGCCTTACAGAGCTTCCCCTCCTCAAGAAGCCTGGCTGACTGTTAGGCATATGACAAATTATGAGATCTTGGACTCCCCTATTCATAGTTCTTTTCAAAACACAAAATGTGATTTTTAGTCTGGACCTTTGAAGTTTTAGGGTGGGGTTCTATGTTGAAATGGACATCCCTCCAGTTTCTTCTTCCTCCTAAAGGATTTCTGTCATCGCAGGCAGGACTGATTAACCCACAACAAGATTCAAGTCAAGTCAAGTCAAGTCAATAATGCTTTTATTTGATTTTATTAAAATCATAAAAGAGTGAGACAAACCACCATGGTACATTAAACATCATTTAGTAAAAAAAAAGCTTTTAAAATCACAACAAAGTTCATATCCTCAAGATAGAAAAATGTATAAAAATGTAAACATTGCGATAGAGAAATGTGCAAATAATTGCGTTTAAAAATATTACGGTAAATTCTGTTTTTATCCAATTCTTTTGCTGCAGCGCTCCAGAGTTTTATGGCTCTACAGGAGAGTTGGATGGACGAGCCTCCGAGGCATTTTAAAACTGCCACTCTGCAAGTCCTTATTTGTTCACTCCTTATTAATTCTCGAAGGTCAGTTTTCGAATTTCTGATATCGATGGACAGATGCATAAAAGATGTAATAGAGACTCATCGCCTTGTCCACGGAGACAGCATTCCTTTGTCAACCACGTCCATTTCTAATTTGGGGTAAGATCTTTCGTGGGGAATGACCCCTTAAATAGCGTCAGATTTTGCTTTTTTTCGTGGGAAAAATATTCGGAAAGGTACGGTTGAGGTTTCAGCGTTTTATAAGATTGCATCACCGCCCATGCATGTTGTTTTTTTGCGAAGGCTGTTTTGTCCACAGACCGTGAGATCAGTTTGGTTGCGTTATTCACTGCGTTTTTAAATCCAGAGCAGATAGTGATTGTAAGCCAGGCCTCTACCAGCTGTAATGCTGAATGAGATTTGTTTAGGGCTGTAAAAATAGATTTTATTTTGCCTGGCTTGATTTTCGATCTCCTGCCAACAATAATGGGCTAAGGTGTTTTCTTCAGCTGCCCTCATCCTCCAGTAATATTTAGCCAGAGCCCCTTGTCATGCTGGTATCTGGTTTTTTAAGCCATATTATAAGCGTATTTGTGCCTGTGAGGTGCACAAGAAGATTCATGGGAGTGACAAGACCTCACAACTGGATGTCAGGCACAGTGATCAGTGCATCAAAGGTTAATCCTGGGCCCTAATCCCTACCCTTTATGATTCTCTTATAAACTCCATCTCCCTCTACCGGACATGTCTAGGCCCTTTCCTTGTGATCTGTCACTGAACCAAAGAGCCCTTTGAAATGCACAGGGACAGCCTGGCTTCCCCCTCACCCAGTGTTTGTCTCACCCAGCTTACAAGAATGCAGCAATGTACAATTCTGCCTGGGGAGATTACTCTATTCCTCATGTTTTCACAAGGTAGGCCTGGTCTTCCCAAAAGTGGAATCCAAGGTCCTCCTTGTAATGTAGCAGTGCAGACACTCCTTCACTAAGCTTACATTTAGAGCACTCTCCACTGTCAAGTATTGTTGCGACCATGTACCACGCTACCACCAGCATTTCCACATGCAGCGCACACACTCAGTCCGCACACACTTTTCAATACTACAGCTTCTCTGTACAGCATCATAGTGTGTCACTTTAAACACCCTCTGCCAGTGCGCACACATTTAGCATGTGCACACTGTTCCACAATGTACCCTCTGTATAGTATATGTCTTTCGCGCCGACATGCCTCAGCACATGCTTTCACTGCGCACGCATTTCCTCATCAACCTGATGTAGGCCAAGGGTGAGTTGAAACACAGCAGATAATCTTTTAAAAAAGGCGAGTGAGCCTGTAGACCTCACTCCTATGACAGTGTGTAAAAAGGTCCTGGTCACTACTACTGATCATTACACAGTATGATGCCAACACCATGCTTGTGCTCTTTAACTCCTGGTGAAGGCAGTAGACTTCCACCACTATGAGGGTAGTGCTTTGGGCACCCCTCTTGGCCCAACAAGACTGCAATCCATGTGACAGGCCTATGACATGGCACATAAGCATGATCTGTGTTCTCCCATGACAAAAGAAATCAGCATTAGGGATCCAGAAAACAATACAGTTGAGTACTCGGGCTGGGGTACATTTCTTTACCATGCAGAAGACCTTTCGGTCTCAAAACTTGTTTTCTCTGTCTCAGTTTATTGTCCCTCAGTGGGGATTTGATCCTTTTTTTACTTTCTTCATGACATTTCCATTTGAGCCGATGTAAAGTTGCCTGGTTTGACTCCATACTCTGAAAACTGTTTGTCGGTGGAGCTTTCTCCTGCTTTCCGGGTCTGAGGACTACAGTCCCAGTTTGTCAACCCTTCACAGACTTCTACCAAGATGAACAATAGTTACTTACCTGTAATCTGTGGTTCTCCAGTATTGGTGTCTTTCATAGATTCACATGCCTGAATCATTCCCCGTCGTCGGAGTGGGAGTCCCACGGTACATAAAATAGCAATAATATGCCATAATTATACAGTAAATACCATTAGAATAAACCAGGAAGTAAAGTAGCCAAGCTACAGTAGGAAAAAAACTTCCACATCTATGACTATCATAGTCATTTTGTATAGTCCAAACTACAGCCAATCAGGCGCCAGCACCCACCAGAATGTTCTCCCCAGAGGCTCAGGCTCTCAGATTTTCTCGCAAGGAGTGAAGGTAACCCAAAATAGCCTAACAGAGCCTCTGAGGGGAGGTGGGCGGGTTGCATGTGAATCTATGAAAGACACCAATACTGGAGAACCACAGATTACAGGTAAGTAACTATTGTTCTTCTCCAGTATTAGGGGTGTCTTTCATAGATTCACATGCCTGAATCAGAGTAGCTAGCAGTACATCCTTGTCAGGCAGATAAGCATGTTTGTCCAGCTTGCCAGTGGATAGTACATAAAACAGTATTATAGAATATACACATATTGTTTACGTATAGTAGAATACAGTTCTGCAAGCAAATGTAACAAACATAGCATAAACAGAGCCTGACAGTAAAAAAGGAGGTGGGAAACAGAGGCTCACCTTATTTGAAAAGGTTCCGCAGGACTGCTCGGCCCACAGACGTATCTGCTTCGCTGGCTGTCTCCAGACAGTAATGCTTTGTAAATGTATGGCGACTAGCCCAAGTAGCCGCTCTGCAAATTTGCTGAATTGGAACTCCAGCAAACAAAGCCGTTGATGAAGACATTGCTCTTGTGGAATGAGCTCTAGGAGCTGTTTGCAGTGGTCGTCCCGCTTGCGTATGGCAAAAGGCAATGGCAGACGAAATCCATCTTGCAATTGTCTGTTTAGAGACTGCCTGCCCCAGTGATGAACAGCTGATTGGAAGAGCGCAAGGCGGATGTTCTCTGCAGATAGAATTTAAGACATCTCTTGACATCCAAGGTATGCAATGCTTTTTCTGCTTGTGATTGCGGATTAGGAAAGTATGTTTTTAGAATTATAGGTTCATTGAGGTGGAATTCCAAGGGTACCTTGGGAATGTACTTTGGATTAGTGCGGAGCACCACAGAGTCGCTTGTAAATTGTAGAAAAGGCTGTTGAATTGTAAAGGCCTGGAGGTCACTGACTCTTCTGGCGGATGTCAATGCCAGTAACAATGCCACTTTCCACGAGAGATATTTGAGGTCAGCTTTGTGAATGGGTTCGAAAGGATGACGCATAAGTTGTGCCAAGACCACATTGAGATGCCACATCGGTGGAGGTCGACGTATCGGAGGGAACATCCTAAAGAGTCCCTTGAAGAATTGTTGTACAATCCTAGCCGAGTACAAGGAAGTAGTACCGTCTTGCCGATATCTGGATATCGCTGCCAGGAACACCTTTAAAGTTGCGTGAGAGAGACCTAATTTTGCCAAATGTAGGAAGAACGGCAGAATCTCTTCCGGTGTTGCTGAAAACGGATGAATTCCGTTTGCCTGACACCAAATGCAAAAACGTCTCCATTTGAGACTGTAGGTTCTTATTGTGGACGGTGCCCTCGCCTTGGCCAGTACCTCTTTGCATTCTTCTGGGATGTTCAAGTGGGCGAACTCCCGGTATTCAGGCGCCAGGCTGCTAATTTCAGAGATGCTGGATCTGGGTGACAGACCTGACCGTCCTGCATACTGAGAAGGTTCGGGACTGGATCTAATTGAATTGGTTTGCACTCTGATAGTAGGAGGAGTTCCGTGAACCAATATTGGCGCGGCCATCTGGGTGCAATCAGGATTAGTCTGCACGGTTCCTTCTTCGCTTTCCGCAGAACTCTGGGTACAAGAGGGATTGGTGGAAATGCGTACGCATAACTTAGGGACCAGTCCAGAGAAAACGCATTCCCCTGAGAGTCCTTTTGGGGATGCCAGCTTGCAAAGAGCTTGCATTTGCTGTTGGTCTTTGTAGCAAATAGATCTATGTCTGGGCGACCCCATAGTCGAAAGATGCGCTCCACCGTCTGTTGATGAAGCTCCCACTCGTGAGTGGAGACCTTCGTTCTGCTGAGTGTGTCTGCCAAGACATTCTCTATACCTGGAACGTGCACCGCTTGAAGATGTACATCGTGTTCCAAAGCCCACGTCCACAACTCCTGGGCTTCCTGGGAGAGGAGGAGAGATCGAGTTCCCCCTTGTTTGTTGACGTAGTGCATGCTTGTTGTGTTGTCGGTCTTTATCAACACATTTGAACCTTGAATGACTGCATGAAACGCCTTGAGCGCCAGGAAAATGGCTCTCAGCTCCAAGCGGTTTATGTGCCAACGCTGTTGCAGGGCAGTCCACTTGCCACTGATAGTGAGGCCCTGAAGGTGCGCCCCCCAGCCCTCGAGAGAGGCATCCGTCGTGATGGTGAGGCTTGGTGGCTCTTGGAGAAATGCACACCCCTTCTGAAGATGTCGTTTTTGCATCCACCATCTTAAAGAGTTTTGCATTGTCGGTGTGATCCTGATCATATCCTCGAACGTTCCTGAGACCTGGAGCCACTGCTGGGTCAGTTCTTCCTGTAGGGGCCTCATTCTGAGGCGACAGTTCGGTAGCAATGGGATGCAAGAAGAGACCATCCCCAGAAAGGATTTGAATATCCGAACAGAAACTGACTTTTTTGACAACAGTTTCTGTGCCATGTCCTTTATCCTGAGTTGCCTTTCCTCCGAGACAAAGGCCCGAAGCCTCTGAGTGTCCAAAGTTGCTCCCAAGAAAGCTTGTCTTTGTGACGGTTCCAGTTTGGATTTTTCGTGGTTGATGGAGAGGCCCAGGGACTTAAACAGGTGTAGGCATTGTTGCAGATGCGAATGAACGACTGCTCGAGAACTGGCCTTTATAAGGCAGTCGTCTAAGTATGGGAATATTTGGATTCCCTGTAGCCGGAGATGCGCCGCCACCGGAGCCAGAACCTTGGTGAAAACTCTCGGCGCCGATCGTAGTCCAAAAGGAAGAACCTTGAATTGGTAATCCCTGCCAGCCACCCTGAAGCGCAGGAACTTTCTGTGACGAGGTTTAATTGGAATATGGAAATACGCATCCTGGAGATCTAATGTGACCATGTGATCCCCTGCTGCCAAAAGATGCAATATATCCTGGAGCGATAACATTCTGAATGTCAATTTTCTCAAGTACTTGTTCAGAGCGCGAAGATCTAGAATCGGGCGCCACTCTCCATTCTTTTTCTTTATCAGAAAGAATCTGGAGTAAAACCCCATTCCCTTCATCTTTTGAGGCACGCTCTCGATCGCTCCCTTCTGCATCATTATTCTGATTTGAGCAAATAATTCCTTCAGGTGAGCTGGGGGGGGTCCTTTTGGAGAAACGTTTGGGGGAAAACTCTCGAATTCTAGGGCATGACCCGTGGACACTAGGTCTAGGACCCATTTGTCTGATGTTATTGACTGCCAACTTGAGTAAAATTTGGATATTCGCCCTCCAATTTTTTCTTTTGAATAGGGCAGCGGTGGCGGCAGGTGAAAAATGTCATTGTCTTTTATCTTTCCCACGGTAATTTGCTCTACCCTTGTTTTGGGGATAGGAAGGCTTTCTTTGGTTGTAAGACTGATAGCGTTGAGTCTGGTACCTTTGGTTATTTTGCCTGTAAGAGGATTGCTGGCCATATCCACCTCTGGTAGAGGACACTCCCCGTCCTCTCGCTCCTCGAAAGGGCGGCTTTCGAAATTGAAGAGACACTAAGGATTTCGCAGTTTCAGAATCCTTCTTTATAGTTTGCAAGGCTTCTTCTACCTGAGGTCCAAACAGATATTCACCATCATATGGTAAATCCAGTACCTTATGTTGTACTTCTTGCCTAAAAGAAGTAGATCGCAGCCAACCCTGCCGGCGAAGAACTGCAGCTCCTGCCAGCTGCCGAAAACCTGTCGAGGCCACATCCACAGCTGAATCAATAATCTCCTCCGAGATTCTTTGGCCTTCATGAAGGATCTTGAGCGCCTCAGTCTTTGAAGGTTCAGGTAGAAGATCAAGATATGGTGCGATATCAGACCACATTTGCCGGTCATATCTTCCTAATATGGCCAATGAATTTGCCGCTCGAACTGTCGTAGCCGCCATTGTAGAGACGCGTTTTCCTATAGAATCCAAGCGTTTGCCATCCCTGTCAGGAGGGGCCGTCAGCTGGGATGAAGGATTTCTAGCTCTCTTCTGTGCCGCTTGAATTATTACAGAGTCCAGTTTAGGCTGTCCTATAAGGCATGCTGGAGATTTGTCTGGTGCCCTGTACTTCTTTTCCAAGCGTGGTAGGACTGGAGGAATGGATGCTGGAGTTGCCATGACCTTAATTCCCTCCTGCCAGATGAAATCAATAATGGGAATTGACTTAATCTGTCTCTTTGGTTGGTCTTTAAAGTCATAAAGAAAACAATCCTGCTCTTTATGTTCCATATCTATATGAAAACGTTTAGTGGCGCGTTCCATCAAGAGATGGAAGCCAACCACGTCCACCGGTGGAGAAATCGAAACTGTTTGGCGCGAAGGGGAAGGTGTGTGCTCCTGATATTCATCCCACTCCGACTCATCTTGAACCTCACCTTCCTCCCTTTGTTCCTCCTCCTCAGAAGACAAAGGTTCGGCTCCTTCCGCCTGTACCTGTGAAGCAGGCAATGTAGGAAGTACTGGCTGCAAATTTGGAGTCGGAACTTCAGTATTAGGAGTAGTCGGCTCTGAGCCCGCTGGTTCTGAAGGTGGAAACCTCCTGTAGTAATCGTCCAACATGTATTGGAGATTGGACAGTAAAGCCATAGGCACTTGAGTGAGTGGCACGGAATCCACCTGGGACGGCATCTGCACCGCTGGATGATCTTCCTCCTGCTCATCCTCCTTCAACTGGATATTCAATTCAGAAGGACTTGTAGCCACTCCAAACCTCTGATCTGTTTCTTCCTCACTATCCGAGTCCAAAAGACGGTCAGGAACTTGTGTCGTCGGTTTTGGTGTAACGAAAACCGTAGACGGAGACCATACCTGTAACGCGGTACAGGATGAAAACTGCGGCGTCAAAGGCGCGTTTTCCGATGTGTCAGTGGCCGATATTATAGATGCCTTTGAAATTGTCGTTGACAGGATGGATTTCGTCGACGGTACATCCTTCGATGACGGTACGCCCTTCGTGGACGGTACCCCTTTCACCGACGGTACACCCTTCGTCGACGGTACGTCCCTCGTCGACGGTACACCCTTCGTCGACGGTGCGCTCTTCGTCGACGGTGCGCTCTTCGTCGACGGTACGCCCTTCGTCGACGGTACGCCCTTCGTCGACAGTTTCATCTCCGTCGACGGTATGCTCTTCGTCGACGGTATGTTCTTCGTCGACGGTATGATCGTCGACGACTGGACGGCCGTCGTCGACGGATTGATCTTCGTCAACGGGATTTTAACCGTCGACGTGGAGGCCTTCGTCGACGGGACGCTAGTCGTCGTCGGAATGACCTTCGTCGGTGGCAGCGCCGTCGACGATACTGTCGCTGCCGATCTTCTCGATGACGGCAAGGCTTTCAGACTCGATGTCGACGAGGAATCGCCAACGGCCGTCGTCGACGAGATAGGCCTTACCGTAACGTAGACCATAGTTGGGGAAGACGCCGCCGTCGTCATAATCATTGACGATTTAGGAGATGAGAAGGTCATCGTCGACGTGGATGAAGCATCGGCGGAGGTCTTCGTCGACGAGCTGACAGTGGAAGGCGTCTGAAAAGACGAGTCCTGAGAAGAACTCTGGACAGTTTTTTGAGGCAAATTCTTGGCGGGCTTTTTATGAGAAGAACTCTCCGAGCCCTTGCCTGAAGAGGCAGCCCTTGAACATGAAGGTTTGTCAGAACCCTTTGTAGGTTGATTTTTCTTAGCAACCTTAGCCTCAGAAGATGGTTGATGTTCAGACACAGGCCTCTTCCTAGATACTGAAGTGGAACCCGAGGCAATACTGTCCACATCAGACACAGCCTTATCAGAATCCTTTAGCCTTTGTAACCACAAAAGCAATCAACCTTCTCTGTCTCTTAGGGTCTTTGGAGGAAATTTCCTGCAGATCTTACAGTCTTTGACTAGATGATCTGGGTAGAGACAATATATACATTTCTCATGAGGATCCTCTTTAAAAAGCCGGAGCTTACCACAGGATTCGCAGGCTCTGAACAGAGACTTCCTTGAAGACATTTTGACCAGAAAGAAGAGATATTCCAAAAGAAACTGAGCAGAGCTCAGGGAGACTCCCTTCACACGACGTGCGGTAGAAAATCTGAGAGCCTGAGCCTCTGGGGAGAACATTCTGGTGGGTGCTGGTGCCTGATTGGCTGTAGTTTGGACTATACAAAATGACTATGATAGTCATAGATGTGGAAGTTTTTTTCCTACTGTAGCTTGGCTACTTTACTTCCTGGTTTATTCTAATGGTATTTACTGTATAATTATGGCACATTATTGCTATTTTATGTACCGTGGGACTCCCACTCCGACGACGGGGAATGATTCAGGCATGTGAATCTATGAAAGACACCCCTAATACTGGAGAATAGTTGGTTCTTCCCACCTGTTCATGCTCTTTACCCAAGGAGGTTTCTGTAAGTCATGTGGCCCAGGCTAATACACTTCTATCCTTCTTCCTTCATCCACATTAAGCGCCAAACAAGGAGGAAGTATGTCTGCCTAGGAAGGATTCCACATGTGTAGCATCAACTACTTTAACCACAGGCAACAGAGTTGCTGACCAACTCTTTGCGGGCTTCATTAAAACTGAAAACATTGAGACCTAATGCACTATTTTAGTTTGGTTCAAAACAACAATGGGAGAGGTAGGGAGAATCAAGGACGCTCTCTCAGTCCCCGGTTATATGCAAGTAAACAAGAAAAGAGAGGTTCTATCAGTCTCAATACTGCCACAAGGATGGAGCGAGATAGATAAGGATCACACACTCACTTTGGGTGAATAGGAAGGCCCTCACACACCGACCTAGTCAGTGTCATGCTTCATCACTGGGCCCCACCACAGAGGCCTAGTGCCTCTTTGGTGTGCTGCGACGCCAGAAAGACTGCGGAGCTGGTTGTTTGAAGAGGGACGTGTTGTGAGGGTAAATAAAATTAAAAGTGTCTAAATGGGTATCAAAAAAAGTTTATTGAATGATCCCTAAGACACGGCTACAAAGTATTATGTGTCTGAATTTAGTTGCCAAGGTTAAGGGTTGGTTAAATTCAGAAAATACATTCAGTCAGTCAGTCAACATGTTTCAGCCACATGGGTGGTTTTAATTTACCAAGGCATTCATCAGGACTATACCCCGTTAGTTTGGGTCATCCTTTGTATTTAGATATGCCGTGCCCTCGTGAAGAAAGGCCTCCTGGAGGCTATTAATGCTCATAACACCAGGGACATGACAGTTCTACAGCTCTTTCTAGGGGTATCCCGGTTGTCGACCTCTTCCATGCACATATGTGGTTTTCATTGAACAGGGTAGCAAAACACTATTGCCTCACGTTCTGAGACGGGTACGTTGCCTGTGTTGTATTGCATGATTTCCTTGGTTAACTGACAAAACTCAGTCTCTAGTTCCTGTGGTACTGCTTTGGCACTCATTCATAAGGTGAGGAATCTACATTAAGATTTATCAGAGGGACAAGTTACTTTCCTTCGGTAATGATATTTCTGGTGGGTACATAGGGCCTGATTTAGAGTGTGGTGGACGGCATTTACTTCATTGGGATGGCGGAAGACAATACCTCTGACGTCCAGAGGGATACTCCCCACCAACTTACGAGTTGTCCTCAGGCCCTGTGTGCAACTCTCTCCACTGACAGAATCTATCATAATGTGGCTCCTGTCAATGATGGGAAAGTTTGATGGATGTTACCACCAAACACACACAAGGTGATGAGAGGCTGCTTACAATAAGTCTAACCACGGGTAATAGCTTGAGGTAACACTCCTACCCATCGTACTTTAGCTAATTGTGCCACCTCAGCTTGGACAAGTAGTATGCAGATCAGTCTAGACTCTGCTCCTCATGGGAACAGCTCAGCCCGCACTGCCAAGCTAGGCCCTTCCTGAACTGGAACACAAGCAACCCAGGACCGGTTTCACCCAGAACCCAGTGAGCATGGGTCCCATGCTCACTGTGTCATTAGAACCAAATAGTACCCGGCTGATGAGCCAATAACTAGAGCAAAACCGGTCCTGGGTTGCTTGTGTTCCAGTTCAGGGATTGTAAGAAAGTGGCTCTGTATATACTGCACCAAAGTAAGGTTCAGTGTGCACAGAGTCCACAGGCCCCAGAGGTATGGCAGAGGTTAGTTAGATATAACCTTACTCTCTAAAGGGGTAGCTTGGTCAAGCAGTAAGGCAGTATCAGAGGACAGTGTAAAGCATTTGCTGTATACACTCAGTCAGCAAATGGTCTTACACACAAGACCTGAACTCTAGGCCAATTGTTTTGTATATAAAAATATATTCTTGTTTTATTTTAGAACCACAAGTAGGTATAAAAATACTTTCTCAGAATGAGATGCTACAGTTGAATACTTTCAAACAGCAATAGACTTTTCAATGCAATAGATACAGTTGTTGCAATATGTAACAAGTTAAACACAATTATAACATTGAGCTCAATGGGAATTTTCAAGTAAATGCAATATCAATTACTTTGTGTAGGTTTTTCTTACACAGGGCTGGATCCTGGATTCAGCCCTGATGCATCTCCTGTAAACAGTTGAAAGAAATTGTTTTTGTTACACAGGTGATTTTTAAGGAATATTTGTATGTTTCAAAAATCAGGTTATCGGAAAATCACGGTTGTAATTACTTTTTAAGGTCAGTGCTGGGCACAAAGTTCCAATACTGGGATCTCTTCTGGTAACCGGGGGGTCATTTAGTTTTCGTTGATCGGATGATTTTTTGTGTATATTTCAAAGTTTCAAAACGCGACACTTAGAAGAACTTCCAAGTGAAAACCAGTCAATGTTACCCTATGGAGAAAATGTAGGTTATCGGTTTTCAGGTAAGTACTCGACTGGCAGAGTTAAGGTTCTGGGGGTAGACTCAGAGGTCTCCCAGGTTCAGGTAGGTACAGTAGTTACACCCTCAGCAGCACAGGGGAAGCCGGGTGCAGAGAGAGTATACCTAATGTTAGCCTATGGTGGGTAGGGGGCCTTTGGTTGGTGGCTGCTAGCAGGCAGGTCACGCGGCTGTGGGAGCTGAGCTCCTGGTCACTTACACAGGGCAAGTGGGGAAGTAGAAAAGAACAGATGCTGCACTTCCAGTGGCACTCGGGCGGCTGGGTGCAGGGTGCTTTTGGGCCTTCGGGCGCCCAATGGATTTCAATGGGAAAGCTGCAAGATGAACAAAGGCTGCAAACTCGGGGACGGAGATTCTTCAGGTGTGACCACCACTTCGAGAGGTAAATTGGGAAGCTGTAGGTTGGATAGACACCCAGGAGTTGGGCACAGGGGGCTGTGGGGCTCCGGGTGCAGGGGTGTCTTTTGGTGTCAGGAAATCTTACCCTCGGCTGGTCGCGGTTGGAGGGGTCCCTTGTTCTTAAGCTGCAGGCGTCGGTAGAGTGTCGAGGAGGGTCCTTGAGTACTGCATTCTGGGTCACAGTCGCCGGGGGGACGTCCTCGTGGTCTTGGTTCACTCAGGCACAGGCCGGGCTTGGCGGGTGCAGAGTATTCTGCATTCGCGGTTCCTGGCTGGCACCAGGGGTTGTAGATCTTTGAGCAGAACGACTGCTCGTGGGAGACCCAGTCTTTGGATGAGCAAGGCAGTCAGTTCCCCCGGGGTTTTTAAGGTTGCGGACCACAGGAGACGCTGGGGTTTAGCAGGAGCAGGTTCGAGAGTCGACAGGCCGGTAGGGCTGGGGCCAAGTCAGTTGGTGTTGTCCTCTTGTTAGCAGCTGCACGGCAGGTCTTCTTCTTGTTCTTCTTTGTAGTTTCGGAATCAGGATCTGAGGAAGGTTGGTTCAGGGTGCCCCTAACTACTAAATTTAGGGGCGTTACAGGTAGGGGAAGGTCAGGGACAAATGTGTCCCTTCCCTGGGGTGAGTGCACTCCGTTTCCTGCCACTCTCCAGTGGGAGGGGGGCAGGAGCCAGTCTCCGATTGGGTAGGGCTCCCCATCCTCAAGTTGTGCTTCATCTCCCTTCCCCCACCTGAGGGGTGGGGTTGGCAGAGACTGGCACACCCCCTTTCCTCACTTAGGTTTTCCCGCCTGTCTTCCCGCCAGAGTGGGGGTCAGAACCGGTGGGGGCCAGTTGCTGAGTACAGCAGGTGGCCTGGAGAAGCCCACAAAGCTGGCATACCTTTGAAGTTTCCCCTGTCCATCCTGGGGGCGGAGGCCTAGCACCTCGCCCCAGGATGTGCATTGGTGCAGGCCCACAAGAGCGGATAGCTTTCTACCCAGGGGTCCAGCAACATGTCTGCTGGGTGAAAGCCTAAGCAGCCTCTCAGTCAGGACACAAGTTGGGGGTTAGTTTCAGGGGGCAACTCTAAGTTGCCCTCTGTCTTGCATTTTACCTTAAATCCCATACTGGCATCAGTGTGGATTTAAGGTGCTGAGAAGATTGATACCAAACTTCTCAGTCTTCAGTGTAGCCATCATGGTTGCTGTGGAGTTCGTGTTGACGACCTCCCAGCAAAATTTACTCTAAATGGCAGCACTGCACTTACAGTGCCCAGGGATGGAAATGGGTACTGTAGGGGTACAGGGCTCATGCCCTTGTACCCACACCACTGGCATTGGGGAACACAGCTAGAGGGGTGACTGAGGTATGCCAGGGCAGTGTGTTGAGGGCATGGCACACAGGGATGTGTGCCATGTCGACTCTTTGTTTTGTTCTGCACCAAGACACTCAGCCTGCAAAGGCAGTGTGTGTGTGACAGGGTACAGGGCCTCTAAGGGTGGCACAATAAGTGCTGCAGCCCTTAGGGGCCTTCTCTGCTCACAGTGCCCTGGGTACCATTTACCAGGGGCTGACAAGTGGCCAGAGATGCCAATTGGGTTAAGGTTTCAATACAGTTTTAGGGAAGGAACACATGCCGTGGGTACCTGATTGGCAGGAGCCCAGGGCACACTCAGTCAAAGTACATCAGCAATTCAGCAAAAAGTGGGGGCATACCATGTCTGAAAGGTGACACTTTCTCACAAGGAGGACCTGGTTTGGTAGTTCGGGCTGGATTGTTCCAATGAGGAGAATGGTCAAGACTGATTTGCAAACGGCTTGATCCAAACTGAGGTGGCATGGTGAGCAAAAGAACAATGGGTTGTGATGCTACACTGAGATATTGTCAGTGGTTTGACAAATTGAAAGCATTCCTTCCATCATCTTTTGTGTTTTTTTGGATGGGACAACCAGCCATGATGGTTGGGTGTCAAACTATTTAAAGTTTTTTTTGTTTTTTTAAACCAAACTCTCAAAGCAGGAGTTTGTTTTTGAAGAACAAAAAACGAATGGCCCCCACACACTGGGAGTTTTCTTTCAGGGTGTGGGGATATTATTGATTTTTCTGTCTCCCACTGCAAGATTTTTTCTTGTGGTGACGCACAGGAAAAACACACTTTACAGTCCACCCTAAATAGAGTGGGCAGTGTAAAGTCCTTCCTCTGACTACCCATACTCCATTGGGTCATCAGAGAAAGTATTTTGTTGATGGAGGCAACAGGACTCTGGCGACAGAATACTTATGGTCCACCCAACTCGAAATGAGGCAGGCATACTAAGAGTTTGGTGGACAGGATACTTCATTGCATTTGCAACAGAGTACCCTGTCTGCTAAACTGTCTTTATAATCTTCCAACAAATCCCTCACCACATTTCTTCCTCCCCATTAGCTAATGCTGGGATTAATAGGATCCTATGGTATATAAACATATTATGTGCTGTATTTGTTGCTGTTGTGGCTTTCTCGATTTCTCTCTGCATGCATCGATGGGGAATGAATTTCAGCAACTGTCACAGTACCAATTGCAAATTGGCACTTAATATACCTTGGTGAACCTCATATTCAAGGTGGAGTCGCGGCTGGACCCATGTGGCACCTTGGTGACACTAGGAAATCAATGCTAGGAAAATATTTCAAACCAGCCTGGAAGGAGTATTATAGGTGAGGAATCTGCAAGAAGATGTATCCATTAGAATGTATCTGCTGACCATGGACACTCCTAAAAAGCATTCCTTCCTAAAGAACACGGTGCCACAGTTGTTTCTGCCTTAGTCTTCCCTCATGACAGAGAAGAAGTATTCCCAAATTAGTGCACTGAAATATTTTTCTACAGTCAATGGCGCCTACTGAAATTTTGCCTTTTATCAGTGGATTGAACGAAAGTAGAGGCAAAACCTCAGTATGTAGGTTTGTAAATAGCACTTTGTAGTATGTTTAGCAGTGCTATTGTAGTATTACTAAACATACTACAAAATGGAATTTGTGCTTAGGCCCCGAGTGTCTAGCTATTGTACTTTCTGTATGTAATTTGGGAGTGGCTATTTCTTGCTTGATTAATGTAGTGTATGTTATCACCTGGCCTATGACTTTGGGGTGACCTACAGATCTGACTGGTGGGGCGTAGTTTGGACCCTATGTGTTATCATTGGGGGTGTTAGGAATGTTTCTTTCCACTCGCGGGATTGGTAACTCGATTTCCGGTCAAATTCTGGCAATTACCTTATGGTAGAATTCTTTCCCCTCGGGCCTCCAGAAATGCAAGCACGATTTGGCGCCCCTTACTGCCATCTGGTGCATGCAGTCACAGTGAGAGGGCTGCTTCTTAGTAGACTTGGAGCTGCTTGCAGCAACTGGAATGTCTGCGCGTTCTTGTGCATTGCATGATGCCATTTGTGCCGATTTTTCAACTCTGCTCGCACTACTGGTGCTGAATTGCGTTGCAACATGCATATTTCCATCCGTTAGCGGAACTCTACGGAATCTCGCTGAATATTTATATACCTCCACGGAGTTTAAGTTACACCCACCCCTGGTTATCATATCTGCCCTCTCCTTTGTTGCAGTTTGTGAAACATGACCAGGTTTGAAAATCATTTAACAAACTCCCTCCCAGGGTGAAATATAAAACTAGCATTGCACAATGTTAACACAACTTTTCCAAGTAATCATTTTTGACTTTCTGTAGTTCCAATGGTTCTGTGGGCAGTATAGTTAATGGTATTGTTGGACTTCAAGGCACAATGTTCTGCCACCAGTACTTCTGCCCAGTCTCTGGGCCACTTTTGATAGCAGAACTACACATTTCTTTTGAAAAGATTTTCAGATTAGCTGGGAGCATGCAGTTGCACTTGAGGCCCAATAGCCCTCCTTAATGTTTGTCGTTGAGGGAAGTACTTCTCTTGAACTGCAGTGTAGTTTGGCAACAGGAAACCCCTAGGAGGCGGCAGGGAGCCTAGACTATGTTCTTTCAACTACAAAGAACTTTCAAGTAGGATAATGATTCCGATTTTGGTTCTTCCTGATCACTGTTCTTAATTTTTGTTCTGGAACAAAACAATGTCACTCTTTCGTCCAATTCTGCGGCATTTCAGCAAACATGAATTCTGTGACTCTGGCCCTGCCAGATGATTTATATTGATCTATACTCAGGAGACCCTAGGGCAATCGTATCAATCGTGTGTTCAACTGTTTCTCTGCTGGCTTGTAGGATACAGTTATCTACGGAGGAGTATTCTTCCTATATGTCAGCCACTTGGGTTACCAGGTCTTTTATTGGAGCCCTTTCTTCCAATCTGTCTTTCTGTGATTTGTTTCAGTGACATGGGGTGTGAAGATGAAGCAAGGCAGCATATTTGACCGGGGATGCTTGCTCAGTTCCTTCTTCTCACTGTATGAAGAATCTAAATGTTCTGCAGTTCCCATTCTGATGCTTTGGTTACTGGGTTGTTTTGGGTCTGCGTCATTTGTTAAACCATGCCATGTTTCCACATGTGTAGAACCTATCAAGCCCCTGTGGTCTGATTACATACTGTGCTGCTCTGTTTCAGCTTCTCAGTTACTCTTGGTACATTTGCCCTGTGAATGATTGTGCTTATCAGCAGGAGTTTGGAAGATAATCTTTGTCAAGTACTTCTATATCTGTGTCTTCCGGTGTCAGTGCTTCAGGTTAGATGGTGCTCCTCTGTGCCCCACCCAAAGAGATTTTTCATGCTCTTTAGGGTACTGCTGGTTATGTGCCAACCAACACGTTTTGGAACTTATGGGGAAATTGGGGACAAAGTAAGAGGTTGTGGCCCACCAGGCAGTTCAACAGAGTCATCCTGTCGAGTGGAACAACTTCATGGCAGCACCCTCTGCTTCCCTCCGCGTTTTCTGGCCAACAGAAGTCCACTATTTCCCTTCGCAGCCACTTCAGCGTGGGGCGCACAATGGTGATGCGTTCTTCAGGCTATATCACTGTCAGGCATGCAAAGAGGTTGTTCAGAGAGGGGGCTGGCAGGCCTGCCAAACTTTCCCAAAATTCCTTCTGGGCTTGCCCCCTGCCGTCCTGAGTGCAGCTCCTTCCAATTACCACCTTAGTAACACAATATCTGATGATGCACCAGCTGCTGCCCTCTGGAACCCTTGTATTTTCCGAGTAGCAGTCCAACACAGTTCTTAATTTGTAAAATTATAAGTGCCGGCACCTGTAGTTTTTTCCAAGAACCAACAGCTGGTGCTGCCAAATGCCAGGGATGCTGAATAGTCTTATTTCCATCTAATTTCTCATTCTTCCATCACAATAAACTCTCTGCCCCTTCATTTCACTCTTGTAGATTGTTTTTCACTCCTCCTTTATTACCATGCCACTGTTTTTCAGACTCTCTTCCTGCTCCTTTCTTTCTTTTGCCTTTTTCTCTCTCTAGCTCATGGTCAAAGTCTGAGGAGTCAAAATAAGTGCTGGTCCCCAAAAATGAGTGGCAGTGAGCCCCACGTGGAACCAGCGGACAAATTAAACACTGATCTGACCTCTACAAGGCACAAGGTGTTCCCAGCCGCCCGGGTCATGGCGCCACCTTGTCATCATGCAGTCAGGTAGACACTGTAGTCTGGTGCCTATTCACTGACTTCTGCTCCTCAGCAGTATATCTCAATGTGTCAAGTGGACCCTGCAGTATCTAAGGAGAGGGCCAACACTCAGTTATCAACAGCGATGGGAAGGCTCAGAAGGATTCTGATACCTACAAGATGTCTGGCCAGCACCTCACAAGAATATGTTGAGCTCCATCAGCTTCAAGCCATGACCTAATAATAATAAAAGTAATCATAATTGTTAGATTTGTGGGACTCTAGTTGGCACAGGTAGGTACTTGTGACAAATAGGGACCCTTGCCTCTAGTCAGGATAAGGGGATTACACTCCTAAAACAACCCCTGCTGACCCCCTTGGTAGCTTGGCACGAGCAGACAGGCTTATCTCAGAGGCAGTGTGTAAAGCATTTGTGACCACATACAGTAACCCAGTGACAACACTACAAATGGACACCACACAAGGTTTTATATTGAAAATAAGTATACTTTATATAGAGTTACCACAAGACCATAAACGACAGAAATACACAATACTGTTACGTTAAGATGTTAGATTTAGCTTAGTTTAGTTCAGTTCTTAAGCTGCAACACTTTGTGTCAATGTACCTTAGGAGCATTGCGCTTCCACAACAAGCAATGTTGCAGCGAGGGAAATGTGGCAAAGTTCAGGTGCACAGAAATAAAGACGTGAAGTTCTTCCAGATGCGGCAAGCTTCTCCGGGGATGCAGGAAGTTCTCGGTTCGATGCTGGGACTGCAGCGGCAATGCCCTTGTTCAAAAGTGCGACGGTAACACCTCCAACTGCGACACTTCTCTTACGATGCATGAAGCTTCCGCCCAATGCGACAACTACAGCGTCGACATCCTTGTTCAGAAATGCGATGGCAGCAGCTCCGACGGCGGCACGCTTCTCGGGGATGCGAGGCACCTTCCTCGATGCGATGCGATGCAATGCGACATTTCCAGCGGCGACATCCTTGCTCAGAAGTGCGACGGCAAGCCCAGTGACACGCTGCAATCTCGTTGCGTCGCGCTACCAGCTCCTTGCGACACGCAGTTCCTCAGAAAGCCCAAAACTGCAGCAGGCACTTCCACAAGAACTCTGGGGAGCTGGGGGGGGGAAGTCTGTTATCCCTGAAACTTCAGCAGGAGGCAAGCTCTTTTCCAAGCCCTTGGAGATCCTTCACAAGTTGAAAGTAAAGTACACAAAGTTCCTTTCTCCTTCCTTTGGCCGTAAGGCAACCACTGCAGGCCAATCCCCCAAGCAGCACTTCAGCTTGGGAATAATCTCTCCTCAGTTTTTCAGGTTCCTCTCCTCAGTAAAGGTTTCTTCTTGTAGTCCAAAGTGCTCTAATTTCTTGGGATGAGGGTCCCAATACTTATACCCCAAAATCCTTTGTTCTCTGAGGGGAGAGGGGCCTTTGCCCAGTCCAAGCCAGTTCTGAAGCACTCTGTTTACCAGACTTCTCCTTTCCTTTCACATTGCAGGGCAGGATCATCAGACGCCCCACAGGAGGTGTAGCCAGCATTGTGGAAGGCAAGTACAGCCCTGGAGCACTTTGTTTACAGGACTCCTTCTCTTCTTTCAGTGTGCAGGGCAGAGACATCAGCCGCACCCCAGGAGGTGGAGCCAGCATTGTGGAAGGCAAGAACAGCCCTATTCAAGGTTTAGGTGTAACTCCTCCCTCCCATCTAGATGCAGATCTCTCTATTCACCACTGGGCTGACTCATCCTGTCTCTTGGAATCCCCCAGCCCTGTCACTCACAAAACCAGACAAGGAATACACAACCTTAGCTGAGGCAGGCTTGAAAGGTTAAGCAAACAAATACCTACTTTCTAAAAGTGGTATTTGCAAACACAGAATGTTAAAACCAACTTCACTAAAAGATGCATGTTATCATTCTGAGCCCAGGCATACTAAACTCGAATTTCTACTATTTTCTCTGAGTCAGTTAGGATTATACAATGTAATAATTCTAACAGTCCATTCTGGCCTATGGAGAACAGGTAGCCTTGCAATAGTGAAACACGAAAATGGCTGTAATTCACTATTAGAACATGCCCCACACACCAGGGCTTATCCTACCTTATATTTACAATGCACCCTGCCCTTGGGCCTATCATAGGGGTGACTGATATGAAGAAACTGGAAGGTTCACGGATGGGTAAGTGGGTGCACTTGCCCAGTCAGCTTGACAGTACCAGACTGCACGCAGGTTCTGCAATGGCAGACCTTAGACACATTTTACAAGACTGCTTCTGTGGGTGGCACAACCAGTGCTGCAAGCCCACCAGCAGCATTTGGATTTACACGCCCTGGGCACAGTCAGTGCACTAGATTAGGGTCTGACAAGTAAACCAAATAGCCAAACATGGAACCACTGATTAATACATCAATTTACAATAGGGAACACTTGCACTGTGGCACTGGACAGCAGTGGCACAGTGCCCAAAGCATCTAATACCAGCGAAAATAAATTAAGCAACAGCAAAAATGGAAGGGAGACCCACACTAATGGTGCCAGGTCTATCAATAATCATCCTGATAATAAAAGGAATAATATTTGAAAGAAACAATAATAGTACCGCTAAGCAGTGTTCTAATTACAAAGCAAAAGAAAATGAGAGTAATTCATTCAATGTATTGTGAAGGACAAAATATAATTTCCTGTTGTCATTCACTCATCCCTGAGAGTTGGGCTGAGAAAGTAGTAGGTGGAACGGGTAGGGAATTTTCTTTAGAGAGATTTCTATTCTGCTGTAATTGAACATAGATGTTTCTTTCTCGCTTAGTTTTTCTTATCAGTGTTATACCATAAATGTGCCAGGCCAAGTTATGTGACCTAATGGCTAGAGCAGTCTATCTCGAAGCTGGGGAATCAGGTTCGAGTTTCAGCATGGGCGTTCAACATCCTGTGATTCTGGGGAAAATCACTCAATCTCTCTGTGCCAAACAAAATGAATATGTATGTCTGTTACGCAACTTGTACTAATACAAAGTGCTCCGATACATTCGGGTCAAGTTTGAGCTATATATAAAAAAAATATGGGACTTGTAAGCATCTGACTCCTGTAGCTTAAATACCCACTCACCCTCAAACAAAATCCATACCTCCTCCTAGGTTAGGTGATTGAAACTCATATCAAGCATGGTAGCACCATGGACGTCAATTCATGAAAATGCCTGGGGAAGCGGAAGTTACATCACACACCCTTTGAGCTTATTAATGTTTTAGGAAGTGACATATGACCTTTGACCCTGAATCTTCCCAGGAAGTGATGTGCCTTTACCATAACCCGGATGACATAATAATGGACATCACTGAAGTTACATTATGTGTGATTAATATAAAACTACAACACAACTGTTTCTTTTGGATCCACATATATTAGGGTGCTTGCCCTAAATTGTACTGAGCAAAGCGAATGAACCAGAGCTCTTTTCAATGGGGTTGGGGGTGAGGGATTCTGTTCATAAGACAATTTTGAAAAAAAATTGGTCAAATAGTCAAATTTAAAGGAAATGTTTCATATAAATCTTCTAAAAAGCCATGGTCTATGAAAGGGCACTTCACGGCCTAAATAATAGGAAAAAAGCAGAAAGAGCTGCCCAGCAAACCACAAAAGGGCTACACAGAGCAGCTCGCAAGAAACGCGCATGGGCCCAACGGAACAAACGTATAGAGGAAGCCTGGCTAAAAATGTTCTTCCTCTTAAAGGAAAGAAATCCGGCCCAATTCTGGAGGTATATCAAGCAGCTCAGTAACAACGGCCACACCGGAGAAAACGGAGTTCCTGAAAACGTATGGCTGGAGCACATTAATCAACTTTATAATGGCGGGGCACGGGAGAGCTCATCTACCCCTACGCCCCTAGCCCCACTCAACGGAAATACCCCTGGTTTGGCCTTACCTGAAAACGTAGTAAGTAAGATCATCAGCCGCATGAAGAACGATGGAGCACCAGGGCCAAACGGAATACCTGCAGCAGTCTTCAAAAAATTCCGGCAGTTCTGGGTAGAAGTCCTTTCACCCCTTTTTGCAAATGCTTTTCTCACAGCCAAAATTCCACCTTCCTGGCAGGGCTCAATTCTACATCCAATCCACAGAAAAGGGCAACTTCTCAAATCCGGCCAATTACAGACTAATAGCCTTGCTGGACATTGAAGCCAAAGCATACGCCTGGGTTTTACTGGCGGAACTAGAAAACTGGGCCAGCGAAAATGACATCCTGCCTCACTCCCAGTCAGGCTTTAGAGCAGGCTGCTCCACAATGGACAACATAATAGCACTGTCCTATTTGTCGCGGAAAGCTACCCTGGCTGACCAGCTACCTTTATTCTGCTGCTTCGTGGACTACAGCGCAGCCTTCGACAGAGTCAACCGAGGGACGCTGTGGAACAAACTAAATTCCTGGGGAATACAACCTCCTCTTCTCTCAGCCTTGATATCCTTGCACCACAATACCTGGGTCAGGATTAAAACTAGCACACAAACATTATCCCAAAAAATTACAACCGAAAACGGCCTAAAACAAGGCTGTGTACTTGCCCCGCTACTATTCAACCTTTACACCGCTGATTTACCAAAGGAACTGGCAGACGCAGACCTGGCTGCCCCAAAACTGGGCGGGCTGCGCCTACAGACAATGCAATATGCCGACGACATCATCATCGTGGACCATACGAAAATAGGATTGCAAAGATCGCTCACTGCTCTCAACAAATATAATACAAAGAACTATCTTGTGATGAACAAATTCAAAATCAAAATTTTGATTTTTGGGAGCTACAAAAAGAAAAATCTTATCTGGAGAACAGGGGGATCACAAATAGCTACCTGTACCAGCTACAATTACCTAGGAGTTTGGTTCAACGCTAGGGCAAACCAAGCAGCACACCTTAGATACTTAAGGCCTAAGGGTATGGGGATCATTCACAGCCTGAGGCGTTTGAATCGTCACTTGCACAGCCCTTCAGCCGAACCAATCCTAAGGGTGTTACGGGCCAAACTACTACCTGCAGTGACCTACGGCCACTTGGCCTTTCCCGGGAAAATGGACGTATTTCTGGAAAACCTACAAATCAAAGCTTACAAGAAAATCTTCTCCATTCCGCAGCACGCGAGGAGGTCGAGGTTGAGGCTCGAGCTGGGCCTGACACGAGCAAACCTCTAATGCCTGGGAGACCTAATCAAATACTACATACACACCTTACGAGCACCAGGACAATCCCTGAAAGAGCAACTACAAGCTGCATTTAAGGACGAACACTCCCTTTGGCATAAACAGCTGCACCTCGCTATCTCCACATTAAAGATCGAACCTACCTCTCTCACTAATCCAACTATCCCTCTGTCAACGTGGAAAAAAACAATAACAAAACAAACCATTTTAGTTTCATTTCAGACTGATGTTGCCGGGCTATCTAAAAACGAACTTTTTACCGCCTTGAATGAATCATATATCAAGGGGAAACCTCAACTATTCTTTAACTACTCCCTCAACCCCCAGACTCGCAACAAAATATTACACATGAGGCTGCTAGCCCTACCAATCTTTGACTTTTACCTACAGTGGGCTTGGTGGAATGAGCACCCCATTTGCAGGTTTTGCAATTACATACATGAGTCCTGGCTCCACCTGCTTTGCTGCTGCCCATTCTTTGCTACGGATCGACCCCCCCTACTGATCCCTGTCTTTCGGGAACAATCACTGAGACACTGTAGGGAAGCATCGACTTTGTGTTTTAGCAACAATTCAGCCCAGGCCCTAGTAGGAGCTGGGAAGTTTGTTATTATTTTAACCGCACTGCAGAAACATTAAGAATCTGATCATGATTTTATAAATTTTAAAATTGTATTTTAACATGCATTGCTATGTTTGTACATTACGGTTTTTATTAACTGTATAATAAAGATTCAGATTCAGATTCACTTCACAGGAGTTGACCCCGTCTTTTCTAAATCTGTTACGAGTACCTCCATATGCAAAAAATAACCTCTAATGTGCCGGGGCAAGTATAAGCCACGGGTGCCCTTTATGCCAACAATGATATAGAATATGCCAGTCCTGGAAAATTGATATTAATGTTAACCATGTACCATGGGTGACCCTTATATAAAAGTTTACCTCTAGGATGATATGGCCAGTATTTTGTCATGTTTGTCCCTGTCCTATATGCCACAGATGTGTTCTTTTATGTCAAGAATCCCATCCAGCACTCTAGCGCAAGCATTTTGCCATGGGTGTCCCATACCAAGAATAACGTCCAGTGTGCCTGTGCCAGCCTTTTGCCATGGATTTCAAATTTATCAAGTATTATCTCTAGTATGCCAGGTCCCAGTCTGTTAATAATTGTCTCAGATATGCCAATACGGGTATTTTGCAAGAGCAATATGAAGACTCACAAGCATACCACATTCTCGTTGATGCTAATTTATGTTTACTAACTCATACTCATCATCAACTCATTCGTACTCAACCATTCTCACTCACTTGGACTCATTCATTCTCAGTCTTGCACTCACTCACACATTGTCACTCATTCTTACACCGATTAACTCACAGCTACTCACACTGACTTGCACTCACTCATATTCTCACTCTATCATTCTCACTCATACTCGCTTACTGACATTTAATCTCATTTATTGCCATTCCTATCACGGATTGCCACTCTCACTCACACACACGCTAGCACATAAACACACCCTCTCACACAAACACATTCTCACCTGCAAGTAAGCACACAACATGCATTGAAAAAAATATTTTACTTAAGTGATACTCTATCTTTTTTAATCTTATTTTTACACTAAAGGTGAATAATGTACAATCATTCGATGTTAGTGTAATAAAAAATGAACTCAAAACAATAAGAGCGAAGCAGTCCTTGTCTTCTGTGCACTGGTTTTGCTACTTTTAAGACCAGGGGTCGCAAAGGTAGTGTCAGGGGTCGCAGTGAGCAAGCCGGGGTTGCGTCTTCGACCCCTAAATTACTTGCATATATGGCAGCTGTCCCTACGTCGAACGAAATATAGTAAAGATAGGGAGGACCTGATTAAACATGGGTCAGGGTTTTTCAACATATTAACACACTGAGCTGCTTTTATTTTGTAAACTCGCAAAGGGCGTAGTTCACTAGAACCAATCCTTCAATAATGGTTATCCAGACATTTGCCTGGAGCGGTAGAAGCTAAGGGGTGCCCAGTTCCAAATGAAAATGTAAAGATGTTGGGTGATTAACATGGTTAACGGCTGCGAATGGGATACACAGGTGTCCCTCAACCTCACTACACCAAAACATTACCACTTTAAAATACAGATAGAACATTTTATGTACTTGAGTGACATGCTTTAAATGTGCTAACCATGGGAACATCGGATTTATTTTCAAATGTTTACACTTGGACTAATTTGTACTATTAGTTATTGATTTGCACACGAAAGACGTATGTACAATGTACACTAGGACTAGGGGAATATAACGTCTAGTTGATCTTTGATCGTTAACAGGGGCGATGCTATTGAATGTATTTGATGCCTTTCTGTATTGCTGAAGCAGTTAGGAGGCTGCTCAACAGCACTAAAAGAAGCCTTACATGATCACACTGCATCTGTTTTTATCATATCCCAATAGTTTGCTTATCACCTCTTAACGAACGCCCTCTCTTTATGGTTCCATGTCAATTGCATCCACAGCTATTGCTGGAGGAGGTTATGCTATCTGGTAAAAACCTATTGAGTGCGCATGAACCTTTGCAAAATGTGTTATAACTAACGCTTGTGGTGTAAAATCTGTGTGGTCTTGGAGGGAGATCACCCACACCCACAATAGCAAGGAACTCTTCAGCATCGTCACAGAGCTCTCCAACACCAGCGCCTGCAACAACGACATTACACCCTCGCAAGACCTCTGCGACTCACTCGCACGAACAAACCACAACACAGAGACCGCCCTCATCGCAGCTACCGACGACATCAGGTCAATGCTCGACAACGGGGAAACCACCGCCCTCATCCTCCTGGATCTCTCAGCAGCCTCCGACATGGTATGCCACCACACCCTGATACAACGCTTCAGCCTCACCGGAATCCAAGGCGCGGCCCAGGAGTGGATCATCTCGTTCCTCGCCGGAAGAACCCAGAGAGTCCGCCTCCCCCCGTTCCTGTCCGCGGCTACCGAAGTCATCTGCGGCGTCCCACAAGGATCCTCGCTCAGCCCCACCCTCTTCAATGTCTACATGAGCCCCCTCACAACTATCGCAAGCAAACACAACCTCAACATCATCTCCTACGCCGACGACACACAGCTGATCCTCTCCCTCACCATCGACCCAAACACCGCCAGAACCAGCCTCCAGGAAGGGATGAGAGATGTCGCGGAATGGATGAAGCTCAACCGTCTGAAACTGAACTCAGACAAAATGGAAGTCCTCATCATGGGACCATACCCCTCTGCCTGGGACGACTCTTGGTGGCCACCCGCCCTGGGCACCGCCCCCACACCCACAGACCACGCACGCAACCTGGGCTTCATCCTGGACTCCTCCCTCACGATGACCAAGCAAGTCAACGCCGTCTCAGCATCCTGCTTCAACACCCTGCGCATGCTCCGAAAAATCTTCCGATGGATCCCCACCGCAACCAGGAAGACGGTCACCCAGGCCCTTGTCACCAGCCGCCTGGACTTCGGAAACACCCTCTACGCCGGAACCACAGCCAAGCTCCAGAAAAGACTACAGCGCATACAGAACGCCTCGGGCAAGACTCATCCTGGACCTCCCCCGCCACAAACACATCTCTGCCCATCTGAAAGATCTGCAATGGCTCCCCGTCAGCAAAAGAATCACATTCCGACTCCTCACCCACGCACACAAAGCTCTCCACAACGCGGGCCCCAGGTACCTCAACAACCGACTAGCATTCTACACACCAACCCGCCAGCTCCGCTCCGCCGGCCTCGCCCTCGCCCCACGAATTCGCAAAGCCACCGCCGGAAGATCCTTCTCCTATCTGGCAGCCAAGACAAGGAACTCCCTCCCCACCCACCTCCGGCTGACCCAGGACCATTTCGCCTTCAGGAAACAACTCAAGACCTGGCTGTTCGAGCAGTAGCGACCCCCACCCTCCCCCAGCGCCTTGAGACCCTTACGGGTGAGTAGCGTGCTCTACAAATTCCTTGATTGATTGATTGGGTGTGCGCACACGTGCTGCAATGCAATGAGGAGTACTTTGGAGCTTTTGCCCTGGTCAGCAAAAATGTCCGGAACCGGCGCAGCTGCCAAATACAGAATATTTTTCATATTTCATGTCGAGCCCGGATATCCAAAGCACGTACCACACCATTCATCACGTATCTAGAGACTCTCACTTGACCTTTCACTTTAACAGATCGATGCTATTAGCAGTCGATGTTCATTTCCTGTATGTGGGACTGATAAACGCCCTATTTACAACGAGGCCTAACTGTCGCATTCACTCCTTACAAGCTTCCAAGAAAATGCAAATGTTGTTAGGCAAACGGCGGTTGAGGAAAATGTCATACATTAAGAGCTCCTGACTGGAAGTGGGGGTATTGGTACATGCTTACCGATGATGTTGTTGCGCCCTTGAACTCAGCACCAAGAAAGTAAACAAGGCAAAAGCAGCGCTTTGAGTGGACCAGCCAGCAAGAGCAAATCCAGACCACTCGATGATCTCCCCCAAAAAATTGGCTCCAGAAACATATTCGAATAACCCTCCTAGACGGAATAAAAACGTGTTGTAATTAACATACATGATTATACAAAGAAGCTCGCATACATGTCATTTTTCTTTTCCAGATGATTCACTCTGAAAGTTTTGCCCAAGTATATGTTACATATATTTCAATAATTACAGTGGAATAAAAACGGAAAAATACAAAAGCTTTAGCTCGTAAATGAAAGCAATGTTCAGACTAATGAGACAGCTGCGTGCATTAATCGAAATGATGACAAGGCGAGGAGGACTAAAGGGTAAAAGGAGTGAGAGAAAACGCGAGACTTTATTTGAGGAGTTAGAGCTTGTTTTGGGATCTCTCAACGTGGAACGTTTTCATTTCAGAGAAGCAGTTCAAGCTTGTTGATGTGCAATACATGGTACAGTCCAGGGGTGCTACTGAAGCCATCGGCCAGATATGCAGGTCGGAAAGCAGTGGTCGCAATGTGCAACAAGTCCTTTATGTACTAATAGGTCGGTTCGCAAAATAGGCGTTGGGACTGTGTCACATTGCGATCTACCTAATTAATAGGCAGTAGGTAGGTCACTAATTGCAACTCCATGCTATTGGTCTAAATTTAAGGAATGGGGTCTGCAATGGCCACCATGCCTGTAATTGTTTTTAAATAAAGTAAACTTTAAAAAAAAGAAAAACAATCGCCGTCAATGAAACAGGGCTGCTTTAAAAAAAATTAGATTTTTTTAAAGTTGCATTGAGGTTGGCAGCGGTCTCCTTGACGAATGACTATTCTACCTGAACCTTTTACCCTCTATCACAAAGTGGAAGGGTCCAAAGGACACCATTTCCTTTTTGCGAATAGGCTACCAGTCCAACTTAAGAATTAGTAACTTTCCAAAGGTCTGCAGCTGGAATTCATGATGCAAACCATCAATACATATGTCGTCAGAAGTTGGAAGGGTCACCCACAACACACCCCTTCCCAATTGTGACTCGGTAATCATTTGGAATCCAATGTTAGTAGTCCGTGGGAGTTTACAGACTCCTACCATAGGATTCAACATTAAAATAGCTTAATACGTCTGCCTTAGAGTACCCAGAACGTGACGTGGAGGTGGGGAAAGCACTAGGTTATTAGGATATTTCTAGGCAGTGCACAGTTAAGTTAATTTGAATATCGTAACTAGAATAAGATGGTGATGGTGATACTGGTATTTGTAGACAACTGCAGGTTTTTGGTAGGATGCCAAACTCCGATTTAGAACCAGAGTCTGCTTGTTCAAATGTTAAAAATAAATGCATTTGCAAATGGTAGCAATAAAAGCAGCTTCGCAAACTGGGAAATAGGGTGGAACCTGTTTCTTGAAGTCCCATTTTTTAACAGTAGAAAAAAGTGCAGTTTAAGATCGGCACATTACAGTTTCAAGAGAAAAGTAAACTTTGCCCAATGTACATCTGAAGGTTAAGATAATTTTGCCAAAGTGGGACAGCAGGAGAGAACATCTGTTGGGAAAACTCCAAGCACTTTCCACGTTTTCCTGTAACACACAATAATACAAGGCGAGAGGAGTATTTTTGTCTTTCTCTTCCAATCAACCTCCTTAGTACCTCCCAAAAACAGGAGATCATTTGAAAAGGTTCCTTTTTTTATTTCCAAAGCTCTCTCCCACAGCAAACTATCTGGGATTTCTGAATATGTGAACCTCTATGTACCCATCTAAAAACACAATCAAGAGCATACACTCTGCGTTGCTGGCAGGATTCTTCGCAGAGCTATACAACTAGTTCCAGGAAAAAGGAATAGTGAGCCTGAAAATGAGGGAGGCTGATGTGGTAGTGATTCTAGACCAGGAACACCTACTACAGATTGCAAATCATAAAGATCCATAGCACTATTAAATATGGACACAAACATCTTTACCAAAATTTTGGCAGCACGCCTCAACAAGGTCCTCCTGTTCCTCACCGAACCAGACCAAGTGAGGTTTGTAATAGACAAATAGGCAACATAAGAAAAGTAGCCGACATTGTGGAGAAATGCAGGGCAGAAACAAATCCCAGTTCTACTGGTGTACCTTGACGCGGAGATCATGTTTGACAGAATCGGTTGGGGATTCCTCAAGGCCATTCTGGAGAAAGTGGGCCTAGGCACGAAGTTTAACCCCTTCGATGCAGATGACAAAGCCAGCTCGTCATGGGCGTTACCTGCGCTGCGCGCATGACAAGCTGGCTTTGTCACAAAAGCCACGATTTTCAAATCTCAGCGCACAGCAGGAAAACCTGCTAGCGCGCATGCAGTTAAACGCTGGATTTTGGCAATCTACATCCAACCAGAGGCTAGTATATAGGTGTAGGAAAGTAGAATCTGCGTTTTGCTTGGTGCTATGCTGTTTCTGACTAGTCTGACTGGGATCCGGCAAATCAGGACCCCAGTCTCTGATTTCTCCCCTAAATTGGTTATGGTGGGTACTTCGGTACATCCCAGATGGGATACTGGTGTACTCTTATAAGTCCCTAGTATATGGTACTGAGGGACACAGGGCTTAGGTACACCAGAGGTTTCCCATGGGCTGAAGCTCTTATTATGCCACCCATGGTAGACCACTCAAACTGTAATTACAGGGCTGCCATTGCAGCCTGTGTAATCTGGTGCTAGCACCACTTGCAACAGATATAGGTTTCCCTATATCTGAGGTCACTGCACTTAAAACCTATAAGTCACCCCTGAGGCAGGCCTTTCAATCCTGAAGTCAGGGTACTCCGTTCTAAGTGTGGGGGTGTTCCTGCATGAGCAAGACACCCCTACAACCTTCGGAGTCCATTCTCCCAGGTTGTAAGTGCATCAGCCCATACAATACATAGAGTGGTCATGCGTCATTACGCGATGACCATCTCTAATGGCCATTGGTATCAAACATGTTGGAATCATACCCCCACACTGTAAAAGGTGTGTGAGGTACGATTCCATTCACTGTAAAGTTCCTCCGGGAAGCCCTCACTTCTCCCAGGACTAGTATTCTAGACCCAGGCAGCACAACATGGCTGCTGCCGACCAGAGACAAGATTCTGCCCTCCTGCTGCTGAGCCAAGCTCTAACAGGGGAAGGCAGAACAATAGGTATTCTGTCGCAGGGAGGTGTGACCACCTCCCAGACAGGGTTTAGTGTATTGGGGCCGGGTATCAGCACCTACCAGCACCATTGAGTCTGCTTGAGGGGCATTTGTGGCCCTCCTTACATAGTCCAGTTCAAACCAGCTCAGGGTGCCATTGGCTCCTGCTCTGGAGCGAAACTGGAAAATGGACATGTGAGTATCCTCCCCACTGTCCAACCCCTCCACTGGGAGAGAACAGTGAATCGTCCCAACCCTTTCCTTATAGTACTTAAGTGCTTACCTATAGGTGGGTCCCTAGATTCGTCGTGGGACAAGATTCATATCAAGACACTGTGAGAAAGTGCCATCTTTTTTGCATTGGTATGCCCACCACTTTTTGCTGAATTGCTGATGTGCTTTGACTGAGTGTGCCCTGAGCTCCTGCCAACCAGGTGCCCAGGGCCTGTGTTCCTTCCCTAAAACTGTGTCGAAACTAAAACCCAATTGGCATCTCTGGCTACCTGTCAGTCCCTAGTAAATGGTACCCTAGGTACACAGGTCATGGTGACCAGAGAAGACCCCTAAGGGCTGCAGCACTTATTGTGCCACCCTTAGGGGCCCTGTACCCTGACACCCACACACTGCCTTTGCAGGCTGAGTGTCTAAGTACAGAACTAAACCGAGAGTCGACATGGCACACATCCTTGTGTGCCATGCCCACAAGCTCACTGCCCTGGCATCCATCAGTCACCCTTCTAGCTGGGTGCACTATGCCAGTGGTGTGGGCACAGGTGCATGAGCCCTATGCCCCTAGAGTACCCAGGGCCATTCCTGGGCACTGTAAATGCAGTGCTGCCATTTAAGAGAATATGGTGCTGGGGGGTCGTCTTTACGAAATCCACAGCACCATGATGGCTTTACTGAAGACTGAGAAGTTTGATATCAAACTTCTCAGCACATTAAACCCGCACTGATGCCAGTGTGGGATTTAATGTGAAATGCACAACAGAGGGCATCTTAGAGATGCCCCCTGAAACCTAACCGACTCCCAGTGTCCTGAGGCTGCCACCACCAGACATGTTTCTGGACCCCTGGGGCGAGAACCTGCCATTCTCGGGGGGCCAGGAACAATGCACATCATGGGACGAGGTGCCAAACCTCCTGCCCCAGGATGGGCAGGGGAAGCTTCAAAAGCATACCACCTTTGTGAGCTTCTCCAGGCCACTTGCTAAACTCAGCAACTGGCCCCCACCGGTTCTGACTCCCACTCTGGCGGGAATAACGGCAGGAAAACCCAAGAGAGGAAAGGGGGTGTGCCAGCTGATGCCAACCCCACCCCTCAGGTGGGGGAGGCGAGGTGAAGCACGACTCCGGCCATCTTGAAGATGGGGAGCCCTGCCAATCCCAGCTAGGCTTCTGTCCCCCTCCCACAGGAGAGGAGCAGGCTAGGGGGTGTACCCACCCCAGGACAGGGACCCATTGGTCCCTGCCCTTGCTCTACCTGTAACACCCCATAATTTAGTATTTAGGGGTACCCTGAACCTGCCTTCCTCAGATTTCGATTGCAACAAGAAGACCAAGAAACAAGAAGACCTGCCGTGCAGCTGCTAAAACAAAGGAAAAAGCCCACTGACTTGGCTCCAGAACCCTACAGGCTTGTTGATCCTTGAACCTGCTCCTGCAAAACTTCGGCGTCTCCAGCGGACAGCAAGCTCGACAACCCCGGAGGACCTGCCTGCCTTGAACCTTCCAAAAGATTGGAAGTCCCACGAGCAGTGGTTCTGCTCAAACAGCAATACCCCTGGTGCCAGCCAGGAACCGCGCATCCAGCCCACTCTGCACCCGCCAAGCCCGGCCTGTGCCTGAGTGATCCAAGACCACAAGGACGTCCCCCCGGCGACTGAGACCCGAAGTCCAGTGCCCAAAGACCCTCCTCGACGACCAAGACGACACCTGCAGCCTCAGAACCAGGGACCCCTCCAACCGTGACCAGCTGAGGGTAAGATTTCCGGATGCCAAAAGGCACCCCTGCAACCGGTGCCCCACGGCCCCCTGTGCCCTCCTTTGGGGTACCTACCTCTTCTCCAAGATCCCATTTTACCTCACGAAGTGGTGGTCGCACATGAAGAATCTCCATCCCCGAGCCTGCAGCTTTTGTTCACTTTTTAACTTTCCTATTGGATAACATTGAACGCCCAATGGCTCAAAAGCACCCTGCACCCAGCCGCCCGAGTGCCGCTGGAAGTACAACTACTACCATACTCTACTTTCCCACTTGCCCTGAGTAAGTGACCAGGAGCTCAGCTCCCACAGCAGCGTGGCCAGCTTGCTTGCAGCCACCAACCAAAGGCCCCCTACCCTCCATTGGATTGCTTTGGGCCAACTCTCTCTGCACCCGGCTGCCCCAGTGCCACTGAGGGTGTAACAACTGTACCTTTCTGACCCTGGGAGACCCCCGAGTCTATGCCCAGAACCTTAACTCTACCAGTCGAGTACTTACCTAAAAGCCGGTAACTCACTTTCCTTCCATAGGTTAACATTGGCTGGTTTTCACTTGAAATGTCTTCTAAGTGTGGAGTTTTGAAACTTTTAAATATTCATCTAAAATCTGCCAAATAACGAATTCCCAAATACTCACCTGTGATCAGGAGATTAGCCAGCACTGTACATTTTAGCCCAGTACTGAACCGCAAAAGTAATCCTAACTGTACTTACCAGTAACTTGAATTTTCTTCCATAGGAAACCATTGACTGTTTTTTCTTTGAAATTTTTTCTAAGTGTCCATTTCTGCAAACTAGAAATATTCCTTAAAAATCGTACCAACTACTAAAACATAATTATTACCTGTCTTAGGTTGAGATCCCAGTGCTAAACTTAGGAGTCCAGTGCTGGGTTACAAAAGTAACGAGAACGTACTTTACCTGCGACTTGAATTTCCTCCCATAGGATAACATTGGGGGGTTTTCACTGAAAAGTTTCTAGGTGTCAACTTTGAAAATACATTTATATTCTTTAAAAATCACCAGTGTAACCAAAACGCTTTTACTTATCTGATTACAGCTTATGTCCCGGGACTGAATCCTGGATCCAGTTCTGTGGTTAGAAAAGTAATCCTTAAAGTAATCAACTGCATTTATGTAGAAAAACCCATTGAGCTCAATGTTAAATTGTGTTTGAAATTGTGTTGCCTATTGCAACCACTGTAGCTATTGTTCTTACAAAGTCTATTGCCTTTTTGCAAAGCAATTAACTAAAGTCACTCATATTAAGAAAAGTATATTTTGATACCTGTTGGTTCTAAAATAAAACAACTATATCTTTTGATATAAAACAATTGGCATAGAGTTCAGTTCTTGAGTGTGTGAAGCCTTTTGCTGACTGAATGTGTACAACAAATACTTTACACTGTCCTCTGATATTGCCTTAAAGCTCGACCAAGCTACCACTTTAGAGAGTAAGGTCATATCTGACTTTAACCTCTGTCATACCTCTAGGGACTCTATACACACTGCACTTTATTTTGGTCCAGTATATATATAGAGTCACTTTCTTACATTGGTGGATCAGCGGTGGGATACAAACTTGCATTTGTTGGACTACTTACCATTTGATCACACAACAGAATTCATAAATTGCCTTTAGAATTCTGAAATTGTTTTTTCCAAAATACTAAAAGTCTTGCCAGGGTCTTGCTTAATTCCCTTTAGAATTTTAGAAAAATAAAATAAAAATCACTATAATCAAGGGTAGATGGTTAGAACTGTCAGGTTAGAATGTCTCAACAGAACCCAGCTATTAGTGAAGATGACATCATGGACCTGGTTGAGGAGCTCGACCTCACACCTTTCTTACACTTGTCTTTCAAGGAATTGAGATTCTTATGCAAAATTAAAAATATAATAATGGGCCAGCATTTAACCAAACAAGGACTCAAGGAGCTCCTGGCTGTGTATGCTAAAGGCCACCCCTCTGAACATGGTGATGACCAGTCGGAAAGGGGAGAGGTGTCAGAGGAGAAGGAAAATCCGCCCCCCCCCCCACCCCTGCCCCCCCACCCCCCAGTCATCTCTAGTGAGGAGAGGGCCCCCATACCCTTTCTCCAAGAATCAATCTCTGGGATCCTAGGCCTCACACAGGTGGGACAGATCCCAGAGAAAACATTAATAATACCCCCACTGAAGAGGACAGCTTTCTAGCAAAGCTGGCCAAAAGAATAGACCTAGAGTCCAGCCTCCAGACTCTAGAAAAAGAAAGGAAATAGATGGGTTTAGCACCCATCAATGGTGGCAGCAATAATACAAATAAAGATAGAGAAGAGAATTCTGATCCTAAAATCCCCAAAGGGATTGTCCCTAAATTTGAAGAAGGTGATTACATCACCAAGTGGTTCACAGCCTTTGAGAGGGCTTGTGAAATAAGGAGAGTAAATAAACCTCTTTGGGGGGCACTCCTGTGGGAACTGTTCTCTGGTAAATGCAGAGTCAGGCTTCTGACCCTCTCTGGGCCAGATGCAGGGTCCTATGACTCATGAAGAACACTCTGATTGAGGGATTTGGACTCACTACTGAGGAGTACAGAATTAGATTCAGGGGGGCTCACAAAGCCCAGATCCAGTCCTGAATTGACTTCGCAGACTACTCAGTAAAGACACTGGATGGTTGGTTAGCTGGACATAATGTGCATGATTTCACTGGACTTTACAATCTGTTCATGAAAGAACATATATTAAGTAACTGCACAAATGAAAAGTTGCATCAGCATTTGGTAGACCTAGGTTGAATTTCTCCCCTAGAATTGGGAAAGAAGGCAGACCACTGGGTCAAGACTAGGGTGACAAGGACAACCACTGGGGGGGACCAGAAGAAGATGGTTACAACCCCCCCCCCCCCCAAGAGAAAGGTGGTGAGAATCCCCAAGATAAAACGTCTCAGTCTTCCAAAGGGCCCCAAAAACCTGTACAGGTGGGTGGGTCCCAAACTACTCCCTATGTGCCTCAGCCCAATAGGGGGAAGAACCTTGCTCCCTCCAAGGCCCATTGTAACAACTGTAAGAAGTTGGGACATTTAACTGTAGACAAAAATTGCCCCCACAACAAAGCCCCTAAGGCACCCAGTACAGCTACTCCTGGGGCAGCAAGTCTACAAATGGGATCAGAGGAGTGCCCAGAGCAAATCTGGGAATACACTCAAGCAAGTCTAGTCTCCTTGGGGGAAGCGGAGTTTGCCACTGTAGCTGTGTGGTCACCCAACTTAAAGAAGTATTTGCAATACCCTTACAATAATGGAACTAGGATAGAAGCCCTGATGGATACAGGTGCCAGTGTGACCATGGTGAGAAATACACTGGTTTCCCCAGAGCAATACCGGATTGGGAAAACTCACCCAGTCACCAATGCTGATGGTGTTACCACTATTACTATTCATCCTATGGCTATGGTAACATTAGGCTGGGGAGGGGGGAGTTACTGGCCTGAAACAGGTAGTAGTCTCTCAGAAGTTGCCCACTGACTATCTGCTTAGAAATTACCTAGAAACCTCAGCCTGGGCTTAAGTTGAGCAAGTAACCCACACAGCTATGCTGGGTATTCCTGAATTGGTGTGTGTGCAAACAAGAGCACAGACCAAAAAGAAGGGTGAACAGGGGGGCGTGGCCAACAGCATGGCCGACTAGACGTGCCGCGCCGGAGCTCCGGCCGAGTTGCACCAATATCCGACTTACATCCCTGCCATCGAGGAAACAAAACATACCAGCCTGAAGCAAAATCATTCCGGACACTGCAGAGCGAGCGGCCAGGGCGGCGGTGCAGTCTTTCCCTGGAATTCGGCGAACCCGGAGACTGCATCGGGGCGAGGACGGACATGATGGCGGTCGCGTGGGGCGGAGGACGGCGACAACACTGAAGCTGCGCCGGACGGGCTGGCTGAAGGGTCGAGCGACAGAGCACCCAGGGACCCCCCCCGAGGTCCGGGACTGCGACGCGCGGCGGAGAGAGCAATCCGGTTCCGCGCTGGACACTCGGCGGAGCACAGTCCCATCCCAAGATGGCGGCCGGCGGAGAGCGTTGAGCTGCGGCGCTGCCCTGCGGGGACGGAGGTGAGCTAAACGCCGGCGCGGGGCCCGGCCAGCTGCCTGAAGGAACGAGAGACTGAACACCCGGAGACCCCCTACCCCCCCCCCCGTGGTCTGGGACGGCAGCGCGCGGCTGGGAGAGCAGCATTGATCCGCGCTGAACACTCGGCGGAGAGCATTGCCAACCTGAGGAGGCGGCCGGCGGAGAACTGTGGCGCTGCCCTGCGGGGAACGGAGGTGAGCTGGGGAACAAGCCACACTGGGGTCCTGACCCAGGAGCTAAGACCACCGGTGGGGGTAACTGCTATTCCCCCCCCCCCCCCCCCCCCTTCGACCACTCGGGCTAGATGGTGGAAGACAGTGCAGTGGCAGGGTGAAGCACAGCGCCCAGGCTCCGAGACCGAGGAGCAGCACCGAGGGAACCATACTGGGACAGAGATACGGTTGGACCCCCCCGGGTGGGATCTGGAGATCGACCCGCGCCTGGCCGGCCGTCGGGTTGCGGGGGGTGCCGGGTGAGGAGGCGGTGAATTGTACGGTCCCCTGACACCCTCGGACTCCACGACCCCTGCGGAGCGACCGGCCTGAGGCCCCCGCCCACGTGGAGAGCATGGGAAAAAAGGAGATGGCTCCCAAGAACACGAGGCAGGGTCCCATGGACAATTTCGCGGCCCCGAGGGCCGGGACTGAACAACCGGGCACCCGCCCGGATATGGCCCTGCTGCTGGAGGCCATCCAAGCGTCCAGAACGGACATACAGGCGTCGAGATCAGCTCTGGAGACTAAAATTGGAGAGGTCGGGGCGGAGGTCACGCTATTGCGCCAAGACTTTAGGAACTTGAATGAAAGGGTGACGGCCGCGGAGGACAGGCTGAAGGAAGACGGGGAGGCGATCACTACACTCAGGAGAGACATGGCGGAACTCCAAGCTGCACATCGTAACCTCCAATGGAAAGTGGATGATGCGGAAAACAGGTCCAGGCGCAACAACCTCCGCTTTGTGGGGTTTAGAGAAGGAATTGAGGGAAAGGACATGGCAGCCTTCCTGTTGAACTGGCTCAAGACCACCTTCCCGACAGCGCCATTTTCTCCCTGCTTCATAATCGAACGAGCGCATAGAGCGCTCCTGGCCAAACCCCCGGAGGGTGCGAGACCCCGGCCGGTCATCGCGCGCTTTTTGAACCTCGCCGACAGGGACCTGATCCTCAGGGCAGCCAGAGTAATGGGGGAGATCCGACTGGAGAACGCGACGATAATGATTTTCCCAGACTATAGCCAGGAAGTATCGAAACAACGCCGCTCCTATGACTCAGTAAAGGCTAAGCTGCGATCCCTGCAAATCAGATACATGCTTCTCTTTCCCGCAAAGCTGAAAGTGATCTATAAAGACAAAGCGCTCTTCTTTACTCATCCGGAGGACGCATGGCAGTGGCTCGAGGAGCGCCCCATCCTGAATAGCCGCGATGTGACCAGCCGGGAGGCGATGGACAAGACAGTAAGGAATAAATCTCAGTGGGACTTACTAAAGCCGCAGAGACAGAGGTCACGGAGACCCCAACACAAGGCCTCAGCGACACCTTATAGGACACGGGGGTCGGCAAGCAGGAGGGTCGGCAGATCGGAATCCCCCGACACGGCACCAGGCTCCAGATTTAGTGGACTCCGGAAGGGCGCACGCTCAGAAGGCGACGACGTGGAGGAGTCTGAGGGTCCATCGTCTTGTGAGGAGGACATGGAACTCCTGAGTGAATCCCTACACCCTTTGGCGAAGGAGATCCATCAAATGGAACAAGACCTATCAGGCCACGGCCTGACCACAGACACACAAGACTCCCATTCATGACCTAGAACGGTATGGCTCGATGAAAATGGCAACTCGGCGCAAATGGAGCACGCGAGTGGGCACGGTCCCCCTCACATACCCTACTTCTCCTAGTGTTTGAACTGACTACTGTTTAAGTCGGGGAGGGATGTGCGGGAGGGCGACTGACCTGCTCCCATTGATGGTTTGGTCCCCGGTTGGGGCACAACTGGAAGGGGAGGGAGGTGGGGTGGGGGTGGGAGGTATGCACGGGGGTTGTTGTTACCTCATGTTGGGGTGTTGGGAAGTTGGGGTGGGGGGGGACGGATGTCCATTGAGCAGCGAGTTTTGGCACAGTCACCCTTGCTACTATCCTGGCCCTGGGGTCCGGTACTAGATGAACCATGTGTAGACCAATGGCAAATACACTAGCTACACCGAACGGGGAAGGCGCCGGGATTAAGGCGCTAACCTGGAATGTGAACGGTCTGGGCTCCAAAATAAAGAGGAGCCTGGTTACTGCATACATTAAGCGCGCAGCCCCAGACATCATTTTCCTCCAGGAAACGCATTTGAGGGAAAACCGATGTTCGTTTCTAGCGCGCGGGCAATACACTGTCCTGGCACACGCAGGGTACACCATGGACTCGAGGGGCACTGCAATACTCATTAGGAAGACGGCACCTTTCACAATAACACGCACATGGTTGGACCCGCAGGGCTCATTTGCCGGGGTACAGGGGACATGGAGGAGACGCAGGTACACATTGTTGTCGGTATATGCTCCACCCAAATTGCAGACACGGACGATGCAGGAGGTCACGAATATACTACTAGACACGGCAGACACGGTGCAGATTGTGGGGGGGGGACTTTAATGATGTAATGTGCATGACACGTGATAGATCAGGGAACCCTCCCACAGATACGGAGACAGCTTTGGCGCGTAGAATGGACACGATCGGTCTCACTGATGTTTGGCGGTGGCTCCACCCTACACAGGAGGCTTACTCCTTCTACTCTGGAGCCCACAAAGTCTTCTCTAGACTAGACTATATATTCACTTCAAGGCAGGAACTCTCGGCGGGGGACGCGGCGGACTACAGGGCGAGGGGTATCTCGGACCATTCCCCACTGTTTGTACACATAGGCCGAGGACGGGGGAGGGGGCAGGCACACTGGCACATGTCGGCATGGGACATACAAACGCCTGAAATTTTAGGGGGGATAAGAGCGGCTATTAGAGTCTTTGTGGCGGAAAACGAGGGGTCGGTACAGTCCGGGGTTACGCTATGGGAAGCCATGAAAACCGTGCTGAGGGACAGCTTCCAATCCAGGGTGGGGGAGACCAGAAGGAAACGCACTGAAGCCATAGCAAGGGAGGAGGCGAACATTTCGGCCCGAGAGGCCGAATACCACAGAACGAAGGAGGAGGTGGATCTGAGAATACTGCTAGACACTCAGAGGCTGTACAGGGAACTAGTCACAGATGAGGCGCGTACTCAGGCACTGGCCACCCTACATCGCTTGTACGATGTCGGCGACAAATCAGGGAAGCTCATGGCGTGGCTAAGCAGGCGGGAGCAGGCCGCCAGATGGGTAGACTGGGTTGAGATCCCTGGTCAGGCGCGGGCGACCTCAGATAACACTATAGCGGAGGCCTTTGCGACCTACTTCGCAGACTTCTACAGGGCTAGAGACCTGGGGGACCACGAGGTGGTGCAGTCGTTCCTGGGAGGCGTGGAGGTCCCGCAGCTGACCCCCGAGGATAGCGAGGCTCTGGAGGCCGGCCTCTCCCTGGATGAAATAGCGGAGGCGATAACTGCCCTGAAACCGGGGAAGGCCCCGGGACCAAATGGTTTCCCGGCGGAGTTTTTCAAGCGAACGGGGGACCTCCTTTCACGTCATTTGAAGGCGTTGTATGCGGATGCGTTTGACTCTGGCGCTCTTCCGCCGGACTTGGCCCTAGCTACCATAATCCCGATCTACAAGGAGGGCAAGCCCAGGGGGGACTGTTCCTCATACCGCCCAATCTCCCTTCTAAATATTGAGACCAAGATCCTGGCCACTATCCTGGCAAGGCGATTGCGACGGGTCATAACGGACCTAGTACACCCAGACCAGTCGGGGTTCCTGCCGGACAGGGCCACTAAACTCAACCTGCGGCGCACACATAACTGGCTCCAGGAAGTCGGTGACAGGAGCGAGCCACACTGGTTCCTCTCCTTGGACGCGGAGAAAGCATTCGATGCGGTCCACTGGCCCTTCCTAATGGGGACCCTCGAACGGTTTGGGTTTGGGCCCAAATTCCTCAACTGGGTGTGACTACTGTACTCGAACCCTAGGGCCAGAGTGAGGATAAATGGGCGGATGTCGAGGGAGTTCGCGATAGAGCGGGGGACACGTCAGGGGTGCCCGCTGTCCCCACTCCTCTTTACCCTCACGATTGAGATCCTCGCGATCCGAATCCGGCTCAATAGTGATGTGGCCGGCTTCCGAAGGGGAGTATCGGACACTGACCAAGAGAAGATCTCCTTATATGCCGATGACGTGCTGTTGTACGTGACAGACCCGGCTAGGACGATACCGGCCTTATTCAAGGAACTGGACGACTTTGGGGCAGTGGCCAGACACACTATAAACTGGCATAAGTCAATCCTCTATGACCCACAAGGGGCGCTGCGGGAGGAGGGGCTGCCGGAGCTGCTTATACACACCACAGAAGGCTTCCGGTACTTGGGGGTCTTTATCACCCGAGACAAACGGCGCTCCTACACAGAAAATGTAGACAGGGTGGTGGTGGCAGCGAAGGCGGAGATGGATAGATGGCGACCGCTCCCGCTCACCATTCTGGGCAGGGCCGCCCTATATAAAATGATACTGTTACCGAAATTCTTATATGCCCTCCAAAATGAGTACTATCCCTTACCGGCTATGACAGTGCGAAAAATTCACGTGGATCTCCGCTCTTTCCTGTGGCTGGGGAAGCAAGCCCGGGTGGCACTCGCGACTCTACAGCGCCACCAATATAGTGGGGGAATTTCGTTGCCTAACCTGGAGGCCTACTACTGGGCGGAACACCTTACCCCGATCAATGACTGGATACATGCCCCGGCTGCTCACCCCACCTATGCGCTAGAGAGGTCTAAATGGGACAATAAAACGGTGCTACACTTTCTATATGGGGGGAGAGGGGGCTGCAAGCTCCTACCGGCGACAAAGATTACACTACTGGCGTGGCGCCGAGCGACGGTTAGAATGGGCTGGCACGAAAAACCCACCCGCCAAACACCTCTGTGGTCATGTCGATGGCTGGCTGAACTGAACAAACTGCGGGGATTCCAAAGGTGGAACGATATTGGCATCTCCACAATCGGGGATGTCATAGCAAGAGGGGAACTTAAAACCTTCCAGGCGATGCAGCAGGACTTTGGACTCCAGAACACCCAATTCTATAAATACCTACAATTGCGACACGCATGGGGAGCCCAAAACATATCTCTAACTGACATACCCCAGTTTGCACCACTCGAGGGCCGCCTACTGCAAGAACAGATACAGAGGGGGGCGGTATCCATGTCGTACAAAACGCTGACAAATAACATGCTGGGAGATCTGCAGGCACTCAGGGAGAAATGGGAGGCGGATGTGGGCACGCTAGAGAACCTGGACTTGGAACTCATACTCATGCACCCTCGAGAGGTAGCCATAAAATCGAGGCTTCGCCTAATACAGTTTAAGATCCTTCACCGGGCATATTTTGATAGAGTGAGGCTCTTTCGGATGGGGAGGGTGAACGATACTGCATGCCTGCGATGCCAGCACCAAACAGGCGATTTCTTCCACATCATATGGGGGTGCTCTGTGATACAAGAATTTTGGGATGAGGTCTTGAATGAACTGAGCGCGATACTAGAGGTCGAGATACCTAAGGACCCCAAACTGGCGCTTCTGCGCATGTCAACAGAGGTGGATATCGCACGATACCCGCTCCTTTTCCTGCTGCTGGCCCTGGTGGTCGCTAAAAGGGACATTGCGAGATTGTGGGGGGCGCCTGGGAAACCCAACCTGGAGGACTGGAGAAGGGGATTGGATATGTATATGGCAGCTGAACGAGTTACTTATAAAGCCAGAGGGTGCCCGCGAAAATTTCGAAAATTTTGGGCTAAATGGAGACACTATCATGGATTGGAGTAGGAGGATGTAACTGGCCGGGGAGCTGGGCAGAGGGTGGGGTGGATCACCGGGGAGGTACGTTCGTCACTGATTATCGCATGTCTTGCCTACTGAGGGTTTGAGCCATGGGGTGGCCTATATTCAATGTAACATAACCTAGAGAGCCGAATGAGTCACGGATGTCGGGGGGGGGGTTGTGGTGGGGAAGGGTGCTACGCTGCTTGGGGGGGGGAGGCGGAGGGCGGGAAGGGGGGCTTCGGGAAGAGGTCCCTCAGTTTATGACTCCACTTGTGGTTAAGGGGGAGTGGAGGGGTGTTCGGGGTGAAAATACTAAAAAATAAGTTGGACATGAAGTATGCCATGTAACTGAATATTTACAAAAGTTGCGCAATGTCGGGATGAGCGGAATGTTGACGCTCACCCGAGATGTCTAGTTCTCTGCAAGTATGATTTGCCTGATGCAACAATAAAAAGAATTTAACAAAAAAAAAAAAAAGAAGGGTGAACAGGTAAGTTTGGAGCCCGAAAGTATGGCCCAACCAACCAAGGGAAAAAGCAAGAAGACTGGGGGACCAGCTTCTACACAGCAAACCTCTCAGGGCCCCTCTCCTCAGAGAGAGGACTTGGAAACCCTAGAGGGAACTGAGCCCATGGAACTTGAGCCTTACCAGGTAGAACTCCTGGGCCCAGGGGGACTTACTTGGGAAGAGATGTGCCAGGGTCAGCAAGACTGTCCCACTCTTGAAAGCCTGAAGCAGCAAGCTGTTTCAGAAGCACAGGGAGATGTCAGTGGTACCCACAGGGCTTATTGGGAAGAGGGATTACTGTATACTGAGGCAAGAAACCCCACTCCTGGAGCCACCAGGAATGTTGTACTGCCACAGAAGTACAGGGAGTTCCTCCTAACTTTGGCTCATGACATCCCCCTAGCTGGGCATCTGGGGCAAAACAAAACTTGGGAAAGGCTAGTTAGTCACTTCTACTGGCCCCAGATGCATCAAAAGGTGAAGGGGGTTGTAAGCTCCCGTGTTACCTGTTAGGCCAGTGGCAAGACAGGTGGCCACCCAAAGGCCCCCCTTATACCACTGCCAGTGGTGGGATCCCCTTTGAAAGGGTAGGTGTGGACATTGTGGGTCCACTTGAACCTCCCACAGCCTCAGGGAACTAATTCATTCCATCATGCTACTAGGTACCCTGAAGCAATTCCCCTTAGGGTTACTACAGCTCCTGCAGTCTTCACCACGGTAGGGTTTCCTAAGGAGGTGGTTTCAGACAGAGGTTCCAATTTCATGTCTGCTTACCTGAAGCACATGTGGAAGGATTGTGGTGTGCAGTACAAGTTTACTAGCCCATACCATCCACAAACCAATGGCCTTGTTGAGAGATTCAACAAGACATTGAAAGGTATGATCATTGGCTCCCTGAAAAACTCAAAAGGAGATGGGATGTCCTGTTGCCATGCCTCCTTTTCGTTTATAGGGAAGTGCCACAGAAGGGAGTAGGGTTTTCCCACTTTGAACTTCTGTTTGGCCATCCTGTAAGGGGACCACTTTGTCTTGTGATAGAGGGTTGGGAGAGGCCTCTCCAAGAACCTAAGCAGGGCATTGTGAACTATGTGCTTGGCCTAAGGTCCAGAATGGCTGAGTATATGGAAAAGGCATCCAAGAATCTTGAGGCCAGCCAGGAGCTTCAGAAGCACTGGTATGACCAAAAAGCTGCACCGGTTGAATTTCAACCTGGGCAACTGGTGTGGGGTTTGGAGCCAGTGGCACCAATGCCTCTCCAAGACAGATGGAGTGGCCCTTACCTTATCCTGGAGAAAACGAGTGAGGTCACTTACCTAGTGAACCTGGGCACAAGCAGGACACCCAAAAGGGTTATCCATGTAAACTGCCTCAAACTCTACAATGACAGGGCTGACATCACCATGCTGATGGTGACTGATGAGGAACAAGAAGCAGAGAGTGAACCTCTCCCTGATCTCCTCTCTTGCAGCCCAAAAGATGGGTCAGTGGATGGAGTAGTCTTTTCAGACATCCTCTCTGCCCAACAGAAGACTGACTGCAAGCAAGTCTTGCAACAGTATGCTAGTCTCTTTTTCCTGACCCCTGGTCTGACCAACTGGTGTACCCATTGTGAGAAGTTGGCCTGGTATATGATGTTCACTATTCTAGTGAACACCTTGCACCAGTCCAAACAACCCTTATGGTGATGGTTGTAAAGTCAACCTTATAGACCAGCTATCCTAGAGGTAGCGTGGACAGAACAGTCTTAGGCTAAAAGACTCTTGAAGGCGTGTAAAGCCAGCTGTTTTACCATATGTAACCCCTTGAATACCAAATGAAAGGACACCACACAGGATATATATAAAATATATATGTATTTATTTACTAACACACTCCTCTGAACTCTTTATGAGATCAGAGGCAAAAGCACATAACAAGTTACACTTAGAAATACTTTAAATAGCACAATTTACAGTTAGGCCCTAGGGGCACGTAAAACCATATACTAAGTAAGTGGTATAAGAACCACAACTTGGGAAAGGAAGAGGCCTAGGGAATCGCTGGGGCTACACTATCTGACCCTTAGGTTAGGAGTAGGAGGCCCACAGGCGGCGCATGCAGTATCAGTACACTCACGCGAGAGTCAATAGAAAGTCAATAGGAACTTAGAAGGTAAGTAAATGGAGATTTAGGACACTTCCGGTCTAGCTAGACGGATACAACTAAAAACCTAGACACTTGAATAGTCAATACCCTTGAGAGTTACCTCACCCACAGGACGCGGGTGCATAGGTGTGAAGATGGGTCGGGTTTTGCCGTTGAAGTCTATGGAGCCTGTGAAGAAAGATGCTGCAGGCGACCAGGGGGAAGGTGTCCGGGTGGATCAGAGTTGAAGAAGACCTGAAAGCAGAGGGGACAGAGTCTAGGTCACTAGCCAGTGACCGGGTGGAACCAGGACGAGGACGTCGTCGAGGAGCAATCAGGTGCTGAGGTGAAGCTTGTAGTTGCAGCCACGCGGACCAGGAGGCGTCGAGGACGACCAGGTGCTGGAGAGGAGCTGTCCCACGAAGGTTCTCGCAGATGGAGGGGTCGGCTTCAATATCGGAGCCAACAAGCCTAAGCAAAGGCAACCCACGCAGGATACACAAAAGGCTTCTGGTGCAGACCAGGAGGGTCCGAGGAACTTCACCTTTTCAGGGAAGCAAGGGCCAGTCTGGAGCAACCAGACCAGCGATGGAGTTTCAAAAAGGATCGTCGCCAGGGGCTACTAGCCAACGGGCCAGCAACCGGACAACGCGTCGAGCAGGACACAAGCAGAAGGGCCCCACGCAGATCTCGTGGAGTGTGGGGGGCTGGTATGCGTTGCAGGTGGAGCTCGGTGTCGGGGTGTCTCAGTCCCCAGTGCACAGCTTCGAGGAGGCCTCAGGAGCTGCGCTGTTAGCGTTCCGACGGGGACAAAACAAGCCGTCGAGTTGCTGGATGGTGCCTGGTTGCCCAGGGTGGTCACTCCTTGGCCACAAGGGAGATTTCTTCAGTCTTCAGTTGAATGTCGAAGGGTCCAGAGATTCGTCTTCAGTTCGATTCCAGGATTAATCTAAAGTCTCCTGGGTCAGCTCCTACCTTTATACAACTAAAGGGGGCTGGTTTGGTCACTAGGTCCCTCCTATGTGTGGGACCAGGAAGGAGGGTGATTACACCCGCTTTCCTTTGAGCAGCTTCGTGCCAGAGCTTGGGCTGGAGTGCCCCAGCAACCGGTTTGAACTGGGGTATGCATGGAGCACCTAGAGTGCTCCAGGCAGTGTCTGATTCTATTCAGCCCTCCCTGTCCCAATACACATCTTCCTGTCTGGGGAGGTGCTCGCACCTCCCCAAGCAGTAAACCTATTGTCCAAACCTCCGTGACTGGAAGGACTCCCAGCAGCAGGAGGTCAGACTTGTGTCTGTGGCAGCAGCATCCATTTTATGATGCTGCGGCTCTGGTTAACTTTAACCGGGATAGTCAGAACTAACATGTCTTCTCCCTCTAGAAGGGTGGAATGCTACTTCCGTCGCCAGAATTGGCAAGGGGGTAGTATTCCAAAGTGTATGACACCTTACACAACATGTTTTGATAAAGCCAAACCAAAGTTAGCATTAACCGCAAGGATTATAATGCACTTAAGAGTATATGGTATGGCAATATCATAGAACAGCTAAAGGGACATGGTTCCGAAAGCTGCAGACAGGCTTAGCTCATGCTAGAGCACCATCTCACACATAACCAAGCACTCTGCCTTCAGGATTGTTAAGGCCTGCCTTAGAAGTGACTTATAGGTTACTATGTGTCTATATGTAAGTAGGTATAGGAATACTACACCTAAGGAAGGGGTGATTACACGACCTTGCCCCAGCTGAGTGATCAGCCAGTTGTGTCTATTTGAGTGGACAGCCAGGGGTGGCATAATACATGCTACAGCCCCTGGTAGGTCTTGTTTACACCTATGCCCTGAGTACCTATGGTACACTTCTACAGGGGCTGACAAGGTGAACCAATTCCCAATTGTGGAGGTACCTAGAGTACATGGTAAACTTAGAGAGAGTGCATCTGGGTTGTGGGTCTGATTAGCAGGCCCACAGCCACATCTAAGTCGAAAACCAGTAAAGCAAAAAGTGGGGGTGATCATAGGAAGCAGACCCTACTCTCCTACACCCATGATGTGGTGACAGTAACCCTGTCAAAAACAAGATCTATCAAGAATCAGACCAAGTCAAGGAAAACATCAAAGCAGAATTCAGCAAGATGCTGGAGATAGGGGTTATTGAACTCTCTGCGAGCCCCTGGGCTAGCCCAGTGGTCCTGGTCCCCAAACCTCATCCACAGGGTGGAAAGAGAGATGAGGTTCTGTGTGGACTATAGAGGGCTCAACTCGGTCACCAAGATAGATGCTCACCCCATTCCAAGAGCAGATGTGTTGATAGACAAGTTGGGGGCAGCCAAATTTCTCAGTACCTCGACTAGCACAGACGGCGCGCTCAGCGCTGCGTACACATGCATTTCCAGATCCACACAGACCCTAACTCCACCATCAGAGGCACCCTCCCGACCCCCCGGACCACCCCCCCAGTTTAGCGACTCCATCGCCAACTTGATCAGCATGCACGCACTGACCTCCACAGACTATATCCTCCTCGAAGACCTGAACTTTCACCTTGAAAACACCAACGACAACTACTCCACAACCCTGATCGACAACCTTGCCAAGCTCGGACTGAAGCAACTAGTCACAACGCCCACCCACTCCGCCGGCCACACGCTCGACCCAGTCTTCTCCTCAAGCCTGCACGTCTCCGTCAGCCACACCATGAACTCCTCTGGACTGACCATCGCTGCAACCACTTCGCCTTCCAGAAACTCACCACACATCACTGCACCCGTCAGATCCCCCGCCGCTGCTGGAGCAAAATCACCGAAGATTAACTACACGCAAATCTCGCTCTCAGCCCACCCACCGAACCCTCCAACACCGACGATGCTGCCCACCGCCTCAGACGCTGGATCGAGGACTGTGCAAACACCATCTCCCCGCTGAAGAAACACCCCCAAAGAGACACCAGCAAGAGGGCCAGCTGGTTCACCCCAGAACTCCTAGCCTCCAAGCAAGCCTGCCAGAAACTAGAGAAGAAATGGCACAGTGAACAAACTCCGGACAGCCACGCAGCACACAAGGGCGCCATCCGCAACCACCATCACCTAATCAGGGCGGCCAAGAGGACCTTCTTCAAAGACAGCCTCGACAACAACGCACACAATAGCAAGGAGCTCTTCAACATCGTGAAGGAATTCTCCAACCCCAGCTCCAACATCAACGACATCCCGCTGTCGCAAGCCCTGTGCAACTCCCTCGCCACCTTCTTCCACAGCAAGATAGCAGACATCCTGGAACAATGCACATCCTGGGACGAGGATGGGCAGGGGAAGCTTCAAAGGCATACCGCCTTTGTGAGCTTCTCCAGGTCACTTGCTAAACTCAGCAACTAGCCCCCACCGGTTCTGACTCCCACTCTGGTGGGAAGAACGGCAGGAAAACCAAAGTGAGGAAAGGGGGTGTGCCAGCCTATGTCAAGCCCACCCCTCAGGTTGGGAAGGCGAGGTGAAACAAGACTGGCCTATGGCCATCTTGAAGTTGGGGAGCCCTGCCCATCACAGCTAGGCTTCTGTCCCCCTCCCACAGGAGAGGAGCAGGCTAGAGGGTGTACCCACCCCAGGACAGGAACCCCCTGGCCCCTGCCCTTGCCCTACCTGTAACACCCCTAAATTCATTATTTAGGGGCACCCTGAACCTTCCTTCCTCAGATCCCGATTGCAATAACAAAAAGACCAGGAAACAAGAAGACCTACCGTGCAGCTGCTAACAAAAAGGTCAACACCCACTGACTTGGCCCCAGAACCATACAGGTCTGTTGATCCTTGAACCTGCTCCTGCGAAACTTCGGAGTCTCCAACGGACAGCAACCTCGACAACCCCAGAGGACCTGCCTGCCTTGAACCTTCCAAAAGCCTGGGACTCCCACGAGCAGTGGTTCTGCTCAAACAGCATTACCCCTGGTGCCAGCCAGGAACCGCGCATCCAGCCCATTCTGCACCCGCCAAGCCCGGGCTGTGCCTGAGTGATCCAAGACCACGAGGACATCCCCCCGACGACTGTGACCCGAAGTCCAATGTCCAAAGACCCTCCTCGATGACCCAGACGACGCCTGCAGCCTCAGAACCAGGGAACCCTCCAACCGCGACCAGCTGAGGGTAAGATTTCCCGACACCAAAAAACACCCCTGCACCCAGCGCCCCACGGCTTCGAAAGGCTCAGCAACACAGGTGGTGGTTCTTCACATCCCTCGAGGCCTGCCCTGTTATCTCACCAAGTTTGAGGCCAGTATCCCTTGTCGAAGCAGCAGAAACAGAACCTCTGTGCACAACGTCGACAGGCTGTTGCAAAGGCTTGTTGGTTTCCTTGTGACTCCAGTGTCTCCGGCCTGTGGGTCCTCTTGAGGGTCTTCTTTGAATTCAGCGGGCTCCCCAGATTCCTCTGGACCTGCTCCAACTCTCCTGCTTGTGGTAAGTAACCTGGACCTTGCAGGTCTCGACACTGCACCTTTTTCGCTTTCCACGTTGGTTACAGTTGCCAAGGCTTGCTGGTGCTTCCGACAGACACCGACCCTTCAACTCCCAACATCCGACATGGGACAGCTCATGAACGGCTTCTGGTCTTCCACAGCGCTGCTTCGTCCTCCATTGAGTTCAACAGCAGTTTCCGATGCCACTTCACACCTATGCACCTGGCTTCCCTGGTGTACTTATCCTGATTCTTAGGGTACCCATGGGTAGGGTGGCTCTCCAACCTTCTGTCTTCCACTGGGTTTCTTCAGGGTCCACTGGTAAGGGTACTCCTTTAAAATGCAAACCGCGACTTACCCATTGACTTGTATTGAGCATGCATTCCTGTTCCCACTCCGCATACGGCCTCCGTGGGGTTCCTGGTTACTTACCTCAGGTGGTTCCTTGGGTCCCCGGCATTTCTACGTCTTCTGGGTATAGTCTTGAATTGAGTGGTAGTTTGCATACCACTACTTTAGTATATCGTTTGATCTCTCCCTGGCGACCAAAGTGTATCCGTGCTACTTACCTGTTTTATGTGCTAAGTATTGTGTGCATTGTGTATATCTTCGGGCAGGAGATGTTTGTGGAGTGAGTGTCTTATAATAAATACATATTTTTAAAAATACACTGTGTGGTTCCTTTTACTTAATCTATACCACTTAGAGAGCTTTCTAAGGTTGTCTAAGACCACTAAAATCACAAAAAGGGTTGTCTGTATTAGTGCAGGGTGCCCACATACGCAAGTGGGCACCATATACTAAGCCAGCTTCTCACAATGGGTTATTGGGACACCGACTAATTCACTTTACAGAGAGGCACCCATCAGGTATGTCAGCTCTCACCCCTGCTTGCCCGGTCAATTGAGCCCCTAGCTATATGGTTTGCTCCAAGCCAAAAATATAAGCGACCTTTGGGGATGAGAAACATAAAATCAGGTTATTTGTGGACATTGTCCTTTTAACCCTGACAATGCTTGAAAATTCCTTAACAGCTGTACATGGCTTCCTGCAAGATTATAAGAGGGTATTGGGTTTTAAAATAAACACAGATAAGTCTGAGATTTTTAACATCTCCATCCCCAAGGAGTGTGAAGCGCGCATCAGGGAGATCAGCCTGATGAAATGGGCTAAGCAATCCCTAAAATATCTGGCCATTTATATCACTCACAATGTCAACACATGGACTGAGGCCAAATGGCCTCAGCTGAAGGCACAAATAATAGCTGACCTGGATAAATGGAAACAGCAGTACATATCCAGGGAGGGGGGCAATGCAATGAAAGTTTACATAGTCCCAGGACTACTATATCTGTTTCAAACCATTCCCACCTCCATACCACAATTGGGATTGCAATCCTTACAGCACCACATTTTCAAATATGAGTGGAGAGGAAAAAGGACAAGACCTAGCAGAAAATACTGATGCCGCCCCAGAGAATGGTGGTTTGGCATTCCCTAATATGATCAGATACTACTAAGCTAGCTACCAACATCAGCATTTTGGTAGAATGGTTGGTGCTAGAACCAAAAAAGAGATTGCTCTTTATAGATAGGGCTGTGAAGTGTCATACAGTGAAGTGGTGCAGAGCTGTATACTGTAGAGTAAAGTGGGGTAGAGTGTAATACAGTACAGTGCAATAGCGTCAAGTGGAGTACCATGAAGTATGGAGAGATAGAGTGAAGTACCATAGAATTTAGTAGTGTTTACTGGAATGAAGTTGAGTTTAGTGCGGTTAACTGTTTAGATATAGAGTTGAGTGCTTTGCAGTAGAGTAGCGTACGGTACAGTGCAGTCCAACTCAACGGAGTTAATTATACAAGCATACAGTTTAGTGTAGTTTAGTGGAGTGACCTGTAGTGCATTTCAGTAAAATGCAGTGGCGTGGAGTGTAGTAGGAGAGACTGGAATAGCGTACACTCCAGTAGTGTACCACCAAGTGGGCCAAAATGGAATAGCATGTAGTGGAATAGTGGCAATTGAGGTAGTTGAGGTAGTTAACAGTGGAACAGGGTTGAGTTGCGAGCACTACATTTGAGGGGCGTCCAGTAAACTGGCATACACAAATGTGTGATAGAATATAGTGGTGTACAGTGTAATAGCTTATAGTGTTGTTCATTCCAATGGTGTGCAGTCCAGTTGGGTCGAGTACAGTGGAGTCATTTACAGTAGATTAGCATAGAATGTAGTAGCATCTACTGTAGTGTCCTAAAGTGGAGTAGCATACTGTGGCATGAACTAAACAGACAGTGGAATGGCATAAAGTTGGGAGTGGAAATTGCAGTGGAAATTACAAGAAACGTAGTATGAGCAAGGACAGGAATGCTTTTCCCCAAAATATATACTAGAATATGTAAATATTGTGGGGGGCCCAAATGGGCGTTAAATTCAATGCAAGTCGTTTCATTAATTCCAAAGTGTGCATTGTGAAATCAGTCATTTGAATTTGGTGAAAACTTCTCTGAATTAGATATTACGCTGGGGAGATGCTTATTTTGGGAAGTGTAGGTTCGTAGTGTGACTGTTTCATAACTTAATTTATTTGAAGGTTGTGAGATCGGTGTGCATGGTATGTTTACAAAATAGGGGTCTACTCCACTGTCCTACCGCGTTACATAGTGATGCCAAATCATTAACTGACTGGGTAATGACTGCCTTTACAAAAGTTGAAGGAAGGAATGCTGTTTTTTATATACACTTTACCCATGTCCGGCGTTACGCCTACAAAATATAGGAAAGTAATAGGTTTCTTTTTTTGCCCAACCAATTAACACTTTACTAAAGTGGTAATAGGTTTTGCAGAATATTGGGTTCTTTTTTTGCATTAATAGGGAGCTGTGTGGTACTACCGCAGTGCCACAAAATTATTATGTAAGGTTACCATTGTTATTTGTAATTTTATGTATATTTTTGCAGCAGTGTAGGGTAAAGCTGTTTTATTTTGAGTAGCACAGTAATTCTTTTAGAAATTAACGCCATACTTGATGAAGAGGAATTTTGAGGCAATCTCCAGCAAACAAATAAGCACTTAGTTCATATTTGTTTGATGGAGATTCCACCTTTTGTAGTCTCATCCTGTTCTGAAGACGAGGATTCATTTCATCGCAGATTTGTGGATCAAAACACTTGAAGAACAATCACATTGCCAAAATCCCATACACAAAAGGTCCTCCTTGTCCATTACGTAGCTGTAGTGTAAAATAATCATTTGTTATTACCCAACGTGGTAGTACTTACTGGTTAAGAAGTAGGAAGTACTCCAATTGGGTAGGCATTTTGTGTAAAACTGTGGACTCTTGTTTGATAAAGGGGCAGGTAAGGTTCCGTAATGGCCCAGTCACTCCCACAGCTACTGACACACCCATTCAGCCACTCTCCCATACAATCAAAGACCCACAAAGGCACTTACACACCCACAAATATCACACACACACACACACACAAACTCAGACACATACAGCCACTCACACACTCACTCATTCACAGATCCATACAGCCACTCAGACACTCACTATGAAAGGTTACAGGCTACAGTTAGAAAATATACTTTTCTGCAGCTTAGAAATTCACAAAAAAAGGTACAGGGACATTATAGTTAAGAAATAACATTAAAATAACTTAGAAAATCACAGAAAAAACAATGTTTACAATGGTGTTATAGGTAGGAAATAAAATTTTAAAAACAGAAATTCACTGAAAAAAACAAAGGTTACAGGGAATTTATAGTTCGGCTCAGATTTCACTCATACTACAAAAACATTGAAATTCAGCAGTTACAGTTACCTGAGCTAACTGTAATGTATGCCCCTGCAATGCACTGCCTATGACATCACAAATTACATCCCTCATGACAAGATCAGTGACATCATTGATGACATCTCCAATGATCTCAATAATATCATCCACAGTACCACTCACACACCCATACAACCACTCACACACCCACTCCCAAGAGTGGGTGTGGCCAGTCACTGCTCTCCCCATACGCAGCTCCACTGTTGTGGGACTGCCCTTAGCGCAGCTTGAGCTCCTTGCGAGGTAGGTGTTCGAGGCTATCCTCCACTCGCATGCTCCTGCCCGCGCCTCAACCCTGGTGGTCTCGTGGTCTAGTGGAAAAGCACCTTGCTCTCCTGCTATTCCGCTCGTGTCCTTTTTTTGCCGGTTTTCTTTTTTCTATGCCTTTTCTCTTTTGCCTCCTTTTCCTCTTGCCTACCGCGCTCTCAGCCGCTGGTGCCCGTTGGCCCTCCCTCAAGTGTGTCGCTCCCCCCTCCCAGCTGATCACCCTCCACCTACCCCTATTGAATGGCATGCAAAAGGAAAGCCAATTTGCGTGACGTCCGCAACCAGCACCAGGGACCCCTGCAGCTACGACCTCAGGACTCTCCACACACTTAACCCCGGACGCAACAACAACTGCCAGATCTTGATGCCGAGCAGCACCCGAGGCCCAATCTCTTGCAGACACTGGTGCCGCACCTTCACATTCACCCACCTCCAGACCCTGGCAGCTACTCCCAACCCTCGGACGCCACTGCACACAAACCACTGAGCTGCATCCTCCTCCACGTACATTCCCTGCACAGACACGCCATAGATATGTGGGACCACCTCAACACTCACACGACCAACGCCAAATTCCTCACAGAGACCTGGACCAACGCCAGCTCCGCACCAGACACAGCAACCGCCATTCCCAATGGATACAAGATCCTGAGAAAAGATCGTCCGAACTGCCCAGGAGGAGGCCTTACCATTGCCCACAAAAGCTCCCGCCGACTGACCATCACTAATTCGGACGTCTCGCACCCCCCAAACCCCCCACATCCACTTCCAGCCTAACCAAAGAACGTCGTTCCGCGGAATACTCTCCTACAGACCTCCTGGACTCTGTGCCCCTTTCACCATCATCGCCAACCACATCGCACCCCACGCCTTCGCCTCTATGGACTACATACTACTCAGAGACCTCAACTTCCACCTGGGCAACCACAGATCCCAACACCACCGCCCTCCAGGAGAACCTCACCAACATAGGACTGAAGCAACTTGTCTCCACCCTCACTCACACAGCAGGACACACACTCAACCCCATCTTCGCCGGAGGAAACAACATTCGCTACAGCCACACCACAGAACTGCTCTGGACCGGCCACCACTGCATCAATTGCTCCCTTAAGAGTAACCCACTGCACACAAGAACACGCGCCGCCTACCACAAGGAAGCTGGAAAAAAGTCTCAGAAGAACACCTCACCTCCGCCCTCACTTGCACTCCACCCCCAACTATGACAGACGCCAACACAGCGGCAAGCAACCTCCACCAATGGATCGCCAACTGCATCAAAACACTCTTGCTTCCCTCCAGAACACCACGAGACGACACAACAAGAAAGCCAACTGGTTCACCACGGATCTCCAAGAATCCAAGCGCTCCTGCCAGTGACTGGAGAAGACATGGAGAAAAGCAAAACCCCGGAAGCACACTCCACCTACAAAACAACCATCACTGCACACCACCAACTCATTAAATCAACAAAGAAAACTTCATCCAAGACAGTATCCTGTACAACGTCCACAACTCCAAGGAATTCTTCGCCATCATACAGGAATTAACCAAACCCAACAGCGAAACAACCGTCGTCTCTCCCTCCCAAGACCTCTGCAACAAACTCAACTGCTTCTTTCACATCAAGATGCTCTATGACAAATTCGACAACCAGGACCATGGCAACGCCTCAACTCCCACCACTGACGCCACCCAACAGACCCTTCGAACCTGGACCCCTCTCACCACAGAAGACACCTTACTCTCACTACAGAAGACACCTTAAAGACAATGAAGAGCATCCACTCTGGAGCACCTTCTGACCCCTGCCCGCCGCACATCTTCCACAGGGCCGCCACTCCCATCGCACCCAAGCTACGCTGAACTATCAACTGCTCCCTCGACACAGCCATATTACCCGACAACTGGAAGAGCGCCAAAGTCAACACCCTCCTAAAGAAGCCATTATCAGAACCGACAGACCGTAAGAACTTCAGGTCCATCTCACTGCTTCCTTTTGCTGCCAAAGTCATCGGAAATGGTGTCAGCACCCAGCTAGCACACTTCATACAAACCAACAGCATCCTGGACACCTTTCAATCCGGATTCCTTAGCAACCACAGCACCAAGACCACCCTCTTCGCCGCCATCGACGACATCTGCGTACTCCTCAATCAAGGCCACATGGCAGCCCTCATTCTCCTGGACCTATCCACCGCACACTAGCCACCAGACTCCACGACGCCGGCATCCAAGGAAAGGCCTTAAACTGGACATGATCTTTCCTCTCAGGCGAAACACAGAGAATAAGACTCCCGCCCTTCCTCTCAGAACCAACAGAGTTCCGATGCGGAGTACCCCAAGGATCCTTCCTCAGCCCCTCATTCTTCAACTTCTACATGGCCCTTCTCGCAACCATCGTCAGATACCACAGGGTTAACATTGTCTCCTACGCCAATGAAACCCCGCTCATCCTCTCCCTAACCCAACATCACCAAACACAACTTCCAAAAAGGGATGAAAACGATCTGGATGAACAACACCTGCCTGAAGCTCAACTCTGAGAAAACTGAAGTCCTCATACTCTGCTCCACCCACTCCACATGGGAAGACATCTGGTGGCCCACCACCCTCGGTAACCCACCCACCCCAACGGACCATGCACACAACCATGGCCTCATACTAGACTGTTCGGACACCATGAATTGCCAGATCAACGCCGTATCTGAATGCTTGAACACCCTCTGCAAGTCATTCAAGTGGATCCATCCCCCCGCCCCCCCCCCCCCCATCCCTCTCCAGGAAAACCATCACCAATGCACCCATTACCAGCAGACTGGACTACGGCAACGTCCTCTATGCTGGAACCAAAACACTCCTCCGCAAACTCTAGACAGTCCAGAACGCTGCAGCAAGACATATCCTTGACATTGCATGACACAACCACATCACCCAACACCTCTGCGACCTCCACTGGCTCCCCGTTGAAAGACTAATAACCTTCAAGATGCCCTCACACACCTACAAGCCCTCCACAACACCGGAAACCCATACTTCAACAACAAATCTCCTTCTATGCCCCCATGAGACACCTCCGCTCAGCCGTCCTAGCCCTAGTTTCTACAGGACTAAAGCTGGTGGAAGATCCTTCTCCTACCTCTCAGCAAAGACCTGGACCGAACTCCCCCTTCACCTCTGAAGGAGTCCGATACTGCTCCAATTCGGAAAGGACCTCAAGACCTGGCTCTTGGAATGACCGTAACTGAACTGCACACCCCCCCTCCCAATTCCCCCACCCCCCAGCGCCTTGAAACCCTCACAGGTGAGTAGTGCACTTTACAAAACCAGGATTGATTAATTGACTCCCACACAGCTACTCTGACTCCTACTCACACACCCACTCACATACCCACACAACCATTCCTTCACCCTGAAAACCACTCACACACCCATTAACAGACTCATACAGCCACTCACACAGCCACTGACACACCCAATGGCATATCCATACAGTGAATCACACACCCATACAGCCACTCAGACATCCATTCACACACTGATACAGACAGTCACAAAGGTACTCAATGATATTTGTTAGAAACAGTATTACTAATAAGTAAAACACCAAGACTAGTATTGTAACATATTCAGTAGCTTAGTAGATATATTTAAGTCCATGAGAGGTATACAAAACACTTACACGCACTGGATGAGGTCATCAGTGATGTCAAGAGTGATGTAATTTGAGGTATAACCAGTGATGTAATATGTGAAGTCATAAGCAGTGCATTGCGGTGGCCCAAGTTATAGTTAGTGCAGGTAACTATAACTGCTGAATTTCACTGGTTTTGGTATGAGTAAGATCTGAGCCTAAATATACAGTCCCTGTAACCTTTTGTTTTTTAAGGGAATTTTGACTTTAAAAAAAAAATAATATCTCCTAACTATAACATCTGAAAAAATCCAAAGGTTACAGGGAAGTTGTAGTTAGACTGACATTTCACTCGTAGAAAACCATAGAAATTTAGCAGTTCTAGTCAGCTGAGCAAACTATAACTTGCACCCCCACAATGCATTGCTTATATTACATCACTCATGACATGGTCAGTGACATCACTGATGACATCACCCAGTGAATGTATTTTTACAATGTTTTAAAGTGTTAAAAATATATTCCAAGGGGTATTGGTGAATCAGTGGGTTGGGCCTCATTCTAGTACTCATGAATCCCACTGTGTCCCACTTACTAGAGGTAACATGAGGGATTCTTGGCCCCTAAGGATCCGCAGCTTTCAAGAGGACTTAATCCCCCAATTAGTACTGTGCTAGGAAATACGTTTGGGGATTGGTGGGGAAAGTTGTAATGGCCTCCGAAGAACTTTCAGCAAGTGGGATTTACTGCAGGTAACAGGAGGGCTTGTTGGCCCCCACAGACCCTCAGCAGCCAAGGAGACTTCATCCCCCCAACCAGTAGAGCCAGGAGGCGCATTTGCAAGCATTCAAGGAGACTTCATCCCCCAACCAGTAGTGTGCCAGAAGATGTATTTGCTGAGTAGTAAAAAAAGGGGGCGTGGCCTTCGACCACCTCTTAGCAATCCCGCTGTGTGGGACTTACTGGAGTTAACAGTTCTTGTTGGCCCTCAAAGGACCTTCGGGAGACAAGGGGACTTCATTCCCCAACCAGCACTGTGCCAGGAGGCGCGTTTGCAGAATGGTGGAGAAAAGGGATGTGACCTCCAAGTACCCTGAGGAATCCCACTGTCTAGGACTTACTGGAGGTAATAGAAGGGGCCTCAGGCGACTTGACAATCCCGCTTTTTTTTTGTTATTTATTTTTTTAAACGGAGAAGGGTCGTGCCAATAGCTTGTCCCAATCAATCTTTCGGGGTGGAATAAGGGAATGCAAATAAGTGATAATATGGCCAGGCAGAGCAAGTATATCTACCTTAGGCCTCTTACCAGGCTTCCTGTCCTGGTCCCATACTCTAATTTGATCCTAGGTACCACCTAATTCAGCAACACGTTCCTGTGTCCAGATATCAACAGGAACCAACAAACCAAAGAACATTTTGATATCCACAAGCGTCATTACTGTTGAAGAAGCGGACTCAGTCAATTCTTTATAGTATGCAGTAGTATTTGTCCTAGGGTTAGGTAACTCGGTTTTAAGGGACAAGACCTCACTCCTCCTCCATGGGGTATAAACCTATTGTTCTTGAAAACAGGCCTCTACCCATGGCCTAATCACATTATCATGCTGATCCCATAGCTCTGGTATCTCAGGACAGGGTGGTATATAGGATGCACCTCGCTCATCAGAAACTGTAAATGGGGTTATAAGCCCACTGTGCTGCTTGATTAGCCACCACCTTTTTCTCTGCAGCCCCCACATCAGATCGAGCCAATGTCCGCCTCATGTGCTCCGGAAATTTCATCCAATCTCTATCCTCAGGGACGCAGACCAGTGTCTCACTACTCAGTGATGTTGGGAAATGAAGGAACATAGTGGGGGTGACAACAGAGAGAGCAGGCACTAACGTCATTGTCTGTTGTGTCATGGGTGTAAGAGCTGGCGAAAGAGATACTGAAACAATAGGTGTTGCAGGAGTACTAAGAGTTGTAGTTGCCACATACAGCGAAGACAAGGAAAGGACAGGAGGTTCCGTGGCCCAAGGCAGTCTGACCGACGGTAACAGAAGCAGAAATAGCAGGGACAGAAGAACCCGGTAGCTCGGCCTGTTGGGGAAGAGCAGGATATACCCTCTGCGAGGCACACGGAGGGGGAGGTTGAGCATCTAGCAATTCTTCTACAAAAGCATCATTTTCTTCTCGGGCTGCATAAGATTTATCAATATTCAGTCGAAACCTCCTATCTTTACGTTCAATTCCCATCTCCTGCTTCTCTCTATCATGCGCTACAACTTTTTGAGTCAACATTTGCATCCACCCCTTCCGAGCCTCTTTCTCTGCTTTCATTCACCTTTGTTTAGCCTCCTTCTGCGACATTCTGAGGGAATCAAACAGACTACCTGCTTCTTCTCGCACACAACTTCTCCTGTAAAAGCCAAATTTTTTGTTTGTCAATGGCATCCGCAGAACAACAACAAGAAACCATAAAACTACTGAACACCAGCATTTTCAAAAGTAAGCCAAATTAGTTAGGTTGCCGGGCAAAGTGTTCACAAACACTTTTTATCCAAATCGGTCCTCAGACCGTCCGAAATGCAAACCAAAATCAGTCCTCAGACCGTACCAAAGAAAAACCAAACTGGTACCATATCCACAAAGAACCAAAACAAACTCAACTAGTGCACACAGGTCAAACTAAATTATTCTTGTTTGCCGACTCGTCAGACCAAATGGTCAGATCCAGGGATTTCGCCTTTCAGGACCCCAGTCGGGATGACCGCTGGGCGAGGCAACGACCGGTCAGACAGACGGGGCAGCTGCGAGTTCAAGACTCTCGTGCAAGGATCCCTGGTCAGCCCGTCCGACCAGATGATGGCCCTGACCTCCTCACCCGTCTGAGGGTGAGGATGGGCCACCCGATGGAGTCTCTGTTCGGGCACCAACTGAAGGATGTGACCCGATTAGGGCCATCCTGGTCACTCATGACCACCTCTCATCCTTCCATTCAAATGAAGGGTCAGTCAGACAGTAGGGAATACAAACCAAGTATATTTTTATTCAGGTACACTCGAGTGGAGTCCAGTCTGACCAGCCTCCTGGGATTGCTGTAGAGGGCCTGGTTTCAGCAAGTATGGCAATACATTATGTACAATTCAGAACCAATAAAGACACGCCCTGACTGGACGTTTCCAGTTGCCAGCTGGTGAACAAAGGAGATACAGAAGGATGAGATTTGATCCCGAGACCGGGCACATGCTAACTCACTCTGCCTGCGCCTGTCGCTCTAAGGGTGGGAGCAGGCCCATCTACTGGGAAAGGTATGCACTAACAAGAACAGTGTATTCATTATATGTACAGAAAGGCTCAACCTTGGAGAAACAAAAACTATTGCAGCTGCTTTCAGCCTGGGGCAGAGAGACCGAAGTCAATTTCGATCATGGCTCAAAATGGCAGCTGAATATAAAATGGTGCCGCAAATGCTAACTTAAGACGTACAATGCATGAACAGCTCAGCTAAAACATTTTTATTCCAACAAAGAGTAATGATAATACTTATGCATGAATAGCCTGTGACCGTGCAAAGCAACTTTCAGGGATAAATTTGACTATCTTGCTGAAAAAGGTTTGTAACTGAGTGACTATAGCGTAAATTCAGCTGGATTAATTTTCTGCGTGAGGTTAGGACTTTTCAGTACATATGAGCAGCAGAACACATCAGGGAAGTTCTACTTGCTAAATAACCAAGAGTGGAGTTGCCGGGCTATTTCAAACATGCTGGGCACAAATAATTGCCTCCCCCTGCTCAAATAAAGTTCCAGTCACGTTGTATTACACAAGAACGCAATCCAATCCGCCCCCTTAATTAACAGTAGTCTCAAAAATGCGTGCCTCAAGCCACCTTTCACAAAAATACATGGAATTCGACTTGCACATCTAGCAAATCACAGCAAATTGCACTGTGCTGGTGCCTTTGTAATGATAAAGTGTGCCTCTTACTGGAAGAGAGTACTTTTCATCTTCTAGCAGCTGGTATTTGTCTCTTTTCAGGGGCAGTCTTCACCATCTTTAAAGCTGCTCGGCAACTTGAATAGCTACACAATTCCCTGGCTATACATGTACTTCTGTAGCGATATCCCGTACTGAGATATTACTTCTTCTGTAGCAGTAGCCCAAGCTCTTCAGCCAATCCAACACTGCTCTTAAGCTGCATATAATACTAAGCAACATAAAAGCAGTACTAGAAATGGATGAGGCATGCAGGAACAACGCTCCATTGAAGAACAAGGGGCTGTGTCTTTGCTGACGTAGCTCCACAGGTAGCCTTCAATGTAGAAGCGTGAACTGCGCATGTCAGGCTGGCCAGAGCCGCAATACCGGCCAATCTGACATGCGCAGCTCAGTTTCAGCCTCAGCTGCTCATCCCACCTACTGAAAGCTCCATAGCCCCGCCCATAACAACTTTAAATTAATGAAGGTATACCTACGGTATGGGGCTAATTTAAATAGTCAAGATGAGCCTTGGAGGTAGTGGCTCTCAACAGCAAGAGGTCAACGTCCCTGCACTCCTATGAACAAACCGCCGCTGCCAGGTAGCAGTCTTCCAAGGGGAGTTCAAGGATTCAGAGCTGTGTCTTTTTCTCCCAATCCCCTTTCCCCATTAGATTCTTGATGCCTTGTTATCCTTAACTTGAATGGGAGACTTGAGCCAGGTAGTGCAGTTGGGAATCAGCAACACGTGTCCAGCTCACTCCTGTAGGAACACTCGGTGAGTGCCTGACACAAAATGGCTTGGTAAATCCGGCCCTATGTTATGATCTTAACAATGGCATTGGCCTGGACTCCCAGTTTTAAGCCTCCAAATTGAAAGTATGCGTGTACATGAACCATTTGAGGCGAATTCGTTCTTGTTTCTATGTAGTTTTATGCTTAATGTGTTTAAGTGCCATTGGGGCACTTCTCCAACTTTTGAAAACCCTAATAATAATCTAAGGTTAAAAAAAGAGGGGTAAGAAAACAAGTCCCCCATCAAAGCTTTCACCTGGCAAAATATTTTCAACACTTTTGATCGATTGCATTCAATCAATCAATCACAAAAATTTGTATAGCGCGCTACTCACCCGTAAGGGTCTCAAGGCGCTGGGGGTCGCTACTGCTAGAACAGCCAGGTCTTGAGTTGTTTCCTGAAGGAGAGGTGATCCTGGGTCAGCCGTAGGTGAGTGGGGAGGGAGTTCCATGTCTTGGCTGCCAGGTGGGAGAAGGATCTTCCTCCGATGGTGGATTTCCGAATTCTTGGGACGAGGGCGAGGCAGGCGGATCGGAGCTGGCGGGTGGGTGTGTAGAAGGTGAGGCGGCTGTTGAGGTACTTCGGGCCTATGTCGTGGAGAGCCTTGTGTGCGTGGGTGAGGAGTCTGAACGTGATCCTCTTGTTGACGGGAAGCCAGTGCAGGTCTTTCAGGTGGGCAGAGATGTGGCTGCGGCGGCATTCCCATGATGCATTCAATGTTCATCTCCCGCCGTTTTCTTTGTTCGCAAAGAAACACATGAAACGTCCATTGTTCAAAGCACAACGACTGCGACCCAGGATGGCAATTGTATGTCGAAATCCAACATTATCTTATACGTTATCAAACGAAACTACTAGCTTTACTTTTTTTCTTTTTTAGGACGAGCAGACAAATGTAATGTCTGGTATTTCAAATGATATATTCCTTGTTTTGTCTCTGCACATTGAACCTTTCACAGAGCTAACACGCTAGAGAAGACTTTTGTTCCTGTCCTGATCATTTATAATAAAAATACATCCAGCACCAGACTCCATACAGCGCCCTCCTTCTGCTTCTATGAAGCCGTCAACGCGGGGCGTTCTTTCCCATTGAATAAATCCAAGTTTGTTAACGCTTATCACCAGAGTATGCATCAGAAAATATCTATTGTGCCAGCCGACTCGGCACTTTGCAGCTGGCAGAACAAACCACATCTGTCAACCAGTTCTACTTCCATAGGGAAATTCTGTACACTCGATAGGTGTTTCTTCGACGCATTATTCTGTAAAACTGAGTGAGACTAGTTTGGGACTAGAGTAAGTACAGCGGCGCGGCTATCAATTGAGCAGCAGGTGCGGTTGCACGGTGCCCAGTGGGGTTTGGGCTCTTTTGCGTCACAATTCTGAATGTGCCATGCTACTCAAACAGCAGAGGGGAGCATTTTCCTTGTACTAGGGCCGGTGGCAACCTTGCTACGTCACTAGACCAGCTTCGCCCATTTTGCATGCTGGTCGGATTATTTTAAACACTATTCAAAATCCTTGTTTCGAATAAAACAATGGATGCGAATAAAAAAACGTTTTCAGATCGCTAAATGGTCTAATTAAACTTTAAGATACAGATGTTAAACCACCGAGCTCATAGTGTGTTGCTTTTTTATAGCACTAAGGCAGAAAGTGCAACTCGTATACCATTTATTATCCCTTCCATTCTTAGCATTCAAGTAGAAAGTCTAAATTCAGTGCAACATATATATTTTTGTCAGGACGAATCGTGTGCTTGGTGGCAATAAAGGCAAAGTGTGGAGCTCAACAGAATTGAACATATCAAATATAAATGTATTTTACCTGTTCTATATGTACGCTTAACTCCAAAGCATCTCTAATTTATGTATAGAAATACTCCCATCTAGTGGGCAGGAAGTTAAGTTGCCTAAAGAGCAAGTCTGTTGCTGCAGAATCAGTTTGTTACTGACAAGCGCCTGTTCTCAAGCTCATACATTCAGCCTGTATACATTTCTGGTAGAAGGTCCACTAATGAGGTCAGCGTTGCATGCCAACAATTGTTGAGAAGAATATTTTGGAAGATCTTTCGTGACACATCAATCTAATCAGATGTAGAACAAATAAATATTCTCTGCAGTAATAGAAAAGTGCCATAAGGCACAATTCTACATCAGAAATACATTAGCATTTTTCTCAATTTCAGATGTGGCCCTTTAGGTACCAGGAATCTCGTTGTTGAATAAACCAAAAGGTGAAATGAACGAAATCAGCAGTTTTTTTTAGTACTCATTGAGGGAGATTGTGCTAAAAAATGATCTATCTCCACTCAGCAAGTGATCTAAATAACAGGCCGATTTCTATCACAAAGTGAAAATTTGCCGAAAACCTGTAATTTATCAGAGGGCCAGCAACCAATGTGGAATTACTACCTGCAGTTGTCTTATTTCGCCCGTTTTATTCAGAAGTGAAGACTAGGAAACTGCAGATTGCATTGCAGTCAACACTTACACCAAATCCAAGTTGAGAATAGTGTAGCTGTATAACAGAAACGTGTAAAATAAGGAAAATGCTACTTACCAGGATGCATCTGTTCTTGGCATGTAGGGCTGCTGACATTCATATCTTAGCATAGATCGCCGCCTAGTGTTGGATCCGGATGTTGGTACCTTGGTGTCTTGGAAGAGTCTTCGAAGTATCACGAGATAGGTGACCCCTCCCCTGGACTACAGTGCGCATGGGCATCTTCTCCATCTTCAGATTATTTTTCGCCATTGTGGCAAAGATGGATTATAGGAAAGTAAGAGATGACCATGTAAATGTATGTAAAGTATAACTCTGCAGCTGTGACAGGCACCGGGGAGGAGGGTGGGCGATATGAATGACAGCCCTACATGCCAAGAACAAATGCATACTGGTAAGTAGCATTTTCCGTTCGAGGCATGGGGGCTGCAGAATTCATATCTGTGCATAGACTGTATAGCAGTTTCTCCTCTAGCGGTGGTCACCTGTACCAGCTTCAGTGGTTTGAAAAAGAGTTTTGAGGACAGCCTGGCCTACCGCAGTTTGTTGCTTAGCTTGCACGTCTACACAGTAGTGTTTAGTGAAAGTGTGTATGGTAGACCATGTAGCCGCCCTACATATGTCTTCTAGGGGGATATTTCCTAGGAAAGCCATGGATGCCCCCATTTTGGCCGTTGAGTGGGCTTTTGGAGGGAAGTATTAAAAGTGCCCTTTCCCTTTTGATAGCATATTTGAATGCATTTAACTATCCATCTGGCTATTCCTGCATTTGAAATGTGATTACCCTTATGTTGTGGAGAAAAGGCAACAAAAAGTTGCTTTGTTTTTCTGAATGATTTAGTTATGTCAACGTAATATAGCAGAGCTCTTTTGACATCTAGTGTGTGTAGGACTCTTTCAGACACAGACTGTGGGTTTTGAAAGAAAACTGGCAATTCTATGGACTGATTGATGTGGAAAGTGGATATCAATTTTGGCATAAATGTAGGGTTAGTACTAACACTACCTTATCCCATTCATTTCTGATATGGGGGGGGGGGGTTGGTTCCAGGGGAAGGGCTCCGGACATTCATAAACAGCTGGCTGCTAAGCTAGGGGATGCTTTTTGTGCTGCGGGAAGGGAAAACCTTCCATGGATTAAGGTACATCCATGGTATAACGCCTCCTGTAGAAAGGCAAAAAAAGACCTGTTGCTCGCAATAAAAACCAAGGACACAGGAGCTATTAGGGGACAAACGCTCACTCTACAAAAAGGTAATCAATGAGGGTAGGAAGGAATGGGATGTGGGAGGAGCTTGGAACTGCATTGAAGTGCAGGGATCCCAAATTAGTTTGGTCTATTGTTGCTACAGGCCTGAATGGGCTTACCCCTGCGCCCGCCCCGAATATCGCATCTGCGATGTGGGAAATGCACTTTGGTGCACTCTATGGTGTTACGGAGTCCGATACTATAATCTGCGAAACCGCTGAACCCCTGCAAGACCGAGGAGCCTCAGGGGGTGCAGATTATGAATAGGGGGAATTAGTGTCCGCCCCAGGTCCCCATCATGAGCATCGGCTGGTGGGGGCCTCGGGTGACATCACAGTGGGATCAACTGGTAGCGGGGAGTGAGTCCCATCTCCCTCGGTGTGAAATTATCACGCTGAGGGAGGTTGAGGTAGCAATAGGAAAACTACTTCCCAATAAGGCCCCCGGTCTGGATAAACTACCTGGTGATTAGTTTTGTACCCAGCCCAAAATTTGGGCACCCTATTTGGTTGCCTTATTTAACAAGATTTTGTTGGGAGCAGAATTGCCAGCTACTTGGTTGGGAGCCGAGATTGTGCCTATTTTATTAAAAAGGTTGCCCGCTTATCCCATCAAACTACAGACCCATTAGTCTTATAGATGCATCACAAAAGCTAATGGGGAGGATCATTCTTGATAGGATCCTGGGGTGGATAGAAGAAAACGAAATACTGACCACATTCCAGGCCGGTTTTAGGGCAGGCATCTCCACCCTAGACCAAATATTCCGCTCGCAGGTCCTATTCTGGAAAACAGTAAGTGTGGAGGGTGGCAGCCTCTACCTTGTTTTTGTGGACCTGCATGCCGCATTTGATTTGGTCCCTCTGGAGAAGTTGTGGAAGGTGCTGTTAGATTTGGGTCTCCCGCCCTACTTACTGGCTATACTATCCCGACTCCACACGGGCAATTACGCACAGGTTAGGTGCGGGAAGCATGGTGACCTAACGGAACGCTTTCCTGTCCTGAAAGGAGTGCGCCAAGGGTGCGTCTTGGCCCATACACTATTCTCTATATTAATGGTCTTGTAGACCATTTGAATGGTGTGGTGGACAATGATGCCCCAAAATTGGTGACTGGGAGAGTGCCCGCTCTGATGTTTGCAGACGACACCCTGCTGCTGTCGAAAACATCATCAGGCATTCAAAGAACTCTTAATGGATTTGCAGCATTCTGTGCTATGCGGGGATTGGAAATAAACTTGGGAAAAACCAAGATGATGATTTTCAACCCCCCGAAGCAGACACGCCCAAACCCAGTCTTAAATGGTACCCACCTAGAGAGGGTTAAGACCTTTGTATATTTGGGTATTACCCTGATGGAGAGCTTTGATTGGAATACCCAAACCGCCAAGTCGGCGCTTAAACTATCCCAGGTAGCGGGGGGCATTAGTAAAGTTCTCAAGGGGTCAGCCTTCAAACCGGCATCTCCGGCCCTGGAAATATATGGTCTTCAGGCTAGAACGGCTGCAATATATGGCGCTGAACTTTGGGGGCACAAACAGATACCTAACCTCAGAAGGGTGGAACAAAGCTTTATGAGGAACCTAGTCGGACTGCCATTAAGCACACCACTAATCCCTCTTAGACTAGATCTTGGGTTGGAGCCAATAGAGGATATCACAACTGAAATACCTATTATATATTGGAAGAGGCTGTGGTAAGTCCCAGAACTGGCCTGTTATAGAGGTGAGTTCTCTGAGGTTTGGACCTCACTTAAAAGCAAAAACATCCCATGGCTGCAACATATTAGGGCTTTTAGTACCCGGATAGGTCTCCCGCAATTTTGGGAAATACCGGAGATGCATTGCCTTGGGATATCGAAATAGGAACTGCAAACTCAAATTCGAAGGCAGAATTTCTTTGCACTACTGAGGTCTGCAACTATGGGTAGGCTGTCGGCAGAGTTCCTCCTAGTAAAAGTGGAATCTAAATTTGAGGAATTCATGGATGTAATACAACCTCCACTTGCGAAAAAGCTATATCTCCAGCTAAGGCATGGCACCCTACCAATTAGAATTTTCAATTTTGAAATGGATAGATGCACAGCTGATTGTGTATAGTGAAAGTTTGTTTTTGAATTTTAAGTTGGTAGTTGATTTTTGTAGGTGCTCCAAAAGGTGGCGCCAAGGGTCCAATGGCGTCGAGTAAATTAGTGCAAAGATGTGAACCTAGAGAGTCTCTAGAGTCATCCCTTGTTGGGCACACTTGCCATTATCTTTCTAGGAAGAAAAGATTTCCATTCCGATGTGTTTGATGTTTAGCAGAAAATTTATTAGTTTTTAGCGTTTTGATTAACTTTCCATGATATTTGTACTTTTTTCAAACATTTATAATACAGGCAATGTCATTCTGTCTTGTCCTATCCAATGCATTTCGGGCATTATGGAGTCATGCCCTTCATCAGGGAAATAGACACTGTAAGAACGGAAATGAGGTAACGTTACTTCTAATGTTGAAAACAATTAAATTGCATAAAAGTCACATCAGTGCATGGATATACGGTGATACAAACTGTGAACATGTGGGTGTGGTATACAAACAAGAGTGAGGAGGACAAGTTACTTACATGCCTTTCTTCATGTAAATATCAAATCTGAAAAAAAATGGGAAGGATACTATCAGACTGGTCGTATTGCAAGGTTTAAACGGAACGCAAAACGGAGGTTTGTGCACGGGTCAAAAGACGCGTGTGTAACACGATGAACTAACCTGGTTAGTTCATCGTGTTACACACGCGTCACCGTATATCCATGCACTGATGTGACTTTTATGCAATTTAATTGTTTTCAACATTAGAAGTAACGTTACCTCATTTCCGTTCTTACAGTGTCTATTTCCCTGATGAAGGGCATGACTCCATAATGCCCGAAATGCATTGGATAGGACAAGACAGAATGACATTGCCTGTATTATAAATGTTTGAAAAAAGTACAAATATCATGGAAAGTTAATCAAAACGCTAAAAACTAATAAATTTTCTGCTAAACATCAAACACATCGGAATGGAAATCTTTTCTTCCTAGAAAGATAATGGCAAGTGTGCCCAACAAGGGATGACTCTAGAGACTCTCTAGGTTCACATCTTTGCACTAATTTACTCGACGCCATTGGACCCTTGGCGCCACCTTTTGGAGCACCTACAAAAATCAACTACCAACTTAAAATTCAAAAACAAACTTTCACTATACACAATCAGCTGTGCATCTATCCATTTCAAAATTGTACTTTCACCACTGAGCGTCCACAGGAAGGATTGCACGCACCTACAATTATAATTAACCATAAAAATGAGTAATTATGAGGATATCTCTAAAAGCACAGAGGCCCGTGCCTCTACTTTCGCATTTGAAACCAAAGACGCTGATCAAATCTATTCATTAATCAGGGATGAGCTTACACAGGAAACCACGAGCCGGTCTAAAGAGCAAAACATCAAACACCTGTTATACCTTTCTAAAAGGAAAACGAATCAACAACTACACGCCAGTACTCTCATAAAATACCATCGAAATTCACTCATACCACGAGGCCTAAGAATCGCGTTAAAACCATCTCTATGTAAACACTCCAAAAAATTCCAGGAGCGCTGGTATGAAATTTTAAACAAATGCTCCCTAGACTTGATCCTCTTGATCATACAAGAACTGTCTACAATTTTAGAAGAACTGAGCATGGAGATTGAGGAAACTTCATCTGAACTCTCTAAAATGATGTCGGAAGATGAATTAAAGACTACCCTAGAGGATATTAAAAATCAAATAGACCGCCACACAAAAGAGATTAACGAACGAAAAATTCGCAAATTTAAGAGAGACACTCTGGATTACCGCCTTGGGGAAGTTTATACATGGGCAGACATCTACGCCCAAAAACGTAGAAATAAACCGTACAATTCGAATACAGACACATCGTCCACGGATAGTGAAACCACCCAAAAACCTCGCAGAACTCAACCGAGTCGACCCACTCAAGAAAAGACAACCACAGAAGAACCCACCACAAGTAAATCCATGGAAACAAATCCTTTTTTAGACCAGGGCCAAGCCCAAAAAGGAGACCCAGGCGAAGTACTAGAAAAGGACAAAGAAAGAGACCCACCGACCACACGAAGCACGTCGGCCAACATCAAGGAGAAGGAAAAGAAGAAAAAGAACCAACCTCAGAACAACTAGTGATAAACATCAGCGACAAAAATTTCAACCCGTATGAATTACAACTATTACAAAGGGGCATGTCCTTTGTTCCAACTACCAGCACGGATAACTTGGAATTGGAAGTGAGCTTATTCAAGTTCATGCGGAAACTAAGATTGAGACACTTCTTTGATAATACTGTACCAGAGCGACCACAACCTGAAAAAGACCAACTATTGGGCCTACGACCTCAAAGTTCTTTCCAAGCTCCCACGAGTCATAAGACATTAGACTTATTTGAAAATCTAGTAAGACAAGACCTACAGAAGTTGAAACACACCAAACCTAAAAAAAGAAACATCACACAAAAAGACCTTGACACACTACATAGAATGGCTAATGACAACAGTATCATGTTCACCAAAGCCGATAAAGGGGGAGCCATCGTTATCATGAACACAGAGATGTACAATTTGAAAGTGCTGGAACATATTTCAGACACCCAAACCTATACAATCCTCAACCAAAACCCCACGTTGGAATATTCAAAAATACTCAAAACTATCATTGATGAAGCTCACAAAAAAGGTACCATCACGGACAGAACAAAACATTTCTTAACAACATTGAACCCAAAAAGTCCAACACTAAGGATGGTTCCCAAAATTCATAAAAATACCTACGACCCACCGATGCGACCTATAGTATCCACTATAGGTAGCCTACACGAACCCATTGGCCAACTCATTGACAAATATTTGCAAAAACCAGTACAATCCATGCAAACCTATGTTAAGGACACTACGCAATTTCTACAGAAACTACAAGAGATATCAGTGAACCACACGGACAAACTAATTTTATGTAAAGCTGACGTTCGCAGCTTGTACACGAGCATACCCCATGACATGGGCATAGAAGCCATGGAAAATGCCCTTTTGAACTCGGATCTTGACATAGATTTCCAAACATTTCTTATGGAACTCATGCACTTTATCCTCTACCACAGTTACTTCAAAGTCGATCAATCTTGGTACCAACAACTCACGGGCATGGCAATGGGCAATTCGGCGGCACCCGTGTATGCTAATATATTCATGCAATGGTATGAACAACAACACATCTTCTCTAAACCGGAATGGACAGACAACCTTAAAATGATAGTAAGGTATATTGATGACCTGTTCATCATTTGGACTAATACCAAGGAAGCGCTTAGCACACAACTGATGAAATTCAATGATATTGACCAAAGGATTCAATTGACATGGGATATATCGGACACAGAGGTTAATTTTCTAGATGTCAAGATAATAATTTCCCCTGAAGGATTCAAAACGGACCTATATACAAAACCAACCGATAGGAATAATATGCTTCTATTTACAAGTTTCCATGAACCTAACCTCATCAAGAACCTACCATTCTCGCAAATGGCCAGAGTTAAAAGAATCACTTCGGATGATCAAACCTTGCAAATCAGACTCAAACAAATGACAAAGAAATTTACCTCAAGAGGGTACCCAATAACCCTAGTGGAAGAATCCAAAACCAGAATTGTAAATATAGACAGATCCAAACTTCTAACTCTTAAAGAAAAAACTGAGCAAACACGTATTGTGGCAGTATCCAAATACTCTACTGCCAGCAAAAAATACAAACAAGCCATTTTAAAACACTGGTCGATTCTGAATATGGAACCGGATTTCAAACAATCTTTTAGCTCAACACCCATCTTTGCCTTCACCAGAGCTAAGAACATGGGGGAAATCCTTCGCAATAAACTTCCTGACACCTTCACATACTTAGGTACCAAACCCTGTCTGAACTGTGGCAGTTGCAACAATATTATCAGAGGCAACAAAATATGTCATCCTACACAAGGTTATCCCATCAAACTAAAAGTAAATGGCTCCTGTGAATCGTCCAACTTGATCTACGGAATCAGATGCCCATGTGGGAAAATGTACGTGGGCAAAACAGAGCGCCGTATTAAGACACGCTTAATTGAACACAAGTCAAATATCCGTCTGAAAAACACCAAATCAGCTTTATCAGCACATTTTGTAGAAGCGCAACACAATGCTTCCCAAATCAAGTACATTATCCTTGAGACTGTTCAGAAGATAGAGGGAAGAGACAATACGAAATTTTTACTCAGAAGAGAGAATTACTGGATTTATAAACTTTCTACCCAAAAACCAATGGGCCTCAATGAAAGAATTGAATTTTCGTGCTATCTGTAAATTATTTGCTCTGCAGACTGTTGTTTGTGTATACTGCTGTATGTTCGTGATAATCTGACATCTGTATACACATACCCCACAAGCCATCACAATCCCCACTCATACCCTGTAGCACAACCCTTTACTGTGTCGACCCTTACACTAGGACCTTAGAGTTCGCGATCCCTATGGACTTTTGGTATTTAATTTTTTCATTATTAATTTTTTTGCGTACGCGCTATCATTATAGCCGCACCATGATCAAAGCGATTTTTCCCATTAGCGTATCATATATTTAAGAATCACTTTAACCTGATTCTTATGATTAGATTACAAAATCCCCGGCCGGGGCTTCACAATGTTGAAGTCTTTCATTACTATTTATTATCACGTGACTGCCCACATGACCGCAACTTTTTCAAATAAGAAAAGCGCGGCCGGATTTCCCTGCAGCCGTCGCTACGTTGAGACGAACAATGGCTACAACGCTATACCGATTCATTCACCAGGTTAGTTCATCGTGTTACACACGCGTCTTTTGACCCGTGCACAAACCTCCGTTTTGCGTTCCGTTTAAACCTTGCAATACGACCAGTCTGATAGTATCCTTTCCATTTTTTTTTCAGATTTGATATTTACATGAAGAAAGGCATGTAAGTAACTTGTCCTCCTCACTCTTGTTTGTATACCACACCCACATGTTCACAGTTTGTAGCACCGTATATCCATGCACTGATGTGACTTTTATGCAATTTAATTGTTTTCAACATTAGAAGTAACGTTACCTCATTTCCGTTCTTACAGTGTCTATTTCCCTGATGAAGGGCATGACTCCATAATGCCCGAAATGCATTGGATAGGACAAGACAGAATGACATTGCCTGTATTATAAATGTTTGAAAAAAGTACAAATATCATGGAAAGTTAATCAAAACGCTAAAAACTAATAAATTTTCTGCTAAACATCAAACACATCGGAATGGAAATCTTTTCTTCCTAGAAAGATAATGGCAAGTGTGCCCAACAAGGGATGACTCTAGAGACTCTCTAGGTTCACATCTTTGCACCCTACCAATTAGGTCGCTCACATGCAAATGGTCAAAGTCAATCAAAGAAGCTTGTCCGGCATGAGACTATAAAAGTGAAAATGTAGCTAATGTAATGTTTTTCTGTCCTGCATATTCAACAATTAGGAACTGTTGGTTGATCCAGCTTTGTAGGAATCTCAAGCTTCGACATTTTGCTCAGGCTTGTCGGATTCTGACATATGATACCCATCCCCCCATAGTGCTTGCTGTATCTCGATATTTATTCAGCATGTGGCGTAGAAGACAAAGTTTTATAACCCATTTGTAACAATCATGATATTTTATACCGCTGTTTTTTTGATAACTTACTAGTTTAATTCTCTTTTTAAATTAACGATTTGTTTAATATTTATTGTCTTAATATTATGTGCTTGGATGTATTTTATTTGCACTTTTATGTTCTTTGACCGAAATAAAGTTATCAAATGAAAGAATGACTACCTTATTGTGGTGTATTTGCATGAGGGATCCTGGATGGTTAGTGCCTGTAGCTCACTTACTCGCCTGAGGGAGGTAATGGCAATTAAAAATGCCACCTTCCATGTTAAGAATTGTAGTTCACATGAATGGAGTGGTTCGAAAGGTGGCCCCATGAGTCTGGTTAGTACTACGTTTAAGTTCCAGACTGGCGAAGGTGGATGCTTTGGAGGGATACTTCTTTTAAGTTCTTCCATAAAAGCTTTGATAGGTGGTATTCTGAACAGGGACACGTGTTGCCTGTTTTGAAGATATGCTGCTATAGCAGCTAGGTGTAGCCTTATGGATGAGTATGCCAGATTACATCTTTGAAGATGTAGCAAGTAACACATTATGTTTTGGATGGAGGCATCTAATGGATTGATTTGGTTATTATTACAAAAGATTAAAAATCTTTTCCATTTAGCTGCGTAGCATGCTCTAGTAGTGGGGCGCCTTGTTTCCTTGATAATGCTCATGCAGTCTGGAGGCAAGTTAAGGTATCAGAACTCTAAGACCTCAGGAGCCAGATCGCTAGGTTCATCTGATTGGGATCTGGGTGCCTGATTTCGCCATGGTTCTGTGTTAGCAATTGTGGCGACAGGCGTAGTCTTTGGTGCGGAACTACTGAGAGTTCTAGGAGCGTCGTGTACCATGGCTGTCTTGCCCATGTGGGAGCAACCAGGATCATTGTGAGTGACTGTTGCCTTAGTTTGCGTGCCACTAATGGGATCAGTGGGGTTGGTGGAAAAGCGTACGCAAATCTGCCTGACCAGTTCATCCATATCGCATTGCCTTGTGATAACAGGTGTGGGAACCTGGCGGCAAAGGACTGGCATTTTGAGTTTTGTTTTGTGGCAAACAGATCTATCTCTGGATGTCCACATTTTTTGAAGAATGGTTGGAGAACTTGAGGGTGAATCTCCCATTTGTGTATTTGTTAGCTGTGTCGGCTTAGTAGATCGGAGATCTAATTGTCTATTCCTGGGAGGTGTTCTGCCAGGAGAAAGATGTTATTTGGAATTTCCCACCTCCATATGCTCTGTGCTAGGTGAGAGAGCTGCGGAGTGTGTCTCCCTCCCGGTTTTTGTATGTAGTACATGGCTGTCATGTTGTCCGTCAAGATTAACACAGCCTTGTTGTACAAGTATTTCTGGAAGGCTTTCATTGCTAGAAATACTGCTGGTAACTCTAAGTGGTTTATATGCAGTGTCTTTTGTTTGACTGTCCTGAGACGTTGGACTGTGTATTGAAGAAGGTGGGCTCCCCAACCTGTCAGTGATGCGTCCATTGTTAATACTACTTATGGATCTGGCTCTTGGAACAGTCGCCCCTTGGAAAGGTTGTGTGGGTTCCACCACTGCAGAGAGTTGTAAGTGTGACTGTCTACCAACACTAGGTCTTTTAGTTGTCCTTTAGCTTGGTTACACTGCCGTGCTAGGCATTCCTACAATGGACGCATTTGAAGTCGGGTATGAGGGACAATGAATATGCAGAAGGCCATCATGCCTATAAGCTGCATGAACACTTGAGCTGGCAGGGAGTGTTGTGGCTGATATCTTTGAATGAGAGTCTGTATGTTGGATATCCTGGTTGGATTTGGATATGCCTTCGCCACTGAGGTATCTATTGTTGCTCCCAGATATTATTGTATGTGGGAGGGCTGCAGATGTGATTTTGGGTAATTTATGGAAAATCCCAAACTGTGCAGTAGCTGGATTGTCTGAGACGTATGGTTTGCACACTGTACGTATGAGTTGGCTTTTATGAGCCAATCGTCCAGGTAGGGAAACACATGGATGTGTTGCCTTCTGAGGTGTGCTGCTACTACTGCTAGGCATTTTGTAAAAACCCTTGGTGCTGTAGTTACCCGAAGGGAAGAAATTTGAATTGATAGTGGCGACCCTCTATTGTAAACCTGAGGTAGTTCCTGTGAGCTGGATGCATAGGTATGTGAAAGTATGCATCCTTGAGGTCTAATGTAGCGAGTACGTCTCCGTGCTGGAGTAGCGGGAGTACTTGTTGTAGAGTGATCATATGGAAATGCTCTGAAAGTATATATTGGTTCAGAGGTCTGAGGTCCAATATTGGTCTGAGGGACCCGTCTTTTTTGGGAATAAGGAAGTATAGAGAGTATACTCCTGTGCCCTGGTGTTGAAAAGGGACTGGCTCTATGGCTCCCTTTTCTAGCCTGGATAGCACCTCTTGTAACAGCGTGATGTGTTCTTTGGACATTGGACTGTGTTTGGGTGGTATGTTGGGTGGAGTAGAAGTGAGTTCCAGGCAGTAACCATACTGGATAATTTGTCTCACCCACCTATCTGTGGTAATGGCATTCCAGACTGGTAGGAATTGTGTTATTCTGCCTCTGACTGGTGTTAAGTGGTCTGGAGGGAGTGTGAACAAGTCACTCTTTGGTGGTGGTGGAGGCTCTGGTGTTATTACCACCACGTCCTCTGCCTTTGTTATTATTTCCTCTATAACCTCCTCTGTTGAAGCCTTTATTAAAGGTGCCTTGGTGTCACAGGGTCGAGGACTGCAGTCCCGTAACGGACTTTGCCTCTTCCCTACAGGATTAGACTGGCCCCTTTAATTCTTGCTTTGCCTACGAGGCGGCCGGCCCCGCCCCTCTGACGAGCCGACATGTACTCCAATCAGGGGCTGCTCTTGCGGATAGAAGGGCGGACACGGAAGACGCCGTCCCGCTGATGTGCGGGGACTCTTTCACCACGACCGGAGGATGGAGAGGAGCAGAGGAGTTTCCGCAGGACGAGGTTTCGTTGAACGGTGTTCCCCCTGAGGATCCGGGAACTGCAGCGACGCCGTCGGAAGAAGGTCGGGAGGTCCGGAGGAGGGAAGGCGAACCGGAGTACCGTGAGGACACCCTCGAGCAAGGACGTCAGCGAGGAGAGGAGCCAGGAGGCCAACGATACTGCCCATCGCCCAGCCACGCGCAGGAGGACGCGTGGCTACCGCAGGTGCGTAGCCGTTTGCGTACCCTGTTTAGGTTCAAGCGGGGAGGGACTGGGTAGGAAGGGAGGTGTCTAGCAGGACAAGGCACCAGCTTTTCACTACACCCTTGGGTGACATAGGCTTTTGGTGGTGGCGTCTATGCAAGCACGAAACGTACTCCCTCACTCCCTCTCCCATATCAGGTGTTAAGTATTGCTGTGTAGTAACAGCCACATTTGTTTTCTTTTTGGGCATTCCACTGTGAGAGAAGGAAGACGGACCCCTGGGAAGAGAGCCAAGGTGGAGACCGAAGCCCCAGGACAGCCCCTAGGAGAAACACTATTTGTTTTCGCTGATTGGACTGTTGTGCTACAAATAAATAATCCTTGCCCACTTCATAGTCTTGGCTCTGTCCATCCTTGTACCAAAAGGTTACACTTGGGTATTAGTTTTAAATGATGAAGAGGTTTGTGATGTGTTGCCTCTGCCTCAGCCTCGAAAGGAGGAGCGGCGAAAGGAGTCTGTGAGAAGTTGGCCTGATATATGATGTTTCCAATTCTGGAACCACCTTGTATCAGTCCAAACAATCCCTTATGGTGTCTGGTTGTAAGTCAACCTTATAGACAAGCTATCCTAGTGGTAGCATGGACTAAACAGCCTTAAAGGCTAAACTCAAGAGGTCGTGTTAAGCGAGCTGTTTTACCAATCACAATCCTGTAATATCAAATGAAAGGACACCACACAAGTACATATTATAAAAATATATGTGTTTATTACTAAAATAATCCCCAGTACTCTTTATGAGCAAAGGGGCACAAGCGTTTAAACAAAAGCACAGTATAACATATGAAAGTTGCACAATTATGGATGAGGGCGGGTGGCCACTCAAACCATATATTAAGAAAGTGGTATAAGAGATACCAATCGAACAGTGGTTAGGCCTAGGGCCTAGGGAATCGCTGGGAGCAGTCGGGACAAGCAATGCTGAAGTCGGGAAAAGCCCGCGGGATTCAGGTGCAGCGCTTAAAGCACACACATGCACCAATGCAAAGTCAATGGTGCGTAAAAGTTAGACAAATAGAGTTTAAGGATACTTCCGCTGAACCTAGAAGGACAAAACTTTAGACACAGACCCTAGAGGTGTGTACCAGTGTGGGAACACCAGCGTTGCTGAGTTACCTCACCCACAGGAAGCGGGCGCATAGGGTCGAAGTGGCGTCGGGTTTCGTCACGCAGGTTGTTGGTGCTTGAAGCTGAAGATGCTGCAGGCGATGTGAAGGAGAAGTGTCCGGTGTGATCCAAGGGTGTATCAGAGTTGTAAAGTACCAGAAATCAGAGGGGGCAGAGCCTGGGTCACTCAGCAGTGACCAGGGTGGAACCAGGACGGAACCAGGCAATGTCGGGCGCAATCAGGTGGTTGTCGAGGAGCTTCTCTCCGCTGCCACGTGGGCTCTGGGGCATCTGCGACGTCCAGGAGCGTGTCACGAGCTGTCCCGCGCAGGCTCTCACCGTCAGCTTCAAGATCGGAGAAAACAACACTTGGCAAGAGCAATCCACGCGGGATTGGAAGATTGCTTCTCACTCGGACCAGGAGGGTCAGAGCGGGTGCTCCTCTTCAGAGGAGCGGGTGCAAGTCTGGAGCAACCAGAATCACAAGTCTTATTTCGGTTTTCGTCGGCACAGGGGCCACAAGCCAGCTGGCAAGTGACCGGGCCAACGCGTTGAGCCAAAGAAAGCAGAAGGGCCCCACGCAGCACTCGTCGAGTGTAGAGGGGTGAGCTTCGGTGCAAAAGTGGCTCAGGGTTGGGGCTTCTCAAACCCAGCTTCGAGGGTCACTCGTGGGCTGCACAGTCAGCGTCTCGTGGTCTGTTCAAGATGGCGTGCCCCACGCTTCCGGTCGCCTCCACGGGTCACAGCTCTGCAGGGACTGTGGATTGGGCTGTAAGAAGGCAGGCAAGCTTAATCTCGTCGATCTCTGTCGCTCGAGTTCCGGCGGGAACTGCAACAAAGCAGACGTCGAGGTGCTGGATGGTGCCTGTTTGCACAGGGTGGTCACTCCTTGACCACAATTCTTCAGTCTTCTACGTCGAGTAGGATGTCGAAGGGTCCAGAGTTTCGTTTCATATGTTTCATCAGGATAATCTGAGTGCGTTGGCACTGCTCCCATTCTTATACCAATCTAGGGGGCTGGATTACCTGCTAGGTCCCCTCCTATGGGTGGGACCCAGGAAGAGGGTGGATACACCCCTTTCCCTTTGATCCAGGCCGCGCTGGGACTGGGGCTGGTGTGCCCCAGAACCGGTTTGGCCGGATTATGCGAGGGGCAGCCTTGTGCTCCCCAGGCAGTGTCTGGTTTCTTTCAAACCTCCCTGCTACAATCCACTATCTCCTGTCTGAAATGGTGTAACACCTCCCTGCGACAGGAAAGCCTTTGTCCAGGCCTCTGCTGAGTTTCGGTCAGCAGCAGGAGGTCAGACTTGTGTATGTGGCAGAAGCATCCATTTTGTGGATCTGAGGCTCTTTTAAAAATCAACCGCATTTCAGTGAAGTAACATGTCTTCTCCCTCTAGAAGGGTGGAATGCTATCCCCGTCGACAGAACTGTCGAGGGGATAGTATTCCAAATCGTATTACACCTTACACGACATGTTTTGATAAAGCCACACCAAAGTTGCTATATAACCGCGAGGATTATAAGGCACTTAATAGTATATGGTATAGCATTATCCCGGAACAGCTTAGGGAGTTGTTCCCGACAGCTGCCGACAGGCTCAGCTCATGCCAGAGCTCCATCTCACATTAAACCACGCACTCTGCCTCCAGGATTGATAAGGCCTTCCATAGGAGTGGCTCACAGGTTTATATGTGTCCAGATATAGGTTTAGATATAGGTCTACTATATCTAAGCAAGGGGTGATTACACCCACTTGCCCCAGCTGAGTGATCAGCCAGTTGTGTCAATTTAAAACCAGCCAGGGGTGGCAAAAGCTATGCTTCAGCCCCTGGTAGGCCTTGGTGGCACCTATGCACTGAGCACCTATAGTGCATGGTACAGGGGCTGACAAGGAGTCCATTTTCCAATTGGGTTATGTAACTATAGTACATGTATGTGAATTTAGAGAGAGAACAGCAGGCTTGGGGTCTGATTAGCAGGCCCACAGCCTCATTAAGTCGAAAACCAGTGAAGCAAAAAGCAAAAATTGGGGTGACCATAGGATAGCAGACCCTACTCTCCTACAGAGTCCCTAGACTGTTGAAATTGAAGTGCACCCATGGACTTTGCAGTGTCAGTATCTTTTTTTCATCTTTTCTAAGATGGTATCAACTGTTGGGCCAAACAAGAAATCCTGGTTAATGGGTTGATTAAGTATGGTAGACTGTACTTCATTTTCAAAACCTGAGATGCTGGGCGTGGCCAAGATGGAGAACTGAGAGGACGCTGACTTGCATGGCTCCTCGGCCCTGAACCCCTTCTAGCCTTGAAATTCGCCAGCAAAACCCCTGGGCACGCCGGCAAGTGGCACCGCTGACCTGAATACCCCACTGATCCCTCCCTGGGCGACAAAGAGCGGCCGGGGGGCCTCCCGCGAGCGACACACTGCCTGAAGCCGCGCCCGGACTGGGCCGGCAGCGAAATGGCAGCCACGCGCTGAGGAGGCGGCCGGGGCTTTTGAGCGGCGGAAGCCTGCCGCGGGCCGTAGGCACAGAGAGGCAGGCCGGGTGAACGGTGGGTCCTGGCAGGCGGCTCGTCAGCAACTGGGGCGGAGGCGGCGCTCGCCTGGGGGCTCCCGGCGGCGAGCACGAAAACCGAGACCCCGGACCTACACAGCGGATCGCCTGCGGCCATGGCCGGACACGAAGCAGTGACGAGGAGCGGTCGCGCATCGGGGAGGCAGCCGCCGACCTCTGCCCAGGGGTCCTGCCACAGGCCCGCGGCGGAGTGAAGAGCAGCCAGCGAGAGAGCCGGAACCCGGAGTTAGAAGGTGGGTCCCGGCGCACAGCGCACCTGGGCCGGCGGCGGAGGCGGCGGGCATCTGTGGGCGCCCAGCGGTTGGCGCGGTAATAGAGGGCCCGGTCATGGGCCTACAACAACAGGGGGCGAACACTAACCACCCAATAGCGTCTCCCGGTACAGGAGAGGTGAGGGGAGGCACAGGAGAACCGGGGGTGCCTGTCTGTCCCGTCGGGGGGCCGAAACTGAGCTGAGGGCCGTCGCGACATGGCGGCAAGAAGAGGAGTCGGCCGCTGAGCTCCGGCGGAGGTCATAGCAGAGGCCCTGTCGGGGGCCTCACGTGGAGCTGCGGGTGGAACCGGAGGAGCCTGGAGCACTGCTAGAAAGGTGGGTCCTGCCGCGAGGTGCAGCGCAACACTGAAGGAGGAGGCGGCTGGGACCAGGGGGCGCTTCGCGGGAACCAAGGAACTGGTGGCCCCGGTCTCGGTCCCGTGGGAAACAACTGGATAGGCAGCGAAGATCCACTGGCAGATTGGAGAGCCCCGGTGAGGGAGCCCCCACACACAACAGACACTGCAATAGCGATGGCGTGCCCGTGAGAGACAAAGGGGTCGGCATAGGTGATTTAGCCCTCCACGGATCTTGGGGCTTGGGCCTCTGGGCCTACGACACGAACACGGCCGGGGGTCCCGGTGGTCATGTGCAGCATAACGACGACAAGAGCCCGGACGACACAGTGACCGGCCTCGCTGCCGAAGGGTAACACTGCTAGTCACAACAGATTCGATCCAAGGGAGACTCAAGACGCGATGGCCAACACGGGGCGCAAGGGGGCCCGCACAATTACGGACATGCTTGCTAAAGGTGCCGCCAAATGGAACAAGAGACAATCCCCTCCAGCGAAGGTAGGCGACACGAGACAGGCCGATGGTGAGGAGCGTATCACCAAGGCCTTCCTTGAATCCCTTTTCAACTCCCTCCGGGAGGATTTTCAAACCCTAAAGCAAGAGCTAGCCGGGGAGCAACGTGAGCTCCGCCGAGATATGGATAGCCTGGGAGAAAGAGTAGCGACGGTGGAGGAGGCGGACCAGGCAAGGAGCGAAGAGGTGGAATTTCTCAAGCAGGAGGTCCTCCGTCTCCAGGAGCAGCAGGTAGACCTGCAAGCACACGCGGAAGATCTCGAGAATCGCTCCCGGAGGAACAACATCCGCGTCCGGGGAGTGCCAACTATAGCGGAGGGGAACAGCGTGACCACATACCTGCTGGGACTGTTTAGAGACATTTTAGGGGAAGCTGCAGACTTTGAGATACGCATCGATAGAGCACATAGAGTTGGTCTGGCGTGGCGTGCTCCTGCCCCCCGCCGGACATCCTGGCCTTCCTGCCCGATTTCCCCCTCAAGGAAAGGATCCTGCAGAAGGCCCGGCGGAAACAGCCCTTTCAATTCCAGGGTCACCCGGTGGCCTTGTACCAAGATCTCTTCCCCATCACCTTGCAAAATAGGAGAACATTTCGGGTAGCCACGACATTCCTTTGGATCCCCTATTCCTGGGGCCACCCCTTTCGACTCATCTTCAAATGGAAGGGGACCTTGCACCAACTTCGCTCCCTCAGAGACACCTACGCGCTTCTGGGAATCGAACCTGGGGAGGATGAGAAGGACGACCCTGCATCTCAGCAGGACATACGAGAAAGGCCTAGGCGGCAGTCCGGAGGCGAATTGCAACGAGTGAGGCGTCGGCAGTCCCCCAAGATGGAAATGAAACCGACCCGACGACGATGGCTCTAGAACAGGCGGCGGCCATACAGGAAGTGGCCAAAGACGCGACAAATGTGCATTGAACCAGCATTGACAAGGGGTTTGCATTCATCGCTCCAAGCCCATTTGGGCAGGGGGGACGGGCCAGGGGGCCGGCGGGGTCGCCACTTCCGCACCACCCTCCAGACGTTTCTACCACAGGCCTGAACTAGTTCCGATAGGCCTGGGACTATTGTTTTTATCTTGGGATCTCCAGTTGGGGTGCGGGAGGGAGGGGGGGATGAAGGGGGAGTTGGGGAAGGTTGGGGTGGGTGTGGGAGGGCTGGAGAGGGCGGAGGGGGAGGGGGCGGGGAGGGCAAGGTCCTCAGTTGGGGCTGGGATGGGGGGGGGGGTGGGCTCCGGTGTGACGCACTGCAGGCAGCGCAGAAGAGGTGACACAGCTCAAGATGGCTAGGAGGGATGGGATAAACAAGTGTAACTCCCAGGAGACAGACCCCCCTATGCAGGTTCTCTCCCTCAATGTTAAGGTGCTTAACAATCCCATCAAGCGCAGGGCCGTCCTTTCCTTTTTAGAAAATTCCGGGGCGGAAATTTGCCTCCTACAGGAAACACACTTACTGCCTAAGGATTGGCACCGCATGCGGTCTAGGGCGTTTCCGACACAATACTACACTTCCACCACTGAGAAAAAAGCAGGGGTGGCCATTCTATTTGCGTGCCATTTTCGAGGTACAGTTGGGGACAAAGTAGCAGACATTAAAGGAAGGCTCCTTTCATACAAAATACAGATAGGGGGATGGTCAGCGGTGATAGGCTCAATATATCCTTTCTCACTGAGGCCTTGGCAGACACGCTCGCTCACAACATCAAATCCACGCTTGTCGGGGGCGACCTTAATTTAGTAATGGACACCCACAAAGACAGGTCAGGACAGAGGTTTGGGTTCACAGGGGCAATCTCCAGAGAGGGGGGGGGGCAATGGCTGGAGAGCAGGGGGTTTGTAGATATGTGGAGATCGAAATACCCAAACACCTGGGGCTACACATTCTATTCTCATGTCCATCACACATACGCCCGATAGATTTTCTGGGCTCCACGGAGATGGCGGCTCTGATCACAGACACTGAGGTCGTCCCCGCAGCGCTATCTGACCACGACGCGCTAACAGTACACTTCCGGATTCCCAAACTAAAGACGCAGAAGGGCAAGTGGCGCCTCAGGGAGACTCTACTCCATCGCGAAGGGGGGATACAGCACATCAACACACGCATGGCCGAGTACCTCTCCACGAACAACACGACAGAGGTAGTCCTGGTGGTTCTATGGGAGCACTGAAGGCGGTGGTACGCGGGGAGCTGATAGCGATTGCGGCAGCGGAATCTCTGGCGAGTCGGGAAAAGAGGCAGGCGCTCTCCAACCAGGTACTCAAACTCGAACGGGTCCACAGCAGGACTGGGGCCCCGAGAATATGGAGCAAGCTCAAAGAGGCCAGAGCCCAACTGGCGAGCCTCGACTTAGATCAGGCTGAATACGCGGCACTGCGTTTACGACACACTTATTACGTGGGTGGCGACAGGACAGGCCGATTACTGGCTAGCAAGCTTAAGGCCAGGGTCCAGCTCTCGAAAATTACATCCCTCCGGGAACACGCAGGGCAGGAACAGAGAGACGACGAGCAGATAGCCGCAACACTTCGGACGTTTTACACGTCGTTATATACCGCGGAACCCACCCACGGGGGGGCGACGCAGATTCTTATCTCGCCACAGCCGCAGTCTCGGCCCTCACTGAAGCAAACGGAAGCTCCCTTGAGACACCGATAAGGACAGATGAAGTAATCTCCACGATAGCACGCCTCAAGCTGCTCAAATCTCCGGGACCGGATGGCTTCTCGGCAGGTTTCTATAAAACATTTTGCCCTCTGCTGGCCCCAAACCTGGCCAGACTATTTAATTCGTTTGAGGGCACGGGCTCTATCCCGCACGACATGCTTGAGGCCGATATCATTGTCCTGCCGAAGCCGGGAAAGGACCCCGCTGACTGCGCTGCCTACAGGCCCATATCGTTGCTCAACCTAGACCTAAAGCTGTTTACCGGCATCCTGGCCGCGAGACTGGGCCCCTGCCTTCCCGGCATCATCGAACCAGAGCAGGCGGGTTTTTTTTCCCCAACCGGCAATGCGCAGACAATACGGAACGCCTGATGCATGTCATAGATAAGGCCCACTTTAACGATTTGGACGCGGCCCTAATTTCGGTCGACGCAGAGAAGGCGTTCGACCGGGTCGACTGGGGGTACTTAGACGCCACCTTGGCGTGCTTCGGAATAGGGGAACGCTTCCGCGCCTGGGTCGCTGGTTGTTACTCTGCCCCGCAAGCGACCATTAGGGTCAACAGGGTGTGCTCCAAACCATTTACCATCGAGAGGGGGATGAGACAGGGATGCCCTCTCTCTCCGCTGCTTTTTGCTCTCTACATAGAGCCCTTCGCACAAAAGGTTAGGGACAATCCGGCGACCACCGGCGTCAAGTTCGGGGGTGAGGGGCAGACCATTAGCCTTTATGCTGACGACATCCTCGCAGCACTGGAGGACCCTACGCACTCGGTCCCGGCATTCTTGTCAGAAATGGAGACATTCGGAAAAGTATTGGGGTTCAAAATGAACATCGGGAAGTCGCTGCTCCTCCTGCTTGGATGCAATGCCAGAGCGTCTAACACTCTTCCACGCAACCTGGGGTGGCTATCCTCCAGCATGTCCGTGCCCTACTTGGGCTTATCTCTAACACCGTCCACGACCCAAACCGTAGAGCAGAACTATACAGCCCTCCTTAGCCAATTACTGGGTGACCTCGCAAGGTGGCCCCAACACTCAGTCTCCAGGCTAGGGCGGGTGGCAGCGATCTAAATGTCTCTGCTGCAGAGGGTTCTATATTTATTCAAGACGCTACCAGTTACTCCCCCAATCGGCTTACTCGCGAAACTCCAAGATGCCATCCGACAATTTGTCTGGGCAGGCAAGCGACCGCGCCTACGCAAGGACCTCACCAGCCATACCACGGCAGGGGGGGGCCTGGGGGTCCCAGACCTCTTAAGATACTTCTAACCGACAACTCTGGTACCTCCTGGAATGGAACCGCCCCGAATCTGAAAAGAGATGGCTCTTTCAAGATCGCGCAATGGCCCAGATGCCACTGAGGAGGGTTCCCTTCCTTAACCGGTGGGACCGGCCCTCATACATGAAAAAAATCACCCATTACCCGCACTGTCTTGCAGGTGTGGGACAGAGTGGCGGTGCCCCGGGGACTTACCACTTATCCTTCGCCTCTGAGGCCCCTATTCGATAATCCCGCCTTTACTCCGGGTAAGATTCGGGGATCCTTCACCCAATGGCGGCTGTCCGACTGCAGATCCGCTGGCCAGTTCTTCGAGTTTACCGGCTTTATGACAATGCAAAATCTACAGGACACCTACGCAATCCCTCAGATCCCGCGACTTGAGTACTTCCAAATTCGCCACTGGCTCACGAGCAGAGATATGTTACCACAGGATAGCAGGCATCTCACTCCATTTGAAAAATGGCTCCACACCAAGAAATCCGATAAACGGGCCATTACTGAACTATATGCAATACTCTGCCCCCCACGACTTTCCTCCGCGCGATCAGCAGGTCAGAGGAGATGGGAAAAGGAGTTAGGACGATCCCTCACTGACAAAGAGATCACACTGCCTGGAATATCGCTAGCAGAGAAGCGGCAGTCAAGATCGCTTATTATTGGCATCTGACGCCAACAAGACTGCATCAGGGTAACCCACGCCGTGACCCCTTGCATTGGAGAGGATGCGGCCAAGCAGGCACTCTGACCCACGTACTGTGGGACTGCGCAGAGGTGCAAGACTACTGGGAACAAGTACTCAGGGACATCGACAAGTATTTCGATACTAAAATCCCTTGTTTCCCGGCATATACATTACTTGGCCTACCCAACAAACTCACCTTCCCACTTAAATCGCCCAGAGGCAAACAAATGGTCTTAGCGATGGGGGCAGCAACACAGCACATATTGTCTCTGTGGGGCACAGTACGGAAACCCACACACACAGGTTGGCTTCACAAGCTATGGTACACGATGGGGATGGAAAGAATACAGGCCTCCCTGACTCAGACGCAAGACGCCTTTCTCGAGACCAGGCAACCCCTAGTAGGTTTACTAGCCGATGAATTCAATGAGCTCACCTGTCTGAAATATCTCAGAGTCCTACGACAGGCTGACTAGTTCCAGAACACACCCGGGGATCCCACCTCAGAAACCTAAGCCTGATATGCTGGCACATAGTTCTTTTGCAGATGTCCACACCGGAGGGGGAGGGGTAGGGGGGCCAGGGATGGGGGGATGGGGGGGGAGGGGAGGGTCTATAAGAGGAGGGGGGGGTTCAACGGTTGGGGTTTTTTGGGACATTACCGGTCCATGTTCCATCCACAACCTCCCACATGGACACATTGCCTCGCCCGGCCACCATGGCTCCCTATGGGGGAGGGGGAGATGAGATTGAAGGGGGGCATGCCCCCAATATGCACAATGTTATGCCGGTGTTATGTCTTCTCTGTTTGAAATTTAAAACCTGAGATGCGTAGCCAGGCTGCATCAAGGGTGCATTTTATAGATGCGTTAGTGATGAATTTCCCTTCTTGAATTAGGTCATTAGCTTTTGCCTTATAGGGTTCTGGTAGGTGTTGTAATAATCCCTCCAGTTCATCATAGTGTGCTCTGTCATAGCATGCTAGGAGAGCTTGTGTATTGGCAATTCTCCAAGTATTTGCTGCCTGAGAGGCCACTCTTTTTCCTGAGGCTTCTAAGATTTGTGACTCCTTGTCAGGAGGGAGGGGGGGGGGGGGGGGGCGGCATCACCTGTTTGAGAATTTGCCCTCTTTCTGGCATTAGAAACAACTAGAGAGTCTAGTGGTAACAGACTTGATATAAGAGGGGTCTGTAGGGTCTGGTTTATATTTCTTTTCAATTCTTGGATTGAGGACACATGCTCTGGCTGGGTCTTTAAAGATGTCTGGTGCGTGCTCAAGTACTCCCTTTAGTATAGGGAGTGTACGTATACTCTTCTCTGATGTTGGGAAGGTATTAAATTGGAAATCCTCCTCTACAGGGTCAGTGTGCATGCTTACACCATGATACTGAGCTGCTCTGTCAACTAGCTGGTTAAAGCGACTGTGTCGTCAGTAGGGGATGGTTTTGTGGGATATGTGGAGGGATCTGGTATGGGTTGTGTTTCATATGGGTCATTAGGGTCATTCTAATTGTCCCATGTGTGATCTTGGTTTCCCAGATATCAGGGTCTATAAAATCCTGATGAGGGTCTCCACCCATGTCCACTCCCTCATCATAATGTGGAGGTGTAGGAGAATATGGAACATAAGGCATGTCAGGAGTGAAAGGAGGAGGTGTAAAAGGTCTAGAAGGGGATGTCCCAAAGTCCTTTTTAGGTCGAGCAGACGTACTCTCAATGCGTGAGCATTGAGAGTGTCTGCTCCAGACCTAATGTGGCCCGTATTTAGGAGAGTGGACACGACTCAGACGCGCCTGCGCAGAGTAAGTCACAGCCCCTGCTCACACACAGACACAGCTAGCCCCCACCCCTCTGCATGCACGCACACACACACACAGGCGCGCGCGCACACACACACACATACACACGCTGCCGCCCCCCACCCCCCCTGCATACACACAGACACGCAAGCACGGAGCCCCACTCACCGGGACTTCTACTCCGCAGGACTCCGGGCTGCTCACTCCGACATCAACGGATACCGGCACTCCGCTCCTTGGCTTCCCGGCTCTCCTCTTTCTGCACCGGAGCCATGCGCCAGCCACTGCAGCCTGCCTCCTGGGAAGCTCCGGTCGCGTGTCCGGCCCCGCCCCCGTCCCAACAAAGGTTGCCTGGCTTCCTGTTGAAGCCAGGCTGCGGCGGTGAGTTTTTTCTTTATTTGATTGAGGCTTTAAAAACGCAGGAAACAACGTGCTATTATTTCCGTGGTCCAAGGCTCAGCATTTTAATTTCTGCCTTTCATAATGTCCTTTGATAAGTTCGTTACACTACAGACAGATGACACACACCCCCTTTACTGCAGCTTTTTCACGAGTAGATCTCTGCGCCTTTCTTTTATATTATTTCCTTACTGCGTTCCTATACAAGATAAGATTAAAGACCCTTGCGTGGCTAAAACCTCCACTTAACAAAATATTCACTTGTGTAGCTCAATTGAGGTAGTTGTCATTGTTGTTTTAGTGTACCAGTTCTTGGCGTAAAATAGTATAATAAAGTATTATTCCTGTTATGGGGTCGTTGTGTGTCCTAATACTAGAGGAATAGTTAAAATAAGTTGCTCCTAGTGCATTACACGTTTTTGAATGTTTGTAAAATGTGCAGAAGTTCAGCCTATAAGTACAGCGACCATGATTGGAACTCGCTACATATGTTGTCGCTGCCGCAGGACGGGTCAAACCAGTGTCTCTTCACAAGGCAGGAATATCCACATTCCTTCTCCGTGCTTCAGGAATCTGGCCTTGCCTGTTGTGAAACCGTGTCGCTTCGAGAAAGGGCTATTATGTAATAAGATAGCATTTCCGGGCTGTTTGGAGAGGGGGAAAATAAAGTTGCAGTTGAAATGCGCACTCCAAACCTGCCTTGCAATGACTCTTAATGCAGCTCTGTGGTTACAATGGCTTTTCATCAGGGATGGGCGATGTGAACAAAAGATTGCATCAACCTCCTAACCTGGTTGTTACTTTATTGCAGTAGTTAATCTGTGCGTTTAAAGTGAGTATGTTGTGCAAAGGGAAGCGATTTTGTACGTGTAAGGGTGCGGGGGAGGTAGCTCTCAATGTTTCAAGCTTTATTACAAAAGTCACAAAAAGATGGTAATACTTCACTTCTGTTCTTGGATTTTCGTCACAATAAAATACACTGAACATAATGTTGACAAAAGTTATTTACAAAAGTTGAAGCTATTGCCATTATACATTACAATAACTTATTTACGTATTAATTATTTTAATAAATTAAACACCATTGTTATTTGTAATATCAATACAGCTAAGTCACGTAAATACAACACATATTGCATTACAAATGCTATAGGTGTCACATTTGCGAAAGTTAAAACTATTGGCATTGTAAATGACAAAGCTATTAATTTCGCTATTTTCAAAACCAACACAAATAAAATATTTATCATTTACAATACCAATAGCTCAAACTTTCCTAATGCGAGACCTATTGCATTGCAAATGCTTGTTCTTAGGAGGAACAGGAGAAGGAGCTTCAGTGTCCAGCCTTCTCTTGTTCTTATAGTAAACTGTTATATGTCCTGTATCAGGTTCTATATACAGTCTATTTTGGTCTTGGCTCACTGGATCATTGTAAAAATGTTCTTCTTCCACTGTCCGTGGTTTCGGATCCAATGTTTTTGGATCGGTCGCTTGCTTGCTTGTTTTTATTTTTGTCTTGAGCTGATTTCGGCTCGACGTCTTTTGTCGGCTCGACAGCTGTTTTCGGCTTGACGGCCTTGTTCGATTCGACGACCTTATGTTCGACGGTCTTTTTCGGGTCGACAGCGTTTTTCGGCTCGATGTGTTTTTTCGGGTCGACAGCTTTCTTCGGTTCAACTGCCTTTTTCGGGTCGGAGGCAGTGTTCAGATCGACTACTTTGTTTGGGTCGATTCCTTTTTTCAGCTCGATTACCTTTTTTGGGTCAACGGTCTTTTTTAGATCTACGCCCCTCTTTGGGTCGATAGTTTTCTTTGGACCGACGCCCTTTTTCTAGTCGACAGTCTTTTTTGGATCGACGACCTTTTTTGGTCGACCAATGTTGTTCGGATCGACAAATTTTTTAGTGTCGGGCCCATTTTCGGCTGTGCGGCCGTCTTTGAGTCTACGCCCTTTTTGGGAAGAGTCTTGCTCGGTCCAGGGGTACCGGAAGGCTTGGCAATGGTCTTCGGAGCCGAGCCGGAAGGCGGGGCTTCTGATGCGGTGTTTCGGTCGCAGCTAAGGCCTCTTGGCGATTCTTTAACCGGAGCCTTGTCTGGAGGTGGAGGCAGGGTAGGGGCTTTAGTACTCACGGTTTGCCCCGGTGGGATGTCGTCATCGGAGTGCGACTGGTCTTCTACTGTGACTAGCTCTAGGTCGGAGTCCGCTGCCTCTGGAAGTTCATGTTCATCGTCGAAAATGTTTTCCGGTTCAGGTGCCTGTCGCTGCATCTCTTGTCGAGCAGCTCTTCGGTTCCGGATAGTTTTCTTCGACCGGAACTGAGCACAAGCTGGACAGTCTTCCTTGTTGTGCTCCGGAGACAGGCACTTGTTGCATACTGTATGCTTATCGCTATGTGGAAACTTTGATCGACATTGTGAGCATCTTTTGAACGGGGTCCTTTCCATCGGCGGGAGGCCCACGTGGCATCGAAAAGACCCAACGGCCCGCGTCGGCTACCAGAGATGGATGGAAAGAGTTGTCGAGGGATACCGAGCGGAAACAATACTGTTGAAATTATGAGGTTTTTGGCCTTAGAAATTAGGAAAACTTTGGTCCCGAAGTTGGAGTTGTTGAAGTGCATCTGAACCCAATGGCAGAGAAAAACAATCTGAAGATGGAGAAGATGCCCATGCGCACTGTAGTCCAGGGGAGGAGTCGCCTATCTCTTGATACTTCGAAGACTCTTCCAAGACAACAAGGTGCAAACATCCGGACCCAACACTAGGCGGCGATCTATGCTAAGATATGAATTAGTCAAGTGATGTCCAGTACTGGCAGTTGTGTTGTTCTTTAAATAGTTTGGGCTCAGCCTTGCTGGTTCAGAGTCACGACCCTGTGTCGTTTTTTCTAAGATATGAATTCAGCAGCCCACATGCCTCGAACATACATCTACACAGTCACAAAGGTACCCTTTATGCCACAATTCATTCAAACTACATGCCCACTTACCTCTAGGTATTTTGTAGCCAGTTTCACCAGGTTTTCTAAGATTTCTCAGTATGTGGTCAGAGTGGATATTAATCACCAGGCCTATAAACCACAATGACAGCCCTAGAGAAAATAAATAGAAAAAAGTACATGTAAAACAATCCAATACAAACATACTTAATTTCTCTTGTTAAGCAAACCTACTTGCAACACTTTAAATGTTACTGCTCTGGAAAATGCAATTCAGAGCAGCTAAGCTTTGTATGTTGGCCTCCAATATTAGAACAGTGGTAGCCGACAGCTCAACATACAAGGGTGCAAATAGTTAAGTCAAGGACGGTGTCAAGTCAATAGCAACAATATTCAACCCCTTATTTTCGGAAATTGAAGTTATGATTGGGGGTAAATTCATTATGCCTCACTTCAGAGCATTTTCAGACATCACCTCTGAATCCACGCTTAATTACTTAAATCAATCAAAACAACGGTTAGAAATTAGGTCTCAAGTTGGCAGAGGTTTGCACCCTGTCCAAAGAGGGAACAAAATCCTAGTCTGGGTAAGCTAGATACACACTTTAAATTAACCTGTGCTCACCCTCCGGTAGCTCAGCACAGAGCAGGTAGGCTTAACTTTAATAGGCAACGTGTAAAGTATATGTACAACACATGCACACAGTAACACAATGAAAACACCACAAAAACTCCAAACAGGTTTAGAATAATAGAGAATTAAGTTGAAATATGAATTTTTAAAGAATAAATGCAAAATAGAGCTTAGAAGCCACTAGTGGTCAAAAGGTTACTTGAGGCAGCGAAGGACCAGCACTAATCCAAAGTTCAGGCCGATCGTGACTGAGGGCAGGTCAGCTATGAGACCTAAAGTCCTGCTGAAAAAGTACCTTGGATGGAGCAAACTTTAACGGTGAGAGCACGATGTGTAGGTTGCGATTCATGTAGTGGGTTACCGCTTCATCAACAAGCTCTGTAGAGATGAAGGTACTGACTGAGCTGTTGTCGAGTCACTCAGAGGGTCATTGGTGGGAGACACAGGCTGTGAAACGGCTGTCGTCAAACATCATCTGTCTAGAAGTCGAAGGGTGATGCGTCAGTTCCGACAGGCACAATGGTGACTATGTATATGTTTATGTAGAAGACAGCTGCAAAACCCACTTTTGAAGCTCAGGACTGGAGGGGGCACCTCAGGCAAGGGTACGAATCAGAGATGGCAGAGTCTAGCAGCACCAAGAGAGTTGCAAGAAGTCCTTTTTGTTCTTGAGACTTTAAATAACAGGAGGCAGGACAGTATGCCCCTGGAGTAACTCTGGGTTCAAGTTAGATGGGTCCAGTCCTTGTCCTCAGCAGGGCAGAGATCGGCATGCAGCAGGGAAGCTCAGCAAAGCTGAGAAGCAATTCCTCAAAACAGTCAGCCAAAGTAAAGTGGCAATCCTTACAGCACAACATCTTTTACTAAAGTAGTGTACTGATTGTAGGGTCAGAGCCCCAGTACTTATACCAAAAGTGCCTTTGATGTAGGGGGTGACTTTTAAGCAACAGCTCTCAGGAGTGCAGAGGTATCCTTTTCAACCCATCTGCCAGCCTATCTGTGGCGGAGGGAGGGGAGGGGGGTGGGAAATCAGTGCTTTGTATGTGGACAGACACTACCTATTGAAGTTTAAGTGTGAGCCCTTCCCATTCCTCCCTGCTCAGTAACACCCATCAGAATACATATAAATACAGTTCAGTGCTCAAAATGCAGATGAGCGTCACCTTCTTGAGTTTGTAGCGGTCTAGAGGGAATGCACAAAGTGTCACCCAACCCAGATGTGTATTGGAGACAGGCTGCAGGCACACAGAGCAAAGTTAAGAGTCGAGAAATGTCCACTTTCCGAAAGATGGCATTTCTAAAATAGTAATGTCAAATCTAACTTAGCCATTAAAGAGGATTTATCATTACCATTCCAAATAATCTTCTCCGTTCAAATCAAGAATTACAGCTTAAAAGTGTTTTTAGAATTCCCAATGCTAGCCTATGCAGCCCTGCTAAGTACCATGTATCAGGCATTAGTGTACCACATTTCAATGTGGTGGTCTGCATCAACCCACGGAAATGGAAAATCACACATTATAGCGCTTCCTCAGGTGTCAAGTGGAGCGCTGCTATAACGAACGTCGACTAAGCTGCTGTGACCCAGACTGAGTGTGATGTGCGCTGCTCCCAGCAGGCTAAGGGGGGGGGGGCTGGCTGAAGATCTGCAGAGTACTCTCGCAGGTCTGCAAGGTCTACTACAATGTATCTAAATTGAAATAAGAGACACACCCCCAGGCAACACACACACATACCTTGAAATGATGTCAGTCAAGTGCGCCCAATGCTTTGACTAGTAAGAAGGGGGGTGGTACGGGTCCGTCCTGCTGTGCTTCTGTTGGGCAAGTCAAACGAGCAGCTCCAGTTCGACTTCACCACTCGTACCGCCGGGTAAACCATGGGCATCTTGAGGTGGTCGGATCGATTACCACCAGTGCCGGCCGCAGGCGCCGACTCTCCTGCAGTCCTATAAGGGCTGGGCTGTTGCAGGGAGAGTCAGGCTAATAGCTGTACTCACTGCTGCCTGTATCATTGGTATAGTATGTAATCCAATCTGGATGGGATTCCTGCCCACACGACTCAGCCCAGAGCAGCAGTCTCAGTAGGAGTCCCTGAGGAAGGCCAGTTGTCATGAACAGAGTGGGTACAGCTCTACGCTCAGTAGCTCTCCTTAAGTATGATGGGTCATGGCTGCCGGGTGGTATCACATAAGTGATCATGCGGCGAGTGGGAGGGCCTGAACCCAGCCTATTGGTCTTGACATCAGCAGCCATGCTCAGCTGTAAACTGTGCCACCAAGGAGTCATCTGCATCATGAATCATAAATAAGTATTAGAGTTAGAACTGTGACAAATATTGCTTGTGTTACATGACAGCAGTACCCAGCTGACTCATGTTATAGCAGGCGTACGCCAGACCTCAGGTTGGTCGGCAGCTCAGCTATTGATTTTTATACTATTGCTCTGTGTCTTTTTGAAATATTGTTCAGCCGGTGGGCGCTGCAGCCGGGCTGTGACCTAGGCTATTGTGTGCCTTAGTCAGCCTCTCCTGAGGCTTGCCCCCCTAACAGTAACAGTAGGATCAGGTTACAAAGGCATTAGGTCAGTACCTTTTCATTTCTGGGGCTTTGCAGCAGTTTAAAGAGTTTTACGTTGCTCATGTAAGTATAATTTATGATATTTAGGTTTCCCTCATCTTCCTTCATTGCTTGATTTTGCTCATGAGAAAGGGTCACTCATAGTCGTTGAAATGTCACTCATATTTACAGTAAAATTATGAAAATGTCACATCAATCTGAAACCTTGGCAGCTATGCCTATGAGAGAAGTAGATTCAAATCAACAAAAGAGTGACGAAAAAACCTTAAAAAAAAGAAAAAGGCTGTAGAACAGTTTAGTTTCTACCACCAGAACACAAGATTAAAGACAGCAGGAAGGTAAAGTTGGCATGCATTGTGAAGAAAAAGAACCCTCAGGCACCAACTGAAAGTCGGTTGCCAGTTGTCTTCTTTGGGTCCTTATAGAAAGAATAATATCAAATATGTGGTGAAAAAGTGAATTAAAAGGAGTATGGACTACTCCCCAAACCAGACATTCTTTTAATAAGGGGGTAGGTCTAACTCCATTAAAACTAGTGAAATAGCGGACATATAAATGGTTATGTTAATTTGAACCATGAAGTCCTATACATTAGAAAAGAAGAAGGGTCGACATGTTTCTGCTATAGAGCCACTAGTCAGCTCAGCATTCATCAGGACCAAAAACAGTCCTCACCCCGCAGTTGACGTACGCTAAGGCGCCAGAGCCTAATGGGGCGGGACAAGAAAAACTTTACAACCTTGAGTGTAAATGTTGCACAGGTACTGTCTCGTGCGACCTCTCCAAGACGTGAGAGTTAGGGAATCTGTAATATATCAAACAATACAAAGAGACAAAAAACAAACTTTTTCACAGTTCCCAATTTAAAAGATCAAACGCAACAAACTTTGTCATTAGAAAAAAACACACACAGAAACCTCACCCAACAGTCAATGTTTGTGATGGCACAAAGTTAATTCTATATGTCCCATCAGTTAACGTTAAGCGGACAATTTCACCCATTGGGATTGCAAAACTTATGCCTGCAAAGAACCTCTGCATTAAGCTCAGCAGCGTTTTTGGCGTAATATTAGCCTGTAAGGTATTTACCTCAAAATGACACGTAATCCATTTTGATAAATGTGTCATGAGGGATTATAATATAGAGTTAACATTCAAAAAAGTGCTTGTTTTAAATAAATATGTTAAAAACACCTTCAAACAGGAAGAATCAGTAAATCAAATTATGTCAGAATCCAACACTCACAATAGATTGTCCGTGATGACGCCCCTTAGGCTTGTGGCAGGGGGAATTCTTCACGCCCGGAATGTCTAAAGAAATGAAGACCGGGTCAACTAGTAACTTAAAACTTCATTTTAAGGTTTTCTCAGAAGCAAGTGTAATCTAGTAAACATAATCGGCGAAAAGTAACCGAGATCCAGTCTATCACGCCAATTTACTCACTTGCTTCCAGGCGACTGCCCGCCGCAAAAACTTAAAGCGTCCACATCCACAGCCCGGAACACCAATGAGCCGGGAAAGACGCAGATCTTTAATATATACGTGATCGACGTAACTCGCGATCACGTGACTATTTCTTATTTCTACGCTCTTAAAGGGACCTTGTTGTTTATACGCCCAAGCAAGCTACATTTACGTGGCGTTTTTTAACCTCGTCTAAAAAACTTTATTGAATCAGACCTATGTGAAACATACGGCCATGAGGACAGCGCCAGAAAGTATTCGTTGTATAAGGAAAACCCAGAGGCCATATCATAGTATATTAAAGGCAGGACTCCTACTTTCAAAATAGCAAAATCATGTAAGACCTTTCCGCAATAGAACAACTGTAGGCAAAAGGACTATCGCCACAGGAGATATCAAAAAGTGTGGAATAATTTTTCACAATTCCAGTCAGTCCCTTGCTAGATAGAACAAGCTTTTTTTTAAAAAAAGAGAGCACCTAACAGAAGCTCTATAGTAGGTATTATTGAGAACATGAAAACAATATATTTTATCTAGAAAAATTATATCTAGAAAGATTGGAAACCACAGACAAAGGCACGGCTAGTATCAGCAAAGTGGTCACCGCCGCATCACTGACCCCCAGGGTATATCATCATTGAGGCCGTGTGTATGCATAGAAAGACGATAGATCCATCTTTGTTCTCTCTCAAAGATGTTGCCTTCGCTGGTCTGACTGAAATGCTCTATTATTGTCCATCTGATGTCGTTGGGACAATGGCCTCGTTCTAGGAAGTCAGCAGTTAATTTTGTGGTGCTCCCGATACGCATTTTTATCTTTCTAGTGGTCATTCCCAGGTACCTGAGATTGCAGGGACAGCTTACAAGGTAGATGACATTACTTGAATTACAATTCATGTGTCCTTTAAGGTGCCACAGTTTGCCCTCCTCTAATTTAAGGGTTTTGGTTGCTGTTGTAAGATGGCAACCACCTCATCTCCCACATAGAAATGGCCTTTCACAGGGGGTAAACCCCATGTAGTAAGTACAGTATGGTCCAGAGTAGTGTGGTCAATTCTAGGACGGGTATGTACAAGAGCACCTTGAAGACTTATTTCGCGTTTATACGAAAACAACGGTTTTTGCCATTTACACCCATTGCTAGTTAGAATGCGCCAATGTTTGCCTATTCAGCGACTCACAGCATTAGATATATTGCTGTAGGTCGTCACGCAAGTCAATGGTGTCTCTGCTTCATTGTCTTTGTTGTGATTTTCCAACATGGCTTCCCTGTTATTGTTTCTTGCTCTCTTACGGCTTTTATGCAGGATTCTTTTTGGGTAACCTCTTGTCAGTAACTTGTTAGTGAGATCTTCTGCTTGTATATTGAAGTCACTAAGGTTACTGCAATTTCTACGAATACGTAGATATTGGCCAAAGGTTAGATTTTCCCGCAGGGGACGCGGGTGAAAGCTTGAAAAATGGAGAAGGTTCTTTTTTTTGTCAGCTTGTAATAAGTTTTGCTGGTTAGATGGCTACCTTCCATAGATAGTGCGACATCCAGAAAGACGATGGAATTTGGGTCATATTGATGGGTGAATTTCAGGTGGGGGTCACACGTATTCACCCAATCAAAGAAGGCTAGAAGACTTTCCTCAGAGCCTTTCCAAATTAAAAGCACATCATCAATGTTCCTCTGCCACAGGATAACATTGAGAGTGTAAGGATTGGTGGCAGCCAAAATATGGGTCTTCTCAAAGTTGTGCACATACAATCCTGCAATGCTAGGGGCAAAAGTACTGCCCATCGAAGTCCCCGTCTTTTGCAAGTAGATGGGGTCTTCATATTGAAAAAATTGCGCTTCAGAGCTAATGTAGCGCAATTGATAATAAAAGTTCTGGAGGTGGTATAATTCCAGGTGGTCTGCTCTAGGACATCTGCCAGAACTTTCAATGTTGCATCCTGCGGGATGCAGGTATATAAACTTTCAATGTCTAAAGAGACCAAAAAACATGGCTCTTCAGGCATCTGGACGGTAAGTAGCATTGATAGAAGACTTTTGGTATCATTTATGTAGGTACTGGTAGACCGAACTAATGGTTTAAAAAAAAAAAATCGCAGTACTTAGAGAGTGGCTCCAACTGAGAGCCAATCCCCGAAACTATCGGTCTTCCCGGAAGGGGGGGGGGGGGAGTATTGAGAAAGCCGATTTTTGTGGGTCTTTGGAAGTGTATAGAAATATGTGATTTTGCCCTCAGAGTTGGTTAGGAAATCTGCTTCCTGCTTACTTATGTAACCATCTCTCTCTGCTGTCATGACCAATTCCATTAATTCGTCTTTCAGGAAAGGGGAAGGATCCTGTTGGAGGATGGCATAGCTAGCTGCCACAAGCCTAAGGGGCAAAAAAAAGTAGAAAAAGTTTTGATCCCTATGCACTCCTTTTTTGTTAAGTGTAAACTTTCTTGATTTTTTCGTGGCGCTGACAATTGTCACACGATGCCTGGTCGTGCCTTGTTAAATAGAAAACAATGTGTGGAGGTTGTGTCACCTTTCACATAATTGTGCGCTCAGTTGAACATGAAACTAAATTGTTTGTTCTCCATTTTTTTAAAAATGGTTTTCAATAACTTGAAATCAATAAATGAATCATGAGGTTATTTCCATTTTTATTCGCTTCGTTTTTTTTGTTTTTCCATTCCTTATTATATATCATAAGGATATTTCAACATATTAGTTTAGCAATCCATTTTTAAATGTTGGACTTTCACCCAATGCATTTCGGGTCGGTGTCAGTGACCCTTCATCAGGGGCCTGAAAAATGAGTTAATACAGGACCTTAGCAAACAATAAAGATCAAAATATATCACATGTTTATCATACATAACACGTTTAAATTAAACATACGTGATAGGAATGCAGTCTGTGTAATAATGGGCTATATATACATAGGAGACAGATAGGGTGCTTAGTACATGTTAAATTGATTCGTAAACATAAGAGATACTTGCAGTGAATGCTAGGTGCAAACTATCGAGAAGACGATAAAAATACAGAGGACTGAAACTGTAAACAAACAGGGTGTCATTACATGATGAAGAAACGCTGGTAGCGTAAACACTGGTAGCGTAAAGAATGCTAGTCTAGAGGGGTGGTTGAATTAAAATGCGGTATGCGGTATACGGTCTAGGGTACAAAAAATAAGAAACTTACTGAAGGTCTGCTTGAAAGCTTACTCAAAAGCGTCGATGGTTGCCAAAAGTTCGCGGGTGTTTAGAAATGCAAAACACCAGATATAACGGTCACGTGGTGTGGACTTTCATATTAGTCGGAAAACAGACTATTCGGACTCAATTCCGTATTGGAAAAATATAGATGATAAAAGAAGATGTTAATTTCGAACAATAAAGATATGTGTAGAGACTATTAGAAAACGGTGACATTAAGAATTACCGGCGTGGTAAACTGGTGGAAACATAGCTCTTTCTGAAAAAGTGGAAAAAAACGAACTACATGTTAATGTGATCGGGGTGAAAAAGACTACAATGGAAATAAAAGAGTGTGAGTTAAGTTCGACCTGATGCAAAAGATGAGGAATACACTGCGTTATGGTGTGCAAGTTAAAGGACGATCTATATAAATCATAAGAAAAAGAATGATCTATATAAAACATGAGAAAAAGAATAAAGTAATGTCAATTATAGTATTCAAACATGATGTTGACATCGCATATATAAATGGTAATCAATCAAATTTTCGGGGAGCAGAACAGTCCTGATAGGATGCTATCTATAGAAAGCACGAATATTCGATACGATCATTCATTCCAATCGGTTGTAAAGAATTACGTTTTTTTATCCAGAAGAATTCTGCTTTTAGTCTCTGCTTAGTTGGGTCCATGTCACTGCGTTGCGGAATTGCCTCCAGAACCTTGAATCTCAATTGGGATATTTGATGTTTTGCCTCAATCCAGTGGGTTGCAACAGTAGATTTCATGTTGTGTAGGCGAATATTACTTTTGTGCTCCGTTATAAGCACTTTGATTTTTCTTTCAGTTTGTCCTACATAAATCTTTCCGCATGGGCATTTGATTGCATAAATAGTGTTTTTTGTATCACATGTGCTGGTGTGTTTCAATTCTATTTCATGCCCTTGAGTTGGATGCATAAATTTGTTCCCGACCAAAACATTGTTGCAGTGGGTGCAATTTAGACATTTCGACATTCCTTTGTGGAGAATTTTAGGATTTTTTATGGTCGTCAAGATTTCTTTCAAGTTTTTGGATCTCTGAAATGCAAAAGTGATACGTTCATTGAAAAGGCCTTTTAGATCCTGTTCCATTTTGATTAAACTCCAATGAGTGTTGATTATTCTTTTTTTCTTTTTATCTTCATGGCCTCTGTAGAGTATTTTAACACACAGACCGTTTTCAGTTCTGAAGTCGTGGTTTTTGGTAGATAAAGTTTTTCTCTAGAGATGTTTTGTACTCTTTTCATTGATTCTTCGAGAATGTTCATAGGATATCCTCTTTATTGATACTTGATCATTTGTTCTTTAAATGTTCTCAAGTTGTTTGGGATCAGAAGTGATCCTTTTTAATCTGATCAACTGGGAGGTTGGTAAATGTTTTTTCAGCGTGTTGGGGTGAAAACTTTGAAATAGAAGACTCGAATTCCTGTCGGTAGGTTTAGTGAATACTTGAGTTGAGAATTGGAAATCTGTCATATTGACTTTCACATCTAGGAAAACAATGGATTCATCGTTTATATTGTGGGTAAATTTGATTCTCTCATGTCGTGTGTTCATAATGGTGATGTTCCTTTCAAGCTGAGTTCGCTCTCCCTGCCATAAAACGAATATGTTGTCAATGAAATGTTTGAAAATGATCAAATTGTTTTGCCAGTCAGGGTTGTTCAGGATGAAATCAGTTTCAAATTTTGACATGTATATACAGGCATATGAGGGGGCCCCCCTAAAGCCCATGGATGTCCCATTGCATTGGTTGAAGAATTGGTTTTGCCATTCAAAGTAGCTGTGGAAAAGAGCAAAATGCATTAATTCAAGTAGAAACACTTTCTGATTTTCTTTAATTTCTTCACTTCTGAGTAGACTCCATTCTAGGGCTTCGAGGCCTTCATTATGAGGGATTGAGGTATAGAGTGAGGTCACATCTATAGTACATAACCAGTATTCACTTTCTGTTGATAGAGTCACATCATTAAGCAGTTTGAGGAATGCCATAGTATCCTTTATGTAGGTGCTGCCTTTTTGAACAATAGGTTGAAGATACCAATCAATGTATTTTCCTATAGGTTCGGAGATCGATCCGCAGGCAGAGACTATTGGTCTGAATGGTGGGTTTTTGCTGTCCTTATGGATTTTCAATCAATCAATCAATCAATCAAAGACATTTATAGAGCGCATTACTTACCCGTAGGGTCTCAAGGCGCTTGGGGGGGGGGTGCCGTTACTGCTCGAACAGCCAGGTCTTGAGCTTCTTCCTGAAGGAGAGGTGGTCTTGGGTCAAGCGCAGGTCGGTCGGGAGGGAGTTCCAGGTCTTGGCGGCCAGGTAGGAGAAGGACCTTCCTCCTGTTGTCGCTCTTCGGATGTGGGGGACGGCGGCGAGGGCGTGGCTGGCTGATCGGAGGTGGCGTTTGGGAGCGTAGAAGTTGACTCAGTTGTTGAGGTAGCTCGGGCCTTGATCGTGTAGGGCTTTGTGTGCGTGGGTGAGGAGACGGAAGGTGATTCTTTTGTTGACGGGGAGCCAATGCAGGTCTCTCAGATGTCCGGAGATGTGGCTGTTACGTGGGATGTCGAGGATGAGTCTGGCTGAGGCGTTCTGGATCCGCTGGAGTCTCTTCTGGAGCTTGGCGGTGGTTCCGGCGTAGAGGGCGTTGCCGTAGTCCAGTCGGCTGGTGACGAGGGCCTGGGTGACCGTCTTCCTGGTCTCCGTGGGGATCCACCAGAAGATCTTCCGTAGCATGCGCAGGATGTTGAAGCATGACGAGGAGACGTCGTTGACTTGTCTGGTCATGGAGAGGGAGGAGTCCAGGATGAAGCCCAGGTTGCGCGCGTGGTCCGTCGGTTTGGGTGCGGTGCCCAGGGCGGGGGGCCACCAGGAGTCGCCCCAGGCGGAGGGCGAGGAGCCCAGGATGAGGACCTCCGTCTTGTCTGAGTTCAGTTTCAGGCGGCTGGTCGTCATCCACTCGGCTACATCTTTCATCCCATCGTGCAGGTTGGCTCTGGCGGCGGCGGGGTCGTTGGTCAGGGAGAGGATCAGCTGGGTGTCGTCGGCGTAGAAGATTATGTTGAGGTTGTGTTGGCGTGCGATGGCCGCGAGGGGGCTCATGTAGACGTTGAAGAGGGTGGGGCTCAGCGAGGATCCTTGAGGGACGCCGCAGATGACTTCGGTGGCCTCTGACTTGTATGGTGGTAGGCGGACTCTGTGTTCTTCCGTCGAGGAAGGAGACGATCCAATCCAGTGCCTTCTCCTGGATTCCGATGTTGCTGAGACGCTGCACTAGGGTGCGGTGGCAGACCGTGTCGAAAGCCGCGGAGAGGTCTAGGAGGATGAGGGCCGCTGTTTCTCCGTTATCCGTCAGGGCTCGGATGTCGTCGGTGGCGGCGATGAGGGCGGTCTCTGTGCTGTGGTTGGCTCGGAAGCCAGACTGTGAGGGGTCGAGGGACCCATTCGTCTCGAGGAAGGCGGCCAGCTGTTTGTTGACGGTCTTCTCGATGACTTTGGCTGGAAACGGGAGGAGCGAGATGGGGCGGTAGTTCTTGAGTTCGGTGGGGTCCGCTGTAGGTTTCTTGAGTAGAGCGCTGAGTTCGGCGTGCTTCCAGCTCTCAGGGAAGGTGGCGGTGTCGAAGGAGGTGTTGATTTTGGGTAACATGTAAAGTTTAGGTCGTCATTTCAAGAGCTTTATCAATTATCTGTTGTAGAATTTTTTTGAATTCATTGGTTGGATTTCAAAAAAATTCTACAACAGATAATTGATAAAGCTCTTGAAATTAAATGGATCAGTCAAACGACACCAATTTTTTGAGACAAAATACCCAAGACGACCTAAACTTTACATGTTACCCAAAATCCATAAGGACAGCAAAAACCCACCATTCAGACCAATAGTCTCTGCCTGCGGATCGGTCTACGAACCTATAGGAAAATACATTGATTTGTATCTTCAACCTATTGTTCAAAAAGGCAGCACCTACATAAAGGATACTACGGCATTCCTCAAACTCCTTAATGATGTGACTATCGACAGAACGTGAATACTGGTTATGTACTATAGATGTGACCTCACTCTATACCTCAATCCCTCATAATGAAGGCCTCGAAGCCCTAGAATGGAGTCTACTCAGAAGTGAAGAAATTGAAGAAAATCAGAAAGTGTTTCTACTTGAATTAATGCATTTCGCTCTTTTCCACAGCTACTTTGAATGACAAAACCAATTCTTTAACCAATGCAATGGGACATCCATGGGCTTTAGGGGGGCCCCCTCATATGCCTGTATATACATGTCAAAATTTGAAACTGATTTCATCCTGAACAACCCTGACTGGCAAAACAATTTGATCATTTTCAAACGTTTCATTGACAACATATTCGTTTTATGGCAGGGAGAGCGAACTCAGCTTGAAAGGAACATCACCATTATGAACACACGACATGAGAGAATCAATTTTACCCACAATATAAACCGTGAATCCATCGTTTTCCTAGATGTGAAAGTCAATATGACAGATTTCCAATTCTCAACTCAAATATTCACTAAACCTACCAACAGGAATTCGAGTCTTCTATTTCAAAGTTTTCACCCCAACACGCTGAAAAAACATTTACCAACCTCCCAGTTGATCAGATTAAAAAGGATCACTTCTGATCCCAAACAACTTGAGATAACATTTAAAGAACAAATGATCAAGTATCAACAAAGAGGATATCCTATGAACATTCTCGAAGAATCAATGAAAAGAGTACAAAACATCTCTAGAGAAAAACTTTTTCTACCAAAAACCACGACTTCAGAACTGAAAACGGTCTGTGTGTTAAAATACTCTACAGAGGCCATGAAGATAAAAAGAATAATCAACACTCATTGGAGTTTAATCAAAATGGAACAGGATCTAAAAGGCCTTTTCAATGAACGTATCACTTTTGCATTTCAGAGATCCAAAAACTTGAAAGAAATCTTGACGACCATAAAAAATCCTACAATTCTCCACAAAGGAATGCCGAAATGTCTAAATTGCACCCACTGCAACAATGTTTTGGTCGGGAACAAATTTATGCATCCAACTCAAGGGCATGAAATAGAATTGAAACACACCAGCACATGTGATACAAAAAACACTATTTATGCAATCAAATGCCCGTGCGGAAAAATTTATGTAGGCCAAACCGAAAGAAAAATCAAAGTGCGTATAACGGAGCACATAAGTAATATTCGCCTACACAACATGAAATCTACTGTTGCAACCCACTGGATTGAGGCAAAACATCAAATATCCCAATTGAGATTCAAGGTTCTGGAGGCAATTCCGCAACGCAGTGACATGGACCCAACTAAGCAGAGACTAAAAGCAGAATTCTTCTGGTTAAAAAAACTTAATTCTTTACAACCGATTGGAATGAATGATCGTATCGAATATTCGTGCTTTCTATAGATAGCATCCTATCAGGACTGTTCTGCTCCCCGAAAATTTGATTGATTACCATTTATATATGCGATGTCAACATCATGTTTGAATACTATAATTGACATTACTTTATTCTTTTTCTCATGTTTTATATAGATCATTCTTTTTCTTATGTTTTATATAGATCGTCCGTTAACTTGCACACCATTACGCAGTGTATTCCTCATCTTTTGCATCAGGTCTAACTTAACTCACAATCTTATTTCCATTGTAGTCTTTTTCACCCCGATCACATTAATATGTAGTTCGTTTTTTTCCACTTTTTCAGAAAGAGCTATGTTCCCACCAGTTTACCACGCCGGTAATTCTTAATGTCACCGTTTTCTAATAGTCTCTACACATATCTTTATTGTTCGAAATTAACATCTTCTTTTATCATCTATATTTTTCCAATACGGAATTGAGTCCGAATAGTCTGTTTTCGACATCTATGAAAGTCCACACCACGTGACCGTTATATCTGGTGTTTTGCATTTCTAAACACCCGCGAACTTTTGGCAACCATCGACGCTTTCGAGTAAGCTTTCAAGCAGACCTTGAGTAAGTTTCTTATTTTTTGTACCGTATACCGCCTTTTAATTCAACTACCCCTCTAGACTAGCGTTCTTTACGCTACCAGTGTTTACTCTACCAGGGTTTCTTCTTGACATGTAATGACACCCTGTTTGTTTACAGTTTCAGTCCTCTGTATCTTTATCTTCTTCACGATAGTTTGCACCTAGCATTCACTGCAAGTATCTCTTATGTTTACGAATCAATTTAACATGTATTAAGCACCCTATCTGTCTCCTATGTATATATAGCCCATTATCACACAGACTGCATTCCTATCACGTATGTTTAATTTAAACGTGTTATGTATGATAAACATGTGATATATTTTGATCTGTATTGTTTGCTAAGGTCCTGTATTAACTCATTTTTCAGGCCCCTGATGAAGGGTCACTGACACCGACCCGAAATGCATTGGGTGAAAGTCCAACATTTAAAAATGGATTGCTAAACTTGTGGAAAATTAATATAGTTTAGTGAACATTATCTACACCATCTTGCCTTTTTCCGATGCCACACTTTTCGTCATGCACATCCGCCATATTTTAGCCGTTACGATCAGAATCACCCTCACGAAAGACCCCCACGCACCGGTCATTCCCACTCTCACATGCCTTGCGCGTAAGCAGCAGCCATTTTAAACACCATGGCCTCCCTGCCCCTCGCTGATAGCCAGCGCATCTCTCTCTCTCCTAACCTCGCAAACATCCCCCGCACGTTGACAACCCCCGCTCTCTCATGCCTTGGGTCATAAACCCCTCTTCAGCGCAGCTCCGCCACAGAATCCCATCCTGTTCCCAGCGCGACACCTCCCTTCATTCCTTTCATGGTCTCAGATCCTTTTGATGCAAACCCCCTTTTCCTGCGTCCCCGTTTGTCTTCCTTATTCCCAGGCCACCACCTGGCCCTGCGGATACTGTTTATTACCCCGTACAGTAGGAAGCTTCCCCTCCCCATCAAAAGACCCTCGAGCCGATCAAAGCCTCCACCCTATGAGATCCGATCAACCCCATGCATTCCGTGAATCGGCGGAATGCCCTGCTGCGTGACAATCATCACCTGTTGTGACCGGGGTGGGGAATTCAACTGTAAATGTATGTGGGAACGGGCCTGTAGGGGAGATTCCGAGGATGTTCTTTCAAATATCAAAATGTGGCGAGAATGTGTTACGTGCAATAAAGGTCATAAACCCTAGTATAAGAGGCCAGGCCTCAGAAATGTGGTTAGAGCACCTCGTGATGATACTTGCTGTCTGAACTGATGTGTTCTCCTCCGGAGAGAATAAAATCCTAGTTTCCTGCCTTCCAGTCTCCAGCGCCTGCTTCTTCGTTGATTAATATTGGTGGGTCATAGAGGCGACACCGCCGGGCAACATAAAAGGGTCTTTGGTTACTGGTTGTCTTTGAACCCCTTTTTACAATTGGCGCCCAACGTGGGGCCCATCAGCGACTCGTGGATCCAGTGGGAGAGGTCCTGACGACAGAGTGAACGACTGCAACGATCGGAAGGTACCCTGTCCGATAGACCCTCGTCTGACAGCCGATCATCCGAACTTCACTGGTTCCGAACAGACCTCTCTCGAGTGATCTGCGGTCCTGACTGGGAACCATCAGGAGTGCCGCGTGGATTACGAAGAGAAGAGGACGATCGGGCGCTGGATTCGGAAGACAAGAAACTGTCCATGCGGTCCGGGTAAGGTCGTGTAAACACGACGAATTGCGAAAGTGATTGATAATTGAAAGTGATTGATAATTGATGAGAAAATACTAGTATTACTTTTTGTTAATTTATTTGGAGATTCGCTGTCTGCAAACGGAGAAACAACAGGCTCTCCCTTTATAAACCGCGAAGGATAGGTACGCATCCGTCGGACCTATCTTTCTCCCCCACTGAACAATTGCCCCTCCCCCATTGATTAACTGTTATAGATTGTTTTCTGGAGATTCTCTGTCTGCAAACAGGGAAGATTAGGTCCCCTCTTTGCAGATAGTGAAAGGGTAGGTGACGCGGACCTTTGCGAGCCTACTTATTCTCCCCATTGACCATATTGATTTTTTATTTTTGACCTAACATTGATTGCTCAAGATTGGTTCATGAGGTATTCACTACCTCCAAACAACGTAGAATAGAAATATTCTGTCTAGTCTTTGCAAGCAGTGATAAGATAGGTAGTGCTGACTATTATCCCATTGTGATCCGTCATGCCTGTCTTCTCCCCCCTGGTTAGTAGCCTGTTTAGCCCGGACCGCTTATTAGAGGTGAACCATCCAGCTCCGCTGGAAGGCACCCCTAATAAGGACATGTTCATGAAGCATGGATTGATCGCTATAGCCTATAGTGAGCTGTGGCATAAATATACGAAAAGGGATCGAGAAAGTCAGTGGCCACTGAGAGGATCCTTCGATCTTGACAAAATAGAAACGGTAGAAATAGCCCTTCGTAGGAATGAAACAACACCTATTATGCTCGATAGTCTCGGTATGTGGCGCAAAGAAGCCACACGACGAAGGGAAAGCGACGAATCCAGAAAAGGTGAAGGGACACGGCGGACGACCCTCCAAACGTCTAGTAGGCAAATGGAAGGGCCAGCGATGGCACAGCTCCGAGGAGTAGACATGAAAAGGGAACGGTATAAAGGGATGTGTCGACAGGACAAACCCGGGACGCGACGACCCGAAAGTAATCCCCCGACACTATGCACAGGACGAACAGATTTAAAACAAAACCAATGTGCTTTCTGTAGACGCCTCGGGCACTGGAAAGCCCAATGCCCGACTCTACAGAGCATAGGTAAGAACGAAGGGTCGACAGAAAGAACAGGCCGGCAGAAAGGGAAAAGGCGCGAGATAAAAACCAATCAGACTAGTGCAGACGGAACAGATGGGACCACCCCATTTGATTATGCTCGATGGCATAGGTTTCGTCAGACCAATTTTAACGACATGTTAGAGTTCTGGGACTGATTGCTCTCTGTTGCTCCCCCCCACTCTGAAAAACAAACACAATTACAGGCCAGTGTAAACAACCCCCGTTAGAGAAAGGACTCAAGGAAGCCAAAAACGTCTATTATATAACTTAGGATTTAATTACGGTAAAGAAAACACACAACCAACGGTAAATAGAATAACTAGTAGAACTCACTTTAAAACAAACTGTACTAATAGGAAAAATACAAAACATATTATGCTCACTCCGGAAGTCCTCGAAATGTAACAGTTTGATGGTCCCGCCCACCTGAAACACATAGCACGTGTGGGGCGGGGCCTGCCAGCAGCCATGGACCAAAGGAGATCACCGGCGGGAAGGTACCGGAGGCTCCACAAAGCAGGCAATGAAATGGTCTCCCCATACTGCCCTTCCAGGGATGGCGTCCCCCGGGCCGCGAGTAGGGAGGGGGCGGATGCAAATGGCCCCCTCCCTCGTATCTCCTGGTCCGGCCATCACGAATTCCTCCATCGAACGGATGCAGGGTGGGCGGGGAGGGAGAGGCGACACGGACGAGCCCTCTCCCGCCTCCGCAGGTAGGAGGCCTCCCTGCCCTGGTCCGGCGCCGATGTCCTCCAGCCGGACGACGGCCATATACCTGCGCTGCCCAGAACATTACAATGTCCGGTTGGTATATTTTCGCAGCACAGGACATACAATGTCCGACGGGCATACCTGAATAACACCGGACGTCCAATGATCCCCCAAGAGTCGGAGTCAGGGGTGTAGGGTGGTCATCATGTGCACCCCTGATTCAAAGGGACGGCGTAGGATGCGCCGGGAGAGGGAGGCGGCACGGACGAGCCTCCCTCACCTCCCCAGATGAAGGCTCCACTGCTGCATCCTGGCGCCCCGAACCAAAATGTCCTGCTCCAGCAGCATGATGCTCTGTCATTTTCGCCACAAGAAGTTTCTTCCACTCCTGAAAGATACGACGGAGGGCGGCTGCCGCAGGATCTCAAAATGGCGTCTGGGCCCTCGGAATGCGGGTCTAGGCCTCTGGAGTAACTTTGTCCGAAATTGCAACTCGGGCGCTTGCCCACCTGGGCGTAAGCCCCCACCATCGACAACCATCCCCTCGACTTTGAAGATTCTACCAAAGTCCCAAGAGCCCTCAGCCCCTTCAGGCTTCCAGTGGGGAACAGCTGCATTGATCACTAATGAAATAACCGCGGCACAGCAACAAGATGGCGGTGCTCTCGTGTCTGCATCAGCTTCCGTCTGAACCACCCAGGAACATTATGGGCTAACGAACTCGAGTAAGTTCCGGCTGAACATCAACATGACCCGGTAAGAAAGACTCTATCCCCCTCCCTCTCTTGATTGACGGCCCACACCACCAGCCCCTCCGTTAGCACAGTTTTTTTGAACTGCCGAAAGGGACCCTGGTCCAACCGCCAAATCGTCGGAGACATTTTTTGCCCCTGATGCTACTTCCGGACTAAACCGGCCTCGCCCAAAATGGCGCCGGTATCAATAGGAACTAACAGATGCCTCGTGGTGTTCCTTAGCTAATGAAACTTGATGTACTAAGATTTATATACGAACCTTTGCGCACTTGATGAAAAAGGGAGGAGGGTTCGCTTGACGAACATATGAAAGGGGTCCCGTAAAAATGTTGATTTCAATGAACGATTTATTTTGATATTTATTGTAACTGGTACATAACGTCGCTTATGATGCACACCCATGGTATACATCTAGGAAATGTGATTACAATGAGCTTGACTGTGTTTCCATTTATGGACTGAAATGCCCCTGATCCCTCATCACGCAATGAAACGTCTTTAGTTACTTGCAAATAATTAATTGGGCCTTTTTAACATGTTCTTGTGCCGCGAAATAACCTCCCTACTGTATGTGCTTCCATCGTCGACATGTCCGACCAGAATATGATTGCACTCTCACATTTTACGTACTGAACGATTATGCAAATAAAGGTTTTCCAAACTATGAATAGGCATCACATGCTTTTGTGAATGTGGGAATTGGTGGGAGGGTTTTCTCTGTGCGCAACCGTTCTGCTCTTTTTTTTAAGGTTATCTGGAAAATGGTTGTTCGGCCCTGAATTGATGATCGAATCAAAAGGTATGATACGCTGCCTCCAAAATATGCAACTAAGATGTGTGAACTAACGTATGAAGAAGGACCTCGACTTCTGAGAATGGGTAAAGTAATGCGGTATGATTGTTAAAATGTTATAAAGGTATGGTGGTCGAAAATACTAAGGGACAGGGTTGACCGAAGAACTGATATGCCTTAGAACATCACAGCTTTGGGAATGATTTAAGGATCCTGATGACCAGATACATCTCCAAAACCAGGTACCTCTCGCTAGGCACCTCTGATTCCTTTTTTGGCGTTTCCCTACACACGATCCATAGTGCCACCCTCGAACCCCCCCATGAACCACCTATCACACTGCCCGCCCCCTTGACTTCAGGAACCAAGACCCTAAGGATTATATCCCGAGGAGATAAGTACGAGTATGTGGTAAGTAAAGGACTTTCTTGCCCGTACATTTGATGTGCTCGAATGTTGTTCCCCCTTCCTTTTCCTCCCTTTTTTTTTTTCCTCTGCAGGTTACATTGGAGTCCCGATTAGGGCATCATAAGGGATCTGGAGCCGCGTCACGTCCGATGCATGAAAACGGACTAACGCTGCAAGACGACACAAAAAGACGCCCTACCCAATGCGCGACCTTTTTGTACCTGACCTAATGCTCCTCCGTCCCAAAACTGCATGCTTTCTACATCCTAACACAGACCCGAAACGACTAACGTTGGGTAACGCACTGAATAGCCCAAACAATACACGGTCATTCTCCATGTCACACGTGTACTGTCTGGCCTATTGTTACTCTCTCTCTCTTTCTCCCTCTCTCTTTCCCTCTCTCTCTCTCTCTCTCTCTCTCTCTCTCTCTCTCTCTCTCTTTCACCCCTCCACACTTTCCCTCTTCCTAGCGACTGGCACCTAATTGGCGAACCTGGTGCACCTCCTGATTGGCCCCAAATACCACAAGTATTTGCACAAATTCGTCCTAAATAAAACTGTATCGATGCCACGTTACTACCTCTCCTTTTCTGCTAAATATGGATGAAATTTAAATTGGCCAAAAGAAAAGGGACAGGTAAGACGACTACGGTTCCCTGAATTTGACCCACAGTCAGGGAGCTATTTGTCAGTGGCTTCTATGATAAAAATGTGTCTGCAGTAATGCGACCTTCCCATTCCAAATTGTCTCCATACCCCAAGCAGTAAGAAATAATCGAGACACCCCCGTCTTCCCAAAATGCCCCCAGTTTGGTATCAGCTGCCCTGAATGTGAATCTGAAAAACGCCCCTTGCTCCAATTCGCCGTGTTCCTATCGTTTCCCATAAGATCCCACCCGCCCCAAGGATAAGTTTAATAATGATCGCAAGCCCCCCCCCCTCCCCCCGAGTTTCTTTGTAGTGACCAAGTTGCGAGAATTTATATAGAAAGTTAGAAAGATGTGTGCAAAGTTAAAATTAGATCGAAAACCGAAAGAACTTGTTGCAGTAAACCTTGTTGAAAATAGGATGTTTTGATGTAATGGAGAGTCGTTTAGCCTATGTTCATCCCTCAGAAGGATGCCTATCAGACTATGGTGAATAGCACGTTGCACTTTTTTGTAAGGTAACAAAGCCCTGAAGACCGGCCTAGCCTTGCAAGACTCGTACTAGGGAAATGGGTCTCTACCAGAAGAACTGACATCTACTGTAATAGACGAATGCAATGAATGGGTACCAGACCTCGTACCACGACAAATGAATGTAATAACCAACAAAAACACCAAAGAATTAGCCACAAAGGGAAGTTGTAGAAAATCCAGCTAATCCATCATCAATTGTTTATATGTTGGCTGCAAATCTCAATGTAGCGGATGTTTACCCCAGTTGCTTGGTGTTGGGAGAGAAATAGGTTTACGTAATTACCTTCTTCTGCAAAATCTCTAAAGACTGTCTTTTCGAACTCATTTAAGGGTACCACTGTCGGAGGAGAAAGAGACCGGATGTGGGAGCACGCGGCCTGACTGCGGATCGTGGAACCTCAGCGACGGAGGCCAAGGCGAGACCACAGCAGTAAGGAGTCGCAGGATGAGGCACTGTGTCAGACAAAGCTAAGGAAAGGGCTGACCTGAAGCCCCTGCTCTATGATCAACGTGTGCCAAAAAGTCCCCGCTCTCTGAACCTGGTTATGGACCCGCCTGTCTCAAATTCTCCGTCCCCCTGATCTATTCCCAACTTGGCCCTGCTCCATCCCCTCCTCCTCCGACCTTCCATAAGGACTGTTCACACACACACCTTTCCACCTGAACTTCCAAGTTCCACCAAAATCCTGCTGAGCTATCCAGAGAAGGGTATTCCCTGCGTCAAAAGGGAGGGAGCTCCGACTAAGTAGACCACGAACTATGTTAATCTCAGAACGGTGACCTAGAACTCCACCAAGGGTCGCCCCTAAAAGAGAAGATGAACGAAGTATGTGGTTCTACCCACTGCTGAACGCCTCGATGATGATGGAAGCAATAGGAAATACCCACCACAGAGACTCAAGAAACAAACAGACCCCACAACTCAAAGACTGTCGCACTTTTCATCACAATCCTTCCTCTGCCTCCTAATAACTATACTCTGGGTCACGGAAGAAAATGCACCTGCTCCAAAACCGTAACGCATTTCTCCTATGAGGTCTGGCGAAACAAAACAAAGTGTACCCCTGCCCGCAGACCTCCAACGGCTCAATCCACATGAACATTCCTGTTGACAGAACGAATTGTAATCCGGGTGCTTAACAGTGCCAACAGAAGACGACGAAGACACTGTGAACTCTGATTTTTATTTTTATTATATCTCATTTCTCTCCCAACCACCATTGGACTGACTATGCTCTCGCCGAGTACAAAAAGGACTTACTTATATGATAACTTACCAGTTCCTATCCCAAATGACTATAAGTATCTATGATCTGTACCCAACGCCCTCGCTACATAATTCTAGTCTGATATTGCAATACTATGACTTTTTCTGCAACCAACTTAACGATGAACCCGCCTACTAGATGATGAGATTATTCAATGTGATGTTTATGTACAGTTCATTTGCCTAAGTCCCCTCTCCTTTACTTATGACCGCTGCAATAGGTATAGATAGGAAATAGGCCAGCAAGATGTCTTGGAAATGTTAAAGGGAGGACTGTGGAAAATTAATATAGTTTAGTGAACATTATCTACGCCATCTTGCCTTTTTCCGATGCCACACTTTTCGTCATGCACATCCGCCATATTTTAGCCGTTACGATCAGAATCACCCTCACGAAAGACCCCCACGCACCGGTCATTCCCACTCTCACATGCCTTGCGCGTAAGCAGCAGCCATTTTAAACACCATGGCCTCCCTGCCCCTCGCTGATAGCCAGCGCATCTCTCTCTCTCTCTCCTAACCTCGCAAACATCCCCCGCACGTTGACAACCCCCGCTCTCTCATGCCTTGGGTCATAAACCCCTCTTCAGCGCAGCTCCGCCACAGAATCCCATCCTGTTCCCAGCGCGACACCTCCCTTCATTCCTTTCATGGTCTCAGATCCTTTTGATGCAAACCCCCTTTTCCTGCGTCCCCGTTTGTCTTCCTTATTCCCAGGCCACCACCTGGCCCTGCGGATACTGTTTATTACCCCGTACAGTAGGAAGCTTCCCCTCCCCATCAAAAGACCCTCGAGCCGATCAAAGCCTCCACCCTATGAGATCCGATCAACCCCATGCATTCCGTGAATCGGCGGAATGCCCTGCTGCGTGACAATCATCACCTGTTGTGACCGGGGTGGGGAATTCAACTGTAAATGTATGTGGGAACGGGCCTGTAGGGGAGATTCCGAGGATGTTCTTTCAAATATCAAAATGTGGCGAGAATGTGTTACGTGCAATAAAGGTCATAAACCCTAGTATAAGAGGCCAGGCCTCAGAAATGTGGTTAGAGCACCTCGTGATGATACTTGCTGTCTGAACTGATGTGTTCTCCTCCGGAGAGAATAAAATCCTAGTTTCCTGCCTTCCAGTCTCCAGCGCCTGCTTCTTCGTTGATTAATATTGGTGGGTCATAGAGGCGACACCGCCGGGCAACATAAAAGGGTCTTTGGTTACTGGTTGTCTTTGAACCCCTTTTTACAAACTAATATGTTGAAATATCCTTATGATATATAATAAGGAATGGAAAAACAAAAAAAACGAAGCAAATAAAAATGGAAATAACCTCATGATTTATTTGTTGATTTCAAGTTCTTGAAAACCATTTTTTAAAAATGGAGAAGAAACAATTTAGTTTCATGTTCAACTGAGCGCACTTTATGTGAAAGGTGACTCAACCTCCACACATTGTTTTCTATTTAACAAGCCTAAGGGGCGTCATCACGGACAATCTATTGTGAGTGTTGGATTCTGACATAATTTGATTTACTGATTCTTCCTGTTTGAAGGTGTTTTTAACATATTTATTTAAAACAAGCACTTTTTTGAATGTTAACTCTATATGATAATCCCTCATGACACATTTATCAAAATGGATTACGTGTCATTTTGAGGTAAATACCTTACAGGCTAATATTACGCCAAAAACGCTGCTGAGCTTAATGCAGAGGTTCTTTGCAGGCATAAGTTTTGCAATCACAATGGGTGATATTGTCTGCTTAACATTAACTGATGGGACATATTGAATTAACTTTGTGCCATCACAAACATTGACTGTTGGGTGAGGTTTCTGTGTGTGTTTTTTTTAATGACAAAGTTTGTTGCGTTTGATCTTTTAAATTGGGAACTGTGAAAAAGTTTGTTTTTTGTCTCTTTGTATTGTTTGATATATTACAGATTCCCTAAATCTCACGTCTTGGAGAGGTCGCACGAGGCAGTACCTGTGCAACATTTACACTCAAGGTTGTAAAGTTTTTCTTGTCCCGCCCCATTAGGCTCTGGCGCCTTAGCGTGCGGCAACCGCGGGGTGAGGACTGTTTTTGGTCCTGATGAATGCTGAGCTGACTAGTGGCTCTATAGCAGAAACATGTCGACCCTTCTTCTTTTCTAATGTATAGGACTTCATGGTTCAAATTAACATAACCATTTATATGTCCGCTATTTCACTTTTTTTTTTTTAAATTTTTGGAAAACCTTTATTAGAAGTGAAATCAGTTACAATCGATACAAAGCAGAACATCATAATCAGCCATCGGAACAGGTTCAAACAGAGCAAAGCATTAGACCATGGCAGTGCAGGGCTCCGTTCCGCAAATGCTCGGTTGCAACCCAGGAGAGCAATTTTGTCGGAAAACAACAGGATTAAAGAAGGTTTGATTTTAAAATAAAGTGGAAGGGGCAGGATCTGTAGCAGTACATGTAGAACAAAGCAAATCAGGGGAAGCTCAAGAGGCAGGATGATCATAGTCCAGGAGTACTGTCAGTGGGACGTAATGATTCAACTCAGTACCAGGATAGCCAAAATGCAAGCAGTCCGCCCACCAACAAGTTCCCGATCGCGGTAGCAAAGCAATCTAAATCCCCCTTATTAATCGAAATAAGGCAAGTGTGCAGAGGACTACCACCACAAAGATCCCGAATAAAAGAAAAGGAGAAAATAGATATAGCCAGGAGCAAAAGGAATAAGAAGGCCATAGAGACAAAGAAAAATAAGAAAACAACAACACCCCTCCCCCATCCCCCCACCCTGCACCCCTGCATGTGGCTACGGCATACCCCCCTAGCAGCGTGCCTGTCGCCCATTGTGAACCCGAAATATAGATAAGAGAATAAGAGAAATAAGGAGATAAAAAGGAAGAGGAAAGGAAGTAACCAACAGCCCACAATAGGGAAGGAAACATGAGGGAGACTCCCAGTGCGGGAACCCCAGCCTCCCCCCCTCTTTCACCCACCGTTAAAATTAATCAGAGAGCAAATACACAATATTGGGAGCACCCACTTAAACAGGATGTATCGATCGCTACGCAGTCCAAGTCCCACGGGGGGGCATAGTGCACCCCCAGCAGCAGAAATGGCGCCCTGAGCGCACTCGACTCCCACGGGCAAACAGGATCAAAGGTACAGGTCCCACCCGCCCCAAGATGCCGGACCGGATTAGAAATCACAAAATGGAGCAGTCGTGGCAGTCAAGGAATAACCAAAACCTCTCCAAAGTCACATGAAACGATCAATCATCCACCACCGATCGTAGTCCACGGGGTCCGCTGTCGTGTAGTCGATCCGCCGTGAGACACCAGAAAGTCTCCCAAGGGAGCAAGTCCGCAGTGTCGCCATCAGTAAGCCACCTCCATGTCGAGCCGCAGCCCCGCCGTGATAGCAGTAACATTTACCACAGAGAAAGTGACAAGCGAAGCTGGTGACGGCCACAATGAAACATCGGTTCAATAGTAATCAGGACTACTTCCCTCCATCACCAGAACGTAGGTCTGTGGCCCCTCTGGGATATACAGTCGCCATCCCCCAGCATCCAGTACACCCGGCCGCCGCCATAAGGTATAATCCATCAGGTCGTCACTGTCCCAACAAGCAGCGCCACGGCGCAGTACAGGCAGGCTTAGGAATCTTCAGTCCCCTCCCGATCAAGATGGCGAATCGCCTGTGTATCAGCAATGAAGTAACAAAGGGTGCCCTTCTCCCCACCACTGAGTGTTGTTTGCGGGCCCCCCCAGCCCAAAAAGACACATTAACATCGTGCCCTCGCCGGCGCCGATGAGCTGGAGATGAAATGTCAGTTCAATATGCAGGCATGCAACATACTCCAGATAGACAAGGAGCAGTTCCCAGAGTCCGGCAGCCAACAAAAGATCGCTGGGGGGAGGGGGAAGTAAGGAGGGGGGGGGGAGAAGCAAGCAGCACAGGAGAATTGTGCATCAGACCTGTAGAGGGCTTCGGCGGTGTCGAGGGTATTTTCAGGCTCCTTGACGGGAGACCGACGCCCCACAGGTCCATGTGTCCGTTGTTGTTGCATTGGCGGTCGGGTGCAGCGAAACGCGAGGTCCCGGTCGCCGGCATCAGGCAGGCCGCCCTGCGCTGAGGAGCATATCTTCGTCCCCGGAGCCAGGAATTTCGCCGGAGTCGGACGCCTCACCTCGGCGTCCCTTCCGACGCACGGGAGCTCCGCACTCTCACGGGGCAGGCAAGCGGAGTAGGCGGTGAGGGGAGAAGGTCGGCGGAGCCGGGACTCGGTGCGGCCATCTTGGCCGCTGGACCGGCCCCGCCCCTATTTCACTGGTTTTAATGGAGTTAGAACTACCCCCTTATTAAAAGAATGTTCTGGTTTGGGGAGTAGTCCATACTCCTTTTAATTCACTTTTTCAACGCATATTTGATATTATTCTTTCTATAAGGACCCAATGAAGACAACTGGCAACCGACTTTCAGTTGGTGCCTGAGGGTTCTTTTTCTTCACAATGCATGCCAACTTTACCTCCCTGCTGTCTTTGATCTTGTGTTCTGGTGGTAGAAACTAAACTGTTCTACAGCCTTTTTCTTTTTTAAGGTTTTTTCGTCACTCTTTTGTTGATTTGAATTTAGTATTGTCAAGGGGTACAAGAGTGGCCTTCTGACCCTTTCGCTCTTGTTGATTCTATTATGAGAGAAGGCCCTTTCTAGGTGTCCAGGTGTATACATAAGTAGGGTTCAATGCCTAGTATGGTTTGCAGGAGATCCCTTCCCCCGCTCATGCTCTTAATTTCTAGTGCCGATAGGGATCACCTGATCTTGAAGCTATACAAGTCATGCATGGCCCAGGTCCCCAATAAAGACACCAAGGTGCCGGAGGCATGGGAGCGGGAACTTGGACATCCTATCGAGGACTCACATTGGTCCTTCTGCAGCGCACAAACGAAAGAGGTCCCTTTAAATAGCAGACACAAGCCGATACATTTTAAGTATTCATGCCATTGATCCAAATTGGCCGCCTGTTGCCCTAAGTGTGGATGCCGCCAGGCTGAATTTTCACACCTGACGTGGAATTGCGTTAAAATTGGGATCTTCGGGAGATCCTTTTTCAGGGTCACAGCGCAAATGACATCTTGAGTTGGACCCCATGCCTCAAATTTCCTTGTTAGGTTATGTAGGAGGGCTCCCAAAGAAGCTGTGTAAATTTACTGCCATCGCACTGCTACTCGCTAAGGGAAATAGCTCTCAAATGGGGTAGCCGGGCCACTCCCACAATGAAAGACTGGCTCTTTAGTCTCAAATATTGCAATGTTAACAGCAAACTTTATGCCGCAACACTACCTTAGGCGTCTCCCCCAAAGGATATTTTGGAACCACTTAAAAATTATCTGCTGGAGACCAGCTCCTGCCACACCTCACAGCAGCACAATGGGATTGTCCCTACGTGAGTGGGATAATTCCCGCCCAGCAGATCCGGCAGCAAGAAAGCCCCGTGGTTCACCGACGAACTCAAGAGCTCCAAGAAGAACTGCCGAGCCCTCGAGAAAGTCTGGAGAAGGGAACCTACACCAGACAACAGGACCACCTTCAAGCTGGCCACCCGGAAGCACCACCAGCTGATCCGCGCCGCCAAGAAAACTGCTTTCAAGGACCGGCTGGACAACAACGCACACAACTGCAAGGAACTCTTCAACATCGTGAAAGAGCTATCCAACCCCAGCGCAGGAAACAACTACATCACCCCATCGCAAGACCTCTGCAACTCCCTCGCTTCATACTTCCACAACAAGATCGCGGACATACACAACAGCTTCAACAACCAACCAACGCACACCAAGACCGAACAACCACCCCCCACCACCACCCTCCACGCCTGGACCCCGATCAGCACCGAAGACACCATCCGCACGATGAACTCCATCCACTCCGGATCACCGACTGACCCCTGCCCTCACCACGTCTTCAACAAGGCTGACGCTGTCATCGCACCCCACCTGCGAGACATCATCAACACATCCTTCGACACCGCCACCTTCCCTGAGAGCTGGAAGCACGCCGAACTCAGCGCTCTTCTCAAGAAACCCACAGCGGACCCCACCGAACTCAAGAACTACCGCCCCATCTCGCTCCTCCCGTTTCCAGCCAAAGTCATCGAGAAGACCGTCAACAAACAGATGGCCGCCTTCCTCGAGACGAATGGATCCCTCGACCCCTCACAGTCCGGCTTCCGAGCCAATCACAGCACCGAGACCGCCCTCATCGCCGCCACCGATGACATCCGAGCCCTGATGGACAACGGAGAAACAGCGGCCCTCATCCTCCTAGACCTCTCCGCGGCATTCGACACTGTCTGCCACCGCACCCTAGTACAGCGCCTCAGCAACGTCGGAATCCAGGACAAGGCGCTGGAATGGATCATCTCCTTCCTCGACGGAAGAACACAGAGAGTCCGTCTATCACCGTACAAGTCAGAGGCCACCGAAGTCATCTGCGGCGTCCCTCAAGGATCCTCTGAGCCCCACCCTCTTCAACGTCTACATGAGCCCCCTCGCGGCCATCGCACGCCAGCACAACCTCAACATAATCTCCTACGCCGACGACACCCAGCTGATCCTCTCCCTGACCAACGACCCCGCCGCCGCCAGAGCCAACCTGCACGAAGGGATGAAAGAGGTAGCCGAGTGGATGACGACCAGCCGCCTGAAACTGAACTCGGACAAGACGGAGGTCCTCATCCTGGGCTCTTCACCCTCCGCCTGGGACGACTCCTGGTGGCCTCCCGCCCTGGGCACCGCACCCAAACCGACAGACCATGCACGCAACCTGGGCTTCATCCTGGACTCCTCCCTCTCCATGACCAGGCAAGTCAACAACGTCTCCTCGGCGTGCTTCAACATCCTTCGCATGCTACGGAAGATCTTCTGGTGGATCCCCACCGAGACCAGGAAGACTGTCACCCAGGCCCTCGTCACCAGCCGACGACTACGGCAACGCCCTCTACGCCGGTACCACCGCTAAGCTCCAGAAGAGACTCCAGCGGATCCAGAACGCCTCAGCCAGACTCATCCTCGACATCCCACGAACCAGCCACATCTCCGGACATCTGAGAGACCTTCACTGGCTCCCCGTCAACAAAAGAATCACCTTCCGCCTCCTCACCCACGCACACAAAGCCCTACACGACCAAGGCCCGAGCTACCTCAACAGCCGAGTCAACTTCTACGCTCCCAAACGCCACCTCCGATCAGCCAACCACGCCCTCGCCGACGTCCCCCGCATCCGAAGAGCGACTACAGGAGGCAGGTCCTTCTCCTACCTAGCTGCCAAGACCTGGAACTCCCTCCCGACCGACCTGCGCCTGACCCAAGACCACCTCTCCTTCAGGAAGAAGCTGAAGACCTGGCTGTTCGAGCAGTAGCGGCACCCCCCCCCCCCACCCCCCCCAGCGCCTTGAGACCCTACGGGTATGTAGCGCGCTCTATAAATGTCATTGATTGATTGATTGATTGATTGATTTGGCCCACCTAACGTATCTCTCTTACAGTGTATATTACATCAGGGAAGATGGAGATGTGAGGGTGGGAGCGGGTTCACCGACCCAGGTTGGTCAGACGTGACTGGCTCAATGTATATTATATGCCACCCTGTAGTAGAAGTGATCAATGCTTGCTTGTGCACAATTATTGTATTCCCTTTTAGTTGGACCACAAACAATGACTGTTTGCCTTTTTAAATATACATGATTGCAGTGAATAACCATGTAATCTTGTAAGAAAGTTAAAAATGAAAATAAAGAATAAAATAAAAAAATAAAAGTATGGTCTGCAGGACAACATACTGTCTGACCGGGTATTTATGTAATTCTGCACCTTCCCTAGCAAGATGTCTCCAAGCTAAACCCACCCCCCCCCCCTTTTTTTCAAAGTGCGTTTTAACCAGAGTCCGGTTTACAAATTGAATGATGGTTCTTGAAAAGAGAAGATTAACCCAGGCCATGAAACATTTGTTTGACACAGGACCGCAATGGAATGTCCAGTTCCTTATCACAAATGAAACAATCAATAATGACTTGACGATTGCGAATAGCATGTGGCTTGGTCCAGACAGAGGTCCAAAGCAGCAGAGGAGTAATCTGTTAGGTACCTCTCTGTGTCTCGCTTCTCCCGGATGGCTATTATTCAGAATTATCAACATCTTTAAACAAAACTAACATGACTGTCACTAGGACATTATTTCTTATCTGCTGATGACGAGATACCGTCACAAGGCGCTGAGGACGAAAGGCTTGACCTTTTTGAGTGTCCTAGAGAGTGATAAGAAGAATAGATTTGGAAGAAAATAAACACATTTTTACTGGTGAGGATGAGCAGTTATATTGGAGATAAAGGAATTTGGCAGTTGTTGCCAATATCAAAGGGTCGTTCCAAATACTTATTTCATTGATAATAAGTACTCTGACAGTACTCCCAGGGTATTGTTACTTTGGTTGGTTATCTTGCGGGTCCTGATGAAGGTGGTGTTGATCTTCTTCCTGTGCCACCGAAACGCGCCGACCACCGACATTTAGATCCTGCTTATTGCAGTTGTTTTTTTGGTCAAAGGAGATTAAGGTCATACTTATGTCTCCAACTTTCCAAAGTTGTTGTGAACTTATGAATGTAATATGGTTGCTGATTTAATTAGTGTGAATGTATGAGAGTGTTTTTTTGTGTGTGTGTTTTCCTTTACTTGGGGCTTACATTATGTTATAATATGTAGTCAGATATGTTGAAGATATTTATTGTGTACATTTACTGAATTGTAATTGTGAATTGATAACTAATTTTGAAATCTAAATAAAAATGTTAAAAATGAATAAACAATAATGAAAAAAGAATAAACAAAGTTATAAAGAATAATGATGCACTGACAGTATTTTATAATCGGACTGGCTCACTTTCGAATTCTATGTGAATCGCAAAAGAAAGAAATATAGGTTGTGAGGGAATTTTTGTAGTGTGATTTGACTTTTTCCCCCTCTTTTCCCTGACCTCGAAGGGACCTTTTGAGGGGGTCCCTTTCTCTTTACATAACCTTATCACAATTGAAACAATCAATAATGACTTGACGATTGAGAATAGCATGTGGCTTGGTCCAGAAAGAGGACCAAAGCAGCAGAGAAGTAAGTTCAATACTGTTGTTAATAAAGGGCAGCTCCAGTTCCCCATGACAAATACAACATGGTCTACCTGGGGGAATCAGCTCTCATTCTACTGCAAATGAGTGGCATTAACATAGCCCCAGAATTTAGCTCCATATGTGAGTTTTGGAATACACTGAGTTTTGTTATGTCAATAACAGGGGCAATAGGTTTGCCACTTGTGGTAGACTTCAAGTTGAACCGTGTACCCATTTATTTAGGTGAAGTTTAGGTGTCTTAATGCAAGACTAGCACACTAGGATGTGGTGGGACCACAAACGACCCCAAGCTAGGGGAATTGAGACGCCTTTTAACCTTACTGTACTTGATCAAAAACATATGCAAGTTCAAACTTTTGTGGCCAAAGGCCATCATTTGTATTTTTTTAATTGGTATCTAGATCTAAATCGGACATAAAATTGGAAATAGTTTCCACCAGAGTTTTTAAGTCCTTGGGGGGAAACTAGCAAAACAGCATTGCCAGAGTATAATAAAATGGGAATTGGATTTAAATTAATCCGGATTACATTCGAACCACTATTTGCCAAATTCAGTTTGTTAATAAGGAGGATGAATAAATGGGGGGGCAAGGGTACAATCTTGACGAACATCACAACAACTTGCACCTCAAAGGGGAACGTTGATTCCTTCCAACAACACATTTGCGTAGGGCATTATTCAGCAATAGCAAACAGGAGGGTATAGTTATTAGGACAGCCCACAGACAACTTGTGTGTTCCCAGTTTTGTCATGCACGACCAATGTTGAGGAGGACTCCACTGTCTCCCAATGCCACGTGGTGACAGCCACCGCCTCCCCAGCCATGATATGGGAGGCTGCAAGTAGGAGAGGGTATGCCACAAGTTAGGGGTGCCAGAGGGGGCCTCTGCCTAAACCCTACCTTCACTCACAGCACTGGCAAAGAGGACTCTCTGCCCACACAAGGCCACCCGGGCACGTGAGTCCCGCTCCGAGCCTCCACTGCCGGTCACTGTTGCGGCAGTCACACAGGACACAGGCAAGCACCGGGCACCTCCTCCTTCAGTCTTCTAGAAGCTGAGGCCACACTGGCCCGGCCGACAATCTCCAAGCTGCCCAACAGGGCGTGCAGCAGTGTGGTGGCACCTCGCTCCAACAACAGGTCACGATTCAGTCCATGCGGGTCCGAAGAGTCTTGCAGGCAGCTGTCAAAGTCCTGGTGCACGGATGCGTCGATACACAGTTGAAATGGTGCAACCGCCTCTCCCCATCTTAGCGTAACTAGAACTGGAGCTCCTAAAGCTCTGATGGTGGCGGACTTCACCATATTGTGAGTCTCCTGGTGGAGCAGACCTAAAGCCCTGGCCACTTTGACTACATGAAGACGTAAGCTTAACTTGTGCATCTACAGTACAAGAGTAGTTCAAGGAGGCCACTGACCTGCCTCTATCTGAAGCTTCTGCTTGTGAGTGGTGTGACAGCTCAGCAAAAATGAATTAACTAATCTGTAGCCATTATCTTATACCTACCAGCCGGTTCCTAAGAAGCTTTGTTGTTTGCAAAATATTTTTAAATGTTTCCATGCACGAGGACCTAACAGACTCCTTAATGGGCACAAACAATATAGCTGGATTAGAGAATACACAATTCAGTTACCTCATATCTAAGGGAACTTCACAATTTCTGAATGCTGTATCTTTCTTGTACTCACCGATGATGAAAAATGGTTCAGTTGTCCAGTCTGAGGAGTAGTCTGCATAATTGCACAAGTACCGTCCCTGCAAATACCCATTATAGACGCAGAATATCAATGCTAATGCAAAGGATATGAAGGGTGTTGGCTTTCCTCCACGAATCAAGAAAGGAAAAATTAGTGTCCTAAAATAAAACAGAGAAAAACGGTTTGTGACACATATGTTGCTAAGTACACCTACCAATTTCTGCACTGAAATGTTCAATGCTATATTAAATAAACTACTGTAGACATTATATTCTGTCTTACAAAACAAAATGTCCTAGAAATTAGAGGCATTCAGGGCTCTGTAACATTACACAACCAAGTAGGAGCAACAAAAGCAAACAGGATACTGCAAGAAACTAGACACAATGATCCACCAGAGGTGCACTTAGTCAGGGGTATCCACAGAAGCAGAATTTAGAAAATAAAAATCCTAGTGAATGCTGACTCCAATCTACATCTTAGTTGACTATCACCTTGCATCCCTTACCCACAATTCAATCAATCCTGACAGAAGACAACTGCTCTATCGCATCTTGGTGATACACTAACATCATTGTGGTAACAAATCACACTGTGCAATGAGAGATTTGTCACGGCTATAAAGAAATGAAATATAAATTGTTTAACACCAGCCAATCAAGCCTGTAGCTCCTGTTTTATGGATCTACAAAGCAAACATTAGCACATCTATCTCGTATGGTGTTGAGCTGTGGGGTTATGGGAACCTTGAACCCCTTGTGATGAGCCAAATACATTTTTAAGATCTGTGGATGGGCTACCGCAATCCACCCCTCTGGTTCCATTATACTTAGATCTGGGGTGTTGCTCCATCAGATATGTTGGGTTATATAGGCTTGTAGTATACTGGAGGAGACTTTGAGTAACACCAGAGCTGGCCAATTATGCATTGGCTCTGGATGAAGTAAGGAAATTAGATGTCAACAGGAAACTTCCATGGTTCAACTGTGTGAGGAACATTTTTTGTGAACTGGGGTTGAGTCATCTGTGGACCTTGCCATCTGCAAGTTCTTTTCCCAGTAAAGCGGAATTAAAGGTAGCTTACTGGCATATGATAAACCTTAGACAGTTTTCGGCCTCCACTGGTTTGACTTTGACCAGCACCTTTCTTGAGAATAAGCAAGAGCCTAACTTTGAACCATATTGGGACATAATCACTTCTCTGCGTGATAGGAAACTGTTCCACCAGTTCAGAGTGGGCTCTCTACCAAGTAAGGCTTTTACTTCAAGGTGGAGATCAAATCCTGAGGCAGAAACCAGTGGGTGCCCATACTGTCCGGACAGGGTAGAATCAATACGATACATTTTCTTTGCTTGCCCGGCGTATAGTACACTGAGGCGACGCTGGTTGAAACTAACCTGTCTTGCTCTGGGAATTAGAGACTACAGGTAAGTGTACAGGATATTGAAGAGTGCACTCGATGGCCCAATTATGATAGCAACGGCCAAGTTCCTGGGCCAGGTTTGGGTGATTCGGTGGTCAGGGGGAAGGTTTAGGTAATAGTACTTCCTGTACCTGAATGTTTTTTATTTTCCTTCTTTTTTTATTGTATGTTGTGCGACCTGTTCCTCCTAATGAAATGGAAAATGAAATTGAAATCAGAGTTTCGTTTCAATGATATGTAATAAGAATTGGACAAATTAGAGTGTAAACTATTGGTTGTATAAGGCAGCTTTTTTAGATCTAGTCTTTTATTGTATAATTTTAATCCGATAGCACTAGGTCCCTGTACAACCTAGCTTGCCAATTCATGAGTATGTAACGGTTAAACCGTTTTTTATCTGTGGCATGTGATAACTTTTGTGATTATATTTTTTAATCGAAATAAAGTTTATAAACTGAAACTGATATTTGCGAGCAAAAGCTGTTCCATAGAGTCTAAAATAACCAACAAAATGTGCATCTTTCTAGATCACGTTACCACGTGGCCAATGGGGACAGTGCCGTCTTCACTATGTTAGCATGAGCACACTGCAGACTGTAAGCTGCTTTGCGCATGTTACTTTATGCACTTATTTTGCAAGTGCCATTCGTAAACTTTCAAATAAGAACATACAGTTGGTTTCACGCTTTGCAGGTTCCTGGGATTTAGTGTCAACATTGTGTACAAGGTCGAACACCAATGCGCCTTGTTATTCTGTTCTGGTGAGGCCGCAACACTTAGACAAATAACCAAAGTTGCAACCTGCATGCACTCTATCACCTACCAGGTAACAATTTATCCTTCATAAAACAACTAATGGAGATCATCACGGCAAATGCTAACTCCGACGCAAATAATATATTCCTAGGGGATTTTAATCTACATTGGAACGACAACAATGACAAACAGGTCAACACTGTTAAAGACTTCCTAGCCGAGCTAAACCTCTCCCAAGCATGCACACGGCCAACTCATGCGAAAGGAGCCACGTTGGACAGGATAATTTAAAAAAAAGAGAACACTTCAGTCCTATCAATAGAGGAGTGCGACTGGTTTGATCACCATTCCATAACCTTTCTGATTCCCACATGGAAAAAGAACAAGCATTCGCAACCGGATAAAGTAAAAAAAATGGATACGGGACACTAAAGAACAGAACATTGAACTACTAATAGGAAGCTGCGAGAAGGAACTGTATCCACCTAACAACTTGAAGAACGTGAATGATCTAACGGACCACTACAATACTTCAATAACAGATATAGTTAACACCACTATGCCTCTGAAACTGAAAAGAGTTACAGAGAAGGATAAATATCCATGGTTTAACAGGACACTGAATGAGGAAAGAAGGAAACTGAGACTAGCAGAGAGAAAATGGAGACAACACCCTTCATCTCCTGAACTGAAATCCCTCAGAAAAACCAGAAAAGAATACAATAAGAAGATACTCAATTCCAAAAAGGAATTTATTAGATCAGAACTGGATTTCATCAAAAATAGACCCCGGAAACTATTCGAAATATTAAAACAACAATCTAACAAGTTGGCCAAATCGGCCCATGAAACCACAAAAATACAACTAAGCTGCGAAGAATTCTCAACATTCTTCACCAACAAATCCAACATGTTGGAAAGTGAGCTCAGGAGTGCAGAGGATTACCTAGACAGCCAAAGACCCACAACGAGCAAAACCAACTCTTCCAACTCAATAATTAAGGAGGATAGGGCAAAAAATAAGGCACATTGGGATACGTTCAAGTTGCTGGACCAGAACAACATCGCCAAAACGCTACTAGATATCAAACCTAATAACCACTATAACGACCCACTCCCAGCAAAATGCATGAAAGAAATCAGCCATATCGTGATTCCAATATGGACAAGAATTATTAATGCCTCTCTCTCACAAGGGATACTTCCAGAATGCCTAAAAAGAGGGCAAGTCGTCCCCATTATCAAAAACCGACAGCGGACCCGGCTGATCCAAATAACTTTTGACCGGTAACCAACATTCCTGTACTTGCCAAACTAATAGAGAAATGTGAACAAAAACAACTTAGCGACCATATTGACAAATTCTCCCTACTGGATGACTGTCAGTCGGGTTTCAGAACAGGACACAGCATGGAAACAGCAATTCTACATATAGTCGATGATGCCCTACAGGCCCTAGACCAAAATAGATCATGTCTACTGATTCCTTCTAGACCGGTCATCTGCATTTGACACAGTAAATGATGCATAATTACTGAACAGGCTCCAGGATGGGAATATCGGGTAATGTGCTGAATTGGTTTGAATCCTTCCTCAAAAATAGAACGCAAAGATTTCTGTTCAACTAAGCTTTATCACCTTCATGCCCTAATAAGATTGGAATCCCTCAAGTTTCTACATTTTCTCCATCATTGTTTAACCTGTATGTCGAACCGCTGACGGAAATTCTTCGAAAGTCCAAAATATCCTTTCAAAAGTACGCGGACGACACAGACATACATCAAGATCACGTCTCTATTAGACATCAGGCTAATGAACGAGGCTTTACAAACAACATTACATTGGTTAACAATCAATCATCTGAAGCTAAACACTCAGAAAACAGAATTTCTACAAATTTCTCCACCAAAAAAACCACACAGAGGTCAAGGAATGGTCTAAAATGATCACGGCACTTAACTGCACCCCTACTTTAGTTGAATCGGCTAAATCACTAAGAATCCCACTCGGCGAGATCCTTAATATGAAAGCCCACATCAAAGCAATGGCTAAAAGTGCCAGTTTTCATTTGAACTACATTAGAACAGTGAAACCCTTCATCTCTCAAGCGGATCTCTAACTAGCATTCCAATCATTGGTCATCTCGAGGATTGAATATGGTTGTACAACTTTAGCAGGTCTTCCTAAAATATCCACAGCACCATTAAAAGCATGCCTCAACGCAGCTGCAAGAATTATCACCGGCTCAAGAAAGTTCGACCATATCTCTCCACACCTGAAAGTATTAAACTGGCTACTGTATGAAGCCAGAATTCAACTAAAAATGGCAAGCATCACACACAAAGCGCTTCATTACAATACACCAAGATACCTTGCTCAGAAAAATTGAAATATCTGGAGGAAATAGACCAGCTAGGAGTGCCAAGGTGCTGGTTCTGAGACCACCCTATTTCCGGAAGAAGAGAACCTATGATAGAGCTTTCTCAGGAGCAACACCCAGAATCTGGAACTCTCTTCCGCCTAACATTAGAAAAATAAACACAGCAACTTTTAATAGGGAAACAAAAATATTTCTAATGAGCAAGTTCCTCACATAGACATGATGTCTCAGCATTAATACCATGTCATAGTCATGACCAAAACTTGTACTCTAGGGAAGTAAAAAAAAAGTCGTCGGCTGAGTTGGACATATGCGAGGGCAGTACGACATGTATCAAGACCCTGAGTGGAGAAGATGGTTTATAAAGGAGAAATCAACGAAAACTCATTTGCACTGAGGAGTTTCCCGAATCTACCTCTGGTCACTGTATGTATGTTTACTAACCCGTTACTTATAGGCCACAACTCTTTAGGAGATAGCCTTTCAAACAGTACTATACAAATTCCTGGTCACAGAACTAGTAGAATAATATAGAATGCTTAGGTAGGGTCATTTAAAATGTATTGCGATCAGGAAGTCGAATCTTCCAACATAATGAGTCGTATCACACATCTTACTCGTGCACTGCATAATTGTATTAACCCTTTAATTTGCTTGATCGTGTTGTTTGTATTCTTAAGTACATCATTTAACTGGGTATAGTTGCACTATACTAAACTGGTCTCTATTCTACCTCATGCAATGTAAAGCGCTCCGATACCCATGGGTCTTGTTCGCACTATACAAAACTCTATAAATAAATAAAGATGCAGCTGTTGTTTGGGAACACATACTTTGGTCTTACTGGAATACACAGGTAGGTGGCAGACACTTGGAGAGGGACCTTTCTATGGAGAAGAAAATGCCAGTACCTATGATGCAGATGCACCATCTATAGACTGAGGTAAGGGTCTGCCAAGAACGCCCAGAGATCTTCATCTTGCTTCTATACAAGGTGAGGGAGGTTAGGTTACGCTGTCATTCATCATCACAACATATCCTTTTATGATTTACGGACTACTTGCTATGCTGACCGTATTTGTGTTATGCATTTTTCTGCTGCTTGTGGCCCGTACACTGCATACTAGATCACATTAGTTAAAATAATTATTTTAACTAGTTTGTGTCTCGGTCAGGTCTTATTGTGGATGAATCACGCTCCTTTGTACTTCCTTGTGGAGTCCCCCAGGGGTCTTCGTTAAGCCCAACCCTTTTTAATGTGTATGTGTCTACCCTCGCCCCGGTGATCCGATCGTTCGGCTTTCAACTCACGGCATATGCCGACGACACAGATTGTGGTGTCCCTCCTTCCCGGCAACACGGAAAACACCGCTGACAGATTCAGAAACTGCATGCTCGAAGTAGGCCGCTGGATGGCACAAAGCTGCCTTAAGCTAAACTCCTCGAAGACCGAGGTTCTGCTCTTTGGTGCCAGAGACAACTTCTGTTCCCCGAGATGGTGGCCAGACGAAATGGGACCTCTCCCAGTGCCGGTTGACAAAGTGAAAAATCTCGGTATACTGGTGGACACCACCCTGACCTTCAAATCCCAGGTGAATGCCCGCTCTTCCTCTCTCCATTTCACACTCAAAACCATCAGAAAAATTATTCCGTATCTGGAGAAGAAATACAGGAAAACGATTGTCACTGGTCTAGTGCTCTCACGCCTAGACTATTGCAACAGCCTGATGCTAAACGCCCAGCAGAGCGTACTCCATAAACTCCAACTTCTGCAAAATGCAGCCGCCCGCCTTATCACCGACACGCCCAAATTTGCCTCGGTATCTCAAGATCTGGTAAAGTTACATTGGCTACCCATCAAGTAAAAGAATCACTTTCAAGGCAGTATGCATGGTCTTTAAAGCCCTCCACGATACGGGCCCTAGGCACTTGAAATCACTTTTCGGCTGGCACATACCAGCAAGAACCCTGAGGTCAGGACACTGGCCCTGGTTACGGTCCCCAGAATTAAAAAAGCTCGCTGGGGAGGCAGGAGCTTTTCTCTTGGGGCGGCAGAGGCCTGGCATAAACTCCCACTTGCGCTCAGACAAACTCAGGATCTGATGGCCTTCAGAAGAGGACTCAAAACATGGCTCTTCACTCAGTAAGCACGCTCCATCACACCAGTCTATCCTTCTAGCGCCAAGATACCTCCGGGTAACAGAGCGCTCTACAAATATGTAAAATAAATAAATAAATACATCAGTGTGGGCTAAAGGGTGTGTCCCGCAAACGAGATTACTGAGAGAGCCTGGAGTGTTGCGTTCTGGGGAGTCTAATCACTGGTACCTCTGCGAGTGAGTAGGAGGGCAATGAGACACTATAGCTAGTCGGTACCAGGTTCATGGGTACTAAGGTGGTAGGATAACTCAGGTCCTACATACTAAGGTCCCCCAAGCATAGTTCTGGGATTGTGCAGAATCCCTGCAACAACATGGCATTAAGGATTGGCAGGAGTCACACTTACAGGAAATGAATGGAAGACTGGCTAATATTCATCAAACAATTATTTTTTGTTCTGTTAGTGGGGATGCTTGAAAAAGGATCTAATATCAAAACTGCTATCTCCATCACTATTTAAAAAGGCTGGGTCTGATAATTGCATACCAATCACAATTGAAAATATATCTGACCAAACAAAAAAAAAAAGCACTTTCACTGTACAAACTACTTTGTTGTCTTCACATCTCGAGAGACAAAATGTAAAGCACCTTTATGTGAGACAAGCGCTTCTCTGGGTAATTTTAGCCTGACCAAGAAAATATGGGCGAACCAGTTTACAGTCATACTAATACATGATAGTAAGTTTTAAATTTTTCTCCACAGTGAGATGCTAGCATTATACATAAAAAGCAACACTAGACACCATAGAAGACTTCTTCAAAGACACAGATCGGCCCCAAAGCTACATCTTCAGTTTCAGAATGAACCGTTGAGTTCTATATGCTACAAGAAACCTCTTCCAATATGAGGATAACATACAGCAACAAACAAATGGCACTTCGATAGGCTCAACATTTGCACTGTGCTTGGCAAATCTGTGAGTCTGCGCACTTGAACAGAATTAAAGAACTAAGAAAACCTGTTCATTCAGAATATTAAGTTACGGAACTACTATACTGATATCATACCGATTGCCTGGGAAAGTGATGAGGCTTCAACCCATGATCTTTTCCAGAGGCAGAATTACAAACCAAACATTTACTCTTTAAAGCAACTATAAGTAGAACGGACATCACCTTGCCGAATCTTTTATTCGTGGCGGCCCAGGGTGTGAGATAAAAGTATGTGATGCAACTACAAGTAGAAAAATTATGACTACTTAGTTGGCTAAGTGTTGGCGGTCCGCCACGAATAAAAGATTGGGCAAGGATTCCCAGAGGTGCATTTTATTACTCACCTTCATCCACATCACACTATTGCACCACACCTGCTCCGTTGTAGTCAGGCGTTGAACCACAACCAGGCGGCATTCGGCTGCCTGGTTGGACCCCGATGATGAAGCATGACACCAACCAGGTTGATGTGTGAGGGGTTTATAAACAAAACCCATTGTGCCCAGCTGACAAAGCTCAATTCACAAGTGACTTGGAATATCATCTAATATTCCTCTACTTCCACTCAGTGGGCCAGTCCAACTTGTTTTCATGATTACACATCTGGGGATGGGACTCGCCCCTCAAAACCCTCGCTCTCTCCAGTGATTACCCTACAATTTCAGACTATGTCAGACCTTTGCAGCAGTATTAGGCCTTCAACCTCTGAAGTACCCTGTAGTGGAGAGAGCCAGGGAATAGTGTTTGTATCGACAACAAACCTACCAACCGGGTAATCTGCCTCAATGATGTAGTCCGCCGGGCAACTATTGAATGCTCTTCCTGAATCTTCTGTATTTTCCTGAAAGGGAGACTCAGTGTTTTCCTTGGAGTCTATCACAAATCCCCGAAATGTAGTTTTTTTTTGAGTGGGCATAAGAAGAGAGTTTTTCTTGTTGACGACAAAACCCAGGCATTCCAACAGCTGTACCACCATCAGAAGCTACTCGGATAATCTCCTTGGAATTGATCCATCAACAAAATCTTGTCCAGGTATATGATAAGACAAACTGCTTGTGTTCCCACATACTCCATAACCAGCTTTAGCGCTTTTGTAAAGCAGCACAGTGTCAAAGACAAGCCGAAAGGTAGAAACTCAAAGACCTGGCATCTCCACACGAACTGCAGGAATCTCCAAAAGGAAGGGTACACAAGATCATCAAACATGCGTCTTTGAGGTTTAAAAGACGAACCATCCAGGCACCGGGCCTCAGTACATCCCTCATACACCAGCCACTTGTTGAATTCTCAGAAATGTATTACAAGTCGATGTTATCCCTCTCCTTCATCAAATACTTTATTTCGGTCTAAAAGGCCATAAAAGTAAAAGCAAAGTAAAAATACAATACATACACAGTGGATTAAAATACACTCATCCAACACTCGTTACAACGCACAGATATACATCTGATTTGTAGAAAGTCATAATGGTTTTGGGCAGGTCCCACAGAGTTGCCACAACAGTCTAAGGGCTAACCTATTAACATAGTGCTATGTAACATACTTGTGCAATATATGAGGGTAATTTTGCTGTTTATCTTGTGCCTAAGAATAATTTCAGTTAAAATATATATACAATAAATGTGCAATAATGCAAATATTATGCTAGACCGTTGCGCTTAACCATTGACATAACTGGATAAAGTGCGTGTGCAAGAGGTACAGAAATTAATACCGTGCTTGCTCTCAAAAATAAGTTCAAAAGTCTAGCTTTTTCAAACTGACCCATCAGTTCATAACATTGTCAAAGTATTTCTAAAAATATAAAACCTGTATAAGGGCATAAAAAATAAAACCATTTTGGTAGTTACACCGAAACTATCTATTTGTCCTTCTAAAAACTATGCACTCTTGGCTTGACTACTCATACAGTGTACCCCAACTCCAAATATAAACTTTTGGCCTCGACTCCTGGTAATACAATTAAAAGGTATTTTAAAATGTTTGGCCTCTCTTTATCCTTATGAAATTAGTGGCCAGTAGGAAACGACTGAGGCCAAATGCTATGAGGCAAGAATAATCTGTTTTTAATATCTGTATCATGTCATTAAGTTTCCTGACACTAAGGCACCTGCCTAACTGTTTTATCCACTTCATTCTTGCAATGTTATATGCTGGGCAAAAGAACAGAACATGTGAGATATCCTCATCAACTGCCATCAGACAAGGGCGTGGCTAAAGGGCTGATGAGGACGGACGTGTGAGCCCAGAGCTCTGCGCAGACCCAGTCATTTATCCTGTGTCGGGAGCCGGTGATCGGGCTCCGAGGATCTGAGGCCGTAGACGCTGTCTCAGGGAAGCTCAGGCGGCGATCCTGGATCTCCGCCGTCAGCTGGGGACCGAGTGAAGTGGAGTTCCTAACCAGCCCGTGCTCCCTCAAAATGGCGCCGGCTTTGGCAGACCGGAGCTCGCAACATGGCGAAAGCACGGATCGGAGCCAGACCGTGAAGGATGTGGGGGCACAAAAGAACGTACCCTGTTGCGCCCACTGGCACCTCCTGTGAGATCCCCTAAGGTACATAGGGTACCGGCTCGGCCACAAGCACACAGAAGACTGCCTAGGCCGGTGGTGGCACGACTACTTCATTACAAAGACAGAGACCTGTTGCTGCACAAGGCTCACTCATCGGGAGCCTACAAGGTAGACAATAGTAATGTGACACGGTTCCCTGATTACACCCTTGAAGTACAACGCCGTCGAGATTCGTTCTTGGAGGTCAAGTAGGCTCTCCGAGACAAAGGTCTACAGTACTTCCTGATGTTCCCCACAAGCTTGAGGGTATCTTGGACAGTAAAACACATCTTCATGATAGTCCTGAGGAGGAATGGACCTGGCTGGAGTCCTATAGAGTAGGTACGGGAGAGGCAGGGCGCAACATGGGGCCGCCCGCGGATGGATCACGCCCTCGCAGGTTGCAACGCATCAGACGGTGACGTCCTGGCCCTCAGAAACCCACGGTGACTCAAACAGAGATGGAAAGATCAGCAGCTCTGCAGGCCGTGACGGAAATATCCCAGTAAAGATGTGCATCATTGATACTGGCCACGGAGTCAGAGAAGGGCTCAGTGGAAACTGACTCAGATGGGACTGAATCAGGAAGCGTCCGATTGCCGCATGTCACGTCTGGGACAGCAGACAAGATTGTTGACGCTTAATGTTCTAAGACTTTGCCACAAGAGCTTTTATGAGGGACAATCTCCTGCTGGTTTCCTTTTCCCAATGGGCCTAATCTTGCAATTGGTACGTAATAATAACAAGGGCTGGACGGTTTATGCAATACTTGAGAGCTAGAATATGCGGCTCCCTAAGAGCGGAATGCCCCACGGGATATTGGGGCTTAGTCCTCACTGGGGGTATGGTGCCAGATAGTGGTGGCACTGTAGTCTTTAGGGGGATAGGGAGTGTGTTAGCAGTAGTTCTTTATATCATTAGGCTGAATCCTTGCTCATATGATTTGAGTCAAAAGTCCATTTTGTATAGAAAAATGCTCTTTATTAATTTAGGTAAAAAACATGAACAGCCGACACGTGTTTCGCCCCCTGTGGCGATTCGCGCCAGGGCTTTTTCAAGGCTATTTACATTAAAGTTTGTTCTTTTCAGTTCTTCATCATAATTTGTACTACTTTTCAAACAAAGTCCGGTTTTTCAAAGTAAAGATTTGTGAGGGGAAATCCCTAAGTTGCGTAGTCGGGAGCCTGCAGGTCGTTCCTTCCGCTTTCGTGGTGGCACTGTAGGCCTGCTTCTCTCCGTTCCTGGTCATCTCCCCTACCTTTTCAGTTTGTTGTTTCTCAGTAGCTACCAGAGAAAAAGTTAGATTATTAGTTTGGATGGCAACTAGCGTTTTAGTGCCTGTTCTGGGGTGGGGATGTAGACAGGGTGGAGGGGGATTTGGGTTCATTTTTGGGGAAGTTGGGGCCACCATTGTGTCCAAAGGGAAAGAGCAGGTTCTTATGGAACTTCGATTGCAATATGGGGACGTTACCTGAATTAAAGTCCATGACATGGAATGTACAGGGGTTACATACAATGCTGAGACACCATAGGGTGCATGCTTATTTGGTGCAAAGAGGGGCCCAAATTGCTTTCCTCCAGGAAACACATTAGCCGCGCTGAAGGCTTGGCATTGCAGCGCAGATGGAGAGGGCAACTTTTTTTACATAACATACGCTGCTTTAGCGAGGGGGGGTATTGATAAGGGTTAGAGCAGGGGTCCCCTTCCAACCGACACAGCATCTAGTAGACCCAGAGGTGAGATTTGTGGTAGCAGCGGGTCACCTTAATGGCAAAGATGTGACGCTATGTAGTGTATATGCTCCCAATGTGGACCAGGCGGCCTTTTTTACCCACCTATCAGGGAAGTTAGCTGCCATATTTGACCGGCCCGGTAATTATGGTCGGCGATTTCAACTCTATAACTGCCACTGACATGGATAGATCTCCCCTCCCATTACCTGAAGCACCCATACATAGAATTTCTAAAGTCAGACGAGACTGACAGTAGATGGGAGATAATAGACGCATGGCGCCCACAGCATCCAGGGGAGCGAGATTATTATTTCTAATCTGCGCTGCACGAATTACATGCGCGGCTGGATGCGATACTATGCTCACCAGACATACATGCTAAGGTGGGTCACAGTGATTGTCTCACGAGAGCACTCTAGGATCATAACCAGTTATTGTTGAGGCTCCAATGGCCCCAAGAGAGGCCTGCAATTCCGGCCTGGAGGTTGCGACCAGAGGCCCTGGAGGACCCAGTCTTCCGCAAAGAGGTCGGGACAGGAATAACAATACTTTTTTGAAAATGAGGGCACTGCATCGACAACAGCAATGGAATGGAATGCTTTTAAAGTAGTAGTAAGGGGACTATGTATAACTAATATGGTGGGAGTACGGAAGACGACATTGCAGGATGTTGACACAGCAGAGCAGTGCTTGCGAACAGCTGAAAGAGCCAACCCAGAGAACCCCGATGAACAGGGGGGAGATCTCGGACGCTAGAGAAGCACTGGCTGTATGAATAGATAGGTTGCGTTGTTTTGACCACAAGAAATACCTGGCGCAAGCACACTCGGAACAAGAAAAAGCAAGCACACTACTGGCATGTTTGGCCAACCGGGCCCCTCGAGGTACACCCATACTAGAATTGGCCTCCCCGACGGGAGATCTGGTGTCTACCGAAATGGGGATAAATGGGCTGTTTTTAGATTATTATACTGGCGCAAATTGCGGGTTCCTGGGGATGCCATAGGGGACTTCCTCGCAGATATAGCGCTACAGCAATTAGAAAAGACGCAGGCAGATCTGCTAGGACAGGAGATCAAACTAGGTGAAATTCGGAGTGCGGTTAAACATATGGCACATAATAAAACGCCCGGTATGGAAGGGGCTGCCAATAGAGTTTAATTCGGCTTACATTGATTTATTGGCCCTAAGTTGTTTGCTGTTTTTAAGGAGGCGCGGAAGGTTGGAGTGTTGCCACCCGCCACCCAAGAGGCTGTCATTATTCCACTGCTGAAGCCCGTGAAGAATCCCTCAGATACGACAGCTTATCGCCCCCTATCCATGCTTTCATCCGATAATAAAATTCTGAGTAGGATCCTTGCAACTTGGCTCCTCCCACATATGGTGCATCTGGTCCACCGAGACCAAGCAGGATGTATCCCGACTCGGAATACAGCCACCAGTGTGCGAAGTCTACTCTGCATGTTCGGGGAGGACTACTGTCTTAATACCTCCGCTGCCGTCCTAACGTTAGATACTGAAAAGGCGTTTATGACAGCCTGGAATGGCCATACCTGTTCCAAGTTATGCACACATTTGGCCTTGGGGGATGCTTTTGTTGGGTAGACGGGAATTCTTTACAAATCGGCGACCGCTATGGTTCAGACGGGGACTATGGTCTACTCCTCTTGCTCTGTAGGGTGCGGAACGCGACAGGGGTGCCCGCTTTTTCCTTTGTTATTTGCTTTGGCCATTGAGCCGTTAGAAGCAGACGCCAGACTGGGACGGCACTATCTTGGGCTTGACTTATGCGGGATTGAAAAGTATATCTCACTCTATGCTGATGATCTTCTTATGTTTCTGGCTAATACAACGGAGGCCCTGGATGGGGCGACGACCTTTCTCCGCGAATTTGGTAGGGTTTCGCGGCTTGGGGTGAATTGGGCAAAGACCTGTGTTTCCGGTAACCCAATCGGATACCTGCCCCACTCATGTGGAAGGCCTACGGTAGCAGTTTCAGTGTTTGCCCTATCTCAGACCCAACATCGATCATGCACCTGCTGACTTGTTAGAAGGTAATATATAGGCAGAGCTGAGCGAGGGCTTCGGAGCAGCTTAGCATTTTGAGGCACTTTGCCACTCTCGGTGGCTGGAAGGGTGGCACTATAAAGATGGTAGCAGTTCCCAGTGTGTTGCATTACTTTAGGACACTGCCGATTTGGATTCCGGGATCAATTTTTAGACCAATCGGCTCAATAGTCGGGGTTTTTGTGGGGCAATAGTAGACGACGGGTGGCACTGGATACGATGATGCGCCCGAGGGCTGATGGGGGACTGGCTGTGCCAGACTTTAAGCTATATTACTTAGCAGCTCAACTGCAGTGGCTTACTCAGGCGGTGGCACTGGAGTTTAGGAGCCCAGATGGCCCTGAAGGACGATGGATTGCACAACATGTATTGTTCTTTATTGTACTGCCGCAGCAGCTGCACCTTGGGATGCTTTTTAACGAGGCGCGGACATTGAGGCTGTGTTGGAAGTGCAGGCAGAACAGAGCAGGAATTGCCCGTCCATATGCCCCAGATATACCTTTGGATATGTACCGCCCTCCCGCATGGGGAGGGGGGGGGGGGGGGGGGGGGACGACTGGACCGCTCTGACCGAATGGGAGACCCTGGGAGTACAAGTAGTAGGGGATTTGTACGAAGATGGTACTCTGTTGCCCTATCAGGCTTAGCAGGATATGGTCTCCCTCGTGGGGATTTCTTGCTACATTCGGCCCTGGTTTCAGCGATTCAGCGTCATTGGAGGGAGGCACTATTGGAACCAAGGATGGCTATGGCGTGTCAGTATGTAGTGATGGCAGAGGGGACCTTCAAAGCAATTACATGTTTATACAGGCGCATGCATGATAGGAGAGGGAATGGAGCCATTCCGGGAATGGCAACAGAAGTGGGAGGTGGATCTAGGCAAGGAGATGCCTGAGAAGTCATGGGCTCAACTAGTCAGGAGAGCGTGAAAAAGTACCAGGAATGCCAGATTCCAGCTGGTTAACTTCTTTATACTACACAGGGCATACCTTACACCTGCTAGGTTTAACAAGTATTTTAAAATAGACACTTCCCAGTGCCCACGTTTTACTCTAGAGGGTGCGGAGTTTAATCACATGATGTGGGGTTGTCCACAATTGGGAACATACTGGGAGGAGGTGGTTGACCTGCTCTGCGAGGTTACGGATCGACGACTAGAGCCTGACATGGGTACTTGTTTACTTCATTGGTTTCCGCATACGCCCAAAACAAAAAGGTAACAAGTACGTTTTTAGACTTGTGATTGTTGCTGGCTAAAAAAGCTATAACCGCGCATTGGAAGTCAATGCGAAGGCCCAACTTTAAAAGGTGGAAAGCAGAATTAAATGAGCAACGAGTGAAAGTACAGTTCGGCTTCAGCACACCAAGCGGACTGATCATGATAAAGCACACGAGACCGCAAGAGCATGGGAGGCCATAGTTGTCTCACTGCAAGCGCCAGAGGCTGATTCAGATGCAAACTCGGTCCTGAACGCACAGGCGGGGTAGCCCTGAACCACATGGGCAGTAAGGTACCCCCTACAACAACACTGACAATCCGCTGAAATGGAGGACTTGGAGGTTAGCTTGTACAGAACTAATGCTATTATGATAAGAACTGCTGAGCGAATTGTTAATCTGTATTTCATAGACTGCCATTAGTTAGGACACACCAATGGAAGTGCGTGGGGGGGGGGGGGGGGGGGGGGGGGAGGAGGATCGGGGGGGGGGGGGGGGGGGGAACGGGTCGGCTTATTTTTTGTTCTATTACTCACTTAAACTATCACAGGCACGCCTTAGTTGCTAGCAAATGATGAGCCTCCACTGGATTGTTGTCCGTTATAACGGTATGTAGCTAGCGAGAGCTAGCCTAGAGAATGTATGTATACACCGACTGAAGGGGGCTGTTGATATGATGACTACGGAGTACTATTAATTCTGCATTAGCTGCATGGTGTTGTGATGAACACTCAATAAAAATATATATTTTTTTTAAATAAAAATCAATTCCCATCAGACAAGCTATAATGAGCCTCCCCCTCCTTGTGTTGTTGCCCATTTGGAGACAAAATATTTATCTGCAACATATATCTGAATTTCAAGTATAGACTTTTTGCCACCTGAGGTTCTATTTCGTCCTGAAATTATTCAAAGCAAGGAGTTATTTTAAACTGGCGGAATTGCATAGTGAACCTGCCCAGAGAACTATTTGAGGTTACCATGTTTTTAGTAAAATTCCAGAATATGAGCTTGATCTCACGTTTTGATTCCAGAGTCAGCAGTCCCGGATTCGTCCAGTATCTACTCAGACCTATATCAAAAAGCCATTTTCTAATATAGCTCGACCTAGGGCAAGTAACTGGAGTATCAAGTTCCAATAATTCACTGAGTGATTGTATGTTGCTAGTTCCGGTGTGGTCCAAGTACTAATCCAGAATGACAAGGTTCTCCAAATGGATAGGTGCTCCAATCGTTTAATACCAACGTCACAGGTCAGGGGAATCAGTGGTGAGTGATGTGGAAGAGACACAAACATTCTCAGAATTTTATTTTCACCTATAATTAGGGGTTTGAGGATACTGCCTCCCCATACCTATGAACAATACAAGGCAGCAGTTTGGGCTCTGGCCCTGTATACTTCCAGAGCGGGAGTAATGGCTTTTCAAGATGTTGCTGCTTGCTTTCTTACAATAGGGATTGAGTTCTGCATTAAAAGATGGCCTTTGATTTCTCTATTTGTGGGGCCCAGGAAAGTCTAGAATCTAAAGTAACTCCTAAGTATACGAAGTTCGATACACGTTCTAAAGTTATGCCATTCAAATATATTTTGTTCTTAAAACTTCTATGTGGCCTGATGGTCATAGATTTTGTTTTGGTTGGATTAACCTCAAGGCCTTTTATTTTACAATCTTTGTTGAGGCTATGGAGTAGATTCTGTAGGCCACTGTGTGTTTGCGACAGCAGAATAGTGTCATCTGCGAATGTTAGGGCGCAGATAAAATTACCTCCAAGTTAAGGCGAGTCATGGGCGGCTTACCTCCAAGTTAAGGCGAGTCATGGGCGGCTTTTTGGAGATGTTTAACCAGGTCCTTTACCTAAAAGAGGATGAGAGTCGGTGCCAGGACACAGCCCTGGCGCATTCCCCTCTTAATTGGAATCTCAGTCAATTCACCTCCTTTACCCCATCGAACTTTGGTGTCATTGCCTTCGTGTAATCTCATAATTTGGGTCAAAAGCTCATCTGGTACACCCTGTTGGTGTAGATTTTCCCACAACGGATCCCTTGGGATGGAATCAAATGCTGCCTTTAAATCAATAAAGGCAACATACAGGTGGCTGGCTCTCATCATTGTACATTTCCAGGCTAGAACCAAGAGTCTGAAAACTTGGTCTATCGTACTTGTTTTTTGCCTGAAGCCCACCTTGCACGGTGAGAGTATATCCTCTCATCCAATCAGTGAGCCTAGTTAAAATGTGTTTTGCATTGACTTTCTTTAAGACATCTATCAGACTTATGGGTCTATAATTTGCAGGCTCTTCCCTGCTGCCCTTTTTATAGATAGGGACTATCTCTGCGCCCTTACAGGACTCTAGCAACGGTTGCCCCGTAGCTTTTGCGTTGGTTAATTTCTTATGTATGGAATCCACACGTCCGGGGACTGCTTAAATAAGTCCCCTGGTATTCCATCTGGACCGGGCGCCTATGATGGCTTTATGGCTGCTACAGCAAGGTCTGTGTCATCCATGCTAAACTGTAATGATGGTCCTTGCCTTGATATTAAAAGTCCCCAAAGGTCACTTGTGCGATCTTGGGCTAAATCAGAATCAATGGTAAGATCATAGAGATTTGCAAAATGCCTCTGCCAGGTATTAGGATCTAAATAGTGATCAGAAGCCATCATATTTTGTTTGCTTCCATGTGTCTTCAATTTCCAGAACATAGCTTGTTCCACAATGTTTGCATATTTTATAAGATCCTCCCAAATGTTATCTTCCCAATTTCTTTTGGGATATCTTGTGTTTTCTTGTATTTTGATCTTTCTGATCTAATAGCGGGTATATTTTTATTTTTTAGGGCGTTTATGAGCTGGTCTTTGGCCAGTCTGCATTCCTTATTATACCAGGGGATTACGTGGCTGTACCATTGCCTTGGCAGCGCCTGTTACTATTCCCGGTTTGGTTAGGTGGATTTTTATTTCCTTTACCAATTTTTGATGGATTACTGTTATAGTGTTAGTTTTGTAATCTTGGTCCAGATAAGAGGATACAGATTATTAAAAAGGTTATGTATATTGGTGAGAGGTTTGACTTGGTCTAGAATGGCAGGCCATCTAACTGACCGCCGGTTGTTAGTTACCAGGGGCTGTCTTATTTCTGCTCCTGGATCAATTTCTGTGGTTGTATGAGTTGGGAAAGGTTTCCCCTCTAAATCCAAGCATAACAGAAAGTGGTCACTCTACTCCCTCGTCTACTTTAAAATCCTTTACATATACCCAATGTGTTGTACTTATAAGCACATAAAATATTATCATTGTAGACTTTCCCCTTAGAAAGGTGTTTGCGCAGGCAAGGTCCGAAGGAAAACAACCGTTGCATGTCCTGAGGCCTTTCTCTATGGTAAGGTGGAATATCTGCATAGCAGATGTAGTGAAACTCACTGTATTTTTTATCGCGAGGAGAGGGATCCCTCTAGTTTGATCTTCCTCTTCGGAAACCACAAGTCCCACCATGGGTTAATAGCAGCAGTATAAATCACAACCCACTATGGTGGCATCTTTTGGGTCTTTGGAACCCAGGACATCCTTAAGATGTTCTAATAACGGTGATTCATTTGAGCATTTCCTAGGTCTTACATATATTAAAGACATACAGCTGTGTATCATTTGAGAACCTAAATTTCAGCCCCAAGATATCTGGTGAGCCAGTGGGTACAATTTCTATAGTGGTGTTTAAATAAATGTTTATCCATATGGCCAGTGCTCCCAAGGCTCTTCCTTTTTTTTTATTGCAATACCTCTATACTGAAAGTTCTGTACCCTACTTTATGCTGTGGTTCTCTATCCCAAGTCTCCTGAAAGAGACAAAGGTCAAAGTGTTCAAAGTAACTCTGCCAATCAGGTTCCTTTCATTTTTGTTTGAGCCCAGCAATGTTCCAGGAAACCATCTTTATTAGGTTGGAGGGTGGGCTATACGAGTAATTAAGGGGTCACTAGATTTAAAATGGAAGTTAATCTCCCCTACGGTGTTAAAGTTGCTTGGCCTCGTTTCATGGTGTGGTATTTGTTTTAGGCTGAAACTGTGATCAGACTGGGGGGATAAAGCTAGGAGGGTTCATGGCTTGTTGAGAAGGGACTCCCTTAACCTTTTCGCTCACCCGGTCTTGCTGAGCCAGTCAATCTACGGAGTCTAGGTTCCTTGACTCCAGCGTGTCGTGGGGTAGATTGATGCACTTACTTAATTCAGGAATATTTTGCTTAATGCCAATTGATGATGTTGTTTCAAAGAAGGAATGTGAACAGAGGTTCATGTCACTCAAATTGTCTGCTATATACATTGAATGGAAAGTTTGCTTTATGTTGTCCATGTTCCCCACTTTCAGCTGGAACCTTTCAGCTCTTTTGATGTCCGATCTCACTAGGGACAAGCAATGATGTTTGGATCTGATCGAATCAATCATTTTGTTGATCAAGGAGTCCTCGTCTTCCCTGACTCCCCGGATTAGCCTTGAGAAAATTATCAAGAAGACATGTGAGTTGGAGTTGTGCTTATTCGAATGATGCAATAGCTGGTGAGTGTTCTGCTGATAGTAATAGCCCTCGCCTTCCCGGGTATTTTTTTGTTTCAGACCAGATTCATATTGGCTTATTAGTTTCCATCTATGTAGATTGATAGGCTCCCGAGGGTCTCTAATGGGCTCTCGTGATTAGAAAGGTTGCATGGCCCGGATAACTCGTCAGGGAGGGACATGATAGAGTTTGACCTTACTGGGTAGGAGGCCAAGCTGTAGAAAATAGAAACCTTCTCAGGAGTCTCACTGATACACCTGGTCCTTTTAAACCAACAAAGAAGAGATAGGCACAGAGGCTGTAATATAAAAGACATCTTTATTAACCTCAGATGAGGGAGACTACGTCACACAGCACCCTCAGGAACTGTAGGAGGCATTCTAAGGAGAACAGAAAACAGGAGCCTTATATATGCTTAGGTTTACATAGTCCGCATAAAACCAAGGGGAGGTCCTGGCACGTACCAGCATGCAAAATGACTAATATGGGTATACAAGATTTGTTTGCTCAACAAAGTGGGAGGAGAGTCCAACTGAGCACATTGGTAAGACTAGCCTGACAATTCTATACTAGGAGCAGGAGCATTCTACTAGCAAGGACCCTCTGAGCATGTGCAAGGCTCTGGAAGAGGGAAACAGCACATGGCTAACAAATGGCTGGCATGTACAAAATGGCTTTCAGCTCATGCTAACAGATCACGCAATCTATAACAGATGGTCCTCTTAGCGTGAGCTATAGACATTCCTATGACCCAGTAGAAACATAGAAAATATTTGCACATTTATTTTTATGAATTCATCAATATTCCAATTCATTGCTAGGTGGGCATTTTCCATTTTAAACATTTCATTAAACATGTACATATAAAAGGTATAAGCAGGAGTACAAAGGAAACAAAACATTGGGTCATAATTAACATACTGGTAGCAGGAGAGAGTAATGACTTATCACGAACAGAATTATCATTTTTCACTACCCTAAGCGAAAAGCAAATCCTAGAACCATCTGGAAAAACATTTTCATGGCTCCTATGCATTTCAGTGACCATCCATTTCAAAATAGCCAACAGCACATATCTAATAATAACATTTTCATTAGACTTTTCTAGTGTTTCCTTTATGAGGGATAGATCATCAATTTAATACATCCAAGAAAAGGGCAAAGTCACATTGCTAACAAGAAAAAGTCCTTGGGACATTGAAGCTGCTGTACAACCAGCCAGAGGGGAGTCTTCTCCCTGTGTCCGTTTGAGCCTCACAGTCAGGCTAGCGTTTCCACGGTGGAGCTGCACAACTCACAACTCAAGAATCACAGCCCAGTTTCAAGGAGAAAGTTTCTTCTTTCAGGATAGGGCAATCACCCACCCAGGGCAAATGCCCTCAGCGATCCTGTCCAGTGTCTCAGGCAGTGCACTAATTTTCTTCACTTTAATCCAACAGGCCCCAGAGACAGAGCACCTGTACCCTAAACTCAAGTCTTTCCCTAACTCCTATATTGCTCTGTTGGCCCACTGCTCTTTGTTGGGGCCACACATTGCATCCAGTGTGCCCAGGTATCTCTTGACCAACAAACAAAAGGTGCACACTTTCATTCACTTTGGGACCAGGATTCAGAGGCCTGATGCTAGGATCTCTGAAGTAACCCTTGTTTCAAAAGGGGTCACCTCAAGCAAAGCCTACTTGCCATTCTGTGACTCTCAGCTGGACATCAAAAACTTGATCCACGATTTCTCCTTTCTGATTTGTGACCCAGTATTTCGCCCAAGACAGTGGCAGGGGTGCACAATTCATCCCAGGGCTTCCGCCTTCACGGAGGACCTAGTTGCCAGCAATGCCTGTGCTGGTTACATTGACTTCAAGCTGGACTGGTGCCGACTCCCCAAACTAGATGTGATGTCCGGACCCCTCTGGCAATGGTTGTAAGGCAGCAAATATCTATTTGTGGACAGAACAAAAGGTCTTTAGGCAAGGCACAGAAACGGTCTATCAACAGAGAGGATAGTCTCAGCATACTTCCTAGTCTTGGGACGCCCCATATATTAGCAATTTTGGACCAGAGGGGTGTCTTGTCCTTACGGGACCAGGTAGGACAGCGTTAATCTAGTCAAACAAGCAAGTAACCTGGTCTTGATTTTGTAATGCTGCTATTTATTTAGACAGACTCAGTACCTAAATTAATTATTTCTTAGGTACTAATTTCATTCTTTTCATTTCAACATATAATTGACACTTTCAATATGTCCAAGTTTGACACACTACACTACATTTAAATTAGTAAACATATTTCAAACAAACAATATAAATTAACCCAAAGGTGTAAAAATTATTATTAATAACAATTTGATAAAAATAGATATGGTACAAAAAAATATATACCATTTCATAACAGTACACCAGTTCTTTTTCACAAGAAAGTCCTGTCTGATATGTAATATCACAGTGTGCCAAGACTAAGCTCACAAGGGATGCCTTCCAAGGAGTCACTTAATCGTAAGTATGCACCACTGGGATGCACACTGTTGGTTTGAGAACCCTTTGTGAGTACTATACACCATACACTAGTTAATGGAAAGAGCAAACGCGTTTCCAAACCCGTGACTAATATAACAGGTTTTTCATAAGGGCTGGACTGTGTGTGTACCTGTTGAAGTGAAAAAGGAAACAAATGAATATTGGGCCTTCTCTTTCATTCTGCCTCACTATGTCTATGACATTCAAAGTGATTACCTCGTGTGTTTCAGGGGTTCTTCCTGTATCTACCCGCATTGTCCTTTAACTACTTGTATTCCTGAATGATAAAGGGAGACAGAACAATTGTCTCAGAATATGTAGTTCGGCCATTGCCTTACTGTATCTCTATAATACATTCATATTATACGGCAATAAAAAATTTACTGCTTAAAGGTTCCGTTCTGGAGCGAAGCGGTTACGCTTGTTTCGCAGTGGTACGTGTTACACTGATTATTAGATCATGGTCGAGCAGGAATGTCATTATCTATTGCAAATGATAAATAAAGTGCCGACTGTAAATTATGTCAATGTCGTGTATGTGCATTTCACTTTGCTATTTAGCTGAAGAACTTACTTGAAAATGCCGATTTAGGAGCATTGACCTTCATCACATTGTCATGTTCGTTTTTATTACACCTCCGCGTTGTGGCTTTGCAAGATTGTTTTATTCTGTGTGAAAAAATAAGTAAATGATATATCTCCGATTATTAGAGATACCCTGCCGATCGTGTCTGATCGTAGCTGCTTATAAAAGGTCTCACCTTCTTATTTCGGCTTCTGCTCTTGATCGGAACTATGTGACGCCTGTCTCCTGAGGACTCTGTAAGCGTTCAACGACGCTATGTGGTCTGTATATTTTCAAACGTTTACAGGAAGTGAATCGTGTGATCATGTGTTACGTGGTGCTAGGCATGTGTGCGCATGAATTGTGGGACTTGTAGTTACTTAGAACCTGATGTCATTTTAGGCCACCACTTTGTTGGTTAAACTTCAGATGAAACCTTAGACATCAAATCTCCAAGTGGAATAAGGCGGAATAAGTAGATTATTGCCGTAATCATGGTTTGGCTGTTGGAAATCATTGTTAGTCTAATCGGTCGTCAGTACAGAGGACTCAAATTATTTGTTGTAATTCAGACAGGTCATTCAATCCATCGGTCACACAATTGAATTTTAAAATCAAATATGCCTCTCTTTTCAACAGAATAGTCTCTACATTTCCTCCCCGCGGAGGAATTTTTATGCCCGAAAGCACTGTCCATTTCAAATCTTTTTCTGTATGATTTTTCTCTAAGAAGTGTTCAACCATTGGGGCAGTGACCACCTTTTGTTTAATTCTTGATCTATGTTGTGACAATTTTGATTCACTTGTTGGCTGGTCTTTCCTATATACAGTTTACAACAAGGACATATAGCATACACTACATGTCGACTTTCACAATTTGTGAATTCCTTATGTGTCCATTTTATGGAATTGAATTCAAACACTGATCCTTCAATAATGCTCGCACACGATGTGCAGGTACCACATCTATGAGGTCCTTCCACAGGTTTGAGGTTCCATAAAGAATGTAGGTCCCTTTTGACTGTAGGTTTCCCCAGGTCTGCCCTGATGATTTGTTGGCCAATGCTTTTGTTCTTCTTAAGAGTAAACAATGGTTTTCCTATTGGCATCTCTAAATTGGAAATTCGATGCCAATTTCTTAAAATGATTGCTTTAAATTTGTTCGTGTGTGGACCATATGTTGAAACAAATACAAGTTTCTCTAAAGATTTTTTGTCTTTCTTAGTTAACAATTCCTCCCTGGGTGTGTACCATGCACGTTTGGTGGCATGCTTAAAAAAAATTTGGGGTAACCTCTAGTTTTCAACTGGTTACATAGAATTTCTGCATGTGCCATAAAATCTTCTTTTCTAGAACAGTTGCATCTTATTCGCAATAGTTGGCTATAGGGAAGATTAGCTTTCAGACTGAGGGTGAAAGCTCAGATAATGAAGTATAGTATTTTTGTCAGTCGTTTTTCTATACAGAGTCGTCAACTTATGTTCTTGTGGAAAGACCTCTACATCCAAGAAAGTCTGGCGTGTACGACTGTAGGTGATACTGAATTTTATATCAGGGTGCCTCATGTTTAGCCATTTGTGGAACTGGCCGAGAAGTTCTTCTGAGCCGTTCCACTGACACCAGATATCGTCAATGTAACAATACCATGTAGTTATATATTGTCGATAAGGGTTGTTCCGGTATACGAAACGCTCCTCATACAGGGCCTTGAAGAGGACCGCCATTTCTGGAGCTTAAGGACACCCCATGGTGGTCCCCTTCACCTGCATGTAGAACGAGTCTATAAACCGGAAGTAGTTCTTTTTCAGTGCTATTCGGGCCAAATCAATTATAAATTCTGTCGGAACTCTTTGTGGCTTCCGTCTGGTTTCTAAGAAGAATTCCATGGCTTCAAGGCCCTCTTCTTGGGGGATCTGAGTGTAGAGAGAAGTGAAGTCAAAGGACACCATTAGATCGTGACCGTCATTGAAGGGAAAACCCTCAAGTTTGTTTATAAAGTCAGTTGTATCTTTCAGGTAAGATGTCACTTGGCTCATGAACGGTTTTAAAAACAAGTCTACATATTTAGAAATGGGTTCTAGAATTGAATCGCACCCTGAGACTATAGGACTCCGGGGCGGCTCCAGAAGATTTTTATGGATTTTCAGTAAAAAATAAATTACCGGGGTCCGTGGATTCTTTTTGTTCAAATATTCAAATTCTTTAGGGCCTCGAATCCCTTGGTCAAATCCATCTGTCAGTTTGATCTTAATCTCATTTTGTATGTGGTTAGTGGGATCTTCATTCAATAACCTGTACTATTATTCATTTGTTATTTGGCTGTTTGCTTCAAGGATGTACTTTTCTTTAGACCATACCAACAATGCACCCCCTTTTTGGGCGGGTTTTATCACTATCATGTCATCATTCCGTAGGTCGCTGATAGCGGTTTGTTGGCCTTTCGTAATATTGCTCTTATGAAATGATTTTTTTCCCCAATTGTGTGATCGATGAAAGGACCATCTGTTCATAAGCTAGTATTTCTTTAGGGATACTGTGTGCTGGAGGGATGAGTGATGATTAATTGGAGAGGCTGGATGGTTCTGTGATTTTGGCGTTTTCTTGGTTATGAAAAAAAGCCTTAAGTCATATTTCCCTACAAAATTCCAGGGCCTTGATTTTAAGATTTGTTAGATCTGTGTGAGCAACTGGAACAAATTTTACACCCAATTCTAGAATTGACTGTTCATGAACGGCAACTGTTTGTCCGAGAGATTGATTATAGAGGTATCATCTATGTTTTGTAGAAGTTTTTCCGCGTCCTCATTTCCCATGCTTGCGGCTGAGGTTTGAACCTTACTCTGCTTCTGGCCTCCCCTTTCTCTACAAAAAGAGTTATTAATATTGGATGGGCCTTCTCGTGGATCTGAATCTCCGGTTGAGTTAGATGAGGAACTTTCTGAAAATGTTAGTAATCGATTTTTTGGGCGGCCTTGGTACTGGGAAAGGGCCCGGCGTGATTCAATTTGGGAATAATAATCTTCTCTTAAATAAGGGTAAACTGTTTCAATTTTAAATGATTTAACGTCCGTTTCGAATTAATTGGTCCTGAAATTGATTGTATTATCTTTAAAGGTTTGGATTTCCTTCTCTATTTTATCTAGTAGGGCTTTTGCCTCCACTACACTATGGTTGTCTTGAATCGCTTCTATCAAAGCCTCAATTTCCTCTTGTTCTTTTAAACATAGTCTATTTGCAGTCTCTACTGTATGGACCATTAGGTCTCTACTTCATTTAGTAGCAATATAACTGAATCCTTTCTTGTATGCTAGGTCCTCTGTAAAGACCACCGGTACATTTTTGAATTGTAGGCCCCAAGGTATGGTGCCCGATTTCAGATGTTCGAATAAAAAGTGACCATGTAATTCAGTAAGAGTGTTTTTTTTATGTAGCTAAACTAATTTATCAGTTTCCTTTTGTTGTTGTGCATTTGTGCTAAGCTTGACAGAAGAAAAAGGTGAAGGTCCAGAAATTAAATTCTGTATGTGAGCTTCAGAGAAAGATAGTGTCTCTTCCTCGGACATTATTCACAGGCTGATTTTGCAGCCCGTGTATTATACCTTCTCAGGAGTGTGGGCTGATTGTGTTGCCGGACCCTCGCGGGGATTGCCCGCTCTAAAACTTCAAACCAGAGGGGGGTTTTGTCCTTACAGGACCAGGTAGGACAGCGTTAATCTAGTCAAACAAGCAAGTAACCTGGTCTCGATTTTGTAATGCTGCTACAATGTAATGCACCTCCCTAACCCATCCAAACTGCGAGCCCAACTCCGCCCCACTGAAACCTAAGGCCCTCTCCCCACTCTCCCCAATTAGCATCCCCAGCACCTCGACCGAGGCAAACAGCCTCTATCCTCACTGACTGGCGACCCCACCCACCCTGCGTGCCGCAGCAATGTCCGTCAGGTGGCCCGCGGCCCCAGCCATGGGCGGAACCGCAACCTATCTGCCCCGTGGAACAGCACACCCTCCACTCCTGAACCTCCTGGCCACGCTCCCTCCATGCCTTCCTTTATTTTATTCTATTTATTGCGGAGGGTAATTGTTTGTGCGGCACCCCTGCATCCGTCGCCCTCGGCCATCCCGCATCCTCCACTGCAATCCCCCTTTCCCAACAGCGCCCGACCCCACGCCATGTGTGTGTGAGTGAGTGTGTGTGTGTGTGGGAGGGGGGGTGGGGGGGGGGGGGGGGGGGGGGGGGGAGGCCAGCGCCCGCAGAAAAACACTCCAACCGGCCTCAGAAGGATGAAAGGCCCCTGCATGACGACCACCCAATTAATGCAAATGTCCCTTCCCGCAAGCCACCCCCCCTTGCTCCTGCGCACCACTCTACCGCCCACACTCTACCGCCCACACTCACTCTATCACCCTCCCTCCCTCCCCCTCCCTCCCTCCATCACCCTCCCTCCCTCTTGCCCTCAATCCCTCTATCGCCCTCCGTCCCTCTATCGCCCTTCCTCTCTTCCACGCACCTCCTTCTCTAACTCCCTGTTCTATTATCTTCTCTTGTGCTGACCTGCTGTTCTCTTCCACCCACCTCTTTCTCTAACTCCCTGTTCTCTTCTCTTGAGCTGATCTGCTGCTCTCTTCCAGCCCCGCCTCCTTTTTAACTCCCCGTTCTCTTCTGCTGTGCTGTTATGCTGCTTTCTTCCACCCACCTCCTTCTCCAACTCCCTGTTCTCTTCTCTTGAGCTGATCTGCTGCTCTCTTCCACCCACCTTCTTCTCTAGCTCCCTGTTCTCTTCTCCTGTGCTGATCAAATCAAGGAATTTGTAGAGTGCGCTACTCACCCGTTAGGGTCTCAAGGCGCTGAGGGGGGGCGCTACTGCTCGAACAGCCAGGTCTTGAGTTGCTTCCTGAAGGTGAGATGGTCCTGTGTCAGCTGGAGGTGGGTGGGGAGGGAGTTCCATGTCTTGGCTGCCTGGTAGGAGAAGGATCTTCCTCCAGCGTTGGGTCTGCGAATACGCGGGACGTGGCAAGGGCGAGGTTGGGGGAGTGGAGCTGACGTGTGGGTGTGTAGAATGCGATGCGGTTGTTGAGGTACATGGGGCCCGCGTCGTGGAGAGCCTTGTGTGCGTGGGTGAGGAGTCGGAATGAGATTCTCTTGCTGACTGGGAGCCAGTGTAGATTCTTCAGATGGGCAGAGATGTGGCGGTGGATGTCCAAGATGAGTCTTGCCGAGGCGTTCTGAATGCACTTTAGTCTTTCCTGGAGCTTGGCTGTGGTTCCGGCGTAGAGGGTGTTTCCGTAGTCCAGTCGGCTGGTGACGAGGCCTGGGTGACCGTCTTCCTGGTTGCGGTGGGGATCCATCAGAAGATTTTTCGGAGCATGCATAGGGTGTTGAAACAAGATGAAGAGACGGCGTTGACTTGCTTGGTCATCGTGAGGGAGGAGTCTAGGATGAAGCCCAGGTTGCATGTGTGGTCTGTGGGTTTGGGGGCGGTGCCCAGGGCAGGAGGCCACCAGGAGTCGTCCCAGGCAGAGGGTGATGGTCCGAGGATGAGGACTTCCGGCTTGTCGGAGTTCAGTTTCAGACGGCTGAGCTTCATCCATTCCGCAACGTCCTTCATTTCCTCCTGGAGGCTGGCTCTGGCGGTGGCGGGGTCGTTGGTGAGGGAGAGTATCAACTGTGTGTCGTCGGCGTAGGAGATGATGTTGAGGTTGTGTTTGCGTGCGATGGCTGCAAGGAGGCTCATGTTGACGTTGAAAAAGGCGGGGCTGAGCGAGGATTCTTGAGGGACGCCGCAAATTACTTCGGTGGCTGCTGACCGGAACGGGGGGGAGGCGGACTCTCTGGGTTCTACCGGCGAGGAACGAGATGATCCATTCTAAGGACGCGCCTTGGATTCCGGTGTTGCTGAGGCGCTGTATCAGGGTGTGGTGGCATACCTTGTCGAAGGCTGCTGAGAGGTCCAGGAGGATGAGTGCGGTGGTTTCCCCGTTGTAGAGCATAGACCTGATGTCGTCGGAAGCTGCAATGAGAGCGGTCTCAGTGTTGTGGTTAGCTCGGAAACCGGACTGTGACGGGTCGAGGGATCCGTTCGTCTCGAGGAAGGTGGAGAGTTGTTTGTTGACAGTCTTCGATGACTTTGGCAGTGACACGGAGGAGCGAGATGGGTCGGAAGTTCTTGAGGTCCGCAGTGGGTTTTTTCAGGAGGGCGCCGAGTTCAGCATGCTTCTAGCTCTCTGGGAAGGTGGCTGATGTGAAGGAGCTGTTGATGACGTTGCGGAGTTGTGGTGCGATGATGGAGCCGGCCCTGTTGAAGATGTGGTGTTGGCATGGGTCGGTGGGGGAGTCGGAGTGCATGGTGCTCATTGTGCGGGCGGTGTCTTCGGTACTGACCGGGTTCCAGGTGCAGAGGGTAGCGGTTCGGTGTGCTGGTTCGGTGGTTGGTCTGTGCGCCGAAGCGGTCGTGCATGTCGGCGATCTTGCGGTGAAAGAAAGAGGCGAGGGAGTCTCAGAGGTCTTGCGAGGGTGTGATGTCTGTGTTGCAAGCGCTGGGGTTGGCGAGCTCTTTAACGATGCGGAAGAGTTCCTTGCTGTTGTGGGGGTTGTTGTCCAGGCGCTGTTTGTAAATGGTTCTCTTGGCGGTACGGATCAGTTGGTGGTGCTTGCGGGTGGCGTTCTTGAGGGCTGTCATGTTCTCTGCAGTCTGGTTCTGGCGCCAGGTTTTTCTTGGAGTTTATGAGGTCGTCCGTGAACCACAGGGCTTTCTTGCTGTGGGGCCCGCTGGGTGGTCTTTTCAGTGGTGCGAGTTAGTCGCCGAAGTCGGTTATCCATTGTGCAAGGTTGTGGGCTGCTTCGTTGGGGTCCGACGCGATGGTGGGAGGGTTCTGACTGAGGGAGGTGGTGAGCTGGTCGGCGGTGATCTTGCTCCAGCTTCTGCGGGGGGCCCGTTGCGGGTGGTGGTGGGTAGTGGTTTTCTTGAAGGTGAAGCGGACGCAGCAGTGGTCAGTCCAGTGAAGTCTGGTGGTATGGCTGAAGGAGATGTGCTTGCTGGAGGAGAAGATGGGGTCAAGCGTGTGGCCAGCGTGGTGTGTGGGGGAGTTCACTAGTTGCTTGAGTCCAAGGTTGGCGAGGTTGTCCAGCAGGGTGGTGGTGTTGTTGTTCTCCAGGTGGAAGTTGAGGTCTCCTAGGAGGATGTAGTCTGGGGAGGCGAGGGCATGCGGGCTTATGAAGTCTGCGATGGCTTAGCTGAATTGGGTGCGTGGTCCCGGGGGTCTGTAGATAAGGGTGCCTCTGAGGGTAGTCCTGGGGTCGTTGTGAATCTGGAAGTGCAGTTGTTCGGCGGCGGTGAGGGTGTCGTCTGAGTTGGTCGTGATGCGGATGGTGTTTGTGGGCGATGGCGAGGCCTCCTCCGGTTTGGTTGATGCGGTCCCTCCGGGTGATCTTGTAGCCCTCTGGGATGGCTATGGCGATGTCAGGGGCTGAGGAGGCGTTCATCCAGGTTTCCGTGAGGAAGGCGACGTCCGGTGCTGTTCTGTCTAGGAGGTTCCAGAGTTCAATTGCGTGTTTGTGGACGGAGCGGGTGTTGAGCAGGATGCACTTGAGGTGGCTCTTGCTGGTGGCAGGCTTGGGGGGTGCTGGTCCTGGGCGGATGCCAGTGAATTTCACTCCTAGCAGGTGAAGGGTCCGTGGGCGTGTTTCGGGGTGGCCAGGTAGCAGGCGGGGTTCCGGACGGTGTTGAGAGCGAGGAGGGTGCCGGCGTCGTAGGTTCGTCGGAGACGTTGGCATCGTCGAGATCCAGGGTTCCTGGCGCTGGGCGTGGTCCAGGCGCGGACGGGCGCAGATGGGCTTGCCTTTGGCACACAATCGGCGCTGTTCTCTTTCACCCTGTATCCTTCTCTAACTCCCTGTGCTCTACTCCTGTGCTGATCTGCTGCTCTCTTCCACACCACCTCCTTCTTTAACTACCTGTTCTCTTCTCCTGTGCTGATCTGCTCTTAGCTTCCACCCAGCCTCATTCTCCAACTCTTTGTTGCCTTCTCCTGTGATGATCTGTTTGCTCTCTTCCATCCGCCTCCATCTCTAACTCCCTTTTCTCTTCTCTTCTCTTCTCGGGTGCTGATCTGCTGTTCTCTTCACCTCACCTGTATGAGGCCATTCCGCAGCAGTTGGGGGCAGGACTCGAAGCCCCAGGTTCCAGAGGGGCAGTGTGTGGACCGGCAGCCCTTCCCCTCACATCACTGGGGACTACATTAACCTCTTGCGCCTCCCGCTTCGCGGGAGACGCTACGCACCTGTGTGAGGTCATTCTGCAGCAGTCGGGGGCAGGACTCGAAGCCCCAGGTTCCAGCAGGGCCGTGTGTGGACCGGCAGCCCCTCCCCTCACATCACCGGGAACTACTTCACCTCTTGCGCCTCCCGCTTCGCGGGAGACGCTACGCACCTGTGTGAGGCCATCCTCCAGCAGTCGGGGGCAGGACTCGAAGCCCCAGGTTCCAGCGGGGCCTATGTGGACCGGCTGCCCCTCCCCTCACATCATCAGGAGTATTTAACTGTCCGCGGACTCCCACGTCACGGGACGCACGAGGGCGGGCGCCGGGCTAAGCCCGTGCAAAGGGCGGGCTGTCTGTGGCAGTCAGGGGCAGATAAAGGCAGGGCAGGGACCTGTCCTTTTGCAATACGAAATGGGCTGACCAATTGCCAGGACTGGTAAGAACTGTGCCCCTGCGAACTCCTTGTTGTTGGTTTCTTCCTATATTGAAAGTTACTGTTTAACAAGCTATTTCGTTGCATTCTTATTGTTGGTGTTCAGTAATTACCATTTGTAGAGTTCCTAGCGCCTAATCACACTTATTAATTGTATTCCAACCTCAAATCCTGATTAAACGAATTTCATCCAGATGAAGAAACGAAAAAGTGCTGCGGGCACCCTTGATGCCTTTCGGATCAGAGCAGAATCCCTCCTCAATCACGAAATCCAACTAACTGAGCGTAGGCTCTCACTTGATCCCCTGCAGTTCCCTTTGACTAGGGATTACGATCTCTCAAACTCCCTCTCCCCTTTGCTTAATCACTCAATCTCAACTTCCTACTAGGGAGAAGGAGGTTGAAAATTCCATTGTGGCAGGGAAAGGCCCACAAACGAGGAAACAAACCAAACAACTGAAAGGGCGACTATTGGGGACGAGTCAGAAGGGAGGTAAACAGGGCTGTGTGGAAAGGGAAAAGGATTGCCATGGCCCAAGCTCTCTGGGAAAAGTTTCGATCCAAACAGATGAAGCTTCTAGCCATTTTGAATCACAGTTAGGTACTTCTATTAACCAGTCTCAAGCAGCCCAACAAGAACTGGGGGTATTCAATGAGGGTCTTATAAAAAATATTCCAGAAGAAAAGTTCAGAGATATGACTTCACAGTTGACCAATCTCATTGAAGAAAGATTTGTTCGTATCAAGAACAAGTTAGAACAATTTAAGCATGAGGCAGATCTAATTAGTGCTCGTCTGGAACCTCCCAAAACGACTCTAAATAGTGCAAATACTTCCCCTTTGCAAAAGAATCTTTGTAACTAAACGATCCAAGCCCCCCCAAGTCTGCCCCACTAAAGGTGCCGTACCTAGAAACTTAAAAAAATCCAGCAAAAGAGGACCTCACAACAAGGGTCACTGTCAGGCTGGAAAACACACATAACCAAGGGCAGGACAACACCAATTGTAACCCTCCCAATTCCATCGCCCAAACTAACACAGACATCCTAAACCTGCCACCCGCATCTTCTCCCTACGTTCTGGTCTTAACGGGGGTTCCATCTTTAAAAAAGGGTCAGACTGAATCCTGGCTTTCCCTATGTAATAAAGTAGTGGATTGGCTGGTGAAATATTAGAATTTTAATTCCCACCACTCAAATCAAATCTTGATGGCCCGTAGAGTAGGGTGGCTGGGTTCCTCTAAAAAATCCATTCAGGGCGATTGTATCGTTATTAACTTTAGAATGTCTAGAATGGTACACTACCTCTCAACTCACAAAGAGGAACCATCTACCATATAAACAGCGATCATGTCCCTTCCTCTTGTTTTTTTTCTATAAACCTGCTTCTAAGCCTATTGCAAAAACAAATGGCTCCATAATAACTCCCAACAGATTCGAGCTCCTATCACACTTAGAGGAGGTAGACTGACAACCAACAGCTGTATTGGGGTCGGTTCCCTCCATAACTGAGGGAGTTCGTAGGGACGGACCTCCCGCTACACAGTGTACTCCCCTTTGGTAGCAGACCATGATACGAACCTAAAGAGGAATTATGGGCAGCGCTACACGCTAGCTGTCAATCCAATGACAGCGTAGCTTTTTTGGAAGTTATAAACACTCCTTTTCTCTCTGGCCCAAGGGAGTCTAGTAAAATCGAAGTCTCAATTAATGAAACAGATTGGCTAGCCCATTTCTCACAGATTTTTTGTCAACCAGAGGTTAATACCCAAACCCACTGCAAACAAGGGAATAGCAGCAATGGTTTAAGGTATTCGCCCATCTCATTGGACCTAGATTTTACCCTGGCTGAAGTCGAGCATGCCCTAAAAGCTTGTAAAGGGGGTAAGGCCCCAGGCCCAGGCAGGGCACCCTTCGATTTCTATAAATTTAAACTGGATCTTTAATTCTCAGGGTACTAGAAGCTACGGGAAAAGCTGGCCTTTTGGATTCTTGGTTAAAATCCATTTTAGTTCAGATTTTTTAAAAGAGCCATCGCAATATTCCATCCTGCTATCGCCCTATCTCATAACTGGACTCGTTGGGGAAAGTAGTAGGAAGTATTTTATTAGAACGACTTCAGTACTGGACGGAAGATAATAACATCATATCTGACATCCAGTACGGTTTTAGGGAAGGCCTCGGCACCATCAAACAGGTCCTCAATCTAACGCTACTCAGGAGTAAATACGTGGACGTGAAGGGCGGAAGACTGCATATGGCCTAATTAGATCTACTGCATTGTTCGACTGCGTAGGTCATACTAAACTCTGGGACATTTTAACACTAATGGGCATTGACTCTGCTGGTTAACTATCTACGGGAAATGTATTCAAATGCAACTGCCAGAGTGAGGTATGGTTTAGGGGGCCAACTATCCGCTCTATTAAGGGTTGAGCAGGGAGTAAGACACGGCTGCGTCCTGGCACCTTTTCTTTTTACTCTATATACTAACGGCCTGGAATTAGCCATGTTGGAAGGGTGCCAGGACCTACCCCTGGTTCAGAAGCGTCCAATCGCTCTGTTTCAAGACCAATGGATAGGCACCCCTTGGAAAAGGAGCGAGGTTCTGTCCCTCAAAGGTCAATTACCAGACCAAGGAAAAATCCCACAGCATACTATAAGGAATGGACTGAAGCGGCCTCCTCCACTGTCATGACATAATCAGACAAAGAATTGTTCTTTGATTTGTTGGTACCAGTAAATATATGGAGACAAGTCCATATACAGGATCATGCGCTGGAATTGGGTAGTACTTGGGACGGGATTAGAGGATGGGACAAGGAACGTAAGCTGGATGATAAGCCGAAGTTGCTCGCCTTACCAGGGCGAATAATAACCTACATGCACTCCCTTCCCACTGAAAAAAGTGGATTGGGGTTAAGTTGACTGCATGTTGTCAGGAGAATGATGAAAGTGTGTCGGACTTCTTCACTAGGCATGACGGGGTGTTCCTGGACTTTAGTGGTCAGGATTTTTCACAGAAGGGCAGGGTTAGAATGTTTGTGAACAGGTTTATCACTAATCTGAAATGGCTCAGTATTATGAGCATAGGGAGAATGAGGACAAGGAAAGGATGTAGAAGAAGTCTAAAGATTTGAAGACAAGAGTGTTGTTGCAGCAGGTTACAAGATGTAGAGTACGAGGACATGGTTCCGGTTCAGGCACACGGAGCCAAGGGTCTACTAGGGGCGGGTCTTCATGCACGCCTGTGGGGCCCAACCAATGTGTGTACTGTAGAAAAGAGGGACACTGCCAGAACGGGTGTCCGGATTTGCTACAGAGAGGTGGGATTCAGAGAGGTAGAGTACGTGGAGGAGGAGGCGGGGTGGAACACAGGCATAGGACGTATCTCACAGTAGGCAGAGCGAGAATTACTATGACGACCCTCGGAGTAGGAGTATTACCACGATGACAATGACATGGACGAAGTGACTGGGTGGTCTCATAGCTAGGCACGCCAGGGGCAGGGCAAGGGACCAGTTCCGGTACCTGTAGATCAGCGTGGACATTGTTACTGCCGATTTACAAGGTTCCACAGAGAAAGTTCTAGTTGATACATGGGCTATGAATAGCTCAGTTTCCCGTTCACTGGTCCTGGGGGCAGCTTTGTCTGGCCAAAACAATGTTTCGGTGGGTTTCTCAGGCGTACCGTTGTTAGACCTATTCTAAACCCCTGGATCGGACCATTGGTCTCTTCACAGTAGATGCCCCTTTTTTGTTGACGTCTAACTGTGGAGAGAATTTTCTAGGACTGGACTTGCTCAAAAGATTGCACGCAATAATACATTGTTCCCTGATGGTGTCTCTATGACTGTTGGCCCACGGGTAGCTCATCATAAGCAATGCTTCGCAAAGGATGACCCCCTCCCTCCAGAGTTTTGTGAGGTGCCGGACACATTGTGGGCCACAGGAGATACAGATAAAGGGTTACTCCAGATCACACCTGTTTCCATACAGGTTAGGGATAATGCCCAGCTGCCCAAATACTGCAATACAAGATCTTGCAAGCAGGAGAAAAGGCCCTATTACAGATAATTCAAGATTTGATTAAGTTCGGAGTGGTTGAAAAGACAGTGGCGAATGTATGTAAACAGCCCTATTCTTCCTATCCTCCAGAGATCACCTTCTGATTGTCCTGACTCCCACCCTGACGTCTACCGTTTCGTGATTGACCTGAGAGCGGTCAATAAGATTGTGGTTGCCCAATACCCTGTGGTTCCTGACATTACAGCACTACTGACAATGATCCCATCCACAGCTAAATTATTCTCAGTGGTTGACTTAAAGAAGGTCTTGTTTAGTATACCTATACAACCTGACAGCGGTCACCTTTTTGGATTTACAATTGCTGGCCGGACTTTTAGATTTGGTAGTGCTCTGGAAGGCTATACGGACTCCCAGTATTTACAGTCAGGCTTTGAAAGCACAGCTGGAGTCACTGGAGCTTCCCCCTGGCACTGTGCTGTTGCAGTACGTTGATGATCTGTTGGGGGCCGCAGCCACTGAGCAGGGGTGTAAAACGGCCACAGTTAAATTGCTGCTTCATTTGGCACACCATAGACACGAGGCATTCCTAACGAAATTTCAGTATTGGTCGACAGGCGGTCACCTACTTAGGTCACCTCCTGTCAAACGAGGGTCGCAGTCTGTTCCGAACCCCCATCGTGAGGTTTGCGGCCTTCTGGGTATAACATCGTAAAGTCTGCAGTGGATCCCTAACTTTTCTCTACTAACGAAACTCCTTCACCTGACTAGCAAGTATGCGCATGAACCTTTGCCTTGGAAACCTGCATGCCAGCAATATTTTGAACAACTTAAGTCTGCGCCTTGCTCCGCTCCTGTGCTTGGCACTCCCAACTACCAGAAGCCTTTTGTGCTTTATGTATACGAGGCAGAAAGTTGCGCACTCACTGTCCTAACACAGGGTCTTGGCGGTAAGCAGAGACACTGCGCTTATTTTTTTGCTATTCTTGATTATGTTGCCAGAGTGCTCCAGAGCTGTATAAGAGCTGCAGTGGCAGTTGCAGTCTCCATCAGACAATCAGCAGGGCTTTTTCTTGATACGGACCTCATAGTCATGGTACCGCATGCTGTGGACATGCTTTTGAACAAGACAAAGGCAACAACTCACCAGTGCACGTCTTTCTGGATAGGAGTTAACATTGTTTGCACCACACATTAACATTAAAAGATGCTCTACTCTGAACCCAGCTATGCAACTACTCCTCCCTTTGGAAGAAAGGGACAGGGATGTCCATGATGGTTTGTTCAGGACAGAAGAAGAAACCAAGGGACGGGTAGACCCGACTGATGTTCCCTTACCTGAACCCCAAGGGGAACTATACGTCGATGGCTCGTGTTTCAAACTGTCAGATGGCACTACTACCGCAGCTTAAGCAATAGCAACAATATGTACAGTTGTTGAGACATCTGGCATCACTTACCACTCAGCCCAGCGGCTGAGTAAGTCGCCCTCCTAAGGGCCTGTGAGTTGAGTGAAGGACTGGCTGTTAACATCTACACTGACAGCCAGTATGCCTTTGGGGTAGCACATAATTTTTGGCGCCTCTGGGCAGAGAGAGAGTGTTCCTGACATCCCATGGCCAGAGAATACAACATGGCCCACTGCTACTCAGATTATTGTCGGCATTGACTCTTTCCAGTAAGGTGGCTATAGTTAAATGTAGTGCACACAAAGCAGTGGTGGATGATGTAGGAAGGGGCAACGCGTTTGTGGACCAAACAGCCAAAGAAACAGCCAGACCAAAAATGAATCGGATGTTTGTAGCAGGACCTGCTAGATGGGTTCCAGACAATGGAATGTTTGAGGACACTGTGGAAAATGGGAGAGAAATACAAAGAGAGGCAATGTGGGAGGAGAGAATAGGATGCTTAGATGAGGATGGGTGCTGGACTGATTTGTTGGACAGGCGGAGATGGTTGCTGCCTAATAACGGTCTTGCCTTTGGTCACTATGGCCCATGGCCCAGCACACATTAGTGCGAAGGGTATTTGTAAATTGCTAGAACCTGTATGGCAGAATGAGAATATCCCTAAAGTTGCAACAGACTTGGTGAGACACTATATTGTCTTCCTGAAGCACAATCCCGGAAAAGGCACCCCTATACTGGCTGGTAATTTTGCACCACCTTCTCATCCCTTCAAGGTTATCCAGATGGATTTCTTCAAAATGGAGAGAATAAACAATCTGAAGTATGTGCTAGTGGTAGTCTGTGCATTTAGTAAATGGGTAGAGGCGTACCCAACTAAAGAGGACACAGCAACAGCAAAGGCACTTTTAAAGGAGTACTTCCTATGCTACGGATTGCCACCTGTGATCTGGGGTGACTATGGGAGTCACTTTAATGCTAGAGTCATCAAGTGGTTTGTAAAGGCCTGCAAATTGTACAGACATTCAATGCAGCAAACCATCCACAATCAGCCGGCCTTGTAGAGAAATACAACAGCCATATCAAACTGAAATTTGCAAAGATTCATAGGAGCACAGGATTGCAATGGCCCGACGCATTACCTTTAGCACTGTCAGCAAGAGTAATGCAAATGCTACTTACCATTATGCATCTGTTCTTGGCATGTAAGGCTGCTGACATTCATATCTGTGCATAGATCGCCGCCTAGTGTTGGGTCCGGATGATTGCACATTGTTGTCCTGGAAGAGTCTTCGAAGTATCACGAGATAGGTGGCTCCTCCCCTGGACTACAGTGCGCATGGGCATCGACTCCATCCCCAGATTGTTATTAGCCATTGTGGCCAAGATGGAGTGAAACTCAGTGAATGATGACCATGCCATGAAATGATATGTGTACACTGCAGCTGCTACAGGTGCCGGGGAGGTGGGCGGGCGATATGAATGTCAGCAGCCCTACATGCCAAGAACAGATGCATACTGGTAAGTAGCATTTGCAGTTCGAGGCATGTGGGCTGCTGAATTCATATCTGTGCATAGAATACATAGCAGTCCCTCCATTAGCGGCGGCCGCCTGTGCCAGCTGCAGCAGTTTGGAAAAGTGTCTTGAGAACAGCCTGCCCTACAGCTGCCTGCTGTTTGGAGTGCACATCAACACAGTAATGCTTAGTGAATGCGTGTGTGGTAGACCATGTGGCTGCTCTACATATGTCCTCTAAGGGAATGTTACCTAAAAAAGCCATAGAGGCCCCCAACTTTCTAGTGGAGTGGGCTCTTGGTGGAATGGAAAGAGTGCGTTTTGCCTTCGCATAGCAGATTTGAATACATTTCACGATCCACCTAGCAATACCAGCCTTTGAAATAGGGTTACCTTTGTGATGTGGCGCAAAGGCAACAAAAAGCTGCTTAGTCTTCCTAAAACCCTTGGTCCTATCAATGTAATACATTAGGGCCCGTTTAACGTCAAGGGTATGGAGCATTCGCTCCGCCAGTGACTCTGGATTTTGAAAGAACACCGGCAACTCAATGGTTTGGTTGATGTGGAATTGAGACACAACCTTGGGTAGAAATTTAGGGTTAGTGCGGAGCACTACCCTGTTTGAATGAACTTTGAAGAAAGGCTCTTGCATTGCGAGGGCCTGCAGTTCACTAACCCTCCGTAGCGATGTAATTGCTACCAGGAAAGCCACTTTCCACGTTAAGAACTGGATCTCGCAGGAATGTAGTGGCTCAAAGGGAGGACCCATCAGTCTTGTAAGAACCACATTGAGGTTCCATTCAGGAGCTGGTGGAGTCCGTGGCGGAATGACTCTTGAGGCCTTCCAGAAATGCTTTGATGGCAGGCACCTTGAAAAGTGAAAGGTGCTGTCTATTTTGGAGGTATGCGGCCATCGCAGACAGGTGAATGCGAATGGAAGTATATGCCAAATTAGACTTGTATAGATGGAACAGGTAACAGATGATGTTCTGAATAGAAGCATCTAGTGGATTAATGTTGTGGTTTGCGCAATAGATGACAAACCGCTTCCATTTTGCCGCATAACATGCTCTAGTAGTGGGCTTCCTAGCCTCCCGAATGATGTCCAAGCAATTGGGAGGACGGTTCAGGTAGCCAAACTCTAGGACTTCAGGAGCCAGATCGCCAGGTTGAGCTGTTGCGGATCTGGGTGCTGAATGTCGCCATGGCTCTGCGTCAGAAGGCTGGGTGTGAGGTGAAGCCTTTGATGCGGTACCACGGAAAGTTCCAGAAACGTGGTGTACCATGGTTGGCGAGCCCACGTTGGAGCAACTAGGATGAGTGTCATGGAGTGTTGTCGCAGTTTGCGTGCCACTAGCGGTATATGAGCGGGGCTGGGGGAAAAGCGTACGCAAACCTGCCTGACCAGTTCATCCATATCGCATTGCCCTGCGACTGCGGGTGTGGGAACCTGGCGGCGAAGCTTTGGCATTTTGCGTTCTCCCTTGTGGCGAACAGGTCGATCTCTAGATGACCCCACCTTTGGAAGTACGGTTGGAGTACTGATGGATGTATCTCCCACTCGTGCATCTGGTGGCTGTGCCTGCTGAGCAGGTCCGCCATCTGATTGTCCTTGCCTGGGAGATGTTCTGCCATGAGGAAAATGTTCCTCTGAATGGCCCACTTCCACATGCTCTGAGCCAGATGAGACAGCTGCGGAGAGTGTGTGCCCCCCTGCTTCTGAATGTAGTACATGGCCGTCATGTTGACCGTCCGGATCAACACGACCTTGTTGCACAGATGTACTTTGAAAGCCTTTAAGGCCATGAAGATCGCCATCAATTCCAGTACATTGATGTGCATCTTCCTTTGCTGTAGCGTCCATAGTCCCTGCACCGTGTATTGGAGTACATGCGCTCCCCATCCCTGGAGAGAAGCGTCCGTTGTCAGGACAATCTGCGGCACAGGCTCCTGAAACGGTCGGCCCTTGCAAAGGTTTTGTGGATTCCACCAATGCAGAGTTGTATGCCCGACCGCTCACCAACACTAGGTCTTTTAATTGCCCGTGAGCCTGAGTCCACTGACGTGCTAATCACTCCTGAAGCGGACGCATATGTAGTCTATTGTGTGGGACTATGGAGATGCAGGAGGCCATCATGCCTATCAACTGCATGAACACTCTTGCTGGAAGCGAGTGTTGAGGTCTGAATCGTTGGATCAGCGACTGAATGCTGTTGACTCTCACTGAATTCGGCAGTGCAGTGGCCGCCAGAGTGTTTATGGTCGCACCCAGATACTGCCGTATGTGGGCGTGCTGGAGATGGGACTTTGGGTAATTCAGTGAGAACCCCAGATCGTGCAGAAGGTGAATGGTGTGGGACACGTGATCGGCGCACTGCTGGGCCGACTTTGCTTGAATGAGCCAGTCGTCCAGATAGGGGTAGACGTGGATGTTCTGACGTCTGAGATGCCCCGCCACCGTTGCCAGGCACTTTGTGAAGACCCTGGGCGCTGTGGTGACCCCAAAAGGCAAAACCTTGAACTGGTAGTGCTGGTTTTGAATGGTGAACCTGAGGTACTTTCTGTGTGAAGGATGCAGTGGAATGTGAAAGTACGCATCCTTGAGGTCTAGAGTTGCCAGGAAGTCCCCTTGCTGAAGCAGTGGGAGAACCTGCTGCAGCGTGAGCATATGGAAATGTTCTGACAGAATGTAAAAGTTGAGAGGTCTGAGGTCTAGGATGGGCCTGAGGGACCCGTCCTTCTTTGGAATCAGAAAGTACAGGGAGTAAACTCCTGTACCTCTTTCCTGCAGGGGCACGAGCTCTATTGCTCCTTTTTGCAGCAGGACGTTGACTTCTTGCTGCAACAAGTGCAAGTGCTCGCCGGACATAGGACGGCTCTTTGGGGGTATGTTGGGTGGAGTGGATATGAGCTCCCGACAAAAACCAAATTGGATAAGAGACCTGACCCACCTGTCTGTGGTGATTGACTTCCACACGGGCAGGAACTGCTGGAGTCTCCCCCCGACCGGTGTTGCGTGGTCGGGGGGGCAGTGACAAGGCGTCACTGTTTGTTGGCGGTGGAGGACCTGGAGCTGTTATTACCACGTCCTCTGCCTTTAACGTTGTTGCCACGGTATCCACCCCGACCCTTGTTGGTATAGGAGGGTTGGGTGTTACTCTTATAGAATTGCGTTGACTGTGACTGTTGACCCCTCGAGGTGCCTCTATTATTGGAGCGACGAAAGGAACCACCCCGAAACTGCTGGGACTGCAAGGCACCCATAGACTTAGCAGTGTCGGTGTCCTTTTTCATTTTCTCGAGGGTGGTATCAACTTCTGGGCCAAACAGGTGGTCTGGGTTGACAGTTTGGTTCAAGATGGTAGTTTGAATGTCTGGTTTGAAACCGGATATTCAGAGCCATGCATGTCTACGCAGTAGAACGCTAGTGTTAATTGCCCTTGAGGCGGTGTCAGCCACATCCAGAGCGCACTTAATTGAAGCATTGGTGATAAGCTTCCCCTCCTGTATCAACATTTCTGCTCCTTCCTTATATTGATCTGGTAAGTGCTGTAGAAGGGTCTCTAGAGTGTCGTAGTGTGCCCTGTCGTAACGCGCAAGTAGCGCCTGTGTGTTGGATATGCGCCATATGTTGGCTGCCTGCGCAGCAACACGTTTCCCCGAAGCCTCAAATACTTTTGATTCCTTGTCTGGGGGAGGAGCATCACCCGTAGTCTGTGAGTTGGCTCTTTTGCGAGCATTGGAGACAACCAAGGAATCCAGAGGCAACTGTCCTTTGATGTACGTTGGATCAGTGGGCGCCGCCTTGTACTTCTTATCGATACGTGGGTTGACGACTCTTGCTCGGGTGGGCTCCTTAAAGACCTCTGGCGCATGTTTTAACACCCCTTTTAGCATTGGCAAGGTCTTTACAGTTTTTTCAGCGACTGAAAAGGTGTCAAAAAGAAAATCGACGTCTACTGGGTCAGCATGGAGCTCGACGTCATGATTGGCTGCCGCTCTTTCAATTAGAGCATTGAAAGCTGCAGAGTCCTCAGTTGGGGAAGTCTTTGCTGAAAAAAGCTGAGGCTCCTGTCCTGAATGCGGGTCCCCAGGGTCGCCACCAGCAGACCAAGGCTCAGTTACATCCTCAGGGTCTGAGTAGACTGGATAGGCATACTCATCCTCGTCGTTACCATCACCTTCCTCAACATTAGAATGAGTGGGTGAAAGTTCATGGCCTTGAGGTGATGCAGGCTCCATAGGGGCCGAGGCACCAGCAGAGTCCATCTTTTTCTTAAGTGGGATTTGGAAATGTTCTAATGCCGGTTCAGGGGTGATCTTCCTTTTAAGGAGAGAGAGCTTGCCGGTGTTGGCGTCGATGATCACCTCGACGCTCTTCTTCTGCCATTGGTTGGTGGCGCGGGCTTGGAACCACCGACGATGCCCTCGGCGCCGAAGATAACTTCAAGGGCACACCGGCCCCAGGTTTTGCCGTGAAAGCCTTTGGCGCCGTCTTTGGCGGCAACGTGAACAGAATTGGCGTTTTCGTTTTCACCGGCTTTTGGATAGGCTTGGGCGGCACAGTGTCCTTCGGCTCGACTGCTGCGGCCCCCCCCCCTAATACGCTGAAGGGACTCCGTGACCTTCTTAGTGAACGAGGCGAAGGGACGCACCGGCTCGAGAGAGTCTTCTGAAGCCGGTTTTGGGACGGCGACCAATGACGCAGTCTTCGGAGCCGACGCAGCTGCCCCCTTGGCCTTGTCGAGTGGAAGCGTGGCAGTGAGAGACTTGGGGTTGTCCTGCAGCCTCTTCGTGGCCTTCTTATGGTCGACCTTCTTGGTATCGATGCGACTTTTAAGTGCGTCGACCAACTTCGGCGCCGACGCAGCCGTGTCGGCCGTTTTTACCTTCGGCTTCGACACCGTAGTCTTTGGGTCGGGCATTTTGGCGTGGCTCTTGAGCTAGACGGCCATCTTGGATTTCTTCGGCGCCGAGGCCTCCGAAGTCTTCGACCCGACCAGTGCGACTTGCGCTTTCGGTTTCGATACGTCCGGCGTCGAAACCGATGGTTTCACTTTCGGTTTCTGTACCGTGAGTGGTGCAGTCTCGCAGCTCGGCAGAGCTTGAGTGTCTTTTTCGACCGGAACTTGGAGCAGGCCATACACTTGGCCTCGTCGTGGTCCGGCGACAAGCACTTATTGCACACTGGGTGCACGTCGATATGTGGGTACTTTGAGGCACACACCGGGCACCTCTTAAATGGACTTCGTTCCATGATGAAAGTAGTTTGGAGCGTCGTGTAGGCCCGTCCGCGCCGAAAGCACGCGGAAGGGCAATGTTGGTTCGGAGTCGATGAAACTAACGAACCCGAACGATATACAATACCGACGCGAGTCCTAAAGACCTTTTGGTCTCGAGTAAAATAAGTTAAACAACTATCGATTCCGACAGAGGGAACCGAAACACATCCGAACCCAATGGCGGAAAAAAAAACAATCTGGGGATGGAGTCGATGCCCATGCGCACTGTAGTCCAGGGGAGGAGCCACCTATCTCGTGATACTTCGAAGATTCTTCCAGGACAACAATGTGCAATCATCCGGACTCAACACTAGGCGGCGATCTATGCACAGATATGAATTCAGCAGCCCACATGCCTCGAACCTGCACATTCTAGGACAGGATTGTCACCCTAGGAGGTGGTCTTAGGGCGCCCAGCTAATGTCGGGGGCGTACCAAGACATAGAAGATTTTCAAAGATAGAATATCCTCTTTTGATTGATTATTTGTATGCCTTGTCTAAAGACCTGCGTTCTGTTCACCCACATATCTGCCGCCCTACAACCATTGCCAGAGGGTCAAGGACATTAGATCCAGCCTGAAGATCTGGTGCTCATCAGTCAGTTTCAGTGCAAGTTCTGCTTGGAGCCGCGGTGGGGAGAGCCTACACAGGTGCTTCTAGTCACCAGAACAGCTGTGAAGGTCGACGGCAGGAAGCATTGGGTACACGCCTCCCATGTTAAGCGGGTGCCGCTTCTGTATGGTTCCTGGGTGAAGGACAGGATCACTGATCAGGAAGGAGAGTTGGTTCCTAGTTTTATCCCCTTTTCAGATGCCCGGTTGAGAGGTGTATCGACTGACAAAGAGACAAGATTTTGTTTGAGGCAGCCCCCCTGAGACAAGGGTTGCCTCGGATGCTCCAGCTCCCGCAGTACAAATACCTGAATCCCGATCCTTCAACTGAAGGCGAGTCCTTACCTTTGTTTGTTGATGACGAAGTGCCAGGGCACACTAAGTACAATCTGCTGCCCTGATGATAAAACAGTGTGCCAGCAGGGCAACACAGGAGTTAGGGGTATACTTGAGATTAGGGTGCAGGTGAGCCTTTGCTGTCTGCTTTAGTTTAGAGTGAAAAATACTGCTGCACTGTTTGAACACTGGACAGGATCGTTGAGGGTATTTGCCCCGGAAGTTACCCTATCCTGAAAGAAGGACTGTTTGCAGCACGGGCCACAATTGTGTTGCTGGGTTGCAATTGTGCAGCCCCATCGTGGGAGAGACAACGTTGATGAATGATAGGAGCCTTCCTGTGAGGATCATAAAGGACACAGGGAAGACGACCATCCCTCTGGCTGGTTGTATGGTGGCTCAAGTACTTTTTATGTACCAGTTTGGTTGTGCAATGATGAGGGAGGAGTGGCCTCTAGTGGCTTCTCCAACGCAGCAGAATGGCCCTGCGTGGTCTAGTTGGTCTACTGGAAGTAGGGTAGTGTTAGTGGTGTTTCTTCTCCTGGTGACGAGAACACGGTTTGGGGTAGTCTGGTACTTAGAGGAACAACACCCTGTGCATACTCTACTATGAACTATCTTGGCTCCCGCTGAGCATTTGTTTATTATATTGGATCTGCGTAAAGAAAGACAGACAGACTTATACCCAGAATACATTCATTCAGATGCTCCATCAGGTACACAGCACCACTAATACCACAAAGAGTTGGGTGTGTGGACTACACCCTTCAGTCATGCATACAAATTATTTATTAGTGTCATTGCCCTTATCATAACTAGATAGCTGTGAAGCCTGGTTTCAACTGCTCTCTATGGTGTATATATGCATTACTATGCAGAGAAGATGACAAGCTGATTATGAGGCGGTTCTGGAATATATAAATGTAAATTGATACTTGCATAGCGCACTACTCACCCGCAAGGGTCTCAAGGCCCTTGTACGAATACCGCTGTGGAACCCATCCTGGCTTTCCCTGTGAGGCGTCCAGTCCTGGGCACCCCCAAGGTGGAGGCCAGGCATCCTTAGCGTTGTGGGGGCTGTTGTGGAGATTAAGCAAGCTATTGCCCAGAGTTGCAGAGTGGGACTCCATGATTGGAATAGGCACAGAGGCGAGAATTATCAGGTCCGTGGAATTTTTGAGCCCAAGACCCGCCGAGGCAGGGAATTGAACCCTGGTCCCGGGCTAGACCTCTGCATCAGGGTCTGCCGCTCTAACCACTGAGCCACACTTCTATATATATAGTGGTACATCAGGGGTATACGCCTGGGACAGATGGAAAGGAGGGTACCCTGCATCCTGACGCCTGTATGAATGTATTTACAATTCATGAAAATGTCACTTGGTTACAAAATTAAGTACTAGACTTCCAGGGATTCAATATCACTGAATATCGTAAATGTTTCCAGGAGCGCAATATCACTTAAGATAAAGCCATGCTTGTCCCCGTGATTAGTGCTACAGCTAGTTTTTGTGTTCAAAGGTCAGGGAATGTTTCAGTAGGATAGAGTCATTGTAACTATACCTATCGGTTGAATATTACCAGTAGTCCGCCCTTGCTGACACACCCAAACGTATATTTCAACTGTGGGGAACAAGCTTACACTTGGATTCCTAGTGGATGGTCTGGCCGGTGCCATCTCTCCTTCCTCCTGTTTACATTGCACCGTCCACCTATCATAAAAATCACCAGTTTCATCGTAGGGATCTTCATGTGGATCGGGTTAAGAGAGTTGTTGAACCGGATGATATTGATCAAACTGATACCTCCACGCAACAAATCACTGATATAATGAAGGGCGTTTGACCATTTTGGGGCCCCATGTTCAATAGCGGCAACATTCGTCACCTTACTAGATTGGTTGAGGGAGTCATTAATACTACTGTAGGTATACTAACAAATATTACAGTTGAGCTTCAAGCTACGAGACTGGTCTTGCTTCAAAATAGAATGGTTTTAGATATTATCTTAGTGGATCCGGGTGGAGCCTGTCGAGTCATAGGGAGCAGTTGCTGCGTTTACATACCAGATAGTGCTCCGACTGTCTATTCTACAATACACAAATTACACAAACTTGCCTCAGAAATTCATAAGCACAATGGTTCTTGGTCCCTCACAGAACGGCTTTGGTCTACTATCGTCCTGGGGTTGGAAGATCCTACTTGTTCTGAAAGGTATTGCAGGTATTATTTTCACTTGTTGCCTCTGCATTCATTGCCTCCCAGTATGTTGTACTTACCCCCAGTGTTGCACTTACCCCCAGTGTTTCAGGACATGATAGCAAGGTCTCAACAATGATGTTCAGTCAATGATGCTCATTGATGAAAATATTTTCGATGATTAGATGATATTATTAAATGCTTGCTTCCATGTTTATTTTCCTTAGATTACTGTAAGATCGTATATTTGCGCTTTCCCTTAGAATTGTAAAGACCCTGCCGGACAGCAATAAAGGCTTTAGCCATAAAGTGCTAAAAGGAGGGTCTGTTAGATTTAAAATTTCTTTTCTCATAATGCTTCTGTCTTCCTTTTTACATTAACGGTGTATGGCTAAATGACATAAATTAATGTCCGCATTCTCTAGCCCATTTAGTGTTTCTCGTAGTATGGAGACCTCATGAGCAAATGTGCCTCCATCTTGGATTTCTTAACCCTTATTAAACTGTCAGTGCCAAACTAGTGTTAGGCCTTAAGATGTAGAATCGCTCGCCTCAGCAGAACATTTATTCTGTTATATTTTCTGTTCATGTTCAAGGATGTGACGCGACTGACTAACAAAGATGGTTATTTTGCTTTGCATTCCATTGTATACGCGTATCCCTGCTCCCACATTAAGAGACGCTGAGACATGGTACAGCAGCCTTGAACCACTGATAAGCATGCCTGCCTGGTAGGTGTTTATCTCTGTGCCTTCTTTGTTCAGGTCCGGATCAACCCAGTACTTTTCCATAAGGGGCGTGGCTGAATCCTCCTCAAGGGTTTATCATGTATTAGCAAATGTGGAGAGGTCAGTCCCTCTCCGACAATTCCAGGGTCAGGTATGATGGACTCCTCTTCAGAGTAAGGCAAATAAATGATGGTTTGTATTCTCCACTGTCTGACCGACTGTTCATTTAGGAAGGCATAGCAGGTGGTCGTAAGTACCCATGTGGCCCTAGAGGGACCCGTCCTTCACATGTAGATGGACAAGATGTCCCTATATCAAAATCTAAGCTTGCTTTAGAACCATGGCGGCCGCAGCAACTACGCAGAGGCAGGCAGGCCCTTAGCTACTGCATCAAGTGTTGTTGAAAAAAAAGGCACATTGCCTCTTCATGTCTCCATGATACTCTGTAAGGACCCCCAAGTGCACCCATCCTGTTTATAAACAAATAGGTGAAATTCCTTTGTATAATCAAGCATGTCTAATGCCGGGGCCTTACAAAGGGCCGGATTGATTGTCTATAAACTATGTTGATGAATAACTGACAAAGGCAGTGGTATTGGAATATAGGTTGTGGTCATTTGTAACAAGGGCTTAGTTATTAGTGGAAAATGTGGAATTAATTGTTTTTAATATCCTGCCATTCCTAGAAATGCATGCACCTGCTGTTGAGTTTGTGGAGGTAATAGTTTAAATTGGTTCAGTTGCAACATTGTTTGTATTCTCGGAGGGTCCACACATCTCCGCCCTTTCACCAGGAGGTGTCCCAAATAGGAAACTTCCTGCTGAACCAATTTCAAGTTTTCAGGGGGAACTTTATGTCCATGTTGTGCTAGGAAATTCAATGTATTCACAGTATCTTAAATACATGCACCTTCAGAGGTGCGGTCAATCACAATATCGTCAATATGCTGTATGACATTAGTGTCGGGTACAGGGATGTGGAATTCCTATAGCCCGACGCCCAGGACATATTGTTTGGGGTCAAGGGCAACAAGTTTTAATGTGCATTTTGTCCTTGGGACAAGTAGGCCCAACCCCCTGCAGCACAAACCCTTTGGCTGCTAGTTTGCAGTTGCACATCAAGTGCCAGGGAAGGGCACAGCCTGAAGTCAGGTTATTATTTGTGTGCCTATGTTAATGCTGTTCAAAATTGTATTTATGGTTCATTAATTGAAAGCCTTTATTATTAGGGTGAGCGCTCTAAGTAAATGTAAGTTCTGACTGCACTACTGACAATGGTTACAGTATAAAAATGTGTACTCACGGTTTCAAAGTTTAGCAATATGAGGCTATGCATAATGCTCCCAGAATGCTCTCTGATTAGATGCAAATATTTGCAGAAGCTTTAGAGCAAGATTAATGACTCTTTGCTTTCAATATAAAATGCTCCTAAAAAAAAGAAAGTAGGAAAAAAATAAATTTTGCTAAACTACTGTGAAATTTCAGGTACCGTTTCTTTGCAGCATCATTTAGTAAAATGTGTTGATGCATGCTAGTATTTCGCAAAAATATTCATAGTGGAAAATCAGTGTAACCAGTTTCAATAAGATTATGAGAAACATAAAAATAAACCAGCATTGGCAAAGCCAGTAGGTCTGAAATTAGTGTCAGCTTTTTAATTTTGCCAATACGTGACTTGTTTTGGCATGGTTTTTGTAAAGCCTTCTTGATGTGAGAGCTGCTGGGCCCTCACCATTATAACAAACATTGGCAAAATTGAAAAAAAAATTGGTCTAAAAAAGCACACACTGCCACATTAGTTACTGCCACTGAACAAAACTACATTGTGTGCCAGAGCTTTATTGCTGCCACTCACAGTGAAGCCAGCTGATACAGAGAGGGAGAGAGAATTTTTATAAACACAAAAGGTTGTGGTTAACGCCAGACCAAATATGGGGCCCTATTATTAAAGAAAGTCTCAAAGTGCACACTTGGTATATGTCCTTGCATTAAGTGCAGCTATATGGCTTTCGTGAATTTACAAGAATGTATAGAAGTAGGGCAAGAAATGTACTCCTGGAAAATATTTGTGAACTGCAGTTTATCATGACCAAATATACATGTGTAGATTTGCTCATGCGAAACCCCGAGTATTTGTAAGGTCATTTTCCCATCAACCACTTTTTTCCCAACTCTGGAAGAAGGTTTACGTCTGCCATTGTCAGGAGTAAATTTCCACCATTTCTCAGTATTGGAAAAGATTAGAGAAGAGTTGTTGAAAACCCTTAAAACATGCAAGTTAGTAGATTTGCACAGACTTGAGGGGCATTCCAACCCTGGAACCATTGCTTACCACTACCATCAGTCCCAGTATGTAGATCTGCAGAAACGTGGCAACATAAAGGGATTGCCAGCATTCAAGAACCACTATGGTATGAGCACTGGCATAATCCGAGACAGAGGCTATATAAGCTCTTATGTAATGAGATTGCTGCCATAATTTGTCGCTGAACCACATGGCACCAAAGGGACAAGAGGATTTTGTTAAAGGACAAGTAGATTTATGAAGCAACTTGCCCAATGGACAAGTAGATATTTCAATAAATTCCACACCCCTGCGGGTAAGAATGTTCTGAGCTGTAAGTGCTTGTGAGCACTGTTCCCTCTAGGCTGCGCACGCGCGCGCACCTTCAATGACGTCAGCGCGCACCACCTATCGTGGAGCGCGCACACAGGCCGTCGCAAGAGATTCGCGCCGCCCGCCGCTTTTAAAAAGCGAGCGGCGCGACCATGTCATGCAGCACATTACGAGTGGTGGTTGGCGGCGGTGCGGGCGTGAGAAGTTGCAGGTAAGGAGAATGTATTTACCGAGGCGGGAGGCGGGAGGCGAATGTATTTACTACGGCGGGAGGCGGGAGGGGAATGTATTTACCATGGCGGGAGGCGGGAGGCGAATGTATTCACCACGGCGGGAGGCGGGAAGCGGGAGGCGAATGTATTCACCACGGCGGGAGGCGGGAAGCCGGAGGCGAATGTATTCACCACGGCGGGAGGCGGGAAGCCGGAGGCGAATGTATTCTCCACGGCGGGAGGCGGGAATGCTGTTATCGGGTGAGGAGCCTCTCTGGCAGCATTTGTATTTCGGTATAGGAGAGGGCAGAAGTAAAAAAACAGAAGTGAAACTTTTTGCCGAAGCTTTGCAGTCATTTCTCAGCTGGACACACGCCTATCGGGCATTCTCTTGTTTCCATGTATGCTCACTGTGGCATTTAGACACCTGGTCGTGCGTCTGGTCGTAGGCCCTCAGACACTACAGCCAGCTACTTTTCGGAGTAGAACACTTCTGTAAGAGAAAGCGCCTCGGCGCCTCTCCATGACACGTGTGAATGTCCTGTCGCTTGTCCGTGTATCCTCATGCAGTTTTTAAAAGCGCACTGCAAAAAACAGTTATCTCGCTAACAAGCTGGAAACGCGGCCCCTTAGGCCTTCATTAGTTACAGAGCAAAACCATTATTCGGCGCCCAGTGAAACGGCCGTCAGAAGATAGGCACTTACGCCGAATGCGTTCTCGTTATTTCTGTCACAACCTTTGCGTTATGTAGTCTCAAAGTTTACTATGTGAACATAAATGTCAACCCCAACGTGGCCCTGTCCCGCAGGGAACGTATCTAACTCGTTTGCTTATGCGGTACATGAGCGCCTTAGAAGGGTAATGAAATCACGGACTCCATTCTGCAGGCATTTTATAAACGGTGAGCCGTGGTCACTGCAAAACAACTCCTGTCTAATAGCATTGCGGGACACCGAGAGCACCCCTATTTAACCAAGCTTGTGCTCAATAACACGGTGTTATAATTCTCCCACATGGGTTTGGGGAACAATTGCTCTGCTCTGGATAGCATCATGGTCTTAAATCTGTTAGCTGCGCCCAGCTAGGGGAAACCCCAATAATTGTTTAGAATTTATAATCTTGTGGAAATGACGAAACCCAATTGCCTTTGTGGTAAAATTATATTCAGACACTTGGGTACAGGCAAGGGTCTTTTCCTTAATATTCTTACCACCAAGGATCTGAACCAGGGGTGCAATTTGGCACGGCTGTTATTCGCTCTATACATTGTGGATTTGACAGCATTCTTGGACTAATGAGAAGGGTCCTTTTTAAAAAGGGCCATTCAAGGATCGGATCAATAATGTAGCATACGCTGATGAGTTGATCATTGTATCAATGTCACAGACCACAACTTCCGCGGCTGTAAGATTACAATTAGCTTAATAATAAGGATACCTTCAAGATACATATGTCCAATACTAAGATTATGTCCTCTGGCTGTTTCCAACCAGCTTTTACTTGGACAATGGAATCGATTTCTATTGGACATGTTACTAACACCATGGTTGGGGGTAAGGTCATAAACTGAACTGAATTATCATTTTGCGGAGCTAGCCTCCAGGAGTAAGGACCTAATAAATGCAGTTAAGCATCACTCCAGTAAATGGTTTGTCTGTTAGATTCGTAATGTGTAAACTTGTTCAATATTGTATGCTTCTGCTATATTATATAAAAACAACATTCTGAGAACAGACACCTTGTATAAGCAATTTGGTCTACAACTCCCCCCTATTGCATACGCCTTGGCATTGCGCCTTTCTTCTTTAGTATCTTTCGATGTTATTCAGTTCTCTGCGTGAAATGAATGATATGCAACATTCCTTTCTCTGTTAACTGAATCAGTTTAGAGTGTCAAGCAATCTTTGCTGCTAAAGGACAAGGCTGAGCTGAGGTCAGCTTTTCAAACATGCACGTCCTTACACTTTTATTAAAGTCATTATTTTAGTAAGTTGTTTAAGCACATTTAAGATTTCCATGAATTGCGTTTTATAAGTATATAGTGATTAGTGAATGGACCTGGGGCAGGGATGGCATCAAACGGACATTGGTGAGTGGACAGGGTAGTGCACTTGGAGGCAGGGAGGGTACTGTATGTAGATGAGGCAGGGCGAGCAGCTGGGGGGTGGGACAGGAGCGCCCTCATGCATCATGGTACAGGGAGGGCAGCGAATGCACATGGGAGGAAGAGAGGCCTGGGGGGGGTGCGGGGGGCACGAATGAAACACTGGGGCATAAAGCGCACTGAATAGACACAGGGTCTCCAGGGCAGGACTTGTCTGGACGTGGGCAGGGAGATTATTGAAGGAATTCGACTTTAAGGACAGTAGACAGGGGCAGGGAGGGCTCTGCGTGAAATGAATGAAATGCAACATTCCTTTCTCTGTTAACTGAATCAGTTTAGAGTGTCAAGCAATCTTTGCTGGTAAAGGACAAAGTTTTGGTTTTTAAAATAGCTAAATGGATATCTTTGTCATTTACAATGAATTATGCCAATAGTTATAACTTTTGCGAATGTGACACCTATAGCATTTGGAGTGCAACATGTTTTGTATGCACGGGACTTAGATGGCAGCTCTGGTTGTTAGGCCACATCTCTAGAGAGCACGAGCGTGCAGCAGGGGAGAGAAGCACAGAGAGTGCAGCAAGGAAGGGAAGCACGCAGAGGGAGCCCAAGAGTGAAGCAAGGGTGAGATGCCTTGTGAGCCAAGAAGCCCGTATATAAACAGTACATGTAGCGAAAACCTTCAAGTAGCCATGCGCAAAGAAAGACTTTGTTGGCATCAAGCAAACATGATGTACTCCAGTTCTGCTTCCAATCCTGCATGGTTCACCAGCTTTTCGCCAGGCATTTCAACCTCCTCAGCTACTTATTGAGTCAACTTCCAGTAGGCAAAACTGAGATCTCTCTGCAGCAGGTCCATCATTCTTCAGTTATCTTGACATATTTATGGTTGCCTGAGAATTGCTTGAACGTAGCCAATCATATTTTGGCGCGCCACTGCAGCAGCTTCAGGTGGGATCTTTTGATGGATTGTGTGCTTCTCAGCCATCCTGTGGGTTACCTTGTTCACCCACCTCAACCATTTGCAATTTGTATTTTGTGCTACACCTTCTGTAATGCCGCTTTCCCCAGGGATTCACATTTATAGACCAGTTTAAGATAATGGATGCTAATAATGGAACACATGGGCACACCCCTGTTTGTCCTAGGCTGAAATCCCAGGTAATTATTTGGTCATTTTTTGTCTTGGGCCTCTTGACCGGTCCCATGCACAGTTTGTAATTCTTCAGGCGTTTGCTGACTTACTTGTCTTCACTTGTAGGTTTCCAGTCTGTACGGTATTTGGATTACAGTGGTCAGGTGCCAGTACCACAAAGACAAGGTAATTCTGTTTACGTTCCTCGTTGGGTTGGGGGTTGCTGGGTAAATAGATTCACAATCTGCACCCTTTTTTCTTTTGTAGGTTCGTGAGACCGTACTACAAAGACAATTGCACAGGCAGCCGTGAGTGCAGGCAGAAGAGGTAATTGTTGGGTTGAGTTAAACTGTGGTGCGTCTTGAACATTGCAGTACCATATATACTTACCGATGTTTTCTTCTGTTGCAGGTTTCACAGCCAGAACCCCATACATTTAAAGAGGCGCACGTGAGTGCAGGCAGAAGAGGTAATTGTTGGGTTGAGTTAAACTGTGGTGCGTCTTGAACATTGCAGTACCATATATACTTACCGATGTTTTCTTCTGTTGCAGGTTCACAGCAAGAACCCCATACATTTAAAGAGGCGCACGTGAGTGCAGGCAGAAGAGGTAATTGTTGGGTTGAGTTAAACTGTGGTGCGTCTTGAACATTGCAGTACCATATATACTTACCGATGTTTTCTTCTGTTGCAGGTTCACAGCAAGAACCCCATACATTTAAAGAGGCGCACGTGAGTGCAGGCAGAAGAGGTAATTGTTGGGTTGAGTTAAACTGTGGTGCGTCTTGAACATTGCAGTACCATATATACTTACCGATGTTTTCTTCTGTTGCAGGTTCACAGCAAGAACCCCATACATTTAAAGAGGCGCACGTGAGTGCAGGCAGAAGAGGTAATTGTTGGGTTGAGTTAAACTGTGGTGCGTCTTGAACATTGCAGTACCATATATACTTACCAATGTTTTCTTCTGTTGCAGGTTCACAGCAAGAACCCCATACATTTAAAGAGGCGCACGTGAGTGCAGGCAGAAGAGGTAATTGTTGGGTTGAGTTAAACTGTGGTGCGTCTTGAACATTGCAGTACCATATATACTTACCGATGTTTTCTTCTGTTGCAGGTTCACAGCAAAAACCCCATACATTTAAAGAGGCGCACGTGAGTGCAGGCAGAAGAGGTAATTGTTGGGTTGAGTTAAACTGTGGTGCATCTTGAACATTGTAGTATAACAGTTTGCATTCATGAGCTAGGCGTCAACGTAAGCCATGTTTCCTTATTTTGCAGGCTTTGTGGGACAGCAGGCTCAAACCGGCGGGTACGGAAATGTTCAAGCGCAAAGCTGTAACTTCGGGAGAGTGCAGTGCTTCACCACAAAGGAAGAAATGTTGCCTTGTATTCAAGTTAGAGTGGATGAAGGAAATTGTAGAGGCTGAGACACAGAAGTCACGAAGCAAGGTCCGCATGCAACTCGGGGAACTATTTCAATACAGTCCGGATGTGGGCTTGATTTGCAAAGCATGTGCCGAAGCAAAGATTGTTGGGGACTTTTCCACAGGGAAGAAATGGAGTGATGGCTGGAAACTGGACTACATGAAACGCCATCTACTTAGCAAAGTACACGAGTCTGCCATGGTGATATTGAGAAACAGAAGTGCTGCTGCGAGGTTTGGTTTTGGAGTACGGGCAATGCTGACAGAAACTGCCACAGACAAAGCAAATAGAATGGAAGTAGTTGAACGCCAAAGATCTATGCCTGAGGAGATAAAGATTCTCATCAACAACGTGTTGCTGGCAGTCAAGATGAACACTTCAATGTTATCTGTACAAGACATCCATGACCACTTAGCTTTGTATGTGAAGATACCAGACAGCTGGAGGAGCAAGAACTATGCATTTGAGTTCCTTGAGGCCATCAATAGTGTGATACACTGTGAAGCTATGACAGAACTTCGGCAAGCTTTGTATCACACCTTGATAATTGATGAGAGCACAGATATTTCTGTTTCAAAAATGCTCATCCTGTATTTCAAGTTCCGACCTGTAACATCAACTGAGCATAAAACGCAGTTTGGGGGCATAGTGAAGCTGACTAGCTGTAATGCTGAGGCTATCACTACTGCCGTGAAAGAATTCTACACTGCCAATGAACTGGACCTCATGAAAATGGTCATGTTCACATCTGATGGTGCATCAGTGATGCTGGGGAAGAATAATGGTGTTGCTACTCACCTTAAACAATCCATTCCTCATCTAGTTGAGCAGCATTGTGTCGCCCATCGAGAAGATTTGGGAGTTGATGATGCCTGGAAGAGGGTTCCAATGATTAAAGAGATGGAGACATTATTGAGGACTGTCTACACTGTGTTCTCCAGATCTCCTGCAAGGAAGTCCAAGCTGGATGAAATTGCATCGGTCACTGAATGTGAAGTTGTCTCTTTTCGACCACTGAATGAAGTCCGGTGGCTTTCAAGGCATTTTGCTGTTGGTGCACTAATTCGTAATTACGAAACTGTTCTTAAGTACTTTGAGCATGAGAAAGTTGAGGAGAATGATCCAATTGCTAAATATTGTTATAAAAAGCTATCAGACTCCAACTACCATATTTCCCTTGCAGTACTTAATGACATTCTGGGTGAATTTGCAGCTTTGTGCAAACTATTCCAAAAAAGTTCTTTAACTACTGTTGAAGCCGTACAGTATGCAAGAGCGAAGATTGGCCAAATTAAGCAACAGTATTTGGGGGACACTGTCTTTTGGAGCAGCAATGTAAGAGAGCTGATGGTTTTGTACAAGGATAGGCAAGAGTTTGACAGTGGGCCTATTTTGTCTTTTGTTTCCCTTCTTTGTGAGCACATGCAAAAAAGGTTCCCTGAGGGGGAGCTAAAAGAATGGGCAAGTTTTGAGATCCAGGCAATAGCCACACAAGCGCATTTTGATTTTGGGACTGAGAATATTGAAAGACTTGTTGAAAAGTATAAAAATGTCTTGGCCCTGGGTGATTGTGAAACACCAGAAGATGTTGTTCGGCAGTACAGAGACTATAAATATGTGGTGGCAGAACATGTTAAGGGTGGGTTATTTACCACCTTTCAAGACATGGTGACTTTCACTGTACGCAATGCTGCTCAGTATAGTGTCGTGTCTCAGCTTGTTGATGTCTGCGCAACATTTCAAGCATCTAGTGCAGACTGTGAACGAGGATTCAGCCTCATGAATACTATCAAGAGCAAATTGAGGAATAGACTAGAGCAGAAGCATTTGGACATGCTGATGAGGACAAAGGCCTACCTCCTGAACGGGAAAGTTGACCTAGACAGAGTTTATCAGCACTGGAAAAATGGCAAGGATCGCCGTGAGAAGCAACCCTGTCACCCATCTAGTGACGCCACTTGACGTGTCTGAACAGTCCTCTACCTTCTTGTGTATATGATATTGTATAGGCTCGCAGCATTTCCCCACCCAATGAACTGTGCTCCAGTTAAGAATATTTATTAAAATCTAATGATGGTACCACCATTGAAGTCTTGTGCTTTTCTAAACTTGAAGTGTACTTGCTAGTGTAACCAGTTCATGTCATGGCGTGCTTATCCAATATTGCAAACTGCCCTTAAGACCCTTATTGTGGCGCTGTATGTGTGAAAATGCACTATCTTTTAGCTTTTTAAAGACAAATTTTGGAGTGCCATTTGGCGCCGCAGACACGCGCGGTTTGGTTCCTGGCGCACATAGCCATGGTTGCAGCGCACAGAGACCCTCCACTGCCGCACACAGAGGAAAAAAAATTAGAGGGAACATTGCTTGTGAGTAAACAGAAGGACAGTCTGTACCCTTATGGAATTCTTGTAAAACAATAAATCTTATTCCAACATGTGAAACTGAATAGATATTGTGAATCTTCATGCAAAGGTATAGAAACTAAAGGATTCTTTAAATCAATAACAGAAAAGTAACATGCTGTCGGTGGAATCACAACCAACATTGTAGAAATGTTAGGAACAATGAGAAAACGGGGCAGCACGATTTTGTTAATCTTGTTAATGTCATTCAAAAAAAACCCTTAATCATCTGGTTTGAGGGGGATGTCGCTTTTTTTAAAAACAGTCCTATACTCCCTATTACATGGAGATCACTGTGTTTGTTTAATGACATTGGTGCAAATTTGTTTTTGTGTAACTAACTGCAGGTTTTGTTCTACTTTGGGGGAAATGTGGTAGAGGAATATGGGGTAACTGAGCTCCCGCCTTCAAGGTAACTTACTTGGGCAATATGTAAACTAAAAAAGTGGAGACATTTTATTCTTTTCCCTGCTTGCAACTATTCGATTTCGTCCAATTTCCACCTTTTACGGGGCATTATTGGTTGTATCCTTATCAATAATTTTGAGGATAAGCCTAACATTATTTTAAATATTTTGCCCATATCTGTATCTCTAGTATCCTGCAGATATTGTATATCTTCCCAATTTAGTTCAGGGTCAGTATCTACACCTTTGGCAAATATTGGAGGTACAATGCACAAAAACATTTGTTCGATATCATTGAATGCCAAATTCCCAATCCTCACTATTTTCTCCATCCAGCATACCACTCCTTAGGGTTTTCTCTAATATCTGGGTAACCATTGGAAAAGTACAGTAATTCTGACTTAGCCCTGGGGACATGGTATAGAGGCTTGGTGGCATCAAACCCAGGTACTTCTCTCAAGGGAGGCATTTGTGGTATCACCCCCTCCCCTCCCTATTAACATCTTGATAAACAAAATAAAGATATAAAAATCCTTTACGGAAAGTCGGTAACATTTTCAATTCGGATGTTAAAGCTTTGTCTACACCCAACACATACCTATCAATTTTTTATGAAATATGGTCAGGGAGAGAGGGTATTGTTCTTCATTTGGAAATTTGGCTCTTAAAGCTTTCTAATCCCTTCACATAACCTTGTCAAACATCATCACGGCCTGATGAATCATGGAGAGGTTAAAGACACTTGGCAATACAATATCTTCCTCTGTGGTGTGTAATCCTACACCCATGTGGTAAACTCACTAACTTGTCATTTCTCTTTCACCAATAAATACCTAGACATGGAGTCGTTCTCCTCATCACTTTCCTTGTCTTTCTGCATATGCTTCTCACTCGCTTTGTGTTGATATGGAGGTGGCCTACCCCAGCATCCACGTTCTAATAAATTCCGGACTACACTGTCCTCCTCCTACAAAGAAGCAGTAGTTATCACTTTCTGTGCCTTAAACATCACTTGTTGTTTCAGGGCGATTTGTTGAGACATTTCTTCTCCCTTTTCTTTCGGTTAAAATTCATCATATGCCCTTGCCTTAGCCCTTTCCGGATTTAATATGTTTAGTATATTTCTGTCTAGCATATTTTTCTCATTTGTTAACCCCTTTACTGCTAAGGCAATATTACTGCTGCCATTCACTTTCCATTGAAATCAATGGAAAGTCCATGACGAGTTACCCTTGTCATTAGCGGCGAAGAGGTTAAGAGCATCAAATGGTAAAAAATTTATTTTTTCCATTCTCAATTTACACACACTCTTGTAAATATACCAATCTGTCGAAATCAAAAGTCCCATCTAATGTTAACTGCAACATTGCATCCTTATGAGTATACTCATGCCATTTCAGGGGTGTTGAATTAAATAAAATATCTACTTGTTCATGGGGCAGGTTGCTTCATAAATCTACTTGTCCTGTAACAAAATTCAATTGCTTCTTTGGTGCCATGTAGTGCAGCGACAAATGATGGCAGCAATCTCATTATTTATGAGGCCTAATGTAGCTTCTCTGATTATGCCAGGGCTCATACCATAGTAGTGTTTGAATACTTGCAATCCCCTTATGATGCCATGTTTCCACAGATTTACATGCTGGGGTTGAAGGTAGTGGTAAGCATTAGTTCCAGGGTTAGAATGCCCTTTTCAGTCTGTGCAAACCTACTAACTTGCATAGTTTAAGGTTTTTCAGCAACTTTTCTCTAATCTTTTCCCATAGTGAGAAATATTGGAAATTTACTCCTGACAATGGCAGACGTAAACCTTATTCATAAGTTGGGGAAAGAAATGGTTGGAGGAGTGAACTTGCAAACGCTCAGATTTTCACATGAGCAACTCTCCACATGCATATTTGTTCAAGCTAAAATGCAGTTCACAAATATTTTCTAGGAGTACTATTTCTTGTCCTACTTCTCTAAATTCTTGGGAATTCACAAAAGCAGTATAGCTGCACTTAATGCAAGGATATTTACCATGGGTGCACTTTTGAGACTTTCTTTAATAATTGGGCCCTTAATTTGGTCTGGCGGTGACCGTGACCTTTTGTGTTTATTCAAATTATGTCTCTCTCTCCGTATCTTGCTAGCTTCACTGTGAGTGACAGAATTCTTCTCTTTTGCAAGGAGCATATCGGCACGCAAAGTAGTTTTGTTCAATGCCAGTAAGTACTGTCGCAGTGTGTGCTTTTTGAGACCAGAAAACTAGTTTTGCTTTTGCCAAGGTTTGTTATAATGTGGAGGGAACGGTAGCTCCCACACCAATAAAGGTTTTACAAAAACCATGACAAAACAAGTCACATTGACAAAACCTAAAAGCTGGCCACCAGCTTTCCCAATGCTGGTTTATTTGGGATTCCCATAATCTTATTGAAACTGGTTACACTGGTTTTCTATAATGAATATTCTTGGGAAATACTAGCATGCATCAACACGTTACTAAATGGTGCTGCAAAGAAATGGTACCTGAAATATTACAGTAGTTTAGCAAAACTTTTCGTTCCTGCTTTAATTTTTTTTAATTAACATTTTATTTAGAAAGCAAAGAATCCTCAATCTTGCTTTCACGCTTCTGCAAATATTTGCATCAAATCAGAGCGAATTCTGACAGCATTGTACATAGCCTCATATTGCTAAACTTTGAAAATGTGTGCACACATTTTTAAACTGGAACCACTATCAGTAGTGCAGTCCTTTACTTTGAGCGCTCACCCTAATAATAATGGCTTTAAATTAATGAACCATAAATAGAAGTTTTAACAGCATTAACATAAGGGCAAACATATTTCCTTAACTGCAGACAGTGCCCTTCCTTGATCCATAATGTGCTACTGCAAACTGGCAGCCAAATGGTTTGTGCTGCGGGGGGACTTGGGCCAATTTGTCCCAAGGACAAAATATACATGAAAACTTGTTGTCCTTGAGCCCAAACAATATGTCCTGGGCTTCGGGCTATAGGAATTCCACATCCCTGCATGTGTACAAAAACATAAGTCTCCATTCCTTGTTTTGTCATCATATTCTACGCAGGGACACCCTCCCTGAGTAAGGAATGATGCGATTAAAGTCATCTATTGGTATAACAATGATACTACTTATCACCCTTCTAGCCAGTGAGACATCATCATATTACATTAGGAGTCAACTATCATATGATTAATTAACCTTACAGTTGGCCATCATACATCTTACAAGATCTCAACGACTGTGTGTGTCTCAGGTTCTGAAGGATCCAGCAGAGTCAACCTAGCGTCTCGGGGAGACAGTGATGTCCTCAGACTACGACCCAGGAAATACAATCCCCTCTGCGGGCATGTACTTGAAAGTCAGTGACCTTCTCAAACTGCCCCTTTGACCACAGTACTCATGTCCATCTGGAATGACTTGGTGGATCCCAGACAAGCCCCCAGGTTGTGACAACACAAAATGTGGTACAACAAATGAGACACAACAAAACAGTCACCATTGTGGATACAGTTTATTGTAAGCTCAAACAGAGATGTGCAGCCAGGCTCTTCCAACAAGCTCTGCTGGGTGCAACCAGCTCAGGTTATTTATAGTCTTTTGCAAAATATTTCAAGCGGTGGAATTTCCCGTTATTCATAGATAGCATGTCAGAAAGCACAGTCAGTGCACTAGACTAGGGTCTGACAAGTAAACCAAGTAGCCAAACATGGAACCACTGATTCAAACATCAATTTACAGTAGGGAGCACTTGCACTGTGGCACTGAATAGCAGTGGCACAGTGCCCAAAGCATCTAACACCTGCAAAAACACATGAGGCAACAGCAAAAATGGAAGGGAGACCCATGCCGATGGTGCCAGGTCTAACACGTGTCCCCTCCAGCTGAAAAGTAGGGAGAACTACCCCAACTTCTGGGAGTTCTCTTCACTAAGTCGGAAAAATCTGGACAGACCATCAGCGTTGGTGTGTTCTGTACCAGGGCGGTGTTCCACCGTAAAGTCCATACCCTGTAGGGAGATGGACCACCTCAACAGCTTTGGATTCTCACCCCTCATCTACATCAACCATCTGAGGGGCCCGTGATCTGTCTGAACCCGGAAGTGAGTCCCAAACAAGTATTGTCTCAGCTTCTTCAGAACTCAGACCACAGCAAATGCCTCACGCTCAATAGCACTCCACCTCTGTTCCCGTGGAAGTAACCTTCTACTGATAAAGGCTACAGGTTGATCTAGGCCCTCATCATTCATCTGTGACAGAACAGCCCCCACACCATACTCTGAAGTGTCTGTTTGGACGATAAACTCCCTTGAGAAGTTGGGTGCCAGGAGCATGGGCGCCATGCACATGGCAGCTTTCAAAGCCTCAAAAGCTTTCTGACAGGTGTCAGTCTAGATCACCTTCTAGGGCTGCTTCTTGGAAGTCAGCTCTGTCAAGGGAGCAACAATGTTGCCATAGCCCTTGACAAAACTCCTGTTATACCCTGTGAGACCTAGGAAGGCTCTCACCTCTGTCTGGGTTTGGGTGGCTCCCAAGCCAGGATGGTTTCAATCTTGGGTTGTAGTGGCGGCGCCTGGCTGCTCCCAACTTGGTGTCCCAAGTACACCACGGAACCCTGCCCGATCTGGTACTTACTCGCCTTGATCGTGAGGCCTGCTTTCCGCAGCACCATCAACACTTCCCAGAGGTGGCGCAGATGTTCCTCCCAACTGCAACTGAACACTGCAATGTCATCCAGGTAGGCGGCACTGAATTCCTCCAGTCCAACCAACACCTGGTTGACCAACCTCTAATAAGGTGGCAGGGGCATTCTTCATCCCAAAGGGCATAACACGGAACTGGAAATGCCCATCTGGTGTGGAGAATGCCGACCTTTCCTTTGCCCCATCAGTCAAGGCGATCTGATCTGCCAGTACCCAGAAGTTAAGTCAAACGTGCTGAAGTACCGTGCAGCCCCTAGCCGATCAATGAGCTCATCAGCTCTGGGGATGGGGTGCGCGTCAGTCTTCGTGACTGAATTGAGCCCTCTGTAGTCCACACAGAACCGGAGTTAGGGTGTGGCACCCGGCGCTGCAGCCTTCGGGACCAAGACCACTGGGCTGGCCCAAGGACTGCTAGATGACTCAATCACCCCAAGTGCAAGCATCTTTGAGACCTCTTTGATGCAAGCCCTTACCCTGTCAGTTACCCTGTATGACTTGTGGACACAGGAGACAGCTTACCTGTGAAGCACATCATGGACGCACCAATCTGTGACACTAGGAACCAGGGAGAACAGATCAGAAAACTGTCCCAGCAACTGCCGGCAGTCATTCTGTTGCTCAGGGGTCAGGGTGGAAGAGAGGTTAACACCATCCACTGACCCATCTTGCTCTGAAGCGGACAGGAGGTCAGGAAGAGGCTCAGTCTCCTCCTCCATCCCAGCATCTGTTGCCAAGAGCATGCCCACTTCAGACCTCTCTAAGTGGGGCTTAAGGCGGTTGACATGTAGGACCCTCAAAGGTTTCCTAGGAGACCGCAAGTCCACCAAGTAGGTAACTATACTCTTGCGCACCACAACCTCAAATGGTCCGGTCTACTTATCTTGGAGCGCACAGGGCTCCACTGGGGCCATAACTTTCTGGTCAGGTTGAAGCTCTACCAGAGTGGCATTCTGGTCTTACCAGCGCTTCATCTCCTCCTGGCAGGCTTCCAGATTCGCCTCAGCAAGTTGCCTGAAACGCCTTGTTTGGTTTCTGAAGGCCAGCATGTAGCTATATACATCCTGGGGAGGTTTCCTGTGAGATTGCTCCCAGCCTTCCTTGACCAGACTCAGAGGTCCTCTGACTGGGTGTCCATAGAGAAGCTCAAAGGGACTGAACCCTAGAGATTTTTGGGCAGCTCACAGTATGCAAAGAGTAGGCACTGTAAGAGGACGTCCCACTTACGCCTCATGTGTTCTTCAAGACCCATTATCATGCCCTTCAGGGTCCGGTTGAACTTTTCAACCAGCCCATTTCCTTGGGGATGGTAAGGAGTGGTGAACTTGTAGGTCACACCACACTCCTGCCACAGGGAATTCATATACTTGGAAATGAAGTTGGTACCCCGGTCAGACAATACCTCACGAGGGAATCCCACTCGGGAGAAAATTCCCATCTGTGCTCGTCCCACTACGGGGCCGTCACTGTCCTCAGAGGTATGGCTTCCGGGCACCGGGTGGCATGGTTCACCAAGACCAGGATGAACCTGTTGCCCATGGCTGTCTTGGGGTCTAGTGGCCCCACAATGTCAATCCCCACCCGCTCGAAGGGTGTACTGACCACAGGGAATGGCTGGAGAGGAGCCTTGTGCTTCCTCCCATTTTTTCCACTTGCCTGGCAAGTCTGACAGGCCCTGCAATGAGTATCAGAACTCTTGAGCATTTGGGGCCAATGAAAGTGGGTGTCAAGCCTTCCAAAGGTCTTGTCCTGCCCCAAATGTCCTGCTAACGGCACATCATGAGCCAGCCCCAGTAGGAAGGCTCTGATCTTCTGGGGTACCACCAGCACACGGGCTGACCCAAGTTCAGCAACCTTAGGCTCACTATGCAGGAGACCATTCTCCCAGTAAATCAAGTGTGACCCTGACTGATCACCTGCTGCCTGGCTTGCAGCCTGTTGCCGCAAGCACACAAGAGAAGGGCACTCTCTGTTCCTTGCAAAAGTCCTCCCTGGAGGGGCCTCCTTCTTGCTGCCAATGGGTCAGCTCAAGCAGGTCCCCCAGTTCAGCTACTTGCTCCCCGGTAGGCTCCAGGGCATCCCCCTTGGGGTCTACCTCCTCCTGGGCCGTGGGAACTTTGGGGGCCGGTTTCCGGCACCCCCGCCACTTCTCTCTTTGTCAGGGTCCTGGGCCTCCCTCTCAGGCTCCAGGTCCTCTTGAGAACCCCTACTGGCTGACATTGACCGGGTGGTCACGCACGCCCAGTCAGGCAGTCCAACCATCTTCAAGGGAGTTGTCTTTTCCATCTTTTCCCAAGGGAAGCTTTCGAAATCATTTTCTAACAAACAGTCAACCGGCATGGTGGGTCTCACAGCTACCTGAAGAGTACCAGAGACGACCCCCCCCCCCCCCACTCAAAGGGAACCTGAGCCATTGGACAATGACTGTTTTCGGCGTTAACAACTCGGCAAAATGCATGAGGGACAATCTGCTCTTGAGACACCAGGTGACAGCTGTCACACTGGCTCCTGTGTCTCTAAGAGCCTCCACCTTTTGGCCATTGACGGTCACTCGCTGCCCATATATCTTAGTGTTCCTGGGTAGCTGAGCTTCTGAGACCGTCTCACAGTCTCCTAAAGAGACACGGGTCATCTGTGTGGGACCCCCCCCCCTTTGGACTTCAATCTCCTCCCACAAGGCTACACTAGCCATCTGCCGGGGCGGAGCACCAGTGGGTGCCTGTTTCCCAAACAGGTAAAGAGTGCCTTCAAGGGAATTTATTTTCACAAATAATTTAGTAGTGATTTAAGGAAAATTATGAGGACAATTCAATGGTCCTATTGTGGAATCAATCCCAGATAAAAATTTATAGCAATTACATGTAAAGTACACATTGTTACATAACATAAAACAGATACAAAGAATTATTGAATTTATCGTACAGTTAAAAAGGTAAGTTAGAAAGTTCAAAGTTTCATAAACAAAAATCATACTTGTGTCCATGCAAACCACAATTGAATACTATAAGTATGTACTTGATACAAAAATGCATACATATATTTTATGCCTTTCGAACTTTAACTGTCAATGCAATGTTGATTTCGGAAATTTATGGTTTGATTAATAAGGTGTATATGTTTGTGTATATTGTGATATGTCCTGTATACCTTTTCAGAAATGAGTATGCTGTACCAACAGTGATTTCAGTCATCATTTGAGACATTAAGTTTTTCGCTAACATATCTACTTTGAGGATATAGATTTTACCAGCGAACATACACACGATTATATCAAACATATCTCCCTTTCTCCACGACCAATAATAGTTATAATTGAATTTGCTCTGCTAACCGTTTCAGATATGCGGCTTCCATGTATACGCCTCATATGCTTCATGGAAACAATACCAGTCTAAGATGGCGCACATCAAACTGGGGACGCTGTATCCATAGCAACTAATACCATTTCTCGAGACATTAAGTCTTGGTTACTGTTCTATTTGTCTATGAGTTTGATTCAGTATGTGTCCATACACGAAATTACAACATACAGTTATCAAGACTATTAAAATCTATAATCACTAAAGTTATCTGCATAGTTGTCCATTGCCGAAAATCTGGTCTCCATGGACTACTCATTAGCGACATACAGTATACGGCACTAGTTTAAGATGGCGTTCATTGTTTGGCGCTAGTCCTCTTTTGAGCTCCAAACGGGGCTTTAAAATCTAGTCAGCTCCAGTTTTCCTGTTTTTCATTTTCTAGAGCTCCTGTTGATGCGACGTTGACTCGGTCACGGCATACAGAAGGTAACCAATACCACCGACACCCACGTGCAGTTACCGTATCGTTGTGAGATACTCCCTATGCAGACTTCAAGATTAGTACGTTAAATATACTAAACGCTTTCTATATCCCTTTCTAGACTGCAACTAATCTATGGACCTCTCACTCAAGTCGAATCTGTGAGCTATAACCACAATAACTAAACTGCTGGGTGGCGACATAAACTGTCCTAACATTAAGTAATTTACCGAAGCACAGGGTTCTAAATTATGTTAATTATAACCTCTTAGGTTGTTGTGCCTCTTTTTTGCACACCAAGATCCGCTCTTCTTCGGAAAGTGTAAACAAACGTAAACGTTGTGGTGGTTGACATATGGTGCCGCCATAGTCATTCTTAAAGTATTATTATGTAAATCACAATATATCAAGTTAAATTGAGATCACTACTTCGCAAATCCTTGTCTATAAGAATATGTTTTGTGTTTTTCCAGACGGTACTGCATAAGTTGCCCTTACCGTCCATGTGGGTATGTTCGTCTAATAGAAACTCAGGTAACTGAATAAATTGCTATTTCTCACACTACGAGAGATTGGTAGACTAGAAAATGTTAACACTGCCCCTCTCAAACTCTTCTAGATAATCATATTCCCACCAGGCAAGCATATTATTCCTGTGTTCACGTTTCCTGCTATCTAAACATCGTTAAATTGACGCCATCTACTATTTAGCAGGTATCTATATAACTTTATCAGGATCATACTTATTGCATATAAAATAGGGCCGCAATTACAGATTGGTTTCCTGTTTTTACAGCATCCGCAAGTAAAATTCATTTCGCCTATCAAGATTCATAATACAGTTGTGTGTCTATCCGAAGTATCCTCAACCAATGATAGAGGTATGTCAACATGATGTGTGACTGCTAGTATTACGCTAACCTTTGTGTGACCATCACACTCCAGGATAATAGCTCTCTGTGTAAATATTAATTTTTGGTGCCACTTTATGTACTAATTGTTGGAAAGTACATGATCTGCATGGCGCAAATTCAGTAAAATTGTGTTCCTAATTAAGGTTAGTTGAGTACAGACTCGGACTCATGACAATTACATATCAGCTCATAATCACTGTAGTATTCTAAAAATCGCTCAAATTAAGGGTGTGATTGAGTTTCCTTTCTGAAACAATGAAATGATGAGGTTTTATTATTAGATACGAGACGATGCCAGTATGTCTTATGTTGAATTTTGTATATTGTGTATGTCTTGATCTGCTTTTTTATTGTTGTGTATTCGTTGTATTTATTTCCTTGTTTCTACACGGTGTTATATATAAAATTATGTCCTAATCATGGACATAATTGTAACTGTAAATATTTTTGTTTCAGATTACATTAGGTTATTACAAATATAAAGTCCAACAGTCCTGAAGATGGTCTCACAGATGAATACTTAGGAGACCAAACGTCGACCAACGCCTTCTCCCTATTTGTTAATCAAATTAAGAATTAGGAAAAGTGTCACCTGGACCTACAGAGTCATATATTTGTTTATGATCAGTATACTTGTAGGCCAGCGTATATATATTTGTATTTCAAATTGGATACCTTTTTAATAGTACGATAAATTCAATATTTCTCTATACACCTGCTTTAGTGTTTTTTTCTTTGCATCCGTTTTATGTTATGTAACATTGTGTAATTGCTATAAATTTTTATCTGGGATTGATTCCACTATAGGACCATTGAATTGTCCTCATAATTTTCCTTAAATCACTACTAAATTATTTGTGAAAATAAATTCCCTTGAAGACACTTTTTACCTTTCTACACATTTACCCAAGCCCTCAAGGGTATTTTGGGTTGTTCACTGATACAAATCTATGTTTACCAAACAGGCGGCACCTCCAATAATTCGCCTTATGACTCAGATCACCACACTTGTAACATGTCAGAGGCCCCTGGGGAACAGGAATACCTGTTGGGGCCCCTTGCTTTCTCTCAGGGGGAGGCTGGGAACCTTTCACGGGGTTCCCTTAGGGACTACTTTGGGGCCCTTTGCGGAACTTCTTCTGTTTGCCCTTATCCCCACACTCTTCTGCTGGGGACCCTGCCCACCTTTGGCTGAGTCTCCCATGTGACCCTTGTGGACCCTGGTACAGACTCAGCGGTCCGCCTCCTCAGCAAGCTTCCTAGGGTTAGTCAGTTTGCTATTTATCAGACAAGTGCTCCCATGCAATCAAATCAAAGAGACCTTGAAAATCATTAACCTTGCTGCCCTTTACCCAACCATCCAATGCTCTGCAAAAGAAAGTGACATATTCAACCCAAGTACTGTTTTCTAACGTTTTGCATTTCCTGAACCTCTGCCTATAGAGCTCAGGTGTCAAACAATATCTAGACATCCACGCATCTTTCATGTGGCTGTATGATTAGTGGACATCAGAAGGCAGGTCTAACAATGTATCCCGCCCCTCACTAAGGAACCTACCCCACAACGCCGCTCCCCAATCTCTCTCAGGGACCCGGTGGGAAGACATGGCTACCTCATAGGCTCTGAACCACTGACCAATATCATCATTTTTGTAAAACTCCTTCACCACATCCTTGGGAATATACACTCTACTTTCTGTATGTACCGACGGTATGCTGCCACCAGAGGGAGTAACTGCTAAACTTTTAGTTTTAAACACCAACTCCCTCAAAACTTTTTCATGCTCAAACTGCATTTTTTTCCCCTCAAGATCCAACTTTCCATTTTCGAATTCTAACTGCCTATCCACCTTGAACCTGGTCATCTCCATTTCATGCCATCTTGATCTCTCTCTGTCCTCCAGCTCCTCTGGAGACAGACTCTAATTAGAAGCACTGCTACATGTGGGGGAAGGTACTTTCCTTCCTCCTAGGCCCACTGGCCCTTCTTGTTGCACAATTGCTAAGTCATCCTCCTCAATCACAGAAGTTTTCCTTGCTTCTACCCAGGTCCTCAGCGCCTTGTATAATTCTTCCTTCACTTTAAATCCATTAGTGGAAACATTGAATTTCTTGCAAAAGTACTTCATCCGCTTTACTGTGTAGCATTCCAGCCTCTCCTCTTCCCATTCGCAATTAAGGGAGGCTACAGACTCTGCTCTCTCTACTGAATTAGGCATCTTTCAATAATAGGCAATCCAAAAATCAAAAAGGAATCTACCAAAACGTATGCTGTATCGTTATGGTCTGCACTCACTAAGTAGTGTTCACCAGTCACTGTCCATGAGTCACAAATGCAAATCCAGAATCCCTTGCTGCCACCAATGTTAGATTTGGGGGTCTATAATTGGCACAGGTAGGAACTGGTGACAAATCGGGACCCTCTCCTCAAGGCAGGACAAGGGGATTACACACCTAAAATAACCCCTGCTCACCCTCTAGGTTGCGTGGCGTGAGCAGTCAAGGCTTATTTCAGAGGCGTTGTAAGTTAAGCAGTTGTGACCACATACAGTAACAACACTACAAATGGACACCACACAGGTTTTATATAACAAATAAGTAGACTTTATATAGTTACCACAAGACCATAAACAACAAAAATACACAATATGTACACAATAACATAATTTACAGTCGGAGAACTTGTACTTTAACACTGAACAGCAGTTAGAAAGTCGCAGCGACACTAAACCAGTAAAAACAGAGTAAACCAGGAGGTCAGAAAGCAAAAAGACTGGGGAAACACTCCAAAAGATGCCGGGTCTAACACCCCCTGTCTGCTGCTGTTCCTGCATCGCCAACGCAGATCATGGACACTTCGACTACCTGTCCCCAGTTTCCAAAGACACAGTCGGGACGTGTGAAGAGAGCGCCACGAATACTCATTGAAGAGTTATGATTGTATACATTTGTAAAAAACTGTAACAGCAACGGAGATGTAGTATTGTGTGAGCTAGCAGTGACTGAACCTCTTTGGCTCTGATGGACTCCGTAGAACTGTGATTTAAGCATTACAGCTTTAAGTGAATGCAGGTTTAGAATGTGGAGTTTGCGGCTACACACCGAACAACAAAGACGTGTTATACTAAGCTCCGTGTGTGGCGTAGTCATTAGTGTGTACCCAGGCTGGGGAGGTCACTACACTGCTGATCCTTAAAAGCTATGTGGGAACAAGACAGAACGAGGCAGCATGAAGTGCCTAGGTCAGCAACTGCATCCGCAAACTAAACAAAGCCTGTGGAAAGACTCCAGTACAACTGCACCAGAGAGGCTGGAAGACAGGTTCCAGGCAGGCAGCAACAAGAAACTGAATAAAGTTGTCAGGGTCTCTGGCTAGGTAGGCGCTCATTGTCAGCCAGATGATACCTCAGGTTCAGAAAGTTGCTCAAAGTGGGTCCATCTCTTGACAGCCTTAAATCGGTTTGCTTTTATAGCATAGTAAATTGAGAGGGTCATGTGAGGGAAGGATGGGAACAGCAGGGAAGGAAATCTAAAGAGAAAAATAATATTATCATCATCAACACTCACTTCTACACTTTCTATTGTAGTTTCTATAAAAAAGTATACAGGATCTGCATGTTTAGACAACATACACTGTAGCATTGGTGTCAGACAAATCCTGATCACCCCCACCGGGTATGTTGGCCTTCCTGTACCAACTAGCTCACAGTGCCACTAGAATCTCCTCTTACCAAGGAGAAAAAAGTTCTTGGCAGCCATCGAACATGACAACACTGATCCCTCAGGACAGTGGACACAATATACTACTTTTCGCTCAGTCACTCGTGCTCACTTAGTCCGTCTCAGAAATACACAGAATAAACAGGCTGGGCGTTTTCAATAAGAATTTGTTGAACAGTTGTTATTCTAGTGTAGAATAGATGAGCTGCAACAACAGTAAGGAGGTATAAGATATAAATGATTAGCAGTACAATAAAAAGTAAATGGATGGTATAGCTCTACCATCTTACTACAGTTATGAGTACATAAGAATATATAAAAACACATGATAAAAGATGTGTACTCCTATGATGCCTCCCTAACTAGATGTACCCAAGTTTACCTAGCATGTATGTTGGTGTTAAGCCAAGAATCCTTCTAGGATTTAGTCAACCCCATTACCTTAAGTGAGAGAATGTGGGACCCCGTCCTGGTCTAAGGATAACGTTGGGCATGAACTTTGTACATAGATTTTATATGGGAGATGGTAGTCCTGCTGTGCTTCCAAGAATCCTCATGCATAATGTATGAGATTTCGAACTAGGGAAAACCTGCGTTCTGAATGCAGTGTAGTATCTAGGTAAAAGGTCAGTCCATGTAAACCGTGACAAGTGGTAATGTAGGGAAGAATATAAGTGAAGGGTAATGAAGTGACCGAAGCCTATATTATGGTACCTATATGGAATATAACAACTTGGGAACCAATAAACGCACAATTAGTCTCCTTGTAAGAAATACAGGGCTCGAAAAAATCCACTTGCATTATCAAGATTTATTAAGGACGATCTATGTTTAGGGACTACTTACCAGAGGAGAGTTGAAAATCCTCCAACTTCAGTCACAGAACAAATAGTAAATGTAGGAAGAAAAACTGACTTTTGACCTCTGTCTCTGAACACAGAGCAAATGTGAGAAGATTATTAAAGATGCCTTTACATCTTGTTGTTATCTGGTCACATTTGCTAGCTTTTAGAGACAGCGGTCAAAAGTCAGTTTTTCTTCCTTCTTTCATTTTTCTTTATGAAACTCAAGTTAGAGGATTTTGTAAAGGGAACTGTGTGACAAATTGTGCAAAACATGTGAAATGAAAGGCTGCAAGATGTAAGGCATTTTTCTAACAATGAAATAGCTAATACGTGAACTGTTCAAACATTTCAAATATATTTCACTAGTTATGAAGACCCATTTTTGTAATTCTGTGGTGAATAAAATATTTGTGTAGGATCAAAACAAATTAGAAAACTTTATTTGGTTATGTGCAAATTTGAAATATTTTTGCTGAAACTCAATTTCTAAACATTCGTTATGCGCTATCATCAGTAAAACGACATGTTTGTGGGAGCGATTTGTGGTTATTTCAATTGAAAATATGCGGTCTGTAACACCTTAGCTGCGGCGCAAATATCCCTCCCCAGTACTGCGCTGTCCATTGGAACTAGTGCTGAATGGACGTCCAATGGTCGTGCGCAGCACTGGGGAGGTAGCGCTTGTGACGACCGTTGGCAGCGCTCAAGAGGGTAAATGACAGTGCACTACCACATCATGCTTCAGTAATTTATTTATTAAATCTGAGTTTTTAAACATGAATTGTGGATTATTACTGCTCCTGCCAATATGACAATGCTATTAGTGAACTAAGAGGCAAGCGAGGGATCATATGTACCCTGTATGTGGGGTTGATTCTTATTATACATGGAGCAAACGTTAAGTCTAGTAAATAAAACGTTTTTTTGTACAGCAGAAATTGTGAACTTGAATATTTAAAGGGTCTCTTTATGTGATAATAAAGAAAAGGGTGGCTCTATTAGACAACATATTTGCCTAAGATCAATATTTAAGGCCAGTTCACGGGTCAAGTACATTATAGTTAGATTGAGTAGATTATTAAAGTTACTAGACCTGCAGGTCTGGTCACATTTGTATGATTTTTTGAGCCCTGAAATACCTGGAACAGAAAATATCAGCTATGATTATGTGAATATGTAGGACATGAACTTCTGTCCTTATCAATATGAATGGAGGTGGCTCCTGCAAGGAATTAAGATTATAACATTTATAAGACACACATCCTTCTTTCCTATATATCTCAACATTGTGTCTTGTCACATGCATATTTTACGCACGGACACTGTTAGACCCACCATAAACATGCATACGCCAGATTTGAAAGGGGAAAAGAATGACACCACACTCTATGAAACACCCCCTGACAAAATGTCAGACATGAAAACATTAAACTTCTTCATTCCTTAAGCTCCGTAACACTCCATAAGCACAAACAGAAAGCAAAAGGAATTTTCGCTTCTAAGGCCAATATGCTATTGAAATCCTCATAGCATGTGCATGAAAAATGCATAGTGTTCAAACAATTGATGTCATTTTTCAGCATAGAAAATGTTCATTCAAATTGTCGTAACACCCAAAAATATGTTCTTGAGATTATAATAGATAAAGTAGTTTACTCTTAGAAGCCCCAAAAATGTCAGGAGAAAAGTATCTGCGGTGCTCATCCACAACAAAAGGAACAGTTCAGAGCGTCTCAGCCAAAACATGAAAAAGGCACAGAAAACGTGAAGAGAAAGGCGATACTAGACTCACTATGACAAAAATATGCGAGCTGCAGAGGCAATATAAAGTCTCTCCCCAACTGCCCTGGACAAACAAGAAAATCGGCAGAAACGGACTGATGCTGAAGCACCCTTCCTGCACCACCACCGCTCATAAAAATCACAGTGGTGCGACACACTGAAATCCTTGAATAATTACCATCATATTAATGGGCGAAGGGCTTTTTTAAATCCCAGCCGTTTACTTTCTCCAATCAGAACTTGTAAGAGACAGGTGCATAGCCTAATGGGACATGTAGTTTCCTGGCAGCCACCACTCACTTAATGATTGCGATACGACGGCATATCTTGGTATCTTTATTTCCACCTGATTTTGTATTTGTGTCACCGTTTCTGGAGAGCCCATGGCAGCTTTCCGGATAAGGATAACATTAGACGTGACCCTCCTGGCCAAATGTGAAGGATTGCGCCGTCACTGGGATTTGGCAAAAATAGCAGGAAATGTATTTGAACGTAAAGGGGCCCATTGCCAGCCTGCCCTTACAACAAATGCCTTGGGTCAACTCGGGGGGAATTTAACGAACCTTCTTGGAGAGATCGGTGCTGGAAGGTGGAAAACACTTTAAAGTAAAGATGTATGTAAACATGCACAAGCGCCATAGCTGGAGACATACGTGGCTAACATAAAGCACTGTATAGTGCTGAATACTTAAAATATTTATTATACACTGCATCAAAACGTCTCTGCCGACAGCAGGCTTCGGAGGAAAATGTTATACCTGCCACTTATTTGTTTAAAAATTTATCACTGCTTCGACCTCCCCATGCACCAACTGGATAAAGGCCCAACACCTGCATGCAAGCAGGGCTCCTGAAGACAAATTATAAAATCCTGCTTGCCGGAGAAGTATGCCAACAGGTGGGGGCTAACCTACTGGATATTAAGGTATCAAGTCAAAGGAGCTTTATTTCGATATAATTATATCTTTAAAAGCAGACAGAGTAAGAAACAATAACATTTATCTAAAACAGCCCGCAATTTAAAATGTTAAAAAGTTAAGAAACCCCCCCGTGAGGATAATTATCTATAAAAACGCTACATAACAGTTGGGTAATAAGTTATCTAAAACAGTCTCTAAACGAGACCTAATTAAACAATTTGCTTAAGCCACTTTGACCTTATGCGCCAAGTCCACCCTAAGAACTTGGCTACAGCACTAGCAATTAAAACACAGGTATCTGTCTGGAGAATCCTCAGTGCGTCGGCACACCGCCTAGCCCCCAGTATCAAGCATACTGGCTTAATCCATTTGCGACGAGGCAATTTATAGGCGGGGCATTCAAAGAACATATGTCCGATGGATTCTGGCCTAGTAGGGCAAAATGGGCAAGATGAAACAGTTTGGTAGGGCGGCTTCCAACGGGAGGTAAATTCCCTGATTGGCAAAGATCCAGTTCTAAATTTAAAAAATAACGCTCTGTCCCAGGGAATTGAGATGATGTCTAGGTAAATCTCACGTGATGGGGAATCCTTAATCAACAAAAAGGACCTGGTTGCTCTGCACAAGTTCGTTTTGGTGTTCCTTTTCCCAGTAATCCATGACCAGTACATTTTTTTTAAGTGTTGGCTTAGGTGGAGCGGACCTCTGTTCCCATGACTCGCCCAATCCTAAGTTCAGAAGGAGGACTTTAATGTCTCTAAGCCACCTCACTTTGGCCCAGCTCGATGAGTCCAAGATTTCCCGTAGGCCTTCTGCATAGCTGGTGAGAGCCTTCACCCTCCAGATACGGGCCCACAAAAGAAGGGGGCGAAGCCTTGCCTGATCCTCGATGGTACGACAACCCAAGTCCAATTGAAGCGGAATAGTAGGGGCAGATGCTTGAAGGCTCATGAGATTTCTGAAGAAGTTGTTTTCCGACAGGGTGAGCTGACTCATATTCAATGCTCCCCAGAGCTCAGCACCATAAAGCGCCGAGCTAACTCCTCTTGCTGCATAAATCTCAAGAACCGTGCCTATTGGCTTCATTGAAGATGCCCTCTGCTCTTTCAGCAATGTTCCAGTGATTCTCTTATGGTTAAGGAGCATTTTGTTTAAATGGCTATCCCACTTCATGGAGTCAACCAGACGAATCCCCAAATAGTCGAACTCCCTAGTACATTCCAGAGGGACGTTATCCAGCAATGGTGGGGCACCCAGTTGTTTGGGGGGATTTAAGATGAGATATTTGGTCTTATCTGTATTTATTTTGAGCCCCCTCGAGTTACAGAAAAGCTCAAAGCTGGACAACAAGCGCTGAAGACCAGCGGGTGACTTTGAGATCAGCAGAGTGTCGTCCGCAAATAGGAGAGTGGGTACAAGCTGCCCAGCTAGACGGGGAGCGTCAGCAGGAGCTGACAGCAGATGGCCAACTACCCCGTTTACGTAAAGGGAGAAAAGAGTGGGAGTGAGTACGCAACCCTGGCGAACTCCTCTGCCAACCTCAATACGCCCGGTCTTCTGGCCCTGTGTTCCCCAACGCACCTGGGCAAAATTGGACGTGTGGAGCCTGACTATAAGGGACAAAAGGTAGTGAGGCATACCCATCTCTTGTAATATCCTCCAGAGTTGTTGGCGTGGAACTAAATCGAACGCAGTGCGCAGATCAATGAAGGCTAGGTACAAGCTTCCCTTCCCTAGCACTACCACCTTCCAGTACAACATCGATAAGCGCAGTGACTGTTCGATTGTTCCTGTACCTGCCCTAAACCCGGCTTGGAGGTCAGACAAAATATTATTGTCATCAATCCAGTCCAGGAGACGGCCCAAAACGACTTTGCCGGCCACTGTTTGAGAGCAATCAATAAGGCTAATAGGCCGGTAGTTCGCAGGGTCTTCTCGACTGCCTTTTTTTATAAATCGGGACAACCTCGGCGCCCATCCAAGAATCAGGTGGGGGGGCACCTTCAGCAGAAGCATTGAGCAGGGATGCGATTAGGATTCCCCATTCAACAGGATTCTTCCAGAGTAGATCCCCCGGTATGCCATCAGGACCTGCGGCTTTGAGAGGGACTAAACTGGTCACAACCCTTTCTACTTCCTTAGACGTGAAAGCGGTCTCGCTACATGGGGTTGTATCAGGGGAGGAACCAATACCTGCAAAGTCTAGCTCAAACCCTTCGCCGACATTATACAACTTGGAGAAGTGACTAAACCAGGCTTCTTCAGAAATGTTACAGGTAATAAGGGAATCGGTGGGTCTCGATTTCTCCCTTATGAGGGTCCAAAAGCCTCTGGCATTCTTTACCCCACTAGCTGTTTTTAACTTGGCCCAGAAGACATCCTCCCAATCCCTGCGCGCCATAATTAACGCTGCTTTATACAGTTTCCGCTTAGAGGTTATGGTAGCCCCTTCCCCCTGTTTAACCGCTGTAATGACAGCTTTTTTGCCGCCCGACAGGCCGGTGTATACCAGCCCTCTTTGTTTGCTGCACGGGATTGCCCGTTCGCCTGCCTCGCTCTCCTTGTCACAGTAAACAAATCCCCTATTAGACTAGTGGTTTTGCAGAATAGGGTAGAAATATCCCCTGGATTTAGTGTGCCTTGTCCAAGCTCTGACATGGCATTCGACATAATCTCCCCAATGTTAGTAATCTTAAGGGGATCCAGGGCTACCCTATCCCACTTCAGGCGCCTCAGGCAGTTAGCAGGAATTACCTCATTGGTTTCCCTCACAGCTGATGGGGTGGACACTCTCGCAGGGCATCCCCTAGGTTTCCATACGGGGGTAAGGGACAGGCACAGGGGATTATGGTCGCTGTCAGTTGTTGCAGCAACCTTCATATCAACAAGATTGGCCCATAGGTTTAGACTAAGAAGTATATAGTCAATTCTTGAGGTGGATCCCACCCTATTGAAGGTATGAGCCCCATTGGGATCCGAGGTTGTTCTCCCATTGCTGGCTCTCAGCCCAAATTCAAGTGTCAGGGCGTTTAGTTGCACAACTCTTGGTGTCCACCTTTTTACGGGGGGTAGGTTGAGGGAGGGAATACCTTTCCTAGAGAGTCTTCCTCACTGAGGTCTAAAATATCCTCATGCGACAAAGGCTCATAAGTGCAGTTAAAGTCCCCCATTAAAAGAATGAGAGAGTTGGGAGGGCAGTCCCTTAGCTCTGAATCTAGGACAAGCAGTGTGGGAGATATGGCACTACCTGAGTCCCCTCTGATGTAGATATTAAAGAGTTCTAGGCTAATACCACTCCCTGAACTCTTAAGCGAAAGCCTCTGTAGATCGGGGGATTTCGGACAATGCACCTTAATTTGGAGACCCAACGCAATATCTACCCAGATCAGTAGCCCGCCCGATGGCCGGCCTCTACCCGATTCAGAGATACTTGCAGGTACAAAGTAAGATGTAGAACCTACTCTATACTGCGGGGTTAGTGACCATGTTTCTTGGAATGCACAGATTGCAAAGGCTTCCATGAAAGAAGTCCAATTGGGGAGATCAAGGTTGCGGCTCAATCCCGCAATATTCCAGCTTACTATTTTCAAAACAGGGGTTAGTGGGTCGTGGATACCTGTGCCTCTAGTCAGAGATACATCATTACTTTGTTCATCCAAACCAGAACTAAAAGGGCTCTTAGGAGCTCCCACATTAGCCACTGCTGCAGTGCTTAGTCCCACTAAATCGCAACAATTAGATGCTAAAACAGGGAAATGGGAGAATGAATCCGAAGAGGCTGGATTAGTAAGTCAATATCCCCACCCATGTGGACTAAAGGTTTGAGGGTGGTTCCCAACCATTCTATCAGTGCCTAGAGTTGCATGTCGTGGGTACCACACCCCTCTTACCCCTTCTAAGGATGGCTGATTTGGCCACACAGTAGGCAGGGGACGATAAAAGTATCCCAAGTCCCTTGTCTGTATACCATTAGAATCATAATGGTTGACTTGCCTGTTAATCAGCCCTGCAGCTCTTGGGTCCCTGAAATTCACCAATACACAGTTGTTGGAATTAGGTAGCCTGGCCTAGGGCAAGACTAGCATAACAGAGGCACAGTGTAAAGGTTGCAGACCACCCAAAAGTAATTCCACGCAATAGCACTCAAAAAGAAAACACTACACCAAAATTATGGGAAAATACGTACTGCTTTATATAAAAATAATATTCTCTCTGGCTTTATCTCTCAGTATTCACACAAGGAAATTTACACTTAGTTCAGAAGAACTTATCACACCTGCTTGACTGTGGAAAGAGAATTTCAACGCAATACATTCAATTTGTAAATCCCCTTAGACTTTCACATTTACCAAATTGACATCTTATGCAGGTTTACTCTTGGAGATGAAAGCACAATTCTTATCAATCAGGAAGTTAATTCAGACTCTGCCAAGGTGCTCACCTTAATCAACAACTTTGCATTACTAGTGTTTCTAGCATTTAATTAGGCATAGTTTCTACATTTGACCTGTACTCTTCACCTGGTTTAATAAATATCAATTGCGCTTCTAACTGTTGCACAGGTTATTATTCAGTTACCATTGATCACTCTGCACTTGGTTCTAGAAATATCGAGTGCGCGCTTGACTGTTGCACAGGTTAATATTCAATTACCATTAGTCATTACTGTACAACCTTACTCCATCAGAGGGGGGAAAAACAAGCTGTCTCAACCTGTTAGATATCAGGGGTCTTGAAGACAGTTAGTTTACGAGTGTTAGGCCACTTGTTCCTTAGGCCCTCCTCCCTCTTTCTCCTCACTTAGTTCGGCACCGAGTGGGGGAGGAAACCAGACGAGCAGGAGACCTTACCGGAGCTCCCTCGCCCTCCCTCACTCTTCCCAGCTTACTTGCATAGGCGGTCAGCCGGCAGTTCCTCCGCTCACCCCCTCAGCGCTCAGTCACTTCACCTCAGGTGATCGGCCTCCTCGCTCCCATGCAGCGGAGCGGAGGCCCTCTCCACTTCAGTTCGGGCCGCAGTCGCGGTGATTCCGCCACAGGAAGGATCTGTCCCGCGTCGTGCAGAGCGGTCGTCAGACGCTCCACGGAGACGCTTCCCGGAGACACTTCCTGTCGGCGCTTCTCCTCCAGGCAGACGCTCCCTCGCCGGACATGCGCGGAAGCGCTCGCTCTACTCCCGCCGGCCGCTCCCAGAAAGGACACTACTCGCCTGGGCCTGCTCGGTCCTAGGCCCCTCCTGTAGGGTCTGTGTTCGCTTCAACGGGCATGCGCGAAGGCGCTTTTGCAGAGTGTCTCGCCCTTCCCTCTCCAAGGGTCACAATCCACTTCCAGGCAATGCGCCAGCAGCGCGGAAGGCGCTCCGGGGGTCCCGTCCACAGAGAGAAGTCTCTCAAGCTCAGTGGATCCCGGGGCAAGCGCTGCCCACAGAAATCGGCTCCCTTCACCCGGCACTCCAGCGACCAGTCAGCTGCTCTCCTCAGTGGCGCTCCACCACAACAGGTGAGAGATGACGCTCCAGGGGATTATGAAGTAGGGAACAATCTAGGCAATTTACCAGTCTCTGGACTCTTTATGCTGGGCAGAGGACTGCACACCGCAGCGCTGCAGTCTCCTTCTCCTGAAGCGGTCCCTGTATAATTTTAGACAAGGGGCCAGCTAGGCGCCCAGGGTCTCCAGTAACTTCCCACAGCGGGGCCAAGACAAGTAACCAACAGGGGATTAGTGGGTTGGACCTATAAAGTAGCTTCCCAGTCCAGGAGGTCAATCCTAAATCCAACCTCTTCCCACCCTCAGCTACAGCCTGTCCTCCAGCTGACTTCCACAGGTAGACAAAATGGCTGCCCCGCATTCCGCCTTATATAGGCTGCCCTTCAGTGGTCCAGAATGGACCAGAAGGTTCTGGAATGCCCTATGTTAGGCTATGGCCAAGTTCTGTTGGTGACAGTTGGGGCAGTTGGTGGCCACCATTTTAGGTGGTGCCAACTTTCCTGTCAGAACAGGCCTCTGGGCCTGAGGTAAAAGATTATGAGGGGGAGAGAGAACACCTATCCCCCTGGCCAACACCTACAAAAAGTCAGTAGACACAAAAATTAATAAGGGTATGAGGGGCAAAAAGGGGACAAAATAAATAAAAATTAGGAGGGACTTCGCCAAAAAGCCAGACAGGTCTAACAACAGTCATCCTTAAGGTTTTTGTGCCTATTTCCAACCCACCCCACCCGTCTGACGTTGATGATCCTCCCATCAATGTAACCTGGGAGGGGTCTATTTTGCCTGAGCCAGAAGGAAATTTTATTTTTTAGATTCTCAAAAGACTCATTTTCCCCTGTTTTGAGGACTGGAACCCCTGTTAAGACAACAACAAATGGCTGACACCCCGGAGGAAGACTTGCTGGGGGAGCCTGCTTATTTTTCCGTGCTTGTGTCTGGGCTAGGGGCGTGACTGCAGGAGTCGCCCTAGGGGCAACTAAAGAGGGAGCAACTACCAGGGGAGCTGCTAGGGGACTGGGTGATACAGACTGGCTATTAGGTGTAACCAAAGGGGGGGGGGGGTTGATGGATTTCTGCCCGATACAGCCTTCTCAGAGGATCGGGCAAGAGGGCTCACTGTCTTAGGGTGCGAATGGATTGTAGCAGCTGTGATCACGCGGTTCCGGGTGCCTAGAGGAATTGGGGGCAGAGGGCCAGGGGAATGATCTTGGCGGCCCAAGGTTACAACAGGCACCTGGGTAGAAGTTGCTGGCTTATGGGTGACGCCACTTCCTTCCGTTCCTGCCCTATCTTCTGCACAAAGTTTCGAATGAAGCTTAATCAGTGATTTAATGGAAAAGAAGCCATCCAGCATGGTTTGCTCTATAGAGTCTACCCGTCTAGAGAGCCCCTCCATCTTATCCATAATAGGTGAAGCCAGTGATTTTAGTAAGCATTCAACACTGTTCAAAAGTGAGGAATCACCCAGAGGAGTCTGGAGCGCTGTATTCTGTGAGGAACCGGGGATAGAATCCTGGGCACAAGAACTCTTCCCCCTTGCCACCTGGGATTTAGGAAGATCTTTCCCTAGTTTGCTAAAAGTGTTACTAAAGCCCCCCTTAGCTACAGCTTTTCTTCTGGACTTACAACAGGGTTTAGAAGTATTACCCTTCCGTGGACTAGGAGGACGTTTCCTTTTGCGCGGGATAGTGAAAGGGGATTTCCCAAAGACTGCCACGTCCTGAACAATAGTGTCAGGATTAGTACCGACCCAAGCGGCATTCCCTATATTTACCGCATATTCTACAGCAACCCTATTAATACTGATAGGGGTAGAGGGCGCTATGCTACAAGAGACCAGGGGGGCAGGAATGGGCGGTGGGGTTTTACCATTAGCGATGGACAACAATCTATCAAGACTAGCCCTGATCCTCGAAACCCGCTCATCAACCTCAACATTAGGTGGTACTTCTTCTGCAAGTACAGGGATTGAAGAGTGGGCAGGTCGAGGGACCAGAGCCAGGTTGCCCATAGAAGAACGTTTTTCTGGCAAGCCTAGCGAGTTTCTGGATAGTCTGTGTTCTGTCAAGGCAATCTCCTTTTCCACAATAGAAAACGCCCGAGTGATGAATTGCTCCATGGTTCCTGTCACTGGATCCCCTCTAACTTTACGCGATTTAGTCGATCGCGTGCCTGAAGCCATGGTCAGTGCAACAGAAGAAACCTTAATCCTGCGACCAAGAGGGGTGGCCCGTCCCGGCCTCTTCTGGCCCCTGATGGCCACAGATGGCCCCGACCTTGTCCCGGGCTTCTCCCGGCATGCTCCCGCACAGCGGAAAGGGTCGTCGCTTTACACACCGTGAAGCGGCTTGTGGGCGGGGCAGCAGGACAGCACACGTCAGGTGTGCTGAGAGAGCAGGGACTCCTGGTAGAGCGAGTCCCTGCTACTGCGCCGCCACTAATACTCCGCCCCAGGTCTTCCGGTGACCGTGATGGTAAAGGTGAATGATTCCACCTAGGCTGTGAGCCGAGAGTGCTCCCAACAGCCCCGAGGTCTCTGGCGGCGACGCGGCACCCGCGGAGCGGATGCGGCTAGCAGTTGCTCCAGGAAATGAAGATAAAACGCTCAAAGGTCCAGCAAACAGCCGGTAAGCACACTCGGCGTTTGTAAAAGGGTCCCTAGATGTTGCTGTAGAGGAGGAACTCCAAGGGTTGTCTATTATACAGCAGAAGCAAACTGTAAAGCTTTTAGTAAAAGGGGGGCTCTACGAGGAGCAATTTAGAAGATGTGTCTAAGAGGGATAATCTGTCTCATCTAAAAGATGTAAGGTATGGGGGGGCACATGTAACCTTACCTGTAGGATGTGAAGAGTACCTATATAAGGAGATGGGCAGTGAAGGTTAGATTGGGGCAGGTACCACCATTTATATGATGGAAGCCGGCTCTGCAAGTAGGGTTGGATATAGCTATGTGTCCCTTCTACCCAAGGGCCCACTGGCCTTGTAGCGCATACTAATAACTTGCTCCTGTTTTGATGTTAGTAGAAAAACATTGCTGCAATCAAATGTTAGATTGACTCAGATGTACGATACAAAGGGTCTAATGCAATTAATTTTAAGATGTGATAATATACCTTTGTATTATGGAGTAGGGAAATGTTGTCTGTTGTTAATGATCAGTTAATTAAGCAGAAGGATTTGCTGCATTAGAGATATGGCATGGGTATATTGAGGTAGCTATGTTTTAGTTATACCCTCAATATAAGAAAAGGTATTTTGTTTAAAAGTAATTTTTTTTGCAGTATTTAGTATAATAGTATATGTATTTTGCACTTTTGCTGCTTTATTTTTCAAATAGGAATTAGCATTTTTTACACATTAATAATCAATAATTTTTAGTATAGACATGAATACAGATGATTGTAGAATTATAATCTTTCCTGTATTACCATTGACTTTTCTTGAATATAAGAATTGTTCTCTGTACACGGTGAAGTGTTTATCCAGTGTCTATCTTGCCCCCTTACTCAAGAGATAAAAAAGAATTGCATGTATACTAATGCTCTAGTTAGCACCTAAGTGGATTGAATTTTGAAAAATTAAAATGTTAACCCCGTTTAGAAATAAGAATGATCAAATACTCCTATGGCAAGGGGGTTAATAAGGTCTGTTGTTCTAGAAGAGGAAATGGGATAGATTTTAATGTTTTTAAGATATTGATTGGGTAGTTGATAAAATTAATGTTTGCCGACTTTGAACCGGTATAATGAGGGACGGCAAAGTATGCTAGCAACAAATTATTTATTGTGAAAGTATACGTTTTCCTATGATCAGTGTTTTTTTGTATTACGTGTGTATATGATCTGTTTGTATTGTCTTTTTAGGAATGATATCAAACGGTCAATACAAACTATAACCGGAAACTGAAACCTGCATGCAGCAGCAGGTCCCCCACCACCATTTGGCAACAACAAGGCCAAAATGGAAATAAGCAAACACGACTATTGGCTAACAGGTCACCGTAGTCAAAACTATTTTAGAATGAAATATATCACACTGCTTTTTAAAATCTACACTTGTATCTAAAAGTTGGGATTCACTTTCCGAAACATGCTGTTTCGGGCCTGAATGTATATTAACCGTATCTAAACTCCCCTCCACACACATCAAACACACGTGTGAATGACCAATTCTCTCACCTGTGTGTATAGTGAGCGATAAACGCCCCCAGCAGAATGAGCTGTGGTAGGGACGGTGTCCGGGGCAAGCAAAGTAGTAGTATGATGGGGAGGCAAAGTGAAGGTAACTCCTGCATGAACCAGGCAAGACGGGCGGGCACCTGGAAGCCGAAGGCAGGCGATGAATAGCGACCATAGGGCAACTGGATCCAGCGTAGCGCTACGTAAGAGACGATACCCATTAACACCATGAACCCCGAAAGCAAATCTAGCAGCTCCTTTTCATCGACAGCTTGCAATACTGTCTCTAACGTTTGGGAAGACATCACGAGCACAAGCAGGTAAAGTTAGTCCCAGCAAGGTCCTAGACCAAGAATGGAAGAGCTTGAGAAGAAAAGCATTTACGTCTTACGTGGCCGACATTGGACTCGGAATACAACGTGAGCGCCGTCTAGTGTACTTTATGTTTACGACTGCATGTGGATGGATGGGTAGCGTGACCGTAAAGAGATGACTGCTTTGCCTTCATTGGTACAACTTACAAGCGACCATATTGGAGTGGACATTAGTAGTATCAGAAAACGAGAAAATGGAGGACTAACGAGGTGCCTTGCAACAATACCAGCTAAATTTGTACTTAGACAAATATGGTTTAAAACTCGGTCTCAACTTACCGTTCTATCATTTTAGACAAATCATATAAAAATATAAAATTATTTAAATGCTCATGAAAGCCGCCCTAATTCCCTCCGCCAGGTTGATACTTTTTACAACGGCAAAACAGTTATATGTAAAAACGGAATTGTCCTGGATATGAGCAGCACTTACTGGCTTTTAAACATGGCTGCCATTTTGCAAAGTATTCGGTGAGGTGTCAGCGTTAAGACCACGCCCACCACCTGAATGTCAGTGGTCGCACGTGGCTTGTCTGACTGTTGATTGGCGGAGCTGCAGTCCTTTCCTCTCAGATGGGTTCATGGTGATACTCAACTCTGTCTCTCTGGTTCTTTTGCGTCTCCCTCGTGTCCTGCTTTCCCCGCTTATCCATATTCCTCTCTTACAGTTTAGTTTGGTCCATAGGCTATCCCTGTACCACAACGTCTCCACAATGGGACGTAGACACCGTAGGAACCGGCAGCGAAACCAGGAGCCCAAACGATGCCGCCCGGAGCAAGACCAAGAAGGGAGACAAGCCCGAGACAACGCGGTATAAATCACTGTATTTTTATGTATTTTATTAATTATAAAGCGCGGACATTACCCAAAGGTGTCAGAGCGCTGTACAATAGAACTAGTTACGTTACAAGAGAAAAGTGGTACAAAATAGAACGTTACAAAGAAAACAGGAGGCTAAACATGAAGGGTACACAAACACAAAATCCAACACAGCACTCCAGGGTGAGGAATGTACAGGAAAAATACAAATTTACAATGAAGAGCGAACTTACAAGAGGGGCCTGAGAATTAAAGTATTAGTTCTGAAAGTGTCTTTGGAAGAGAAGAGATTAGCTTTGAAGATTCGGTACTCTTTGTACGCTAGTTGTGTGTTTTTTTAATTCTTTTTGTTGAATGTACGACTTGTGACATCCTCTCAAAGACAGTTAGTTATATGTATACAAAAGGTTCCAGTTTACACCAGGACTGAGTTCTATAGCATCTATGCCCAAATCCCTAGTAGTTGCCGTTGTCAATTTCACCATCAGGTACCGAGCTGTCATCTGATAAAAGATCTCCTTTAGCCGGTGTACAGATATTTCCTCTAAATTTGTCCCACCGTCCTCACACCCGCCCACACATTTTTGGGACATCCTCTATTTACATACACTGTCTTTTCAGCCACTATTGCTCAATCCATGTCATTGCACCATTCTGTATATGCTGGCGTTGTCTGTGCCCCCCAGTGTTTTGCGATGTTGCGTTTTGTTATCGCCATGCTTGGTGTCGCCCAGTCTTGGGCCTTGCGATTGAGGTCTGTGGCCTCCCATATGTTTAGGAGACATCGCTTGGGTTCTGGTAGTACCCAGAGCCCAGCTGAACAGTGTTATTGTATTCATGATTTTTTCCCAGTATGTTTGAATCCCCAGGCATGCTCATATTGTGTGGTAGCATGTGCCAATGGCTCCACATTTTCGCAGGCAGAGCTGGGAATCAGTCCTACCTATTTTGGCTAAAACTACCCTGGATAGATATGTTCTATGGAGCACCTTGAGTTGCACTAGTCTTAGTCTTGAAGGGATTGCCATCTCTCGTGGTGATTCTAACGCTTCCTGCAAATCAATGCTCTCTAGTTCACCAATATTGGCCTGTTATTGTTCACGAATGCTCTGTGCGGGGTCTGGTTGATTATTAATTATTTTCCGGTAGGTTAGTGATAAGGCTCTTTTATAGATGCCTTCTGTTAGTAGCCTATTCTCTAGTGGGGAGGCTTCTGGGAGGGCAGTGCCCGGTGCAATGGTGGCCTCAAGTGCATGTATAATTTGAAGATAGCGAAACTGCTCTGTGGGTGCCATATCATATTTGGCCTGAAGTTGTGCAAATGTGGTGACTTTCCCATTGATCCAGAGGTCACCCACCTTTGAGATTCCAATCAAATCCCACTGCGTGAATCCTTTACAGCTGCTGAATCTACCTCATTTTTTAGTTTCCCAGAGTGGGGTAAGTGTGTTGTTATTATGCCATCCCCTTTTTAGGTCTCGGCTAAACGCGCAGAAGCGCGTTCTCGCCGAGAACTTATTGTTAGCGTGTGTGCTTCCCAGGAGACACTCCTGGCCGCGCGCATCGCCTTGGAGGCGATTTGAAACGCGCACGCGATCGCTCTCGCTGTGGGCAGCTGCTGTCGTGCATTCACACAGACACACACCAGCGCCCATGCACGCACTTGCTCATACAGTGCCATGCTTCAAGGAAGTAAAAATAATGTGGACAGAACGAATAAAAAGAAGTTAAACATGAATGCTAAAGCTGTGATGGGCACTGAAAATCGAAAAGCTTACATCGGATGTGTGAAATAATAACGTACCGAAAAAACCCTGAAAAATAACATGTGCATGAAAGCCAAAAAATGAAAAGCAAGTGTTTACCTGTGGATGCAGTCCGTGCGAAGCATTAATACAAATGTTTACATGCTGGCTTATGTGTTTAATCAAATGGAGAAGAGAGGATAAAAGCACAGTGCTAGTGCAATGAGTGAAACAAAACATGGTGCTGTGCTATATATGTCCTCCTAGATCCAACACACAGTCTTACATCGTAGGTGCCAAGAAATATATGAGAGTACCTACATACTGCATCCGGCCGTGAAGGGAATTTACACTACGGAAGGGAGAATGCTCTAAAATGAATTATAACGTAGTGCTCTTACATACAAAATGTGGTGCTCTACAGCAGATGAAGTGAAGCAAAACAGAAATACGAGATGGGCTGTGTAGGATACGATACACTCACAAACGGCACACAGTCTACAAACATAGTAAACAGCTTTACTGCGGTGCCATAGTGCAGTCCAATACCGGCACAAGGAAAGTAATCCATCGAAAGGTCCACGTACCTAAAAGGGATGGAAGCAGCTGCTCATGGCATGTCAGCAAATCGCCATTATGGTGGGATGCTATTTAAATTGTCACACTTGTGCATGGAAGGACGACTGGTCGAAGAGCGTGTGCTATGGGTCTAAATGGGCACCATGATACAGTGGTGCAGAAAGCTCAAAGAGTTTCATTAAAATAGCAATTAGTTGAATGATTCCTCTTTCCTTTAGACTTACATTAGAGATCCCGAGTGCTCCCCCCCCTCGCACAAAAACACACACACAAGGTCGCCAGAATTAAATTTATTGAAGACACTATGGCCAGGCACTTTGATTACAGGATCGCGCTGTGTTTTTTTTTTTTAAACAATGCTACGTACACGGGCTTTGCTTGGCGCGACGTAGCTCTCAAAAAGTTATCGCGCGCATCGCCTTGGAGGCGATTTGAAACACACACGCGCTCACTGTGGGCAGCTGCTGTCGTGCATTCACACAGACACACACAGACACACACACACCAGCGCCCATGCACGCACGCACATACAGACACCCCCACACACCCCCACACACACATATGCTTTTCCCCCCCCCCCCCCCCCCTCGCACACAAACACACACACAAGGTCCCCAGAATTAAATTTATTGAAGACACTATGGCCAGGCACTTTGATTACAGGATCGCGCTGTTTTTTTTTTTTAAAACAATGCTACGTACACGGGCTTTGCTTGGCACGGCGTAGCTCTCAAAAAGTTATACGAAGTGTGAGGCTGTGAACAAGTGTACACGCTGTCTACGCGTCCCTATCTGCAGATGTTCAGACTATTTGGGGGGCATAATGCTTCTCTTACCTGGGAAATGTTTCCAACGGGCAGCGTAATCATTCACGGACTGTTCGTTTGCCCGGGCCGCGATACGCATTTAGTCCGCCTGCCTCCTTTTCCGGTCCGGAGGACGCCCCGCCCCCGTCACATGCGATATTGCCTGACTTCCGGTGCGTGCACCAATGGAGACACAACACTGCAGACAGGTGTGTTTTAAAGGAAGTTCATGAAAAAATATTATAATCGACGCGCTTTGCAGAGTTGTGAGTGCGCAGAGTAGTGAGTGCGCAGAGTAGTGAGTGCGCAGAGTAGTGAGTGCGCAGAGTAGTGAGTGCGCAGAGTAGTGAGTGCGCAGAGTAGTGAGTGCGCAGAGTAGTGAGTGCGCAGAGTAGTGAGTGCGCAGAATGCAGAGTAGTGAGTCCAGAGTGGTGAGTGCAGAATGCAGAGTAGTGAGTCCAGAGTAGTGAGTGCAGAATGCAGAGTAGTGAGTGCAGGTGCAGAGTGCTGGTATTTATGATTTAAGGAAAAAAAAAAAGATATGTCATGAGCAATGCCAATAGCTCTACTTTTAATGATGCCGAGACCATTGCATTGTAAATGCTTGTTCTAAGAACTGTATACCATATATGGACAGTGTGTGCGGGTGGTCCCATGAGATCAGCCTAGCAGGTTTTGTTGTAGAGGGCTCTTATGACCAGCCCCCCCCCCCCGCCCCCCCCCAGACGTGTCTATCAATGCGGGTTCTGTCTGGGGGACTAATTCAGTGTAACTTATCTGCCTGTGTGGTGCCTGACGTCAATAACTCTTTATGTACCTTATCCATTTGTGGCTCCATTCCTCAAAGTATCCTGCTTCATCTTTATGTCCCACTCTTTCGTAGTGTGAGGAAATCTCCCCGGATTTGTTGGGACAGCCCCACTTTTTGTCATTATCCTTCCGGGCAAAGTTGATTAGCTCATGTCCTTTTTTTTTTTACAGAGGATTGACTGAATGGTGAGAGAAACAAGTTTCCATACGTACCAGTGTAGAATTAGCAGCCCCTAGCCCCGCAGCAAGTAATATTGCTGCAGCTTCCAAGTTCAGACTTAGATGGTGGAGTACTGCAAATATTGTACTTAAATTATGTGTTGTGGATCCGTTGGGCACGAACTCTGATTGGTCAGGGAGGACCATATTGGTCAGGAGGACTATTTTGGTTAGTAGGGGCTGAAGTCTACTAGCCTGAATTGTATCCAGCACCTTGGCGTCAGTGTTAAATAGTGAGAGGACAATACGACTCGCACCTCTCCGGGCGTATGTCAGGGTTCTGAAGTGCTATGATGAGAGATTTACAGTGAGTCAGAGGGAGCATCTGTTTAGTGTATGCTTCCATATATATAGAGATATGTTTTGCAGGTGGGGCGCCAATAATGTTACATATTCCTTATAGATTTCATGGGTGAGTCCATCTGGCCCGGTGATTTCTCATTTGGCATGGAGCGGATGGCTTTGAGCACCTTTTCTTCTTCTATAGATTGTGATAAGTACTCTCTCTAACCTGCTAATTTCCACTTTAGTGCTATATCATCCAATTAGGATGCAATCTCCTTCATTGTGGATACTCTAGATGTTTATAATGTTGCATAGAATTTTGAAAAAGCAGACAGAATTCCTGGGGTATCTTGACATTCCTTCCCATTCTTGTCAGTGATCTTTATCCCATGATGAGGTCTCCCATGGGTCTAAGTTTGGCGGCCAATAAGTGACCCAGAACCCCCCCACCTGTACATTCTTGACACATGTTTTCGGGAGGGATAGCGTACCTCTCGTTCTTCCATGCCATGATATTTTGTGATTTGGACTCTGACATCAGCTAGAGTTGCACACGTATGTCCTTGAGTATTCCCGCATGGGTACTAATGCAATCCTTCGTATTGCATCCTTAAAGGCTTACCAGAGCATGTCTGCTTTTTCCACTGAACCTTTATTGCTATTTTAGTATTCTAGCGTAGCTGATCTTAAGGTATTTTTGGATATCTGGTCCAGCAGTGCAGTTGCATTGAATCGCCAGCTGAATTTGGTTGGCATCTGCGTTGATATCTTCACATCTACTTTGACTGGGTTATGGTTGGACAAGGTTTGGGGTAGGTGTTAAAAATCCGTCGCCCAAGTGCTAATCTCCTCCGTTGTCCACCAATAGGCTAAACTAGACCACGAATTGAGCACCGCTGAGGCATAGGTGCCCTCTCTGGCGCACAGGTGACACCTACGTCATAAGTCCACCATTCCAAAGTCTTTCATCCCCTCCCTCAGTACTTTGGCAGATTGTATGTCATGGCCAGGGACCTGTGTTGACCTATCCTGCATCATGTCGAACAATGTGTTCAAACCCCCCCCCCCCACCCATATTATGACAAATTGTGGTAAGATGCGTACAATGTTCCATTTTCTTTCCCTTCCCTTCCTTTTCTTCCCCTGACTTTTCTTTCCCTTCCCTGCCTTTTCTTTCCCTTCCCTTCCTTTTCTTTTCTTTCCCTTCCCTTCCTTTTCTTTCCCTTTCCTTCCTTTTCTTTCCCTTTCCTTCCTTTTCTTTCCCTTCACTTCCTTTTCTTTCCCTTCACTTCCTTTTCTTTTCTTTCCCTTCCTTTTCTTTCCCTTTCCTTCCTTTTCTTTCCCTTTCCTTCCTTTTCTTTCCCTTCACTTCCTTTTCTTTCCCTTCACTTCCTTTTCTTTTCTTTTCTTTTCTTTCCCTTCCTTTTCTTTTCTTTCCCTTCCTTTTCTTTCCCTTTCCTTCCTTTTCTTTCCCTTTCCTTCCTTTTCTTTCCCTTCACTTCCTTTTCTTTCCCTTCACTTCCTTTTCTTTTCTTTTCTTTTCTTTCCCTTCCTTTTCTTTTCTTTCCCTTCCTTTTCTTTCCCTTCCCTTCCCTTCCTTTTCTTTCCCTTCCCTTCCTTTTCTTTCCCTTCCTTTTCCTTTTCTTCCCTTCCCTCCCCTTTCCTTTTCTTTTCTTTCCCTTCCTCCTCTTTTCCCTCCTCTTCTCTGTTCCTCCTCTTCTCCTTTTTGTCTTTCTTTATTTCTGTCTTCTTCTCCATTATTGCATGTGCTACATAACTGACAAATTTCTGTCATTTTTTTTTTTTTTACAAGTTTGATCGAGAACCTTAACTAATTTTCGAACTATTTTTTAGGTCGAGCCTAGGGCAGCACGCTTGCGCTGCTCTATGGGAGGCTTCTTGTGAGCACTCCAAACTTATCCGTGTGACTAGGACTTCCCCCATGCATTAGGTTGGTTGTTGCCTGTGTCGTTTATTTTGCGTAGCCTGCAAATGGCTAAAGGCGGGCGCATGTCCCACCTCTTTAGCAAATGTTCACTCCCACAATGTTTTGCTTGCAGGAGCGAGCAGGGGAGCGAAGGGTGGCAGCTGCATTCCTTACATTCCTTGCAGTGCGCGCGCACCACTTGCTGTCTTCTTATCTTTCTCTCTGTCTTCTTGTCTCATTCCTTGCAGTGCGCACCCACAACTCACGGTCTTCTTGTTTTCCTTACCGTCTTCTTTGATGTTTCCCTTCCTCTGCATGTTCTCTCCTTGCTCTCCTTGCTTCAGCTACAAACCTGCCAGTGCGGGCTTCTCTGATGTTTACCGTACTCTGCATGTTCCCTCCTCCTCCCTCACTGCTTCCATGTCAAATCAAATCAAAATTATCTTTATTCGGTTTTCGAAGAAAGCCATAAAAGAAAATTTTAAAAAGACATTATCAGTTAAAATAGAATAAAAATATGTTTTAAAGTTAATATATACACAGATAAATGTATTGCTCAAGGTACAGTAATTACACACTAGTAAGATTAGAACGATGATTAATACAAAATAAAAAAAAATAGGCAATCGATTTTGCGTATAATTCATTTTCCAACAATTGCAGTGCCAGTAGTGCTGGGCGACATCTTCGGAAACCCATGATCTTTAATATTGGAATTATCCAGCGACTCTGGGGTGCAACAAAAAATTTACAAAACAGGACTTTGTGGATATTGCTTTGGTTAGAAACACAATCACAAGGGCAGGGTGGAAGGCTTGTTGACCAATCATTTTGGGTGGGAAATGAGACCAGCCTGAAAAAAATACTCAGTCTAAATCTAGTCAATAGAAATTTCTCTAAATGACTAAGGTCTGATTTTAAATAGGGCTCTAAGCAAAAAGTGGTTTGGATAGACAGTAAGTGTAGTGCAGATTTTTTTCCAACTTCTTTGGCCAATCTAAGGTCTCTCAAGTGTAACAAACATGAGTTTTTAAGATCTTTCTTTGAAATTTTGGAGATCGTTGTCGGCTCGGTATCAGGGCTCGACAAATCCGAAAAATTGTACTAGTCCTGCAGGTCTAGTACCATGGAAAATCCCCTCGACCTGACTGCAACCCACTTGACCTCCGTCTCTGAAAACAGAGCAAAAGTGACAAGATAACAAGATTTAAAGGCATCTTTATTGCTCATTCCCTTTATGAGCAATAAAAGTGCCTTTAAATCATGTTATCTTGTCACTTTTGCTCTGTTTTCAAAGACAGGGGACAAAAGTTAGTTTGACTTCCTACTCGCCAGAAAGGGCGAGTAGGACCTAAAAATAGCTCGTCCTGATCCATTCTCCCTCGCAAATGCGAGCGGGCGAGTGGATTTGTCGAGCCCTGGTTATAGCACTTTGGAGAGCCCAGATCACTAAAGAAAGATTTTGCATAATCCAGCCACCTTATTTTTTAGGATTTACCTAGTGACATACATTCCTTTATGAGGGCTCTGGTAAGATGGCAATAATCGTTCGTCCAGATGCGCCTCCACATCATTATAAAAGGGGGTGGTAATGGACGGAGCATCTGAACCAATCAAACACTCACACCCAGTCAAAAGATTTGGGTTTAATCCATCACCGTTCTTTAGCCCACTCTGCCACCAGAATTCAGACATGGCTATATGCAAATCAGTCTGACCCTGTGCGCCAGGCGGCTGGAATGCCAGAGACCGGTCCTCGGAAGCTTGTTTTCGGTCCAGGGAAGACCTGGCTTGGCAGTTCGGGCTGGACTGTTCCCATGAGGCACAGGGTCAGACTGATTTGCATATAGCCATGTCTGAACTGGGGTGGCAGAGTTGGCATAAAGAACAGTGATGAATCTCAGTAGAGAGACGCCGCTCAGCCAATTCGATCTCCTGGCCGAGTGCCAAAGCAGCTTTTGATCGATACTGCTCAATCGTGCCCCTGAACGAACCACCCTCTAGAGACGTCCTACCCATGTCTGCTTTTACGACCTTAGGAGGCATAGTAACAGTGGTGACGTACTAGGTGCGCTAGATTGGCTCTGTGTCAAAGTCAGGGAGTACAGTTTTGCTAAACAGCAAGCAACAGAGTTTGTAACAAACCTATCAACGGGTTGCAGTCATAGGGCGGTTTTCTCAGACGAAAAGAAAGTCTTCCAGCCTCCTCAGGCCTCTGAGGGCCACAGAGGGCCCGCCCTTTGCCCGGGCTTAGCCGGGCACAGTCCCGCGCGCGTACCCGCGACGCGGGGGCTGCAGGATCTTTAATGCGCCTCCGGGCGCTCTGATGACGGCGTCAGGGTGCGCCGCCGCAAAGGATGCTGGGATAGCGAGTCCTCCACTCGGCGGCCGCTAGTGTGGAGAAAGCGGCGGCGGGAGGACTCGTAGAGCAGGGCGATTGGGCGTGGGCCAGGAAGGAGAAGCAAGTCAGGTATGGCCAATATCCAGTTCCAAACACAAGTGAGAAGTACTGCTTCCATGTAATTTCTAAGCATGAGAAAAAGATTCCTGCTGTACCAGAAAACACTGTTTACAGTGGTGTGAGAAGCGGCAGTCTCTTATACTGTGTGCATCAGAGGCAGTGCGAACCCAAGCGACAGAGACTTTAATTAAAGATCTCCGTAAGCAATCTCATCAGCAGCCAAGCATTCTAGTGTTGGGGTCTGTGCGTATCGCTGTGAGTCACTGTGTCTGTTTAAAATTGTCTGTCAGTGCGTACTGGCTTTTATTTTATTGTCTGCTGTGTGCTTAATGTATATGTCTGTGTCGCTGGGTCCGTGTGTAGCGGCATTTATTTGTCACTCATATTTACACATAGCTGTTTGCCCATGTGTTGTTCATGTCTCCATATGACTCTTTGTTTCCTTTTCACATCTAGAGAATTGTCTGTTTATTGTGTGCCTGTTTCCTTCAGTCGCACCTTCACAATGATTACCTGTCTTCATCTGTGTGTGTGTTAATCTCTGAGGATCTAGCTTGTGCCAGTGGTGTGTCTGTCAACCCGCGGGCTCATCTGTTCATTCCTGTGTGTGTCTTGGCGCGATCAACAAATCCAGACTGCTCTGCAGCAGCCTCTGCCTCACAGAATGAGCCTGGTTTACAGAATGTTGATCATTGTAACCACCCATTGAATTACACACATCCGGAATTAACACATCTCGACGAGGAGGCAAAACATCCTATGATTCTGGGCAAATAACTTAATCTCCCCGTACCTAATAAAAATGAATGTGCCACACGTAACATTGCTGGTGCTCTTGTAAAGCGCTCGAATACCCGATACCTTTGGGTCCAGTTAGCGATATATAATGCTCTCACCCCCCGCCCCCCCCAAAAAAACACCAACATTTCCATGAGACCTGTCCCGGTGTGTGCTTTATCTTGCAGTTAAAGTATAGAAGATGTATGGGACCTCCAAAAGTTTCAAGGGTGGGAGTAAAATAAAGCATTGGGAGAGGGTAGAGATCGACTAACAGAGCCACTGACACTTTTATGAAATCATATGATGGATCTAAGAAAGTTTTATTCTTGTAAATGTGTTGCAAGAGGCAATAAACAGTAACTTCTCCATCCCCTACGCTCATGCTAGAGGCTTTAAAAGGAATACCATCCTTACAGTAAAACGTCACTGAACGGGAAACCAAATGAGTGTGACCCTCACTCTTCCTCCTCCCATGTCTGTCTGTGTCCCCCCTGACACTGTATGTGTATATCTCTGCCCCTATGTCTGTTTGTCATTATATCTATGGCCCTCTGACATCTTTTTGCCTGTTCCTCTTTCTGAGTCTGTCTCCTTATGTGTTATTGCAATCCTGTCCTTCTGACTATCCATCACCCTGTTTTTCTTCCAGCCCCTTCCTATTTGTGCTTTTATCTCCGTGGCACCCTCTACTTTGCCTGCCTGTCCTCCTTTGGCTCAGAGCAAATTTATCTTGTTCACACCATGGTTCTGTTGACTTCTTTCTTGCTACCTGTCTCTAACTCTCCACCTTCTTCTCTTTGATCCTTTATCTAACTCTGTCACGCTGTCTGTCTTCTACCTTCCTTCCGTCTTAAGTTTGCTGCCTCTCTCAGTACCACTGTCTCTGTTGCATGGTTTGCTCTTGTCCGTATTCCCGTCTTGATTTCCGTGCCACCTTGTTCATTGCGCTTTATGCCCCTTGTATATCTATTCTTCGGTCTGTCTCTGTTCCCATGATCTCTTCGTTTGCCCTTCTGTCTGCAACCCCTCGATGTACCTGTAGATATTATGCCTCTTCTCTCCTATCACCAGTTCAATCTGAAGGAACTACAAATACTAGAATCCTTGCCCCTTGAAGCAGTAGTGCACTCTGGAGCAACTTCACACGCTGGACTTGGAGCTACCTCTCAGCACCCCCAGCAGCCAGTGAAACTGGAGCACCCTCCGCATCTGATGAACTTACCACCCCGGGGCTCCCACGGCCTTGTGTGTGAAGCTATATTTTCAGTGAGCAAGAGTTCAGACTGTGTTTGTAGAATTGTAGATCGGAGCCAACTGCACTCACTTTTATAGCCAGGATTCAGCAGTTTAGATACATTGATACCAATTTATTAGCTAATTTGTACAAAGTTAAACCAGAAAACCTGGACTCATTTTGCCTTCCTCACTTAAATTGTGTTATCAAGCAAATTATTTAACTAAAAACCTTTTTTCTCTCATTATCTCATATGAAAGCACTTACAGATATGAGTTCAGAGTACCAGTTGTACAACAATAACACTTTAATTACTTCTCAATGCAGTGCTATAAAGTACCAATTAATGCCAAAGGGTCCACGTTGAAGAACAGTAGAGGATGTAGCACCCAGGATAATCTGTTGCATGGCTAAATACTTATAAGATCCAATAGGCGAGGCCTATTGGCTATGCCAATGCTTATTTCATTTACATTATGATGAAGAGAGACTGTTTTCAACAGAGAGCTCCTCTTTAATCAGATGAAGTCAAATAGGTCACCCCAATTATCTTCTCAAAACATCTTTTTTGGGACGATAATTCCGAATTGAAAACCGTTGGTTCGCTGTATTTTAGAATTGTAAGAGGCTAAGATCTGTTTTGATGTGTAACAGCTTCCAGTTTAGACTTAAATATTTTATCCCAACAGCTGGTTCCAGATTGACCTTTTTACATCTATGATGGTGGTGTGTTTAGTAAGCATCTTAGTAGATTGCTGAATTGGTGATAAATCTTATGTGTAAAATGATGTTATGTACATGTATCAATATAATGTACGCTGCCAGTGGATTTGGCTGATTGTGCAACCATATGGATTTCATGGTAGGAATAGCTTTGTTTTGCTCGACCAGCTAACATATTTCTATATTGGCTAAGGGGAGAGTAGACTTTGGAAGCTCATTATTATGTAAAAGTAATATGTATTCAGAGATGTGGAATTTCCATAGCCCAACGCCCAGGACATATTGTTTGGGGTCAAGGACAAGTTTTCATGTTTATTTCGTCTTTGGGATCAGTAGGCCCAACTCCTGGCAGCCAAAACCCTTTGACTCCCAGATTACAGTACAATATTATGGGTCATGGAAGAGCATTGTCTGCAGTGTTATGTTTGTGTCCATATGTTAATGCTGTTCGAACTGGTATTTATGGTTCGTTTATACAAAACCTTAATTAATAGGATTAGGGGCTCTAAGAAAATGTAGGGTTCAGACTGCACTGATAACAGTAGTTAAAGTACGAAAATGTGTAAAAACGTTGTAAAATGTAATAAAATGAGGTTACGTATAACACTGTTCATAAAAAATGCAACTAAAAAAATGGTTTGCTAAACTCCTGTGAAATGTTAGGTACCCTTTCTTTGAAGCATCATTTAGTAAAGAGGCATGTTCGTAATTAAAAAAAAAATCCTAAAGTAAAATCAGAGCAACCAGTTTGGACAAAAGTATAAAACATGCAAACAAGCAGCTTTGGCAAAGCCAATGGATATGACATTGGTGGTCAGCCTTTTGATTTTGTCAATGACTGTCTTGTTTTGATATGGTTTTTGTAAAACTATATGCTTGTGGGAGCTGCCCGGGCCTCAGCATTATAACAAACATTGGCACAAGCAAAAATATTTTGGGTCTCAAAAACCACACTTTGGGACAATAGTTCCTGGCACAAAACAAAACTATTTTGTGTGCCGATGTGCACCTTGTGTAAGAGCAGAATGCTGTCACTCAGAGAAGCTAGCCGGTAGACAGATACATAGAAGTTCAATAAAACCGAAAGGTCTTGCTTAATGCCAGACCTAAATAGAGGCCTAAGTCTTAAGGAATGTTACGAAAGTGCACTGATGCTATATGCCCTTGCATAGGTCCAGATCTGTGACTGGGGTGAGTGTCTGAAAAGTTTCAGCGCTCTGTCCATCATCTCCTTGTGTTGCTTTGTTTGCCCTAAGATGGCAGGGTATATGCCCAGACGTGGGTCCCTTGCTCACTTTGCCACTGGTTTCAAGGTAGCCAGGCTGATGAAGGGTGTTACCCAAAATCAGTCCCAGGATGCTTGTTTCCTGTTCAGGGAAGACCTGGCTTGGCAGTTCGGGCTGGACTGTTCCAATGAGACACAGTCAAGACTGATTTGCATTTAGCTGGGTCTGAACTGAGGTGGCGAAGTGAGCTAAAGAACGATGATGGATTCAACCCAGATCTGTGACTGGTGGTGAGTGTCTGAAAAGTTTCAGCACTCCGTCCATCATCTCTTTGTGTTTGCGCAGATTTACGGCTTCCATGAATTTACAGAAGTAGGTCAGGAGATCGGACTCCTAGAAATATTTGTGAACTGCATTTTAGCATGAGCAAAATATGCATGTGTTAATTTGCTCATGTGAAAATCTGTTGAGCGGTTCAAGTTCACATTCCCACCAACCACTTTTTTTCACCCAACCCCAAAGAAGGTTTACTTCTACTCATGTCAAAAGTAAATTTCCAACCTTTTTCTGTAGGAAAATTTTAGAGACCACCTGGTGAAATCCCAGAGAAAATGCAAGTTTGTAGGTTTGCATAGACTCAAAATAACATTTGAACTGTGGGGATCTACTGCTTACCGCTACCTCCAGCCCCAGTTTCTAGATTTTGGAAAGGTAGCAATCTAAGAGAATTGCTAGCATTCCAAGCCTACTATGGTATGAACTCTGTCATAATCAGGCTGTTATCAGAGCTCTTATATAATGAGATTGCTGATAATGTTTCGCTGCACTACATAGCACTAAAGGGCCAAGTGGATTTTGTTACAGGACAAGTAAATTTATGGTGCAACTTATCTCCTGAGCAAGTAGATATTTTATTAAATTCCACATCCCTGTTTAGTTTTCTCCTCACCAACCACTCGACTCCTGCATACATTCCCACTTCAGTGTAGGCTTATTTTTTCCCATGAAAGTTACACTTTGGTTTATATATGCTTTTTCTATTATTTATCTGAAGTTTTTAAATGCAGCTACAGTGTTTTTCAAAAGGCCACTTGGTTCTTAAGAAAAGAATGTACATGCGTGAAAAGTTAAGACTTGCATTACCTTTGCTATCCTGTTATAAAGTACCATGTGCTGCTCTTGCTAATTCTTTCATATCTAACATTAATCTCTCTTTTTTAAGGGACTGTTTTGTCTTAGGTTATAGGCTTGTTTCCGAAGGTAAATACTCATTGATAATGTTGGTCCTTAGCAGTGAATAGCTTAAATGCCTACAATAAACTTGGCCATACAAGTTGCACAGCTCTCCTCCAGACAACTATGCTTTCTCATCCATTAGTTATAGGCACATCAATAACCGATTTGCTGTTTATGTGCTCAAAATGGTACTATTACACTTAAAGTTCTTTTTATGTTTGTGGTTCAGGGTTGGGAAGGTGGCTATCCTGACATAGTCAAAGAAAATAAGCTGTTTGAACGTTACTATCAGGAGTTGAAGCTTGTTCCAGAGGGAGAATGGGACCAGTTTATGCAATCACTACGAGAGCCTTTACCAGCAACTTTGAGAATAACTGGATATAAGAGGTAAAAATGCTATTACTTGCCAGTTGTTGCAAATTTGTAAAGAGCCAGCCTATCCATATGCTGCAGAAGCAAGTAAATGTATTCAATTCAATGCTTTATTTCGGCTTTTTCAAACGTAAAAGTATATTAAAAAAACAAGCATTTTGATGCCACAAGTATGAAAGTAACAATAAAACAATATATAGACTTCACATTTGTTTATAAGGGAACATCATGGTAAAACACATAAAAATGAGATCCAAAACACTACATAAATCTAATAACCCTACTTGCCCCCCTCAGGTTGCAACCAATTATAAAGATCTTCTACTCTCAGCAACCTTTTAAAGTACACGAGTGTCTCATAGATAATAATGCATGGACCGTCCATTACAAAGTCACAGTTCAACTTATTTACTCTAATTCTCCATGCCCATAATAAAAATCTAGACACGCTAAATACAATTAGCTCTTTTGTGTCGCATCTAAAGATCCTAGATTCTTCCTTGTAGCGAAGAAAACCCAGCAACCTGCAGTCTGGAATAATCTATTTCTTGCAAGGCAAGATATAGCTAGGACAAAAGAACAAAAAGTGATCCACAGATTCCTCTGGCTACAAACAAAAATGACAGACAGTGGTTAGGTAGCTGTATTTGTCTCATGAGGAAGTAAAGGAATTTCATGGTAGATCGCCAATTCTAAACTTTATATACAGGGTTTTAGCCTGAGCTGGGTGTTTTCTATACAGAAATGACTCAAAACATCAGCCACTTTTATAGTTCAAAAACTTCAGTTATACTACCTGTAGGAGAGTAGGGTCTGCTTTCCTATGGTCACCCCACTTTTTGCTTTTTGCTTCACTGGTTTTGGACTTAATGTGGTTGTGGGCCTGCTAATCAGACCCACAGCCCAGCTGTGCTCTCTCTAAATTTATTACGATGTACTTTAGGTGCATTACCAATTGGATACTGGGTCACCTTATGAGCCCCTGTACAGTGTACTATAGGTACCCAGGGCATAGGTTCATCCAAGGCCTACCAGGGGCTGCAGCATGTATTATGCCACCTCTGGCTGGCCACTCACATTGACACAACTGGCTGATCACTCAGCTGGGGCAAGGTTGTGTAATCAACCTGTGCTTAGATATAGTATTCCTATAGCTAACCTTATATCTAGACACATATATACCTAGAAGTCACTCCTATGGCAGGCCTTAACAATCCTGGAGGCAGAGTGCTTGGTTTTATGTGAGATGGTGCTCTAGCATGAGCTGAGCCTGTCTGCAGCTTTCGGAACCATGTCCTTATAGCTGTTCTAGGATATAGCCATACTATATACTCTTAAGAGCATTATGAACCTCGCGGTTAAATGCTAACTCTGGTTTGGCTGTATCAAAACATGTTGTGTAAGGTGTCATACGCTTTGGAATACTACCCCCTCGCCAGTTCTGGCGACAGGGGTAACATTCCACCCTTCTAGAGGGAGAAGACATGTTGTTCCTACTAATCCCGGTTAAAGTTAACCAGAGCCTCAGCATCACAAAATGGATGCTGCTGCCACAGACACAAGTCTGACCTCCTGCTGCTGGGAGTACTTCCAGCGAGGGAGGCTTGGACAATAGGTTTCCTGTCTTGGGAGGTGCTAGCACCACCTCAGACGGGCTCTTGTGTATTAGGGCAGGGAGGGCTGAAAGAAATGAGACACTGCCTGGGGCACACAAGGTGTCCCATGCATAGTCCAGTTCAAACCGGTGCTGGGCAAAGGGAAAGGGGTGCTAGGTCCCACCCATAGGAGGGACCTAGCAGGTAAACCAGCCCCTAGATTTGGTATATAGGTAGGAGCTGAGTCCCAAGACTTTAGATTTATCCTGACTGAAACTCTGAAAAGAAACTCTGGACCTTCGACGATCTACTTTGCAAATAGACGACTCAAGAATCTCCCTTGTGGTCAAGGAGTGACCACCCTGCACAAGCAGGCACCATCCAGCGATCAACGGCTTGCTTTGTCGACGCTCCCGCCGGAGCCCAAGCTCAGAGCCTGACAAGAACCGGACTTCCAAACTTCCTTCAGCCCGATCCCCAGCAAAGCTGAGACCGGCCATCTTGAAAAGTCAGCGACTTGCTTACCGTGCAGCTACTGAGGCATCCTCAAAGCTGTGCATTGGGGATTGAGAAGCCCCAGCCCGAGCATCTTCACCGAAGATCAGCCCTGCACACTCCGCGAGTTCTGCGTGGGGCCCTTCTGCATTTTCCTGCTCTACGCGTCTGCCCGGTCACTTGCCCGTTGGCTAGTGGCCATCTTGGCGACGAACCTTTGAATTTACACCGCTGGTCTGGTTGCTCCAGACTGGCCCCTGTTTCCCTGAAAAGAAGCAGCCCATCAGACCTTGCTGGTCTGATTAAGAAGCCAACTTCGATTCCTGCGTGGATTGCCTTTGCCAAGGCTTGTTGACTCCAATCCGGAAGCCGACACCGCCAACAGCGAGAGCCTTCGTGGGACAGTCCGTGCCTGACTCCTGGTTGTCGTCGACGTCTACGTGGCTGCAGAGACGAGCTTCACGACATCACCTGATTGCTTCGCATCAAGGCCTGGTTCCTTCCTGGCCACTGGCTAGTGACCCAGACAATGTCCCCTCTGCTTTCAGGTACTCTTCATCCTCGATCTGCCCTTGGATCCACCCGGGCACTTCTCTCCAGGTCGCCTGCAGCATCTTTCTTCACGGCTCCATAGGATTCAGCGACGAAACCTGACACACTTTGACACCTATGCACCCGCTTCCTGTGGGTGAGGTAACACAAGTACTTTGGTGCTCCTGTGGGTATTGACTATCCAACTGTCTAGGTTTCAAGTAACTTTCATCGAGTCTAGTCAGAAGTGCCCTAAAAGAACTGTTTCTAACTCTTTCGTTCCCATTCATTCTCTATGGTAACTTGCGTGTGAGTAGAGACTCTGCACACGCCTCCCGTGGGCCTCCTGCTTCCTATCCCTTGATAGTACAGCATAGCCCCAGCGATTCCCTAGGCCTATTCCTTTTTCGAGCACTGGTACTTATACCACTATTTTAGTATATGGTTTAGCGTTCCCCTAGGGCCCTACTGTATTTTGTGCAACTTATAGTATTTTAATTAAGTATCTTGTTATGTGCTTGTGCCTCTGACCTCATAAAGAGATTAGAGGGATTGTCTAGAAATAAATGCATATATATTTTATATATATACTGTGTGGTGTCCTTTCAATTGGTATTTAAAGAAGTTACATATGGTAAAACAGCTGGCTTCACATGCCCGTTTGAGTTTAGCTTAAGACTGCTTTGTCCATGCTACCACTAGGATAGCTGGTCTATAAGGTTGACTTTACAACCCTCACCATAAGGGTTGTTTGGACTGGTGCTAGGTGCTCACTAGAATAGTGAACATCATATACCAGGCCAACTTCTCACACTATCTATTTTTTGATCATTCCAGATTTGTTCCAATATAATTTCCAGTAAGCTTGTTTCAATTTTACAATAACACCCTTTGCCACTTTATCAAGTGTAAGCCATACCTTCTCTATCTTAACAAGTTCACACAGTGCTTTTATCTTCCCTAACCAAGGGGTGCGAGCTCTTATCCAAACTGAGGATCTCCTCTAAAACCTTTTTATAAATCAAGTTCCGGAGTATTTGTGATTCGTACACAATATGTTAAAAGTTTTAATTGGATCACATGGTGGAATTCTTTTTAGTGCTAGAACAAATTGAAGTGAGGTCAGAGGGGTGCTAATTGGAAGATTGAAAAGAGCTATAATTGTTTTTCAGCTAAAATGAGTGTAGACAAATCTGTCCATCACCAGGGTTATGCACCATAAACTGCCTCTGCCAAGGCTGGGGCCCTATAAACCTCAAGAGCTGGGGTTACTTCTCCACTGGAGGTTGTCATATATGTCTTCGCTTTGGCCATCGCCTTTTGGCAAAGAATCGCTTAACTCTTCCTTAACTGTGGTTCCCAGGACATATTGTCAGACAGTCTTGCGCCCAAATCAAGGACTTGACATGCTCCAAGAATGCCCCCTCTATCCTCATTTTACCCTTGAAGGAGCTGTGGGGGTGCAGTACCTTAACTTTGGACTTTGCAGAGTGTTTCTCAAGGCCCCTTACACAACAAAAAGATGAAAATGTATTCTCATTACAGCAGAAAGAAACAATGACTTTTTGTAGCAATTACCAGCTATTAGGTATAGTGTCCTTCCCAGCCCGGGTACATGCAAATGACCACGGTACTTGGTATTACATGTCTTTATTCCTCAGTCTGTAACTGTTAACTGAATATTCTACATCATGAGTTCTATCACCCAAGCACCTACTTCACAGGTCTACGGAGTCCATCGGGAACCAAAAGAGCCCTATCATCTCTAACTCGGAAGGCACTACACTAGGTACTTGGAGACGGGTAGCTCTTTATTGTGACCCTTCTGGCCGCCTTTTCCATTCCTGGAGAACTAGCCTGGTTGATTTGACTTATTTTTAGGTTTAAAGTATTTTATTAAGGTACAAAAAGAACATGGGGAAGGGAATAGGAGGTCAAGTGAACATACAGTACAAGAAGCGGAACGTTGCTGCGGTTCAGAAGGAAAGTAGGGAGGCAGGAAGCCCCAGAGGGTAACAAGGCAGAAGTCATAAGGCAATAAGGCATTGTAAGTGGCCCCCCAGTAGACCCCCATTCCCTGAGCAATGCCGAGCTGTAATAGCGTCCCGCAACACAGCAAAAAAGAAAAGCACACCATCCCCCCAACCCCCCGTCCCCGGAAAAGGAGAAGAAAGAGAAACAAGGAAGGAAAAGAAAGAAAACAATACCCCAACATCCCCGTCCGAAAGTCAGCATTAGAAGCATATAACCCCGCCCCCCACCCCCAGCCCCAGACCCCAGAACCCGCACCCTCACTCCGCTGTAGCCGGCGGCGGCGTCAGCCTAAGGAGTCGCAGGTACCGTGGACATGTGAGCTCGCGAAATTCCGTGGACAGCAGTGCCAAAAAGGGGTGCCAGAGCTCTTCAAACTGGTCAACATTCCCAGCCACCGTTAGCGACATCTTCTCCATGCCCAGTACCTGCCAGAGCCTGTGTAGCCAACCAGTGATAGAGGGGGCAGTGGGGGTACGCCAGAGTACAAGGATGTTTTGAACCGCGGAGCCTAGCGCAATCGCAATCTGCCTACCCCTACGGGACCTCAGCGGGTACATCAGGTCATTGGGGAGGCCTAGCAAGACATACGCAGGGAAGCGCGGGAGCTCGATCTCAAAATGCCTATCCACCTCATCCAAGACCTCTTTCCAGTAGGCCGACAGCACCGGGCACTCCCAGAGAATGTGCGTGAGGGTGCCCTCCTGTCCGCAGCCACGCCAGCAGCCCTTATCGCCGATTTTGCGCATCTCGTAAAGCCTCTCCGGGGTGTAATACCAGTAGGTGGGCACCTTAGTAAAGGTCTCCGTCAGCCCAGTGTGGTACGCAGAGTGCCTCGCCCGATACGCAATCCTGTCCCACTCCTTGTGGCTCAAGGTCCTACCCAATTCCCTGTGCCAGCGCTCCCTCCCTGGGTTATGGTAATGAAACGGCGGGGGTTGGAGAAACTTGTACAAGTCGGTGATAAGCTTGGCATCCGAGGTCCGGGTCACCAGCCATCGCTCATAGGGCGTAATCGAACGGTCAGCGACGTCGCGTATTGGGGGTTGAAGAGCCCAGTGGCGGACTTGCATATAGCGCAATCTGTCCCCCCTCCGTCAGGCCAAACTCCTGTCGAAGCTGCTGAAAGGGGAGCACACCCTCCGGCCCGTAAATCTGGAAAAGCGCCCTACAGCCTGCGCTCACCCAGTGGGAAAAGGCACCCGGTTCCAGACCCGGAGTGAAGTCCGGATTGCCAACAATGGGAGTGAACGGCGATGGAAAAGTGGTGAGCTCACGAAGCTCACACACCGAGTCCCACACTCTCAGCGGAACCCGGGTGATAAAGGAGGCGTAGAGGTTAGGCGGGCGGTGAGTGCGCCGCAGGAACGGAACTTCCTGGAGGGTACGGCCCGCAACTGCCTGGTCTTGAAAGAGCCAGTGCTTGTCCGATTCCCACCGGCTCCACTCCACCAAGTACCGAAGTTGCGCCGCCTGAAAGTACTTCCGGAGGTCCGGGACCCCGAGACCCCCCGCCTCCGGGGCAAGCATGGAGAGGACCCGCTTCATCCGAGGCTTACGGCCCTGCCACACAAAGCGGGAGATGTCTGCCTGCGCCTGCCGTATCCAACCCACAGGGGGCTGGAGAGGTAGAGCGCGAAAGAGATACAAGATTTGAGGCAATATCGTCATCTTCACCGCTGCGATACGGCCCAGCCACGAGAGCAGGCCTTTGTTCCATCGGCCTAGTTCCTCTTTGATCTTCTTGCCCAGAGAAGAATAGTTAGCTGCGACCATTGCAGGCAAGGAGGGTGCGAGCAAAATTCCCAGGTAAGGCACCGTGGAGGAGGACCATTGCAGGGGAAAAAGACGCTGGAGGTCCCGCCTGGTGTCGACAGAGAGCGACACGTCCAGGGCAGCCGACTTAGTCATATTCATTTTAAAGCCCGCCACGCGGGCAAAGGAGTTCAGTTCCTGGACGCATGCAGGGAGCGACCGCTTGGGGTCATCCAGGGTCAGCAAGACATCGTCCGCATATAGACTAACAGTATGCGTGTATTGCCCCATCTTCACCCCAATAGCATCCGGGTTATCGCGAATCCTCTGGGCAAATGGCTCCATATAGAGGGCGAACAGGAGCGGCGAGAGGGGGCAACCCTGTCTCGTGCCGTGCTCAATGGCAAAGCTGCTGGAGCTGTGTCCATTGACACGCACAGATGCTGACGGTCTCCTATAGCAATTGAAGACCATAGTGCGGAACTTCTCGCCGATCCCCAGTTTCCCGAGAACCAGCTCGAGGTACGGCCAATGAACCCTATCAAAGGCCTTCTCCGCGTCGACCGATAGCAGCATCCGTTCCCCCGGAACGCGTGAGGCCTTTTCAAGCACGTGCGTCACCCTCTTGGTGTTGTCGACCGTCTGCCTACCGGGTACAAACCCGGCCTGGTCCGCCTCCACCAAACCTGGTAGATGTAGACCCAATCTGGCCGCCAAGATCCCCGTGTAAATCTTGAGGTCTACATTTAGAAGCGAGATGGGCCGGTAAGAGCCACATAGAGTCCGGTCCTTTCCCGGTTTCGGGATAACCGACACAGTCGCCGAGAGAAGGTCCGGTGGGATGGCTCCCGGTTCGGAGAAGGAGTTGAATAAGCGAGCCAGGAGAGGTGCGACAGTGGGGCAGAAGGTCTTGTAAAACAAGGCCGTATAGCCATCCGGGCCCGGGGCCTTTCCGTGCTTCAGCCGTGCAATAGCGGAGATGACTTCTTCCACATGAATATCCCTCTCCAGGTGGTCCGCCTGGGCGGGATCCAGGGCTGGGAGGGTTACGGAGTCCAAATAGGCCTCCGCCTCTCCCGGTGGGGAGGGCTCTGCAGTGTATAGCGCCTCGTAAAAGGCACGAAAGGAATCCGCCACCTCCGCATCACCGGATACCGGGACCCCATCTACTCCCACTAGCTCTTTTACTACGTTGCGTTGCTGCGCAGCCCTGAGCCGGTGGGCCAGGAGCTTACCGCATCTATCTCCGCCGGTGTAGAAGGCATGCTTCAGGCGCAACGCCGCATACTCCGCCCGGTCCAGGTCCAACGCAGAGAGGAGTTTCCGCGCCGCCTTCAGCTGCCTCCAAACACGAGGAGCCCCCGTCCGGCGGTGAACCTGTTCAAGTTCTCTGACCTGCGCCGTTAGTTCTTCCCTTTTGCGTTGGCGCTCCTTGTTCTCCGCCGAGGAAATGGAGATAAACTCCCCTCTGACGACCGCTTTCAAAGCCGCCCACTGCGTTGCCAGGGACGTGTCGGAGTTGTTATTGTGGGTCAGGTACTCCTGGATGACCTCCTCCACTCGCTTCACCACCGATTTCTTATGGAGAAGCGTGTCCCGAAGCCGCCACATCCCTCTGGAGGGGGGGGCTGCCGGCCAAGCAAAGACTCCGGAAACCGGCGCATGGTCGGACAGGGACAAGACTCCGATGTCCGCCGTCGTGGTGGCCGAGCGAAGCGGTCCGCTCACCAAGAGGTAATCCAACCGCGAATAAGTGCGGTGTGCGTGGGAGAAGTATGAGTAGTCCCTATCGGTGGGGTGCACGGTGCGCCAGAGGTCATACAGGTCCATCTCTGCAATCTGGTCCTGTACCGCTTTAGAAAGCTCCCCCGTCTGCGGAAAGCGCTGGGCGGACCTATCCAGGGTGGAGTCGAAGACCATGTTCAAGTCTCCCCCCAGGATGATATGGCGATCGGGCGAGGCAGTAACGTCCACCAACACAGATTCCAGGAAACGATCCTGGTGGTCATTCGGGCTGTACACGGAACCAACCGTAAAGGCAACACCTCCTAGACGCATGCGATACACTAGAAGCCTCCCCTTCTGCTCGGCATGTTTATATAACACCTCACCCCTAAAGGAGCTGGCTAGAAGAATGGCCACCCCTGCGGTCTTAGTCGCAGCCGAGGAAAAGAGTTGCGTGGGGAACTTGGCAGAGCGCAACCTATGGCAATCTTTAGAGAGTAAATGGGTTTCCTGCAGGAGGCAAATATCCGCCTGCGACCCCTCTAGCAGAGAAAGGATCGCCCTACGCTTCACAGGGTTATTCAGACCCTTAACGTTAAGGGTCACCACTTTCAGGGGCGGCATCTCTCCCGGGGAAGCAAAGCGCTATGCAGCAAGCGAGGGACTAGTGGAAGGGGCACGCGGGCCAGGGGCGCAGGGAAGGCCAGAGTCGGCTTCGCATGTATTCGGACAGTATCGGACGGGACCCTCCCAACATCAAACCAGTTCTTAAACCCCCCTAAAACCAACCCATGGCAACTAGCCAAAACCAAAAACAAGAAAAAACACCCCATTGTCTCAGACAAGCCCAAGTGGGCGAGTCTGCAGAAAACAGTCAAGTGGACGTCCAGCCACACACCTCCAACCTCTCCCCCCCATCCCCCAGCCCCAACCCAGCATCGTAGAAGCTAAGAGACTCTCCCCCCGGAGTAAAGTTAGGCCGTCAGGGCCACGCCGGTAGATTCAGGCAAGTTCCTGGCCGCAGTCCTCAGGGCCTCCGCCATGTCCGCTCTGATGGTAGGGGAGTCAGGACGACTCGCCGCCGCCGACGAATGGCACCTCCTCGATCTCCGTCGGCCCCGCCGCTCGGTGCGCCTCCACATGGGGGTAGCCCCTTCTTCCTCTGTAGCTGTGAGGCCCAGCACCCCACAGACATCCTGTAAGGAGCGCAGCTGATGTATCACCCCATTCCATCGAAAGATAAGACGGAAGGGGTGACCCCAGGAATAGGCAGTTTCATGCTCCCGTAGAAAGTCCGTGGCGATGCGGAAAGACCTGCGTTTCTGCAGTGTGATGGCGGACAGGTCTTGATAGAGCGCCACGGGTCGTTCTCGAAAGGACAGCGGTTGCTTCCTGCGGGCCTCCGACATGATGCGCTCTTTTAGGGTGAAATCCGGTAGGAATGCCAGGATATCAGGCGGGGGCGCCGATGACTGGCGCTGGCGGCCCACCCTGTGCGCTCTGTCGATGCGGATCGGGAAGTCCGTTCCTTCTTCCAAGATGTCGCAGAACAGGTCCTGCAGATAGGCCACTAGGTCCGTACCCTCATCCGCGGATGGAACGCCTCGCACCCGGATGTTATTCCGTCTGGACCTGTTCTCAAGGTCCTCCGAGTGGGCCTGGAGCTCGACGCACTGCTCCCGTAGGCGAAGGACGTCCTGCTGGAGGTGGACTATCTCCTCGTCGCGACGCTGAGCCGCCGTTTCCACAGTGTCGACCCGCTCGCCCAGGCCCTCGACTTCCCTACGTACTTCACGGACCTCCCCGGCCACCTCGGTCTTGAGAGTCTGAAATTCCTCCTTGAGAGAGCTGAATAAGTCTTCCATGAAGGACCGCGTGACTGGTGGTTCGCCTCCGGTGGCGTCCGTTGAGGCCCGGGAGGACCCCGGGGACGGCTGCGTCCTGTCGCGTAGTTGCTGGGTCCTGCCGAGCATTTCCGGCAGAGTGCGATCTCCCCGTGCCGCGCCTCGTCGCCCAGTCATCCTGGCTTCCGCGGTGGATGAGGCCTAGAGCCAGCCGCTGTGGACGTGCCCAACTGCTCGTGGGCACCAGATGCGAAGTCCTCGCCAAGGACAAGGGTAGTGCGTCACAGGCGACAAAATGGCGGCCCGGGTCAGGGCGAGACGACCATCGAGCCAGTCGGGGTGGTCAGCAATGTTCAAAACGGAGGCTTCCAGCCATGTGTTCCCAGGGGGGACAGTAGATGCGTAGGCACCAGAATGAGCCAAGGTGTCTACGAGGCAAGGGCGCGGGCGAGGGCCACCAGTTCCAAAAAGACAAGATGGCGGGAGGGCGGAACCCAGACGGACAGCTTAGACCAGCAAGTCTATGGGCGACCCTCAAACAGCAATGGATCGTGAAAGTGCGAAACCAATGTCCCCCATTAGCACCGGCCAATACGCCCGGTCCGGGCACCGCTCAGACTTCGTCGTCCTTCGCTTCCAGGCTCGGGGTCTGCAAGGCGTCACACACCGACATCCATGGCAGGGGGGTGGATCGTCGTCGCAGGGCTAGGGTCTGTCGTCCGGCGATGGTTCTTGCCACAAGGGCGCCGGCCAGGAAGCCTCCACACTCCGCGGAGTCCGACTAGTCCGCTCCCCCAGGGTCTCCAGCGTTTCAGCACTCGGCCCAGCCGAGGCGCGCGGACAGCGCCGCAATACGCTCCGCCTCCAGGCCCTTCTCCTCGGGGCGACCCAGGCTCCACTCCTCGGAGCGATCGTTAAGCAAACTTTTCGGGGACTTCCCCCGAGGCAACAGAAGTCAAAGTGGTATCAAAATGCGCCCCAAGAACTCCGGCACAGTTCTCTCGCCCGCAGTGCAGCCGCGGGGGGAGAGAAGCGCAGGAATCGGGGCTCGAGCTGAGCTGGGCCGGGGGAGCTACGGGAGGAAGCGTCCGCTCACCCCGCCATCTTGGCCACGCCCCCTGACTTATTTTTAGAAGACATCACCACCATAGTGTTGAAACTGCTGTGAATGCCTGCCATTAGACTTGCATCAAGAAATGTTTTTATTAAATATTCTTTCGGGCTAACCTGGCAAATGTTGCTTTCTGCGCTTTTAATAATGTCACAATGATTCATGGTTAAATTTGTTAAAATGCTAGTTGTCTCCTTCAATGTAATATTCTACAAACTTTATCATGCTAAAGAATGATGATCAGTGGGGTGTAGACTGGTCGAGGACCCATGATTCCTTCTTTCACCTAAGCTCCTGAGCCAGAGCTCCTGCATATGTCTGACACAGCCGGACACCAGGCCCGGTGGAATGAGGATAGTCTGTTGCTGACCTGGGAGCCAAAAGCAGCTGGTTTCCTGATGGTGAGTGATCCTGTGCTGCTGCAAGACTGTTCTACTCTGCTGTACTTAAAAAATGGCCACCCGCATGATTGTAACACTGTTCCTAGTTGGTGGCTGATAATGAGTGCCTGAGCCCGACCACTGGAGTCATGCGAGCCCGAGGCTGCTGGGCCTACCTTCACGAATGATAGTCGTCGCCTGCTGCATTGGGCAGGGACTCCAAGAAGGGCTACTGGAGGGGTCTGCAGCATCCAGTGAACCCTCTACTGCTTAGCAGCGACCAGCCTCCCTCCTTGTGGCATCTTTGGGTCCCACATAAGCACTTTTTTGCATGCAGTGAGGCAGCTGGGTGGCCTCTGACATGGCCTCTTCACGCTAAAAGCCCCCAAAGGCCGCCTACTCTGGTAAGGACATGTTGGCAAACGCGAAAACATTTAGAGGTGCTGATGCAGCAGAAGTGGCACCCCAGATCTATCATTTCTGGCAACTAAGGGTTATTATCCAGTCTTTCCTTCCGGAGATGAAGAGGGACATCGCAGTGTGGTGGGTTTGTCTTATAATGGAAGACACTGGACGTAGATTTAATTGAAGTCTTTAATTCAGGTTAGCACAACGGACACAGCAGAATACATCTGTCCCGGTCTCAGCATCACTGCCAGCCCGAACCCTCCACCTGGTGCCTAACATAGATCCCACTAACACATTCCAGTAACTATGGCAATAACTATAGCAATGAAGACACAACACATCTTCCCTCTTAAAAAAAAAAAACAGAAATGAAACCTAACGATAAATAAGGACCCTTTCTTCAATGAAAGAAAACCAACAAAACAAAATAAGTGAACCTAAAAAGAAAAATTATACAAAATAAGAACAGAAGAAAACGCAACATTTAAAGCTTATTGCAAAATATAATCTTTTAAATAATGAGTAAGTACTTTTCTTCGACCTTCCCTTGGAAGAGCTGGTGCATCTGCTGCTGCACTATTCAAAACTCTTCCTTCTCTTTCCAACAAATTGAAGTCAACTTGTACATTCTCACCCAACAAACAATTCTCATTTACACAGTTTTGAGAAAACATAGCATCCCCACCACCTGTGTTATGAGCATAAATCTCACATGACTTAATGGGTAGGGGAATGTCGAGTACTCCCAGATCAAATGAATATTCTTCCTGGATAGGAACCTCACGGTCAGAACCCCTGGTCAAATCATTCTTTACCAACACCACACTCCTTTTACTCCACCACTTACCATTCTCCACTAAAACTGCATGTTTGGAAACCTCAACAATACGTGTTTTGGGAATAAACTTAGAATTATGTATTTTTTTTATTATTTTATATTTCTTTTTATTAAAATTTAAAACAAACAGGAAAGAAACAAGGCAATAGTCATTAAAATGGTGAAGCGTCCTGTGAGGGAGGAAAGCATACAATTTTTTATACGATCAATAACAGTACGTGATGGGGGAAAGTGAGGGGAATTGCAAGTCAGGAGGCATTTTAGCTGAAACAGCAGTAGGAATGTCGGGTCAGGGGGAATTTGGGGTAGTCACTACATGTGCGAAGGGAGGTGTACATATTTCACCTCGGTAGGAGTTCCACTGGCCCCAGACTTTCCCCCATTTTCGAGACCTGCAACGTATACCGTCTTCTCTCTGAACATGCACCAGTCCATATTTTCCTTCCATGCCAGAGCGGTGGGCGGCCTCTGGGATCCCCACAATTGCGCTATATCTCTTGGCAATCCTATTCCCGAGGGTCACCCACTGGGTCTGTGCCACATCATAGTCAGTCGGCTCCCAAACATTCAACAAGCATCTCCTAGCTTCAGGCAACAACGCAACACCCGTGACCTCTTTCATAACTTCATGCACTCGATTCCAGAAACGCACAACCGCTGGGCACTCCCAGAATATGTGGAGAAAAGTGTCCAAGAAGCTGCACCCACGCCTTTACATCCCGTCCGAGGAATATCCCATGCTAACCAGGCGAGGACCAGTCACGTAGATCCGGTGAAGGATTTTGAGCTGTACAAACCGAAGACGGGCCGGAATTGCAACCTCCTTCGGCGAGGATATCGCCGACTGCCAGTCCTCGTCGTCCAACTCCAGACCATCGCTGGTCCAGGCCTCCAACCCTATTATCAGTTTTTTGTAGATTAGCGAGATCGTACTGTCGGGGTCGTACCAATCCAGTACCCGATCTTCAAGTGGGGATGCCTCCGGGACAGTAGTACCCGATGGAAAAACCGATGTCAGTACGTGCTGAATCTGCGCGTAACGGAAAAACTCTGTCAGTCAAATCATACTCCACCTTCAACTCTCAAAAGTCTTGACCCTGTCCTTGGTCCATAGGTCATTCACCCTGCATATACCAATCGCGTCCCATCTGTCGAAGCCTTTCGTCTTCCACAGGGAGCCCAGTCTCTCGGGTGCATAAAGTGGAGTCGCTCGTGTCTATCCTTCCATCCCATTGCAGCATTTGCACGATACCATACTTGCACAGCTATCTTGGTTGGACCCGTGAGCTTCTTCCCAGCAGATTTTGTAAAGAGCGCCCTGTTGTAGTCCCCGCCTGGCATCAGCCACTTGTCCATTTCGAACGCGGGACCATACGTACCATGATTAATCGCCCCCAGCTGGGAGGCCCAATTTTAGCGCCTAATATCCGGGAGTGCGATTCCACCATCGTACCACAGGAGTGTCAATTTGGCAAGGGCAATACGGGATCGCCCGCCCCATATCAGTTGTCTCTGTAGACTTTCCACCTCTCGAAAGTAGCTGGCTGGGATAGCGTCAAATGTATTCTGTAACGCATATAAGAACCGGGATAGCGACATCTTGAATAATGCCGCTCGTCCGAGAGGGGACCACGGAAGCTTGCGCCATGTCTCAACATCGGACCTTAGGCGTTGAAGCGGGGGTAGCAAGTTAAGTTCATAGCGGACCACAGGATCTAGGGCGATAAAGACCGCCAAGTATTTAAAGCCCGCCTGCACCACCTGTATGGGGCACCCACGTGGCAAGAGAGGAGACTCACCCGAAAGGACATATACACAGGACTTGGACCAGTTAATTACGAGGCCGGAATTTTTCCCAAAAGAATTTAACACATCAAATAACACTATCAGCGACTTCAGAGGCGACGTGAGATACAGCAGGATATCGTCCGCATAGAGTGACACTCGGTCCTCGAAGTCCGGGGTCCATCGAATACCCTTCATCGATGGCTCCCACCTCGGCCAGGCTGCCAAGGGTTCCAAAGCGAGGGCAAAAAGAAGCGGAGACAACGGGCATCCCTGGCGCGTACCCCTTCCGACGGTAAACGAGCCAGAAACTCGACCATTCACGACCACCTGGGCCAATGGTTCTTCTTACAGTAATTTCACCCAGCCGATAAAAACAGGGCCAAAACCAAACTTAGCAAGGGCTGCCCAGAGATACGGCCATTCTAGCGTATCAAACGCCATTGTGGCGTCCAAAGAGGCCAAAATGGCCGGCTCACGTAACGACGCCGCCCTCGCGAGGGCGCCATGCAAACGCTGTGTTACGGTGTGGAATGAAACCAGATTGATCTGGATGGATCAGGTCGCCAATAACGCTATTTCCGGATACTACCGAGTTAAAATCACCACCCACCACCAGGATGCCTTCCGGGAGCCCCAGAATCACTCTCCCCAAGTCGGCAAAGGTCGTAGTCTGGAGGCCAGTCGGGACATAAACAGAAAGCAGGTTGATAACCTTCCCCTCCCATCTTCCAAAAATGGCGGCGTACCGCCCCCTATCATCAAGGATGATATCATCGACCTCCAGAGGGAGGGAACCCCTGACCAGGATACCCACCCCCCTAGAGCCGGTAGTGAATCCAGAGTGTGCCAGAAGACGATAGCCCCGTCGATTCATAGCATGGCATGTCTTTCCTATCAGGTGTGTCTCCTGCAACAGCACAACATCAGGGGAGAGGCGTCTTAATAGTTGTAACACCACACCACGTTTTATCCTGTCCCCCAACCCATTAACATTCCAACATAATAATTTCAATCCCCTACCCCCCATCCCAGGAATGATTGCTGCATCCACCCCAAAACGTGACATCCAAGTCAAGAAGTCCATCAATACATTGCCTTGAAATGAACCAAACATCAACAACTTCCCCCTCCTCCAGCCCCCAACAAACTCCTAAAACCAGACCCACCACCCTGCACCCCTGTGTTAGACTCAAAAGCCACCCCAACTTGCAGTGTGCCTGTCGCCCTAACATATAACTAATCTACGAAAAGAAACCCCAGAGGAGGAAGAGACCCCCCCCCCCCCCCGCCACCCCTGGGTAACCACCTCTATCAGAGCGAGTTTAAGAATCATCAAACCACAGCTGGAAGGTCTATATGTAGTCCAGAGAACCAAGTCAGTTTCTCATTCCTGCTCCATCGGGCCACCTTCAGCTCCTCCAGAGTGTTCAGAGTGTTCCTGCTGCCTGGGCAGCGTGTCGAGCCAGTCACTTGCAGCCTCAGGATGATAAAAAAAAAACGTCTGATCTCCATATTCCACACGTAGCCGAGCTGGAAAGAGCATTGCGTATTTCATGTCCCTGTCTCTCAATCGTCTTTTCGCCCCCTGGAACCCCATCCTTTGTTTCTGCACAGCTGGGTGAAGTCCGGGTAAAAGCTCACTGTGGTATTTTCGAATTTCGTGGGGCCACCCAAGCGCGATGCCTGCAGGATAGAGTCTATCGCGAAAGTTGAAAATCCTGGCGATTATGGGCCGCGGGGCAGCACCCTGCTTAGGTTTACTGCCCGGCACCCTTTGTGCCCGTTCCACCGCAAAGAAGTTGCTCAGGCCTTTAGGTGCAAGATGGTTTACGATGAGGTCCTCCACGAGGAGGTCAACAGTTGGGCTTTCTGGTTTTTCAGGGACACCCACAATACGAACGTTATTTCGTCTTGCACGACTTTCGAAGTCCTCCAGTTGGCGAGAAAAGAAATCGTTTGAGGACCGCAGATTGCGGACCTCCCGTTTGTAGATTGGAAACGTCAGTCATGAGGCTGGAAGTCTTAAAGTCCAGGGATTTGACTTTTTCATTGGTCTTAGCTAAATCCGCCCTGATCAAATTGACGTCGATCGCCAGTGTCAAGTTTTTGGGACAGAGTCTCATATTGTTGGCCAATAGAGGTCTTCATGCCAGCAATGGCGCCCATGACATCACGTAGAGTCAAATCATCTCCCGCCGTCGAGTCGTCTCCCGCATCTCCCAGAGGCCTACTCGCCCCACCGGGGGGACCCCTTAGGATGCGTGTACCTGTCCATAACGTTAGATTGTATGGTACTTCGCCTCTCGATCTCCGGTTTGCCGGCCATCTTGAGAGCTGGGCCCCAGAGGGGACCTTGAGACCTGGTTAAAATGGCTATGTTCAAATCATCCAAAGGGGTTCGCTAGAAGAACAGGTTACCACTCTCCATACAACGAACAGTGACATTCAATCACGGCACTAGAGCGAAGTTGCGGAGTTGAGTAAACCCTGTGTAGCAGGAGCGAAACCGATGTTTGGGAGGGTACGAGGCCAAAAGCGAAACCGAAAGCTAAGACCTGGGTAGAGGCTAAAATCAGGCTGGCCGATGTTGTACAATTACTGCCCGGGCAGGCCATTGACTCGAGCCTGTGGCAGTTCCGTGGAGCAGGCCACAAAAGTTCAGAGTTTCGTAAAATCGGTTCCCGGGTTCCAAATCGATTTCTGGAAACAGCTATTGTATCAGCTGGGTTGCGTCTTCAATGACCCGTCGTCATAACCAGGATAATAGTCAGGATAAGTGCCGGAGGGGGCGAAGGTCCGGTAGCCCTGTGCTCACGCGGCCATCACGGTTGCGCACGCCTAGAATTATGTGTTTTGACTCCAATTGGTATTTTTACTTTGACAAGATACCCAACATGAAATTGAATATCTTTTTACTTTCTTATCTTTGTCATAACTTTGCTTCATTTTTAGTTGAGTTTTTTTCAATTGTATCACCAAGTGCTTAGTATCAGGGATCCTGTAGGCACACTTAGTTTGTTCCAAAACCCATTTGGGACTCAATTTGGAAGAACCATAACGTCCTTTTAGAAGGACAAAAGGTGAAATGCCCGTTGCAGAATGTGGAGTATTGCGATAACTCCACAATCTCTCTTGAACAGCTTCAGAAATCGACTTCCCCTGCACAGAATCTAGCTTAATAGCCTCATTCAACATCCTGTTTACTTTCTCCACCATACCATTACCTTGAGGACTGTAAAGAGCCACAGTTAAATGCTAGACTCCCATGGTTTTTAGAAAATATTGCATCAATTAAGATTTAAAGTGTACCCCGTTGCAAGAGACCAGAACTTTAGGAACCCCTTCCCTGAGAAACAACACATTGAGCAAATCAATCACAGCAGTTGTAGAAGGTTCAGATAAAAACCTACATTCAACCCATTTCGAATAATAGTCAACTAGGACTAAAGCATACTTCATATTGGGTCTGAGATTGTACATGGGACCAATACAGTCTATTACAAGTTTTTCCCCAAGGACCATTGGGAAAGGTAACCGGATGAGAGGGAGTGTTGTGTACCTTCACAGTTTTGTCTGCCATGGAGCAACTAACACCACCACGTCCCACAACATTCTCCACCTCAACAACCATTCTTGGCTACCAAGAAGGCCTTGATGAGCAAAATTGATCATTCTTAACCCAAATTCCCCCGGAGGAACCAACAACTTTTAATCAATTCCTGTGATTCATCATTTTTTAACAAACCACCCATTCAGATTTGCTAATGGCACCCTCCAAACAACAACCAATCCATCAACAAGACCAACTACACACTTGAAGTCCTCTTCAAGAAAGTTGGTTTGTAAATCATGCAAAGGACACCTTGTCAGAAAATCGGCACAAGCATTTTTCCCTCTCGGAATATGCTTAATGACAAAATTACATTTGAACATCTTGGACAGCAACCTTACCAGCCTAGGACTGACCTTGTCATGATCATTCTTTGACAGCAAGAAAACAAGGGGTTTATGATCAGTCACCAATATAAATGTTCTGCCCCATAGAAAGGTTTCAGAGTGTTTGGTCGCCCAGACACACGCCAAAGCCTCCCTTTCAATAGTACTGTAATGGCGTTCAGTCGAAGACCGAGACCTGGAGGCAATACCCACAGTATGTTCCACACCTTCAATTTACTGTGTGAGAACCGTGCTTAGTCCAACTCCACTGGCATCCACTGTGACAGTGTATTGGACATCATTCCTAAAGGCATGCAAGGCAGGTGCTTTAACAATGAGCTTTTTCAAATTACCAAAAGCTGAAGACTGTTTCTTTTCACACAAACTGTCACCCTTCCTAAGAAGTTTCCTTAGAGGCTCTGTTTGTAAAGAAAAACTGTTGATAAACCGTGAATAATATTCACACAGCCTGAGAAAAGACCGTAATTGGTCTTTATTTTCAGGAGGAGGACTATCAAAGATTGCCTTGACAAGATCAGACTTGGGTTTAATTCCAAATTCAGAAATATGATGACCAAGACAGTCCATACTGCTGACAACAAAATAAAATTTTTCTTTTTTAACTGTAGAACCATGAACTTCTAAAGTTTGCAGCACATCACTTAAAATTCTCGAATGTTCCTCGGTATTATTAGAAAAAACAAGAATGTCGTCCTGATAAGCAAGGACATTTTTACATTCACCAATTAATTGAGCATCAGTTTCTGAAAGACCGAATCCGCTGATGCCAGGCCCAAAGGCATTCTTAAAAATTTGAAAGCACCAAATGGTGTGTTAAAAGCAGTAATTGATTGCGACTCCTTTGCAAGCTCCACCTGGTGATAAGCTGATTTCAAGTCTATGCAAGAAAAATCTTTGGCACCTCCCAGATGAGCCAGAATATCTTGAATCTTAGGTAAGGGGTAACAATCTACTAAAATGTTCTTATTTATAGATCTTAAGTCAATGCAGAGTCTGATATCCTCTGTGCACTTCTTCTTCGCGACGGCAATCTGAGAAATCCACTCCGAAGAATCAATCAGTTCTATGACTTTGTCAGTGCACAACTTCTCCAGATGCTGTTTCAATTTATCACAAATGCATAGAGGAGCGTTTCTAACTTTGTGAATAGTGGGCACTGCGTCTTTTTTTAAGATGATTTTATGTTCAAAACCATGTACTTAACCGAGTTGACCTTTAAAAAGAGTATTATGCTGAAGTAATAGCTGTTGTAATGTAGAATTAGACTCCGGAATATCCACTAAGGAAATGGGACAACAGTGCCAGGTCTTAAAACCATCCCAATTTTCCCTTGATCTAACTTTTAATCTAATATTGTCAGAGAAAAAGCCCAGCATGTCAATATAATGCACTCCCAAAGCAATTGTGCGTACATCCGGTGGAAATAGTTGGATAGATTTCCATTCTTTGTAGAATAACTAGTCTGTGACAAAAGTAATAGATAAGCCAGAGTCTACTGTTACTTGACCCGCCACATCACCAATGATCACATTACAAAGAGGATCCACCATCATTCACATTAGATTTGATTGAAAGCATAATTCTGTTAAAACGTTTGATGGCACAAATGTTGGGATCTGAAGGATCTTCTACACTTTCGAGAGTGGCAACGTTGAGTGTTCTTGCACATACGTGAAAAATGTCCAACTTTTTTGCATCTCATGCAAGGTTTGCCTAAAGCTGGGCAATTTTTCGCATTGGCCAAATGTGTGAACGAGCCACACCTGTAACACACGCTCTGCTTTTTATCATCGCTAACATTATTAGGAATGACTTTAGGTTTAGTGCTAATGGTGTTAACATGTCCCATTTCAGGATCAGTTTTAGCCGTATTGAGTTCCTTTTGGGCTATGTAACGGGGTGTACAGGAGATCACCAGGGGGTGGCTTGTCACCGCCGCCTACACGTACCATAATGCATCAGGGTGGGCGAGAATCGTTGGCGGTGAACCGCAATGTGCTTTTACCACACCCCCCTCTCTCTTCCCGCCCCACAGGACATCAAATCAGCTGTTGAGGATACAACGGAAGTGGAATGGCCCTTTAACTCCTGGAAGGACGCTGAGTGGGAGGAGTCGGCATATTATGCGTTTCCGTCAAAAGGGGCTGGCTCTGAGTCCCAGGTGTGCTTGTTCACCCGGAGGTTGAAGCAGGAAGGAGTATTGAGTACGGAGGTGCAGGCGGAGACGGAGTCTGACGGAGAAGAGCTAGAGAGGAGAAGAACAGCAGAGGAAGACGTCGAGAGTACGGGAGCAGGAAGAGAGCGGCGAGGAACATCAGAGGCCGGGGGAGAAGAGGAGGAAAGACACCTGCAGGAAGCAAAATCGGCGACTGTTAAGGATGGAGGAAAGCCAGGAGGCCACCGTTCCCACGAGCCGCCCAGCCACTCACCCAGGGGAGGTGCGTGGCTAAACCAGGTGCGTGACCGATTGCGGGGCTGGGTAGACAGTAGAGGTACACTAGGTACCAAGCCACGGGACACCTAAATATCCCGGTTTCCTTTTCCCCGTGCACTTCCCCCCCACCCTCACGGTAGTACCCACTTGTATAGCAGAGCACCGGTGACTCCTCTCACTCCCTTCCCTGAAACGAGGTTCCTCGAGCAGCGATCTCACGACTCCCTTGTTTTCTCTTTGCCTTCTTGGGGGAGCCACACATCCCGCCGCGACGGACTCCGAAGACGAAGACCAGCCCCCACGAAGTCCCGAAGGGTTCCGCAAGAAGAAGGTCCGCCCTCAGAGACGCAGTAGAAGCAGGTCTCCTCGGCGTCCCACCCACCACAGATCCACTTGTACTGATCGATTACTGGCTTCAATAAAACCAGCCTTAACCCGAGTCCGTTTGTTGCCTATCACTGTCCCCGTATCAGCGCCAAGCGTAACAGGCTACCACTGAACTCTCAATTCCTCTCGCCATTTCAAGTGTTTCAGTTAGAGAAGGGTTTCTGCAGCAGAGTAATCTTTCTTGAACTTTTTTATTGAAACCGTTCACAATTAGCTGATCTCTCAAATAGGAATCCATGTTGCCATCAAATTCACAAGTGGCAATTAAAACTCTTAGTTCAGCTAGAAAAGTGTCAATGGGTTCAAATTCATGTTGACGTCTTGTACAGAACTTGTCTCTCTCAACTACAACACTGGTGTAATGCTTGAAATGATTATTAAGCCTGCATACCGCTTCCTTGTAAACATCCCAATCAGTTTCATCAGGTTCGGTGACAACTGGTTAATGATAAAAAATATTTTGCACATCACCGTGTAAATAAAGTAAAATGAATGCACATATAAACAAAACAATTAGGTGTGTGCATACATAGACCAGGTGTGCCCATCACTGTGACTTGAAATAAATAAATAATGCAAATCAGCACTTGAAACTGGCATGCAGAGTAAACTAATCAGATGCGCGCGTCACTGCGCAGTAAATTCCTGTAAAGTTGGTGCCTGACAAAATGGTGACACTTCAGCAACGACTTCAGCAAGATGCCCTTTAGGACTATGAGAATCGTTCCAGGTGCAATAATATGTACATTGGGGGTGTGAGCGCCTCCATGTCCAATGCCGAGTTTGACGGCTATGTCCGGGAGTTGTTCTGCATAATCTCTCTTCTTGGCCCTCAAGTCTGGGTTAGACTTCCCAATAAACTGTCAAATTGAAAGTGAGAGGCCTGACTTTTCACCCTCTAATTCTTTCAGTCTCTGCTTCTTACTTTCTGTTTTAGCACCGGGACACTCCTAGTAGTTGCTGTGTGCTCTAGAAATCCTGCCATTTATTTATTCATTCTTTCTTTCTCCTGGACTTTGAGGGCCGAGATTTTACTCTCAATCATACTCGTGTTTTTGTCACGTACTTACAGCAGAGCCATTTGGTGCCTCGTGCTCATCAGAGTCCGCTTCTACAGGGTCAAGCAGGACATTTTGAAAGCGGCCGGGAAAATGGTCTACATTGCCTTCAGGAGTGATAACTTCTCCCTCTTTCAAGACCACTCCATCCAGGCTCTGGCCAAACGCCGCAACATTTGTGATGCTTTGTCTTACCTGTGTGACAAGAAAATAAATTTGCTGGGGCTTCCCTCTGCGTGTACTTTTCTCCATTGACAACAAGCGAGTGTCTGTGCATTCCCCTGCTGAAGCCTGCAACTTGCTGCACATTGTTTCTTCAGCTGAAGCTGGTGGCGCTCTGTCAGCATTCCCCAGCTCTCGACACTCCGATAAATGGCAGCAATCTGCCTCCAAAGCAGCCCTTCACAGAAATTCACCCATTGGCATGACCAACTGTGAGAAAGTGCCAACTTTCATGCATGATTTGCCTCCACGTTTTGTTGAATTGCTGATGTGCTTTGACGGAGTGTGCCATGGGCTCCTGCCAATCAGGTGCCCAGGACCTGTGTTCCTTCCCTAAAACTGTATTGAAGCTAAAACCCAATTGGTGTCTCTGGCCGCATTTCAGCCCCTGGTAAATGGTACCAAGGGTACTCAGGGCATTGTGACCAGAGAAGACCTTTAAGGGCTGCAGCACTTAGTGTGCCACCCTTAGGGGCCCTGAACCCTAACGCACACACACTGCCTTTGCAGGCTCAGTGTCCTGGTGCAGAACTAAACAAAGATTCAACATGGCACACATCCCTGTGTGCCATGCCCACAAAACCACTGCCCTGGCATACATCAGTCGCCCCTCTAACTGGGTGCCCTATGCTAGTGGTGTGTGCACAGGTGCACAAGTCCTGTGCCCCTACAGTACCCAGGGCCATTCCAAGGCACTGTAAGTGGAGTGATGCCATTAAGAGTATATGGTGCTGGGAGGTGGTCTTTACGAAATCCACAGCACCATAATGGCTACACTGAACACTGACAAGTTTGATATCAAACTTCTCAGAACATTAAACCCACACTGATGCCAGTGTGGGATTTAATGTAAAATGCACTACAGAGGGCATCTTAAAGATGCCCCTGAACCCTAACCTATAATCCACGTCCTGTCTGAGAGGCTGCCTAGGCTGCCACACAGCAGACCTGTTGCTGGACCCCTGGGTGGAGAGCCACTGCTCTCCTGGGCCGGCAACAATGCACATCCTGGTTGAGGTGCTAGGTCTCCTCCCCCAGGATGGGCAGGGGGAAGCTTCAAAGGCATGCCCCCTCTGTGAGCTTCTCCAGGCCACTTGCTGTACTCAGCAACTGGCCACCACCAGTTCTGACCCCCACTCTGGCGGGAAACCCTACGTCAGGAAAGGGGGTGTGCAAGCCTGTGCCAACTCCACCCCTCAGGTGGAGGAGGCGAGGTGAAGCACGACTCCGGACTACCGCCATCTTGAGGATGGTGAGCCCTACCCACTCACATCTAGGCTCCTGCTCCCCTCCCACAGGAGAGGAGCAGGTTAGGGGGTGTACCCACCCCAGGACAGGGACCTATTGGTCCCTGCCCTCAACCTACCTGTAACGGCCCTAAATTTAGTATTTAGGAAGCACCCTGAACCTTCCTTCCTCAGATCCCGATTTCGAAACAAGAAAGAAGACCAAGAAGAAGAAGACCTGCCGTGCAGCTGCTAACAAAAGGACGACACCAACTGACTTGGCCACAGCCCTACCGGCCTGTTGCTCCTTGAACCTGCTCCTGCTAAATCCTGGCGTCTACTGCGGAGAGCAACCTCGTGAACCCCAGAGGCCCTGCCTGCCTTAACCCTCTTAGAGACTTGGACTCCCATGAGCAGTGGCTCTGCTCAAACGTTAATACCCCTGGTTCCAGCCAGGAACCGCAAATCCAGCTCACTCTGCACCCGCCAAGCCCGGCCTGTGCCCAAGTGTACAAAGACCCTGAGGACGTCCCCCCCCGGTGATTCTGACCTGGAATCCAGTGCCCAAGGACTCTTCTTGACGACCCAGACGACGCCTGTAGCCTCAGAACCAGGGACCCCCCCCCCAATCGCGACCAGCAGAGGGTAAGATTTCCTGACGCCAAAAGACACCGAGCCGGGTCTGGTGGCTCAGTGGACAAAAGCAGCCACTGCCGGGGCCTGTGTTCGACCTCATGGTCACAGGTTCAAATCTGGGCGGGTCCACTCAGCCTTTCATCCATTTGAGGTCGATAAAATGAGTACCATTGTGTTGGGTAACAATAAACATCTGTTATTCAGCGCCAGGACACCTTCGGATAATCGTGCGCTTTACAAATACACCTGTTATGTTATGTTATGTCAACCCTGCACCCAGCACCCCGCCCCCTTGTGCCCAACTCCGGGGTGCCTACCTATCGTCCGAGATCCCAACTTACCCTTCGAAGTGTTGGTCGCTCCAGAAGATCCTCCGTCCCGAGACATCAGCCTTTGTTCACTTTTCAAGGTCTCCATTGATTAACATTAAGCGCCCGACAGCTCAACAGGACCCTGTACCCAGACACTCGAGTGCCCCTGGCAGTGCAACCATTGCCCTATCTTACTTCCCCATTTGCCCTGATCAAGTGATCAGTAGTCCAGCTCCCACAGCCGGGTGGCCTGCTAGCCATCAGCCACCAACCGAAGGCCCCCTGCCTCTCATTGGATAACATTGGGCTTAACTACCTCTGCACCCGGCTGCCCCTGTGCCGCTGAGGGTGTACTAACTGTACCTACCTGACCCTAGGAGACCCCTGAGTCTATGCCCAGAACCTTAACTCTGCCAGTCGAGTACTTACCTAAAAGCCGATAACTCACTTTTCTTCCATAGGCTAGCATTAACTGGTTTCACTTGGAAATTCTTGGTGTGGAGTTTTGGAACCTTAAAATATTCACCTAAAATCATCCAAACAACAAAATCCGATTTACTCACCTGTTATCAGGAGACCCCTCGGTGCTGCATCTTGTAGCCCAGCACCAACCCTGAAAATTAATTTTAACTCTACTTACCAGTAACCTGAATTTTCTTCCATAGGAAACCATTGACTGTTTTTCTGTGAAATTTCTTATAAGTGTCGATTTTTGCAAACTGCAAATATTCTTTAAAAAGCACACCAACTACCAAAACGTAATTACTGTGTTAGATAGAGGTCCCATGCTGAACCTAGGAGCCCAGCACTGGATTACAAAAGTAACGTAAACATACCTTACCTGCAACTTTAATTTCCTTCCATAGGATAACATTGGTAATTTCACTTAGAAAAGTTTACAAGTGTCAACTTTTAAAATACAATACTATTCCTTAAAAATCACTACTGTAACCAAAACGCGTTTACTTAACTGTTTACAGAACCTGTCCCAGGATTGAATCTAGGATCCAGTCTTGAGGTTAGAAAATGAATCTACAAAGTAACTAATTGCATATAGCTAGAAATTCCCATTTAGCTCAATGTTGTATTGTGTTTGAAATGGTGTTCCCTATTGCAACAAACTGTAACTATTGCATTCAAAAAGTCTATTGCCTGTTTGAAAAGTATTTAAGTAAAGTAATCTATTCTGAGAAAGTATATTTTGATACCTTGTTGGTTCTAAAATAAAATAACAATATCTTTTTTGTCAAAAGCATGTTTATTGAAAGTTTCAAATGCAAGCAGAGTACCAGATAGCATAATACCAATACGTAACACCAATACATAGCCATAGCAGAAAATCCCACTTCAAACAGAATACAGGCAGGATGATGCAGTGGCAGGCCACATAAGGTGCAGAGAGGAAAAGACAAGCAAAACCACAGGTAGCAATAGTGCAGGTCGTCCCCCCCCCTAGAACCAACAGCCCGGGTAAGGGCCAAGTGTTAAAAGCAGCCTGAAAGACGGCACCCATTAGCTCCGTCATATGTCAGCCAGACCACATCCTGAGGCGTGCAGAGGGGAAAGAACCCCGGTGATCTGCTGTAGGAGAACACTAAGAACTGGACACAGCTCATTGGCCTCCACGAAGGCATGCCAAGAATTAAACCAGAACAAAACAGGCTCCCCCACCCCCTTCCCACCCGCCCACCCCCCCCCCTGCCCATTTCCTACCTCCCAATCCAATCCTACCCCCAGTAGGGCCTGATGGAGGGGCAGTCCCACCAGATGTGACGGAAATCCCCCAACTGACCACACCCCCTCCAACATCTGTCCGAGGCGGTGGGGAATATCCGCCGAAGCTTGGAAGGGTGAAGGTACCAGTCAATCATGGTTTTGAGGTGGGCCTCTCTGAGAGCGTTAGACTGATTAAAACAGTGGGTTTCAGCCCACAGATGGGTCCTGTCCTCATCGGTGATGGGGCGCTGCAACAGGTCCTCCCACATAGTCATGTATCTGGGGCGCGGCGAGATGCAGGTTTTAAGCAAGAAAGAATTGATAAAGGATATCACTCCCTTCATCGAAGAAGATTTAGCGAGGAAGGTCTCAAATTTGGGCAAGGGGCGCGTGGCAGCGTCTCTAATGGGTGGGTGAAGAGCCCAGTGCATTAGCTGTGTGTAGTGATAAGATTCAGTGGCCGGCAAGTGGAATTTATCCCAACATTCCTGCAAGGTGATGGCCCCCCCACCCCCCCCCCCCGAAATAAATGTATCAAGGCGAGGCACCCGCCCTCCTTCCATGCATCAAAAGGGCCCTCCTGGAGGGCCGGGGGAAAAAGGGAGGTGTGGTGTATCTGAGTGTATGGGAACGGGAAGGTAGTCCATCGCTCGTCAGCTGTTAGGGTGTCCCAGACTTTCAGTGTAGTGCCCGTGGGCGTACTTAAGTAGGCATTCTACGTGGGCTCCAAGCTAAATCCCATATGGTCTGGCCCATCACGCTCCTATCCATAGGGAGCCAATGTTTCTCAGACTCCTTCTGAGTCCACTCGACGAGCACCCGCAGCTGGGCCGCCTTGAAGTACATCTGCATGTCAGGTAGACCCACTCCTCCCTCAGAACGAGGCCGACGTAACAGAGAGAAAGAAAATCGTGCTCTTCCCCCCTGCCAAATGAAGCAGAGTATCGCAGACTTGGGTTTCTGGAAGTAGTCGGGTTCGGGGCTGATGGGGAGTGCCTTAAAGAGGAAGAGCAGATTAGGTAGGAGGGACATTTTAATAGCGTGAATGCGGCCCAACCACGAGAGGAAGAGCAGCTTCCATTTTGCCAATTCGGTTTGAATTTGCGTGAGGAGGGGTGGAAAATTAGCCTGAAAGAGGCCCAGAATCGAAGGGGTCAAGGACACCCCCAGGTATTGTAGGGACTTAGTGGCCCAGGCGAGCGAAGTGGCGGAGCGCAGCTGGTCCGCCCTACCCGGAGGCAGGGAGAGGTTGAGTATAAAAGACTTGCTAGTATTGACCTTGAAGCCTGAGAGGGACTTTAAGCGAGCGAGCTCTTCGTGGAGGCTCGGGAGAGAGCTCTCAAGTTCCATGAGGGACAGCAGGATGTCGTCTGCAAAGAGGGAAATCTTGTGGACATCGCCTGCAAACTGGATCCCCCGAATAGACTCGTTTTGTTGCACCGCCATTGCTAGGGGCTCAATGCTAAGAGTAAAAAGCAGGGGTGAAAGGGGACAACCCTGCCTTGTCCCTCGAGAGTGCCTAAACGCACCAGAACTCGTGCCATTGACAAACACCCTGGAGGCGGGGGACCGATAGTTCGCTTGGATCATCGCGATAAATTTGGATGAGAAGCCGAAGCTAGACATCACCTGAAAAAGGAAGGCCCAATTGACTCTGTCAAAGGCCTTCTCCGCATCCAGGCGAACCAGGATGGCCAGGACGCGGAATTTATTGACCTTGTCTATGAGATGCACTATCCGTCGGCTGTTATCATGTGTTTGTCAGCCCGTAATAAATCTGGATTGGTCAGGATGGATAAGGATGGGCATAAGGTCGTTCAGACGCTTAACAAGGATAGTGGAATATAGCTTGGCGTCAATGTTAAGTAGGGCGATGGGCCTATAGGAGGAACAACACTGGGGGTCCTTCCCCGGCTCCTGCTGTCTTCAGCCATGGCGTTAAAAAGCGAGACCAGATGCAGAGAAAACTCAGGGGCAAACGTCTTATAGAAGAGCGGCGTGTAGCTATCGGGGCCGGGGGCCTTATTGGGCTTCAACGCGGTAATCGCCGTCGTAACCTCCTCTAAAGTAATGGGGGCAGTCAACTGGTCATTCCACGCCGTTGAGACCTGGGGAAGTGACAGAGTCGGGGAACGTCTGTTGGGCGTCACCATTCGAGGCGTCCCCGCGTACAGGGATGTATAGAAGGAGCCTCCTCCCCATGGACGATGCGATCCGTCGGGTCCAGGATCCCCCCTATATATTCCTTCTCCCTTTTAGCCCGGAGTTGCCGTGCCAGATGTTTGCCTATCTTATCTCCCTGGGAATAGGAAAGCTGCCACAGTGAGTTCCATCCTATTGGAATAAAAGGCCCGAAGTTTGCCTCCAAGAGCGGTGAGTTGACGCTGTTTTTGGCGCATGGGATTCGCTTTGTGGGAAAGCTCCACCGCTGAGAGTTGTTTCGAGGTCCTCGCGCTCCCGAGCTCTTTATTGAGCGCAGAGTTGAGGGCAAGACATTCGCCTCGTATCACCGCTTTCAAGGCGTCCCAATTTGTAAATACTGAAGTATCCTCCGGCGGGTTAGTCTCAAAGAACCCCATGACGGCGGCACAAAGTTTAGTGCAGGACTCTTTGTCCCGAACGAGGGCGGGCGGCTTGGGGCCCCGCCATTGGAAACATACTGTGAGAAGGTGGCCTGATATGCAGTGCTCACTATTCTAGTGAACACTATGTATCAGTCCAGCAACCCTTATTGATGATTGGTTGTAAGTCAACCTTATAGACCAGCTATCCTAGTAGCATGGATACGAGCAGTCTAAGGCTAAAGACTCGAGAGGGCGTGTTAAGCCAGCTGTTATACCACACATGTACCCCTTGAACACCCAGTGAAAGGACACCACACAAGTGTTATGAAAATAAACAGTGTATTTATTAAAATCACAACAGCCCTGTACTCTTTATGAGGACAGGGTACTAAGCACAAAACAAAACTCTTACGAAAATACTTAAGTTAGCACAGTATATACAAATGCCCGAGGGGCACGGAAAACCATATACTCTGAAAGTGGAATGCGAAATTACTAGCAGGTAAGTACAGTACTAATAGGCTTTGGAATCGCTAGGTCTTGACTACTGAACCTTCTGATTACTAATAGGAGGCCTAGGGGACTCGGGTGCAGAGTGTGCACTCTCACGCGGGATGCGGGACAAAGTCTATGGTAGCTAGATTTCAGAAAGTTAGTGTTCTCGGGCGAACCCGACCTGGTAGGAGGAAAACGAAAGTGGATCCTGACCCCGAAATGCCGAAGTTACCTAGCCCAGGGGCTTCAGCTGCATATGTCTCAAAAGACGTCGGGAATCCTCGTAGACGGACCAGGAGCCTGGAAGAAAGAAGTTGCTGGCAGGCGACCAGTGAAGAAAGTTCGATGGATCCAAGCCTGGATCGATGATAGAAGACACCTGAAAGCAGAGGGGACCAAGTTCGTGACTACTAGCCAGTAGTCAGGTGGCACCAGGAGGGCACCGGATAGTAGTCACCTCGACTAGGTGAGTGGGTGACGCTGCGCACGCAGATCTCACGGACCAGGAGGCGTTGTCGGCGACCAGGATGGAGGAGCGAGCTGTCCCACGATGGATGAAGCTGTCGGCGTCGCTGGACCCAGGATTGGGCAACAAAGCCTTGGCAAATTCAAGCCCACGCGGTGGACTCAAAATGGCGTCTGGAGTGGACTAGGAGGGTCCGGGGTGCCTCTCTTGAAGAAGGAAGCAAGGGCCAGTCTGGAGCAACCAGACCAGCAGCAGTGATGTCGTCGGGCGTCGTTAAGAAGGCCACAAGCCAGCCGGCTAGTAGCCAAACAACGTGGTGAGCAGGCAAAAGCAGAAGGGCCCCACGCAGATCGTGGAGATGCTTGTGGGCTGATCTTCGGTGCTGGAGCTGCTCAGGGTTGGGGCTTCTCGGACCCCAAAGCACTCACCAGTGGAGGACTCGGTGGGCTTGTTGCAAAGAAGTCGTACAGTCTTGGCGATCGTCGGTCCCTCGAGGTCTCGTCGCACTCACAGTTCTCAGCTTGGCTGTAGAGGTGAGTAGAGGTCAGAGGTACCAGGGAAGCCGGGTCTCGTCGAGCTGGGTCGTCTGATTCCTGAGGAAGGACTTGCAGCAGACCGCAGTGTTCTTGATGGTGCCTGCGGATGCAGGGTGACTACTCCTTAGCCACAAGGGAGAATCTTGAAGAAGAAATCTTGATGTCCTTTCGCAGAAAGTCGTGTCTTGATTCCAAAGATGATCTAATTTGAACAGGGGGCCCGCTCCCATCTTTATACTAAAAAAGGGGGCTGACCCAGTGACTAGGTCCTGCCTATGGGTGGGACTAGGAGGGGGGTGGTTACACCCCTCTCCCATGCCGGACTTTCCCCAGGCCAGGGGCTGGTGTGCCCCTGGAACTGGTTCTGACTGGCCTATGCGTAGTGAGCACCGGGGTGCCACTCAGCAGTCACCTTCCTGTAAAGCCCTGCCTACCCAGGATACACAAAACTCTGTCTGGGACGGTGCTAGCACCGCCCTCGACAGGAAACCCTTTGTCCAGGCTCCCCTCGCTGGAAGGACTCCCAGCTGCAGGGGGGCAGACTCGTGTCTGTGGTGGCAGCATCCATTTTGTGGAGCTGAGGCTTCAGTTAACTTGAACCGGGGTTCACAGTTACATACATGTCGTGTCCCTCTAGAAGGGTGGAATGCTAACCCCGTCGCCAGAATTGGCGAGGGGTTAGTATTCCAATTCGTATGACACCTTACTCGACATGTTTTGATAAAGCAATACCAAAGATAGCATTTAACCGCGAGGATTATAATGCACTTAAGGGTATATGGTATGCGATATCATGGAACAGCTATTAGGACTTGGTTCCGCAAGCTGCAGACAGGCTCAGCTCATGCCAGAGCACCATCTCACACGATTCCAAGCACTCTGCCTTCAGGATTGTCAAGGCCTGCCATAGGAGTGACTGATAGGAATCTGTGTGTCCATTTTAGGGTTAGATATAGGTATACTATATCTACAGCAAAGGGCGATTACACGACTTTGCCCCAGCTGTCATGCAGCCAGTTGTGTCAAATTTAGGAGGCCAGCCAGGGGTGGCATAATACATGCTTCAGCCCCTGGTAGGCCCTGGGTACACCTATGCCCTGAGTTACAGGGTCTGATAAGGTGGCCCAGTACCAATTGGTAAATGCACCTAGGGTACACGTTGTAATTTAGAGAGAGAACAGCCAGGCTGTGGGTCTGATTGGCAGGCCCACAGCCAGAGAAAGTCGTAAACCAGTGAAACAAAAGCAAAAAATCTGGGTGATCATAGGATTGCAGACCCTACTCTCCTACACATACCGTATAGAGTCTGTGGTCAGATACTGCGAGCGGGAAAATCTTGGCATTCTGTAGGATCCCCTGTAGGGATTGACTGACAAACATATAATCAATGCAGGAGTAGGTTCTGTGGTCATGTGAGAAAAAGGTGTAGTCCCGCGTTCGGGGGTAAAGTACCCTCCATGTGTTTAGGAGACCCAGGTCGCTGAAGCGATGACGCAGCCTGTCCCCAAAAGTCCCCGCATCAGACCATGATGTGTGTGCGCAATCTAGGTCCCTGTCCCAAACAAGGTTAAAAACACCCATGAGGAGGAGAGGCCCCTCCACGAAGTCCACCAGCCTCTCCCAAGAGGCTGGAGAGAAAGGCCGGCTGGCCCGTGTTTGGGGCATAGAGCACCACGAAGGTGCAGAGCCGTCCCCTCAGAACCCCCTTCACCATCACCCATCGTCCCTTCTTATCCCCCTTTACACCCACCGGCTGGAATTGGATCGCTGCGCGGAAGAGAAGGGCCACCCCCCGGTGTTTAGTGGTAGCCGAGGAACGGTAAATGAGGGGAAATAACTATATCTTTTGATACAAAATAATTGGCCTAGAGTTCAGTTCTTGAGTGTGTGAGACCATTTGCTGACTGAGTGTGTACAACAAATGCTTTACATTGTGCTCTGATACTGCCATGCTACTCGACCAAGCTACCACTTTAGAGAGTAAGTTATATCTAACTTTATTCTCGGACAAACCTCTGGGGACTCTATACACACTGTACCGTACTTTGGTCCAGTATATATAGAGCCACTTTCTTACACCAACATGCTGACCGCCTGGACCTTGATACTGACATTTCCTCTGGTTGATTGTTGCCTCTGTGGTCAGCGGCAGGCCCGTGAAGGTCGCAGCTGCGAACCTGCTTGCTTCTACTGATGAACAAACCTCTTCTCCTTCTGGAACCATGCTTTGGTTTCCGTTGACCTCTGTCGAATCGGTTATCTCTCTTTAGGCGAATGCTGTGAACAGGTGAAGGCTAAGGGATATCGTCTGGAGCTGCTCCTATTGTTATAGCTGATGGTTACTACTGGGCTGCCAAATTGTGTTCAGTTTTTTTATTTCAATGTTGCTTCCTTTGCAGTTGTTGTACCCTGTATTACAAACCCAGCCTTTTCCCTAACACACCAGCCCTGGGCTTTTCACGATCTTCCAGAGCGCAATTGGTTCCGACATGGGGTTCCACTTTAGCTGGGGTGGGGTTCACATCTCCCTGGGATTCTCACTCCTGAAGATTATCTAAGGCCCCCACAGGCGATGAGCTTACACCTCCTAGTGCTCCACAGCCATACTGCCTCCTTGTAGCTTCCTTAAGGGTCTTAATTCTACAATGAAGGGGAAAGCGCTCCTGAACATGCGAAATCTTACAGCAATCGTATCCTTTGGCCTGAATCTCTATACGTAAACAGATAGCACTCTCTTTTATTATTCAAACTGAGCTCCTTTCAGAGACGTTTTTGTCCTCCAGAACTGCCTTATACCAGTAGATGAATCTGTACTGGCTCAAATTGAATATCAACACAACTGAAGTCCTTATAACTGGTCCTGATTAGTCTTTGCCACAGACTATGTTCTAACCACCTAATTTTGACCCTTGCCTCAACCAGTGAAAGTGGTTAAACGTTCAGGTGTTAAAATTGATGCTTCACATCAAATGGACTGTCGGGTTCCCTCTGTCTTTGCATCTTACACTTTTTACATGAAACCTCTCTGGCCTATTATTCGCTATGTATTGTGTGAAAGCAAATGCCGTGCAATGTTGGCTCTACTTGGTTCCAGATTTGATTATTGTAATAGCATATATCTGCACATGGAATCTTCCGTAATCCAATGGCTGCAAGTCCTATATAAACTTGCTGCCCACATGATAGTGGGAACTGCTCATTTCATCTCTGTCACTGCTATAAAGCAATCTCTATCCATTTATTAACGGGTTATATTTCAAACACCATGCATAGTCTGCCTCACATCTGATGGATAGGCACCATAGTTTATCTCCATTTGTCTGCTGACATATTTTTCAAATGGGACGTGATTCCTCTACCCTATTTCGTCTTCACATTACTAGGTTTTGCAAGGCTCAAGAGTGGCAGATCCTGTTCTTTTCCCACATTGTCCCTTTCGATAAACTAGTGTTCATTGATCATAATGAAAAGACAATAGGAGAAGGAGAATTCCTACTCTGTTCTTCTGTACAGTTGGAAATTGTAAAATGTATCCTTTGATTTCATTTGTACTTTGTATTGTGAACTGGGTGGATGCCAACAATGATGGTGTTTCAATAAACCTATTTGAAGAACAAGGATAAATATACAGTATGAAGGTTGTTTCAGATACTGGTGGTGTAAGCTACAGCTTTTAGTAGCAATTTCATTCATTTTCAGTGGTTAATATCATTAATTTAGTATGTAGCATTTTTCCGTCGACCAGCCAAATTTAAATAAAGTCTCAATTGGAGTGTTTTTGCTGGTTAAAACCTTACACTCTGCTTTATAGTCCTGCTACTTGTTAAGTGGCGGTTGTTCTGCTCCGTCACACTTGTCCCTAAATCAAGCTTTCTTGGTTTCATAAAGTCAAGCATTGCAACTTCATCTGCCAAACATAAAACGTTTTCTATTTGTTAATTATGATTCTTTATTCCTGTCATTTATTTTCACAGCCACGCCAAAGAAATTCTTCATTGTTTGAAGGACAAGTATTTTAAGGAACTGCAAGACTTGGTTGTTGATGGCCAGAAAGTGCAAGCACCTCAACCACTGAGCTGGTAAGTAATTTGAGTAGCATGTTTGATATAAGAAATGCATAATAATGTGTGGGTGCTTCTTCACCACTGCTGAGGCATAAATCCCCACCTTTCCAACCAGCACCCTAGTTCACATGGGCATCTCCAGGTCACAAAAGATCCCAATCACCTCCTGGAGTACCACACTATGGTCTCATTTCATCTTCATCCTTTACGTGGAGCCACTTGATGCTTTGCTCACAGATAACCTCAACAAGATTCACCAAAATGCCTAAGATGCACAACTTCACTTGAAAGTCTCCTCTGTTTCAGACATTCAATATCTTCAACACACTGCTTGCACATCATTCAGGCCTGAATACTCCGCGCCTAGCTGAAGCTCAACTCACTAAGACAAGACGGTTATTAGGAAGATGTATAAGAATGCATTAATAATGGCCAAAAAAGAGTGGCACAAGAAGAGACGGCAAAATCTAGTGGAGACCTGTGCTGCAAAGGATGACTCGCAATTCTGAAAACTAGTGGCCAGAGGAGTGCATACGTTGGGGTCTGAGTCACAGAACCATGTCCCCCCTACAGACTGGGTCAGTCATTTTTCAGCTTTATATAATGAGGATGTTAAAATATCAGGTGAAATATCCTTGAAAGCCCTGCTGATTATATTTGACTCTCCACCTTTCACTTTTGGAGATGTTGTTCACTCATTGGCCACCTTTTCTAGAGAGAGAGCAGCTGGCCCAGATAGTATCCAAGTTGATGTTTACTCTCATGACCTAGATACATGGTCAAACTATATATTGGCTGTTGCCAATAAGATAGCAATGGTAGCCCCTATACCATCTTCCTGACGAGGAGCGGAAGTGGTGCTGGTGTAAAAAAAAGGGAGACTAGAGTTTGCCAGCTAGCTATACGCCCATCAATCAAATTTACTTTCTCCAGAAAGTCTTCTGCCGAATGGTACTAGTAAAGAGCCAACAATGGGTAGAAAGCGGGAATATTATAAGCCCGCTGCTAGCAGGTATCAGATCCAATATGCCAACAATAGACCAGGACTTCAGATTTCCTATATTATATTGGAAGACTATCCTGATAGGCAAGGGTGACTTATATGTTGCATTTGCCGACCTTAGATCCGCGTTTGATTCAGCAACTGTAATCCTCTAAGAGCACAAAAATAGTTTTAAAATACCTGAGAGTGTGCCCACCTAATTTTATGCTTGGTCCCTCGTGGTATGATTTAAAATAACCGTCCAAGGTGCAGCAAGACTATTAGTATCTACTGCCCCTGCCACCGGTGTTCATCAACATGTTTCAGCCAATTCATCTCCCTTTGAAGTCGCTATCCATCATCAGGATGTGGATCCGCATATTTCTAAGCCCTATTTTGTCCCCTCTTGTCAGGAACAACTTGCAGCAATAAATCTTCCCGTTAGTTACAATCCATAGAGTTTAGGTTCATGGTGGATTACCACATAAACAAGAAGTGACAATGTAGAGCGTAGAGGTACCACTGCAATAACCCAAACAAGGATGAAGTTCTTGTCTTTATTTTATTTTTGTTAAAAAGCATTACATATATGCATTGAAAACAGCCAATGTTTCGTCCATGACATGAACTACTTCAGGGCTGCAATACAATAAATATATACAACATCTAAAAACCAAACATAGAAAACCAAACAAACACTCAAACATAACACATGACACAGTGCTCAAATTGGCTAACATAATACATTATAAGACATGTAGATACAATGCAAAATATGCAAAAGATAAAAGAATATGCGTAATACCGAGCATAGTACAACAACAGCAAGGCAGAGCAGTTGCCTCGAAAGGGTACAATGGCAAATTATTGGACATCTACATCGGAAAAAATAGACCTACTCAAACATAACCAAAACTAGGAGAAAGAAAAAGTAAAGACATCAACTAAAGACCAAACCCATATCTTTTGCTGCCTATGGCATCAGAATAAGCACAAAATACATATTTCAAGTGATAACCATGGAGTCCCTCAGACAAGGTCCATGGGTAGTAGCGTTGCCTACATAGTTTAATTACTATAATACTATGTTGAAAACGTGGATCAAAGGCATTGAGTGACAAATTGATAATGTCCAAAAAGAAGGCTGTCGAAAAAGGAAGGGAAAACCTAAATATAAGTAAAAAATAGAGAGGAAAATAAGTAAAAATAAATATAAGGAATAAAATGTAAAAGAGGCATGAAGGTCAAGTGAAAGATGGGCCTAGATCCCTCCACACAGTTCAGAGGCCTAGAAGACCAGAGAATAGGTATATGTATGTGTCCTGCACAATTAAGTTAAGGGAGGTGTTAAACCTTGTGATTATCATGGAAATGGGCCCAGAGAGAATTTGGCATACTATTACGTACCAAATATAATCACAGAAGGTATTCAGCCAAGTAGAAGCGTTGAGATACAGACACCCACTGTAATATGCCTCATCAATATTCGCAGTTTGTAAGTCACAGTGCAAAAAACAATCACTCAAGTTCATCCCAATGCATAAGAAGGAATGTCAAAGTGGCTCAAAGACTCGACAAAGTGCATTCATTGGTCAGAAAGTGATACTGTCAAAGCTGTAAATAGCAAGTTGTTTATGAATAGAGGAAATAACATGATGAAACATTAAATGAGTGAGCGAGAACGCCGAAAAGGACATAAACTATTGCCTAAATGAAAGCAAAAAAGACTGGAGGAGGCAGAGGGGTGGTGGCAGGGGAGGAGGGAAGGGGAGAGATATACCTACTAAGCAATATCTATCCTTTTCGTTTAGGTCTAAAATAGATATACGCTGCAACGATAGTTCCCAAGTGGGGTGATACCGACCAGGGAAAGGCAGGGCCAATAAGCTCTAATGGGCACCTCCAACATAGAGCAAAATGAAATACAAATAGGAATAGTGAATAAGAGAGACTGCAATGCTAGATTAAATATATGGACGCACGCATTGTCAATGGGGGCCTGAAGACCGGGGGCTGGGCATGTCCAACCTCTATCTTTATTACCGATCTGCCCATTTGCTTGTCATCAATGACTGGTTTAACGTGGGAGGTCGGACCCGGCATATAGAGTGGAACTTACGCAACTGGACTTCCCAGATCCAAGCTATGCTCCATGGAACGGCGATCCCCTGTTCACTGCCTATGGCGACCTGGGTGGTATTTCTGGCATGGAGATCGGCCATTCCACATATACGATGGGGGTCAATGGTTATGCAACAAACTCCACTTTGGCATGGCATCTGGTTGAAGGAGACGGCGTCCCTTAGTGATTTTCGCAACTGGGACTGTATTGGTATTGCAAGACTGGGGGATGTCTGGTCAGGGATTCGTATAAGGTCCTTCCAAAGAGTTGCAGCAGACATATCACCTCGCACACTCAGTTTTTCAAGTACATACAACTCAGACACGCACTTTCACTCTCTTTCTGCAAAAAAATCCAAAAATAGATAAATTAATCAAGCAATAAAGGTAACATCAAATGCGCCACGTGTCCCAAGCTAGCAGCAGAAAAAACAAAAACGAAGCAGTGAAGTATACTGATCTTAGGTACTTAGGCCGATTGGTGCTGGAGCTGCAGAAACCCATACGCTTCACCCAGGTGTAGGACGCAAAGCCTGGAGAGAACCCGATTCCAGTAATCAGCATGTATATAAGCGCTGCGTAAATGCAGCGCACCTGTGAAATGTTCCAAAGGTGACCAAAGGTTATCATAGGCATGTGATCCTTAACGTACATGAAGAGCGCCCGCCATCTTGAAACGTAGTAATATCCAAACCAGCAAAACAGAAAAGATGACAAAAATCATTGTGCTAAGCAGACTGTGGCGCTCGCACGATAAGCATCCCAAAACTCATGTATGCAAGTGGGTGGGAAAAAAGTAATGCACAGAGGAAGAGCTTGTGTGATAAGAGTCCTCTGACCCCTCATGTTCGTGGAGACCATCCCCCATCTTGTAATATTAATGTATCCAAGCCAGGATTGCAAAAAAGGAATACGAGAACCAACCTGTTAGGCAGACTGTGACACCCATACGGAAGCATTGTGTAATGGAGAGCCAAATTATAATATATGATTTGATTGGATTGAAAGATGTATATAGCGCATGTTAGACCTGGCATCTTTGGCGTGGTTTCCCCCCTATCTTTTTACCTCTACCTCCTGTATTTATTATGCGGTGCTGGATTTCGTTTTGCTGGTTTAGATGCTTTGGACACTCTGCTACGTCTGATCAGTGCCAGAGTGTAAGTGCTCCCTATGTAAATTGTTATCATGATTGGATATACATGATTGGCATATTTGTATCACCACGAAGTCCCTAGTAAAGTGCACTCGGTGTGCCAGGGCTGGTGATGACAAATGCTACTAGCGGGCCTGCAGCAATGATTGTGCCACCCACATGAGTAGCTCTAAAATGGGGTCCCAGGCCTGCCACTACAGTGCCTGTGTGCAGTCTAGGAACTGCTGTGTCCTCCTGGTCAGTGTCCCCACTGATCAGGCCTAACCCTTCCCTTTTTGTGCACATTAGTCACCCCTATGGAAGGCCCAAGGCGTGGCTTGGATCCCGAGGAGGTAGGCAGCGTGAGCCCGGAGCTCCGCGCCCGATCCCAGATATCATCCTGATAATCCACGCGAATTCCAACGAAATTTGGTGAATCTACTGGCTGAAGGCGCCACGGAAGCAGCGGCGCTCGGAGTGGGCGACCTACGGTTGCTTATCGCCCTGAAAATTGAACTTTAGCAGATGCCTCGGGGACGATAGACTTCAATCTAAGATGGCGCCCTGAGGCCTGGACTGGTGACGCAGAACGCGGAGATGACTTGAGACCCGGAACCCCTGATAGCCCAGTGCCGGCGGTGATTGTTGGACCGGAGGATCTCTCTCAATCCTGTGAGAAGACACGGGTGACCCTTTCCTCGCTTTGGTGGCGATTTGGAGATTGTGCGGGGTACCAGGAAGGCTCACCGAGGTGGACCCAAAATGGCTGCGGCTCTGTGAGGTGATTGCCACTCCCCAACTGTGGACCGAGGCCTCGAGACCTCTTCACTGACGCTTGTCTCCAAGACTCGGACCAACCTTGTGAGAGAGGTCTGGACAGCGCTCACTGCCCTGCGTGTGCTCTAGCTCTCCGGCCCCACTGTCCAGGGAGCTCTCCGGAAGCTAGGTCCTGAACGGCTGACGGAACACGCGGAGATTGGTCGGGGCTCCGGGGGACCAGCGATAGTTGTAGCCGAGATGGGGAACCGAAAGGGAAGGGAGATGGAGCGGCTGACCCAGAAGCGCTGGACGGAACGGATCATGATCACCCTGCCCTCCAACGCATGCAGGACCGCATACTGGAGGCCATCGCAACCACAAAAGACGCTTTGCAGCAGGACATCGCTCAGGTAGCGACCGGCCTGGGTCTCCTGAAAGCGGAACATGACAAGCTTAAAGACAGGGTCAAAAGCGTAGAGATATACCTGCAAGAATTGGCCCCGGATCACAAAACGCTAAAGGGCCAGATGGCGGATGCCCTGGACAGGCTGAAAATATTGGAGAGGAGGGCCGAGGACGCTGAAAATAGGAGTAGGCGCAAAAAACGTTTGTTTGGTGGGCCTTCCGGAAAAAACCGAGGGGGACGACATGGTGGGCTACCTCGACAATTGGCTACGCACTGAAGTAGCGCCGGAAGGACTCTCTCCCTTCTTTTCGCTAGAACGGGCCCATAGAGTCCCAGCCCGACCACCAGCTCCTGGCCTGCCCCCTCGCCCGGTGGTGATTAAGCTGCTCCATTACAGAGACTGGGACCGGTTGCTACAGAGGGCAAGGGAGGCAGGGCCCTTCCAGGTGGACAATAGCAGGGTCACCCTGTTACCTGACTACACTTTCGAGACCCAGAGACTCAGGGCCAGTTTCCTGTCGCTCAAGCGTGAGCTCCGTGGAGAGGGTATCAAATATTCCCTTCTCTTCCCAGCGAAGCTAAGGGTGGTGGTGGACGACAAATCGCTTTTCTTTACCACCTCGGCAGACGCTTGGGCATGGTGGGACACGTACAAGGCCAGAACGGACGGGGCCAGAGCAGAGGAGGCTCAAAAGAAACAGCCGACCAGGAAATCTCAACGCATCCGCAAGAATCGAAGGAGAACTGGGAAACCATCAGTGTCGCAGACTGAGGAACGGAAGGCTGCCCTGCAGGCGGTGGTGGACCTATTGGGGGCACCACGGAGCCAGTCCGGGAAGGGCATGGACTCAGAGGAGCAGGGTACAGGGTCGGAAACGGAACTCTCAGAATTCGGAGGTGCCAAGGGCCCCGTTGTAACGCCACAAACATCAGGGGAGATCGTCGAGGCCTGAGACACTTGCTTTGGAGAACGACCTGATGGTCTAACACTAGGGCGCTGTACCCGTGAGTGCAGCTTCACGTATATGTGGGAGTTCAAGAGTTTTCATGGGGGGATTATGGGGCGGGATGTGCGGGACTGTTCTTGTTTTTTTTTTTTTTTTAATTTTTGAAAACCTTTATTAGTGCATCCAAAAAAGTACAAATAGTGGCCTACAACCCTCAGGCCGGCCACAAAGACTGTTGAGCACATGTGCATGCAAGATGGTGACGCAACAGTACAACAATAGAATAGTAAGCAGCCAGCAGTTACACTGTAGATCCCTTGCTGTCGCGTCTCAGGAGTTATGAAGGTTAGTTTTAAAGTTTCCATTGCAATCAGTAATGTCCAACTATTCCGTTTCAATAAAGATGGAACATAAACAAAAGGAAAGAACAGGGTCCGTGTAGACGTGAGAAAGTGATATCAACAGAGGCATACACAGCCCAGCAACTCAAAGTACAAATCCCACCAGGCGGATTGGCGGTCAGGATGTATGTAACCAGGATATTAGACCCAAGGCCCTAACGGTATTCATCGCCACCCGCCCGGCAGTAACGTCGAAACGGACTCAAGATAGAAGAAAGAAGAAATAAATTAAAAAAAGAAAACAAGGCACCATAGGAACAAAAAAGAAACAATATACCCATCCCACCACCCCCACCCTACACGCATGCGAAGGCTACGGCCTACCCCCCCCCCAGCAGCGCGTCTGTCGCCCCATAAACCCGAAATATAGTATAGGTAGTAAGAGAAAGAAAAAGGAAAAAGAAAAAATGACACCTTAATATAGGGAGCCAGAAAAGAAAGTCTAATCTAAACCTCCCACGAAAACCTAACCCCGGAGGAGGGCCACAGTTCCCTTCCAAAATCAGAGCTCCCGGACTCACACAGCCATGTGCAACTCCCACACCGTGTAGCAATAAATTCGGAAGACTTACAGTCAAGAGAAAGTCAAATCAGCCATACCTAGATTCCCAAGTCAGCACATTAATCGCAACCCCACAACAAGAATAAGGAACAGGACATAGAAATTACGACTGAAGTGGGGGAAAAGCGGCACATTTAATGCAATCAGCCTATCAAAATACAGGTCAGTCCGGGTCTCCGCCATCCGACCGAGCAAAACCCACGAGAAAACATCTTCAGCCCTGGCCTGAACGGCAAAATCCCGCCAGGTCCGGCCATCGCTGCGAGCACTCCCCGGGTAGAACAAAGGAGCAAGATGGCCGCTCTAGACAATGAAGAGACACAGGAGGCGGAAAGGAGCGTCCCCAGTCAACACCAAGTCCAGCATCAAAACTGTTAAACACCCCCTCCATTACCGGACGACACACACTCCGCCAATGTAGAGAAAAGGCTCCGGAGGCAAAGACCACGGTGGGGGTTAGCCACTGGAAGTTCGATGAGCAGATCCACTGTGGAGGTAGAGTCACAGTTCTCAAAGTGGGGGGAAACATTGTATCGAGAGTCTCACCGAAGAGAAGTCAATCAACATTGTTGCCAGGGACACTGCGCACCTCCGCCCTCTCATGTTGCGACTTTGTAACCGTTCCAGAAATAGTTAAAGGTAGCAGAGGGTCAGCCAGCCCCGGTCGCGTTATGCCAGATGAAACTCTCTCGATTTTCTCCGTCAGTTCTTGGACGTTTCGCCGCCATGTTGTCCCTAGGTCAGTGAGGGCGACCAGGATATCTCCATATGTCAGGGCGCTCTGAGATAGCAGCCGATCCGCCTCGAGCGACGATGCCCCGGGATCCGCCTCCAGTCCGGGAACAGGCCGGGCAGTGCGCAACAGGGATAGTGGAGCAGCCGGGGACTGTTCTTGTTTGACGAACTTCCTCGGTATCGGACCGCGCCCTGCTAGCCCTTAAGGTCATCTAATTTCTAATTTCTAATTTAAAACATTTGTAGAGCGCAGCGTATACCGTACGGTTTCTTGGCGCTAGTAGTTCGTTTGACACCTGAAGAAAAATAAGACCAGTCTTGGGTTGGGAGGGGCATTATACAGGGAAGGCTTGTTTGAAGAGAAAGGTTTTTAAATCCTTGCGGAACGAAAGATAATGGGTAGAATAGCGGAGGTGATCAGGGAGGGAATTCCAAAAAGTGGGGGCAAGAGTGGCAAAGTTGGTTCCGCCCCATTTTTTACGTTTAAAACGTGGGGTTAGGAGGAGGGATTTGGAGGAAGAACGAAGCTCTCTAGAGGGGACGTATTCCTTTAGTAATGAGGCAATAAAGGCAGGGGCAGTGCCTTGTCGGGCCTGAAAGACCATACACCCGGTCTTAAACAGGGAACGTTCTTTAACCGGGAGCCAGTGAGGCTCTTTGAGGAGGGGTGTGGAATGGTGGTACCGTGGGAGACCATAGACCAGACGGGCCGCCTAGTTCTGGACCAACTGGAGTCTCCGCAGGCTATATAATGGGATGCCGTTGTAGATGGCATTAGCGTAATCTAGCCTCGAGATGACCAATGGTCATCGCAGTGGAGACTGCAAATTATAGTCTTTCTTTGAGGGGTTTACTTAATTACAACAGTTTGGATGGGTTCCCTTCCAATCGAGGGGGTTCCTGTCCTGGGGGGGTGGGAACCGAGAGTAGTTGGGGAAGCTCAGGTTGGGGGTAGGAGGGGTGGGGGGTTCTTTTGTCTGGAGAGGGTGGGGGGCACAGAATTGGGTTGGCATGAGCGCATGGTCGAAGGTTGTTATTGTTCTATCTGGAAATGCAGGGGAATATGGCTAATACGGGAGCTCTGAAATGTGTGACCTGGAATGTGCGGGGTCTACATACTATGGTGCGCAGACACAAGGTCCATGCATATTTGAAACTTAGGGGGGTACACATAGCTTTTCTTTAAGAGACGCACTTCACGAAGCAGGAGGGGGTGGCGTGGCAGAGAAGGTGTAAGGGGCAGTTATTTCATACATCATATTCGGCCTTTGCAAGGGGCGCCTTGATTTGGATACGGGCTGGGGTCCCCTTTCAGGTCACCAAACAAGTGATAGATCCCGAGGGCAGGTTTGTGGCTGTAGAAGGGAGACTTAGGGGCCGAATGGTGTCCTTATGTAGTGTGTATGCTCCGAATGTGGATTTGCCCGCCTTCCTGACCGCGTTTTCGGGCAAACTGGCGAGTTACTTGGCGGGCCCTATGGTCATGGGAGGGGATTTTAATTCGATAGCGGATGTTACCTTGGATAGGTCTCACCCCCCATTACACACATCACCGGTGCATAGAGTAGCAAAGCGGAGATTAGACTGGCAGGAGAGTTGGGATTTGGAAGATGACTGGAGGACACTACACCCTACGACACGGGACTACTCCTTCCACTCTAGCATTCCCGACCTACATGTTAGGCTGGATGTGTTTTTATGCTCTTCACCCGTGCTTGCAGCGGTAGGGGGCGCCGAGTACTTGGCCCGCACGTTGTCAGATCATAACCCTTTGTTATTGTCCCTGAATTGGATGGTAGATGTCTCTTGTGTCCCAACTTGGCGACTACAGCCTGATACTTTGGATGATCTGCTGTTTAGGGAGGCCTTGGGAGAGCGAGTGGCTCGGTACTTCGAGGAGAACAGTGGCTCCACATCCAACAGGGCTGTGGAGTGGGATGCGTTTAAGGTGGTGGTCCGGGGGCACTGTATTGGGACCGTTGCGGGGGCTCGTAAGACATTTTTGGGCGACCTCGATCGTGCGGAGTGCCATCTGAGGAAGATAGAACGAGAGCGCCCAAATCATCCCGAGCTTCAAAAGGGGGTTTGTGAAGCCAGAGAAGCAATGGCGGTGGAGCTGGAACGATTACGTAGTTTCGATCTCAAGGTCTATCTGACTAGAGTGCATGCGGAGGGCGATAAGGCGGGGACAATGTTGGCCTGGCTTGCCAATCTGCTTCGGCGGGGTACCCCAATCGTGTCCATTCAGGAGGAGGGAGGCGGGCTTTGCCACACCCAGGCCGGGATCCTAGAGATGTTCAGGGCATACTATGGAAGCCTGTATGAGAGCCGGCCGACGGGCGGGGTAGAGGAACTGGACGCCTTCCTTGGGGGGCTGCAGTTGCCGCAACTGGAACAATCTGAGGCCGAGGAGCTGGGCTTCGCTATAACGATTGGAGAAATAGGGTGCGCGGTGAAGCAGATGGCTAGGAACAAAACCCCGGGACTCGACGGCTTGCCGATCGAGTTCTACAGTAAATATCTGGAGTACTTAGCCCCGCAGCTACAATCGGTTTATAATGAGGCGCAGTCGCGTGGGAGACTGCCGCACTCAATGTGTGAAGCCCTCATGATCCCCTTGTTGAAACCTGGTAGAGTGAGTGACGCCCCCTCCTCTTATCAACCATTATCAATGCTCACGACGGACTACAAGATCCTGAGCAAAATCCTGGCCAGTAGATTGTTAATCCACATGACAGGCTTGATTCATCGTGATCAGTCCGGCTTCATTCCAACGCGAAACACCACCCATAATATCCGTAGACTGACTGGGTTGCTGGGAGCTAGGCTGCCGAAGGGGGCTACTCCATTAGTGTTCTCCATAGACATTGAGAAGGCCTTTGATAGCCTAGAGCGGGAGTATTTATATGGCGTGATGAGGAGTTTCGGGCTGGGGAGGGCTATATCGGCTGGAATAAAGTCTTGTATGCCGAAGCCACGGCGAGGGTTCGAGTTGGCTCGCTGATCTCGAACTCGTATCCGGTGCGACGCGGAACTAGACAGGGCTGCTCACTTTCCCCCCCTTCTGTTCGCGTTAGCGATGGAACCTTTTGCATCGGAGGCCAGATCTGGACGCTATTATAAGGGACTGGTTTATAGAGCCAGGCCGCATGCCATCTCGCTGTACGCGGACGACCTGTTGATAATTTTGGCGGATGCGGAGGAAGAACTGTTGGGAGCGAGGCGCTTGCTGGAGTTATTCGGGCGGCTGTCGGGCCTGAAGGTCAATTGGACTAAATCTTGCCTGTTCCCGTTAAGACGGGGAGAGCCGTGCCCTCTCACCGCACAGGAACTCAGGTGGGAGCCCCATTGCCTGCACTATCTGGGGGTTTATGTGTATCATACGCCTGCGGATATGCTGGATGGTAATATCACCCAGTGCATTAACGCCTTGAAGGGGTGTATGGATTTCTGGGCCACCCTCCCACTCTCATTGGTGGGCCGTATTTCCTTGCTAAAGATGGTAGCACTCCCTAGGTTGTTGTATTATTTTAGAACCCTGCCGATATGGATACCCGGCTCAATCTTCCGCCGATTTGAGATCACTGATCATAGCATTCATATGGGGCACGGGTCGGCGGCGAATAGCGCTGGACACCCTCTTGCGACCCAAGGATGAAGGAGGCATGGCAGTGCCTGATTTCGAGTGCTATTATTTAGTGGCTCAACTACAAACTTTTACACAGGAGGTCGCGCGGGTGTATCGAGGCCCGGAACACAGCAGGGACGAGGGTACCCCGCGGCATGTACTCGTGTATATTACGCTTCACCAGCTAACTAACGATGGAGGAACAGACGTTTCGGCTCTGCTGGAACCGGGCGCGCAAACGAGCCGGAATCCGTCGAATGTATGCTCCGGAGATTCCGCTGGGCATGATTATGGCCCTGCCGCATGGCGGGGACTGGTCGAGATTGCTGGGGTGGGAGGAAGCTGGGGTCCAGATGTTGGGCGACCTCTATGAGGACGGCGCCTTGCTTCCGTTCCAAGAGCTGCAGGAGCGTTTTGACCTGCCGAGAGGAGATTACCTTCTACACGCAGCAGTGACTAGCGCCATGCAGGAACACTGGGGCGACGGTCTACAAGACCCCGCTACCTCTATGGCGTGCCAGTACACAATGATGGCGGCGGGAACCTTTAAGGCAGTGACCTGTCTGTATTCCCGAATGTTGCGAGAAACCTTGCAGCCGCTCACTGCCTTGAAGACTAAATGGGAACTAGACCTCCAAATGGAGATTCCGGAGGCCACTTGGGGCCAACTGCTACGGAGGGCGCGGAAGAGCACGGGGAACGCCAGGTTCCAACTCATTCATTTCTATATTATTCATAGGGCGTACCTTACACCGGGGAAACTGAAACAGTATTTTGGATTGGACCAGGCGGCCTGCCCTAGGTGCAGTGCACTGGAGGCGGATTTGGGACATATGCTCTGGGATTGCCCTAAACTGGAAGAGTATTGGCAGGGGGTTGGAAGAGCACTGAACAACGCCACAGATAGAGAGATACAATACACCAAGGCAGTGGGAGTACTACACTGGTTTCCACATACGCCTAAGAATAAGACGACCAGCAGGTTCATAGATATGGGGTTGATACTGGCGAAGAGGGAAATAACCAGGAATTAGAAGTCAAAAGTGGGGCCCACGTACAAACGTTGGCTTAGTGAATGTTTGAAGTGGACGGCGTGTGAAAGTACTCTGCGGTATCAGATGGCTAGGAGGACTGCGGATGAGAAAGCTTTGGAGAGGGCAACGGCGTGGGAGATGATAGTGCAGGCACTTCGGGATGATGCTGAGGAGGAGGATGGCGAAGACACGGACTCTGACACGGTTGACCCCACTAACACGCCAGGGGCGCACCTTTAGCAAAAGTTTAATTCCTTCTTGCACACACCAGACCTTACTTTCTCTGAGATTCTATACTAGCGCTGCCACGGGGGGGGGGGGGAGAGGGGGTTGGGGAGCTGGGGGGGTTGTTGTTAGGGGGAGGGGTGAAAACTTAAAAGCAGTCCACGTCCTCCTTTACTATCGAGAAACGGACATTGGGAGAAGAAGCAGGAGATGGACATGTTTTCGACGCGGCTCGGCTTCCTGATTGGGGGCACGGGCAGCATGATGGTGGGAGTGGTCTAAATGGGTGCCGTCTCGCTGTATTGATTTATTATTCATTGCTGTAATGTCTATGCAACTTTTGGTACTGCAATAAAAACGGTGTTAAAAAAAAAAAAATGGAAGGCCCAAGGTACCCCCCTGGGCAGGGTGCAGTGTATGTGAAAGCTAGAGCTAGAGTACTATGACAGCCCCTGGGCCGGTCCAGAATGTTATTGTGATCTCCATGCGTCCAAACATACTTTTTGTTGTCCTTTCTTGTTAGACCTACATCTTACTCTGCTCTCTCTAAATATAGCTTTTGCGGAGTGCAGTCTTTACCAGATGGTTCCACATATTACCCTTCTGGTTCTCATTACACCCTATGAATTCTGAGGCAGTAAAGTTCTTTTCGCTACCATGTAGGCTGGAGGGCCATGTCCCCCCTACTGCAACCTCACTTACTTCAAGGTCTAACGTAGTCCTCCGGTTACTCTTCCCTCAGATGTGTTTGATCCTGTGATGCAGCCTTGATTTTTATTTTTTAAATTTCTTTTTAGTTCTTGGTTCTTCCAGTCAGCCCGTGTCACAGGATCATAGTTGCGAGCGTTAGAGTGCCTCCTACTCCTGCCGGTGACCCCAGATGCACTGCCATATTGGAATCTGGTGTGCATCTACCGATCATGATTTTCTATTACAAAACGTAATGTGACCCTCTCGTGTGCATGTGTTCAACTCCCATCTGTTTTTGAAACTTATACACCGATACCAGGTCCTAAGATATGCCTGCACCCGAAGTTCAACAACCGTGGAGGTGGTTAGGCCCTGCCTTTCATTCTGTCACAAACCGCTGCTATCCTTATTAATCCCATTTCCTATTTGATGCTGTTGAGGAAATGCAACGGAATGTCATCATTTAATTGCCTTTCATTGCTCTTAAGTCTATATACCCAGCGTTGTTCTTGATTTAAAAGAGCTTTTTCACATCTGGTATAGTATTTGGGATCCAGGGTTTGTTAGTGACTATCCATTTCAGATCCTCCACTGTGCCTCTTTTTTACAGGTAGTGTGTGGTCAGTTTCGTCATTGATATTTGACACCTCATAATACTCATGTGTTCAGTGATCCTAATCTTTATTTTCCTGGTGGTGATCCCAATATACATTAAATGACATGGGCACCAAATGAAGTAGATCACATTTTCTGAGTTGCATGTTGTGAGATTCGTAAGTATCCAAGTCGACTTTATACCTAAGTCTACTGAATTAGCATTGCTCATTAGTGGATACGCTTGCACGACCCACAGGCATTGTGTCCAGTCAAAGCCGGGAGATCCCACAGTCTTGGCTCAGCCACTACCCTGTTTCTATGTCATCTCAAATATACTAGCAAATTCTTTATGCTGGCACTTTTCCAAATTGAAAACAATAGCGATTCCCAGTTTAGAAAGTTTTAGCTCTTTTCCACACCTTCCTTACTACTTTGCTGGGTTAGTCACGGTTTTGCAGTTTCCTGCTTAATTTTGTGGCTTCTTCTTTGAAGGCATTGTTTTCTCTGTACAATACACACAAAACCTTCCCACCACAATTATGTAAAATAAGCAAGGAAATGTTAGTGCAAAAATTAATTGTAAGTTGTGGTCACGAGTAAGATGGAAAAAAACAGAACTCTGCTGTGAGTAACTGCTTAATTTTGTTGACTGACTTTTCTTACCTGTGTGTTATCTGTTTTCATAAAATGTATCCTTTGTACCTGGTTCTAAACTATTTTAATAAATGCCATTAGTTTGGTGTTTTGCATACTCTACATTTGTTGGTAAGAGTATCTTTAACAATGTCAATACTGTTTTTCAGGTATCCGGAAGAGCTTGCATGGCACACCAACCTGAGTAGAAAAAACCTGCGCAAGTGTCCACAGCTGGAAAGGTTTCACCAGTTTCTTGTTAGTGAGACAGAGTCTGTAAGTATTTATATAATAGTAATGGCTTACAGTATTGCCATCTCTTGTTTGCTTTAACCCGTTCCGTGCTGCCGTCGGCCGACGGGAGCACTACCTCCCTAGTGCTGCCGTCGGCCAACGCAGCCCCGCCCACCCTTTAGAACGCCCGCACCGCGGCGGAAAAACCGCTGCGGTTAAGGCGTTTAGAAACGTTAGGCTTGGCAACTCAAATTTGAAGTCTAATTTTAATTGCGGTCATACACTAGGCTGGTAATGGCACTGATCTTACACATTGTCCTACACTGAATGCTGTGATGTTTGGATTGTACTGCCTGGATCTCAAGCTTTTTAATATTACAGTGTAGACAATCCCTGGTCAGTGGAGCAGAGGTACAAGCAGAATGCTCCACTGTATCAAGTCTGCTACCATAGAACCACTTTTTATCCTATTTCTCAGTGGTCCTAGTTTCAACTCAATGCATTTGATCCTACGTGGCTTAACATTGCCTATGGATTAGACTCCCCAATGATTAATCATGCAAAGTTAGCTGTAATTCTGACTTACAATGATGGACTTTGTTGCCAGTGGATTGGGTTCAATAGTCTTATTGTCTAATGGGGTCACTGGGCTCTGACTGTTGGTGCCTGTGGTCACTTGTCACAGTTTAACAGCAGGCCAGTTAATTTCCGTGTTGGTATCTTCATTTAATGATTTGAACATGGCAGGGGCTATTGGTGTTGGACTTGAGTAATCAAGGCAATTGCGCTGAGATTGCAAAACTACTTCTGTATATCAAATGACCATTCATGATTTTTGGTTTGTGGGAATTCTCCCTAAGCCCACAGTTGCAACTCTTTTGCATTAGTTAAGGATATGGGCCCAATTGTACCTTTAAATTGTTATTTCTCAAACCATACAAGTCACTTTGATGGTTCCAATGGTAGGCTGAGGGATTGGCCTTGACCAAGTGTACATTACCCCCAACGATGCAAGTGAAATTAGCTTGCTTCCCTGTTAAGCTGGTAATGAGGTTCTGCAAATGACTGCTGTGGCCAGTCCGGGGCCTTCAAGGTTTAGTCTTTCTCGGTGTATATACTTTGACTCCTGCGTGTAGCAGATGGTGTAGGTCTGTCACGAATGGCAGCCTTAAATTGTAATGGTTACAGGATAGGATTATTTCACAGAAAGATCTGAACATCTTTTGGTACGTGACTTGAATTCTGTTGACTTCTGCCTTCTGGGAGCCTCAGGGCCTAAGTCTACGCTCACAAGACTTGCCACCCTTCAACATCTTTCCTTCATCTACAGGAATCCAGAGTTGCAGATTCCTGGAGCCCACTTCTCAGTCACCAGTTTCTCTCTGGTTCTCTCAATCTTGTAGATGGCAGCTTTGTCTGAAGCCCAGGGGTAAAAATGCTCCAAGTTCCACTGGAGTCCAAACACGGGCAAGCAGAAAGGGTATTTGGTTGGTCTGTTTGAAAAGTTCCATATGCTAAAACAAATTGGTCACTTTATGGTTTCTTATAGTAGGCCATAATAGGTAGAGAGAGTACTATGTAGTTCCTATGTTCTTTCTATGTGACCGTATTGCAAAACGTTTTGGGGTTAATATAATAGTGTAAGCAAGGTGAGATTTGAGAGCACTTCGAGGAAACAATATAGATGTAGGGTTTTGGTCTGTGAGTAAACCAAAAAAAGACAATTTGGAAAAAAAGGCAGAAGATGCATGCTTCTGATCCAATACTACATAAAGACACAGGGTTACGTTTCTTTTTGTTTGAATTTTAGAGGAAGTCATTCTGTTTCAAAGTGTTCATTGATCCTTATGAAATGTTGCAATGGTTTTGGACTTGTAGATGCTAACATACTGGATGCCCAATAAGAATAAAGTAAATTAGTCTAGGTCAGTCGGAGCCAGAAAGAGAGCATATTTTACCTTCTCCTTTACAATAGAGTCCTTGATTGTGTGAAACAATCAATGTTATATTCTTTGAGGAATCAAACCAAAATTTTGCAATGCCTTGTACATATAAGTCTATTAAGCAGAAACAAGGACATGTAGCTTTTGTAAAACATGCATATGGTTCGAACTAGCTTTTGAGAAGAACTCAATGTACTCCCAAGCTTATATGAACTATGCGAACTGTTGGTACAGAAAGGTTGCAAGTATGACTGTCCGTTCAAATCAGAGTCCTTCTTAGAGCTTCGGAAAAGTCAGAACGATCTTCACTGGGTGACCTGACTGATGCTGCTTAATTTGGCTGCTGACAAAGCTTTTAAAGTGTCAAATAAAAAACGTAAAAAGCTTTCTGATGCAATGTTTAGACCATATATGTTTCGCATAGCAGTAAAAAAAAATGCTTAACCATGTGTCTTGACACATATTTTGATGAGACTCTTCACAATTTTAGCATGATGCTTCAGTTTGTCTCAACCACGTTTTCCTGGATTTGTTTTTTGTAAGTGTTTGCTCAAAATTAAGATAAAATGTATCTCTTTGGTTGAAATTTGACCAAAGTGAAGGAAAGTGTTTTAATGCGACCACCAAAATTGACTTTGTGCTTAGCTTTGACTTGCAAAGCCATGCAGAGTACCATCTGAATCTATTCCCCTATCCCCTGCTTACCGTGGAATGCGGGTGATTTTGAATGTCTGCAGAAAGACCCTTCGACAACTGTTATCAGTTGAATTTTCATAGTGTTGAAATGCTAATTGTCAGGCATAAACAGATTTCCAAATTTTTATTGTTGGAGTGTGGCTGTAGACTACTTACGACCAAAAAAGGGTATACTGTTTACTGCTAACAAAGGGTGTATATTTGACAGATAATGATACTTCAGTTGTAGAATCCTTAACCCCTTCGCTGCTTCATCAGCCACGGTGGTCGTGTGCTGATGACTAGCTGAGCTCGTCATGTAACGCAGCTTTTGGAAAAAAGCCGCACAGCAGAAAAATTACCCCCGCAGCAATGTGGTTAATGTGACTGATATAACATTACACCACATTAAGTGTTACAACTCTGATGGATGTTTTTTCGTTATTTATAGTTTTTGGCTTGCATATTTTAATATTGAAATGTGGACTCTTTTCTTTTTCTTTTTTTAAGGGTAACATTAGTCGCCAAGAAGCAGTCAGCATGATTCCTCCACTTCTCCTTAATGTAGAGCCTCAGCATAAGGTAATTCTTTGAAAGATCTTTAAGTTGGAAGAAAGTGAATCCTTTTGTAGTCAAAGTGTACCTCATTAACTACATAGTTACTACCCTCAGAAACTTATCTTGACTTTTCTAGAAATAAAAGGTGGCAGGCTGATCTGTAACTACTGTGGAACAGATGTACAAAGCATTTATTTGGTTGCAAATGCTCCTATTCGGAGTTTGCGACTGCAAAAATGCTTTTTGCAATGCACTAAACTATTAACTTTTTTCCAGCTACTAAAATGGTTTCCGAAATGTATAGGGAATCGCTAGTCTGAAATATTTGCAAAATGGAAGGGATGTCCTTGGGACCTCTTTGTCTTTGTGAATGTAAAAAAGAAAAAGTGTGTTGGCGAGTAGGAAGTGATCTAACTGATGTTGCCGGTGTATACATTGGGTGTTAAAATGAGACTTGTCTGCATTGCAGGTTATGATTTAAAATATTTGTGCATCCATATACTTTTGGGAGAAAATTGTTTATCATGCAGGCATCTAGAAAATATCTCTGAACCTAACACTTGTGGCACGTTTCTGCTTTAGACTTCAGGGCCCACACACATCATATTGAACTATAGTGAAGATGCGATGGAACAGTGCACAAACATTGTCCTGTATAGACTGCTGTTCTAGTCCAAAGGCACAGTTAATGAGAAATAACAGTGCAGTCATCTTATCCTTGAGTAGACGTTCATATTGGCCGGATTAGCTCTTTGCACCAAACCACAAACTTTAGAAATGGAAGGTAAGCATCTATTCTTAAGGACAGACAGGTGGTACGGGCTTCAGGGAAAGTGTTACCAGACTAAGAATCATGGCCACACCTGTGCTCCCCTTCAGTCTCTGACATAACTAATGTATCTAAGGGTGACAAGTAATCTGATGGTTAGTGTATCCGTCTTCTTGGAAATACCTCAAACAACGTACACAGGTAGTCCTGTCATTGGCCGTGTATCTCCTTTACGGCATGAGCCTTGCTCATTCAATTAGGTGTCCATGACAATGAGCAATATCTTTTTAGCCTTCAGTTTCACTATATCTTTTGTCCTTTATCAAACCCCAAAAGGTAAGTGCAGTTATTTGTTTCCCTTAACACACTCTTAACCCACCTAACACGTCTTGAGGATCCCCTTCACTAGCTAATGTTAACATACAAGTTTGTCACCAAGAATTTGAAACTTCTGTCCTGGGTTTTCACCTATATCTGAATGCATTTAAGGAGTTGTAGACATGGTTACCGTCAGTTGGTTACGTTTAATTACCACCCTTGAAAATAATGATTTGTAAAAGAACAGTCAGGACAGAAGCATTGTGATCCAAGTGGCATGGATTCATCGGGTAAACTTATATTTATTGCAGAGCGTGAAACCTTTTCAAAGTGGCCTGCAATTTTTATCTAGAAGTGCAACCAATCCAATGAAGACCACGCCATGTGTAGGAATGTACCTCCTTTCTCATTTCATGCTTTTTCCTCCGGGTCTATGTCCCACAATGTTCTTTGTGTCAAGTGGGCTTTAAAGAAGCCTAAACTGTGCACTGTTTAATTGCTCTTGCCTGGAAACCACCTCAAAAAATAAACCTATATTGGACCACTCCCCTTCCATCCTTAAACGTTTGGGTGTCTGCAGTCTTAACACCTGTCTATAGAAAGTGGGCATTTTCCTCCTACATCCACTGAAACACTTTATAGTTACCATTAGGCCTGGACGGAGTTCTGCTGCAAGGTTTTCCGCAAAGTGCCAGAAAAACCTCTGCTGCTTTACCCGGAGCCCTGCTAGCGGTGCAGTGCTTTAGATAAATGCTGTTTGCGGTGATTTTCAGTGCAAGTGGCCGCTCTTCCTTTCTGCTGCTCAAGTAGATTTTTACTCGAGCTGCAGCTTTCTCAACGCGAACAGACGGTTTCTCAACGTGTGCGATCATGAGCATATGCAACAACTCTCAATGAAAAATGAAACCTCCCGCGTTGAGAAATCTGCCGGGAGGTTGATTTTTCTTGCTCGTGCTCACCAACTTCACGTTGACGAATCTGAGCGAGGAAAAAAACGAAGCCACGCGTAGCGGAGTTTATTGGAGTGCGGAAAACTTTGCAAACTCCGCAAGCGGAGTGGAATTCACCGCCCAGACTTAATTACCATATAGTTGCCGTTATGGTTAGCATTGAGTATGACTTTGACATTTGCTCAAGAAAATTCTGCCACCAATTCCAATCTACTTGTGGTATGATAAAGTATTAAATGCTCCCTGCTTGTGCTCTTGGAGTGACCTTATTGATCAAACTTGGTGTATTGTTGTTTGTATATATGTCTAACATATATTTCTAACCTTTCCAAGCCCTTCTACTAAGTCACTCATTCTAGATTTTCTGTAAAGATTTTATCACTCCCTAGTGGCATGTTACTAAAATATGCAATATTGTCTCTGTGTGCGGAATACCCACTTCCTTTCTCTTACCGTGGACAGACGTGGTGTTTTCGGTATCCGTATATTTAGCAGTACATTACCTTCTTCTGTTTCTATGACTTCCTTACTGCAAGGTCTTTTTCTTTATCATCAAGCCATCGCAGTATGTGTGTGCATGGTTTGTTTTAGAGTATTGGATGCTTCAAATTCAACCCTCTCGAATTGCCACAACGGTATCTTAAAAGTCACAGATCGAATAATTAAAGGGATGGAAATTAGAAATAATTTAATTGTAGCTTTGTGAAGAGCCTATCTAGTGAAGGAACACATATTTTAGATCAGTTTTACCTTTACCTGATATATTTACAACAACCAGGGTAATGTTACCCTTTTTGCTAAATTTAACTTTACTGTCAATGCTAGGAAATGTATCTCAATCCTCTGTTGCTCCATTTTCTACTCAATTGTCCAATTGCATTTGAAGTCCTCAAAATCATAGTGCTAGGACACTACAAGTGAGAACCGTTTGCTTACACATTCTGCATTAAATTATTCCCTCATATGTGATGGCTGTACAACAAAGTAAACAGCAGGTCCTTCTCTCCTTCCAAGAGAACCCCAGTCATCTTAACTCCAGGCCACGCCAAGTGGCATAGATGTAGGCTAATTGCAACAGCATGGCAACTCCCCACCCTTTTTTACTTGTCCTGGAAAGAGCAAAAACAGGTGGCAGAAGGTGTTGTAATAAAATTAGTCCGGCATTTGCTGGGGATGACCACGAATGGAGGACATGAAAATATTGTCACGGTTTTACACATTTGAGCGGCAAAATAAAGCATGATGTCAAAAGCAATCTTATCGACATTGGGTCTAGTCTAATACTGCACATATTTAAGTTGATTAGGCTTATTTCCCAATCTCTCTTAAAAGTATCGGAAGGTATTTAGGTGGTCAGATATATTGACTGCAGTGATAGACCATCTTGATCACTTGAAGAGACTATAGAAGCTATGCAAGTACAACATGTGCCTTTGTCACAACAATTAGAGGAAATGATGTGCGTTAATGTGGTTGCTGGCACCTGATTCTGTACGGTAGTCCCTCCTTATCTGATTATCACCCATGAGCAAACTATTGGCTTTACTAATCGTATGGGGAGGAAGGATGGGGTGCAAAGCATTTTTCTCTTAATGTTGGCAGTTGCTGAAGGCGTAAACAACTGGTCATCTAATTTAATGCAACGGAAGTGCAGGACTGGCAGCATGCGCTTATGTAGAAGGAATCTCGGAACCACCAAGTTTAACGCTTTGCAGTAGGAAAAGGTGCTTAAAGGCAAAGAAATATGGAGGGGACCGGTTACATTTGGGGTCTCTGATAAAAAAAAAAGTTTGGCCGCTGCTGGTTACCCGTAGAAATCAGAAACCAGCTGCTGTGCGACTACCATCACATTTAAGTTGCCAACACACCAAAACACCAAATCAACTGACCGCCCCTCCGAGATACAGTCAGAGAGTCCAGATCCAGTCTCTCCATTCTTACAGCTACTGTACCTTATGTGCGCCACACCCACTTCCAGGTGTTGTGATACCATCCGTAGGAACACGGATGGTATCTTGTACGTTGTAATGAAACAGTGTAGCACCCAGTCAAGTTTAGTTTTAGGTTACATTTTAATGACCAGTTGATGTCTTGTAAACGTTTTTTTCGATTTGTAAAAGCTTTGTAAGTTACATATACTTTTACTCCTGGCTCACATATCGACCTTAAGCCTGGGGCAATAACTTTGTAGCGATTTGCAGTAAACTAAATGGTGGTTATACTTGTTGTTCAACAAATTACACTTGACTTTTAGATCCTGGACATGTGCGCAGCACCTGGGTCGAAGACTGCGCAGTTAATTGAAATGTTGCATGCTGACATGAATATTCCTTTTCCAGGTAGGTGGTTGATTAGGTAGTTCTTACAAAGTTTCAAATCTTTTTCATTTGTTTGCTGTTAGTTTGATTCATGATTGACTGAGATTTTATTACATTTGTCATATTTTACTACTGAGAAGGCTAACAGTACTTAATGGGGTTGCTACGTTGTCAGGTTTTTTAAACTCTTCCATTCAATATGACACAAATACGCCTTTAAGAATTTTATTTTAATTGATTCAGATATAACTGATCCGGATGTTGGAGGGGCAAGAACTCAATGTAAGATACTAACTAACCCCTGTGCTCATATTGGTGCATGGTTGTGGCTAATCTTTTGTTTAAAAAAAAAGACCCAAATAGAAATTAAAGAAATTCCACCTTGGTTGCAAATACGTTGCTTTCTGGCTGTAGAGACCTTTTGCAACATACTTGAGCTGCACACATGTTCTGTTTTCATGCACTGGTTAGATCCTCGTTCTGTTTGGCCTTTTCCCTTCAGAACGTTTAAAGCCTACACACCTTTGACTAGATTTGTTATACCATACAAATGCAACAATACTGAAAAGTCTACACTGATTAATCTGATTGAGGTACATTTTGTTCTTAGAGGGATTTGTCATTGCAAACGACGTTGACAACAAGCGCTGCTACCTATTGGTTCATCAGGCCAAGCGGCTGAACAGTCCCTGCATCATGGTCGTAAATCATGATGCCTCAAGTATCCCACGATTGCTGGTTGAGAATGATGGGAGAAAAGAAGTCCTTTTCTATGATAGGATTTTGTGTGATGTCCCTTGCAGGTACTTTACTCTTGATTTTCTCTCACTTTTAAGTAGTTCTATGTACTCTACAGTTTATCTTGTAACATGTCCTTTCATTAGTAATATTTTGTGATATTCGTTTTTCTTAAGTCCTCTCCTTGTTATATGGCACTTATTCCAGATAGTGAGCTATACATTGCAGTTTTTATTTGTTTTTAAAAACCTTTTAAGTTCAAAGGTGGAGATCTCTACATCCTCAGATTTACCTTTACAGATTAGAAGATTAAAAGGTCTAATTCTTGCACCCTGGGCATAGAAATATGCTCCCACCTTCGACTGCTAGCCAAGAACTTCCACTATAGCCTGAGACCATGTGTTGTTTGAGAAGGACTATCCGCACCCTCGTAAGTGAAAGTAAAAATAACCTATCACCTTGCCTTAATTCTGAGGCTGCTTATAAGAGCAACCCCACCCCAGAGCTTAGGTTACAATGGCAAAGGTCCCATTGGAAAGGGTGTAGTCAACCATTTCCAAAGATATTGTTCCCTAGTGGCTCTCTACTCGGGCATTCTCACAAGAAGGTTATTCTTGAACAGGAATCCACCCATTAGATCGCATCGCAAAGCCCATTTTTTTTTTTTTTTTTTACAAAGGGAGCCTTCTCCATAAGAAGCCACATTTTTTTTTGTAGTATGAAATCTTTTTATTTTTCTCTGTTAATTGGGTCAATACAGTCTCATTATGCCTGCCGCGCACCCATTTTATTTGAGGTGCACCTTGAAATTCTTATCCCACTATTAGTTTCAAGTTTTCAAGTTTATTTATTTATGGTAACGGAACTCAATTGAGGTCCACATAATAATTCAACAAAAAACAACAAGATTTCTTAAAAAAGAAAAAAGAGAAATTTAAAATATCAATATAATGGTAAACATTTAAAGAAATGAAACAATTTAAAACAAAACATTTCGTTCGGAGGGTTAAACATTGCTTCAATAAAGTCAAAAGCAGTAAAAATACCCAATTGAAGGCACATAGGTCTTAACCATTTGCGTCTAAAAGCCATAAGGACCGGACAAACAAAAATAACATGGTACATATCCTGGGAGTTAGTTACAAAAATCAGATATCTGAACCACCATACCATTTGGACAGAAGACACTTCAGAGGGAGTAAATTATACCTTAACAGAAGGGTAAATCGCCTAACTCCATGAGGGAGATTCCAGCAAATGTATGGCTGGGGAAAATTTACCAGTAGGGAACATTCCTCTCTTTGCTTTACTTGTCCCACTATCTACTCTAAAACTTAACTCCCAAGAGGCAGACTTTAAGGATAACTTTAATTGGGCTGCAGATAATGAAAAAAGGCCTTGTTCATCTAGCTGTAGTAGTATAACAGCCTGTCGGAAATTCCTTACAATTGAAGAATAAGCATTGAAGGAACCCAACAGTTCATTTTTTATTAGGTACCTCAGTGTGCCAGGCATCACTTCAGCTATATTAAAAACCCAACACACCACACTCGCAGCTGCCTGAGCCCAAGAGCTGCGCAAACCGAATTCTTGTCTTAACGAAGACGTAGAATGTGCAGTATTTACAGAAGCTAAGTTGCGTAATATTTTTCCTTCGGTAGAATCCAAAAAATTCCAACATGCCAAATCTACTATTTCTAGTCCGTAGATTAGGGATGCGGGGATTTTTGCTCGGAAAACCTCGAGCAATATGGAAAAGTGCCTTCTACCTGTCGCCTTGTAAAGAGAGATAAGACTCTTCCCTTGAGCAAGTGCTTTCCTGCTATTGTTCTCAGTGTGGGTTTTTTCATTTAAATTACTTGTGACAATCTTTCCAAGAAAGGGGTAGGATTTGACTACTTCTAGTCTTTCGCCCCCAACCGACCAGTAATAATTTTCATATTTGGATTTCTCCTTCCCTGGAAGCACATTATTTTACTTTTTGAAATATTTTTTTTTAAGAAATGAGCCTCAGCGTAGGAGAACAGAGCTTGTAAACGGCCATTCAAACCTTTTGGGGTAAGATCCAAAATTAAAATATCATCTGCGTACATTAAGCACGCTATTGGAGATCTCCCCAAAACTGGTGCAATACCATTACTAGATGATAATAGAGCCTTAGGGAGGTCAGCAATATATAAAGAAAACAACAGGGGAGCCAATAGGCAGCCCTGTTTAAGTCCATCCAGGTGTCTGTGTGCAGTGCAATAACTAACTTTAATAAACTAGGGGGCATCTCTAATTTAATTAACTTGCTCCACAGCAGAGATCTGTCCACCTTATCAAAGGCCGTAGAGAAGTCAATAAAAGCCCCTATATACACCTCCTCTACGAACTGTAACATATTTTTCTACCAGGATTTGAAGAGCAGTAAGGTTGTCTAGGGTACCATGTTTTTTCCTGAAGCCAGTCTGTTCTAACGGAAGTATTGCAGACTCAGATACCCAGTCATTTAAAGAATTCAATAAACATTTAGCAAAAACCTTACCTATGGCATCTAATAGGGCTATTTGTCTGTAATTTTGAGGTAAATCTCTAGCCCCCTTTTTGTAGAGAGGAATTAATAAACTCCCTTTCCAGGAATGCGGAACAGTGCCATTGTTAAAACAAAATTTAAAGACTGGATATAAAATTTTCCCCCATAAAGTACTATGTGATTTTAGCACTGAAATCGGAATTTCATCTGGGCCTAATGCACCAGAAGAGCGCAGAGCTTTTATTGCAGCAACTATTTCCAATTCAGAGGGAGGATCGTATGGGAACAAGTCCTCCTGCAGCTTACCGGAATCAAACTTCTCACCATTACTGCTATATAGATTCTGGATAAAGTCAATCCATGTCTGTTCATTAATAGATATCGGTGAGGGTCTGGATCTTACCCCACATCCTTCTCCAATTAATGACCAGAAGGTTTTTGCCTGCCCGCTCCTAGTTGCCTCACGAAGTTTAATCCAAAGGGCATCTTCTTTCTCCCGTTTTAATCTAGCCTTTATCCTTTTTCTCCTTCTCAAAAGGGATATTCTTTGTCTACGTTCGGGAATAAAGGAGAGGTACTGGGCCCTGACCAATTTATTTATTTTTGTATTTAGATGACGAAGATCAGAGGGAATTTTAGGAATGATCTTTCCTGATGGGGGCTTTTGAACTTTAGATTTCAAGGTATGCAGAAGGGACGCAAAACAAAGTAGCTCTCTACCTTCCCATAAGATTAAGTTCTCTGCAGTGTATTCTAATATATTGGTCAAACTTCTAATGGACCCTGAATTCCAATAACATTTCCCTTTTTTATTATTAACGTTCAATAAGTCATCCCCAATATTCCTTAGGTCCCTTTGAGATGATGTTAGATTTAATTTTACAAACAAAACATTATGATCACTAAGATCAGTAACAAGTACAGATAAATCCTTCAGAGAACTAAAAAGGTGCTATCAACTATCATATAATCCAGGATTGAACCACCATTCCCTGACTTATGTGTAAGATGAGCAGGACTATCCGAGGGGAGCCTTCCATTGATTATTATGCAATCTGCTTCGGCTAAACTCTCCAGGATTAGTTTCCCTCTTTTATTTGTTTTAATGTTCTCTGGGATTATGGCTTTAGGTATCGGGAACGTTTCCTCCTTTACCTTATTCCTAAATAACTCCAAGGCACTATTAGATATTTTACCATTTAGGTCACCTAATAATAAAATATGAGGGGGGAAAGTAGATTCCTGAAGATTTAATATGAAAGAACAAATCGTCTTATTACCAGAATTATAATTTATATCTGGAGGTAAATAGGCATTTATTATTACGAGTGATTTCTGGGGGGCATCTTTAGCAAAATTTATTAAGGTTATTGCCTGAAATAATTTGTTCGAATCTAAATAATGGGTATAGTTCCAATTGACTTTATTTGACAAAAGGCAGGCTAGCCCTCCCTTCGCACGGCCTCTCGTAGAGGGAGTAGCATTACTCTCCAATACATAATAGTCTTTTACAACCGGGAAATTCCCTACCAGCCATGTTTCCTGCAAACAAATGATGTCTGCTTCTAAAGAATGCAAGAATAGCAACTTTTCGGTACTCTGGATTAATCCAGCAGTGTTCCACGATATTATTTTTAAATTATCGTTTGCTTGAACAAGGCCACTGCATAAAATAAAGTTACTAAAATTAACTCACTGAACCTATAATGTTTACAAAATCATACATGCTGAAATCACAGGCGTAAACACATAAGGTAACATGCACGCAAACACACACCAGAAGCTCAAACATATGCAGAAAACATGCACACGCACACAAACGTTTCACACACACACACGACAGAAGGCAGGAAGGTTTAGAAGGTAATTGGACCCAGAGCAGGGAGAGTGGACCGAGCACAACGAGTTGCAACACAGCCCTGGAACAAAAGCTTGGCCACCATGTCAACAGATGAAAGGAAACCTGATCCAAGACATAATAACTGTGCCCTAATGCACGTAATAGCATAAAACGAAACTGTGTATGTGCACCTCCAAGACGAGACAGCAGCTGCCAGAGTCCCTCGCCTTCTATGGCGGTGAGAGGTGTTTATTGACAGAATTGTGAGAAGCAGCTGATGTAAACTAGACTAAAGAATTCTGATGACCTGCTGCATTAACTACAAAGTAGCAAAGAATAGTATCTCACAACGTGTTTTAAAAAAACTGAACACCTCCAGAGGGCAGCAGAATGAGTCGGGGCATCGCATCGCCAGACTGATTGGCAAGAAATTCCGTAAAAAAAAAGCAAAAAAACAAGCAAGAGCTATCAGATGTATGCAGGAACAGGCTGCCAGATGGTGCGAAAGATAGCATTTACAAAACCGTGTTTGAAGCAGCCAGAAAGGGCTTGGCGGACCGCAGGCTTGTCAACGAGCTCTGCTCTTCATCATGTCTGTCACTGCTGCTGCCTGCCCGCAAGCTTTTACTGCCAGCAGCTACAAGCAAATGCATACAAACATATACACAGACACACGCACACTCATACACACAGGCGGTTGCGTAAACACATAAGGTAACATGCACGCAAACACACACCAGAAGCTCAAACATATGCAGAAAACATGCACACACACAAAGGTTTCACACACATACAACAGAAGCCAGGAAGGGCTGTGGCATTGGTGACCAGCCTGCCGTTTCTGCTTGTGCCGGGCCTCACATTGCATGACATATTCGGCCGAAACCGCAGTGTAATTAAATGAAGCATGTTCTGCTCATGGAGTTCACACAGATCACTGCAAGTCCTTCTCTGGTATGTGATGCCAGATTAGCGCGGGAGATGTTTGCCATAGCTTCCAATGAGTTTCACAATTCACTGTAAACACATGTCAACGAAATGTGAGCATACTTCGCAATGGGGGCACTGGTGTACAGTGTTGATAATGAAAACACAATATTTAATTATTTTATGCTGTGTAAACCATCGCATTGCGACCTCGTGCATGCAAGTTCTTTACGCTTGTACATAGGCAGGTGAGTTAGAGGTGAAAGTTTGTAGTATGACAGACTGAGTTGTGGAGGAGTTTTTTACTCTGTCTGAAGCATCGAAATACAGAAATTTAAACAAGATTAATTAACAAGTTACAAGTTACGAAAGCAGCTATTTTTAGTGCTGAGGCTGCTGCGATGTTAAACAAGCTGTCGCACCGGGAAGTGAATAAATTAGGGGAGGAGAAATGCTGAGGCAGAGAGCAGAGCACACGCTGAGAAGCTTGTGGGAGGGAGGCTGGGCTGCTTTTGATGTGGTAATGCGAGGCAGGCAGGCAGGCGTCTGGTGGCATTGTGCACGCGCTTTTTAGGGCTTGCGCTTGCGCAATGACCTAAAAAGCACATGCACTGCATGGAATCGCCAGTGGAATCGTGCTTGGTTAAACTCTGGATAAGCCACTATAGAGCTACGCCAGCTATGCGCAAGCGCATCAGCAGGCCAGCCCTAAAAAAGGACTATGCAACAAAGCCATGGAACTTGTGCCTCTTGAAACCCAAATTGCAACAATTCGTGAAGGTACACCAATCTACAACGATGTAGCTTCAGAATGTACAAACGTTACAAAAGAAAATGCAAAGATCAATGGAAATCCAGAAGCAATCCCACCAATTTACAGAACTGCATCTGGCTACTCTATCAACTTTGATGACTTTTCCGATGATCCAAGTGAACATGGAGACAAGCCAGCAACAAAAACTTTCAAAGAGAAAATGACCGAGCTGTTTCACCAACTGAAAGAGACATATCTGATCTCACCGTGGATTGAATTTTGGACTGTTAGGTGTACTTTTCCTCCTGCTTTGGCTCATCATGGTTTTATGTTTGGGTAGATTCATTGATGGAAAATATATACAATGGACACAGCAAGTCAGAACATCAACTTGGTCCTAAAGTCGCACAGATCCTCTCACATCGAGAAAAGAGAACTATCATCAGTGAACATCACAGCCAATCCAATACCTGGGGGTATTGCATGGGACAGAACTGACTATGATATTTATGGCCCGATTGAGCTCTTGAAGTATCCACACCAGTTCAAGATTTCCTTGAGTGATTTTGTGAACCATGTTCCTTTTCTGATGATTGGGATTTTGAAAATATTAATATTATGATGTCAGATTTAATAATGTCAGCTAAATTTACAGAACATGATTATTTACAGGGTTCATCAAATTATGAAGAATTATACTGTTACAATCACCATGGTCATCACTATTTGCATAAATCTGCACAACCTAGAAATGTTTTTACTTATAATCAATGGGAACATTGTCCAACACCACCAAAAGGAAGTTCGAAAACATTTTTTGAGAAATTTCCATACTTCTCAGGGTTTAACAGTGATCCAGAAACATTTTATTTTAAAATGTTAAATAGGACAGGAATGAAAAACTTGCTGACAAATACTAAATTGATTTATTCTGAAAAATTTTATGACAAAATGTCAACATTTGGTTTTGAATTTTGGAAAAACAACATTGAAACAAAAACCATCTGGGGAACAAAAGACTGGCAGGTACAAGGTCTAGAATCATGATCCCAGAACAAATAATATTCCTGAATTATACCATTCAACAAACTACTTGTCTTGGTTTAGCTAAGATAAAAGACTTAAATAAACCGTCTATTCCGAAGCCCATACCTGATTACAACAGTACTACTGATATGGAAATAGACGTATCCCATATTTTTCACCAAAACAGAACAAATCCTGGAAAGAATGGTTGATCTGGCCCGCAGACACAAACAACTGTCAAGATAGATTCCTGAACAAAGGACAGGGGTTCAAAATGACCAGGCCAGACCCAAGATATTCCCAGAGACAACATCCAGGGATAGTTACAACATACAGTGTAGGGAAACTATGCCTTGAGTGGCTACAAACATCCACACTGGCTGAAATTAAGCAACACTCGACTTTACTTAAAGAAGGTGCTGACTTGCGAGATTTCATAATGGGACCTCGCAAACAGCGTCAAAAACGTTTCATAGCGGCCGGTATATACGCTGCATACAACGAAGCTTGGAAAGTAATGCAAATTGAAACAGCAGAAAAAATAAGAGAAATTGATCGTATAAATTTGGAGAAATCACTTTGTTGTGGACAATGGGTTAACAACTCTGTCTTCCAGAATATATTCACTGGACAGTGTTGTATCATCTGCCTTTGATATAATAGAGCAGGACTTGCTAATGTTACAACATGGTCCGTCTCAATTGCGCTCTATTGTACAGCTTAGCTGGACGTTGCAAAACCTACGTTCAGGCTACGTGCCATGGCGTCTAATAAACATAACGTCATTATTTTCAATCTTTAACCTTACTGATAAACAAATCAGTTTGGCACAAAAAGGAGCAGGTTATACGATTCTGAGCATTGAAAAACTTGAGAGATTACCATTGACAATGTCGGAGAGACCTGTCATTGAATGGACAATACACGGAACAATTACAATTCCGATAACAACTTTCCATTTTAAATATTGCCAAGAATATATTCCAGCAGGCCAGTATGAAAGGTTGGGTAAAGGCTACATCAAATCAACCTGGGATTTACCTTACACACACAAATGTTATAGTGAAGGAAAAAAGGAGGTATTCCTCAGTGGTAATAATTGTAAAAAATCACTAAGCGGTACACTTCTGTGTCAAGGTATTAACTTGCATGGAGCCTGCAAAGGGTCTTCAAATAACCTTTCATGTCACCTGCAAGGCACTCCTGCAACACAGATAGAACCATTCTTCAGACAACTCTCCAACGGTAGCTACGTTATAATAACTGACCACAGCTGTTGTGAATTGATGCCAGGAGAATGTTATCTCGTAACTGTTACTTCCAGGGTCGTTTGCTGTATGCAAGTATTGTATCCAAACAGCAATCCAGACATGGAGGCGGCAATATGGCCTTATGTGAATATCTCTTCTATTCGAATCGATACTTTAAGCAGAATGAAGTCTATTCTTTTACAGACAAATGTGCCTTTGACATCATCCAAAGAAATGTATGACCTGCAAGTTGCAAGGACAGCGCAGAGATACATACCCTTTTATCGACAAATTGCCCCGTGCATTTCGCAGAAATGTTAAGCCAAATTTTAAACATGTCTGATACCAGTGGCATCGCACATGTATTTTGGACAATTTTTTCGGGACTGTTAACACCACTTGAAACAGTTCTGGTCATCTTCCCGAATTTTGTCCATTCAATTTTTGGTGGCCTACCTTTAATTTTGGGACTCGTAGCAGGAATTTTATTTATGCTCCTTCTGCTCCGATATCGCAAACCAATCCACAGACAAGACTCCAGCAACGATGGAAGAAACGATCCTAGCAATACGATACCGAGACCATATCACTAAAGTCCCCGGATTGGCTAAGAGATCTGAGTACAACTTGGTTTCTTTCATTCAGACCAATCTGGCAGGATTGCCTCTTACCTGTGCTTCGATGTCTGCTATACGGAGAAGAATGAGTGTTGGACGTCTGTCTTACACTACCATCAGCAGTACCAATGGATATCGATACTTTGCTAGGTCCGGTAACGACTCATGCAACGTGTTGTCCCCAGCGGCTACCTATTCTGATGACTGCATTCGTTGAGACTTCACCACTACGAGTAGGTGGTGGTGCAGTACGAGAGGAAAGCAGCACCAAACAGGTACAACCTTCTGTGAGTATTGCTGATCCAAACATCGATGATAGCAATCACGCAGAGAACTGCACAATTTCAGTATTTTCAAACTTGGTCGAACTTTCACCTGATGTGGTAGACCAATTTTTTGCGAGTCTGTCTGATATGATATTCTCCCCTGAACAACGAGAATAACTTTTTTTAACAACAAGCACACCGCGTTCCCTGAACTCTGAATTTGGCCTTCAGTTCTGTTAAAAAAAGCAACTGAAAACATTTGGAACTATTTTTCCCCTGAAAGCGAAATTATTTTTTTTCAAATCAAAATATTTACAATTTTTTCAGGCACATAGTACTTTGCCTAAAGTAGAACTATTCTTAGAGAACAGAGCTTCTATTTTTAGAGACATTAGAGACAATATTTTACCTCAGCCTCTAGCACATGTACATTATCGTATAATATATGATGAAATGGTCTCGACCTTCTCTTCTGTATACAGAGCCATTTCATGTGTAATTTTCGCAATTCGTTCAGCTGATATATATGCGTTTAACTGAATGATAACCTTGCTTGAAAAAACGTACAGTACCAATACTCATTTTTTATGTATAAACCATACACCATTTCAAATGCAATTATGTATTTTGGGGTGGGTTGGAAAACACACATGCATCGTATGTTTTCTATTGCTTATTTTTTAGTAATGATGGACATTAATCCGTGGAGTGGGTGTTGTATTTCTATCTAGGACCCTAATTCGATATTCCCGATTCATGCCCTTATGTGGTTTTTAATAAATAGTACCCTTATAAAGGCATAAGAATCAGATCCATATTTAGTAATAGCCCATGCAGTCCAAAGCACGGCAAAGCTACTCCCATAGACTCCTAGAAAGCACAACGCGTTCTTTAAACAAACTAAGTCTCCAGCAGCCCCGGAATTCCCCCTGCTTTTGTTTTGATTTGCACAAGAACTCCTAGAGTCCAGCAAGAACTGTTAGTTCTTAATGACGTCTTATGTCCAACCTTACGTCAAACCCGACACCTTTCAGGTATAAATATACCAACGTTGCCTTAAGCAAACACACGGTGGTGGAGAGCAGAGCGACTTTCTACTTGTCTGAGAGCCCAGCTGTTGCCAGAGCCGAAGGAAGCGGCCCCTCCCTTTTTGACGCGCTGGAGAATCTGCCTTTTCTCACGCCGAGAAAATCCAGCTCCGGTGTTCCCGAGTTACCCTCGCGGGTTGCTGGGAGATCGAGTCTTGAGAAGCGAGATACAAGACCTCCTTCATTCTATAACTAAGGTACGGAGCTGATTAAAACCTTAGAGAGAATTCTTGATTCCGATACTTGACAAAAACCGAACTTTATCTTAAAACTGCTACTTACTTACTCCTTCCCACGTATTAGGCTTGGGTCAGGTACAATGGGGTAGGCGTATCTTAAAAGCACCAGTTGAGTTTGTTTAGTCAATGTTTTTATGTATGTATATATTTTAAAGTATCATATGGCTAAGAAACCATATCCATGCTTTTACAGTATTATTTCATAATACTACTTTTACTGTACACACTTTACTTCATGATGAGTATTGCAATTGTGGCAATTCATTTCTCTTGCATGAGAAGGAAGACTGCTCAATAAAATAACACCTTTTTATTGAAAACGCCCTTCTCTCTATTTCTCTGCACTCTGGTGAAACTAAGCATGCACGATTGAGTGAAATAGCCGTCTATTGTTTTCACACAACTCTAGAGATACTCTTGATTCTGAGGGAGCAAAGTTGTCATGTTTATGCGGTTGTCAGAAACTAATCCCTTCTTGTCTAAATCAGGACGGTTAACCCTTTCCTGAACATTCAAGAAAGTTTCTAGTGACCTGAACTAGCTGCCAAAACTAATTAAGTTTAACATAGTCAGTAGAGACCTAGATGACCTCAGTCCTACGTCTACACTGCTGTTTGTTATTCCAATGCGCAGAGCCTATTGGGAATATAGGAACTACACTACACAGGAAATAGCGTTTAAAAAATTCGCAGGGGAAGCCATTTGGTCTTGGAGCCCTACCAGGCTGCATCTCGCCCAGCGCTGCACCTAGGCCCTCCTCGGTGAGCGAGATATATCCAGCTCTTCGCGCACCTCGTCGGAGAGGGCCTTGTGCGGTAAGTCATCAAGAAAGTGACCCACTACCGCTTCGGGGAGGCATTCCCGGGGGGCATAAAGGTCTGCATAGTACACAGCAAAACTTTCTGCAGTCATGAAGGGGGTCGGTGATAGCAGATCTGTCTGGGTAAAAATGCCTGGCAGAGCCAGGGAGTACAACGATCTTAGGCACAGCCTATGTAACAACTTGCTGGATTTAGCTCCCCACTGGTAAATCCTACCGCGGGTCGCCAGCCACGCCTGTCTGGCTTTGTCGAGCAGAATATGTGCATATGCCTGCTGTACCAAGAGAAGTTGGCGGTGATCCGTCTCGTCGGCACCTTACCTACTACGGGATTCCAATGCAAGTATCTTCGCCTCCGCCTAGACTAGGGACTCCCTACACAATCTGCAGGCCGCACAACAAAACGAGATATCCACACCCCGAAGTGTGGGCTTCATGGCCTCCCACAGGCAGTGAGCCCCCTACATTAGAGGACAAAAATAGGTCCATGGCGTCTCCCATATGTTCTCTATACTCCTCCCTCTGGAGATTTCACGCCGAGAGACACCACTGAAATTGCTGTCGTGCTTGACCCATACGTAGCATAAGAGTAATCAGTGAGTGGTCCGAGAGACTGCTCGGAAGAATTTCGGCGACAACCACCCTGTTCTCTATGGCCCTAGGAATGAAGATGTAATCAAGGCGGTAGAAGGACCCATCAGTATGTATAGCCCTGTATCTTCCCATGCAGGCGTCTCCAGTGTTCTACCCAATCTAGACCCATCACTAAGGAATGCAGCCTAGTAGCTCCACCCATGGCTAATGGGCTGCCACCAGTCCAACGAACCCCAGCCAGGTCTAATACATAGTTCCAGTCTCCCCCACAGCCGTTGACCTTCAGGCATGTCTGTCCACATCGTCATGAGTTTTTCCACCATGCCCCATGGAAGAGGCCAGGGGCATAGATGCTTCCCAAGACTATGGATTCCGTCCCTATAATCCCCTGAAGAAATAAATACCTACCCTGTGTATCCCGCCATGCCTTCACGTGTGTGTACGAAAGTCTTCTATGTATCAGAATGGCAACCCCCCCGGGATACCCTTGCAAACCCAGAGTGAAAAACGTGTTTATATCCAAACCGTTGGAAGCATATTCCCCATAAGAAGTGTTTCCTGCAGCAGGAAAACGTCTGCATATGCACGCTTCGCCTGTTTGAGTATTGCGTTACGCTTGATTTTTATCTAGTGCCCCCCTCACATTCCAACTCATTATTTGAAGGGTCCCAGAGGGATCTCGCTCATCACTAAAAGAGCCAGCCATGGGAAGGTTCAAGACATGAATGTGTTCCAGGCAGGAACATGTGAACAGAATAAAATGGCTCTGAAGCAATGTAGGCAGGTGCGATCGAACAATACCCCCTCCCTCCACCCAAACAACCGGCAACCCCCCCGTATACCTAAAAATGATGAAGTATCTGTCGCGCGCGCATGACTGACGGACCCCAACAGGGGCTCCCGCCCGCCAATGGATCCCCAACTTACAGCCCATTGTCAGCTGGCTCTCTCCCTGTCAACCAATACGTTGCAGCGGTACTGGCCCTCAATTGTGCTTCCCCGGTCAAGGCAAACATAGCAAGATATTAAGAAAGTAAAGCATTCTCCACAAATCAGTCCAACATACAGACAGAACAAATTTCTCTTCCTCCTGAGGCGGAAGCCGGGAGGTCTACTCCTTTCACTTTGCACTTTTTAGATTGCACGTTTTAAATTTGGCTTGACTTAATAAGCTGTTACGCTAGCTTGATTTAATAAGCTTTTACTCTGTTTACCTGCGCTTGTGACCTCCCCCCCTCCCCCCCCCTCCCTTCGCCACAGGACCGCTCTCGGCCAAGTATTGACGCCGAGAGCTGGTTACTGGTTGGCGTGTGACTGAGGGCCGCCATATTGGGTTGGGCTATTGCGGGTGACGCGCTCTAGTAGCGCTTAAAAGGGGCTTAGTGTGCCCGTGCGCCTGATCTTGACCGAACAAATTTCTCCCCCTCCTGAGACGGAAGCCGGGAGGTCTACTCCTTTCACTTTGCACTTTTTAGATTGCTCGTTTTAAATTCTGCTTGATTTAATAACGCGCTGGACCTGCGCCGGAGTCGTGCCAGAGTTCTGCCCGTCTGCGCCCGTCCGCGCACAACCGAGCACACTTTGGAGTACGTTTTCATTCACTTTGGTCTAAACATTGGAGAGAGCAACACATCTCCCTAAGGAGTGCAATTTGGCTATTCTGTAAAGCATTCATCTGGTGAGCTACACCGGCTAGATTCTAGTAATCCTATCTTAACCCCTACCACTTTGACCAAGCTAAAAGAGACTGGCATTCTATATACTAATAGGCGTGCTCCTGCAACTCACTCCTGTTTGAAACTACCTAGTTTAAACAATAGATCGTTACAAAAACACCACCTTGAAATTTTCACTCTCCTTCAGAATGAAGACATAGATGTCCTAACTCTCACAGAAACGTGGATGGGAGATAGCTCCCTACCTGACATCATAGCCGCCATCCCCAATTAATATGATGCTATGTGGCATAATTGCGTAGATAATGCTAGAGGAGGTGGTGTAGCAATTCTTTTTAAAAAACATTTAACTGTCACTAAATTAATGGCAGAAACAGTCGATTTAGCTGACTTACTTGGAGTGAAAATTACATTGAGGAACACCTGCCTTGCTGTTCTTACAGTTTATCGCCCCCCAAAATCTACCCCTTTGTTTAATGATCTACTAACCCCCATTATTTCAGACGTTTGCACGCGCTACCAAAAAGTTTTAATAACAGGAGATTTCAACATCCATTGGGTTAAAACGTCTAAAGATGTGGTAACTCGACATCTGGAATCCACTATGACTACACTTCGACTCCAGCAATTAGTAGATGTACCCACGCATGATAAAGGTCATACTCTCGACCTCATCTGGACTTCAGACCCGGATGTTGTTCTAACGGATGTCCTACCCTGTATATGTTACTTAAACAAAAAGAATCCTACTCGTAGTGGACAGGGAGAGGGAGAGTGTGGACCACAAAAGTGGGGAACACTCAGTGTTTTGTAAAATACCCCTCACACACCAACAGGCCCCTTGGTGTCATTCTTCATCATCGAGGTCTTCGCACCCCTCTAGCGGGATGCGGCGTGCTACGACCTGCGACTACGCGGGAGCACTGGAAGAGTAGACTATGTGTGGTGTGTGTATTGTGAGTGATAGGGTATTAATGAATGTGAGTGGTGAGGTATGGTGAAGGTTTAAAAAGTACCTGGCTCGTAGGTTTCAAGAAAAAACTTTATTCATAACCTCGGGCTGGTACTAGTAAAAGAAGTGCAGAGTGAGGTTAGTTGTCGTAATTATGGACATTACCTCTGGTGTGCGTCGACATGTTTCGGAACTTGTGTTCCTTCTTCAGGACGGGGGCACAACTTCCCCACCTTACTCACGTATATCTATGAAAAAATGTGTGTAAATAAACTAAAAAAGTGAATTTATTTACAGTGATAAATTTAGGCTATAGTGTGCCTACAGCGGTATAAGTCTATGCTAGTTGCATGACTCATTGTGTAATGGTTTCTGGCTTCATGAGCACTTCCAGAACGTCGGGGTTAGTTGACAGATTCGTAATAGAAACTGGGGGAGATTACCCCGGAGGTAATCTCGCCCAGTTTCTATTACGAATCTGTCAACTAACCCCGACGTTCTGGAAGTGCTCATGAAGCCAGAAACCATTACACAATGAGTCATGCAACTAGCATAGACTTATACCGCTGTAGGCACACTATAGCCTAAATTTATCACTGTAAATAAATTCACTTTTTTAGTTTATTTACACACATTTTTTCATAGAAATACGTGAGTAAGGTGGGGAAGTTGTGCCCCCGTCCTGAAGAAGGAACACAAGTTCCGAAACATGTTGACGCACACCAGAGGTAATGTCCATAATTACGACAACTAACCTCACTCTTCACTTCTTTTACTAGTACCAGCCCGAGGTTATGAATAAAGTTTTTTCTTGAAACCTACGAGCCAGGTACTTTTTAAACCTTCACCATACCTCACCACTCATTCATTAATACCCTATCACTCACAATACACACACCACACATAGTCTACTCTTCCAGTGCTCCCGCGTAGTCGCAGGTCGTAGCACGCCGCATCCCGCTAGAGGGATGCGAAGACCCCGATGATGAAGCATTACACCAAGGGGCCTGTTGGTGTGTGAGGGGTATTTTACAAAACACTGAGTGTTCCCCACTTTTGTTGTCCACACTCTCCCTCTCCCTGTCCACTACGAGTAGGATTCTTTTTGTTTAAGTAACAGTGCCCGTGGAGTGAGAATCCTATCTCTATACTCTACCTCCCCCCTATTGTTATTGTCTACCCTGTATATGGTCAGACCATTACTTGATAAACTGCGACATCCCAATTGATGGATATCTGTCTCAATCACTACCCTTAAAATTTAAGAAAGTACGCCAATGGAAGAAAATTGACTCCGGAACACTGACTGACACCCTCCACAAAAATAATCTACAGCTACATGATACGTCTGGAGATTCAGATCAAGAACTCTCGAATGTGATGCAAAATCTTAATCAGGCCATTGATTTAATTGCTCCTGAAAGAAACCAAAAGATAAGTAGAGCAGTGAAAGGAGCCCCATGGTTTAACCCTTCCATGAGAGAACATAAAATAAAGTTACGCCACTTAGAAAGACGCTGGAGGAAAACAAAGGACTCCACAGATAGGGATCATTATAGAACAGAGTACTACGAATCCCGAATCAATAATGCGGAGAATGTTCAGAAAGAAACCTTTCAGATCTTAAATGAACTGAGCAAGAAAGAAGGAAAAGTAGAATCTCCAATAGATTGTAACATCTTTCAACACTACTTTCTTGATAAGGTAAAAACTATTCTTTCTGACATTCAGAACTCTTCCAGCAGCCACTCTCTACCTTCATTTTCCTATCCTCAAACCCCCTCTTCTGAGCACACCTTCCTTAAATTTCCTTTGATTGATTCTACAGTTTTAGGTCAACTTATGAATCGTACTAAGTCAGGCTCGCCAGCAGACCCATGTCCTTCTAACATCTTTCGCCTGGCGCTTCCTAATTTAGAGAATCATTTTATCTCCCTATTGAATAAATCACTAGATATTGGCCAGCTCCCCTTTAGTTTCAAAGAAGCACGAGTTAGGCCCCTAATAAAAAAGCTGGGGGCTGATCCCACTAACTTAAAAAATTATAGGCCTATATCCCAGCTGCCTTTTCTGTCCAAAATTTTGGAACAACACGTCCTGAGATCTCTTTCAGTATTTCTGGAGTCACACAATCTACTTCATGAGCGGCAAGCAGGGTTTCGGGCGCACTATAGCACTGAACTAGTGATGCTTTCAGTGCTGGATGAGCTCAGAGGTATGGCTGACAGTAAAAAGCAGAGTGCCCTGATACTATTAGATCTGTCAGCGGCATTTGATACTGTCAGCCATACCCTGCTTCTGGGCAGATTGGCCGCGTTTGGGATAAAAGACACAGCCTATAATTGGCTAAAATCCTTTCTTTCTGGGAGATCTCGGAGGATTCAATTGGGGGACTGTGAATCAGACTTGGGTGCTCTGAAGTGTGGAGTCCCCCAGGGATCTGCTTTGTCCCCACTCCTTTTTAATCTTTATCAGCAGCCCTTCATCAGCTCCTTGGTAAGTATGGGTGGTAAAACTTTTAATTACGCTGATGATACTCAGTTGTTACTGAGCATCGATAATACGGCTTGCGCACAGACCCATGCCCAAAAAATCCTTAGATACACAGTGAGCTGGATGACAGCAAATTCGTTGAAGATCAACCCAGACAAGACGGAGGTCCTGGTGGTCTCCACTGAGGCTTCTCCTTGGAGCGATCTGTTTTGGCCCCAAGAGCTTGGCCCCACCGAAACCTTGCCCTAAGGTAGAAAGTCTAGGTATAAAAATTGACCATGAACTGTCAATGGCTAGTCAGATTTCATTTGTGGTTGGGACCTGTACTAACTTAATTAGACAGCTACGTAAGCTAGCCCCCCTTCTTTCCTCTTCCACGCTTAGCACCATTGTCTCCGCCACAATAATTTCAAGATTAGACTATGGGGACGCCCTGTATTTAGGTCTGCCCAAAACTTTGATTAACAGGTTGCAAGTTGTTTTGAACGACGCAGCCAGGCTGATTTTCAAGCTACCTAGACGGACTCTGGCATCTCCACTGTTGTGTTAACTACATTGGCTCCCCATAAAACAACGGGTGGAGTTTAAAAGTTTATGCATCGCTCATAGGGCTGTCTATGGCCAGGCACCTGCGTACATAAAAGAACGCCTTGGGGTATATAACCCCATACGTTCATTAAGATCTTCTAACACCCAACGGTTGTCCTGTCCCCGCTATAAATTAGCAACGAAGGGTGGCAGATCTTTTTCAGTGGTGATTCCACAGATCTGGAATAAACTCCCAGAGTGTCTCCGTAAGGAAGCTAATCTATTGCATTTCAGGAAGTCTTTGAAAACACTCCTGTTTAGGGAAGTCTTAAACACTGCCTAACACCTCAGTTCTGTACATTTTTCCTTATATTTCACTATTGTTGTTTTGTCAAATAGCGCCTAGAGACCTGTCGGTGATTTGGCGCTATATAAGCTGTAGTTAACAATAACAATAACAACAATGTAGTAGGTAGTCGCTGAGCCGATGTGGCTCGGGATGAGGTGCTTTGCGTCAGAGATCTGCGTCTGGACCTAGAGCGTAGAAGACAGCCGCGTCACAGCACCTCAGGAGCACTCACACGGTCCAGCATTCCGGCTGTCGCCGCAGGCCACCCGATCACCACAGCAGTAGGCCCGGTCCAGGCCTTCGTCGGCTGTGTCCGATCCAAGCCACAGAGCGATCTGAAACTCTGCTGCAGCTGCAGTCTAAAGTTCACGATGTGTTTAGGGTGTGATTCAGACAGGGACATAGACCGGGGAAGCAGGAGAATGGAGCATATCGAAGCGGGCTGGACGGAGCTCTCCTAGAACACGTCCGCCATGATAGCTCGCAAGGCCACTCCCCCACAAACCACACTTTTAATGAAATACTGTGTAGAAGACCCATGTACGGAGAGACCCATTTGGTGAAATGGATATCTGAAAGAGACACGTTAGTGATCGATTCCTTACCTTAGAATATCCCCAGGCGTCAGACTGGATCCGGAAATGTTTGCGTAGCAGTACCCTTGTGCATCGGTAGGCGTCGTCTGCGGCTCCGCGTCCGTCGTCTGCGGCGTGTGCGCCGTGATGACGTTGTCTGAGTACTTAGAGGCCGCCTCCACGTGCTGACGTCGGTTCTTCTTTTTTCTCGCCAGCAAGCGCAGATCTGGAAAAAGCAGTACCTTAGTCACTTTTTGACTAGACTTTTTTGATCCCTTTTGATAATTTTTCTTGAGTCTTGCGACTCCGGACGGTGCCGATAGGGATGCCTGGTTTCAAACATTGTGGGGATTGCGACCGACTGATGTCGGTCACCGACCCTCACCGTCTTGGTCTCCACTGTCTCGGCGTCGACCACGACGACAAGGCCTGCCCCGACTGCCGGGCCCTGACTTCAAAAGCTAGGCGGGAGCGGTCCCGCAAGCGTCTCGAACTCCGGCAGTCGGCCCCGCGACGCGAGAGGTTCGGGTCCCACAGGAGGTCGAGGGACAGGTCGCGGGGTCGGAGCCATCACAGCTCCGAGTCAGCATCACTCCTCCGGGTCGAAGTCGTCGTCAGGTAAGCACAAGAAGTCGAAGAGACGTCATCGATCTTCTGACTCCCCCCGACGCTAGCGCGACGCGGCCGGGGGTTCGGGTGACACCGCCCTCGCGGCTCCGTCGGAGGGGCGGGCGTCGCGGCCTACTCCACACCCTCCGGTCCCTGGGCAGGACACGACGCCGGGGGGGGGATCGATCGCTTCCTCATGGCCATGAGGAACCTCTCTTCCCCGAGGGGTCCCGCGGCACCTTCGGGCCCAGCGGACCCGTCTGGGGCCCCTAGCGGGTCGGGGGCTTCAGCCCTGACGTCGCCTTCGCCTTCGGGCCTGGCGCCGCAGGGCCCCAATGGATCTGCTTCGGGATCCGGGTCGTCGCCGGTTGACCTAATGACCTCACCGGCGCCAATCCCTCAGGTGTCTCCTCCGGCGCCGTCCTCGGGCACCGCCATCCCCGATGCCTCCCTCGCTCCGGTTCCGGCGTTGGAACAGCGCCGCTAGGCGCCGCTTTCGACGCCGCTTGGGGAGTTTAGCTTCTATGAACCGGCATCATCGTTTGACAACCCTGATTATCAGGGGATGGGTGAAGAGAAGTATTGGGAGGGGTCTGAAGACCCTCTGACCCGAGAGTGTCAGTCTCCAGAGGACTGGACAGGTGTACTTGGGGATGCCAGTGGTCTGGACACCTCACCAGACACTGGCTTTGTCTCGCCTCCTACCGTGGCTACAGAGCAGGGGGCAACCTACAGTGTGGTGTTGATGAGGGCAGCCAAGGCCTTGGGCCTTGAGCTCCCAGTCGCGGCGGTGAGGACTAACCTCCTCACTGAGGTCCTTAAACCGCAGTCCAGCTCGGCCGAACCTCTGCTGCCGTTTAATGAGGCCTTGACCGAGGTTCTTATGGGCACTTGGTCCAGGCCCGCTACGGGTTCGCCCGTAGATAGGAACGTGGCCAGACACCACCGCCCGGCTCCGGGCGACCTATGTTTCCTGTCCACCTACCCCACCCCCGAGAGTCTGGTTATCCAGGCTTCCAATTCCCAGACCGCATTCCCGTCGGCTCCGCCTGACAGGGAATCGAAGAGGTATGAGCAGTACGGCAAGAAGGTATTCTCATCCCTTAGTCTGGGACTGCGGTCTTCCAACACCGCATGCCTCTTGGGCCGCTACACCCACTCTCTGTGGGACACGGTCGCGGAGTTGCTGCCAGAGTGTCCGTTGGAGGTACGGGCCAAACTCGGCCAAGCCCATGTGGAAAGCCGGGATACAGCAAAATATTCTATCCGGTATGGGCTGGATACCACCGACTCACTAGGCAGAGCGATTGCAACGACGGTGGCGATTATTTGCCACGCCTGTTTGAGGTCCGCCAACTTTTCGGCCGATGTCCAAAATACACTGATGGACATGCCGTTTGATGGCCGTCCCCTGTTTGGCGACAAGGCAGACCATGCGCTTGAGCGCTTTAAGGACTCCAGGGCTACGGCCAAGTCCTTGGGCCTCTCTGCCCCGTGCTAGCAAACTGGTGCCTTTCGCTCCTTTCTTGACCAAGGAAGGGGCGCCCCGACACGTGCTGCCAGCCACGCGCCACAGACTACTATCCAACGCGGTGGCGGCCGTGGAAATTGCTGTGGAGGCGGTCGGGGACAATGGCGAGGCCAGTCAACACCCTCCCCCGCAGCATCCGCCTCAAAACCCTCCTAGTCGTGCTTTTCGGCCCATGTGACTCCAGTGGGGGCAGGGTTCGCCATCACCACTCCCACTGGCGCACTGTCACTTCAGACAGGTGGGTGCTGCAAATCGTCCGAAAGGGCTACTCCCTCCCCTTTGAGACGACCCCTCAAGCCATGCCACCGCAACACCACCGCGTATCGGGGGATCATTTGCGGCTTCTGCAGGAGGAAGTTTCGGCCATCGAGTGCGTTCCTGGGCCAGAAGTAGGATGTGGTTGCTACTCCCACTACTTTCTGGTACCCAAGAAGGGCAAAGGGGGTCTACGCCCTATCTTGGACCTGCGGAACGTCAACGGCTTCCTCCAGAAGGAGAAGTTCAAAATGCTGACTCTGGCTCAGGTCTTAGCTGCTCTGGACCCAGGAGACTGGATGGTAGCGTTGGACTTGCAGGACGCTTATTTCCACATCCCTGTCCTGCCGGCCCACCGGCGCTACCTGCGGTTCACGGTAGGCCACGAGCACTTTCAGTTTACCGTACTCTTCTTCGGCCTTACCAGCGCCCCATGGGTGTTCACGAAAGTGATGGCGGTGGTCGCAGCTCATCTGCGCAGGTTAGGAGTTTTAGTCTTCCCCCTACCTCGACGACTGGTTGTTGAAGGCAGGCTCGCCCCAGACAGTCGTCAGCCACCTCCAGACGACGGCAGACCTCTTGCACCAGCTGGGGTTCTCCATCAATGTGCTGAAGTCACACCTGTGCCCCTCTCAGAAGCTCCTTTTCATCGGAGAGGTTCTCGCCTCGGCTCAGTTTCGGGTTTACCCACCCGAACAGCGGGTTCGGGATATACAGGCTCTGATTCCAATCTTTGGCCTTTATCCCGAGTTTCGGTCAGGTTGACGCTGCGGCTTCTGGGGCTGATGGCTTCCTGCATCCTTCTAGTGCATCACGCCCGTTGGCGGATGCGGGCTCTGCAGTGGGACCTGAAGTTTCAGTGGGCCCAGCATCAGGGCAACCTGTCTGACCATGTCCTGATCTCGTAGGGCACTGCGAGACAGCTGCAGTGGTGGCTCACGGACCGCGATTAGGTCAGCGGCAGATCCCTCTCCCTTCCCCAACTGGAGCACGTAGTTGTGACTGACGTGTCCCTCCAGGGCTGGGGAGGCCACATGGGAGAGGCGGAGATCAGAGGCCTCTGGTCTCCGGCGGAGTCCCGGCTCCATATCAACCTTTTGGAGCTGCGGGCGATTCGTCTAGCACTGAAGGCATTCCTCCTCTCTGTCCGGGGGAGTGTAGTGCAGGTGTTCACGGACAACACCACCGCCATGTGGTACTGCAACAAACAGGGCGGGGTGGGGTCGTGGACCCTGTGCCAGGAGGCTCTGCGCCTTTGGCAGTGGCTGGAACATCACAGTGTGACCCTGGTGGTTCAACACCTGGCAAGTTCTCTGAACGCCAGGGTGGACGAACTCAGCCGCCGGTGCATGATGGATCACGAATGGCGTCTGAACTCGGACGTGGCGCAAGGCGTCCTTCAGCAGTGGGGAGAGCCTTGGTTAGATCTATTCGCCACCGAAGAGAACGCGCAATGTCATCAGTTCTGCGCGTTGGAATTTCCAAGGCAGCACTCACTCTGAGACGTTTTTTGTCACGAGTGGATTTGCAGTCTGTTGTACGCCTTTCCGCCTATACCACTTCTGCCCAGAGTGCTGAAGAAGATCAAGCGCGACCGGGCACAAGTCATCCTTGTGGCTCCGGACTGGGCACAAAGGTACTGGTATCCCGAGCTACTCAGTATGTCAGTCGATCCCCCGGTTCATCTGCCTCTTCAGGAGGACCTTCTGTTGCAGCAGCAGGGGACAGTCCTCCACCCGAACCTGTACAGTCTCCACCTCCATGCTTGGAGATTGAGCGGCGACAGTTGAGGCCATTTGACTTGCCTCCTGAAGTCTGTAACATCATTCTGGCAGCCAGGCGTCCCTCCACAAAGTCGGTATACGCCTACAGGTGGAACAGATTTGTGGCATGGTGCACAGCAAAGGCTGTGGATCCCCTCAATGCCCCTCTCTCTGAGGTTCTTCTCTTCCTTCTTTCTCTTGCCCAGCCGGGCTCTGCTCTGGGCACTATCAAGGGCTACCTTTCAGCCTTTCTAAGGCTGCCTGATCAACCATCTTTGTTCAAGTCCCCTGTTGATAATCGATTCCTAAAGGGCATCACACACACGTTTCCACCTGTTCCCTTCGTGATGCCTCAATGGGTCTTGAACCTGGTTCTTACTTTTCTGATGTGCGCTCCCTTTGAGCCACTTCACAACTGTCCTATCCGCCTTCTTACTCTGAAGACTGCCTTCCTGGTTGCCATCACCTCTGCCAGGAGAGTGAGTGAGCTCTCTCTCTCTTCTAAACCTCCTTTCCTTTCTGTCCACCCGGACAAGGTTGTGTTGCGGACAAGGCCCTCTTTCCTGCCTAAGGTAGTCACAGCCTTCCACATCGGGCAGTCCATCACCTTGCCCACCTTCTCTCCGCCTCCGCATCCCTCAAAGGAGGAAGAGCGGCTCCACCGTCTGGACCCAAAACGTGCCCATTCATTGTATTTGAATCGCACACGCCAGTTCCGGATGGATGACCAACTCTTTGTTGGTTACATGGGCGCTAAGAAGGGACGGGCGGTGCACAAGCGGACCATCTCTCGGTGGATCGTGTTGTGCATCCAAGCGTGCTACTCCTTGGCTAAAAAGGAACCTCCTGCTGGGCTGAGGGCCCATTCCATTCCACTACTGCCCTGGGCTGAGGAGTCCCCTTGCAGGACATATGTCAGGCAGCCACGTGGGCCTCACTGCACACGTTCGTAATACACTACTGCCTGGACAGCCAAGTCCGGAAGGATGGCTTCTTTGGCCGTTCTGTCCTCCAGGACTTTCTGGTGTGATTATTGGTTCGCAGACCCACCACCGGGGTTGGTATTGCTGGGGTATCTATTCTAAGGTAAGGAATCTAACACTAACCTGTTTCTGTCAGATGCACAAGTTACTTACCTTCGGTAACGATATATCTGTAAGAAACAGTAGTTAGTATTAGATTCCTTACCGCCCCACCCATCCTCCCCGTTCTGCGAACCGATATCTAGGGTTACGGTCAACCACCTTCAGGGCCCTAGTTTCAATGGCACCAGTGTTGGTTTTTAGCATAGCTCTGCGTTTCTGGCGCGGAAAAGCTGTGTCTAAGAACTGACGTCAGCACACGGAGGCGGCGTCCAAGTACTCCGATGACGTCATCACGGTGCCGAGGATGGACGCGGAGCCGCAGACGCCTACCGACGCGCAAGGGTACTGCTACGCAAAAATTTCCGGATCCAGTCTGACGCCTGGGGATATTCTAAGGTAAGGAATCTATCACTAACTAATGTCTCTTAAAGATATATCGTTACACAAGTAGTAACTTGTGCTTTAATGCCAATTGTGTTATGAGATTGTGATAAATAAAAAAGAAGGTAATTAGTAACTTCAGTTTACTGTACTGTCATGCTTGCACAGCAATGCATCTAACTCAATAGATACTTCAAATACAAATATTGAAATATTTGATGAATCCTTGAGTAGTTGTGATTAAGTATTAATGTCTTTTTTCATAGATTCACAGACTTGTATCCCTTTGGCTCTAACCGCCATGCCTGGCAAGGTGGTCCTGCCAGGAAAATTCAGTGATCGTTGTCTTGACCCAAATAGGACAGTGCTACTTTTCTGATGTAATCAGTTATGTAATTTAATATTTCATGAGGCATGGCCATATCCGAGGTCAAATAAAGTGCATGGCATGTGTTGGGAATGGTCCTGTTTGTGGGGTTACCCCAAACATTTTGCCGCCTTCCTCTTCTGTTTAGGTCTCGGCTGGAGAAAGTAGTGCGCCTGCTTTCGGCATCCAAGAGCTTCTTGGAATAGATACAGATTCCAAAGCTCTCAGAGGCAGAGTTTAAGCCCCACCCATCTTTTTGATTTGCCAGCATCATCGTTAATGCAAAACTCTAGCTTGTGATTGTAAAGTTGCCGCCTTGTCTCCTGTTGGCCACGCTCTTTTACCGGCGGTGTGGCATTCTTTTATTTGTCTCCACGCACTTTTTTCTACTCACTTCGGGCCTGGGCAAAGTCAGCTGTGTGTTTACTTTCGCATCACGCTTTCACTTAAAGTGAAAGCGCGATGCGACAAACACACAGCTGCCTTTGCGGGACCTCCCTTGTTGTAATTTCTTTCCTTTTTCACAACGCTCTGATGGCGACTTGACTGGGTCCACGCTATCTAAAACAAATCTAAATTAAGCTTAGAGCAGTTTATTTGGAAATGAGCACACCTCTATGTAAATAATCTTGCGGAGTGTGCAGGCTGCGGCCAGCTGAGGGGGTATCCTTCGCTGCCAAAGGCCGCCGGGAAGAGGGAGGAGGTTGGCAGCGGGGCGGCCCACCTTCAGCAGCGCCACCGCCGGGTGAGCCTGAGACGCTAAAGCTGCCGCTGCATCAGTAGCCGCCGCCGTCGTCCATCCAGAGATTGAGGAGAGGCGGTACTACTGCCGCGCTCTCGCCCCAGGGCAAAGAGGACAACCGTAGAGGAGGCTGTCAATGCTCGCACGTCTGCTGGATGGGCTGTGGCAGCACCCTCACTCTGCTGCAAGGAGGACGCGCCGGTGCCTGCTCGGCTTCGGCGCACCAGGGCTGGATGGCAGTGAGAAGGGTGAGTGCAGCACGGGAGAGAGAGAGGACCCTGTAGGCACGTCTGTAGGATGTGTCCTCGTGGCTCATCCGGTACATCCCCCACTCCGGTTCAATGGTTCTTGAGAGCAGAGGAATAGCCTGCACACAAGAGGAGGAAGAGGGTGTCAGAGGGGCGCGACCCCGCCGCGCAGAGGCCTAGGTACAGCTCCCTGCAGAAGGATGATCACGCCAACTCACACGTACTGCACACACATCCAGTCTTTCTCTGGTTCTGAGGTTGCCACTTCGATGCTTTTTCCAAGCCAATCTGTATTTTCCTGCATAATTTTATCATTATTTCGCTGCATTGATGTTGTTCCATTGTAAAACAATATAGTCTGTTCAAACGTTGGAGCCCAGTTATAAAAAAAAAAGTGCCTTTTTTTGTTGCTGTAAAACTGTCATGCCTCCGATACCTTGATATTTCTGTTATGAACTTTTTTCACTTATACCTGCAGCAGAAGAAGGCATATTAAAACCCAATTAGAGAACTCTTCTGCTACCCCAGCATGTCTTCCATGAAACACAACATGCACACCTGTCTGTCAACTCGCTCTTATTAGTCAGGTGTCACTTTCTCTCACTTGTGCTCACTCTCCAGACATACAAAATGCCCCATAGTCTTGAAGTCGCCCTCTTTCCATTGCTCTCCGAAAAACTGATACTCCGTGCACCTTAGCGGCATCACCATCATCATGCATGACTTCGCCCCCCTTTTAGAGTCAACAGGTTGACCAGTACCCACCCATGTCTTTAATACTGACGTAAGACTACAATGTACTTCTAAAACCCATCCCTTTGTTCCAACAAGTGGTGTACAGACCTCGGACATGTTTTCGGGTGGAGCTGATGTCTTGCGAGAAAGTTCTGCCCTGCTTGCCATTACTATGGCAGAATATCTGACCCATGTCTGTTATGGGCTGTAACACAATTGAATGCTTAGAAAATGTGTGCAAGTGCCAAAACCCTCCGGAATCTGGGAAAATAAGTGCTCTATGCCCCGCTGCTGTCCCTATCTAGGTCCTGTACTGTCGTCTGCCCCACCCTCTCATGTCTCTCTATCCCACAGTATGACTCCCTCCTCCCCCGCACTGTCCTGCAGTTTCTTTCCTTTCCATTTCGCCTGCCATCTTTACCTTATAGTAGTCTGTCCCCCTCACTAGTTTTCTACCCACCTGTCAGTCTGCTCAAGCCTGTATAAGTAGTGCGGCAGGTGCAGCGGCACCGGGAGTCTGAGTGCCGTGCCGCCGCTGCCAGTGCTCTGTACCGTGCGCTCTCCCAGGACCTCAGTGCACCATGCATGCCTCTCCCTCTGCCTGTCGGTGGCTCTGCCGCCGTCTCTACCCCCCCTTGCAGTCTGCATGAAGAGGCACCTCGCTCCCAGCTCAGAGGAGCGCCTCCCCTGTGCACCGGTTACCAGCACTTTCTGGGCAGACCAGGAGTAGCACCCCCTTGTGGTACTCCAGGCGCTTCTGAGAGGTTCGGTTTGCTACTCCTACAGCCTGCCCACAGGAGGGGCTTATAGGCTACGGAGGCCACTACAACCATGACATCACAGCTTTCAAAAATTGCCGAGGGGGAGTGGTGTGGCAAGGATAAGAGGAAAGATGGACGTTTGTGACAGGGCGAGAGAGACGGGCTGGAGGGGTCGGGCGGAGAACAGGAGGCTGGTGAGGAAGAAATGCATGTGAGGAAGGCAATGGAGTGGGAGTGAGAGAGGCGGGAGGGTAAAGATGGAGGAGATGTGCGATGAGGAAGATGAATCAGAGAAAGGAATGAGTGTGGGGATAGGGTAAGAGGCTGATAGTGTGACATGAGACGGAGAAAAACAGAGCGAGAAAGAAGAATGAGAGGCGAGGAATGAAGGTGGAGAGGGTAAGGAAAGCAGATGGAGAGAGGTAGACAAAAGATAGGGTGAGAGAAGAAACAAGCATTGAAAATGCAATAGGTATTGCCTTTTATTACGTTAAAACCATTTGCTTTGCTATACAATACCATTAGCAAAGCAAATGGCGACCTATTGCATTTTCAATGCTTGTTTTGACTTCATTTTTGCTGTCTTTAGGACTCTTGGGCATTTTTTCAGTGCTGACCACTGCTAAAGTGGATGTCCTCTGTGTCTAAAATGTAATGGAATTTAGTTTCTTCTTGACTAGCATATTTGAATTACTGATAGGGCCCTAGTATAGTGCACTACTACTGCCCAGGGCCTTTATATCAAATGCCTTGCTTACTTTGCCACTGGCTTCAAGCTAGCTTGGCTGATGAAGGATGTTTCCCAGAAACCGGTCCGAGGATGCTAGTTTCCTGTTAAGGGAAGACCTGGCTTGGCAGTTTAGGCTGGACTGTTCCCATGAGGCACAGGGTCAAGACTGATTTGCTTATAGCTAGATCTGAACTGAGGTGGTGAAGTGAGCTAAAGAATCATGATGGATTCAACCCAGATCTGTGACTGGGGGTGAGTGTCTGAATAGTTTCAGCGCTCCATCCATTATCTCCTTTTGATTACTAGCGGGCCTGCAGCACTGATTGTGCCCCCACAGGAGTAACCCTTCAAACCGGTCTCAGACTGCCACTGCAGAGCCTGTGTAAGCCGTTTTAAAATGCCATTTCAACCTGGCAAGTTCATCCACTTGCCAGGCCCAAACCTTCCCTCGTATTACATATGTTACCCTTAAGTTAGGCTCTAGGTAGCTCAATGGGAAGGGTGGCTGGTATTTAAAAGGTAGGGCATGCATATTTGAGATTTACTGGTCCTTGTAGTGAAAAACTGCTAAAAATTCATTTTTTACTACAGCAAGGCCCATCGCTCCCATAGGTTAGTATTGGAGTTGCCTTGCAACACTTTGCAAAGGTAACTTCCAATTGGGAAAAAATGTTGAATAAAGTGCGTTCATGCTGTCTCCGCAGTGAATAAACATGCAGAAAGATTTCTGATATAATTCATTGGTATACAGTGAAAAATTGAATAACCTTGGAGGAAGTGGTTTACTGTGTAGAATCATTCACCATTTAGCAGTGCGACAGATGGGTGCACGAGTAATGTGCCCTTTGGGAGATTTTGAAATAAGCTGTGACTGGGACGGTTCACAGTACCTATTCGTACGCACTATATGTACATAGACTTCAATGATAAAACATTTAGGGGAATTAGTGCATTTTAGCAGTTTTCTAGTATCTACTTTTGTAAAGTTGGCATTTTCTTACTTTAACAATTCTGTGCATCTGCCTGTCCCTGGAACACACGTTTGGGTTGGGTGACAGCTTGTGTTTGTGCATTCCCTCTAGACAGTCACACACAAAGGGAGCTGAGGTGTGCCCTGCATATACTCATGGCCCATCACCAGACTGACCCGTTGTGAGGGTGACCCCCGTCCCGTCCTGTTCGTAACAATGCACAATGCACATAGTCCCAAGGACGCACTGTGGATTCCTTACCAGTATGAGGTCGATGAAGTTGGAGCGACCTCGCTAACGCGCAACTCTTCCCTCCTCCCACAGCCTTCGCAACTTTACCCGGAAGCACAACATCCGAGGGTAGGCGGAACCGACTCATTTTGCAACCAATTGGACGTCTGCAGGCTAATGCATCCACCGCTAGAAAAGGAAGGTGGAATCCTATTGGTGTTGTCGACAGAGAAGACCCCGGAAGAAGACGACCTGAAGACGCTGGAGCTGCCGACGGAAGACGCCGACATTGGAAGAGACGCAGAGACCGAAGAAGACGAGGACACCTGGATGGAAAATTGGTGGAACCCAGAGGACGCACAAGCCGCCACATCTCAATAGAGTTGTGGCTACTAGCGGTACGTGGCGGGACAAGGGCTTAGGGAAGGGGTGGGTTGTTGATGCAGAGGAAAAGGGTGGGATTTTGTGTTTTGTGTCTCTTGCTATCCTGCCTCCCTCTTGCCTCACTCCTATTCCCTGATTCGCCCTGAATACCATTAGCGTGATAACCTGCATTCCTCTTGCCTCACTCTTACTCCTTAATTTGACGAGACGAGAGGTCGTAACTGCTCTGTAACACCCCTCTATTCCCCCCTCACCTTAACACTACTGCCTAACCTTGACCTGCTGTCCAATAGGCGAGTTCACCTATTGAATAACTTACGCACTCCCTTGGTTATGGTGACGGTGATCCTAATTACAAGGACCGACCCTGATGCCACTCTCTTTCTGTTTGAGGTACTCCAGGAACCGGGTGACAACCAGAAACCCGTAATAGGTTTCCTGCAAAAGAACAGACACTGAAAACCCTCAACTACACAAGGACCCTTGCATCCGGAGACCTTCCCAGAACTGTCAATTACGCCACTCCGCTTCCACCTATATTTTGATACCTTTCCTACCTGTACTCCTTAAACTCCAAATAAAGCCTCACTATTAACCCCATACGGCCTCCTCGCTTCTGCTTCCGACCATCCCTCCGACACAGGTCTTCCTGAGCTGGAGTGAGATGGAGGAGCTGACACTTGGACCTAAATGGGGCTGAACCTGTCCCCACACAGAGTTGCATACCCCCCTGTAATGTGTCTTGAGCCAGGGCAAAGAAGGGCAGGGTCTTGTGCACTACAAAGACCTTTCTTTGAATTCTCCTTACTTCTAAGGCTGAAACGGTTATAAGTACTGGACTTCTGACACCATATACTCAAAACACTTCTGGACTGAGGACATTCTGCCCAGAAGAAGAGTTATTATGCTGCCAGAAGGGACTGCCACTTTGCTGCTTGCTTTGCTGTGTTTGTCTGCTGCTTCTTGCTCGAGAGTGAGAGGAATAGACTAAACTCTCTACACCTGCTTCTTTAAAAGTTCTAAAAGGGTTTGTTTGGACTTTCATCCTGTTTCTGAAGTATCCGGGATATCAAAGACTTCACCTGCATCTTGCTACCAGTACCTGGGCTCCTCTGCTGTTATCCCTGTTCTGCCAAGTTGTGCCAAATCATGTCCTGGCCCCTTGGAAGTGTGTGCTTGTGAGTGCTTGGTGTTGCAACCCAAGAAACCAATGCATTAACACAGAAGCGTAGTTTGGAACCAGGGCACTCCCTGTGAAATTGACTCCTTGCTGGTGCCTGCACCTAAGCTATGGACATCGCTTGCTGAATGTGCTGCGTGAATCTCTGACAGCACATTGCTGATTTTCTGCAACACCCCGACTCAGATGCAATCCTGGCCCAACTTGACTTCTAAACCACGGAATCGCCTTCAGCCCAGCGGTTCGACATGGGCGCCTCAGAACTGACACAAGGCGCTCCTGACATAGACTTTCTCAGACTTCGGAACCAGTGCATCACCTGCGGCAGGACGCATCACCTTCATATTGCAGTGTATCGTCCTTGAAGTAATGGGTATGCATGACTTCTGTATCCGGCCCGTGCTCCATCGCGATTGGAAGGAACTTTTGGAGTGACCAGGACAAGTGTGACCAAATAGCCCCAGATGGAGCCATTGTTGTCAAATTTCTGCATTTTGATTTAATCTTGCAAACTTCATATCTCGACTTGTGTATGCTGGATTTTTGTAATTTGCCTGTTTAGTTTAGCCTGACTGCCCAGTGCAAACTAGAGTGTGCGCACAGGTAAACTTTTAGTGTGGACTACACTTAACCTGACTAGGATTGTGGTTCCTGTTTGGTCAGGGTGCATAAATCTGCCAACCAGAAACCCAATTTCTAACGGCAATGTAATATGATAGAGCTGGAACGTAGTAGACATAGAGTTGTTTTTTCCATTTAATTACTTGAACATAGAGTATAAAGAACTGACAGATGAGGACTTTATAAACAATACTATGCACTGCAATTGTTCTGTACGTAGTCTTTCACAATTCTATAACTGTGATCGCTTTTTTAGCAGCCAAGTTTTTCATCAATGTTGTACAGTTTAGTCAGTATCTCAAAGTGTACTGTAAACCTAATCATTGCAAAAAGAAGACAAGACTGGTTATAAAGATTTGCAATATAGGAAAACCTTGTAAAAGGTACATATATTAATGGTGACATTGTGTTCGATATTGTGAAAACACTGTTCTAACAGTAAAAAAGTGGCCCAAAATAGTGATCACATTTAGCACAACCAAAGTAATGTCTCTGCTGGGAGAGGTACTTAAAAACCATACATTTTGGAAAAAATCTATAGTGTTCTCTTTTGAATTAATCAAATGTCGTTTACTGCTGTAATGCTGTCAAAGGCATTTGAACCTTACACAGTATGTCTCGTCGAACGAAGAACAATCTCACTGTGCATCAAGAATAGGAGCGCTGTGGTTATGAAAAAAAGGTAATTGTATCGTAAGTAGAATGGTAACCAAAGTATGTCACAGAGCAGGGCAGGTGGGATCAGTGACAGACTGCGTAGAACAGCTCAATGGGTGAATCCTAATGGAGATACAATAGCAGGCCCCTAACCTGTGCATGTTTTATATGCATATAAAACATTGATAGTGCTGCCCATTTGTGTCTATGGGTTTCTCCTGTAGTAGATATTTTTCTTGTACTGTATGGGACGCTACACATTGAGCACATTAAGACTAAAGGTTCATTCTATCTTCGTCTATGACCAGTGCCATTATAGTATATAATGTTTTATCATATTTTGGTCTTTGTTTGGATGGTCTTTTACCAAATGTTTAATAAATCTTTATTGTGATATATAGAATGTCATAATTGTTTTTCATTTTCCTTAAATGGCACTTTGTTGGATATTGTTGGTACATACATCAGTACACTTGCCGAGCATTGGTCTACAGGTTGCTCCTGTGGGTTTTATTATTACTGGTTAAAATATGGCATTGGAAACGTGCCTTAGAAGTCCTGGGTGCTCGTTTCAAGTGGTACTCATTTGCACCCCATCCTGTGCACCTATTGTATAAATCTCAAATGTAGTTGTAGGTTTGACTTTGTAAAGTTGTGGGTCGGCCATGGGCAAAGAGTAGCTACTCTATAATGAGGTTCATGACTTCAGAGTGTGAACCAGAGTATAACTTGAATCGGTCCTAACTGTCAAAATGTAAGTGTGCTGGAATACGCTATTGGCAGTACCCTGACTTGGCTAACATTTTTTCCCGGTCGTTCAAAAGATACTTCATTTTCTTGATCACCCCTCCTGTTAATGGCTTTTTTCGCTTTTTAGGTCTCGCCTAGCTATCGCAAGATATTTAGTAAGGGGCTTTTGGAAGGGCTCCCAAAGTCTGCAGGTGGATTGGGTTCAGTGCATGTGTGCTGGGCGCGGGCACCATTTGTCAGCCTGCGTGATCAATTTTGCGGCTGCTACGATGTTCTCAGTGAGCTGCGCGGCCACTGAACATCAAAGCGGCCGCGAAAGGGATCACTATTTGCCATCCGAAGGATTCTGTAAGTCGCAGAACCATTTGCCTTAATTATCATTACATTCTGTTCCTTCGAGGTGTGTTGCTCTTTCTCTGCACACGTGTTTCTCCCGGCACCGTAATGTGCTCGCTCGCCCTTGTGTGTGCTTTTCCCCTACTTTGTTTTCTTGCCTGTATGCTTGTTCTCCAAGCTCTACATTGCGCTCTCTCCTACATTTGCTGCCCTGTTCATAATACCTCTAGCCAATTACTTCCCCCCCACGCTACTGTTTTTTTTCGCTTAAAAAAAAAAAGAAATTGCAAAAAAAAAACACTTTAGTTTTTTTTTTCTTTACCAATACAACTGGGATCAGTTGCAGAAAAAAAACACTACTGTCATGTTGTCAGCACACGCACGAACGGTGCTTCAGTCACTACTGGTAAATATTTGAGTGCGTAGATTTTTACAGCTTCAAACATGCAAAAGAAGCGGCATGACGCGAGGGGCCATCTTGTAGTTAAAACATTGTATTTGTTTTTACAAACCGCACACTGTGCTTTTCTTTAACACTGCGACTGCTTTTTAAAAAAAACATTTTATTTTACCCAGAATTCATACCGCGCATTATTTATAACACAGGTGCACACTTTCAACAGAAGCATGGGTGAACAAACGTATTGAGCCGCGCCGCCTTTCTTTTGTTTTGCGTGGTGCAGCACGGTTATTGAAGCTGTTTTTGCGCCCCCGCTTCGTACTATAAGCCTGCCCCCGTCCTCTGAGCACAAATGGAGCCTTTCTCAATCAAACGGCAACGCTTCCTCATTCCTCCTCCCACAACCATTCCCTGCTCTGCCCGACCTCCCTCTCTCCCATCACCCCTATGCATAGGTCCCACGAGCGCATACATGTACAGGCTTCACAGCAGCATTTCTATTTTTAATAAAAATGTAGCATGTGTAGGCATTTCCATCCCCGACCTCCTCCCTCTCTCCCAACACCCCCATGCACAGGTCCCATGTGCGCCTACAAGGTACGGGCTTCGCAGGTGCAGCATATGTTTTTTCAAAAGAATACTGTGGTTAGGCATTTGCAGTTTCTTCCTCATTCCTCCGCCTGCAGCCATTCCTTGCTATGCCGACTTCCTCCCTCTCTCCCAACACCCCTATCCATAGGTCCCACCAGAGCATACATTTCAGATAAGTTGAGATTGGCTCCCCTAACGTGTTGTTTAAAGTTATGGCTTAACGAGGAATTATCCCTTAATCATGCTATCCTGGAGGACGTTATGTCTCTTGATCACAGGAAGAAAATCCCCTGGTTAGAATATGTTCGACTAGCATTTGAAAAACTAGGTCACCCAGGATTATTTAATTTGCCATCTTCTATCAGGGTTGAGGATATCAAATGGGTCAAAAAACATTTCATGGAGAATGTAAGGCTGGCTCGGGAGGAGCTTGAGCTGACAAAAACTTCAGTTAGAGCGCACTACATGCTGTTATCCTCCCCATCCCTAGAGCCCTATCTTACCTTTGTGACTAAACCCTTACATAGATACCTCCTAATTAAATTCAGATTTAATCAAATTCCCTATGTGCTGGGCTGCTTCCAGCAATGGAGCACGCCGGAATTAGGAGCCCCATGTAAATGTGACGATTTTTCCACTCAAGACCCGCTGCATTTTATGATGTTTTGTAGTACTTTTAGAGAGCCAAGAATTAAATATTTAGTACCTGTTTTAAAAGAAGCCGGTTTTATTCAAGTCAGGCCTGCCCTGTTATACTTACAGTCCTTGAGTAATATTTTCATTACATATTCTGTGGCTAGCTTCTCAGTTGCAGCATTCAGAATCCAGTCAAGGCTCAACAAGGGCAATGCTGTAACATGAATGTTGATGTATATGTTTTGCTATTTATGATTGCTTAATGTGCCGCAAAATCTGATGATCTGTATGTATTCTTTTAATCTGTATATATTATTGTGTTTTTATCGGCTTTTATGATTTTGATCAAATCGAATAAAGTGTATTTTGAACCTTTGACAGCAGTTTTAGAATTGTTCACTTATTCTTTTCCTTGCGGAGCTTAATCTTTAGGATTCTTGCTATGCATGCAGAGCCTTTCTTTTAGGTTTTGTGATTGTCCTGAAAGAGAAAATTCTATTGTAGCTGCCTTCATCTCGGCACGAAGTTGATAAATCTTTGGAGACTTCTCTTGGAGATCTAGAGCAATTTGTTGTTTCTGGGCTAAGTATTTAGTCGGTACGGCTAATTAGCACTTATGTTTTATGCCTGCCAATGCTGTTGGAAACCAGTGTGATAACTAATTATCACCTTGTGTGCAGTAGTAAATACCAGACTTACTCTAGGAGTTGTAAAAGGTTAGAAATTCAGATAAAGTATGGCACAGTGAATAGCCCACAATAAACTATTTAGAGCCTGGATTTCGAGTGAGCATTTTACTTCTGCGTTGAACCAGGCAGATAAAACTTGTTAAGTATTTGTTTTGTCTGTTGCTTTGTTGAGGGCAAATAAGATAATCGAACTTTCCTCCTTTTTGGTGTTGCAGTGTTCTCCATGAAGGTAGGATAAATGGGCAGAGGGGAGGAACAAAAATAATTTTGTATGTGTCTTTTGCACATGATGCTAAAATTGTACTGGTTAAAAGCTATTGTGGCTTCCTTTCTTGTTTTGTAGTGGGGATGGCACCATGAGGAAAAATATTGATGTCTGGAAGAAGTGGACTACACTTAACAGCTTACAGCTCCACGGGTGAGTTATCAGACTTCACAAACCTGTACAGTTTGCCAGATAGCTTTAACAAATATTATGCACCTCCTATTTTATTGTAATTGTAAAGTGAATGTAGTGCAGCCTCAATGCATTTTTGTAACCTAGCCCTGAAATATTATGTTCCTGATACACCGATGCCAGAGGCGGATGGATGAGGGGGTATATGCTCTCTATACACAGTTTACTAAATGGAAGAGCCCATATGCTTTAAAGATGGTCATTCAGCTAACCTTATAAAATATATTTTACTGTTCTCGATCTCCAGTCTGCATTATCTTTTTGTATTCAGTAGTGAGTAATCGTTTTGGGTGATGCATAAGTGGTGCGTTTGGTGAATATCTCTAATCCAGCTCTTTGGTGCAGTTTCCCCATGCTTTTGATGTATTTTCTACCAAATTTATCCCTACCCGAGGGCTTGGTGCAATTTGATAGATCATGGCTTGCTGAAGTATGGGGGGTCAACATTGTCCTTTTCAACCTATGGGTCTGTGAGCCATGTCATTGGGTGGTACCGGTGATACGCATACTGTGCCTGCAATCAAAGGAAATACAGTTCAAAGTCTGATGCTGCAAAGACCACCTGATTGCATTGGAGCATCAGGACCGCCCGTTAACTTTGGACTCATACCCTTTCATGCTACTGTTATCATTAACAAGTGTAGTTTGAGGAATGGGGCTCATTGTATTGATATGTTGTTGGAAAGATACACTATCCTGGCAGACCAATAATTTTCGTTAGTGCCCTTTGTATCTCCAATGACCGGGGAAGAGTAATTATCATTTTACCTGTGTCTCCAGTTTAGAGATTAGCCCTCTACTGTTATCTCACATTATTCAGTCTTTCTCTCTAGTGTTCATTACACCTAGGTATTTAACTTAATCTTCTTACCATTTGAGTTTGTATTTAAAAGGTATTACCACCGAAGGTGGGTGAGAGGGGAAAATCACTGACTTGGCCCAGTTAATGTGTAGCCCCGATAAATAACTAAATCTTATATACTCCCTAATGAGAGATTTAAGGTGTTCTTGTGAGTCTCTTATGTAGATGACTGTATTGACTGTATGTGAGCTTGTGCACTGTAAAGTTGAGTGTGCAGGGCACATAGCATTAATGCAGATTGCAAGCTAAAGTTTCCAGCACTATCTCAAATAGGATTCCCTGTGTAGTCCTGCACGTTGTGTATTTGGTCAGATGTCTTGACATTTACTTGTACCTGTGCCACGGGCTGGAGTATAGTAGGTTTATTCAATTTACAAAAGCAGCTGGCATTCCAATCCCCTTTATGGTTTAAATCTTTTATTGAGTTCCAGAGCATAGAAAAACAAATGGTCACATTTCCCCATCAGATACGATAGTGCGAAGTCGTGTGGCACAAACCCCGGGCGTAAAGTAGTAATTATACTGACAATGTTGTAAGGGTGGGGCCGTGCAGCGGGGAAACCAAGACCTAAACCCCCCCCCCCCCCCCCCTCCTTGTCCACAAAACAAAAGAATAGGTAAATGGAGATCACCGCTTCACTACGATGAGGTCGTAGGTCAGACATCGGCCCTTGGTTTGCGCCTGCGCGGCTGGGCTTTAGGTTCCATGAGTGCAGTGTCAGCGAGGCGTAGCAGGCACAGATAGCGTGGGCAGCTCAATTCCCTAAACTCACCCTTGAGCAGAGTCAAAAATGGCCGCCAGAGCTCTGCAAAGTCCTCTCCCCTCCCCTCCTTCGCTAGTGTCAGTTTCTCCATCCCCAGTATCATCCACAGCCTGTGGAGCCAGCCAGTGTATGGAGGAGGTTGCGTTGTCCTCCAGTGCGCCACAATGTTCTGGACGGCTGCCCCCAGCGCAATTGCTATGAGTCTCCCTCTCCTGGACTTCAAGGGGTACATCAAGGCGTTAGGGAGACCGATCAGAACATAAGCGGGGAATCTGGGAAGTTGGGTGTCCAAATGGGAGTCTACTTTATCTAGGTTCGAATTCCAGTAGGGTCGTAGGCGGTCACAGCTCCACAGTACATGCTCTAGAGTGCCCAGTTCCCCGCATCCCCTCCAGCAGCGATCACTAATGTGGGGGTCCCATCGGTGTAGGCGATCCAGTGTGTGATACCAGTAGGTGGCTACTTTGGTCAGGGTTTCGGTGAGGCCTGTTTGGTAGGCGTAAAGCCTGGCTCTATGGTATATGCCTTCCCATTCTTTGCGCGTGAGTTATATACCTAGATCTCTCTCCCACCTGGCCTGCCCTGCGTTGTAAGTGTGTATGTTGGTGAGGAGGGGGTGTTGGTACAGGTCGGAAATCAATTTCTTGTCTGAGGTGCGTGTCATTAGCCGGCTGTAAGGCCCATTGTCGGACCTGCAGATAGGGCAGACTGTCAGTTTCTGGTATGCCGTAGTCCGCCTTCACCTTCTGAAATGGCATTTAGATCGAACGGGTCTCCCAGAGCTTTACATGGCGAACGTCTCCAAGCGACAAACGCCCTGGGGTCCAGACCCGGTGAGAACTCTGGATTATCAAAAAGCGGGGTAATCGGGGAAGGGAACGAGGTAATATCGTGCGTGACCGCTACTTTGTCCCATACGTCTAATACGGTGCTCGTGATCTGTGAGGCGTAGAGATTGGGAGGCCTATGGCATCGTGGTAGAAACGGAATCCCCTGAAGGGGCCTGCCCGCTACGGCTTGGTCCTGGAAGAGCCAGAGCCTGCCTGACTCCAGCTGGTGCCACTCCACGAGGGTGCGGAGTTGTGTCACCCGATAGTATAAGGCGAGATCAGGTACTCCCACCCCGCCATGCGCAGGGGGAAGTATTGCAATCACATGCTTAAAGCGTGGACGGCGACTGTTTACCAATTCCCTTAAGTGTTGTAATCCGATTTCCACTCAAGTGAGTCGAATGCCTTTATGGCAGCCAGGAGTACCATCACCGCTGTAAGCCTGGGCCCCAATTTATGCATTGGGGCGATGAGTGTGTGTTATTTGATGTGGATCTATCTGGTACACAGAAGGCCTGCTCAGGCCTGACCAAGTCCAGGAGCATGGGAAGGATCCCAGTGACTATAGCTAGTGTTTTAGCTTCACTGTATATAAGCAATAGCAATCTGTAAATTTGCATAGTGTTGGCTCTTTACCAGTTTTTAGATTATGAGAAGTAGTGCCCCTCATGGTTTAGGGCAGCAGACGCTTGCTTCTTGGTACACAGTCAGTAAATGCGGGACTAAAAGTGCTGTGCATTCCGTGTCCAACTCCCCGGGCAGCCAATTGGGACCAGGAACTTAGCTACTTCGCAGCCCTTTTAATTGCTTCAAAGATCTTTCACAGTGACTGGTTGTTCCACAAATGCCCTAAGCCCGCCTACTGACTAGTGTGATCTCCTCAAGGTATTCCGTGAGCTTTGTTTCGGTGGCCTGCATTTTAGAGGAGTATAAATCATTGTAGTAGGAAGTGCATGCCTATGTGATCCCTTCAGCCTTGTGACAAATCTGCCCTTCCCTGATCGCCACAGCAATATCACCAGAGGTCCGTTGTTGGATGTTCGTGTCAGCCAGAGTTTTGTCTAACCTTTCATCCTTCCCATATTTATGGGTCATCATTGCTGTACCCAGGTGTTTGACGTCTCCCTCTGCTGTTTAATTGCTTGCAGGCATTAATAGTAAAATCACTGAATCTAAATTGGGATATAGGGAAATATAGTACTTTTCTAGTTCACTGATTTCTATTTTCAGGTCAGCCACCCTCTTACACATGCTTTTCAATATGCAACGCTTGCTTTTCAGTATGCCACGCATGCTTGGTGATAGAAGTTTCCCTGAGCACAACTTTGAATGCTTTCCAATATTGTGCCGAAATACTCCTCAATTATCTCCCTAATGTTGATGCAAAAGGTAACACCAGTAGGTGTCCCTGTTTGAGTCTCTATGTGAATTTTGTACTGGCTGCCATGGGCCATTTCATTGTCCTTCTCACAGGATCATGGTCTGAGAGTGTTTTGGACATATTTTCTGTTAAGTGGACCCAGCACATTCATTGCTTCTAGACAGCCGTAATCCACCCCATCTTGTGTTCTGAGGATATGTATGTGCCCTCCCTCATTTTAGTTCTTTCCCTCCAAAAATCTACCAGTTCATGTACCATCAACAGGCCCTGCAGTACTGAGGACAATGGATGATCTTGATTACCCTGTCTACTCCCCATTCCCCCTGCGCCTCAGATCTATCTAGGGTATACTTGAGTACAGTATTAAAGCCTCCCACTCCCCTGCAGCGCTCTGCTCCAAAGATTTTGGTGCAAGTATGGGTCATCTACGTTAGGTCCCTATGCATTGATTATTGTGACCTGTATTCGACATGGCAAGCACTGCACCACCACAAACCTGGCTTTGTCTTTCGCTATCCTGGCGAGGGGAGCAAATGGATCCCCCCCCCCTTTTTTTTAAGGAATAATAAACCCTCTTCCCCAGACATAGCTAGAGTATTATGCTGAAAACGTGTGTGCTGCCCAACTGTTAGCAATTGGTTGACTTCATCTTTGCAACAGATTGCATCTCTTGTAGCACAGCATTCTCAGCTTTCTGCCTAGCATGGTAAGCTAGGATTTGGCGTGCGTTGCACTGATTTTTAAGCTCCTGATGCTCCAAATCATAAAGCACAGTGGGCCTGATTCACAAAGGACCTCTGCACTTGTGGAGGAGGCCCTGTAGTCGTGGCGGGGGTGTGGGGCACTTGTGGCGGAACCTCCGTACTGCAGTTTCTCATTGTGGATGTCTCGCCATGAGTGCAGGGGGCCTTTTTGAATATGCCCCAGTGTCTTTAAACTAATTTGGTACTCTTACTCAGAACTGCAGTGTCGCCATAGGTATCTCCTACTTATACATTTTCAGTATGTGGCAGCAGAACTCAGTCCTGTATATTGATGTGGGCGGCACCCTAACTACAATTTCTAACTTTTTGCCTCTCCCTCCTACACTGACTTCCCAATCAGGTCAGTGGCACAACGTCCTACACTGACTTCCCAATCAGGTCAGTGGCACAACGTTCCCCCCACCCCTGCCTCAGTCTGTTAATAGTCATCCATTTCATCATTGCTCCCATACAACTAACATAATAGACTTGGGGGGGATATTTCCCTATGGACACATTTTGAGTCTTGAGCTTAATCCTATGCTTGTCCGCAGAGGTGGTCAGAGGGAAATCATAATTTGTGGAATCCATGCATCTATACTAGACATGTGGTTGCAGTGAGCTTACACACATGAAGCTTGCTCCGGGTTGAGTATGTTCTTTGCATTGGCCATTGTTGCTTTATCATGCTCATAAGTCTGTCATGTCTGAAACCCAAACACCATGCTCTTTTGGTAGGATGGTGTTGAGAAGGCTGTGTGTTCTCTCCATAGTGCAGCTGGCCTCTTGAGTTTTTCACGATGTGCCATTCTATCACTCAGTGTCACTCATTGGCTCACCCGCAGTCACAGGATCTTTTCTTCGCAGTCTGTCATTGGGAGTACTTTTTGTTTTGTTGTGCTGTCATAGCTTGTTGTGGCCCATAAGTGTCTTAATTTCAAGATTTATTCTTAGGCATTCTGGGTAAAACATCTGATTTTACACGCCCGTTTGTTGTCTGACTTTATGGGGCTATATTCCTGCCTAGCCTCCTGGACCTCCAGTGTAAAGTCTGGGTATATGGCTTTTTGGTCCCCTAAGTGTACAGCCAAAACACTGGATCGCGGTCCTGAAAGTACGTCAGACCTGCAGTGATTGGACGGGCAAACATCCTTGGCATGTATCTGGGTGGCAATGATCGATGTGCTTATTCTTTTGTGAATTGGCAAGAGAAGGGGTACGCTCCAAGCATTGCCACCATCATATCCTCAAAGTAGTTCAAGCCGACCTGTTTTGTTTGACTCCAGCACCCTCAAGATGCGACAATGGCTTCTCCTCGACCTAGCCTCCACGTTTTCGTTCTTGTGCATGATTGATTGCTCGGAAGACGTGTTCCGTATCCAAGAGTTTTTCCTGTTAGATTGGGCTCTGTCTTCATAGAAGATATTGGCTGTTTTGCTTTGGTCAGACCTTTTTATGTATATATGCTTTGGAGTTCATGAGGTCACCCATGCTGGTGAAGAAATCTATTTTGGTCTATTAATGTGAGGCTGTCCGGTCTTGTTCTAAACCGTGATTTACCTCTGAATCTTCCTTGCATTGACCCACATACGGTCTATTTCTAGTGGGTACCATGATCGTGGTCTGCCATCCTATCCCCTTGCCGGTCTGAAATGTCAGCCTTGCTTATTTGTTACCCTTGCCTATGCTTATTATGAATGTTTGTCCACTTATTTCTCTGCCTTGTTTATCATTGTCAAGGTTAAGTCTCTGTTCTCTTGTTTGGCCCAATGTAGATTTCAAAGCTTCTGTCATTTTGAATAGCTTTTTCAAACTTTTAATTCAGGTTGAATGAATGAATACTCATTTCTATAGCGCGTGGTTACCCAGGGGCATCCCAGCGCTTTCAGTGAAACAATTCATCATCCGAGAGATTAAAGAAATAGGAAGGTTTTTAACATTTTTCTAAACCTAAGGTGGTTCTCTTCCATCCGAATAGGGTCCGGCAGGTTGTTCCAAAGTTTAGCTGCTTGGACAGAAAAACGTCTGCCGCCCATACGGGTTCTCCTTATTCGTGTGACTGCCAGAAAGTTCTTACTACTAGATCTCAGGGTCCTATTGGTTTGGTAGGGGCAGAACAGCGGTTGAATTAGACCAGGACCTGTATTGGTCAAGGCTTTATGAACAGTAGTCATAGCCTTAAATTCGATCCTCTGTTGTATTGGTAACCAGTGGAGTTGTCGGAGTGCTGGTCTGGCGGACGTTCTACGTGGTATCTTTAGGAGCATCCGGGCAGCACAATTCTGTACCGTCTGAAGGACCCTGAGTGTCCCTAGTAGTGCTCCCAAGTATACTGCATTAGCGTAGTCCAGGCGTGTTGGAATCAGGGCCTGGACTAATATCCGCCTTGCTTCGAACGGAAGCAATTCAATGATTTTTCTAAAAGATCTCAAGGCAAAACAGGTCGCTGCAACCTTCTGCGCTTGTGCCAAAAGTTGAGAGCTGGATCTAACCAAACCTCTAAACTTCTGATTTTCTTTTTGGGAGAAGGGGGGTGACCCAAGGTGGTAAGCCACCGTCCGTCTACCGTGGATGGAGCATCATGCCCCAACATCATGATCTCCGTCTTTGTTCCGTTGAGTTTCAGGAAAGAGGCATCCATCCACTCACGAACCTTGCTAAGGCAAGATGAAAGTTTATCATAAGATGACATCTGATCAGAAAGGGGGATGATGAGCTGCGTATCGTCAGCATTCGTCACTAGTTGCACTCCCCAGGGTAACACCACCTCAGCCAAAGGCCTCATATAGATATTAAATAATGTAGGGCTGAGGGATGAACCCTGGGGAACGCCACAGTGAAGATGCGCAGGAGGAGAAGAGATGTCATCCTCAAACACAGAGAAAGTGCGGTCAGAGAGGAAGGATTGCAGCCATTTCAGCGCGGTCCCAGTGACACCCACATCACCCATCCATTGAATCAGAATAGAGTGATTAACGGTGTCAAAGGCCGCGCTGAGGTCTAATAATAATATGGCTGCACAACTACCCTCATCTACAATCCTTCTTGCTTCCTCAATGACTCCCACCAGAGCCGTTTCGGTTCCTTGTTTGCATCTGAAACCGGTTTGGGTTGAATGCAGTAAATTCTGGGTTTCTAGATGGGTGGAAAGCAGAGAATTGACATACTTTTCAGTCAGTTTACTAATTGTGGGCAGCAAAGAGATAGGGCGGTAGTTAGCCCAATCGTCAGGATTGAGGTTGGGCTTTTTCAGTAATGCTTTGACTCTTGCATGTTTCCAGTGGAGGGGGACTACCCCAGCTGCGAGTGAGGTATTGATCACCTCCTTAATCACCGGGGCCACAGCATCGGAGACCAGGTTGAGCATGGTGGGGGGTGCTACATCAACTGGTGAACCTGATTTCAGGTTGCGCAGAAGTGATTGAACCTCAGGGCAGTCGAGAGGGGGAAATGTCTCAAGAAGGTTCATCTCCAGACTAGGGGGTGATACTGATATCCGTGGTGTATCATGGAAAGTGGAATAGATGTCTGGTATTTTTGATGTAAAGAAATTAGCTAGTTCCCTACAGCGAGTATGTGCAAGACTGGGATCAGCAGTGGGAATAGGTGGGGTGACTAAGGACTTGAATATTTTAAAGATTTCCCTAGAAGAGCTAGAGGCAGAGGTGATTTTTTCCTGGTAATAGTTGGATTGAGTGGATTTAATCCGTTTTTTTATAGTTGCGAAGAGCAGTCCTATAGATATCCTTACTAGTTTCTTGATAGTCTTTTCTCCAGGGTCTCTCCTTCTGTTTACAGAGTTGTTTAAGAGTTCTAAGCTCTGGGGTATACCAGGCTTTTTTATTTGCTCCGATACGATGGGAAAGCTCAACCTTGGGTAGGGTCTGATCCAGTGAGTCCTCAAGCCAACGATTATAACAGTCGTTAGCATCTGAGGGGTCATTGCTGATTTCTGGTCAAGTTTCTAAAAGGTTGAGTGTCCATTTCTCAGTTACTAGTTTAGACCAGGGACGTCTGTTTTTTTTTACAAAGCAAGCCTGGCCTGCCTGTTCCTGGTGGGTAAGAGAGAAGGACAGTAGCGTATGATCGGACCAAGGAATTGGAGTAGAGTTTATAAACTCAAGCACACTTAGATTGGTGTAACAATGATCCAGGGTGTGTCCTGCTTTGTGCGTGGGGCCATAGATAATTTGTTTAAGTTGGGCAGTATTTAATGCTGTCAACAAATTCTGACAGATAGAGGTATCTGATTTGTCTAACTGAATGTTGAAGTCTCCCAGCACCGTAAAATTGGGGGTATTGCAGGATAAGTTAATGACTGAACTTAACAGATCTTCGCAGAACTGTCCAGTCGGTCCTGGGGGTTTGTAGACCAAAAGGCCCGAAAGCGAGCGTGTAGGGGAAAGGGTGATAGAGAACATCATACACTCTGCCCCCGGGATGAGGACTTTCTCTATTCTACAGTTTGTAGATTTTTTATGTGCTATGGCGATCCCTCCTCCTCGTCCATCCATCCGATCCTGCCTTACCATGACATAGTTCAAGGGGAGGGCCCGAACAACATCAGAGTCGGAGCCATCGTTGGTCCACGTTTCTGTGAGGAAAAGAACCTCAATATCTGAGTCCTCCAGTAACATGGAGATTTCTAGGGCATGTTTAGGTAAGGATCGGCAGTTCAGGAGAGCTAGTAAGATAGGGGGTTCCTCATGGGTCCCTATATCTGGGTTAAAGTGGTAGTGGCATCCCGAGCATAACTCATGGTCCTTATAGGTGTTTAGCAGAATACAGGTCGGTCTGACCTTACCTCTTATAGACAGGAGTTGGTTTCTGTCGTATGAAATCAAGGGACTCTTGTCAGGTAAAGAGACAGTGGGACTGGGCCCAGCGTGGCCCGGACGGGCCCAGACGGGCTTGCCTTTGGCGCGCCTTTGCGTGGGCGAGATCCTCCGTTCATTTATGACGAAGCAAGGGCGGGAAAGGGGCCTATCATCTGGTGCGGGGCTCGTGATTCCCTCACCTAAGATGGCGTTTCCTCTGCTTTTCCACCGCCCCAGAACAGAAAATCGTTCTGGGCGGGTACAGGGGTTCGAGGCTAGTGGGTGCCAAAAGACCACTTGTAACACCATTTGTAACGTGTTAGAATCTCCCTGCATCAGCTGGTTTCATTGTCATTGTTACTGATTTGGTTGTGACTAATGATTTCAATGGAAATATGGAAGTGCAGGTAGTCACTGACCCGGAATCTGTTTTGTCTCTAAGAAGTGCTGGTACTCTTCCACAGAAAGAATTGTTCACGTGTAGAGAAGTGCTGGGACCTTTTTCAGTGCATGGCTGTACCTGACCATTTAAATCACAGGTTGTGACTGGTATTGATCTTCCATTTGTAGGTAGACCTGATTATGGGAGTCTTCTTTACGACAACTGACGTGCTGATTCTCTAATGAGAGGCCCTCTTCTAAATGGCATCATTGTGATGATTTTGTGACCCCCCCCAGGTTTATTTTCTCGTCACCCGGCACCCAAAAATGTGAAATCCAAAAGGATGAGCACTTTAACATGACTGAATATATTTTTCATGCATTAAAGCCCTCGGTCCATTGTTTGTAGTATTCCTGTTGCCCCATTGTCTTAACATAAATATTCTGAATTAAAAGTGGTACATTAAGGTGTCCTAGTGAGAAAGAATATTCAAAAAGCATGCTCTTTTGCAGTCCTAAGTAATCCTTTCAGTGACTCATCGCAGGATTCGATTTAGTGAATGGTGTTCACCATCTTTCAACTAATATCTTCTCCAGTTTACAGCTGAGGATTGCCACCCGTGGTGTTGAGCAGTTAGCAGAAGGAGGCAGAATGGTGTACTCCACATGCTCTCTTAACCCTGTTGAAAATGAAGCAGTCATTGCTTCTTTGCTGGAGAAAAGTGAAGGTGAGTGTTTTATTTCCATGTTTTCTTGCTTCAAAGCGTGTTATGGCTCTTACAAAGTTTTTAAATACTGCTCTCTTGAGAATGTATTTAGGAATGATAATAAGGCATGAATGGGGTAACGGAGTTAAGTGGCTTTGGACTGTACAACATGGAGAAAATCACGTAAAAGAAAAATACTTTTATCAGTTTAGTGGATTTTGGTTAGTTTTTTTATTTATTTTTTATTGCCATTTTCAAGACCTTAGATGTCAACAATTAATAAAACTTAGACCATTGCCCAACAACATCCTTCATCCAAATATGTAATTTACATTAAACTTCATGTGTACATTCATTGTGGTATAGTTAATACATACAATTAGTCAACTTGGTGCGATTTCAGGTAGTCAACCAAAAATGTCCAATAATCTCTTGGTCGTGAGCCCGCAGGTAATTCCTCCTCCTAAGTCAGCAAGGTATCTTTACAGTACGCTAGGTCTTGAAGCCACTGTTTAACCTTCGGAACTTTTCTTCCACTCCAACATAGTGAGACACGCCTTTTAGCCAGTAGCAATGCAACTGCACAAAATGTTTTCTTAGTGGCGCGTACATTAGGCACCAGGCCCAACAAACATACACGCACAGTGCATTCTATGTTCACTTCAACCATAGCACTCAGCATCTGAGACACCTTTACCCAATATTCCGCTTTTTCAGAGCAACCCCATGCCAGGTGTATAAAAGCTGCCATTTCAGCCCTGCCACGCTGACATCTTGAATCTGATCTTGGGCCATATTTATGGAAGCCTCGCTGGTGTGTAATAGGCCTGGTGGAGATATTTATAATGTATCATAAAGGGTTTCCTTTGGGCGTTAATAAACTTGTTAACGAACAAGTGCTTGTCCATCCTACCACTGTCAGTGGATCAGCTAAGCAATCATTCCATTTCTTTAGTGCATTTTGTGTATTTCCCGCTATATCCTCTTGTAATTTAGCATATAGTTTAGATACTATGTGCTTGGCTGTGGGAGTGGTGATCAGTAGCTGTAATGAGGATAGTTGTTGTGGTTCTGCAGGGTAAGACGTATATAATTTCTTTATTGCACCCTGTGGTCTGATACGTGAATTTAAATAGCAGTGTTTGGTTGTTTATATAAGAGAGATCGTCAAGTGGCTTGAATTGGCCATTATGGTTAAGATCGCCCATGGTATCTATACCAACTTGCTTGAGCAAATTCATACCCACCTTTTCTTGGGTCACTGATCGTTCTGGGTGGTAATGTAATGGCAATGCAGCAGCATACAATGGAAATTGGTTTGCTTTTCGCCCCATCGTTCGCCAAGCGTTATTCGTTGTGTCTATGGTGTTTGTCTCGTTTGTGTAAGGGGGGTTGTTGGTGCGTGATCTCTGTTAGCGGTATTGGTAGTGCATGTCCTTCATCGATTGCAACATATGTAAGGTACGGTACCTCGTGGTACCAAAAATGTGCGTATTGCGCTTGCGCACATAAGTAGTAGAGCAAAAAATCTGGCACTTTGAAACAGCCCTGCAAATAAGGTAATGTGAATGCGTGCATTTCAATCCGGGCCTGTTTACCCTCCCATACCAACTTAAGAACCATGGCATTGATCCTACGAAACACCACCATTAGGGGCTTGATTGGAATGTTATTAAAAAGGTACAGAAATTTAGGTAGGATGACTATTTTTACAATGGCCAAATGATCAGCTAACGACAATGGCAAACAAATCCATCTTTTAATTTAGTCTTCCAACGCACAAATCGCTCTACCGTAATTGGTGCGGATAACTATTCCCCGGTCACGATGATACCAGACTCCTAAATATTTCACTAGTTCCGATTGCCACTCCAATGGATAATCTATAGAGTGTGGAACTGTATAATCTGTCAGTGGTATGATTAGGGACTTGGACCAATTTATTTTAAGTCCCGACTGCTGTCCAAATTTAATATACTTCCTCAGTAGAGGATTTAAGTGTTGCGTGGGATAACAGACGTATAGCATCATATCATCTGCATATAACGATATATGTAGTGGCCTCTGTGGGAATTGAAGCGCTGAATAGTGGTGTCTTTGTCTTATTTCACTAGCTAAGTATTATGGCAAATAGTAGAGGGGACAGAGGACATCCATGTCGTGTCCCTCTAGTAATGTGCAGTGTTCAGATATATATTTATACATTTTTATCCGTGCTGTCGGAGCAGTGTATAGCGTTTGTATCCATTGAAAAAACAAAGGGGGGAATCCCATGTGGCGTAACACCGTGTGTAGGTATAGCCATTCTATGGAATTAAATGCTTTAGCCGCATCTAATAATACCGCAGCAGCTTTAGTATTAGGGATTAAATAAAGTGACAGCCCAAAAAGAGCTCTAGTAATGGTCTCGGGCCTCTTCTGGGGCAATAAACCTGCGCATGTCTCAATGGATAAACTAATCAGAGGCTGGTGTGATGGCGTTATAGCCTTCCCAGATATTCAGCTATACTACTGGGCAGCCCATCTGTAAATAATTAATCAGTGGTTACATACACCTCAAACGGAACCAGCGTTCCAGGCTGATGGGTATGAACTGGGTGAAGCAGGAGTTCTTTCCGCATTTTATGATAAGCAAGGCTCCTCCTCACTCTTGGGAATGACAGCACATACAGTCAGTATCTGGTATGCGGCACAGACCCGCCTGAAATGCAAAGATACTATTACTCAAATGACCCCCCTGTGGTCAGCGCGGCAATTGGGTAAACTTCGCAATAGCAAAGGATTTGGGGCTTGGGGCCTAATAGGCATCTCCTCAGTGGGAGACATATGGAGGAGAGGTGGGGTAGTGACTTTTGAACAGCTACAGACCCAATACGACTTGGCACCAGATGAGAAATTTCGATACATACAGATCAAGCATGCCCTGGAATCGGTCCTACCATCAGGAACAGAGGTGCCTGAGGCCACTCCTCTAGAGAACAGATTGCTTACTGAACATATGCCCAAGAAGGCGACATCATTTACTTATCAAAAATTGGTCAACAACCCAGCGGATCCAACACTAAAATTGAAGCTCAAATGGTCCGCTGATGTGGGGGACTTCGACGAGGTGGACTGGCAGACAGCATTGTCCACCCCACGAGAAGTGGCGATACCCACTAGACTACGACTGGTACAGTTAAAAATATTACATTGCGTATACTACTTGAGGGTCACACTTCACAACATAGGGAGGGCAGCACATTCCCTTTGCCTTAGGGGTTGTGAAGAGGTGGGAACATTCTTTCACACTATATGGCAATGCCCCAAGATCGCAGGGTACTGGATTAAAATCATGCGTACAATATCCCAGGTGGTCGAAGTATCAGTTATCCCGGAGCCCAGATGCTGCCTCCTGAATCTGTGGCAACCGAAAGATCTAACCCACCCTGCTCAGGACTGGGTGACGCTGAGTCTAATGTATGCTAAGCGCAATATAGCTAGATGTTGGGGGTCGGAGGGGATACCAACGCTAAAAGATTGGTGTATGGTCCTGGACGCAGCAATGATGGCATAGAGGGTGGTTTATCTGCACCGTGGATGCCCCCGGAAATGGGAAAAAATTGTGGGGGCCTGGAATAAATAGAGGTTATTTGTGTGAACCACCTGCATTGGAAAGGGGAAGTGAGTCTGAGTAAATACTGGATGGGCGGGATGGACCCTGATGTACCAATGAGGACATGTTCCCTGCTGCTGCTTCTAATGAGAGAAATATTGTCGCTAAGGTTTATTGCAAGCTATCATACCCAATGTCTGTACCCTATGATAGCCATATGCCCTGTATTATTTTCAATAAAAACATAAAAAAAAGAAAAAAGAGTTCTAGTATTTTGCACTCTAGATCGTGATGGGATGAACCCTGATTGGTCCTGTAGTATCAGGTTGGACATCAGCGGTTGTAAACGTGTAGTCAGCAGTTTAGCTAGTATTTTTGTATCTACGTTTATTAAGGATAGGGGTCTATAGGAATCACAATATTCAGGATCTTTGTGTGGTTTTAAAAGGGCAATTATCATGGGCATCCCCGTACATCTCTACCAGGTAGGGTGCTATCTGATCTACAAACGACTTATTGAATTCGCACGTGAAGCCGTCTGGGCCTGGTGCTTTGCCATTTGGCAATGATTTAATGACTTCAGTGACTTGCTCAACAGTGACGGGCAATGAAAGGTATTCTCTCTGCGCATCCGATAACCACGCTATTGATACATCAGCTAGATATTCCATGATTTCCTCCGGGGTGTCAGTCGGTTGTGCAGTATATAAGTCACCATACGTGTTCATGAGTTCTCTCAGTATACCCTGCATATCGTGTTGCAAGACCCCTCTGGTGTCCCTGACCGCCCTGATCGTTTGTGGTGCATGCCCTTCACATATTTTTGCTGCCAGTTTTTGTCCTGGTCTGCCTGCCTCCCCATAAGAACGCGCCACCTGCCGTTGTGCCACATATTTTTAGTTCATCGTCTGCATATGTTTGGTATTCCGTTAGGACAGTTCTAATTTCCCTTAATATTTTTGTGTCCTGCGTACATTCATATTACTGCTCTAGTGTGGGCATTCTATCTTCTCGTATGGTGAGTTGTCATCGTATATCTTTGAGAATGCCACTGTTAGTGCTTATGCAGACTCCCCTAATTGTTGGTTTGAAAGCTTCCCATAGCAGGCCCGGATCTTCAGTAGCGGGGCATTTAGTTCAAAATATTCAGTGATAGCTTGGCTAATGGCATCAGTGAATAGGGTGTCCAATAGTGCCTTTGCATTAAACCCCCAGCTGTAAGGTGGCGGCACATACTGTGGTATGAGTTAAGGCATCACCGGATTATGATCAGATAATGAACAAGGGAGGTGGTTAACTGACTCTGTCCATATCGCTATATCATCAGTGCCCAGCCAGTAATCTATACGTGACCAGCGTTTGTGTGCTGCTGATGCGTGTGTGGCCTCTCTGCGCTCTGGATGTCTGGTTCTCCAAATATCAGTAAGTTGCATGTCAGCCATAATATCTTTCAATTTACCTAGGGCCCGTTTATGAGGTTTGAGTGACTAAACAGATGTATCCTGGACGTCATTTAGTGCTATATTAAAATCCCCACCCCAAATTAGCGGGATGTCTTGTAAATCTTTAAGTTTGAGCCATAGTTTGTGATAGAAATCGGGATCATCTATATTTGGCCCGTATGTATTTAGTAGTGCAAGTTTCTGCCCCTGAGGACTCCTGTTATCAGTACATATTGCCCCTCTGCATCAGTGATGGCGTTGTTTATACTGAAATGCAGCCCTTTCCTGATCAAAATGAGTACCCCCCTGGAGTAGGAGGAATAGGTGGAGCAATGGATTGATGCCGCCCATCTACGCCCGATACTATGAGTTGCATGTGGGGCAATGTGTGTTTCCTGTAGAAGTGCAACGTCTATCCTCAGCCTGTCGAAATATGCAAAAATTTGACAAATCTTTTTTAGATTACTTAAACCCCCTAATGTTCCAGGTTAAGAAATTTAAATAGGTTGTAACTAGTCAGTGGCCGACATTAGTAGACATTAGCTATCAAATGTAATGTGCCAGTTTTAACATGCACAGCTTGTGTAATTTCCGGAGAAGAAGTAAAAGCAGTACATATAGCAGTATTACATGGGATTTCAGCGATGTTTCTCAAGTGCAATGGCCTAAAACATAAAACCTGACATCGTCCCCCCACCCCCTCCCACTTCAGAATCCCAATTATGCCAAAGACCTATCCCTACAAAATCCAACAATAGAACCAAACTTCTGACTGGGTGCACCCGCTTGGGGGGTCCACCTGGTACACACATTTGCATCCAACATAGTGAATGTGGCCAGGTATACATTGGTTATGCAGACTAAACATGGTCTAACTTCAATGACTGATAACAGGAGCAGTAATGTGTCATATTCCGTATACATAATACAGACTAATACATTTGTTCATAGATCCCCCCTCAAAGGAATCGGCAATTAGTTACGTGCAATTTGAACTTGAGGCCAGACAACCATACTCGACCCCCTGCACTATACTCCTATAACATACAAATTATGGTGTCCTGTAGGATAATCACACTTCTTCGCTATTACCTGTACTAAACACCCCTCGCAATTTGAGAACAGCTTGTGCATTATTGTGTAAGAAGTCTGATGCAAAGCGTCCCTTATCACGTGTAGTAGACATTATCATTTGCAACTTTTAGTGATAGGCGCTAGACCTGAGCCATAACATCCGGTGCAGTTCAATGTAGCGTACATTGGTCTGCAGAGAGTGACCGCACTGGCCACGTGGAGTGAGACTTCAACTGACAACAATTTATTCGGCCGGCCCTGGCATTTGTGAGTGTCAGTAAAGTACTTTGGACACAATATGTTACCCATCCACCTTACCAGACTCCAAGTTCTTGGTCCTGATGTCTCCTACCCGATCAGCAAATGTTCAGTCCGAGTCCTGGAACTGGTCATCGCGTTTCTGTTCTCTGCGTCTCCGGGTCAGCGTCTTTAAGAAATCCTGCGCTACCTTTGGTGTTTGTAGTATTGTGGTGTGTCCTTCATGTGTCACTTTCAGGCGGGCCGGGTAGAGCATAGCGTATTCTATTCCCATTTCACATAGCTTCTTCTTATCCGGGTTGTATTCTTTGCGTGCACTTTGAACCTTTACCGTGAAGTCTGAGTAGAATTCCAGTGCATTGTCTTGATAATTTGTCTCCTTTCGCACGAGTCAACCTAAGGATAGTGTCGCGATCTCTGTAATTGAGAATACGGGCGACGATAGGTCGTGGTATTGCACCTGGTTTCGGCCTCGGAGCTAGAGATCCATGCGCGCGTTCGACTATTAGGACTGTCGAAGTGCTCGGCGCTAAATACGTTGCGAATCATGTCCTCCACGTAGGTTTGCATTTTTCCTCTGTTGGTAGACTCTGGTACGCACGTAATTCGGATGATATTGCGGCGAGATCTCGCTTCCAAGTCCTCCCCTTTATTCTTGATAACATCCAAGAGTTTCTCCATTTCCTAGCACTTATGAGTAGTAGTATGAGATTCATCTTCCACTGCAGTGATCCTGGTTTCGGCCTCGACGAGCCATTCTCTATGCTTGTCCAGTTTGGCCGCCATGTTGTCAACCCGTTGTGTGATGGTGTCTAGTTTCCCATTGATGTCTTGCAAGCTCTGTTGTATGGCCTTTAGCACGTGTTCCATTGCATTGGTCACCATCGTTTCATTGTCCAATTCAGTGTCCGAATGTGCAGTCGCGCCTCTGGCGTTCTGTTTCGCCTCAAACTGCAGCTTCGATTGTTGTTTTTCCGGCTTCCCCATTATTACGCAGTTACACCAGCCCAGAGGGAAAGCAGCAATGAACCCCTCAGAGTGGTTGAGCCGCCGTGTATTGCTCTGCAAAGTTAGTAAGTATGTTCGCTGCACACCGGAAATAGTTAATCAAAACTTGCGGCTGTCTGTTGGTGGGGTTGGCAGTATCACAGCAATGAGGCACAAGAATACGAGTAGTCTTTGACACCAGACGGGTCACCCAAAGGAGGGCCCTTTCGCAGGTCCACAGCGCGGCTGAAAGGGGTCGCTGAACCACTGAAGCACGATGTGAAGAAACTCATTCATGGATACTGATTTAGAAGCCACTCAGACAGCTTGGTACATATCTTGTATTGCCCACCAAAGACATTCAAAGCATAATAGTTAGGGTGCATAACTTGAGGGGGGTTCCCTTTGATAAACTGCTGCAGGGGTGCTAGGCAATGCGCGCCATACCTCAACACAAAGTCAGTTATTTGCGCTGTGTTTTCACATCTCCGCACACCTCAGTTTGCGCGCAACGGTTGGGCTACTCGCAACGCCATTTGAAGTCGCAGCTTGGCATACGGGTGTAATGTTGTCGACGGCCGTACATCCACAAAGCAGATTTAAACAATGTCTAATTGCAGGGCAATATGCAGGGTGCGTCGTCGCTGGATATCTAACACCTAGTAGTCCACCCTGTAACATTAATGGATGCCGCCGCCAGTGCAAGCAGCCATTTTGCGCCAATTACTCTCAGCCCACATTTCTAATTTGTGCACAGTATTCCACGGTACCTCCGATGCTGTCTGGCTGCCCAAACGGTGCAGCGCCACACGTTCTATTCGTCCAGCGATGTGGCACACATTACCCGCAGCACTCCAGCTCGCATTCCCGTACCTCAACCGCACACGGCAGAGTCCGTATCAGTGCCCTGCCATTTTGATCTTGCCGCGGTACGACCAGCGCTCTGCCTTCGGCGTACAGTATAGGGCTGCCCCTTCGATGTTCCTGCCTCAAATGTCGCACATTTCAATGCCGAATCCTTCCGGTGTCCATATCAATCAGCATTAGGTGATCTAGAGTCCTCTAGATGTCAACTTTTGTACACATTACGGACCTGGCAGGCGGAGCTGTCTCAGGAGGCAGCCATTCCGCAGTGCGCCCTCTAGCGCCCCCATCGGATTTTGGTTAGTTTCTGGTGGAGCAACATTTATTTCTAATAAAGTTTATATTTTGCAAATGGTATGGAAAAATACAATGGACACTGGTCACGGAGAAAGATAAGGAGATGAAAACTTCTTATACTCTATGGGATCCGGAAGTCTTTGGTAGATTTTTTTTTTATTACTCAGTTTTTGTTCTTTCTTGTTTGTGTTTTAATCTATAACTTGGAGTGAGAACTGAAGACTGACTTGGGTTTTTTGCAGAATCAGAGTGCTTATGGGCAAAGAGGCAGACATGGATGGGCTCTGAGACCAGCCATAAATAATTCTCTTCCCATGTTTATATCTTGATTTTGCACGTTGCATAAGCTAGGGCTAACAATTAATAGTCTCTACTACTTTCAAGAGGCTATTCTGTCAATCTGCTACGCACATCTAATCAAGTAAATGATCAACATGGGAAAAAGTGGAATTCGACAAACAGAGGACTTTTCTACAGTTCCATCAGAAATATATTTTTTGTGCAAGCACTGCAGGGGCTTCAGACTATGATTATTTGCGAGAAAGTGCCCTCTTTCTTTCTGCATGATTGCCCCTACTATTTGCTGAATTGCTCATGTGCTTTGTCTGAGTGTGCCCTGAGCTCCTTCTAATCTGGTACCCAGGGCCTATGTTCTTTCCCTAAAACTTCGTTGAAGCCTAAACCCAATTAGCTTCTCTGGCCACAGGTCAGCCCCTGGTAAATGGTACCACAGGTACCCAAGGCACTGTGACCAGAGAAGGCCTCTAAGGGCTGCAGCACTTATTGGGCCAACCTTCGAGGTCCTGTACCCTGACACTCACACTGCCTTTGCAGGCTGTGTGTCTGGGTGCAGAACAAAGTGAAGAGTCGACATGGCACACAGGAATGCCATTAAGAGTATATGGTGCTGGGAGTTTGTCATTACGAACTCCACAGCATCATAATGACTACACTGAAAATTGAGAAGTTTGGTATCAAACTTCTGGATACATTAAACCCATACTGATGGCAGTGTGGGATGTAATGAAACATGCACACAAAGGGCATCCTAGAGATGCCCCCTGAAAACTAACCTACCACTAGTGTCCAGGCAAAGTGGCTGCTTTCAGCTGCCACCACCAGACATGTTTCTGGACCCCTGGGTCGAGAGCCTCCTGCTCTCTGGGGACTGAAACAATGCACATTCTGCGACGAAGTGCCAAGCCTCCTCCCCCAGGATGGGCAGGCGTCACGAAGGGGAAGCTTCAAAGACTTGCCTCCTTTGGGAGCTTTTCCAGGCTACTTGCTGCTCTCAGCATCTGGTCCCCACTGGTTCCGACCCCCACTTTATACGGGAGAACTGCCGGTAAAAACAAGTGAGGAAGAGGTGTGCCCACCTCTGCCAACTCCACCCCTCATGTGGGGGAGGCGAGGTGAAGCACAACTCTCAGTCCACTCCATCTCGAAGATGGGGTGTTAGAAAGTGCCCTCTTTCTTGCATGGTATGCCCCCACTTTCTGCTGAATTGCTTATGTGCTTTGACTGAGTGTGCCCTGGGCTCCTGCCAAGCAGGTGCCCAGGGTCTTTGTTCCTTCCCTAAAACTGTGTTGAAACTAAAACCCAATTGGCATCGCTGGCCACATGTCAGCCCCTGGTAAATGGTACCCTAGGTACCCAGGGCATTGTGACTACAGAAGACCCCGAAGGGCTGCAGCACTTATTGTGCCACCCTTAGGGGCCCTGCACCCTGACAAACACACACTGCCCTGGCATGCTGAGTGTCCTGGTGCAGAACTAAACAAAGCGTCAACATGGCACACATCCCTGTGTGCCATGCCACAAACCCACTGCCCTGGCATAAATCAGTCACCTCTCTAGCTGGGTGCCCTTTGTCAGTGGTGTGGGCACAGGTGCATGAGCCCTGTTCCCCCTACAGTAACCAGGGCCACTTCTGGGCACTGTAAGTGAAATGATGCCATTAAGAGTATATGGTGCTGGGAGGTTGTCATTACGAACTCCACAGCACCATAATGGCTACACTGAAGACTGACAAGTTTGATGTCAAACTTCTCAGCACATTAAACCCACACTGATGCCAGTGTGGGATTTAATGTAAAACGCTTTACAGAGGGCATTTTAGAGATGCCCCCTGAAACCTAACCTACAATCCACGTCTGGTCTGAGAGGCAGCCTAGGCTGCCACACAGGAGACTTGTTGCTGGACCCCTGGGTAGAGAGCCCTCCGATCTCCTGGGCCTGCAACAGTGAACATCCTGGGCGAGGTGTTGGGTCTCCTCCGCCTCTGTGAGCTTCTCCAGGCCACTTGCTGTACTCAGCAACTGGCTCCCACTGATTCTGACCCCCGGGAAGACAGGCGGGAAAGCCTACGTGAGGAAAGGGGATGTGCCAGCCCCTGCCAATCCTACCCCTCAGGTGGGGGAGGTGAGGTGAAGCAGAACTCCGGGCTCCGGATATCTTGAGGACTTGAGGATGGGGAGCCCTGCCCAATCAGAGATAGGCTCCTGCACCCCCCACAGGAGAGGAGCAGGATAGGGGGTGTCCTCACCCCAGGAGAGGGACCTATTGGTCCCTACCTTTACCCTCCCTGTAACACCCCTAAATTTAGTATTTAAGGGCACCCTGAATCTTCTTTCCTCAGATCCCGATTTGAAAACAAGGAAGAAGACCTGCCGTGCAGCTACTAACAAGAGGAAAACACCAACTGACTTGGCCCCAGCCCTACAGGCCTGTTGATCCTTGAACCTGCTCCTGCTAATTTCCAGCGTCTCCTGCGGACAGCAACCTCTCAAACCGTGGAGGAAGTGCCTGCCTTGAACCTCTTAAACACTGGGACTCCCATGAGCAGTGGTTCTGCTGAAACAGCAATATCCCTGGTGTCAGCCAGGAACAGCGAATCCAGCACACTCTGCACCCGCCGAGCCTGGCCTGTGCCTGAGTGGGCAAAGACCCTGAGTACGTCCCCCTGGCGATTGTGACCTGGAATCCAGTGCCCAAGGACCATCCTCGACGACCCAGACGACGCCTGCAGCCTCACAGCAAAGGACGCGACCAGCCGAGGATAAGATTTCCTGATGTCAAGACACCCTTGCACCCCGCGCCCCACGGGCCTCTGTGCCCAACTCCTGGGTGCCTACTTATCCTCCAAGATCCCAACTTACCTCTCGAAGTGTTGGATAACATTGGGCCTGACTACCTCTGCACCCGGCTGCCCCTGTGCCGCTGACGGTGTACCAACTGTACCTACCTGACCCTGGGAGACCCCTGAGTCTATGCCCAGAACCTTCACTCTGCCAGTTGACTACTTACCCAGAAGCCGATAACTCACTTTTCTTCCATAGGGTAACATTGATTGGTTTCACTTGGAAATTCTGTGGAGTTTTGAATCTTTAAAATATCAATCTAAAATCATCTGAGCAACGAATTCCGATTTACTCAGCTGTTATCAGGAGAGAACCCAGTGCTGCATCTTTTAGCACAGCACTGACCCTGAAAATTAATTTTAACCGTACTTATCAGTAACTTGAATTTCCTTCCATAGGAAATATTCCTTAAAAATCGCCTGTATGACTAAAGCGCATTCTTTAAATTTTTTACAGGAGATGCACCAGGGCTGGATCTAGCATTCAACCCTGAGTAAGAAAAAGTAATGATAACACTACGTTTGAGGCATGTGGGCTGCTGAATTCATATCTGTGCATAGATCGCCGCCTAGTGTTGGGTCCGGATGATTGCACATTGTTGTCCTGGAAGAGTCTTCGAAGTATCACGAGATAGGTGGCTCCTCCCCTGGACTACAGTGCGCATGGGCATCCTCTCCATCCTCAGATTGTTTTTTTCCGCCATTGGGTTCGGATGTTACTATCTTAGCTCAAGTTAGGAAAACTTTCTACAAAACCAAAAGGCTTTCAACAGCGTCGGTATCTTTTCGTTCGGTATCGGTGCCTTTGTTTTGAGAGGACATCGAGGACTCAACAGGTTTTTCTTTCCAAACTCGACCCGATCTTCGATCTCAAATGGAAAGAAGTCCATTCAAGAGGTGTCCCCTCTGCAATACAAAATACCCGCACATCGATGTCCACCCGGTGTGCAACAAGTGCCTGTCCCCAGACCAGAACGAAGCCAACTGTATGGCCTGTGCCCGGTTCAGGTCGAAAAAAACTCTTAAGATTCGACGAGCGGCTCGATTGGAGTCAAAGAAGTCAGCGCCTGTTCCCGTGAACATCTTTGGGACCGAAGACGAAGAGGTGGTTGATCTGGAGGATCAGGAATACTGCTCCGATCCGGCTTCGGGCCATGACTCCGAGTATGAAGACGAAGAGGTGCAAGAAGAAGACGAAAACATCGTCGATGAGGTAGGAGAAGACGTGGAGGCCCTTGGGGCCGTAGAAGATAGCTCCGGCGAAGAGCTAGGCCCAACCGGCTATACGGGGGCCGACGACGCACTCAATAAGGCTCAGGTCGAGGGATCGCCACTAGGCCTTACCCAAGATCTACAGTCTAGTTCTACAGCCCCGCATAAAGGCACGGCTTCGAAAATTACTAAAGAGCCTTCGGTTTCGAAACCGCCATCGGTCGATACAAAGAAATCGAAACCGACAGCATCATTGCCAAAACCGAAACCGAAAGTGCAAGTGACTCTGGTCGGCTCCAAGGCCTCAAACCCCTCGGAGCCGAAGAAAAAGAAAATGGCCGTCGATGCCGGAAAGCTCAAGAAGGTCATCGAGCCGATGGTTGGGGCACCGAAGACCAAGGTCAAGGCCGTCGAACCACCAAGGCCGACGCCGAAGGTAGTCGATTCACACAAAAGGCTCGAACCGAAAGACGGGATCAATCCTCGGTCGAGGCCTACGGACAAGTCGAAGACTGGCTCCAAGGACCCTGTCCTTTCATAGCCAAGGAAGTGTCTGAGTCACTCCAACGCATCAAGGATAAGGCTACAGCGGTCGGACAAAAGAAGGCCCAGACGCCGAAGCTGGTCGGACAAGTTCAGACCGCGTCGACACCTATCAAATTCGGGTTGCCACCCTCGGTGCGTCCGAAGATGTTAGAGCCGAAACAAGCTATCGGCGCCACTAAACAAGTGTCGGCGGAAATGGAAGCTGCAGAAGAGCCTGAAGACCAGGAGCCGAGGCAATTCATCGACTCGGAAACGGGTAGACTGTCCATATACAAAAGATAATGCCAGAAACACCAATGGAATCATATAAGATTCCCTTGAAGAAGAGAGTTTCAACATTTTCAGCTCTTGTGGAACCCCTCCATCACTATGGACAGGAACCTCAGAATTTTTCCCCAACATACTCAGATGTGGATGCAGGGGATGATGAACATAAGGATGACCTCTATCATGTGGACACTGATCCCGATGATCAAGCCCAACCATGGGCAGACCCTGCTGACTCAAGGGATCCGCAGACTGACCCTGACACTCATGTGTACAGTGTGAAAACATCTCCTACTGAGGACACAACTGCCTTTAACGCCCTTATTGTAAGGGCAGCCAGTAATCATGACGTCGAGCTACATGCTGACCCTGTGGATGAAGACTTTCTGGTCGACACCTTTTCCACTTCGGAAAGGGCAGTCAAAACCCTACTCATGCTAAAAGGGGTCCTTAAGCATGCTGGTGACAATTTTAAAGACACCACTAGAGCCAGGGTGTTAAACCCAAGGATTGAGAAGAAATATAGACCGGCCCCTGCGGACTCTACTTATATAAGGGGACAGTTGCCATTGGACTCATTGGTTGTTTCTAATGCACGTAAGAGAGCAAACTCCCAGACTACAGGTGATGCTCCTCCTGACAGAGTCAAAAAATTATGGAAACTTCAGGAAAAAGAGTGGGTGCGCAGGCGGCTAACATCTGGCGCATTGCCAACACTCAGGCACTCTTGGCCAGACATGACCGGTCCCATTATGATACCCTTGAGACACTGTTGCAACACCTACCTGATCAGTACAAGGAGGGGACAGAACTACTCATCCAGGAGGGGAAACTGATAACCAATGCTTTCATCAAGTGCGCTCTAGACGCAGCTGACACTGCAGCCATGGCCATCAACACTAGCGTTATGTTAAGGAGACACGCCTGGTTGAGAATCTCAGGATTCAAACCTGAAATACAAACTTCTATCCTCAATCAGCCAGTTAACCCAGACTTCTTATTCGGACCTGAGGTTAACACCACCCTTGAAAAAATTAAAAAAGACAGAGACTGCAAAGTCTATGGGGGCTCTGCAGTCACAGCAGTTTCGGGGTGGCTCCTTTCGTCGCTCCAATACTAGGGGCCCCTCAAGAGGCCAGTCAACACAACAGACACAATACAATAAGGGAGGTACACAATCCACCTACAATAAGAACAACCGGGGTGGATATCGTGGAAACAACATCAAGGGCAGAGGCAGAGGAAACAACAGTTCCAGATCCTCTGCCAATACCAAACAGTGACGCCCTGTCACTGCCCCAGACCATATAACACCTGTTGGGGGGAGACTACAACAGTTCCTGCCAGTCTGGAAGTCCATCACCACAGACAGGTGGGTGAGAGACATTGTACAGCACGGGTATTGTCTGGAATTAACGTCCACTCCACCCAACATCCCACCAAGACACCGTCCTATGTCCGCAGAGCACTTACACTTATTGCAGCAGGAGGTCGTCAGCATGCTGCAAAAAGGGGCCATAGAGCTCGTGCCTGTAGAAGACCAAGGGTCAGGGGTGTACTCTCTGTACTTTTTAATACCCAAAAAGGACGGGTCTCTTTGATCTATACTGGACCTCAGGCCTCTAAACAGTTACATTCTGTCAGAGCATTTTCATATGCTCCCCTTACAGCAAGTTCTGCCGTTACTCAGTCAGGGAGACTTCCTCGCAACACTGGATCTAAAAGATGCGTATTTCCATATACCCATACACCTATCACACAGACAGTATCTCAGGTTCACTATTCAACATCAACATTATCAGTTCAAAGTCCTCCCTTTCGGAGTAACGACGGCACCCAGGGTGTTCACAAAGTGCCTGGCGACAGTAGCAGCACACCTCAGGAGACAGCACATACGTGTCTACCCTTATCTGGACAACTGGCTTATTCAAGCAAAGACGGCCAAGCAGTGTACCAGCCACATGTCCCACACCATTCATCTTCTTCACAGTCTGGGATTCTCACTGAATTATCCGAAGTCACATCTTCAGCCCGCCCACGTGCGACAGTACCTGGGCGCGACAATAAACAATTCAGCGAGAATAAACAGCATGCAATTGCTGATACAAAAATTCAGACCTCAACACTCGCTTCCAGCAAGAGTGTTCATGCAGTTGATAGGCATGATGGCCTACTGCATTTTCATAGTCCCGCACGCGAGACTACACATGCGTCCGCTTCAGGAGTGCTTAGCACGTCAGTGGAATCAGGCTCAAGGACAGTTAAAAGACCTAGTGTTGGTGAGTGGTCGGGCATTCAACTCTCTGCATTGGTGGAACCCACGAAACCTTTGCAAGGGCCGACCGTTCCACGAGCCTGTGCCACAAATTGTACTGACGGCGGACGCGTCTCTCCAGGGATGGGTAGCTCATGTACTCCACTACACAGTGCAGGGACTATGGACAGCACAGCAAAAGAAAATGCACATCAACCTTCTGGAGCTGATGGCAATCTTTATGGCAATGAAAGCTTTCAAGGTACACTTGTTCAACAAGGTCATGTTGATCTGGACGGACAACATGACTGCCATGTACTACATACAGAAGCAGGGAGGAACACACTCTCCACAGTTGTCTCATCTGGCTCAGAGCTTGTGGAAGTGGGCCATTCAAAGGAACATCTTCCTCATGGCGGAACACCTCCCGGGCAAGGACAACCAGATGGCTGATCTGCTCAGCAGACACAGCACCAGATGCATGAGTGGGAGATACATCCATCAGTGCTCCAACCGTACTTCCAGCAGTGGGGTCATCCACAGATAGACCTGTTCGCCACAAGGGAAAACGCAAAATGCCAAAGCTTTGCAAGCAGGTTCCCACATCCACAGTCGCAGGGCAATGCGATATGGATGAACTGGTCAGGCAAATTTGCGTACGCTTTTCCCCCAGCACCTTTGATACCGCAGGTGGCATGCAAACTACGGCAACACTCGATGACCCTCATCCTGGTTGCTCCAATGTGGACATGCCAACCATGGTACACCACGTTTCTAGAACTATCCGTGGTAACGCATCAAAGGCTGTGCCTCATACCCAGGCTTTTGACGCAGAGCCATGGCAACATTCAGCATCCAGATCCGCAACAGCTCAACCTGGCGATCTGGCTCCTGAAGTCCTAGAATTTGGCTACCTCAACTTGCCGCCAGAATGTATGAATATCATCAAGGAGGCAAGACGGCCCACAACCAGAGCATGCTATGCGGCTAAATGGAAAAGGTTTGTCATATATTGTACCAACAATGACATAAACCCACTGGATGCATCTATTCAAAACATTATTTGTTATTTGTTGCATTTATACAGATGTAATCTAGCGTACAGTTCCATTCGTATACATTTATCCGCCATAGCAGCCATTCAGAACATGCAGCACCTCTCATTATTCAGAGTGCCTGCCATTAAAGCTTTTCTGGAAGGACTTAAAAGAGTGATCCCTCCCAGACACCCACCGTCACCAGTCTGAAACCTGAATGTGGTCCTCACCAGATTGATGGGACCATCTTTTGAACCTCTACACTCTTGTGAGATTCAATTTCTGACCTGGAAAGTTGCTTTCCTAGTAGCCATTACCTCACTGAGGAGAGTTAGTGAACTCCAGGCACTAACCATTCAAGAGCCATTCATACAGGTCCTCGCAAATAGGGTTGTATTACGCACCAACCCTACATTTATGCCTAAGGTGATTTTGCAGTTCCACATGAACCAGACCATAGAACTGCCAGTTTTCTTTCCTAATCCAGAAAATGTCGCGGAGAGATTCCTACACACGTTAGATGTCAAAAGGGCTCTAGTTGCTGCCTGGCCACCTCGCACGCTCGAGGCTACTTAAGCTGAGAAGTTCAGGGCTTCTCCCTGCTAGGTAAGCGCCGCGACATTGAGGCTGCTACTGAATTAATTTGTATGCTGCTGACTAGCGCGAGCACAGCGCTTTTTTAATACGGAAATAATTAATTAATTTTAATTTCATTTTAAAATTACTCGGAGGGTCCCGTTTTTCGCTGGGGTTTGTGTTAGGACATACCTGCACTCTAATAGGAGACTACACCGCTGTTGAGCGGGTCTTTAGCTGCTTTCTCGGGGCGGGAGCCATCTTGGGGGAGGAAGTGCCGCTTTGGGACGCCATTGTGGTTGACAGCCTAGTTGCTGCCTGGCCACCTCGCACGCCCGAGGCTACTTAAGCGGAGAAGTTCAGGGCTTCTCCCTGCTAGGTAAGCGCCGCGACATTAAGGCTGCTACTGAATTAATTTGTATGCTGCTGACTAGCGCGAGCACAGCGCTTTTTTAATGCGGAAATAATTAATTAATTTTAATTTCATTTTAAAATTACTCGGAGGGTCCCGTTTTTCGCCGGGGTTTGTGTTAGGACATACCTACACTCTAATAGGAGACTACACCGCTGTTGAGCGGGTCTTTAGCTGCTTTCTCGGGGCGGGAGCCATCTTGGGGGAGGAAGTGCCGCTTTGGGACGCCATTGTGGTTGACAGCCTAGTTGCTGCCTGGCCACCTCGCACGCTCGAGGCTACTTAATCCTGCCCTCATGCAGGCGCGCAGCGTATGCACGCAGCGTGGGCGCGCCGGAGGCTCGCCAGAGGCAAGCCCATCTGTGACCATCAGTGACCAGACGGGACCCGGGGCCACGACCCCTGGTTCTCGCATTGTATATACTAGAGGTGAGCTGGAGTCGTTGGACTCCAGAAATATTGCTATTAGCCCAGAATGTGCTGCCATACTTGTGCGGGAGGGACTCCTTACTGCCCCTACTCCCCAGTCTGGTCGGAAGGTTATGGGTCAGGCCCGAAGCTTACGCTATGGCCTACTCAATACACGCTCCCTGCAACGACATAATTTAGAGGTTTTTACCCTTCTAGAAGAAGGAGAATTAGACCTTTTGGGACTCACCGAGACATGGTTAGAGGACTCCTCTACGCCGGATCTCGTTGCCTCCTTACCATCCGACTTTTCGGCACTTTTCTATAATAGAACAGGAGCTAAGAGGGGGGGAGGTGTTGCCCTCCTTTATGATTCACGTCTATTGGTTGAAAGGTTCTTGATGGAAAATTTAGCGGGTGCGGAAGTGATGGGTGCCAAGTTGCAATTAGGGACTGACTGTCTGGTGATCCTGTTAGTCTATCGCCCTCCGTGGACCTCGCCTGAATTCCCTGATTTGTTCATAAGACTGGCCCAGGACATCCGTTCAAGATATGATAAGGTAGTGATAATGGGTGACCTCAACTACCATTGGGAGAAGGTCCCGAAAGATGGTCAGGCGTTACAGATCGAGGAGGCGTTAACCTCATTGGATCTGGCCCAACAAGTAAGGGGTCCAACACATGCCAAAGGACACACCCTGGACTTGGTGTGGACGACAGTTCCTGTTCAGGACATGGCCACGGCCCAGCCATGCGTATGGTCCGATCACCATTTGGTGAGAGGCAAGTTACTGGTGGACAGACAGAGAACAACTACTAAAGGAGGGTGGAAGGCAGTCAGGAAGTGGAACAAGATTGATGGTGATAAAATGATACATCTACTTCGCACCAACCCCCTTCCCAACAATCGCCCCCATAACCCAGAGGTCCTCTGTGGGGCACTCATGGATAAACTCCTGAAGGCCACAGACAAAGTTGCACCAATCTGTAGGGTGAACCGTATGGACAGGAAACGAGGGGCCCCATGGTATAACGATTCACTCAGAGCACAGAAATGTGGGTTACGTAAACTGGAAAGAACATGGCGCAAAAATTACAGTCCTGATTCTCGGAGCAGCTACATACTGGCTCTCGCTAGTTATAAGCAAGCGATTATAGCTAGGAAGTCCGAGTTCTACGAGGAGAGGATTTCTACTGTTACGAACCCACAGAAAGAAGTCTTCCGAGTCCTTACGGAGCTCAGGAAGAACAAGGAGAAGTCTCCGGATTTTAGTCAGGAGGATTGTCAGAAATTCCAGGACTTCTTTACCAACAAAATCATCGATTTGGTCACTGAAATTACGGCAACCTCGCAAATTGACTGTCCACCGGTGGCTATTCCAGCGAGAATGCCAGTCACAACTTTGCTCTCTAATCTACCCTTGATTACAAAGGATAGTTTAGTTTCTCTCATGGGATGGGTCAAGTCTGGCTCAAGGTTGGATCCATGTCCACCTGAAGTGTTTAAACTCGCACTCCCGGGCATAGAGGAAGATGTGCTGAGTCTCTTGAACCTCTCTTTACAGACTGGTCAAGTGCCCTCCTCTTTTAAGGAAGCCCGTCTGATTCCTTTGCTAAAAAAACCGGGGGCAGACGCAAAATGTCTGAAACTTCAGACCAATTTCCCAGTTACCATTCCTGGCGAAGGTTCTGGAGCAGCATGTCCTTACCACTCTTTCAGAACACCTGGAAAGCAACACGCTGTTAGAGCCGAATCAAGCAGGCTTCCGTGCGAATCACAGCACGGAGCTGGTTATGCTGTCAATCGTAGATGAGCTTAGGAACAGAGCAGACAAGAAAATCCCAGGGGCCCTTGTGCTGCTGGACCTCTCCGCGGCATTTGATACCGTGTGTCATGAACAACTACTGTCGCGGATGAGGGATTTCGGCATTCAGGGCCCAGCACTGGCATGGTTCACATCCTTCCTTCAAGGGAGGATGCAGAGAGTGCAATTAGGTGACATGCTTTCTACCGCACCCTCGATCACTTGCGGAGTCCCACAAGGGTCTGCTCTGTCACCCCTATTGTTCAACATATATCTACAGCCTTTGATTCGAATGCTTAATCAAATGGACTGCCAGGTATATAACTGCGCAGATGACACTCAGATCATCATCCAGTTGGAGGATAGCCTGAATGCTTTTGCTAGACTGCAAAACATTCTGAGAAGTACAGCTAACTGGATGTCCGGCAACTCCCTAAAAATCAACCCGGACAAAACTGAGGTGTTGCCGATTTACCATCGCTGGCAACCCTTGGTGTGATCGTTTCTGGCCCGGGGAGTTGGGCATGCCTCCGGAACCGGCGGAGGTGGTTAAGAGCCTGGGCATCCAGGTGGACAGTAAGCTGTCCATGAAAAAGCAAGTCACAGCCGTGGTGGGCAGCTGTGTCGGCCTCCTTCGACAACTCAGGAAAGTTTCCTCGCTGCTCTCTTTTTTCACTCTAAGGAGTGCGGTCTCTGCAATGATTTTAGCCAGATTGGACTATGGCAATTCACTGTACATAGGACTTCCACAGGGTCTTCTAAACAGAATGCAGACGGTCATGAATGATGCTGCTAGGCTCATTTGTAAGAAACCGAGGAGTACCCAGGCATCCCCCCTCCTGCGGGAACTCCACTGGTTGCCAGTTAGGCAGAGGCTAATGTTCAAAGGGCTCTGCATTGTCCACAAAGCTCTTCATGGCAGGGCACCCACCTATTTGAAATCTCGCCTGACCCTCTATAAACCAGGGAGGGTGCTTAGATCTGCTGATTCCATCTATCTTGTTCAGCCACGCTGTATACTGACCACTGTGAGTGGGCGTGCTTTTTCACATACTCTGCCAGCTATGTGGAATAAATTACCGCTGGAACTTCGCAATGAAAAGAAACTAATGCCCTTCCGCAAGAAACTAAAAACTGTGCTTTTCCAGCAAGCGTGGGGTGGCCGCCAATTGTAATCTGATGCATCCTTTCTATTGTCTAGCTGATCCTAACAAAGCGCTTAGAGACCCCTGGGTTATAGTGCTCTATATAAATCACAATAAATAAATAAATAAAGAATGTACTATATAGACAGAACAAAGGATTTCAGAAAAACAAAACAACTTTTTGTTGCCTTTTCTCCACAACACAAAGGCAACCCCATTTCCAAAGCAGGGATAGCCCGGTGGATCATTAAATGTATACAGATTTGCTATGCTAAGGCTAAACGCACACTAACCATTCCACCACGAGCACACTCCACACGTAAGTTCGGAGCGTCCATGGCTTTCCTGGGGAATATTCCTTTAGAAGAGATATGTAAGGCAGCCACTTGGTCCACCACACATACATTTACGAAACACTACTGCGTAGATGTGCATTCTAAACAGCAGGCAGCTCTAGGACAGGCTGTCCTCAAAAGTCTTTTTCAGACTGCTGCAGCTGGCACGGGCAGCCGCCGTTAACAGGAGGGACTGTTATGTAATCTATGCACAGATATAAATTCAGCAGCCCACATGCCTCGAACCGAATATGCTACTTACCAGTATGCATCTGTTCTTGGCATGTAGGGCTGCTGACATTCATATCGCCCACCCTCCTCCCCGGCGCCTGTAGCAGCTGTAGCATTCAGAATTACTATGTAGCATGGACATCACTCACTGTATTACACTCCATCTCTGCCACAATGGCGAAAAACAATCTGAGGATGGAGAGGATGCCCATGCGCACTGTAGTCCAGGGGAGCAGCCACCTATCTCGTGATACTTCGAAGACTCTTCCAGGACAACAATGTGCAATCATCTGGACCCAACACTAGGCGGCGATCTATGCACAGATATGAATGTCAGCATCCCTACATGCCAAGAACAGATGCATACTGGTAAGTAGCATATTCGTTACCTGCTAAGTGAGTCCAACGTGCTGCGTCAGAACTTCCGGCACGAGTGAGTTCAGGATTCAAACGATAAACATCTCAAAAACAAACTAGTAGACCGTCCGTGTAGATGAGCAGAATAACGTGGTTAGTGTTGCTAGGCGCCGTGGGGGAAACTAGCAAGAGGAACGGATAATTCCGTGGACGTGGTGATCTCTAGGCGAGTCTGCCAGGACACCTTACCCACGGGCCACTGTGTTCCTGTTTACGTACGTTATTCTGGACTCTCTGAGACGACCGAAGCCCACCTATTCGTCTTGAGCCCAGCTGGGTCATAATTATCACCGGCTGAGTGACGACCACAAAATTATCAGTCTTCTGTATTCAGCCCTGAGGAAGTCGCGGAAAGATTGTTCCATATGTGACGAAACATGTGTCGGCTGGTTTGCTTGAAAAATTAAAAGACTGAATATTTCTGGATGATTTTTGTATCTGTTGGCTTTCACATTGTACTGCATGTGTTTTTACTGACATACTGTTTACATAATACCATATTTAGATCCGGGATCTACCCTGATAAACTGAAAAAGACTTTGTAGATTCCATGGTACAGATTCAGCGCTAATAAAAGCATCCGATGACATCAGAGTTATTCGGGATCAAGGAGGTACAGCGGTCCTGCTGATGCTTGACTTATCCGCTGCCTTCGACACGGTCGATCATAAGATCCTGATCGACTGTGTCGGAAAAATGGGCATCCAACGGGTGGCCAAAGACCTGCTGGCCTCTTTTTTTGGTGGGGCGCACTCAGGCGGTTACCCTGGGCTCTTTCCAATCACCTCAGCTATCTCTACCTTGTGGGGTTCCTCAAGGCTCATCCCTAAGTCCGACACTGTGTAATATCTACGTGTCGGACCTGGCCAAAGTCATCTTGGCCCATGGGATGAGCCTAACCTCCTATGCAGATGATACGCAGCTGGTCTTGGCCATAAATAGTGACGGAGACAGGGTGGCAGAACGTTTTCAAGGAGGTATGTTAGCAATTGGAGAGTGGATGGCTTCCAATTGTTTAAAGCTTAACTCCGACAAAACGGAGGTGGTCATTTTTGGACCACTCTCGCCAGCATGGTCATCAGTTTGGTGGCCTCCATCTTTTGGCGCGCTCCCCAAACCGTTTCCCAGAGTAAGAAACTTGGGATTGGTCTTTGACGAGGGCCTTAATTTTATGGCCCATGCCAATAAAACGGCAGCCACAGCCTGTCACAAATTAAAACTGGTAAGTAAAATCCTCCCTTTTTTACCCGAAACAGCCGGAAAAACTCTTGTAAGCTCTTTAGTCTTATCCTCGTTGGATTACTGTAACAGTCTTTTTGTCAACGCTCCGCTCCGTGTCATCAACAAAATGCAAACTATACAGAATGCGGCAGCCAGAGTCCTTTCAAGAACTCCTAAATTCAAACCTATTTCACACGTAATAAGGAATTATCACTGGCTGACTATCCGCAACTGGATTAAGTTTAAGACCTTATGCATAGTCTATAAAGCACTCCACAACGAGGGACCGCAGTTTCTCAAGAATCATTTGATTCCCTATACCCCCTCTAGACAACTCCGTTCTACCACTCTGAATCAATTATTGGTTCCACGCACAAAAACAGTCTCTTGGGGCGATCGACACTTCCTGGTATCCGCGCCCAAGTTATGGAATACACTACCTCAATCAATCAGGACAAGCCCCACACTCAGGCTTTTTCGCAAACAATTGAAGACGTGGCTTTTAAACCAATAATTCTCAGCTGTTTCCTCCAGAGATCTTGTAATCAATCGCTAGCACTGAGACGCCTATGGGTATTCGTTCGCGCTTAATAAATAGCAATAATAAATAAAAGAAAAATATTATGTGTGCCTAGGTCTATGATCAATGTCATATTGTGAGGTTTTTTTCCCCCACACTCAATTGGGGGGTTATAGGGCTTATCCCCTCGCCTAGTTGCACCATACTGATCTTATTCCCCCTTAGACTGCTGCGTCTATTAAGCTGAGTGCCTAGAATTTTCCCTGGCCACTAAAAATCCTTTTCTAGATTGTTACCTGCTAAGTGAATTTCCTCCTATAGGATAACTTTGGTGATTTTATGTGAAAAAGTTTCTAAGTGTCAACTTTTAAAATACAATAATATTCCTTAAAAATCACTACTGTAACCAAAAAGCTTTACTTAACTGTTTGCAGGAGATGTCCCAGGACTTAATCTAGGATCCAGTCCTGTGGTTAGAAAAGTAATCCATAAAGTAACTAATTGTATTTATCTAGAAATTTCCTTTGAGCTCAATGTTGCATTCTGTTTGAAATTGTGTTGCCTATTGCAACGACTGTAACTATTGTAACCAAAAAGTCTATTGCCTATTTGAAAAGTATTTAGCTAAATAAACTAATTGTGAGAAAGTATATTTTGATACCTTGTTGGTTCTAATATAAAACAACTATATATTTTGATCCAAAACAATTAGCCTAGAGTTCAGTTCTTGAGTGTGTGAGACCATTTGCTGACAGAGTGTGTACAACAAATGCTTTACACTGTCCTCTGATACTGCCTTACTGCTCGACCAAGCTACCACTTTAGAGAGTAAGGTTATATCAAACTTCAGCCTCTGCCAAACCTTTGGGGATTGTGAACTCTATACACACTGTATCTTACTTTGGTCCTGTATATATAGAGCCACTTTCCTACATGGGGGACTCAGCAAACCAGGGAGAGGCTCATGCCCCCCCTCCCACTAGAGAGTGGCATAATAGGGGGTGTACCCACCCGAGGTAAGGCATCCATTGGTCGCTGCCTTTTACCTACCTGTAACTCCCCTAAATCTAGTATTTAGGGACACCCCTGAACCTTGCTTACTCAGACAAGAACCTGCTACAAGAACAACCATAGGGACTGAACAGTTGTGCAGCAGCTAACAAGAGGAAGACTCCCACTGGCTTGGCCCCAGCCCTACCGGCTTGTCTCCCCCTTGAAGCTGCTCCAGCGAAATCCCGTTGTGTCCTGCTGCCAGCAACCTCAAAAACTCCAGAGGACCTGCCTACCTTCAATTACAAAGACTCTGTTTCCCGTGAACACTGGATTTGTTCATCTGCAACCTCTGGCCCTGATGAACACTGTGGATCTGCTCCACTCTGCACCCGCTGTCCACGACCCAAGCCCTATTGGGCCAGCCCTACCGGCTTGTCTCCCCCCTTGAAGCTGCTCCAACGAAATCCCGTTGTGTCCTGCTGCCAGCAACCTCAAAAACCCAGAGGACCTGCCTACCTTCAATTGCAAAGACTTTGTTTCCCATGAACACTGGATTTGTTCATCTGCAACCTCTGGCCCTGATAAACACTGTGGATCTGCTCCACTCTGCACCCGCTGTCCACGACCCAAGCCCTATTGGTCCAACACTACAAGAAGGTCACCCCGGCGATCCTGACCTGAGACCGACAACTCCTGACCTGCCTCCAGCCGACGCCTGTAGCCTAAATCCAGAAGGACCCCCTAACTGCGACCAGGAGCTGGTAAGAAGTTCCAACCCCAAAAAGCAGCCCTGCACCCAACGCCCCACAGCCTTGTGTGCCCAAACTGACGGTGCCTAACCAACCCCTAACTTCCCAACTTACCTCTCGAAGTGGCAGTTGCACCGTAAAATATCTTCATCTCCGAGCCTGCAGTGCCTTTGCAAACCGGAGGTTCCGCATTGGAGCCTGAGGTCGAAACACCACCCTGCCGCCCTAGTGCCGCTGAGGGTAGATCTTTGGTGCTACTTTGTTTCCCCATTTGCCGTGAGCTAAAGTCCAGGAGCTTTGCTCCCACAACCCAGTGGCCTGCTTGCCAGCAGCCACCAACCATATCCCTCATTTTATAACATTGGGCCTCAGCACTCTGCAGCCAACAGCCCTAGTGCCGCTGAGGGTGTAAAAAGAGTGCATCCTTGACCCTGGGGCAACCCTGGTTCTAACCCCAGAAGCTCAACTCCAAAGACTGATTACTTACCTGGTAACCATTAACCAACCTTCTCTCTCTATAGGGACCTATTGACTGTTTTTCTCTGAAAATTTTTCCAAGAGTGGAGTTGATTTATATGGAAACCTGAAAAATAACAATTGTGCAAAACTGACTTTACTTAACTTTTCTCTAGGAAATGTCCCAGTGTGATATTCAGGCATCTCACACGGAGTAGAAAAAGTTATCTAAAAAGTAATCTCAAAAGTAACTTACCTGTAACTTTCATTGCAAAGTCGATACAAAGCATATGTACAGTATTTCACAGTATTGCATTACCAGTAATTCAAACTGTAACAATTTCAGAGAACATTTACAATTGCATTCCAAACTGTATATTTACTGCAAAGTACTTATCAACTTACCTGTGCCAGGCTTGCTTGGTTTTAGAAAATAAAATAACCAAAAGTATATATTTATACATAAACAATTGGTCTGAAGTTCAGTCTGTGAGTGTGTGAATTCATTTGTTGACTGAGTGTGTACAACAAATGCTTAACACTGTCCTCTGATACTGCCTTACTGCTCGACCACACTCCCTCAAATAGAGTGAGGTGCTATCTAAATTCACCTCTGCCTACCTTAGGGGTTCCACCTGGACTCCGTGCGCACTATACCTCACTTTAGTATAGTATATATATAGCCAGCTTCCTATAATATTGAAATTTCTTACTGTCCGGTTTGGGGATTAGTCTGATCACATATCTGTACATAAATTGGGACATAGTTAAAAGCAGCTGGAACTTAGTTAGCTACTTCCTCAGTTGGTTGATCGGAACAGATTATCTCTGGTAAAACATACTTTGCTCCTTTCTGCTCAATTTTAAGTATCTTGCCCTCTGCTTCACCATCTCAGATTAATCATTAGTTTGCCTTATGTGAAAAATACTTGTGTTCCCCCTGTGTGAATATAACTAAAGTGTGGGACTCCGATGCACCATACTTTAAGGGTAAGAAAAAAGCACTTACTCGCATACCCTGGTCTTTGCTTCTTCCTAACGAAGATTTAGTCTGTTGATTTTGCATTATTTCTTAGTACTTAAACATTTTTGGCTTGATCATATTTCCTTGTTTTGTATTGTGTGGTTCAGTACTTCAGTTCTACTGTTATTAGTTTGGCTTTTGCCTAAATACATTATTTAGTATTTGCGAGTTTGCAAGCTGGAATTACACTGGCAGAACAGTTGAAATAATACATAGGCAGCATGTTAAATTGACTATTGCCTGTTGTTGCCAATTGAATGTATACAAATATATATGAAGTGATTTGTCGATTTTCATTTCGGTAGGTGCTTTGGAGCTTGCTGATGTCTCTTCGGAGCTCCCCGGTTTGAAGTGGATGCCAGGGATGACCCAGTGGAAGGTAATTAAGTGATGGATTTCGACTTGTTTGTATAGGTTATCTGAAAACTAGACTAGTAGTGATGGAATCTAGTATTGAGGCCTCAAATCATATGCCCACTGCTCCAGAGGAACACTCATTTTGTATCCTTTGATTTCCAGAGGTATGATACCCATGCGTTAGGTTTAAATGCATTCCTGTTTCCACTAATGCCTTCTGTTTATATGTTGCTAAACATATTTGGAAAATCATTTTATCAGTAGGCAAATACTGTTTTTCAAATGTTTACGTACTTCAGAGTTCCTGGCTTGTTACTTTGAAATGCTTTGAAGGAACTTAAAGGATCTTTAGTGTTAACACTTTGGCCAGAGTAAAGAGCACTAACAAAGCAAATTGTTTTGGCTACTGTATCGCTGCAAGTTTCACAAAGCTTCACTAATGCACACTGCTGGTATGGCCGTCATCAATACAAGCTTCCTTTAAGCACACCACTGAGATAAGGGAGGCTCTTTCACATGCAAAATAGTCTAGTCGCTCTCAAACATTAAAGCTTTATTTGTCTGTCAAGATATTATTTTTTTGTGATTTCAAGTATAAACAATGACAAGACACCTGAAATGCAGGAGTAATGTTGAGACCCCCACGGGTGAGTAGCGAGCTTACAATTCCCTGATTGATTGATTGATTGAATGTTGGAAATGATTGATAAACACCTTCAGGGAATGTGAGATTTTTGTTATTGTAGTGTACACGTTTTGCTGAGGCGAATTTTAATTCCCATATTCAGTTGTGTAGTTTGTCATAATGAGTTAATTTTGTAGGCAACATCTAGAGTATAGTCAGATGTTTGGAAGCCCAGTTCTCTATTTCTCACTTTGATTGCTGTTGCAACTGTCTAGTTCTGGGAGCCACATCTGGAGTACTGGACATGCCTAAATGGCCATGTCTCGGTGCCTCACATTAACCATTGTTGCTCTCTGTAAATATAGCACCTCCTTTTAAAAGAACAAAAAAGGTGCAAATCTAAAGACAAGTGCCTCCTTCAGGGTCAGTGGTTCACTAAGGAACTGCCGTTGGTCATCCGTGAGCCAAACCATTCCTATCTCCTCAAGATAGGAGGACGTCTCAGAAGAGACACCTGGGACATCAGAAGTGTAGAGCTCCTGATAGTAATGCCGAAATTCGGCCAGGATACACTCTCCGCCTGTGACAAGAGCTCCAGAGTCTGTTCGAAGTTCGGATGCAATAAATGTGCAAGGGTGTGTAGCCTGGTCGCTCCCCCTTTCCGTAGCGGCAGGCTGTGGCGTGTCTGCCCATATATGCAATCTCCCTATCTGCAAGTCCCCGTAACTCTGTCAACCAGACCGAGCGCTGGTGTGGATGGGCATCCCCACCTGCAACAGCTGCATTTTCTATATCTTGTAAAGCGTTCTTGACGTGGTACAATTGGATGCGTATATCCTGGAGTATGCCAGTATGTTTTGAGATGCTCACTGACATGGACATTTGCCTTGAAGGCCTCCCACAGAGTGGCCTGAGTAGAAACTGTCCCGTATTTAATGCGAAATATTCGTTAAATAAAGTCAGTCAGTCAAATTCACTTTATTCGGTTAATTATAACCAGAAAAGCATACTACATAAAACACATTAATTACTGCAATTACACAAACACCATCCAGATACAGAAATACATCTTAATCATCTATAAAAAAGCAACTCCTGATATAATAACTAAATGTACCATAGTTAAAAATGATTTAATTTATAGCGATCCCTCTTTTTTTCTTTATTCTGACCGCTGCTGTCAGAAAACTAGTCATATTAAAAATTTCCCAAACCTTAGTCAGCATCTGCAAATATATAAAAGCAGGTCTAGCTTGTAAAAATCTTTTGCCCCTTAAAATGGGTAAAATGAACTGATTCCGGATATGCATAAAGTGCTCACAGAATAAAACAAAGTGCAACGAGTCCTGAGTCAAAATATTATCACACGTCCAGACACCCATATCCTCAATCTTTTTCCATCCCTTTGATTCTGCAAAAAGTAGATGTAATTGATTAAATCTAAACCTCACCAGAAGGAAATGATGGTGCTGATTAGTAACTGTATTTAGATAAGGTTCCATGGTACATGAAGTGAATACCAATTAATGTGTCTGCACCAATGGTTTTTTCCATTCCCTGTTCTCTCTATCCAATTGTGACCCCTGCAGATACATGTTTTTTGCCCAAATCAAATCTTCCTTTAGCTTCTTCTCTGGAGAGTTAAACCGCTCTGGATTTCCTAAATGAGCAGCACGCCTTTTCACTTAACTCAGCCAGGGGATACTGCTTACATGATCAAGTGCTAGGCAATCACAAATAATTTCACGATTCATCCCTAGCTCCAGGTTTGTGCAGATACCCATCCACTTTAATAAAGGTGCCATGCCGATTAGGTCTGATATAAAACCTAACCCGGTTTCTTGGTGGATTATATAAGAAGATGTTGACTGTGGAACAGATAACAAATTCCTAAGGAATTTATTTTCAACTATTTGGATATCCCTAACTTCTCTGTATCCCCAGAGGCTTAGCTTGCTATGGTGATACATTTGGCCTTATATATATTAAACATTGCTTGCATTGGCTTTGCCCCTAATCTGCGAGCAAAGTCAAGGACAGCTAGGGTAGATCTGGCCATTACATTTCTTTTTACTTTCATTTGTGGTATCCAGACACCCCTTTCATCAAATAGTACGCCTAAATAAGTATACGAGGTCACCTGTGATATTACGTTTTCTTCCCAAAAAAGAGTTTTGGGATTCCTAGGCTGAAGACCCAAAATCATTGTGTGAGATTTCGAAAAATGTATATCAAGGTCCAATGACTTCATAAAATCGGCAAAGGAAGTTAAGAGATGCTGTAGGCCAATTGCTGTTCTAGCTATAAAGGCGGCAACATCCGCGTATAGGAGAGCCGGAATTAACCTCTCCCCCACACGTGGGATGTCCCTACTCGCCCCTACACTGTAAAGTGAATAAAAGTGGGGCTAGAATGCATCCATGTCTCGCAACTTTAATAATGCGGATGCCTCGTGTAAGGTTGCCTTTTTGGTCAAAGCTCACTGCGTCTGTAAGGTCCTTATGCAAGTCGGTCAGGAAGTTTACTATATTTTTGTCCAAGCCTAATTTTAATAACCAGTGCCATACTTTTTATCTATTTACTCTGTCAAAGACCGAGGAAAGGTCCATGAAAGCCAAATAAAGTGAACCTTTCTTCGCGACTTACCAGCCAGTAAAAATAAATTCAAACACTGGTCCATAGTTCCTCTCCCTTTCCTAAACCCATATTGTAAGTTTGAGAGGATATTGATGTCGTTTAACCAGTCAGTGAGTTTGCCAGGGACAACTCTTCCTAGAACCTTCACTACAGAATCTATCAGTGAGATTGGCCAATAACATTTAGGGTCTCCTCTATTTCCCTTTTTGAAGACAGGAACTATAACTGACTGGGACCAAGATGGTGGCAGGCCACATTTACAGGCTGTGGTAAAAACATTTGCTTGTAAATTAGACCATAATAATACATTGGTTTTGTAAAGATCCACCGGACACCATCGAGTCCAGGTGCTTTATTGCTTGACATCTTGTCAATGACCACCGTTATTTCCTTATCCGTAAACACTAAAGTGTAGTTCTCTACTACATTCAGTGTACTTGGGGATTCATGAACGCCCTGATCCCCAAATATATGTTCAAAATGATTAAGCCACTCCTCTTCCGGGAGTAGAAACCGTTCCAGTATTTTTTTTTTCACAACAAATTTTTTATTTTATTGATCAGGTAAGGCATATACTCAGCTCTCCACAGTTAGATCACTGCCAAATATCAACACATGTATTAGCATCTCACAGACCCAATCAAAAACCACCCCGCCTATCCCCCCCCCCACCTCCCACGGCTACCCATTGACCCACCTACCCACCCCTTATTCCTCCCTAACCCAGTGCACGTAATCACAGTGAGCTTTTAGTAACTGTTTGTATCAAGCTAGGAAACATGCGCCTCCTCAGGCCTGGAGTCCATCGTCCAAATCTAGACCATCTTCAGGTTCTACTGGAGGCACCAGAGTTAAACCCCTATATTCCGCCCACCTCTACCAAATTTTGTAATGTTTTCGGGGGCATCCTCTGGCCTCAAACACTGGGCGCCCCAGCCCCATAAAATAATCCATCCCTGCCTTCCATACGTTCAGCGGGGGTGGGGGCTCGATCACTCTTCCATGCTTGTGCCACGACAAGACCCAGTAATAAGAGGTGGCGCTTGTAGGTATTCCCCCCCCCACGCCCTCCAGCACATGGAGAAGGCCCAGTCGATGAGTATGGGGAAGATCCCATCCCAACACCTCCAACAGACAGCCCCATACACCACTCCAGAACCTGGTCAGGCCAGCACAAGACCATACAGTATGCAGCAGAGTACCCATCTCCGCTCCACATCGCAAACACTCCGGTGATCCAATCAAACCTGCTTTCCACAGCCGCTCCCGTGTATAGTAAGCCCTATGCAGATATTTAAATTGGACTAACCTGAGACGCACCGCAATAGCAGTCCCACGCGGGGACTCCAAAGCCTCCCTCCAATCATCCTCATATAGTGGTCCATCGTCCCTTCCCAGGCTTCCTTTAATGTAAGTAGAGAAGAGGAACAATGAATGACTAGGGTTTGATAAATACGTGACACCTTCTTATCACCCAGGTCACCCATGAAGACTTTCACTTCCAGAGTGCTGAACTCCCGCAGCGACTCCAGACCCACCAAACTGGGCTCGAGCGCGTGGCGGAACTGCAGGTATTTGAAGAATTGGGTATGAGGCATATGGAACTAGTCTCTAAGCTCCTGGAACGACTTAAGGGCTACTCCGGACACAGCATCTCCCAGCGAAGAGATCCCTATAGAGTCCCATCTGCCAAACCCCGGCAACGAGGCCAATGCGGGGAGTCGCCCGTTATTCCACAGAGGGGTCTCCGCCATCAATCTGCCCCACCAGCCCATGCGACGCAGCGCCTGTTGCCATATCACAAAAACCCCTTGCGTGGCACAGGGCAACCGCCTCCGTAGTCTGGACGAGTACAAGATCGTGTGCAGTGTGTTAACACCCATCAATGAGCGCTCTAAGGCGTAAGCCGGGTCTCCTCTATCTCCGTACCACCATTCATTCAACACTAACAAGTGGGAGGCCTGGTAATAAGACCGCACGTCCGACGCTGCAAGACCACCACAATATGTGGACAGGAAGCAGGTACGCAGCGCCACCCTGGCGGCACCTCCAGCCCACAAGAAGCGACCCAGGACAGAATTGACTTGCCGGAACCACTGAGGTGCGACCAAGTGCGGATGGTTCTGCAGCTGATACAAGAGTCGCGGGAGTGTGACCATTTTAAAGATCGCAGACCTACCATATATATAGTAAGAGGCACCCGGGACCACGTTTTAATGTCCGACTGGACCTTCTCCCATACCGGTATCACATTGCGCTTCCAAGAGATCGCAGCGCCACCCTGGCGGCACCTCCAGCCCACAAGAAGCGACCCAGGACAGAATTGACTTGCCGGAACCACTGAGGTGCGACCAAGTGCGGATGGTTCTGCAGCTGATACAAGAGGCGCAGGAGTGTGACCATTTTAAAGATCGCAGACCTTCCATATATAGTAAGAGGCATCCGGGACCACGTTTTAATGTCCGACTGGACCTTCTCCCATACCGGTATCACATTGCGCTCCCAAGAGATCGCCGCGGACTCGGACAGGAACACACCAAGATACAGCATGCCTCCGGCCGCCACCTGCAAGGCTGACTCCCAAGAGCCCGCATACGCCCCGTCACCCAGCACCCACAGGGTGGATTTACGCGGGTTAAGATAAAGACCCGATACCTCGCCAAATATGCGCATAATTTCCAATACCCAGGGGCCCGATCTATCCAAGTCCGTGAGGAAGAAGAGGATGTCGTCCGCATGAAGTGCGATCCTGTCAGTGAGTCCCCCGTCCCACCTGAAGCACCGTATCTGCGCGTTGATTCGCACCCAAGAGGCCAGTGGCTCCATGGCCAGCGCAAATAAGTACGGGGACAGCGGGCAACCCTGACGGGTCCCCCAACCAATTGGAAACCTCTCGGAAACCGCCCCGGAGACTCGCACGGACGCCGTAATGTCAGTGTATAGCAGCTTGAGATACGAAATAAACACTGGGCCCAGGTTAAGATGAGGCAGGAGCGCAAATAGGTAGGTCCAGCTCACAGAATCAAATGCCCTATCAATATCTGCCAACAGTAGGGCTGCCCGCTCCCCCGTGGCCTCCATCGCGTCCACTGCCGTCTGCGCCCGTCTAATGTTGTGCCGCGTTGCCCTGCGCGGCATAAAGCCAGCCTGGTCCGGGTGGACCAGATCAGCCACGTAGGGGAGGAGACGGTTCGCAAACGCCTTTGCCAGCAACTTAGCTTCAATGTTAAGCAAAGAAATAGGGCGATGCGAGTCATGTCAGTCAGGCGGCCTACCCGGTTTCTGAAACACCACCACTTCAGCGTGGCGCCAGTCAGCTGGCAGCCGACCCAGCTCCTGCGCCGCCTCCAATGCAGCCCTATAGTGGGACCCCAATTGGAGTTGGAATTTCTTGTAGAATTCACTGGGGAAGCCACTCGACCCGGGTGCCTTCCCTGTGTTGAGCTGTCCCAGCGCAACACCCAGCTCCTCCGCAGTAAGAGGGAGGTCCAATACCGCTCGCGTCTCGTCAGAGACTGCCTTCGGGGGCAGGTCAGCAATAAATTTATCGACCGCATCGGCCGGAAGGCAATCCTGCGGCGCATATTGCCCTGCGTAATATCGGGCAAAACTAGCCGCCAATTCCACCAGATCCGTCATCGTGACACCGTCTCCATCCGTGAGTCCCGGCAGCGTAAGTGGCTGCAGGGTACGCTGACACAACCTATGGAGCATAGTACAGGACTTGTCTCCCCACTGATATATCCCGTGGCTAGCCACGCCTGTCGGGCCTCATCCAATAACAAGGACGCATAGGACTGTTACGCCTGCAGGAGTAGCCGCACCGCCACATCGTCTCCCTCCCCCTGGCACCGCCGCTCAAGAACCTCCACGTGCGCCGCGGCTGCAACTATGGCCTCCCGGCGACGGGCCGCTGCACACCACGCTATGTCGACTCCCCTCAATGTGGGCTTCATGGCCTCCCAGACCACCGTCACATCCACGTCCGCCCCAAGGTTCTCCTGCCAGTATTGGGCAATCGCTCCCCGTATATGATGTACATATTCAGCCTACTGAAGATGCCATGAGGACATCCTCCACCGAAACAGTTGTCTCCTCCTATGCAATTCAATATCCACGGCTACCGGGGAATGGTCAGACAACCCCCTAGGCAAGATACTTGCCCCTCGCACCTACTCAGAAACGCACAGGGCACAAAGACACAGTCCAGTCGCGAGAAGGAACCATGCACAGCTGAAACATAGGTATATTCTCGGGCCTTAGCGTGTAAGTGACGCCAAACATCCGCCCAACCCTTCCACCATCGCACTCAACCGGGTGGGGGTAGCAGCAGTCAGTGTCCCCTGCGGTCTCCGACGGTCCATACTCTCATTCATCACATCATTCCAATCTCCTCCCAGTACTGCTAGGGACTCCGGGATTTCCGCCCACACCGCAAACAACCTCTCGGCCAGGGACCACTGCAACGGGGGAGGGGCATATATACTCCCAAACACAACAGATTCCGTACCCACCATTCCCTTCACAAAGACGTACCGACCCTGCGGGTCTAGCCACTGTCGCTCATGCACGTAAGCCAACCTGCGATGGACCAAAATGGCAACCCCCCTGGAGCCCCTAGAAAACCCAGCATGAAATACCTGTTGGTAGCCAAATCGTTGCAGACTGAGCACTTTCGTCCCCATCATGTGCGTTTCTTGTAGCAGTAAGACATCCGCTGCTTCCCTCTTCCCCATCGCAGAATCGCCCCCCTCTTAATTTTATCCAACATCCCCCTAACATTCCAACTCAGTATGCGCATGGATGCCCTGGGGAGCCCCGGAGTTGATGCATCAGCCATGATCCCAGGGGACACAAAACATGAGCACCCAGCAGCAGGCCCGAGTACACAGCACAATCATTAGCGAGGCATTAGAAATCACGTGCACCCCCCACCCACACCCCCCACAGAACATCCCCCTCAACTCCCTGTCCCCCTTCCCTGCCACCCACCCCTATACCTCATAGAACACTGAAGTATCTGTCGCGGCATGGACAACCTCGGGCCCAAAACAGAGCACCCAAGGCCAACCATACCAATGGATCCAATCTACCCACTCAACCAAGAAGGACCCCCCCGCCAACTCCCACCCATGTAGGAGGCAAGAAGCCCCTGTATACAAGCTCCCCGAACCCCACCCCGCAGCCCCACACAATCACAAATATGCAGAGCGAACAGTCTCTATACACTCAGTCCTCAACTATCTGATCAGCAAAGCACAGCCATCCGACCACTCCCAGCAGGAGCCCACGATACCAGCATACAAAAATTCGCCCCCCGATGTCCTTCAATGATCCTTTCCGGAGTGGTCAGTCAGCAGGCGCCCATCCTGTTTTCCACTGCGAGAAGAGGAGCGCTTCCGCGACCAAGATCTCCTGTTCCTCTTGCTCCGGACACTCTGGTCACCCCGCTCCTGTGATGAGCCCCTCGACGGACCCGGATTCAAGCCCGGTTGGGCATGCGGCTGGACCCTCACCGTCTCATCTGTCCACTTGAAGACCTCCTCTGGGGTATCAAAGAAGTGGGTCCGTGACTGGAATACCACCCGTAGGCGGGCTGGATAAAGTAAGGAATACTGGAGCTTCAGGCCTCGTAGTTTCGCCTTGGCAGCTATGAAGGAGTGTTGTTGTTGTTGTACCATCCTAGTATAGTCCGGAAAGACCATGATCTTCTGGTTCTCGAATATACGAGAGTCCTTTGCCCTTGCCTCTCGTAAGATAGTGTCTCTGTCATGGAAGTTCAGAATCTTGGCTATCACCGTCCGGGGCCGCTCCCCGGCAGGCGGCTTCTGCGTCAGGGCTCTATGTGCACGCTATATTACAAAACAACGCAACAGAACATCCGGACGGAGCCAGCTCTCCAGCACTTGGGACAAGAAGTGTTCCATATTCCTCTTCTCGCATCCTTCGGGAAAACCCACAAAGCGAAGGTTATTCCTGCGCGCCCGCCATTCGGCATCCTCCACTCGGAGCGCAAGGCCTTTTTGAATGTTTTCCATCACAGACACTTTCTGCTTTAAGGTCCCCACATCGTCCTCCACACTTGATATTCTGGATTCTGCCTCTGTGATGCGAGTCACTGCATTGCGAAGGTCCTGACGCAGCAGGGTCACATCGGCCCCAACCGCTCCTATTTTGGCGTCCGGCATGTCCCTGGATTGAGTTATCGCCGCCATGAGCGCTGCGTTGTCCGCCCCCGCCCGCCTCCAGATGCCCGGGACCCCCACTCGGCCCGGTGAATTTATCAATGGGCCCCTGCTTGGCCGGCCCACTGCCCCCTCTGCCTTTGGTCATGTCTGAAGTGCACAGGGAGGCTTCCCTCTTTAGTCCGCTTGAAAGACGCCTCAGCTCGGATTCCCCGCACCACCGATATTGACAGGGGCTACTCCACACTATAGTCTCTACTGCCTCCAGGTGCACGGCTCCTCCACACAGTCGTCCTCCGTTGTTTAGGGACACCCCAGGCCCCTATGTAGCTCTGCCCTCCTGTCCAAGGAATATAGCGTGGTCCCGGCCGGGCTGTGTCTCCTCGCTGTAAGACCCACTGGTCATGATGCTGCCCCTACCCAGGAACACCACTGCTCCGGCAGGGGGACTTCCCTAGGGCACTCCCAGGTTGCCCGGATCAGCCAGACCCCCGCACCGCCGTCACCACACCACCGCCCCTGTCAATTGCCGAGGTGTGTGTGCGGTCGCGTTGGGCCCTACAAGGGGCCTCGTGGTTCCACTCCAGACCCCTCAGCGACCGGCCGCAGGCTTCGGACTGCAGGGGCCCCCCTCACTCCACTGCCCAATCGTCTGGGGTAGTCCTCGGGCACACCAGCTGTGGGCCGCGGCCCTCCAATCCCTCGTCCACACTCACCGGGGGCCCCGGGAACACTCACTTCTCTCTCCTCGCCGCCGCCACCACTGTTTCCGGACGCCCCAGGGCTCGGGCGCTACTCCTGCGTGAGCCTCAAGCCATCCACCGGTCAGGGGTCCAAAGGAGTACAGCAGCGCAATGCCAGGCACACTGGGCAGGGCCGCGCCCCGGGGGCCACCGCGCCGCCGGTCTCTCTGCCTCGCCGCCCAGGCCGCCGCCGGGCACCACCACCAGCAGCCAGGGACCTCCAAACTCAAGGCCCCGGTCTCCTGATCTCAGTGCAGGCCGCAGCCCTCCTCCGACGCCTCCGCTGCACGGGACGCCACACCTGCAATAGAGGGCACCCCTGGGCTCCTACTCTCTGCTCCGCCGCCGATCAGGGGCCCAGGGCCAGGACCAAAAGTCGAGGCGGCAGGCCCGCGCCAGGATCTCCCGTCTGGGAGTCGCCAAAATCGAGGCCCGGCTGTGCTCGCCGGGACTAGGCAGCAGGCCGCCGCCGCCGGTGGTATCGCCACTCCAGGGGGCCGGGAGCTCCACACGCCTCTCCGGAAGGCACCCCCTGCTGTTCGCCACTGTGTCTACTCTTTTGGGCTGCAGATCAGGTCCAGGAGCCAGGATAAATGGTCGGATTAATGTCGGGCTGGTGGGGGCTCTAGAAGGCTGCGTCCACCATCTTCGCCCGCGATGCCACGCCCCCAACCGTTCCCGTATTTAATGTGAAATATTCGATAGAGTCAAGAAGCTCACTACAAAATACTTTATCATGAAGGGCCTCACTATGGAATCGACCGGTGCGTTTAAGCCACATCCATACGGAATTCGTAACTTAAGCAGAACAGGACTGTGGACGCGGCAAGGTTGCCCGCTATCGCCTTTATTATTTGCAATTGCTCTAGAGCCTCTGGCCTGTAAAATACGCCAGAATTATGCATTTACAGCCTTGCATTTTAATTTGCACCCCATTGGCATCTCATTGTATGCCGATGATATGGTATTACATATTAGGAATCACGCTAATAACCTATCTCCGATACTGTGAGAATACATAAAATTCAGACGACACTCCGGTTTACAAATCAACTGGTCCAAATCAGCGGTGATACCATTGACAACCAGCACAAAATCACCACAAATGGACTTCCCGTTGATTTGGCAGGAGAATCCTATCAAATATCTAGGCATTTGGATACACCACGACTCTGAGCTAGTAATTCGGAGTAACTATGGTAGAGTAATTGATAAATTACAAACACAGATAGACCGATGGATCACATTACCCTTATCCTTAGCAGATCGTATTTCTCTCGTAAAAATGGTCCTCCTGCTCAAAGTCCTATATCTTTTTATAAACATTCCCATAACTCCCCCAGCCCCGATCTTTCGCCGATTACGCTCTCTGAATAAATTAATATGGGCGGGTAAGCAAGTCCGGATAAATTTGCGCACAATGACATTACCATACGATGCAGGAGGCTTTACAGTCCCTGATCTCTATCTATACTATTTATGGGCTTGTCGGGAGGAGGAGCCTGGGGAGCAACACTCCGGGACCCTGTTCATGCCGATATCCTGCTGATGCAGGTGCGGGACATGGTCCGTCTCTTTAAATCCACGCTAAGCCAGCAGGAGGAGGAGTTCGGAGACGTGACATCGGCCTTTGGATCCAATCAGCTGACCCCGCTGTATTGAAAAAGGAAGTCTGCAGTATCATCGTGGTGCACACAGAAGAGCCGGGAAACGCGCTGGAACGGGAGAAGATGCCGAGCTCGCGCCCCCGCTGAGGACCTCCCGCCTACCAGTGAACCAGAGGTTTCAGCGACATCCCCGGAGCCTGGATAGACAGTCGGAAGAGTCGGACACTGCGCCATGACCTTCCGTTCTCCAGGAGGAAGGTGACTGGGTCAGGTACGCCTGCATATCCTGGGTCTTGTTAAACCACAAGGAGGCAACAGGTAGTTAGCGGGAGGTCAGTCTCTCTCTCTCTTCCTTTGTTTCCACGCCTCCGATAGAACTGGTGATTCACTCACGGCCCATACCCCTTCGGCTTGATATTGAAACACCATCCACTGATGAGTGGTCTCTTTTTGTTTTGTGTTCCCTTTTCTACCGACAGGTCCTGAAATCCTGTCTGGAGCCCTGAAAGAGAACCAAGTTCTCTCTGGAACCGGTGCAGCAAGGAAGGACATTCTTGAACCAGACTATTTTGTTTGCCTTATTCCTTTGCTTTTGACAATAAATCCCCAACATTACTGCATAGAACGTGTGAGAGTGCTTCCTTAAGAGGCCGTCCCTCCTCACAGGCCCCATAGGAAGTGACAGCGCTCAAGCGCAAAATGCCTTCTACTGGTATCATCCAGTGCAATATATGCCACACCTTACAGTGGAGGATAATGCCCATCCCATTAAATTAGCTGATGTACTGTTGTATATGAGACCTCATCTGACCAAACATGAAATTAACACAGTCCGTATGACGCAATTGGCTTGGACACAAATTAGCCAACTCACAGATAAAACCCCACTATACGCAATCTTCCATTAGCACAACATCTCGCTTTATCGGTCACACAATGGAAGAGTGGTATGCGACTCTTGGAACAGGTTGGCATCACAATGATGGGGGATCTATACCCGAATGGGACATTTATAACTGACTGATTTGGCATATTAAAAAAATCTAACACTACTAATCCAATTCACATACCATAGACTATGCGCAGCAATCCAGGTATTATACCCCATATTTCCTCATGAAACCCCCTCTCTAGAGACGCTTCAGCTGTTAATAACTGCATCAGACAACACGTATATGGTGGCATGACTTTACAAGGCCTTGCCGAGAGAAATTGGCGCTAACACACTCTAAACACACGAAAAGTGGAATTTGGTACTGGTCACATCTCTAACAGTGAAAGAATGGCAAACCTGCTGTGCACTTGGTGAGATTCTCACGCCCAATGGCAATTTACATATAATACATTATAAAATACTTGCACCAAATTACCACACTCCATTCCATTTACATAAACCTGGATTACGAGAGGACACAAAATTCAAACACTGTGGGACAGATCAGGCCGATTTTGTGCACCTAGCGTGGTATTGTGATAAAGTGAGTCTGTTTTGGGAGCAGGTGGTACAGTTATTAAATGGAATCCTGAATTATAAACTGGACTGCATGCTACAACTGTGTTTATTGGGGCACTTAATACATTTGAAATCTACCAAGAACAAATTGACCGCAATCCTGCTACTATTAGCAAAACTGAGAGTAGCCATGCATTGGGACAGCAGAAGGCCTCTACTGGTGCTCAATTGGTACAAGACTCTATCTACTGTAAAGATAATGTTCTGATATATGCAGAAGAACTGTCCACAGCTGGTAAACCTTCTAACTTCTTGGAACCGCTTACCAAATACTTTCGAGAACACCCTGACCTCCTAAAAGCTGATGTATAATTACTGTATATGTAAGGAATATGCGAGAACACCGGGCTATAGCATTGTTCTGATGAATGTTGCTTAAAGTGATGTGCTATGTATATATATATCACCTGTGGCTTGTTTCATAGGATGGAAAACTTATATATAAAATTTTAAAAAAATTAAAAAACAGAACAGGACTGTGGTCCAAGAGCGTCCGAGGAGAAAGACTACCTTGGGAACCCATAAGTGGACATTGGCTGAAAGGAACCAGTAGTCCCATTGTGTCCAGATGGAGTAAGGTGCAGAGTAGAATGTGAATCATGGAGTGGATGGGTGGTGAGTGAGCCACGCATCCAGTAATGAATGTGTCAGTGATATGACCGCATTCTTTCCTTGCTCGGGATTCGTCACTCCCTGGGTTTAGTGCTAGTGGAGTCAGTTTGCAAGCAGTGTGGCATATTGAGGTCGCCGCCCAATATTGCATGGTCTCCAATCTATCCAAATGAGAATATAGGTCCTGAAAAATGTCTGGGTCCTCAACATTTGGGGCATATATTTTTATTAAATGAATATTTTTATTTGCAAGAGTACCTTGGAGGAATATGTATCCGCCGTTTGGATCAGAGCGGCAGGCTTGATAAAGAAAGGGGACACTTTTATGAGTCATGAATACAGGTGCCACGAGAGTATCTGCTATTACACGAGAAATAGCTATGTTGGCCCCAGCTTTTGTCAAAACATGATCAGTTTGAGGTGAGAATTGAGTTTCTTGTAGGAAAACAATTTTAATATCATGTTTATTCAGGTATGATAACACCTGCTTCTCTTTAAGTGGATTATTAATAGTGTATATTCCAAAATATGGTGGAGAGATCAACCACCCTGGTCATAGAGAAGAAGGACAATATAATGAAAGTGTGCGTTCCTGGAGGATATGTGGAATAAAATGACGTGCATGTGGTAAATTGTGGTGTAGCAAGCAAGCATCAAATGACAGTCTGACATTAACAAAACCCAACATGTCCCGCCCCCACCAGTTTAGAAGACGTCCAGCGAATCCCAAGTAAAAAATTAAGGAAAAAAGAAAGCCCTAATATGTAGGAATGGGTGATCACCATGGGAGCGTAGTCACAACTTGGCCACTGATGACCTATCGAGAGGGAGATTATGCAATACAGAAATGAATCAACTGCTGGTGAATAACCATGATAGAAGCTAAATGTGATACTGTGAACAATGGTGTCTGATAACAGAGGACCTGACAGTGCTGGCATATAGAGCCCCAGACATAGAAGCAAATAACAATTACGTTGAGGCATCACAGGGAGGTGAAGGCGACTGCCGGATAAATGTCGTAGACCCTGCGCATATGTTCTTACAGGAAGCAGCCACATCAGCAGGGAAGTCCAAGATGCTAGGGTTTCCATTATGCTCCACCCGTAGGCAGGCAGGGTAGAGCATTGTGTACCGGATGCCTAGTTAAATTTACATCTGGCCTCCTGCACTGTTGGAGTGATATCCAGAGAAAGTAAAATGTTAGCTCCCAGGTGCCAAAGTGGGCCTTTTTCACATGCCAAGCAGAGGGTGACATTTCTGTCTCTATAGTTGAGAAGACGAGCTATAAGGTAACATGGGGGAACGCCCTCTGGAGATCGAGGAACTAGAGAGTGATGTGCCAACTTTACTGCAAAGGTAGTGGAGAAGCTAGAGTGGTCAAAAATATCTGAAAGGAGTTGTTCCACAAACATTTCAGGGCTCCCCATGTTGATAGTTTCCGATATTCTGAATATAAGTATATTATTCCTGCGGGATCGGGCTCCAAGGTCCTTGTTTTTAATGGCCAGTTGTTTTTGTATAAGTTCCAGCTTGTCCCCCCGCCTCGGCATTGTGGTGGTGGTGTCTTCCAGGCCAGATATCCTTTACTCCGCACCACCTATCCTGACCGCCTGTCGATCCAGTCTCTTCCCCAGTCTGACTATATGGTGTGTAAGGGTGCATCCATTGTGAGAGAGCCAGCTTTGTGTTCAGTCATTATAGCGGACATATTGCTAGTAGCAGCCATGTCCAGGCCTCTGTGTCAGAGTGGGAGCTGCTGCCCCACCGGTTTGGTGCGGTCGAAAGTGAGCCGAACTTGTTTAGGGTCACTGGAACCCAAAGTGCGACACAGGTACACAGTATCTGAAAGAGACCTGTTAGTGATTGATTCTTGACCTTAGAATATCCCCAGGCGTCAGACTGGATCCGGAATGTTTTGCTAGCAATACCTCTGCACGTCAGTAGGTGGCGTCATGCGGCTCCGCGTCCGTCGCTGGCGTCTCGCTGGCGTCGTAAGCGCTGAGATGACGTCACAGAGACTACTTAGGCGCAAACTAACTGACGTCAGTTCTTTCTTTGTTCGAGGCATGTGGGCTGCTGAATTCATATCTGTGCATAGATCGCCGCCTAGTGTTGGGTCTGGATGATTGCACATTGTTGTCCTGGAAGAGTCTTCGAAGTATCACGAGATAGGTGGCTCCTCCCCTGGACTACAGTGCGCATGGGCATCGACTCCATCCCCAGATTGTTTTTTTCCGCCATTGGGTTCGGATGTGTTACGGTTTCCTCTGTCGGAATCGATAGTTGTTTAACTTACTTTGCTCGAGACCAAAAGGTCTTTAGGACTTGCGTCGGTATTGTCTATCGTTCGGGTTCGTATTTCCTCGGCTCCAAACCAACACTGCCCTTCCGCGTGCTTTCGGCGCGGACGGGCCTACACGACACTCCAACCCACTTCCATCATGGAACGAAGTCCATTTAAACGGTGCCCGGTGTGTGCCTCGAAGTATCCGCATATCGACGTACACCCGGTGTGCAATATGTGTTTGTCGCCGGACCACGACGAGGCCAAGTGTATGGCCTGCTCCAAGTTCCGGTCAAAGAAGACACTCAAGCTCCGCCGAGCTGCACGCCTGGAGGCCCAGCGATCGGCACCACCTCCTGCAGACATCTTCGACACGGAGGATGTCGGCGACGACCCTATCCAGGAGATCACAGAATCTAACCCGGCGTCGGAGGTCGAGGACGACTACGACGCGGAAGATGAGGATTTCGATGAAGTCGTCGAGGAGGTAGGGGACGACGACTGGGCCCTTGCCACCGTAGAGGATAGCTCGGATGAGGAGCTTTCTCAGACTGACTCCGGGGCCAGCCACCATTCTAAGGCCCAGGTCGAGGGATCGCCTTCGGGCCTTACCCAAAACCTTGATTCCCGTCCTACGGCTCCGCCATCCAGCCCGGCCACGGACATTGGTACGGTACAGAAACCGAAAGTGAAACCATCGGTCTCGACGCCAGATGTATCGAAACCGAAAGCGCTAGTCACGCTGGTCGGATCGAAGACTTCGGAGGCCTCGGCGCCGAAGAAATCCAAGATGGCAGTCGAGCTCAAGGGCCACGCCAAAATGGCCGACCCGAAGGCTACTGTTTTGAAGCCGAAGATTAAGAAGGCCGACTCAGCTGCATCGGCGCCGAAGACGGTCGACGCACATACCAGTCGCCTCGATCCCAAGAAGGCCGACGAACATAAGAAGGCCACTCTCGACCCGAAGAAGCGGCAGGACGACCCCAAGTCTCACTGCCTTGCTTCCACTCGACAAGGCCAAGGGGGCAACGACAACGGCTCCGAAGACCGCGTCATTGGTCGCCGTCCCGAAACCAGCCTCCGAAGACTCTCTCGAGCCGGTGCGTCCGTCCGCCACCTTCACTAAGAAGGTTACGGAGTCCCTTCAACGTATTAGGGAGGGGGCCGCACCAGTCGAGCCGAAGGACCCAGTGCCGCCCAAGCCTCTTCAAAAACCGGCAAAGACGCAAGCGCCTATTCTGTTCACGCTGCCGCCGAAGACGGCGCCAAAGGCTTTCACACCGAAACCTGGGGCCGGAGTGCCCGTGAAGATATCTTCGACGCCGAAGGCATCGTTAGTGGTCCCAAGCCCACGGCGCCAGCCGCTAGCAGAAGAGGAGCGTCAGGAGGTGATCATCGACGCCAACACGGGCAAGCTCTCTCTCCTTAAGAGAAAGATCACCCCTGAACCACAATTGGAGCATTACCAAATTCCACTTAAGAAAAAGATGGACTCTGCTGGTGCCTCTGCCCCTATGGAGCCTGTATCGCCACAAGCACATGAACTTTCACCCACTCATTCCCATGTGGAGGAGGGTGACGGCAACGACGAGGATGAGTATACCTATCCAGTCTACTCAGACCCAGAAGATGTGACTGAGCCATGGTCTTCTGGTGGCGATCCTGGGGACCCGCATTCAGGGCAGGAGCCTCAGCTTTTTTCAGCCAAGACTTCCCCAACAGAAGACTCTGCAGCTTTCAATGCACTCATTGAAAGGGCGGCAGCCAATCATGACGTCGATCTCCATGATGACCCAGTAGACGTCGACTTCCTCTTTGACACCTTTTCAGTCTCTGAAAAAACTGTAAAGACTTTACCAATGCTTAAATGGGTGTTGAAACATGCGGCAGAAGTCTTCAAGGAGCCCACCCGAGCTAGAGTCATCAACCCACGTATCGACAAAAAGTACAAGGCAGCGCCCACTGATCCTACTTACATCAAAGGACAGTTGCCTCTGGATTCCCTGGTTGTCTCCAATGCACGCAAACGAGCCAACTCACAAACTACGGGTGATGCTCCTCCCCCAGATAAGGAATCCAAGGTTTTTGAGGCCTCGGGGAAAAGGGTGGCTGCGCAGGCAGCCAACATATGGCGCATATCCAACACACAGGCGCTACTGGCGCGATATGACAGGGCACACTATGACACCAGAGAGAACATTTTACAGCACTTACCCGATCAATATAAGGAAGAAGCAGAAATGTTGATACAGGAGGGGAAGCTTATCACCAATGCTTCAATTAAGTGCGCTCTGGACGTGGCTGACACCGCCTCAAGAGCAATTAACACTAGCGTTCTACTTCGTAGACATGCATGGCTCAGGATATCCGGTTTCAAGCCAGACATTCAAACTACCATCTTGAACCAGACTGTCAACCCAGACCACCTGTTTGGCCCAGAGGTTGATACCACCCTCGAGAAAATGAAAAAGGACACCGACACTGCGAAGTCTATGGGTGCCTTGCAGTCCCAGCAGTTTCGGGGTGGTTCCTTTCGTCGCTCCAATAATAGAGGCACCTCGAAGGGTCAACTGGCACAGTCAACACAATTCTACAAGAGCAACACCCAACCTTCCTATACCAACAAGGGTCGGGGTGGATACCGTGGCAACAACGTCAAGGGCAGAGGACGTGGAAATAACAGCTCCAGGTCCTCCACCGCCAACAAACAGTGACGCCTTGTCACTGCCCCCCGACCACACGACACCGGTCGGGGGGAGACTCCAGCAGTTCCTGCCCATGTGGAAATCCATCACCACGGACAGGTGGGTCAGATCTCTTATCCAATACGGTTATTGTCTGGAGCTCACATCCACTCCACCCAACATACCCCCAAAGACCCGTCCTATGTCCGGCGAGCACTTGCACTTGTTGCAGCAAGAAGTCAACGTCATGCTGCAAAAAGGGGCAATAGAGCTCGTGCCCCTGCAGGAAAGAGGTACGGGAGTTTACTCCCTGTATTTTCTGATTCCAAAGAAGGACGGATCCCTCAGGCCCATCCTAGACCTCAGACCGCTCAACTTTTACATTCTGTCAGAACATTTCCATATGCTCACGCTGTAGCAGGTTCTCCCACTGCTTCGGCAGGGGGACTTCCTAGCAACTCTGGACCTGAAGGATGCGTACTTCCACATTACACTGCATCCTTCTCACCGAAAGTACCTCAGGTTCACAATTCAAAACCAGCACTACCAGTTCAAGGTTTTGCCTTTTGGGGTCACCACGGCGCCCAGGGTTTTCACAAAGTGCCTAGCGACGGTGGCGGCGCATCTGAGACGTCAAAACATCCACGTCTACCCCTATCTGGACGACTGGCTCATTCAGGCAAAGTCGGCCCAGCAGTGCGCCAACCACGTGTCCCTTACCATTCACCTGTTGCACGATCTGGGGTTCTCACTGAATTACCCAAAATCCCATCTGCAGCCCCCCCACATACGGCAGTATCTGGGTGCGACCATAAACACTGGCGGCCACAGCGCAGCCGAATTCAGTGAGAGTCAACAGCATTCAATCGCTGATCCAAAGATTCAGTCCTCAACACTCGCTTCCAGCAAGAGTGTTCATGCAGTTGATAGGCATGATGGCCTCCTGCATCTCCATAGTCCCACACGCGAGACTACATATGCGTCCGCTTCAGGAGTGCTTAGCACGTCAGTGGACTCAGGCTCACAACCAGTTGAATGACCTAGTGTTGGTGAGCGGTCAGGCATACAACTCTCTGCATTGGTGGAATCCACAAAACCTTTGCAAGGGCCGACCGTTTCAAGAGCCTGTACCGCAGATTATCCTGACAACGGACGCTTCTCTCCAGGGATGGGGAGCGCATGTACTCCAATACACGGTGCAGGGACTATGGACGCTACAGCAAAGGAAGATGCACATCAATGTACTGGAACTGATGGCAATCTTCATGGCCTTAAAGGCATTCAAAGTACATCTGTGCAACAAGGTCGTGTTGATCCGGACGGACAACATGACGGCCATGTACTACATTCAGAAGCAGGGGGGAACACACTCTCCGCAGCTGTCTCATCTGGCTCAGAGCATGTGGAAGTGGGCCATTCAGAGGAACATTTTCCTCATGGCAGAACATCTCCCGGGCAAGGACAATCAAATGGCGGACCTGCTCAGCAGGCACAGCCACCAAATGCACGAGTGGGAGATACATCCATCAGTACTCCAACCGTACTTCCAAAGGTGGGGTCATCCAGAGATAGACCTGTTCGCCACAAGGGAGAACGCAAAATGCCAAAGCTTCGCCGCCAGGTTCCCACACCCGCAATCGCAGGGCAATGCGATATGGATGAACTGGTCAGGCAGATTTGCGTACGCTTTTCCCCCAGCACCTCTGATACCGCTGGTAGTGCGCAAGCTCAGGCAGCACTTGATGACTCTCATCCTAGTTGCTCCGACGTGGGCTCGCCAACCATGGTACACCACGTTTCTGGAACTTTCCGTGGTACCGCATCAAAGGCTTCATCTCACACCCAGCCTTCTGACGCAGAGCCATGGCGACATTCAGCACCCAGATCCGCAACAGCTCAACCTGGCGATCTGGCTCCTGAAGTCCTAGAGTTTGGCTACCTCAACCTTCCTCCTAATTGCATGGACATCATTCGGGAGGCTAGGAAGCCCACTACTAGAGCATGTTATGCGGCAAAATGGAAGCGGTTTGTCATCTATTGCGCAAACCACAACATTGATCCACTAGATGCTTCTATTCAGAACATCATCTGTTACCTGTTCCATCTATACAAGTGTAATTTGGCATATACTTCCATTCGCATTCACCTGTCTGCGATGGCCGCATACCTCCAAAATAGACAGCACCTTTCCCTTTTCAAGGTGCCTGCCATCAAAGCCTTTCTGGAAGGCCTCAAGAGTCATTCCGCCACGGATTCCACCAGCTCCTGAATGGAACCTCAATGTGGTTCTTACAAGACTGATGGGTCCTCCCTTTGAGCCACTACATTCCTTCGAGATCCAGTTCTTAACGTGGAAAGTGGCTTTCCTGGTAGCAATTACATCGCTACGGAGGGTTAGTGAACTTCAGGCCCTCACAATCCAAGAGCCTTTCTTCCAAGTTCATTCAAACAGGGTAGTGCTCCGCACTAACCCTAAATTTCTACCCAAGATTGTGTCTCAATTCCACATCAACCAAACCATTAAGTTGCCAGTGTTCTTTCAGAATCCAGAGTCACTGGCAGGGTGGATGCTCCATACCCTTGACGTTAAACGGGCCCTAATGTATTACATTGATAGGACCAGAGATTTTAGGAAGACTAAGCAGCTTTTTGTTGCCTTTGCGCCACATCACAAAGGTAACCCTATTTAACCCCTTCCATGCTGGTGACGAACCCCAGCCGTCATGCACTAAAGTGCTCGTGTGCTGATGACGGCTGGGGTTCGTCATGGCCTGCCCCTGTTCGTTTGTTTACCGCACAGGGGCGGAAACGTGCCAGCATGGAAGGGGTTAAAGGCTGGTATTGCTAGGTGGATTGTGAAATGTATTCAAATCTGCTATGCAAAGGCAAAACGCACTCTTACCATTCCACCAAGAGCCCACTCCACTAGAAAGTCGGGGGCCTCTATGGCTTTTCTAGGTAACATTCCCTTAGAGGACATATGTACAGCAGCCACATGGTCTACCACACACACATTTACCAAGCATTACTGTGTAGACGTACACTCCAAACAGCACGCAGCTGTAGTGCAGGCTGTTCTCAAGACACTTTTCCAAACTGCTGCAGCTGGCACGGGCGGCCGCCGCTAATGGAGGGACTGCTAGGTATTCTATGCACAGATATGAATTCAGCAGCCCACATGCCTCGAACTGCAAATGCTACTTACCAGTATGCATCTGTTCTTGGCATGTAGGGCTGCTGACATTCATAACGCCCGCCCTCCTCCCCGGCGCCCGTAGCAGCTGCAGTATTCACATATCATTTCATGGCATGGTCATTAACTGAGTTTCACTCCATCTTGGCCACAATGGCTAAAAACAATCTGGGGATGGAGTCGATGCCCATGCGCACTGTAGTCCAAGGGAGGAGCCACCTATCTTGTGATACTTCGAAGACTCTTCCAGGACAACAATGTGCAATCATCCGGACCCAACACTAGGCGGCGATCTATGCACAGATATGAATGTCAGCAGCCCTACATGCCAAGAACAGATGCATATTGGTAAGTAGCATTTGCATTCCGCGCCGGTAAGCGCAGATCCGGTTAGAACACGTACCTTAGTCACTTTTTATTCCAAGTCTGTTTTATTTTGAGGCAAATCCCCGGACCGGGGCACATAAACACAGCGATAAGCCTACAACCTCTTTTTTGAGGCCGGCCGCGTACAAAATAGCAATTAGATCATATATCCTACCTATAGAGACACATTAACACAGCGCCTTGCCTACAACCCCATCAGGGCTGGCCGCGTGGCTTGAAAACAGCTGTTAGGCCTACTCGATGCGGATGGAGTCCAGGCTTCAGGACAGTAAGAACAGATAGATGTGTAACAAGGCCATTACTCACGTACAGCCCAACGTGGGCCAACAAACATGTATGAGAGCTAAAGATAGGTATAGGAAAGGAAGAAGTAAAGAAAGAGGGATAGGAAGCAAGAGACAGGGAGGGTGTCGTGTAGGCAGGGCGTGTGTGTTGCTCAATGGGGGAGGGGGGGGCAGCCGCCAGTCAGGGATAGTCTCAGGAACTCCCGCATTCTGTAGGATGTCTAAGGGAGAAGTCTGTTGGGGTCAGCAGGGAGGACAGCATCGTCAAAAAGGTGTAAAGTCCGGAGTCTAGTAGGCATGTATCGTGCGTGTTCTATTGAGCAGAGGTAACGCACCGAGGGCTACCAAACTGTCCCAAAGCGAGTGTCGCGCATTTGTATCCGCGCAGTGAGAAGCTCCATAGCTAAAACGTGCCAGAGCCACACAAACCAGGAGGCTATGGGGGGGTGCTTCAGTCTTTTTCCAGCTATAAGCTGCTTGGCCGCTCCCAGCATTTGGAGCGTCAGAATCCAGTCACTGCGGGTAAGTGCCTTGAGGCCCAGGGGCCGTATGCCAAGTAGGATTGTGCTTATGGCTTCAGGTAAGGGGAATCCCAACACCCCCCTAATGAGGCTGTGGGCCTCCTTCCAAAAAACAGTTAAGAGCGGGCACGACCACCATATGTGTACAAAATCCCCTGCTGCAGACCGACACCTCCAGCACAATGAGGATACATTAGGGAACATCTTATGTAGCCGCAGAGGAGTGTAATACCACGGAGTTAAGAGCTTGTACGCATTCTCCCTCTGCGGAATACTCCAATAAACCTTGGGGATATTTCTCTATCCCATTGTGAAGGCTCAATATCTGCAGCTACCTTTAGCTGCCATTGGCGCTGGTATGGGTGGGTAAGTACATGTGTCAGGTGTTGCAAGATGTGGTAGATCTGGGTGACCAATCGTTTTAAACCCCCAAGAGAGCGCGCCAGCTTTTCGAAGGGGGTGAAGGGTCATGTGGCTGCTTGGTGCATCTCCCCGTTATAGACCCAGTGTCGCAATTGGGCATATTGCAACGTGCCGTCGGCTGTAGATGAAACTCTTCCCGGCATTGGTCAAACGACTTGAACGTGCCCCCCTCAAAGAGGTCACAGAGCACCCTGCAGTCTCCTTGCGTCCATTGCTCAAACGCTCGTGATTGATGAGCCGGCAGGAAAAGCAGATTCGATGCTATGGGAGTGTGTGGGGATGGGAACATAGTGAGCCCTTTGGACACGGCAATGGTGTCCCAAACGTCCAGCACCGTTTTCGTGGGTACCGCCATGTATGCACTTTTAGAACGGGCTGTCCGATGGAGCCACGGCAGATCCCAGTTCGTGCATCCTGCCACCGCCCTATCCATATGCAGCCATCCTTTTTCACTCTCTCTCACCCCCACTCTATCACAAAACGGAGATGTGCGGCCCAATAATAATGCACTAGGTTGAGACAGGCGAGTCATCCTCTTATCTCGTGGAGCCATAAGGATCTTTTGGGAGAAGCGTGGTCGCTTACCACCCCACACAAAAGACGTGAGTACGCGCTGCAGACTCCGTATGCAGTGGAGCGGGAATGGAGTGGGGAGGCACTGAAACACGTATAGAACTTTGGGGAGGATCGACATTTTAGCAGCGTTGAGCCTGCCTAACCAAGACAACATCAGTGGCTTTCACCGCCGTAGATCCTCCAAGACCTCCTTTCGGCAGTCCCGCCAGTTCACAGACGACCAGGCGTCCAAAGAGGAGGTCAAAGTGAGGCCCATCTATCGAATGTGGCTCTCAGCCCACTGAAAGGGCACGGCCCTATTCAAAGAAGGAATCTCCTTCACCGGGATGGTAAGATTGAGAGCCCATGACTTATCATGGTTGATCTTGAGACCAGAGGCGCTCTCATAAAGGCAAAACACCTTATGTACAGCCGGCCATTAGGGTAAGAATCAAATCGTCCGCGAACAACGCCACCTTATTGTCCCGGCCGCCATGGGTTATTCCGTGGATGTCCGACTGGGCCCTTTTCACTCAAAAGAGAAAACGATTTTCTCAGGGGTCCCGCAGGGTTCGATCCTAAGCCCCCTCCTTTTCAACATCTACCTCATTCCCCTCCTGTCTCTGATTGAATCCTTTGGAATCCCTGTAACCTCCTACGCCGATGACACCCAGCTCATCGTGCCTCTGGATGGTAGTTCCACCATCGCAGAACTCAACCTTAAGAACTGCCTTACGAAAGTCTTCCATTGGATGAATGCCAATCATTTGAAGTGTAACTCAAATAAAACGGAGATTCTCCCAATCGGCAAGAATACCCCCTTCTGCCCAGCCCTCTGGTGGCCTGACGACTCTATCGCCCCCCCCCCAAACTGTAACTACGGCCAGGAACTTAGGCGTCATCTTTGACTCAGATCTTTCATTCGACCACCATGCTAAGACTGTAGCCGGCAAATGCTTCGGGACAATAAGATCCCTAAGAAAGTTCTTTAACTTCCTCCCTCTCGATGCCAGAAAGAGCGTAACAGTGGCCCTTATAATCTCCCGATTAGATTATTGCAACGGCTTACTGGCAGGGACAAAAAAGAGCACTCTCGCTAAACTCCAGAGCGTGCTAAATACAGCTGCTCGACTTGTACTCAAACTGCCCCGGAGAGCGTCCACCTCCGCAGCTCTTCGTTCCTTACACTGGCTACCTCTCCACAAGAGAATTCTATTTAAGATTCTAATCATCGCCTTCAGATCCTTCAACAAATCCGGGCCAAAATACCTCCTCAAACGCTTTCCCCATTACATCCCCAGGCGATCTCTCCGTTCGGCACAGGACAACCTCATCCTGCCTGCAAAATACAATCTGAAGACGAAAGGAGGTAAAACCGTTAGCCACCTAGCCACCAAGGCATGGAACAATTTGCCCAAACACCTTAGGCAAATAACACAAGAAAAACCATTCAGAAAGGCTCTGAAGACCTGGATCTTCAGCCTTCCCGACGATCTCACTAAAGCAGCCATCTAACCCCGCTCTGTTCCCAGACCGGCCCTCAAGAACACTCAGCGCCAAGATGCTCCCTCCGGAGCGAACGCCGCGCTTTACAAATACCCCCACAAATACAAATACAAATACAAATCGCTGCGAGGGGTTCCACTGCAAGGACGAACAATAGGGGCGAGAGGGGGCACCCCTGCCTAGTGCCCCTATGTATCGTCAGCGGAGGTGTTAAGCCACCATTAACCCGGATTCTGGCCTGAGGTCCCATGTATGGGGCCATAATCCTTGCAATCATCTTTGGACCCAACCCGAATTTGTGGAGCACCGCCCGAAGGAAGGCCCAGTCCACCCGGTCAAATGCCTTCTCCGTGTCCAGGGATAGAAGGCAAGCCGGGATTTGCCAGTGTTGCACCTTCCCCACTAGGTGCGCAAGCTTACGCACATTGTCCGCCCCCTGTCGGTCTCGAATAAATCCAGCCTGATCAGGGTCCACAAGCCCCGGCATGTGCGGATCTAAACGCTTGGCAAGGAGTTTAGTATATATTTTAAGATCCGTGTTTAGTAAGGCTATAGGGCGGTAGGAGGCGCACACCGTGGGGTCCATTCCGGGTTTCGGTATCAATGCTATTTCCGACATGCCCATATCAGGGGACGGCCCCTCTCCATAAGTAAAAAGTCGAACAGCCTTAGGAGATAGGGTCGAAGCCGAGTCTTGAACGTGCGATAGAAGGATAGGGGTAGGCCATCCGGGCCTTGTGTTTTCCCTAAGGGGAGATCTGTGAGTGCCGCCGCTAACTCCTCCTCAGTAATGGGGCCTTCCAATTCTGCCGCGCCCCCCGGGGGTAGTGTTGTCCCCTCATAGTCAGCCAGGACTGCCGCGATCTCATCCGCCGAGGTCGGCTCCCTTCTATACAAGGCGGCGTAGTAGTCCACAAATGCAGCTTGCTTAGCCGTCTCTGAGACAGCTCGCGCCCCATCCGGCAGCCGAACACTAGCTATATGGGCCTTAGCTGCACGCGCCCGCAACCTCCCCGTCAGCAATCGACCTACCTTGTCGCCTCCCTCAAAGTACCTCTGCTTCAATGCCAACAAAGCGCCTTCCGCCCTATTAGTGTGCAAGAGCCTCAAGTGCCCCCTAAGATTGGCTAATCTCCTCCTAGAGTCCAATGACGAACGTGCCCTATCCTGCACTTCGGCCTTCTTGATGTCCCCCGCTAGATCAGCTTCCAATTTGCAGGCGGCACGCCTCCGAGCAATTGCCAGAGAGGTGATGTGTCCCTGGACCGTGGCTTTGAAGGACATCTCCGGGGTGTCATTAGTAGCAAAATAGGAGTCTACGGCCTCTCGGATGCTGTCCACATCCTCAGCATCCCGAAGGATGCTCTGCAGCAAAAACCAACGAACCTCACGAGGGGAGCGCACAGCCGGATCCTGGAGGAGCATTTCAACATGATAATGATCGGACAGTGATATGTCTGATATGGACGCTCCCAATGTGTCACGCAGCAGCTCCTGCGATATACAGAGGAAATCAATGCTGGAATAGGGCCTGTGGGCATGCAAGTATAATGAGTAGTCTCTCAGGTCAGGGCAGTGCATCAATTAACCCGCAATCTGCTTGCGTAGCGCAGAGGACATCGCTCCAGTGTCGTTGAAAGCAGCATCGCTACGATCCATGGCTGGGTCCCAGGCTAAATTTAAGTCTCCTCCCAAGATCATGTTCGGGTCACCACACGGAATCTGATCCCGCAAAAGTGTCTGGAGATATCGGTCTTGCAACTGAGTGGGTGCGTATACATTGCATAGGGTAAGTCGGCGCCCCCCCCATGTGTACTGTAACTTTGAGAAAGCACCCATCACCACTCTTATAGGGCCTCGTATCCCCCCGCCTGAAACCAGCCCTGCACAATATGGCTACCCCAGCAGTTTTATTGTCCGCAGATGCCCAGAACTGGGTAGGGTACTTGGGGTGCGCCATGCGGTGTGTGTCTCCCTGCATTAAGTGAGTTTCCTGGAGGAATATGATGTCAGGACGTTGTTGAAGGAGAGAACGCCAAACCTGCTTGCGCTTATTAGGGGAGTTCAAGCCCTTGACGTTGAGTGTCAAGACCTTCAGGGTCTGAGGGATAGGCGCAGACATAGCGTGTAACAGTCAGGATCTGCCCATGTTTCCCACTCCCACCAACGGAAGGAGAAACGCGCAGAAGCAACCCCTCTCCACCCATCCCACCCAGAGGACAGCAGTCATCTCGTCCCCACCCCACCACACACTGAGTGGAGAGGAAGGAGTAGAAGAGAGGTCGGAAGGAAGCCAGACAGGATGGGAAAATAGAGAGAGAGAAGAGGGGAGAGAGAGTCGGTAAGCAGCCAAACAGGCCTCATAACTTCCAAGGTCAAAAAAGGCCAACAGGGCCGCATTGGACTGCCTCAGTCACCGGGCATCCTCTACCCAAGGGTATTGGATGCACTCAGGAATGTCACTCCCTATGGAGCAGTAAAAGGGGGGAGAACTCTCAAGAAGTATAGGAGACAGCAGCCCCGGTGTCCCCGCCGCACAAGTGGGAGTCAGGATGCAATGCAAGTTCACAAGCAGGGTAACGTGGCTTTATTCAGTACATGGCTACCCAGATTGAAACATGCAGAGTGACCAATGTAGTTTATTTCGCTTCTCTGAAGGCCCTGTACAAGCGACGAGGGCAGAGAGTCCTCGTCTGCCACGCATAGTACTGTAACTACAGGCACAGGAAGGGTCGGTGAGTCGCAGGAGGCACAAAGCAGACGCCCAACAAGGGCATCAGAGCTACATCCATCAGCAGTGATGCGTGCCACATGTCTAGATGGTTCAAGGGCAAACAGCTTATCCAGTGGCCAGGATCTCCTCCAAATGAGACCCAAGCTCCACTGATCATCGTCGGAGGCAAGAATCAAAGGCGACGGTAGTCGCAACAGGTTGCGAAGACAGCACCCCTCCGTGGGCGCTTAGTCACGGGGTCGACGGATGGGACCCCATCCCCTCGCGATCACCCTCAAGAGAACAGATATGCGCTATGATGTCTTGCTTAGCCTGCGAGGAGGATTTCTTGTCCACCGGAGGGGAACGGCGTCGGCGCAGAATCGTGGTCCAGTCTGGTCGAGCCGGGATCCTTTCTTAGTGCCTTGGTCGGGAAGGGCTTCCTGCCGGCGACTCCGGCAGCTTAAGCAGCTGCGCGGCCTCCCTGTAGGACCGGATGACCCTACGCTTGCCCTCCCAGTGGAAGATGAGGGCGAAGGGATGTCCCCACTGATGGGAAATGTTGAGGGCCCGCAGCCTCTCCGTCACCGGCCGAAACGCCCTCCGCCTGTGCAGGGTGTTGGGGAACAGGTCCTGAAAGATTTGGATCTTGTGGCCGTCGTAGGTGAGGTCCGACCTATCTCTCGCCGCTTTGAGAATGGCCTCCTTCTCAGTGAAGTAGTGCACTCTTGTCAGGATGTCCGGAAGCAGGCCCTTACGGCCCGCAGGGCCAGCAACCGGATGCGCACGGTCCAGAGTCGGGGGGGAGGCCTCTTCATCCCCCCAGACCTTGTGGAGGAGCTGCGCCACGTAGGTCATGATGCCCTTCCCCTCTGCTTCAAGTGGGACGCCCCGAATGCGCAGGTTGTTCCGGCGACTTCTGTTTTCAAGGTCCTCCTACTTGACCTGTAGCTCAATGTTCTGCTCCTCTATTGCCGCTACCCTCTGCCAGAGCTGTTCCTGGTCCCCCGTATGCTCATCAACAATTTTCTCGAGTCCATCAACCCTATCACCCAGTTCAGTGACCTCTTTGCGCAGCTCTTTAACACAGGAGTGCACCTCCGAGCGCAGGGAACCTATCTCTGTCTTGAGCTCAGCCATAAAGGAGGACATAAAGGCCTGGGTCACCGGTGGCGACTCTTCGACGGGCTGGGAGGAACTCTCGTTCTCCAGTATTGGGGTGTCTTTCATAGATTCACATGCTTGAATATTCCCCGTCGTCGGAGTGGGAGTCCCACGGTAAATAAAATAGCAATAAATACTAAATATATAATAATATATAATAAATATATATATACATAATAAGGAAAAACCCAAAAAATGCATACAAGAAGCATAGGGTACCTAACTAAAAAGTCCTCCATAGGAATGCATGGGAATAAAACAGTTCCAATGCAGCCTATCCTTGTCATTATGTTAGTCCAAACTGCAGCCAATCAGGCGCCAGCAGCCCTCTAGAACCTTGTCCTCAGAGCTCAAGCCCTCAGATTTTCTACCGCACGTCGTGAGTAAGGGAGTCTCCCTGAGCTCTGCTCAGTTTTTCTTCTCTTCAAGTGTTTCCAGTCTCTCCACAATGTCTTCAAGTAAGAAGTCTCTCTTCAGAGCTTGTTCCTCCTGTGGAAAGCTGAGATTATTTCATGATGACCCACACAGTAAGTGTATTTACTGCCTTTACCCGGACCATGAGGTAGGCACCTGTAAGCTCTGTAGAAAATTCTCAGAGAAAACTCTGAAGGACAGAGAAGGCCGTTTACTTGTTTGGCTTCAAAGGCTAAAGGACAAGGACAATATACTTTCTGATGCTGAAAGTCTTGTGTCAGGCCGTTCTAAAGCAGCTTCTAAACGTGGTAGTGTGCAGGAGGTGCCTTCACCATTTCTTAAAAAGAGGAAACTTGCCCTCACTTTGGCCCCTGCGGTGTCTTCACCATTACCTGCCACGTCTGGGCCCACGAGACAAAGCTCTCAGGCTCCTTCTGCTTCAATTTCCAGTTTTTCTGTGAAGAAAACGGATTTGTCGTCGACGACGGTAGTTTCAGCTCCGTCGACGAGAATGGCTGTCTCTGGTTCAAAATCGACGACGGTCACGACGACGCTGGCCTCTGGATCGTCGTCAGCTTTGGCGTCGACGTCCTCGTCGTCGATGAGAGTGGTTCTCAGTTCTAAGACCGTGTCTTCTTTGATTCCAATTTCATCTTCGTCGACGAAGAAAGTTCACTCGTCGACGACCCGGCCGTCGTCGACTAGAAGTTCGAAGACTCTGGATTCGTCGACGCCCTCGACGGTGAGCGCACCGCCGACGTCTGTCCTGTCGACGAGAGGGCCTCTTCTATCTGCTCCGTCGACGACCGCTCCGTCGACGACCGCTCCGTCGACGACCGCTCCGTCGACGACCGCTCCGTCGACGACCGCTCCGTCGACGACCGCTCCGTCGACGACCACCCCGTCGACGACCACCCCGTCGACGACGACTCCGTCGACAACGGCTCCGTCGACGAAGACATTAAATGTAAAGGTTCCGTCGACGATGGCTCCGACGATGCCAATGAAGATTGCTCCGTCGACGGTCTCCTCGTCGGCGATGGCATCCAAGACAATTCCATCGCAGAAAACGACTGATGTCATGCCGTCGACGCGTACGCAAGACACAGGTTCCACGCCAGCCTCTTCTTTTGCATCAATGCCTTTATTGCCTTTAAAGTCCAGCAAGCCTCAGTTCGAGACTTTTACAGAAAGTGAGATGATGAATCCTCCATCTCCGCTGTTTGCTACTGATTCTGAGCAAGAGTCTGATAACCAAGCTCAAAGTCTTTCAGATTTGAACATTAAGTGCCAAGAATTCAGTAACGACGAAGAAGATCACTATGGCCAACATCAAACAACTCACCCTCAAGTTCCAACTGCGATGTTGCCTATATCAATGATTTCGAACCTCCAAAGTATGTTGGAGGATTACAATCGGCGTTTCCCACCAACTCCACAGGTTACGGCTGTTCCATCGGTGTTGAATCCAGTTTCGGAGCCGGCCCTAGATCCTCCTCAACCGGCGTCGCCTGTTACTGTTCACAGAACTACATCAGTTCGGGTGCACACAACAATTTATCCAGAGGATGATGATGACGAGAATCCTCCAGAACGTGAGGATGGAGAAGTTTCTGAAGTAGATGAGGATGGTGAAGAACATTTAGCGGAGTGGGATGACTATCGTGCTCAAACACCATCCCCTTCTCAGGTGCCAACGGGGGATTCTCCTCCAGTAGATATCGCAGGATTCCACCAGTTAATGGACAGGGCGGCGCAACGATTCAAATTGCCACGAGCACACAGAGAGGAAGATTGCTTCCTATACGATTTCAAGAACCAGCCCTTGAAACAGATACACACAGTCCCGATTATAGACTTCATCTGGTCTGAAGGGGAAAAGATAATGAAGACGCCTAACTCTCTACCGGCACAACTGCCGAGGTTGGAAAAGAAATACAAGGCTCCTGTGGGCTCTCCAGCATGCCTTACAGGTCAACCTAAGCCCGACTCTGTCGTCACGCAGGCGGCTCAGAGAGGTTCAAAGAATCCGGCGTCTACAATCACCGCTCCTCCAGACCATGAGGGCCGTCGCCTAGATGCTATTGGGCGTAAATTTTCCTCCATGTCATCTACAACGGTTCGAGTAGCTAACGCTATGGCTATATTAGGTCGTTATGACCGTCAGGCTTGGGCTGACATGTCCGCCTATGTGGCATTACTCCCGGATGCTTCCAAGGCAGAAGCACAGAAAATTCTGCAAGAAGGAGAAAGAACGGCAGAAGGACTTATTGATTGTGCAGTGGATGTGGCCTGCACTGGTTTTCGCCAACTCGCGGGAGCGGCTGTCCTGCGACGACAGGGTTGGCTACGCTCAACTTCATTTAGACAGGAAGTTCAGGCAAGAATCCTGGATATGCCATACGACGGCGAGTCATTATTTGGAGCGCATATTGATGAAGCGCTACAATCCATAAAAAAGGACACGGACACTGCACGTGCTTTGGGTACCCTTCAGTTTAAGAAGCAGCCCTTTCGGGGTGCTCGAGGACGTGGCACTACGTCCACTTTTCGTGGAGGAAGCAGTCAATATCGGTCCTTCAACCAAGGTAACCAACGCTTCACCGGTAACCGCCAACAGTCTTCCCGCCAGCAACCTGCCAGAACTTACAGAGGAAAGTCTAATTTCAGAGGACAATCTACCAAACGTCAATGACTTGTCTGTCGAACGGAGAATTGGAGGTCAAATCTCTCTGTTTGGTTCTCAATGGTCCTCCATTACTACGGACCGTTGGGCACTCGACATTGTGAAAAGAGGCCATGCATTGGAATTTGTCGAGGTACCTCCTCCAACACCACCTTCCGGACCGCCACCTCCGCACCTCAAAAACTGTTTCATCAAGTTCGCCTTCTCATTCAAAAGGGTGCGGTGGAAGTAGTACCAAAGTCTCAGAGAGGGAAGGGGTTTTATTCCCGTTTTTTCCTTGTCGTCAAAAAGAACGGAGAATGGAGACCCATACTGGACTTGAGAGCACTCAATCACTATCTCAAGGATCAGACTTTCCGTATGCTAACGCTTACAGAGATCTTGCGTTTGCTCTCAGTCGGAGATTTCATGACAACCATCGATCTCCGAGACGCTTACTTCCATGTCCCTATTCTCGCGGGTCATCGCAAGTTCTTGCGCTTCAAGGTGGGGCACCTTCATTTCCAATTCAAGGTCCTTCCATTTGGCCTCCGGTCGGCCCCCCGAGTCTTTACAAAAATGTTGGCTCCGGTCATGGCTTTTCTTCGTCTCCAAGGCATACAGATATTCCCATATCTCGACGACTGCCTCCTGAAATCACAATCCCGCTCACACCTTCAACACCATACAGCAGTTTGTCAGACAGTATTCCGTTCCTTGGGTCTGTCCATCAATCTGGAGAAATCTCAATTGCAGCCAACAACTTGCAAGGATTTCCTAGGAGCAACGCTGGACACCAAACTAGCCAAAGCATTTGTCTCCCGGGAACGTCAGCAAAGGATTCTCCGACTAGTTTCGCTTCTTCTGGCAAAGAAGTGCGTTTCAGTCCGATTGTTGAAGTCCTTTCTAGGGATGGCTTCGTCGTGCATCGCTCTTGTCCCTCATTGCAGACTACGAGCACGACCTATCCAACAGGCTCTGGACAAACAGTGGCGTCAAGTCACCGGTTCCTTCAACGATCAGGTTTCCATCACCATTCCCATGAAGAAAGCGCTCAAATGGTGGGCACAACCACACCAGCTAGCGGCAGGCACGTCCTTTCTGTTCAACACCCCAGATCTGACTCTAACGACGGATGCCTCCCTGGAGGGCTGGGGAGCTCACCTCCAAGACCTCTCCGTCAAAGGGAAATGGACTTTGCATCAAAAGACGTGGCACATCAACAAGTTGGAGCTTATGGCTATCTTTTTGGCCCTGAAATCATTTCAACCAGTGCTGCAGGGAGAGTCAGTTCTCATACAGACGGACAACACGACCTGCATGCATTATATAAACAAGCAGGGCGGAACAAAGTCTCCGGTGTTATCCCGTCTGGCAGAGGCGATTTGGGACTGGTCCATCAATCATCAAATCCAAATCACCGCAGTTCATCTTCCGGGGTTGTCCAACCTTCTGGCGGATTCCCTAAGCAGGTCCCGATCATCCAACCACGAGTGGGAACTCCACCAGCCAACACTCGATATGGTCTTCCACCGTTGGGGATTTCCGGAAATCGACCTATTTGCGACTCCAGAGAACCGCAAATGCCCCGCTTACGCAAGCTGGCATCCCCACAAAGGATCCCAAGGCAATGCCCTTTTGATGGATTGGTCGAATCTCTTCGCCTACGCTTTTCCTCCGATCCCTCTAGTGCCTCGAGTACTTTGGAAGATGCGGAGAGAACCCTGCCACATCCTTCTGATTGCTCCCAGGTGGCCACGACAGGCGTGGTTCTCGGAGCTGCTACTCCTGTCTCAATGCAAACCCATTCTTCTTCATCCTCAAATGGATCTTCTCTCCATGAACAGGGGTCAAATCTACCATCCGGACCCCTCTTCCCTGAGCTTGTCAGCCTGGAACCTGAGCACTGTGAATTTGCACATCTGACCATCCCTCAGGAGTGTCGTAACATCCTTGCACAGGCCAGGGCTCCATCAACTATAAAAACCTACAAGTTGAAATGGAAACGTTTTTGCCACTGGTGTGCAGACGCCGGAGTACATCCTTTGCATGCCACACCCGCTGAGCTCCTCCCTTTCTTTCTCCATCTGGCTCAGTCGGGTTTGTCACATGCTACTTTAAGGGTTTTTCTGGCGGCAATATCACGCTTCCGCCATGATGGCTCCGCCTCCCTATGCTCATCCAGATTGATACGCCAATTTTTCAAGGGACTTCTTCGGACTTTTCCTCCAGTTCGGCGTCCCCCTCCCGAATGGCGGCTCAACATTGTCCTATCACAATTAATGACTGCACCTTTTGAACCAATCCATAAAGCAGACCTCAAGTATGTCACCTGGAAGGTCGCGCTTTTACTTGCCTTGACGTCTTCACGTCGAGTGAGTGATTTGCACGCATTCACGATCAAACCACCATTTCTACAGTTTAAACCGGATTCTGTGCTTTTATGCACTAACCCTACTTTCCTTCCAAAAGTGCCTTCAGACTTCCATATTAATGAGCCTGTTATATTGAAGTCTTTCTTTGCTAACCCGCAAACTCCTGCAGAGCAACGATTGCACTCCTTGGACATTAAAAGATGTTTAAAATTTTACATCAGCAGAACAGCCCAGTTCCGAAAATCAGATCAACTCTTTGTAGCCTATGGCCGCTTTCAAAAAGGGCGGCAAGTCACCAAACCTACAGTAGCTCGCTGGGTGGCTTCGGCGATTGCTTTCTGCCATCAGAAAGCGGGAAAGCCTTTACAGACTGCAGTACGGGCCCACTCCACCAGGTCTATGGCCTCTTCGACTGCACTCTTTGCCGGAGTTCCATTGCATCAGATTTGCAGAGCAGCCACGTGGTCCAGCAGGCACACGTTCACAAAGCACTACAATCTGGGTGCCATGGCTGAAGGAGATACCGCAGTGGGACAAGCTGTGCTCCGTAATCTTTTTCAATAAGGTGAGCCTCTGTTCTACCCTCCTCCTAATAGTTTCCAGTCTAATGCATGTCTTCTCTATGTATACATATGATTGTATAACTTCTATGGCATGGGTTTTTATACCTGTTAATTCCAGCCTTTTGTTTATACATTGCATTCTGGAAACTTTGTGTTGGAATACGGACTGCTAACTATTCTATATTCAAGCATGTGAATCTATGAAAGACACCCCAATACTGGAGAAGAACAATTGTTACTTACCTGTAAACAGGTGGTTCTCCAGTATTGGTGTCTTTCATAGATTCACATGCGACCCTCCCATCCTCCCCTCAGAGGCTCACTTCTCCTCATAGACTCTGTGGTCACTCTTGTGCTACGAAAATCTGAGGGCTTGAGCTCTGAGGAGAAGGTTCTAGAGGGCTGCTGGCGCCTGATTGGCTGCAGTTTGGACTAACATAATGACAAGGATAGGCTGCATTGGAACTGTTTTATTCCCATGCATTCCTATGGAGGACTTTTTAGTTAGGTACCCTATGCTTCTTGTATGCATTTTTTGGGTTTTTCCTTATTATGTATATATATATTTATTATATATTATTATATATTTAGTATTTATTGCTATTTTATTTACCGTGGGACTCCCACTCCGACGACGGGGAATATTCAAGCATGTGAATCTATGAAAGACACCAATACTGGAGAACCACCTGTTTACAGGTAAGTAACAATTGTTCGTCTGCACTGTCTCTCCTGCTTTGCCCCACATGGCCACCACAGATTTGGTCTTGGAGGTCGCCGCTGATTCCGCTTTACCCCCCCTGGAGCGTGTCATTGTCAGGGTCGCAGTCAAGGCCTAGCAGCGGGCCCAGCGCAGCAGGGTCCAGCAAAGGCTCAGGAAAGGGGGGGGGGGGGGGAATTCGCCCCAGGCCGTGTCACCCGCCCCGCCGGCGATGCCCCCCAAGCAGCAGGCCCAATGCGGCAAGTGGCAGCAAGACACAGGCCCCCCCTGGAGCACCCAATCAACTGTGGCGGGCACACCAGAGAAGCGCAGGCACAGCGCAGCCAGCAGCAGCGGCCCATGGCAGTGTCCAGACCTCTAAGGGAGGGGGCAGAGGGCCAGGGATGCACAGGTTAGCCCCCCAAGACGAGCCAGATCTCGCGGTCCTAGATCCAGTGGCCACCAGTCTGGCGACCATAGGAGGTTGGCTTTTCCAAAAAGCATGACCTCGGTCTTGCCCACGTTGCACTGTAGGCAATTGGAGGCCATCCAATTGGACACCGCACTCATGCCCTCGGCAAAAGAGTTTTTGATTGCCGTAGTGAGGGTTTGGAAGGGAAACAGAAGCTGGGTGTCGTCGGCGTACGACACTGGAATAAATCCATGTGTTCTCACAATGTCATCAAGAGGGGCCACATACACATGAAATAATGTGGGGCTCAGGCATGAGGCCTGCGGGACCCCCTTAGTGAGCTCCCTAGTTGTAGAACGATAGGAGCCCAGGCTGACACTTTGTGAGCGGCCAGAAAGAAAACTCTCCAGCCAGGACAGCGCCACTCCTCCAATCCCCACCCTCTGCAAACGGCCGAGGAGAATCTCATGTGACAAAGTGTCAAAGGCCGTAGATAGGTCTAACAGCACCAGAATCATAGAGCCCCCTCTATCCTGTGCCATCTTGATGTTATCTGTCACAGAGAGGAGCGCTGATTCGGTGCTGTAGTTGGGTCTGAACCCAGATTGAGAATAGTCCAGACTCCCTGATGCCTCGATGAAATTAGACAAATGAGTGTTCACATGCTTCTCGGTCAGTTTGCTTAGGTCCCGCAGAAGGGAGATGGGGCGAAGGTTGGACAGGTCTGTCCATTTCATGGCCGTGTTTTTACGGATAGGATTTACTACCACTCTTTTCCATTCTTGAGGTATTTGTCCCTCTTTAAAGGAAAGATTCATAATTGTTTGGATCATAGGGCAGAGTAGGTTGCCTAATGAAGCAGTCGTTTTAGCCGGGAGAAGATCCAGAGGGGACCCTGTTTTAATATGGCCTATCAGGGACTGGATATCACTTTGGCTGGCTTCTGGAAAGACAGTCAGTGTACCCTTATGTGTACACAGATGTGCTGAGGTACCTATAGCACTACCCTTTGAATTATTGGTTTTAGTGATTTTTTCGTAGATTGCCTCTATTTTATTTTCGAAAAATAGGGAAATGTCATTGCATAGGGTTTGGGAAAACTCATCAGGGCTCTCACAGGCCGAAGGTTTCACGAAGGTCTTTAGGATCCTGAATAGATCTTTGGAGGAGTTGCCTGCTTCTGCCAACTGTGAGGCAAGACAGTTCTTCCTAGCTAACCTAATATTTTTTATGATAGGAAGACAAGGCTTCTGAATGGTTTTTCCGACTTTCTTCAGTGTGGGTTTTCCTCCAGATTTTTTCCAATTTCCTGCAACCCTGTTTTTCTAGTCTGAGAGGCTCGGTGTACCAGACCTCCTGCTTAGATGTGGGGTGCTGTTTTATTAATTTCAGCGTGGCTAACAGATCAACCACTTCGAAAAGGGCTGTGTTGTATTTGGATAGGGCTGATTATACGTTATCTGTCACTAAGATGGAAGGCTCTCTCCATACTTTCTGAATCTCATCTAATGTGACCCTGTGCCATTGTCTGCGCCATATGGGAGGGGCGAGAGGTTGTTTGGTGGGTTTGACTAAACCAAGGAGGGAGAATTCAACCATACAGTAGTCTGACCAATTTACTCAAGTCTAGGAGTGACAGCATATCATGAGGCAGTTAGAAAAGATTAAGTCTAGAGTGTGACCTCCTATGTGGGTAGGGCCACTATTCTGTATCTTAAATCCTAAAAGGGAGAGATCAGAGAGCAAGGACAGTGTCTCGGGATGATTAGGGATATCTACGTGAAAATTGAAATCCTCCTAGAAAAAGGAAGTTTTCTTTAGCTTTAAGGTATTGTGCCAGTAACTCAGTTAAGGACAATGTGAATCCCGTACTTGGCCCAGGAGGGCGATCTACTAATGCTCCTTTCCAATGCTCTTTGGGGCCTGAGTTAATCTTAAATATCATGACTTCCATCAAGGGGCAACTAATCTGTTCAATTATGGAAACCTTTAGACCTTCTTTATACACTATGGCTATGTTGCCTCCAGTTTTAATCGGGCGGTCAAGCCTTAAGATTTTGTATTCTGCAGGAATTCCTAATGTTATGGCAGGGATCGTGTGTGGTTTTAACCAGGTCTCGGTTAAAAAGCAGATTTCAGGATTAACTGTGTTAATAAGTTCCCAGACCTCGAGGTGGTGTTTTGGTAGGGAACGAATGTTAAGGAGGAAGCTTTTCCAGCCCTTAGGCGCTGGTGTCCTCCTTGCAATGTCTCCAGTAAAAATAGCGGTGTGGGAGGCCTGAAATCTACATTGGATGCATGAGAAAGGGCCTTCTAGACATGGCCAATAATCACGGGACAGCCAGGTTTAATAATGCTTGGGATGTGTACCTGATTCGAAAACCCTCCATAGGCTCCATTTCGGTTCAAGCGGAGTTTATAGCCCCGTCCTGTCGTGGACGGGCGCAGACGGGCTACTCTTTGGCTACTGTTCGGCGTAGCTTCGGCTCCTCTGCGCCCGACCGCTGCGCGCTCAGGAGGGGGCGAGGGCTAAATAGCACAGAAAAAGCAGGCACTAGAGCGCTAACCGCTTCAGCAATCAACCAACAGGAAGTACCTGGCTCTCCCTGACCCGCCCTCCGCGCATCGGTACTAGCTACCACGTCGGGCAAGGCAGGAGTGGAAATCGAGCCCAGGCTTCCCTGCTGACCAGAAGTACTGTCCTCCCCCTATTAAGTCAGTACTGAGGAAAAGGTAGCGCAAGGTATTTGACTAGCACTGAAAGGCTTTAAGTTTTAAAATTGTACATTCCACAATTCAACTCGGTTATTAAAATCCGTTTTTTAAAATCAACAGCAGATAAAAAAGGTTTTGTAAATAACAATTTCTGATCAATTTCTGAGCACAGCGTTTAGCGTTTAGGCACAGCGTAAGGCACAGTTCAGGTACCTCTGGCGAGCAAGCGGATCGGGATGACTCTGCCACAGTCACCCTACCATCTACCCCCCTCAAACATACCACGAAATACAGCGTCCAATGTCACAAGAACATCTGATACTGCTCAGACAGGAGGTTCTATCCCTCCTGCAGAAAAATGCAATAGAAATAGTTCCAATGCATCAGCAAAACAAAGGAGTATACCTCCTGTATTTCTTAATCCCAAAGAAGGATGGATCTCTAAGGCCTATCCTAGACCTCAGACCCCTAAACCTGTACATACAGTCAGACCACTTTCATATGGTCACACTCTAACAGGTCCTTCCGCTCCTTTTACAAGACGACTTCCTTGTCTCTCTGGATCTCAAGGACGCCTACTTCCACATTCCTATCCACACAGCGCACTGAAAATATTTCAGATTTGTACTAGAAAGTCAGCACTACCAATTCAAAGTACTCTGAGTCACAACAGCACCAAGGGTGTTTACCAAATGCCTAGCAGTAGTTGCAGCACACTTAAGAAGACAGCATATTCACATCTTCCCATATCTAGACGACTGGCTCATAAAAGCCAGCTCATACAGCCAGTGTGTACAACACACTCACGCCACAATTCAACTGCTCCACGACTTGGGATTCACAGTAAATCGCACCAAGTCACATCTGCAAACGTCACATGTACAACAATATCTGGGCGCTACAACAAACACCCAAATTAACACTAGCGTGTCCCTCTACAGCCAGGATAACAAGTGTACAAACTCGCCTAACAAAATTCAAACTGCAACACTCGCTTCCAGCTCGAGTGTTCATGCAGCTCATAGGAATAATGGCATCTTGCATATTCATAGTACCTCACGCAAGACTACAAATGCGTCCACTTCAAGAGTGCTTAGCACGACAATGGAACCAGGCTCACGGTCAATTGACAGACCTAGTGTTGGCGGACAGTCGGACTCATCGTTTTCTGCAATGGCGGAACACCAAAAACCTTTCAAAAGGCTGACCGTTTCTAGAGCTCGTTCCTCAAATAGTCATAACAGCGGACGCATCGCTCTCCGGCTGGGGAGCTCACCTACTGCATCACACCATGCAAGGCAGGTGGACACAGCAACAAAGGTTACTCCACATCAACCCTTTGGAATTACTAGCTGTATTTCTAGCCCTGAAAGCATTCCAAAAGCAAGTGTCAGGGAAAGCTGTCTTAGTCCGCACGGACAATATGACAGCAATGTATTACATAAACCAGGGGGGGGCTCACTCTCTGCAGCTCTCTCAGTTAGCGCAGCAGATATGGAGATGGGCTATATCACCAAAGATCTTCCTCTTAGCCCAACATGTTCCCAGAGTACAAAACACCATGGCAGATCTGCTAAGTCGACAGACACAGCAGATCCACGAGTGGGAACTTCATCCGCAAGTTCTTCAACCGTTCTTTCAACTGTGGGGACAACCTTAGATAGACCTCTTCGCCACACACAAACGCAAAATGCCCAAACTTCGCCTCCAGATAGCCACACCCGCTGTCCAAAGATGCGATGTGGATGAACTGGTCTGGAAACTTTCCGTACGCTTTTCCTCCTCTCCCATTACTTCCGTTAGTGGTACGCAAACTACAGCAACATTCCCTAACACTTATTCTAGTTGCTCCAACTTGGGCCAGACAACCGTGGTACACCACGCTACTGCAACTTTCTGTAGTACCACACCAGATACTAAGCCTATCTCCATGCCTATTAACACAGAAGCATGGAAATATCAGACACCCGGACCCAGCGCAGCTCAACCTTGCGATCTGGCTCCTGAAGTCATACAGTTTGGTTACCTTAACCTCCCTCCAGACTGTATGAACGTTCTTAAAGAAACTAGACGTCCCACCACTAGAGCATGTTATGCGGCTAAGTGGAAACAGTTTGTAATATACTGTCAAAACAACCACATCAATCCTTTAGATGTGTCTATTTAACACATCATAGGATACCTATTACACCTTCAAAAGTGTAATTTAGCGTACACGTCCATCAGACTCCACCTTGCGGCCATTGCAGCATACTTACAAAATGGATAACATCTATCTCTTTTCACAGTACCTGCCATAAAGGCTTTTATGGAAGGACTCAAAAGAAAAATCCCTCCCAGATCACCACCTTCACCAGTGTGGAACTTAAAATTGTTCTCACACGGTTAATGGGACATAAATGTGAATTGCAATTCCTAACTTGGAAAGTAGCTTTCCTAGTAGATATTACTTCTCTCAGAAGAGTTAGTGAACTACAAGCATGCATCATAATAAAGTGGTTCTACGTACTAATCCTAAATTCCTTCCAAAAGTCATTTCACCCTTCCATCTAAATCAGTCTGTTGAGCTGCCCGTATTTTTCTCGCAGCCACAGTCACAGAAATAGCTCTTCACACCTTCAATGTCAAAAGAGCATTGCTTTACTACATTGAAAGGACACAAACTTTTCGTAAAACTAAACCACTTTTTGTTCACCACCACATAAAGGTAACCCCATATCAAAATCTAGGATAGCTAGGTGGATTGGTAAATGCATACAAATCTGTTACCACAAAGCTAAACGTACATTATCTATTCCTCCCAAAGCCCATTCTTCAAGGAAAATAGGGGCTTCAATGGCATTTTTGGGGAATATTTCCCTAGATGATATATGCAAAGCAGCTACATGGTCTACACCGCACACATTCACAAAACACTATTGTGTGATGTGCAAATTAAACAACAAGCCACTGTGGGCCAGGCTGTGCTAAAAACTGTTTCAAACAACTGCAACAGTTACTGGTGGTCGAAGCTAAAGGTGGGTACTGCTATACAATCTATGCACAGTGTGTAATCTGCAGCTCATATGCCTCGAACGGAAAATGCTACTTACCAGTATGCATCTGTTTTTGACATGTAGAGCTGCAGAGTTACACACGCCCACCCGTTTCCCCGGCTACCTTTATCTGTTCCAGTATTATCTTAATTAGATACAAATTACATGGACATCACTACTTTCTTGTAAGACCATCACTTCTCTAATGGCGAAAAACAATCTGGACATGGAGCCGATGCCCATGCGCAGTATGATCCAAAGGAGGAGTCACCTATCCTGTGACTTCCAAATACTTTTCTATTACAAAAACAAACTGCAAACATCCGGGCCCAACACTCGGTGGCAATCTATGCACAGTGTGTAACTCTACAGCTCTACATGCCAAGAACAGATGCATACTGGTAAGTAGCATTTTTCTTTATCTGCTTCAACACCTTTTGGGAAAAAAATTATTATTTTATTGAAGTATTGATTTGTTTTATATAGGATTAGTTCACTGGCCTTATAGCATCCTGTGGTGCTCACTTTTGTGGGGGCAATGATGGTCTTGTTGATTTAGCACTTCTTGCACTGGGCTTATTGTTGTTTTAGACTCTGCAGCAGTTTCTTGTCAGTGTATCACTGCACCAACACAAAAAAAAGAACCAATTGTTCAAGGCATGTGTGGCTGTAGATACATATTCTGTGCATACTCCTACTGTCTAGTGTTGGGCTCGGATGTGTGCAAGTTGTTTTTCTTTGAAGAAGTCTTTAGAATCACAAGGTATAGTGACTCCTCTTCTTGCTGGTAATGTGCATTGTCATTAGCTCCGTTGTTAGATTGATTCGTTTCGCAGCCAGTTTTGGATCTGTGCTCCGGGCTGTCACCGAAGTTGTGCTCTTTTTCATTTCACACTGGTCCCTTCACTCCGTCGGTGTTGCATTTTGATCGCGTCTCCCTTACCCTCCATCTCTGATTGACGTTTGTTTACTTGTCTCGAGCGGGGTCCAGGTCGACCACAGCCCCTCCAGGGCCTCGCTCTATAGAGCCTCCTCCCATCTATCGTAGCATCTCTCCACCATGCTTCAATGGTGATTGAGTGATCGAACAAATGCCATTTGGATATTGTTCTCACTGCCACACAAAATATCCTTGGACTGGCCTCCATCTGGCCCTGCAGTGTGTGCATGTTGCCCGAACGCAATGAAGCCTCCTGCAACGCCTGCAGCTCCTCCCCTTTGAAGAAGACTCTTTGTGGCCATCAAGCATGTTGACGTGAGATGTTGCGCATGAGTAGCTACAAAACCTCCTACTTTCGGTCCTAAGGACATCGAGAGGGGAATCATCCGCAATCTTCAGCTCCAAATGAAGCGGCTTCTCACGAGGAAAGCTCTTGCACCGAACTGAAGATCGATCGATCTTCTGCCAGGCTAGCAGTCTGTGAGTACACAACCCCCTCCTGCTCGACACCTCTCTCAATCCAAGCAGCCTTCTGCCAAAAGGGACACAATCAATCTGGGGTGCCAGAGACAGGTCGTTGGACCACCACTGCCTTTGTGCCATGTTGGGCACTAACCAACCACGTTGGGCGCTGTGCCCAGCTCCACGCCAAAGAAACCTTCCAGATCTGCAGCTTTGGCGCTGGCTATTCAGACCTAGGTAACGAGCATTCCTTTGGTGCTGACCACAACTACCTCGGTGCCTAAACAGTACTTGGAGCTGAAGACCTCCGCATCGATGAGCAGGACAAATGTAGGAGCGGGAGGTCAAACCAATTCTCCACAAATTGCAGGAGGAGATTGATGCTGGTCATCCACCCCCATACGCGAGGGCACCTTGCCTGCTCTCCACAGTCTGCTGCTGTTTCACCCTTGAAACAGCAGCTGTCCTTCCAGGTGGCCTTAGACATTGTGATTCCACCAAAGCAGTGTAAGAAGGCTACCAATACCCTTTAGCACATGCGCAACCAACCCCTCACCCTGTTCCTCAGCTTTTACCTTCTCCACCTGCTTCTCCAGTGAACTCCCTTGACATCACACCTCATAGTATAGGAGACAACACATTTGACACCTCTTCTCAGGGTGAACCTTGGGACTCCTATGACGCAGACCTAGCAACGGACATAGGCCCGACCTTTACCCTGGCCCTCCCTCTCCTCAGTATGATTCCATGTCCTATCAGGAACTTATTGGTAGGACTGCCTATTTCCATAAGGTGGATCTTTATACAGAGCGCCTAGAGGAGCATTTCCTTTTTGAAATCCTCACCTCCACTTCCTCTCTACTCTCCATACTTGGAGGCATGCTACGCCATATGCCCGACATCTTCAAGAACCTGGTCCGAGCCAGAGTTATAACACCTAGCAGGCATCATAAATATAAAGTCTCCCCTACTGATGCCATTTGCATTTGTGGGCAGTTCCCATCCAACTCTGCGATGGTTACTAATGCTCATAAGCAAGCTAACTCCCAGGCCTGTGGGGATGCCCCGTAACTAGAGGAGAGTAAGCACATAGATGTTATAGGCAAAAGGATCGCTGCACAATTGGCCAACCAATTGCGTATCGCCAGTTCAGTCGGCCTTTTTCACGATATGATTGTGGCCCCTGGGAGAAGATGGAGGAGCTCCTCCAATACCTCCCAGAGTAGCACAGGAAGAAGGAACATAACATAGTGTCTGAGGGCAAGCAGATCTTGAATACTACTATTCCCTGTCCCCTAGATGCAGCAGACATCGCTTCCAAGGGAGTTAATTCCAGCGTTGTCCTATGCAGACATGCCTGGTGCCGTATCTTCTGCTTCAATCCTTATATTCATCAAAACCTGATGAAAGTGCCTTATGACGGCCAGCATCTGTTTGGCCCACCAGTGGACCAAAATTTAGAAAAGATCAAGGCAGATATGGAGACAACCAAGACGATGGGCGCACTTTAGACACCTGCCCCATGGATCCTTTCCTCGCACACCCTATCGTGAAGGCTTGGAAGACAATCTTACCCGAAGCCTCCTTTTCCTGCCAGCTCACCCAGGACCAACAATCTTCTCCCAGGGGTTACTTTAGAGGGCCCTACAGGAGCAACATTCCCAGAGGCAGAGGTAAAGGTGGCTACTCAAAGGGAGCTGTGACCACCACCCAACCCTGACTTGCCTCTTCTCATCCCAACTACAAAACACTGGTCGGGGGGACCTCTCCAAGGCTTCTTTCCCACATGGTATTTAGTCACTTCAGACCAGTGAATGTTGTATATAATCTAACATGGTTATTGTTTGAAGCTCACGTCCACACATTCCACCTTCCAAACACAGACTCGCCCCAGAACACCTAAGGCTTCTCAGGGAAGAGTTCCAAATGCTCCCTCTCATAGGGGCTTTAAAACCTATCCCCTACCATCAGCAGGGCACAGATTTGTACACTCTTTACTTTCTAATACCCAAAAGGGACGGATCCCTCAGAGCCATTCTAGACCTCCTGCCGCTTAACGAATACATACTTTCAGAGCACTTCCATATGGTCGCTCACCAAGATGTAATTCTTTCTCTCTAGCAATGCGACTTCATGATGCGCTCGACCTAAGGGCACTTATTTCCAAAATCTCAGGTTTGTGGTCAGGGGAAAACATTACCAATTCAACCTGCTTTCCTTCTGGTTCACTAATGCAACTCAAGTGTTCACCAAGTGCCTCGTGGTGGTGGCCGCATGCCTATGCAGATAGTTTCCTTTATCTGGTGGCTGGCTGATCATGAGTGCCACCAGCCAGCAGTGCCACAAACACACACGTCACAATAGACCTCTTTCACAAGTTAGGGTTTACCATCAACACAGCAAAATCCCACCTCCAACCCTAAGTGGGGGCTATTCTCCACTCAGAGCTAGGCATAACCTATCCGCCCTGCCAGGACCCAGTCCTTTGAGGCACTGCTCCCTCTTTTCCAAATAGATCAACAGGTCATGATCAGAAGTCATGTGCCTCCTAGGCATGATGGGCTCCTGCGTTTCGATAGTACTCCTTGCCAGATTACACATGTGCCTTTTGCTGGAATGCCTTGCGCAGCAGTGGTCTCAGGCAGAGGCTCATCGGAATGATCCAGTGTTGATTGGCCACTGCACTTCCCGGTCTTTACAGTGGTGAGACACCAACAGCCTTTTGCAGAGGTTGCCTTTCCTTGACTCCGTTCCACAGAGGATCATTACAACAGACGCCTCCCTTACAGGATGAGTTTCACACTTACAGGACATAACTGTCCAAGACCAATGAGAGCCTAGACACCAGTGCCTCCATATCAATTAGCTGGAACTCCTAGCCATCCACTAAATGTTGAATGCTTTGCTACCATACCTGATAGGCAACGTTGCTCTTGTCCAATGGTAAATTTAACAGCTTTCTATTCGCTTTAGAAACAGGGGCAGGGGCATGCGCTCTCCACAACTCTTGCAGCTATCCTAGAGCATTTCGTGGTGGACTCTGCTACAAAATCCACTTGCTGGTTGAGTACCTTCTGGGGATGGACAACGACTTTACCAATCTTCTTAGGATGCAGCATCATGTCCACAAGGGGTAACTTCACCTGCAAGTCCTTTGCCGCTTCTTCCAAAGATGGGGCTTCCCAGAAATAGACCTAATGCCAGAAAATGCCAAACGTCCAAACTTCGCCTTTAGGTTCCCACACTCGCAGTCCAGTGGCAAAGCCCTGTGGATGAACTGGTCAGGGATATTTGCCTAGGCTTTTCGGCCTCTCCCTCGGTTTGTGATTTGGAGACTTCGGCAGACATCCCTCTCTCTAATTCTGGGGCCTCCTAAAAGGGCCTTTCAGCCCCGGTTCACAACTCTGCTTGAACTCTCCCTGCTTTCGCACGAGAGACTCCACAACAGGCCCGACCTTCTCACACAGAACCATGGAAAAATCATTTATCTAGATCACATGTCTCCCAATTTTGCTAACTGGCTCCTGAGGTCATAGAATTTGGGTACCTTAATTTTCCACCTGAATGCATGAGCATTCACAACAAACTGCGCAGACCTACCACCCGTGCCTGCTATGCGGCCAAGTGGAAGAGATTTTTGTATTACTGTCACTCAAAAGATATTGATCCTATTAAAGCCGCAGTGAATGCCATGTTAGTTACTCCACTTGCAGGTTTCTGTTCAGCCATTAAAGCTCTCATCAAGGGTCTCAAGAGGGTCATTTACTCCTCGGTCCCACCGGCCTTGGCATGGAATCTAAAAATTATACTCACAAGACTACTGGTCCCTCCGTTTGAGACCCTCCACTCCTGCCTCTTCATTTCCTCTCTTGGAAAGTTGGATTGCTGATTGCTATGACTTCACTCGGGTGTTTCAATTATTTACCAGCATAAACGATACCCAATAAGAACCCTTCTTCCAAGTTCATAGGGATACGGTTGTCCTTCACACCAACCGCACATTCTTACCTAAGGTGGTATCTCCCTGGACACCTATGACTGTTTCAGTATCCTTTTATTATCTAATTTTTCAACATACAGCCATCCCTCAATACATTGCTTCACTTCACATTGCATTATCACCCGCCATGCAGTAAAGCAGTCTGACACTTGATCCGATAACCATGAACATTACCAGCAAGAGGAGAAGTCACTATACCTTGTGACTTGAATGACTTCTTCGAAGAAAAACAACTCCCAACACTAGTATGCACAACAAGTGTATCTACAGCACTACATGTCATGAACAGATGCTTACAAGGTAAGTATTTTTTTTCTTTTATACTTTGAGGGAAAAACTGAATATTTTCTTTGTGTGTGATAGATAATGACTAAAGATGAACAGTGGTTTGCTCAGTGGTCTGATGTGCCTCCAAGCCGGCACACTCAAATCCGACCAACAATGTTCCCACTTAAAGACGAGGAAAAACTGAAGGAACTGAAACTAGAGCGTTGGTAAGTTTATATCCACTATCAATTTCGTAATTATTTAATTATTAATATGCATCAGTGGCACGTTACCTCCTGCAGATGCAACTGTTCAATTCCTTGGCTTTCTGCATATTTTAAACTACGTTCTGCTCTAGATTTGCTGTTGGTTTAAATAGTGATTCCTTATCATTTTTGTGTTGCAAAGATTGTTCCCCACTTGTGTGGAACATTACTCTTTTGTTGTATCCTTAGAAGGGCCCTGCTATTACTCTTTGGGGTTGAAACATGGATGAGTTATTCACAGATTGTCTACACACGATTAATTATATAAAACTTTAGCTACTTGCTTTTGTAATGCAATGTTTTATTGGTACATATTTGGTTACAACTTTACTTCAGCACCTGGACTTTTTCACTGTGCCGTTTCACTATTTTGATATACTAGATCACCACTCAATTTTTTAATCAAAGCCTTTAAAAATGATTCATCATCCCTTTTCTGTCTTTCTCAGTCAATTCAATTCAATTATAACTTTATTCGGCTGTTAAAACAAAACAACCATAAAAGTACAAATAAAATCACAAATAAGAATACCACATATAACATACATCATAAAATACAATCAATTCTGCATATATCAGGATATAATAGATTTCTGAGATCTAAAAACATGTTAAAAAAACGCTGAGATAGATGCGACAGTTGAAAAACTGTCCATCTCTGAATAGCTAAAAAAGCTGGGTGACAACGATTTATTTCCATGATCTTCAATATCGGAACAATCATCTTCACCTTGGTGTCGAATAAAATTTACAGAAGAAAAGAATATGCATATCTGATTGTTCGGACAATTCATCACAAGGGCATTTAAGTAAAACCTTCAACCAATTGTTCATGTTAGGGAAGCTAAGTGACCTATATAATATATTTAATCTAAAACGAGTTAATAAAAACCTCTTATAGTCACTCATTTGTAACTTAACATACGGCTGCAATTTAGTTGTGGTAGTTATCAGTTGATGTGCAGCCACTGTTTGTTTCAACATTTCTGTAGTGGTTCTACACACTTCCAAATAGCTCATACACTTTTCTTTCAGGGCTTTTCTGGAGATAGGGCACAAAGAGGAAGGATCATCATAGTAGGCCACCAGGCCTAGGTCAGTGAGAAACTTCTTCACATAACGTAACCATCCTACCATGCCACCATTATCTAATGAAATGAAATTTGAAATGAAATTAAATTTGATTTGTAGAGCGCATGGCTGCCCGAAAGCGTCCCAGCGCTTGCTTAGGGAACCCGTCCTGGTATTCCCCTGCGAGATAACCCATTACTGGGCATCCCCAAGGTGAAAGCCAGGCATCCCGCTGCGAGGGGCCGTTGTGGAGATTAAGCAAGTTATTGCCCAGAGTTACAGAGTGGGACTCCATGATTGGAATAGGCACGAGGCGAGAATTGTCAGGTCTGGGGAAATTTGAGCCCGAGACCCTCCGAAGCGTGGAATTGAACCCTGGTCCGGGCCAGACCTCTGCATCAGGGTCTGCCGCTCCAACCACTTGAGCCACACTTCTCCACTAATCTCATCGCATCCTTCAAGATGGAACGGTTTAATACACATTCTTCTGTGGTCCAGGCCCTATGCCATAACAGAACCGGTGCAACCTTTATGGTATCTAAGTATGGTTCCCCAAGCTCCTTATGGCAAACGTATGTAGAAACACTGTCTGGAACAGCTAAAAGATATTTCATGAAGCTATTTTCCACCACCTGCAGTGATTTCGCGTTAGCGTATCCCCACAGACCAGGGCCATATGTTGCGATGGCTACACAAGTCACTCTATATACTATTAGCAACTCCCCTACAGGTTTCCTTGCTCAGTCAAAAGTTTATATATGTGTTTATAAGTGAAAATTGTATATTTTGCTTTCATGATGCTATTGTGGTTCCTTTTAATGTGGCCTGTTAAGGCCTTAGTAGTTTACTTTATGATCGTAACTGCTGTGTTAAATATGTGTTCAAGATCCTCATGAAAAGTATTAGTTGAGCCCAGCAGTATTTGCTCACGCTTGTTCATCTTGTGATCATTCATCTCTCTAAGCGCTCTCACTCCTCCTTTCCCTGCTAGCCACAATAGATTAGGTCATGCAGCAATCACCAGACCTCTTCAAATTCAAGAGGGTCACAAGCTTTCCAGACAACCAAGGAATGTTTTTGGGTGCGATGTATCATAAACACTTTTTGTCCTGTGTCCTGATCGTGCTGCCAACCAGGTCTGTGAATTATCAGGTGGGCTCAAGGATTTAAGGGGAATACCCTTTCCTTATTTTATTTATTTTAATGTTTAATAGAGCGCGAACATGACCCGTGAGGGTATTAGAAATCTTTACACGGTAAACAAAACCGTCTCAAGTACAGAAATATACAAAGTTTGGCGCAGGGTAGGGTTGCTGAGGAGCATAGAGACAAAAGGGGACACAAATGTAAGGTTACGGTTATAATTGGGATCCGTAAAAACAGAAGCCCTACATTTTCTTGGGGTGAGTTGGTGATCTGAGGAAGAAGCAATGGGTTTAGATTAGTCAGGCACACTGTGGTGGATGCGAGCAGACCATTAACCCAGGAATTTACAAATGGGGGTGGGGTCGCACACTACTCGCACACCGGCGGTGTCGCCCCTTAGGGATTCTGGTCAATGTAGTAACGTGTTCGCGATGCATCATCTTTCGATCTTCTGCTATCCTCGCTGTCTTCGCCATCCCTGGACACGTGTTTCGGGGTATCACTCCTCGTCAGCAGGGATAGGCAACCCCAGTACACGGCCTATCCCTCCAGTTCATGGGGTTGGATCGCCCTTTGGGGGGGATTCTTGGCTTTACACCCATAGACACTCTAGGTACATTTAGTGTAGGGTCCGCATCGGAGGAGATTACCATATTGCATATATGCCTGCATATATTCATTGCTTCAGCACCATGGTAGAAATGTATCTACTTTTCACTCTTCTGGTGCTAGTAATCTTCATTTTCTTCTGTCTTCTATCACTGTACCACACAGAGCTCATGCAAGAATAACATTGGTTCAATAAATATTATTAAAACATTCCACTGTGTATTTTCTTTATATTTCGAATAAGTAAACGCAAGTGACTGAGCAAAGCTTCTGTGCTGTTTACACAATCCGGGAGTGATCAGGGTTGTCATGGTAAGTGGCTGCCAGCAATGGTTCACTCCCTGGTAGGTTAGGGGGGCTTACAGTGGCACTGTGAGCTAGCTGGCCTATAGACCAGCATATCCTGCGGTGGTGTCCGGAATCAGTCTTGAAACCAAGCCCTTAGTGTATGTTGTCCAAACAATGTGCATATCCTACAGATTAGTAGGAACTACACAACACTTGCTTTGCATCTGTATAATCATTGTTTTTTTTCTTATAGCTTAAGAATTTTGCCACATCATCAGAACACAGGAGGATTTTTTGTTGCTGTACTGGTGAAAAAAACATCAATGCCCTGGAACAAACGGCAGCCAAAGGTAGGATTCTGGCTTCAAGTGGTGTTTTATTCAATAGAATAGTTGTAAATCTCTTGTATAATCACGTGGCTCATGAATGATGATAGCGAAAAACGTTGAGTAAGACATAATTCTGGTCTAACCGTTCCAACAGAATCCCTTGGGCCTAAAAACAAATCTTTGAGCAATGTAAATTATAAAGCATTTTGCCATGTTGGTAGTTTCCCTTTAGTAGACTTTTAAAGATAGCATATTTTGTGATTTTATCTTTTTATCTTTGAGCAACCTCAGTGGTTATTAAATTCATTTGATGCAGCATTGCTAGTCTTCAGCCACCCTCAAAGACCCTCTGCAGTTGTGAAGCACCCAGTTTCAAGCAGTGCACAATCAGACATTCTTAGTTGGTACTGAGGAACCTCCACTAGCCTCCAGTAAACCAATATGTGGCATCAGCCTGTCTCTTCCAGCTCAGTTAGATTTCCTCTACTGGGTCGCATCCATAGCCCAGGGGCAATTACCTCTCCCTCAGCCCATCTTGTCAGCTTCTGATATCGCTCAGCTGGCACAGAGACTTGGAGGTCCTTGTAGACCCTTAAACAACCCTCTGAGGCCTTTGATAGCGAGGTACAGCGAAGGGGAAATTCTGAAGGCGTAGAGGTGTGGGATGATCCTCATTTAAAACAGGGCCACTCTACCAAGCATATTAAGCAGCTGTTTGGTCCATCTGTCGAGTTTTGCCTGGAAGTCCCAGGTAAGGGTGCTGTGGTTGAGGCTCAAGGCCAGATATGGCTACCGTGTCATGAGAATCTCTGGGTACCAAAAGCTTAAGCGCCGGATCAGCAGGACTTGGTACCGAGTCTCATTAGTTCTGTCTCACTTAAGAGGGATCAGCAAAGACTTAGGCAAGTTCAGTGTGAGACCTGACGAGTCCCAAAAGGTGTCACAAATAGAAGCAAAAGACACACAAGTGATGGACAGAATGCAGAGCAAATTAAACATTCACCCCCCAGTCAGTTGATCTGAGTTAAATCCATTGTTCTTTTACTCACCTTGCCCCCCCAGTTTAGACCCAGCCTTATGCAAATCAGTCTTGACCCTGTGCCTCATTGGAACAGTCCTGACCGAACTGCCATACCAGGTCCTCCCTGGACTAGAAATAAGCATCCTGGGACCGGTTTCGGGGAATCTATAGATTTGGGCCCAGATTTCTGTACTGGGGCGAATGTATGATATTATTCTGCATTCTGTCCACCAATTGTTCTTTTTGCAGTTGTCATCCCGAGTGGGACGGGTATGCCCAGACGAGGGTCCTATGCTCTCCATGCCACTGGAGCAGGCCCGGACTGGCTTTTGCAGGCACCGGGCAATCTCCCAGTGCACTGTACGGGTCAGGGGCGGTTTTGGGCCCCTGGGGGCTGTTTTAGTTACAGGGCCGTTTTTGCAGCTTAGCTGCAAAAATGGCCCTGTAACAAAATCGGCCGAACACCGGCCCTAGCAAAGAGCACGGTTACACCCCCAACCAGCCCTCCCCCCGGGGATGGGGGCGGCCGGCCGTGCACTTTGCCTGGGCCAGTTTCGGTTCCCAGTCCGGCCCTGCACTGGAGTCAAGCTATCCTGGCTGATCAGGGGTGAAACCCCGAAAGTGGTCCTAGGATGCTTGTTTCCAGTCCAGGGAGGACCTGGCCTGGCATTTCAGCTAGACTGTTCATTTTAGGCACAGGTTCAAGACTGACTTGCATATGGCTGTGTTCAAACTGGAATGGCATGAGGAGCAAAAAAACAATGGATTTAGGCCCAGATCTCTGTACTGGGGTGAATGTATGACATTGTTCTGCATACCTTCATCAATTATTCTTTTTGCAGGGCCCTGTTTCCGTTGGACGGGCCATAAACAAATGGACTTTGTCTGCATATAGAGCTATTCTATCCTCCAATGCCATTCCCCCAGTCAAACCCGGGCATGATATTGTCATTGAAGTCACTGCCCATGATTCGCTTACTAGCAGGGAGGGAAAGCACCAAGTCCTTTATACATGACAATGAGGAAGTGGCATGTCGTGCGCATCCTTCTCACCACCTATTATTCTATTGATTATCTGTGTACTTGGATGTAAGGAGCAGCTATCTGCCCTTACTTAATAGCAGGATAGCTACTTCCTTTCAACTGCTTTTTCCATGGAGGATTCGATTCTCTTCCCTGAAGAAACTCCGGGACCTACACGGCCTTCACTGGACTGAAACATGTTGGCAATAGGGTCATAGGACCTTAACACTCCCATTGACCTTTTTAATTCATTTTTAATATCCCTGACAGAACCACCAATAAAGGAATACCAGGATCTATCTGCGGATTTTTTAATCTTTATTTCCCCCTGGCCAATATTCTCACTAAGAGCTCCCTAGAATATGGTCGAGTCCACCCTGACTTTTAGGCGTCAGGTGACTCGATAATGAAGCATGACACCACTAGGGTGTGTGCGGGTAAGTAAAACCAAATGAATTTTTTCCTTCCCCACTCCCTGGTGGGCAAAGGCTCATGTCTTCCCATTTGTAACTTCCCTTTCTCAATTCCTTGACCGTCCCATAGTCTAGTGGAGTATTTTTTGTGATTAGATGAGATAATCTCCATCCCTGGGCCATATATAGCCTTACTTTCAGTACATTGGTCCAGGGGGGCTCCTCGGGAAAGGATGGCCAATTCTTCCAAGCTACCTTTGAGATCTTTTCAAATTGCAAGAACTGCTCCACCTCCAAAGCGAGGAGGCCTGTGCATCCCCCGCTTTACAAAACACCCATTTTCGTAGAGGTCTTCCATTAGTTGGCTATCACCCTCTTTCCATCTCCGCACCAACATGAGGTCCGCTGTGCGCAGGAAGGACTTCACCACCCACAATGGCAAATCCGGGGAATAGGGCGCACATCACACCATTCTCCGGACTGCGGATCCCCCAACAGCAGCCACGTGATGTATAATGTACGGAAAGGAAGTGGGGACTCCAAATCCAAGCATCAGGAGTTCTGGGATGGAATGGTCCCGGTGGCTGCCTGTCAGGAGTTTCCCAGTTAAAATCCAACTAGTGAACCGCATATTAGAGTTGGGAGGCCATGTAGTAAAGCTCAAGGCAGGGTACCTCAAGCCCTCCACTTCCTCATGTTCTCTATAGAGTTGTTAAGTGTACACTTTTGTGAGAAAATAGTGTCCAGGGACTCTGTATAGAGTGTTGTCGCACCTATAGGCATCGGGAGGAATAATTATTTTTTACAATTACTATTTGGCCCATAAGGGACAGAGGGAAATCACTCCAAAATCTTATGGAGCCACGTATACCCTCCACTACTCTCCCCACATTTAATTCTAGATAAGAGGGTGCTGTAGTCGCCAGTTGGATCCCCAGGTACTTAGTTCCCTCAGTCACCCAAGGGAGTCCCACCAGAGGAATTGCTTTCCTCTGCCCCATTTCAAACCTCCCCAATAGAATCAGTTTAGATTTCCCTGGGTTTATACAGAGACCCGAGAAGTCTCAAGACCTATGCAACACAGTGAGGAGGCTAGCCACCGACTGTGGCGGTTGGCGAATGTATCCCAGAGTATAGTCGGTGTATAGGGAGACCATATGTTTAGTGTCCCCCAGATTTATCCCCCAGGTGTCCATTTTTCACCTCAAGGCAGCCGCCAGAGGCTTTGTAGCTGCCGCAGAAATGAGGTGAATACAGGCTGCCCTAACCAGTGACCGGGCCAAGCGCAAACAGTTTAGATACCAGACCCTTGGCCCGTTTTCTGGCAACGGGGGCAGTATAGAGCAATTTGACCCAATGAAGGAAAACTGGGCCCACTCGAAGCTGCTGTAATATGAACCAGACATAAGACTAATCCACAGCGTTGGAGGCCTGCTCTATGTCAAGCAGTGCCAGGGCATATTCATCTTTTATGAGGCACAGACAATACCATACATGCGCCAGGTGTTGCAAATTATGAGTGGTGCTATGCCTCAGGATGAACCCGGCCTAGTCGGAGTGTATAATGTGAGGCGTATGCGGGAGGAGCCGGGCCTTCAGTATCTCACTTAGGATTTTCATGTTCAGATTCAAAAGCGAGATCAGCCTATAAGAACTAGGCAGCAGGGGATCTCTATAAGACTTTGGTATTGTGGCCACCACTGATTCCCACTCGGAGGTCGGTAAAGACTGAACCTCCAGTTCCTCAATATAGACCTCTAATAGGTGATCAGCCAACAGAGGAGCAAACCACTGATAAAACTCAGCCCGGAGACCATCACTTCCTGGGCTCTTAGCCGGTTTGAGACACTGAATGGCTGCCAGTAATTCCTCCTTAGTGATGGGGGTCCCGAGCGCAGCCTCTGCCTCCGAGTCTAACCGTGGCAGTGCCACAGAGTTATATAAGTCCCAGAAAACTTCTTGTGATGGGGACATTTGTTTCTTATGCGCTTTGGCCAGATGCGCAGGTAGGACTTTAAGGATGCCTGCTGCGTACATACTATTTGACTTTTGCCACCCTGAATCTAGAGTATAGACATCAAAGGTGCCTCCCGTTTCACAAGTCAGGTGAGCAAGGTCCCTGTTTTGTCTCACTCTATATATATATATATGCAAGCGTTGCTGCTGATACGCAATATATGTACGTTTTTCTAATCTGCGCCAATTCTCCAGTAAAGCCTCTCAGGCAGCTCACCACTTTCCATAACATGGGTAGCTGTAGGAAGTTCCGCCTCTAACTTGCCCAACTTCTATTCCTAGGTTCGAATATCTTGTTCTAAACTGACATCTCACCCAATAAGTTTTTTATACAGACCCCTAAAGGGACAACCTTCATGACCTCCCATTCGAGTGCCTTGCTCAAAGCGGACGCCCTATACTCCTCAAATTAACGACTCAATGTATCCGAGAGCGTGGCTGCAAAGGGGGTATTGGACAATGCCTCCTCCCTAAGGCCCCATATGAGTATTGCCAGGCGTTCCCAGGCTCACCCAAAACTGAGCAAGACTAGCAAGTGGTTAGAGAGGTATCTAGGTGAATACGTAGCGGAGCGGAGAGGGCTTGGCGGAAGGCGTACGATAACGGAAAAAAAGCAATCTATCTCGCCTCCGTCAAAACTTATCATCGGGCTGTTTGCCGAGCGCGGGCAGCTTATTACGCTGCTGAATTCAGCAACAGCTCCAACCGCTCCAAAACCATTTTCAAAGGGATGAAGGATCTTTTAGCAAAACGAGCCTGTGCTCCGACGACTGGCTCCACCACTCAATGTGAGGCTCTTGCTGTGTTTTTTCTGGACAAGGTCCAAAACATCTACAAGACCTTTCCCTACACTGGCCCTCCTGTTGAGTCCCCAATCAACATCTATGGAGATGCCACTTTGCACGTGCTGCCCCCGTTGTCTTCTGAGGGGTTTGACCTCTTGGCTCAGCAGGTTAAGTCGGGGTCCCCCGCTGATCCGCTTAGACCGACTCTTTTTAGAGATCAGTCGTTTGTGGTCCGGGCCGTGGTACACTCCTTGATTAACATCTCGTTGGAGTCGGGCACGGTACCCGCTAGCTGGAAGCGGGCGGTGGTCTCTCCCATTTTAAAGAAGCCTTCGCTGGATCCAGAGAAACCCGAAAACTATCGACCCATCTCCCTGCTCCCGTGGCCGACCAAAGTGTTGGAGGCCCATGTCAACAAAGTTCTATCGGCCCACCTCATCCAGGCTAACATCTTGGATCCCACCCAGAACGGGTTCCGTGCTGGCCACAGCACGGAGACCGCCCTTCTCTCCATGGCTGAACATCTTCGCACAGTGATGGATGCGGGGCAGACAGCGGCGCTCGTGCTATTAGATCTGAGCGCCGCATTCGATACTGTCTCGCATCCTATCCTGTTGCATCGCCTGGAGGAGATTGGGCTGGGTGGCCCTGCCCTCCAGTGGTTCCGGTCTTTCCTAGACGATCGTTTTTTTAGCGTTGCCATCCCACCGTTCCAGTCCCAATTCCATCCTGTGAAACAGGGGGTTCCGCAAGGCTCCTCGCTGAGTCCCACGTTGTTCAACCTATACCTGAGACCGCTGGCTGAGGTCGTCAAGCAATGGGGCATGACCATGGTCTCATATGCTGACGACACTCAGCTAGCGGTTACGATCAGCGGGGATGCGGGCCGGGATGCCCCCAGGTTTCAGAGTGGGCTTAGAGCAGTGGCGAGCTGGATGAAGAACAACTGTCTCCAGCTCAACGCTAAGAAAACGGAGATCATGATCGTCGGTAGGATGTCGGATCTTTGGGGGGGACAGGTGGTGGCCTACGGACCTGGGACCGGCCCCCATTCCGGTCACAGAACTAAAGAACCTGGGAGTATGGATGGATCCTGCCCTTAGTTTCGTTGGTCATACGAAGAGAACTGCGGCCTGCTGCTTTAGCATACTACGGTCACTGTGTCCCGTTCTGAAGTTTTTTGACCATCGTACCAGTCAGCTGATAGTCCAGGCTACAGTGTTATCTCGCCTGGACTATGCCAGCTCGCTTCTGGTAGGGATTAACTCAGCGGAGGTTACCCGCCTACAACGCGTCCAGAACGCCGCGGCGAGAGCCATTGTTGGCTTACCGCGTACCTGTTCCATCTCCGGCACATTGAGATCACTGCATTGGCTGCCTATCAGGGCAAGAATTCAGTTCAAAGTGCTGTGTCTGGCGTTCAAAATTTTGAGGGGTGTGGGCCCTCAAATTCTTGCAGACCTTTTGTCCTGGTATGTGCCTACCCGGTCCTTGAGATCGTTGGGTCAAGCACTCACAGTGATCCCCCGATACAGGCTGTGTCGGGTGGGTGGTCGATCTTTCCGGGTCAGAGCGGCCGAGCTCTGGAACTCCCTTCCAGTAGAGATGCGGTTGCTAGATAATCTTTTAGCTTTTCGCAAAGTTTTAAAAACTTTTCTGTTTTAATTAAATTGCCACTATCTTTTCTTCTGTTGTTTCCTGTAGGTGTTGCATATTACCTGCCATGCGCCAGGACGCCCCTTAGCTGGGGCAGCTGTGCGCACTACAAATGTATGTAACATATGTAACATAACGTTTTCCCTTTCACCTCAGGAGAAACCGCATAGGAAAGGAAACCGTAATTCAGCCTTCTGAAAGTGCTGTTCACCGGGGAATGACATGAGAACAATCTCTTTGTAGGGTAGCAAGCCTTCCATACATCGCACAACTGCAAGATGTCCCTTAGTCCGTCAATCTGGGCTTGGTATGTACCCAGGGGAGTTCACGCTCCAACGTCTCATCCAGAACGCAGTTAATGTCACATGCCATGATTATTGCTGCACCCTGTCAGGGGGGTAAGATTCCATGACGGCTGGAAAGAAGGCAGGGCAGTCAATATTAGGGGCATACACATTTAGGATACATACTTCTTTTCCCACCAACTTGCCACATAAAATAACATACCTCTCTTCAGGATCTGCCATTTGGTGTAGGTACTGAAAGGGAACTCCCAGGGCCACCCAAATGAGAACCCCGTGCAAAGCCCGGATAAGAGGTACCATAAAGCCGCTCTCTCCATCTCCGCCGTATACATGGCAGTGATTCTCGGCATGCCTGCAGGAGACGCATGTGTGCAATCGCCACCCTGTTGTGTTTCAAATAAGCAAATACCCGCCTGCGCTTCCTAAATGCTGCCATACCACGGACATTCCATTTGATCCATTTTGTTATGGAGTCCTAAAGTGTTTGCCCCTACCTCCAATTTCCACACCCCACCTTCCACTTTCCCATCACCCTGTGGGACCCCTCCAGCGGTGCAAACATAAGAGACAGAGACAGTGTAAAATTCCCCATCCATATCCAAACAAATATGTCATGATCAAATCTAACATCCCCCCTCCTTTGAGACTGTAGCGCCAACCCTTCCCCCCCACAGGCATAAAGAGGAAGGACTTGCGCGTGTCACCCCCTGACCCATCCAAACCCCCAAACAAAAGGTAACCGAAACCACATCACCATCGTCCTCATTTTGTGCTTTGTTCCTGCTCTGTCCATAGGTGTGTGGTGTAACAATCCCCAAACATTGGTGCTAAGATAGTGTGTGAGTAACCAGTGGGGTGTGAAGCTGAGACCTTCAGCTCCCCACTCTGGTACCAACGTCTAGGAGGAGCCCCCCGTCAACAGCAGGTCACTACATGTGGAGGAGTAAACCCTCTATACAGCACCTTGTGCAACATTTCACTCCCATAACATTCCAATCACTCTTCCCACTAGCATCATTCCCCGGCATTTCACTTATTTGAGCCACCCAGGCATGTTCATGTACCTCTGCTTTTAGCTGTTAGCATCATCAGTCAAGCTTGGATCCACCACTAGGTCTAGGTTGCCCTATCCATGTCCAGCACTGTCTCCGAGGCTTGCAGTGTTCCAACAGGGCAGACCTGGATGTGTCCTGGGCTCCCATCTTTGTTTCAGGATTTCCGTTGGTTCAGCCGTCACCCGTCCTGGCCAGACCTGCCAGACCCAGACAATCTGGATGACTCTTTCGATGGCACCAGTTATCCAGTATTTGGGTGTCTTTCATAGATTCACATGCCTGAATCATTCCCCGTCGCCGAGACGGGAGCCTCCGGTACATAAAAAAGTAATGTCCTATAGATATACATAGAGAAAAATAGGCCTCAGGGCTTCCCCTTAGTAGCCTTTCGTCGTCCTTATGTAAAAAGGACCAAACTCTCACAGTTAGCCAATCAGCTCCGACCTCCCTCTAGAACCTTCCTGGGAGGAGCCTCAGTCCCTCAGATTTTCTACCGCACGTTGTGCTAGGGAGTCTCCAGCCTGAGCTCTCCTCAGGTTTTTCTTCGAAAATCATCAAACTTTCTTTGAAAGTGCTTCTTCGATCTCAAATCTTCAATACACTGCTTCACTACACTGTTCTTACAGTACGTGTTGCCCTTCCGCTGCCTTATTCCATGTCGGAATCGCAGAAAAAGGCCTCTTCCATGGCGGAATCGCAGAAGAAAGCTCTTTTCAGGGCCTGCTCTTCATGCGGGAAGACGCAGATTCATGCGGATGATGAGCACGATCTGTGCTTGTACTGCCTGTACCCTGACTACGTCTCTGACAAATGCAGGGTGTGTAGAGCCTTCCCTAAAAAGACTGTGAAGGATAGAGAGGCTCGCCTTCTCGCATGGCTCGACAGGCTTAAGGACAGAGACACTCTGGAATCTTCATAAGGCAGTGCTTCCAGGTCCTCGGAAGTCTCTAAAAAGAGGCACAGGGTACATTCCCCTGGCCATACAGACGCTCCTCCTAAGAAGGCACACAAAAAGTCTTCAGAGGCAAAATCTACGACATCTTCAGTGTCTGTTCGAGGCGATCAAACCTTCAAAAAGCCTGCTCCGTCTACCACTAGACATGCCCAGAGGACTACCTCGGTCACGACCACCGTGTCGACGACGTCAGCGTCGTCGCCCTCTGCGGCGGCAACCACGACTACATCCTCGTCCTCAGGTAGACCTGTTTCCTCTTTCATTTTACTGAAGTCATCGTCGAAGACGACGACCTTATCAACTACGGAGTCCCCGCCGACGACGTCAGCGTGGACGAGCCCATTGTCGTCGAAATCGCAACCGAAGAAAACACCGTCGACTACAAAAACGTCGACGGGAAGCTCGAACATGAAGCAGTCGACGCCGAAGAAGCCCGCCATTTGTACATCGATGACCACATCGACGACGAAGGTGCCGTCGACTGCCCCGTCCTCGACAGAGGCTCCATCCACGGGCGAAACGTCAACGGAGACGGCACTGACGGCGCCATGGAAGAAATCCAAGCTAGTCGAGGTGTCTGCCCTCTCGTCAACACCGTCAACGGCTCCCCTCACCGCGGCAGTTTTGCAGGCCGCGTCTGGCAAAACTACCAGGGCGCAGATCACCCCGGAATCGACGTCTCCGAGCAGAGTGGAAAAGCAGCCACCTCAGGAAATCTTCCAAAGTGAGGAGTCTGACGGGGAAGACCAACCAGGTCCCGCTACCTCTATCACGGACCTTAATGTCAAATGCCAGAGTACTGACGAAGAGCATGAGGAGTTCACTTATCAGGAACACTCCGTCCACACTAGTGTCCGCACAGAGGTCACCCCAATGATATGCCTGCCGGCGACCCTTGTCAATGATCTGCAGTACCTAGTGCAAGACTACAAGCAACGCTTCCCGGATGCAGACAGTGGGATTCAGACGCCTGTCACATGTGCCCCGGCGTCCGCCCCAAATCACCCTCCCGCACAAAGCGGACGCGAACAGATCCGGCCTCAGGTGGTGAGACCCCGTGACAAGGTCCAACCTCAGGCGGAGGAATCCTCTGAGGAGGAGGAGGAGGAGGAGGAAGAATTGGAAGAAGGAGAAGTCCAAGACGTCCACTCGGACCAGCATGACGGTGATGAGTATGTAGCGTCCTCCCCAGCTTCGTCGTCCCCGGCTTCGCCACAACCACGCCAAGCGGACTCGATGCCGGCGGACATTGGCGGCTTTCACAAACTGGTGGACAGGGCGGCTAAGAGGTTTCATATGGTCGTGGAATCGACTGAAACGGAATGCTTTTTGCATGACTTCAAAGAACACAGCCAAAAGTCGGCTAAATCTATTCCAATTATTGAGTTTCTATGGGACCAGGGCAAGAAACTGATGCTAACGCCCGCTTCTGTGCCCGCGGTGGTGCCACGCCTGGACAAGAAATATAAAGCCCCACAAACGGCGGCGGCTTGCCTCAACGGCCACCCTAAACCGGATTCGGTGGTGACTCAGGCAACCCAGAAACACTCTCGCAACCCATCCTCCCCGCTGTCCGCACCTCCTGACAAGGAAGGCAGGAAACTGGACACGATTGGAAAGAGGTTTACGACTACGTCTGCAATGACAATCAAAGTGGCCAACTCCATCGCCCTACTGGGGCGCTACAATCGCCAACTCTGGGAGGACATTGCCCCTTACCTACAAGAACTGCCCGACGCAGTCCAGAGCGAGGTCAAGGCTCTCCTTGTGGAAGGTCAGAATTCCGCGGCAGAGATAATAGACTGTGCTATCGACGCAGCAATAACTGGGTTCCGTCAGCTCGCTGGGGCTGCGGTTCTCCGCCGTCAAGGCTGGCTAAAGGCTACATCTTTCCGCCAGGAGGTTCAATCGAAGGTGCTGGACATGCCCTTCGACGGCCAGCATCTTTTTGGGGAAAAAATCGATGAGGCGCTGCAGGCCATAAAGAAAGATACCGATACCGCCAGGGCACTGGGCACCCTGCAGTCCCGAAGCCAGTCCTTTGGGGCGGCCGCTCCAGAGGGCAGTCCTCCTATAGGGGTTCTTACCAGAACAGGTCCTCTTACTCGTACAATAACAGGAATCAGTTCCAGCACAGGCAGCAACAGGGTAGACAATCTTCCTATGGCAGATCTACCTTCAGAGGCAAAAATACCAAGAAGGGCGCTGGCGGCCGCCAGTGACCGCTTACTCCAGCCAGTCCCACCACCGTCTCCATCCTTTCAAATTGGAGGAAAACTGACCCATTTCCTCACCAATTGGCAACACATTACCCCGGACCGGTGGGTCCTGCAGATGATACGATTTGGACATTCTCTCGAATTCACAAACATCCCTCCCAATACGCCTCCCCTGAGACGGACGCACAAGCACCTACGCCTCCTTCTCCAGGAACTGTCCGTCATGCTACACAAAGGAGCCATAGAAAGGGTTCCAGCATCCTTGAAGGGGACGGGATTTAATTCCCACTTCTTCCTTGTGCGACAGAAGGAAGACAAGTGGAGACCCATCTTGGACCTCCGAGCGCTCAACACCTTCCTACGGAGCCAGTCATTCAGGATGGTGACAATCCATGAAATCCTGGGCGCACTGGAAAAGGGAGATTTCATGACTTCCCTGGACCTCCAGGACGCTTACTACCACATCCCCATCCTCAAGCGTCACAGAAAGTTCCTGAGGTTCGAGGTGGCAGGCAGACATTATCAGTTCAAGGTCCTGCCGTTTGGCCTCAAGTGCGCGCCGCGGATTTTCACAAAGTGCCTTGCACCGGTGGCGGCTTTTCTACGTCAGCTGGGTCACCAAGTCTTCCCCTACCTCGACGACTGGCTGGTAAAGGCACCCTCACCCGAAGGCGCAGCCGAGTCCTCCAACGCCTGCACCACTCTTTTTCAACAGCTGGGACTGACCCTCAATCTCAAAAAATCCCACACTACTCCGACGACAAGGATTACCTTCCTCGGGGCTACCTTGGACACGGAGTGCGCAAAGGCCTTCCCCTCGAAGGAAAGAACGGACAAGATACTGTCCCTGGCCACGGCTGTGGCAACAAAGACACGCCTCAAAGTCCGGACTTACACCTCCTTGCTAGGAATGATGTCTTCCTGCATACTCCTCATCCCTCACTGCAGGCTCAGGATGCGCCCCTTGCAGGAGGCTCTCACGAGCCAATGGACTCAAAGTACTGGCTCGTTCGAAGACATTGTGAGGATAACGCCAAAGATTTCCGAAAGTCTGCACTGGTGGAGACATCGCAAGAATCTGACGGCAGGCTTGCCGTTTCTCCTTCCGGCGGCGCCCCTGGTAATAACGACGGATGCCTCCCTGGAGGGCTGGGGCGCTGTTCTCCAGGACCTTCGGATCAGCGGCAAGTGGGAGGATCAGGAGAAACTGCTCCACATAAACCTTTTAGAGCTGAGAGCGGTCTATCTTGCTCTACAAGCCTTCCTGCCGCGCATCCGGAACTCCCCAGTGCTTGTCAAGACAGACAACACCATGACAATGCACTACCTAAACAAACGGGGGAACGCGGTCGCTCTCTCTATCACGCGAATCGCGGAAAATCTGGAACTGGCTGGTGTTGCACGGCATCTCGCTCAAAGCGGAATATGTTCCCGGAAAGGACAATACCATCGCGGACGCCCTCAGCAGACAGACATCCCTCTCCCACGAGTGGGAAATGAACGACGACACTCTGGCTCACATCTTCTCTCAGTGGGGTGTCCCGAAAATCGACCTGTTCGCCACCAGGGGGAACGCCAAATGCCAGTGCTACGCAAGCTGGCATCCCCAACAGGGGTCACTGGGAAATGCTTTTTCCATCGGTTGGTTCAGCGTGTTTGCGTACGCTTTTCCTCCGTTTCCGATGATCCCGAGGATCCTCCGGAAGATGAAAGTGGAGCCCTGCACCCTGATCCTGATTGCTCCGTTCTGGCCGAGACAACACTGGTTCTCGGATCTGCTTCGCCTCTCCATCAGGCCTCCGATTCGCCTGAGGCAGCACCCGAACCTCATAACGATGTCAAACGGACAGGTACAGCACCCGAGCCTCCACTCGCTCAAGTTATCGGCCTGGCTCTTGAGCACAGAGAATTCTGTGACCTAGATATCCCGCAGGACTGCAGGGACGTTCTGGCGAAAGCGAGGGCAGGTAGTACGAACAAAACCAACTCCCTCAAGTGGAAACGGTTCTGCCTTTGGTGTTCGGGCCAGGGCCTGCGGCCGCTTGAAGTCACCCCTGAACAGATACTGCCATACCTCCTACATCTGGCTCAGTCAGGGTTGGCACACGCTTCCATCAAGGTTCACCTGGCAGCGATCTCTAGGTTCACCAGAACTTTTACGGGACCTTCCCTGTGGTCCAGTAGGCTGGTCAAGCAATTCCTGAAGAGGCTCTACAGATCCTTTCCGAGGCCTCGGAAGGTCCCTCCGACCTGGCAACTGAATCTCGTTCTCAACCAGCTCATGAGACACCCGTTTGAACCCATTCATCGGGCGTCTATCAAACACCTCTCTTGGAAAACGGCGCTCTTGCTCGCTCTGACATCGGCCAGGAGAGTTAGCGAGCTACAAGCGTTGTCCATTCAGGAACCATATCTGCAATTCAGACAGGACAGGGTGGTACTGAGACCAAACCCTAAATTTATACCCAAGGTGCCTTCGGACTTTCATCTGAACGAACCGATTGTCCTTAAGTCCTTCTTTGCGAACCCTTCCACGGCGGCGGAAAGGGCGCTGCATTCTTTGGACCTCAAGCGATGCCTAAAATTCTACCTGGATAAAACCAAGGATCTCAGAAAGTCTACACAACTGTTCGTGGCATACAGCAGACCGAGAATGGGCCTGCCTCTTACGAAACAGAGTATCTCCAGATGGATCTCCTCGGCGATTGCATTCTGCCACGACCAGGCCGGACGGCCTTTGACTGATTGTGTTACTGCTCATTCCACAAGGGCGATGTCCACCTCGGCGGCGCTATTCACTGGAGTGCCAATCTTGGACATATGCCGGGCGGCGACCTGGAAGTCTCCGCACACTTTCTCCAGGCACTACTGCCTGGATATAGAGCTTCAGAAGGACGCGGCAGTGGGCCAGGCGGTGCTCCGCCATCTTTCAGTGAGGTGAGCCCTCCTACATCCCGCCATCCAGGTATGCACATTCATTATGATTGTATGTTTCTGCTTGCGCTGCTTTTACCATGTTGTTAATGATCTGTGTATTATCTGACATGTCTGCAGAACTTCTTGCTTTACGATTGTGCATATATTATTGCTGGCTACTCTGATTCAGGCATGTGAATCTATGAAAGACACCCAAATACTGGATAAGAAATGCGTTACTTACCTGTAACAGCAGTTATCCAGTATTGGTGTCTTTCATAGATTCACATGCAACCCTCCCGCCTCCCCTGGAAGGGCTCACTTCCCTCTCTAACAATATTACGCCAACCTAGCTGGGTGCGTACGAAAATCTGAGGGACTGAGGCTCCTCCCAGGAAGGTTCTAGAGGGAGGTCGGAGCTGATTGGCTAACTGTGAGAGTTTGGTCCTTTTTACATAAGGACGACGAAAGGCTACTAAGGGGAAGCCCTTAGGCCTATTTCTCTCTATGTATGTCTATAGGACATTACTTTTTTATGTACCGGAGGCTCCCGTCTCGGCGACGGGGAATGATTCAGGCATGTGAATCTATGAAAGACACCAATACTGGATAACTGCTGTTACAGGTAAGTAACGCATTTCTTATTTACCTCCGCCGCCGAAAAAACAGAACAAAGCTTTCCCGTTACATTCAACTCGTAACTTAGCCTGGAAGTGGAGACTCTACTTCAGATTAAGGTCCCGTAAACATAATTGACCTCAAGGAACGTCCTCTGTTGGCCTTGGACCCACTGTGTGTAGTCAGGATAGATTGATATAGGGTGGCCCTCAAACCGCAACTGTCTCCTGGTACGTGTGGCTTGCAGGACAGCGTCCCTGTCCCAGTGGTTAAAAAGCCAGGCAATGATAGCTCTGGACTGCGCACCAGGTCTAGGCGGAGGGACCAGCTCCCTTAGCGCTCTTTCAACTTTAAAAAATGTTGAGAGCCTTCGGGGAGCCAGAACAGTTATAATCCAGTCTATTAATAACAATGCTCCCAAGGGACCCTCTTCCTTCTGAAGAAACCCACAACCGTCGGTTGTTATTACGCAAACTCTCTTCAGAGTCTTCGGCCCGGTCATCGAGCCTCACCACATGTTTTTAGAGCTCTAGGACAGTGTTCCTGAGAGATCGGACCTCTGTTTGTAACGTATCCACGTTTTGTTTAATGGTGGTCAATTTTCCATACCTTACGCAGATCGCAGTACAGCAAATTAACTTTAATGACCACAGAGTCAATTCTGTGCATGATGTTATCCTGGGTGTTTTGGATCATCTTCTCTGGCCTGGGGCCCTGGGGTAGAGGCTGCGTGTAGTTTGGGATTTTGTTGGCCTGCGCCGCCCAGTTCCCTTTCTTTCTCCATCGTGACCTCAGCTGGGGGCTAGTAATCCAGGAATCTGCCGGATTCGCCTCAGGGAAGCGTATTTGTGGCCCTTCCAGGGGAGTAGTGTCGCACCTCCTCAACCCCGAAAACTCTGCATCATCAGCGCCTATGTTTCCTGCTAGCACAAGGGTACCATCCTCACAGGCTGTCCTCCGGTCCTGGCCTCTCACTGTCCTCCCGGGATTCAATCAGTATACTGCCCAGCACACTTCACCCTACTGGACACCAGGGGGCAACCGCAGCTGCCTTCACGCCCCCAGGGGATTCACACCCAGAGTCAGACCCCCCCCCCCACTCCCCACTCCCACCCCCAAGCGATTGTTTCCTAATTCCAGTTTCAGGGGGTTCAGTAACTTAGTATAGTTTCATTCCTTACAGGTCCCCTATCGGCTGTCCTCCTATGCGTCCCTGACGTCTTATCCACCGCACCTGCCAGCAACCAGAGGCCGCGGTCTACCAGTCATCTTTTTTGTTGTCTCTGGTACAGCCAGTCCGATACTGCTGAACCTACACCACCACAGCCCAGGTCTCCAGGATCATAGCAGGGGACCGGCTGATTGCCGACCCTACAGGACTCTTTCTAGCTTCATGGGAGGCCGCCCGCCGGAGACCCCAGCCACCGCATGAAATGCTGCACAGCGTTCCTCTCGCCGGTCAGTGCATGTGGGAAGGCCTCCTCTGCCAGATCAGCACCCGCAGGTTATATCTGCCTTCTGCCACAGGCCGCTTCCGGCCGCCTCTCATCCGCAGGGTCTCTCAGGCAGGTGTTCAGCCTAATGGCATACAACTGGGGGCCTCACAGGGGAGGGCCCTTACCTCTGTCTAAGAGTCAGGCCCACTCCTGCTCGAGGACCATCAGCTCGCCACAGCACCACCGTCTGCACCACCACGCTGGTCCACTTGAACCAGGGTCCCCTCCCGGACAGCGTCAGTGTGTGCAGCGACCTGTCGAAGGGCACAGGTGGTCAGGCAGCCCTCCGCTGCAGCTCGATCTCATCGACCGGCATTTCATCCCGGCTAGTCTCACAGCGCCCGAGCCCCCGTGGCATTGTGAGAAGTGTGGCTCACTGGTTAGAGGAGGCAGTCCTGGAAGCAGAAATCAGCCCGGGACCAGGGTTCAATTCCCGGCTCGGCGGGGTCTTGAGTCCTAAAATGTCCATGGACTTGACAATTCTCGCTCTGGTGCCTACTCGATTCACGGGTTCACACTCTGCGACGCTGGGCAATAGCTTGCTTAATCTCAACAACGGCCCCTCGCGGCGGGATGCCTGGCTTTCACCTTGCGGATACCCTGCTGGGGTTATCTCGCAGGGGAATACCAGGACGGGTTACCCAAGCAAGCGCTTAGAGACCAGTTGGTGATTTGCGCTATATAAATTCCTGTACATTTACATTTACATTTACATTGTATGTTTCGGAGGCTCTCCGCCCAGCACTCGTCGCGGTAGAGAAAATGGTGCAGCTGGCTTGCTGGGCTGCTGCTTTTCTGGAGCCCAGTGCATGCTCCGGGTGGCCTCCTCCACCATCCCAAACAAAAGAGGGACCCCAAAGCCCAAAAGGGTAGGGTGCCTAAAGACAAATGTCAAAAAAGATTCCCTTTTGGGTGCAACCTTATATCATAGAAGCACTTTCTAACCACAACAACTCATTCATACAGGAGCAAAAAGGAAAAATTGATTAAAATAAGACAGTTTATTCAGTTAAGTTTGTTAAAAAAGCTTATCATTTCTTGTCATCAGACAATATTAAAAAAATATTCACAAATTATCTACAATAAAATCTCATTACAATATACAAGTGGGAAACAGAACCAAATGAATAGATGGATCCTATTGGCATGAGATAAGTACAGTATCAACACTTGTAATCACACTCTGATATACAACTAATTTTTCAATCAGAGTTGTTGTCACCAGAACTTAAAGTACTTCAACTCAAAAAAGTGCATTGACGCGTTTTCGTGGGCATAATGTTTAGGAGCCAACACCTTCTTCAGGATATATTGATTGAATCCCTCATTAAATGTAAAACATCTGCAATGCAATAAAAAGTATCTTAGATAAGCATAGCTACAACATTTTACATTAAATACAACCGTCAATATTTCAAAAAACAGATCCTAAATACTCCACATTCTAGACTTTGCACATCATCCTTACATACATAAATTCCAAACTTTTCATCAGAATACAAAGTCAGGTTAAAGAACCTTTCATTTTACATAATCTATTATTTGATAGTGAACACTATGTAATTTCAATTCTAATTTGAAAACGTTCCTGCGGTGGCCTACTAATTCAATTACGCAACTAAGTTTATAAATATCTAACCAGGTGACAGAAGATAGAAAAAATACTGAAATTATTCAAAACGTGTAAAGGATTTTCTCTGTTGGAGTGAGGGGAGCGCGTCGGCGGCAGTGGAGCAGGGGGCTGACTGTGGAACAACCTCAACATATATAAAGGACCCCTCACGTACATTGAAACTATGGTGTAAAACATGCCAGCTGATCGTCGAAGCCCTAAGCCTCCCCCTAACTACAACCTTCTGTGAATAAGCTGTAAATCTTCACAAAAAGTTAATAAGTTCCTCAAACTTTAAAATAAAGCTACTTACTGGCGGCATAGGACGTCTTGCCCCCTGAAACGCACTGAAGACGTTTTTTGGTGATTCTATCGCTGTGTGATGTGATTGATCCCTTGGTATCTGCACAGTCATGATGAAAATGGTCCTGATGAAGGCGGTTTAAGCTGCCGAAACGCGCGTAGACCTGCGACGGGAGCCTTAAGTTACATCTTGGCCCAACTCTTTTTAGCGTTGTCATCTTGCTAAAATATCAATTCAGTTCCTTTCACCATCCTAGTTTGGAGTTTGAGTGTGGTATGATTGTTAGCACGTGAGTGTGTTGAGAGATATGGGTGTTACCAAGGGTTATTATTAAATAATTTTGTATGTTGTACATAACTTTTTGTTGTAGATATTTATGATTTAACTGTACTTGTCCTGAAATTTTTGATATGAATTGAAAAATGTCTGTCTTGTGAATTCTGATTGATAACAGAACTCATATGAACTGAAAGATAAAAAGAGAAAAATAAATTTTTACACGTTTTGAATAATTTCAGTATTTTTTCTATCTTTTGTCACCTGGTTAGATATTTATAAACTTAGTTGCGTAATTGAATTAGTAGGCCACCGCAGGAACGTTTTCACATTAGAATTGTTGTTTGTTCCCCTCTGTTCCTGGGCCACAACTTATTTTTCCGAGGGGGTCCCTTCTTACATGTTGCCACTATGTAATTTCATACTTGGCATATGTGTACAATCTATATTATCCTATTACTGGAGCCCGTGTAGATATCATATCATCAGCACGGCTTTATGTTAACTGGCGTACTGTACACCATGGGTAAACCAATAATTACCTCATTCGGGTACGGCTGGCTCCTAAACATTATGCCCACCGAAACGTGTTGATGCCCTTTTTTGAGTTGAAGTACTTTAAGTTCTGGTGACAACAACTCTATTTGAAAAATTAGTTGGATATCAGAGTGTGATTACAAGTGTTGCTACTGTACTTATCTCATGCCAATAGGATCCATCTATTCATTTGGTTCTGTTTCCACTTGTATATTGTAATGATATTTTGTGTATAATTTGTGAATATTTTTTTGTGTCTGACAGAAAATGATAAGCTTTTTTAACAAACTTAACTGAATAACTCTTATTTTAATCAATGTTTCCTTTTTGCTCCTGTATGAATGAGTTGTTGTGGTTCGAAAGTGCTTCTATGATATAAGGTTGTACCCAAAAGGGAATATTTTTTGACATTTCTTCTCCACCATCCGCCACCCACAGGGACAGGACAGCGGGTCTCAAGCTTCCTTATGGGGTAGTTGCTATTATGGTGCTTCAAGATGCTGCCGGATTTCAAGGATGCCAACGGGAGCGCCAGTAGAAACGTCTTCTCGGCTATCTTGCCAGGCCATGTCCCTTGCTCAGGGACTTTGACTCTTCAGCAATCTTGCTTCAAGAAGTATATCTTCTGCTGGTCAGTGGTGCCAACAACCATGTACCAGAATCAGAGTTGCAGTTCGTCAGGAGTCTGACTCTCATGTCTACTCAAAGCTGTTTGTCATGCCAAAGTGGAACTCTAACTTAGTGTTGACAGTTTCTAATTTTCACAAATTTTAAACTGATGCCGACTGCTGATGCTCAAAACTGTTACCGTCTACTCAAGCCTAAGAATATTTTCAGCTTCTACATTGACTGCTCAAAAGACCATTGTATGGATGATCAGCTTTTTGTTGAATTCTTTGTTGCAAAGAAAGGGCAAAGTGCTGCAAAATAGGCCATGTTCAAGGTGGATGATCCTTTGCATTAGTTCTTGATGAGCAATCCCTGAAGGCCAGGTGTCTCATTCCATCAAGGCTGCTATGACAGTTCATGAAGCACTGCTGCCTTGTCAGTCTGGTCCTGTTGAAGGAACACTTTGCCCGCTCAGACCTACAAGACCTTCTCATCTGACTCCACTCCCCCAAAGTTGGGTAATCTGCGATTTAGAAATTTCTGATTGATATTTTTAACTGCAGATACCTCACCTTTAGAATATTCTCCCATGTTTCAGACCAGATCCAGAAACATTTTTGAAGCAGTGCTCCTTTGTGCCGCTAGGTGGTCTGTGCAGCTGCGCATTAGCTTCGTTCTCCAGTTCCTTTCTTTGTGCACCTTCGAATGTGGATCTGGAGCTCAGCTCCCACATTGATCAGTTTTCGACTCCTATTGCACAAGGAAGCAATGTTGCCTTCTGAAGCTACATGATTCAAACCATGATGCTACTCCAGAAAACAGAGATTGGTCACAGAGTGGTGCAAGGTGTGTGCAGCACATCTCTCAAGCAGTGGGAAGACTGCTCTTTCATGCACCCAAAGGCTATCCAAGGCCATGAAGCAAAGCTGTACTTTGCCAAACACAAAGAGTCGCAGGCTTCGCATAACTTAAATGTTGCTCCAAGTCAAGGGTGACGACCCATGGCTGCTTCAGCGAGTAGATTTCTACGTAGTTAAAGTCCTTTGGTTAGTTGAAGTCTGAATGGAAGCAAGCATGTTTCTTGCCATGGGAAACACCTTATCTAGTAGAGACTCTATCTAGTTGCCGACTCCTTACCATAGAACATTCCCCAGGTGTGAGACTGGATTCAGAAAATCTTGAGCAGTACCTTCACGCATCGGTAGGGGGTATCCAACAGCAGCTTGCCGGCATCATAGGTGTTGTCCTCACTGAATGTGACAAGTGCAGTGCCTCTAAGTGCCAACCCACGGCGCTAACTTCAGTTTAGAAGTTGTTTGCATGCCATAAGCATAGAGCTACTCCAGAAGGTATTTTGATCAGTGAGCAGAGTCTAAGGTCCAATAAGGACCTTTTTTGTTGAAAAAGTCCAGTTTGCAGAACTGGGAGGAAGGGAAGGCTGGTAAGGAATCTGCAGCTAGACAGTCACTACCGGAAAAGGGTTACCAAAGATGAGTAACTTTTTCATCTGATAGACGCCTAGCCACAGATTCCATGGCAAAATTCTTAGCAGATCTTGTTTCAGAGTACAGTCCATTTGGAGATTGTCTGTTTCAGCACTGCTTTCCCCCCTCTTCATTCCAGTGCCCCCTACCGAGAGCTGATTATCCACCCGGTAGTGTTTGGTGTAATTGATATAGAATGAAAGGTCCTTTTTAGGGTCCAGACGTTTGAGTCTCCCTTCCTCCTTGGAGGGGTGAGGCAGAGCAAAGAAAGTAGACAGTGTAATATTTTGGCCAATGTTGAAAGGTGTCACCACCTTCGGAAGAAAAGAGGCACTGGTTTGGAGAACCTGTTTGTCTGGGAAGAAGCTGGTTTATGGAGGGTGAACAGAAAGAGCCTATAGCTCACTTACCCTTCTGGCCAATGTTATGGGCACCAAGAAAACTTGCTTGATCATCAGTAGTCTTAGAGGGCAGCTATGAATGGTTTTAAATTGAGAACACCTCAATTAGGTTTAAAGTTAATTACGATCCCATTGGGCAGAAGACCTTGGCTCCAGTTCGGGATCATAACTCAAATATTGTTTTTTTTGTTCTGGATTGGCCTAGTGACTGTCTTTTGCTTACTAATAACTGAAAAATATCTCCCAGAACGCGCTGCAGTATCAAATGTGAACTTGGTCCTGAAACCTCATACATCATCTCATCGTAAACAATGACTTATTTTCCGTGAACATTACAGCTGTTCCAATTCCTCACGGTATAGTTTGGGACAAAGTTGATTGTGCTATATTTGGCCCCACTAAACTTATGGAGATTCCACATTTATTTAGAATGTCTCTAAATATAATTACCTCCAGCAAATTTTCTGATGATTGGTATTTTTAAACTGTAAATATTATGTGGTCTGATTTGGAAAAATCTGCTGCGTTTTCAAACAATGAAATGTTAAAAGGACACATCGGACTTTGATAGCTTGTACTGTTACCATCATTACGGTCCTCATTTTTACACAAATCCAGTATCCCACGAAATGTTTTCACATACCACCAATGGGAACATTGCCCAACACCACCAAAAGGTAGTTCAAAAACGTTTATACAGACATTTTCAGGGTTTAACACTTCTGACCGGACCTCATATTATTATAAGGTTGCACCTACACCTGCACAGAAAATTATGCTGACTAACACCAAACTGATTTATTCTGCATCCTTTATTTCCGAACTGTCTGAACAGGGTTTTGACTTGCGGACGGACACTATAGACACCAAATCAGTCTGGTGTTCTAAGGAATGGCAAGTTCAGGGGTCAGAAGCACTGTTTAGAGAGTACCACATTCCGCAACAGATAATATTTCTGAATGAAACAGTGCAACAGACTTCCTGTCTTGGGCTAGCCAAGAACAAGGATTTGAACACACCTCTGTTTCCCATACCATCTCACATCAATTTTATATCACATGGAGGGGATCCAATAGATGGCATCATGTAGTACAATACTTAGACCCCAATTGGAAGGGATGGCTAGTTTGGCCCACAGACACCAACAGATGTTAATCAAGATTATCCAGTATTATGGGTATCTTTCATAGATTCACATGCCTGAATCATTCCCCGTCGTCGGGGTAGGAGTCCCCGGTAAATAACAATAGTAATGTCACATAGACATATACTTAGTACTAGGCCAGAGGCCTCACATTAGTAGCCTATCTAGGTCCTTATGTAAAAAGGACCAAACTTTGGCCAGGAGCCAATCAGCTACCATCACCCTTCTCACCTTCCTGGAAGGAGCCCTAGTCCCTCAGATTTTCTACCGCACGTCGTGCAGAGGAGTCTCCACTGAGCTCTGCTCAGGTTTTTTCCTATATCTTTGGTTTTTTGCCTACTATTTCTTCAGAGTCAGTTGGAAAAGGAGTATTAGTATTTAATATGTCTACTACTCCTAAAAAAGGTCTTTTTAGGCCATGTGCCTCATGTAGTAAAATGAGGTTACACATAGAGGACAAGCATGAAGACTGTTTGTACTGCCTCTATCCTCAGCATTCTGCCAAGGAATGTAAGATTTGTCGCACTCTCCCGGTCAAGACATTGAAAGACAGGGAAGGGCGACTGCTTCTGTGGCTCCAGAGACTGAAGGACAAGGACCAAGTCTCCTCAGGTGAGAGTGAGTGTTCCTTCAGAAGTTTCCACTCCTCTCCTAAAAGGCCTCGACAGACATCTCCAGGTCAGTCTGCTGTGCCTCCTCACAAGAAGCCAAAATCTATGGAGGGTCATCCTAAGGTCAAGCCTTCTCTTCAGATGACAACCTTCAAAAAGCCTGCTGTGGTATCTTCTGGCCTGCCTGTGACGATGTCGACAGTATCCATTTCGACATCCACGGCGTCTACTTTCTCCATGGCTTCCACTGCCACAACGTCGTCGACGATGGGTAGGTCAATACCTTCTGTTATTCCTCTCACAAAACCGTCGACGACGCTCCCGTCGACGTCTGCTTCATCGTCGACGAAGGCAAGGCTTCCAGCGTCGACGAAAAACCCATCGTCGACGTAGAGTTCATCGTCGACGTAGAGTTCATCGTCGACGTAGAGTTCATCGTCGACGTAGAGTTCATCGTCGACGAAGACTTCATCGTCGTCGAAGACACCGTCGACGTCGAGACCGTCGACGAAGACTTCCTCGTCGACGAAGACTACACCGTCGACGACGGCACCGTCGACGAGGACACCGTCGACGACGGCACCGTCGACGACGGCACCGTCGACGAGGACACCGTCGACGAGGACACCGTCGACGACGACACCGTCGACGACGACACCGTCGACGAGGGCACCGTCGACGACGACACCGTCGACGAAGCCATCGTTGTCGACTTCTGCAGTGTCGACGCCGCCGTCGACGAGGGCATTGTCGTCGACGTCGACGAGGACATCATCGACGTCGATGCAGTCGACGATGAAAATGTATGATAAAATGTCAACTATTGTAGACGCTCCATCAGACGCTACAATGAATCTACACTCAAAGGGCTCTCCATCACTGAAGTATTCCTATACCCATTTTAAGATGTCATCATGCATGGTGACACCAGAGATGACTTCACCTAGCAAAGTCCAGCAACTGCTGCCAACGCAGTTTCTAGAAGCAGAAGACCCTGACGTGGAGAACATGTTTCCCATAGCATCCAGTCCCTCTCATCTTAACATCAAGGTTCATGAGAGTTCAGACTGTGAAGATCTTGAAAAGGTGACAATTCAAGAAGAAGTTCGACAGCATACCACTGTTCAGCCTATGGTATGCCTTCCGGCGTCAATTGTCTCTGACCTACAGTTTCTGATTTCAGACTATAGGCAAAGATTTCCGTCTTCTGCTCCTGCTTCAGGTGTGCCAGCGCAGCAGGAAGCTCCAACCCCTCAACGTCGCCAGCGACCACCTCCGCTGGTTGTGCATCAGGAGCAAGAGAAATTGCCTCCTCAAATTTCTTCTGATGAGGATGAATATGAGGAAGAAATGGGACATGACGAAGGCCAAGATGAGGAGGGTGAAATACATGATGAGGATTCTGATGATAACGCCAACCAGGATCCGGCATCCCCAGAGCAAGTACAGGATGATTCACCCCCTGAAGATTTAGGGGGATTCCATAATATAGTAGGGAGAGCGGCTGCAAGATTCAACATCCAAATAGCTTCGGAAACGCAGGACTGTTTCCTCCATGACTTTAAGGAATCCTTCAAAAGATCTGTTCGATCCATCCCAGTAATCGATTATATATGGGAGCAAGGACTTAAAATTATGAAAAATCCTTCCTCTCTCATTCCAGTGCCAGCTAGACTTGAAAGGAAGTACAAAGCCCCAGACACTGCTCCCGCATGTTTAACTGGCCAAACTAAACCGGACTCAGTCATATCACAGGCCGCTCAGCAGAAGTCTAGCAACCCGTCAGCGGCAATAACAGCGCCTCCTGATAAAGAGGGAAGAAAACTTGATGCCATCGGCAAAAGATTTTCTTCTATGTCCGCCCTATCAGTCAGGGCTGCAAATTCTCTAGCATTACTAGGTCGCTACAATCGACAGATTTGGGCAGATATAGCCCCATATCTAGAGGAAATCCCAGAAGACCAGAAAGAAGAGGTTAAGAAAATTTTACTGGAGGGCGAACGCTCTGCCTCAGAAATGATCGATGTGGCCTTGGATATCGCTTCCACAGGATTTCGTCAACTGGCAGGAGCAGCGGTTTTGAGACGCCAGGGCTGGCTCAAAGCCACAGCATTCCGGCCTGATGTGCAAGCCAAAGTTCTAGACATGCCATTTGATGGAGAACTGCTCTTCGGTGAACATATCGATGATATGCTGCAAGGTATTAAGAAGAATACCGACACGGCGAAAGCCTTAGGCACCCTACAATACAAACCTAATTCCTTTCGAGGATCCAGAGGTAGAGGGCAGCAGAATCGAGGCAGCTATCAAGGTTACAAGCCCGCTTATAACTCTTCTCAGCAGTACAGGCCTCAATATCAGCAGCGACAACAACAAGGACGAGCTTCCTACAACAAGTCGTCCTTTCGAGGGAAAGGAGGAAAGAAGGATAATTACAGACGCCAATGACTGCTTTCTCCAGCATGCCTCCACCTCTTCTCCACAATTCGCAGTTGGAGGAAAAATTACCAACTTCCTTCACAATTGGAAGCAAATTACAACAGATCGTTGGGTGCTGCAGTTAGTTCGCTTCGGACACACTTTGGAGTTTGTGGAACATCCTCCTCCGAACCCACCATGTCCTATGCAGCACAAGAATCTACGCCTACTTCAACAAGAGCTCTCTCTAATGCTCCAGAAAAGAGCAGTGGAGAGAGTTCCTCGAGGTCAGAAGGGGAAAGGATTCTATTCCCGATTCTTCCTGGTCAGAAAAAAGGAGAAGAAGCAATGGAGACCAATTCTGGATCTGAGAAACCTAAATGTATACCTCAAGAAGCAGTCCTTCCGTATGGTTACCCTCCAGGAGGTACTACATCTACTCAATCCAAAAGACTATATGGTATCCTTAGACCTCCAGGATGCCTATTTTCATGTCCTCATTCACAAGAGTCATCGACAATTTCTGAGGTTTGCAGTGGCAGGCAGGCACTACCAGTTCAGAGTTTTACCATTCGGCCTGAAGTCAGCTCCACGCATCTTCACGAAGTGTCTGTCACCAGTAGCGGCATACCTTCGCCAGCATCATCACCAAGTCTTTCCCTACCTAGACGACTGGCTCATCAAAGCTCCGACTCGGTCAGGCGTAGCCAAGTCCTCTTCGGCCTGCCTTCATCTATTCAAAAATCTGGGCCTAACACTCAACCAGGAAAAGTCAACTCTCCAACCGTCACAACGTCTCAATTTCCTGGGAGCAACGTTGGATACACAACAAGAGAAAGCCTTCCCTTCCAGAGAACGTCAGGTCAAGCTGAAGACCCTGGCTGTCCACATTCAGGCCAAACAGAGAGTCAAAGTTCGACTATTCAAATCATTGCTAGGAATGATGTCTTCCAACATTTTTCTCATTCCTCACTGTTGCCTACACATGCGGCTTCTACAGGAAGCCTTAACAAATCAGTGGATCCAATCTACAGGGTCTTTCGACGACTGGATCAGGATCACTCAGGTCATGAAGAAAGCTCTGAGATGGTGGCTTCTGGGCGACAACTTAAACAAGGGTCTCCCTTTTCTTCTCCCAGTCTCTCCTCATGTGATTACCACAGACGCTTCACTGGAAGGATGGGGGGCGTTCCTGCAGGAACTGCAAGTACACGGCCAATGGTCAGTGGCAGAAAAGCAACTCCACATCAATCTGCTAGAGTTGAGAGCAGTGCGCCTGGCACTTCGAGCATTTCTGCCCCGAATCAGGAACTCCCCAGTGCTTGTGAGGACGGACAACACCACCACAATGCACTACCTGAACAAGCAGGGGGGTACTCGATCCAGGACGTTGTCTCGAGAATCTCAGCAAATTTGGATCTGGCTAGTACAACACGACATTTCTCTGCGGGCAGAGTATGTCCCAGGAGTAGACAACACCCTGGCAGATTCGCTAAGCAGGCAGCGTTCACTTTGCCACGAGTGGGAGCTCGACCAGCAGATGCTCGACTCGGTGTTCTCCCGTTGGGGCAAACCTCACCTGGATCTCTTTGCGACGCAAGTGAACGCGAAATGCCAACATTACGCAAGCTGGCTTCCCCAGAAAAGGTCCCTAGGGAATGCCTTTTCGATGACATGGTGCAACGTCTTTGCTTACGCTTTTCCACCGTTTCCCCTGATCCCCAGGGTTCTCCGGAAACTGAAAGCAGAGAGTTGTACCATGATCCTGATAGCCCCAGCGTGGCCGCGCCAACACTGGTATACGGAGCTACACCTTCTATCGCTGGAACCTCCAATTCTATTCAGGACATGCCCACATCTCCTCACAATGAACCAGGGACAAGTCCAGCATCCGGATCCAACATCTCTAAAATTATCAGCTTGGCTCCTGAGTTCAGAGAGTTCCAGGATTTAGATATTCCACAGGAATGCAGGGCCGTCTTAGCCCGGGCTCGGGCTGAAAGTACTAATAAGACGTATTCCCTCAAGTGGAAAAGATTCTGTTTGTGGTGTAGAGCTCAGAATTTGCATCCATTCACTTCTACTCCAGCACAAATTCTGCCCTACTTGCTCCACTTAGCCAATTCTGGACTGGCACATGCTTCAATAAAGGTCCACCTGGCGGCCATATCCAGATTCAGACGATCTTCGTGTGGAGCTTCATTATGGACCAACAGACTAATCAAACAGTTTCTGAAGGGATTATTCAGATCTTTCCCTCCAGTTAGAGCGCCTCCACCTACATGGCAACTAAATGTGGTTCTAGCTCAACTAATGAGACACCCGTTTGAGCCAATCCACAGAGCAGATCTAAAATATTTGTCATGGAAAACAGCTCTTTTGCTGGCGCTCACGTCAGCAAGGAGAGTGAGTGAACTGCAGGCCTTTTCTGTGCAAGACCCCTTCATCCAGTTCAAGAACGACAGGGTCATTCTACGGACTAACCCTAAGTTTATACCGAAGGTTCCGTCCTCTTTCCATCTCAACGAACCTATTGTCCTACGATCTTTCTTCCCGAATCCATCATCTGCGGCTGAAAGATCTCTTCACTCATTGGACCTCAAACGATGTCTCAAATTTTACCTTCACAGGACGGAGCAATTTCGAAAGTCCAACCAATTGTTTGTTGCATTTAGCAGACCCAGGAAAGGCTTAGCCTTAACAAAACAGAGCATTTCCAGATGGATTTCAGCGGCCATCGCCTTCTGTCACCAACAGGCGGGCCACCCTCTACCTTCAAAAGTACGAGCACACTCCACTAGAGCGGTTTCCACCTCCATGGCGCTCTTTGCTGGGGTATCCATTGTCGACATTTGCAGGGCGGCGACATGGAAGACACCACATACGTTCACGAAGCACTACTGCTTGGACTCTGAACTTATGAAGGATGCAGCAGTGGGACAGGCTGTCTTACGTCATCTATTTCATTAGTGGTGAGCCTTCTTCCTATCATCCCACCTTCCAGGTAATTTATCGCACATTTCTTATCAGGTTGTGAGTATCATGTAAACTGTGTAACAACTTATGATAAGATTGCTATGTCTTTACGAATGTATTATGCGAAATGTGCTCATTATTGCTTGCTATTCTGATTCAGGCATGTGAATCTATGAAAGATACCCATAATACTGGATAAGAAATGCGTTACTTACCTGTAACAGCAGTTATCCAGTATTGGTATCTTTCATAGATTCACATGCAACCCACCCGCCTCCCCTGGAAGGGCTCACCCTCTCCCTCTCAGTAGCACTGTGCTTACGAAAATCTGAGGGACTAGGGCTCCTTCCAGGAAGGTGAGAAGGGTGATGGTAGCTGATTGGCTCCTGGCCAAAGTTTGGTCCTTTTTACATAAGGACCTAGATAGGCTACTAATGTGAGGCCTCTGGCCTAGTACTAAGTATATGTCTATGTGACATTACTATTGTTATTTACCGGGGACTCCTACCCCGACGACGGGGAATGATTCAGGCATGTGAATCTATGAAAGATACCAATACTGGATAACTGCTGTTACAGGTAAGTAACGCATTTCTTCAGGGGTACAACCGAAAGGTTTAGTATCCATAGGCCAGTCCCAGGATATATACAAAGAGAACATCCAGGGGTAGTGACATCATACAGAGTTAGGAAGTTTTGCCCCGATTGGCTAAAAACCTCAACACTGTCCCAGGCGAAACAGCACTTATCCTTACTTTAAGATAAGGTGGATCTAAGGGATTTTTTGTTAGGTCCCTGAAAGCCATGCCAGAAACGTTTCTATTACGTTGTCTTTAATGAAATCTGGAAAACCTCTCAACAATGGTGACAATGGTATAACTACATTAACATACATTATTTATTCACTGGGCAACATTGTATCTTCTGCTATAGATCTACTAGAACAAGACTTGTCCATACTACAACACGGATAATCGCAACTACGTTCAATTATGTTATTAAGCTGGACGTTGCTATCATTACGCGCTGGTTATGTGCCTTGGCGATTTATCAACTGCATGTCCCTATTTTCTGCATACAATCTAACTGAGAAGCAGATAACGATGGCACAAAGTGGAGCAAAATATAAAATGCTTCATATTGAAAAACTGGACAAATTAACTTTTACTGTGGCAGAGTCACCATCCACAGAATAGTTAATCCATGGTCTTATAACACTACCGGTCAGTACTTTCCAGTTTCAGTATTGCCTAGAACAACAACAGGCAGATAGAAGCAATGGGTAGGGAATTCATTAAGGAATCTTGGGAATTATGATCCATATTTCAATGTAGTAATGGGGGCATAGAAGTGTTCCTTAGTGGTACCAACTGAGAGTTCTTTAAGTGAATCTCTCGTATGCCAGGATATGTTTCACTGGTCCTGTAATCAGTTGCTAACTTATCCTGTCACTTGAAAGGTTCCCCGGCTGCCGTGATTAATCTGGTGTTCAAGTTGCGTTTGAATGGGAGGTACTTGATGCTGGATGATCAAGGTTGTTGTGGGATGCTCAAACTATTGACTTCTGCCGCGCTGTCCAGGATTGTCAGAGCCCACTCTCCGCTTAGAAGCAGTGTCTTTAATATCCGTGGAATGCTGGACTTTAAGCCCAGCTACCTTGTTCATTTTGAATTGAGACTTGGATTGGTTGGGTTTGTCTTCCTGTGTCTTTTATGTCACATACTCCTCTGATCTGTACTCTGACCGCCCCCCTCTCTCTAAGTGTTTTTTGGATGACTCCTGAAATGAGCAAGAGTAACGTGTATTAGTATCATGATATCTGTCAGACGTCTTAATATTTTCATGCATATAAAAATGATAGCAATTTTTAGTCGACTCCTGTTGAGGAGATCCACCCAGTTCTTTATTTTTTCTTTATTTTTCTACTTCTTAGTAGAAGACTCTGATAGCTGCTTCTAGTGTTCCTTTTCAGAATTACTCTTAATTTTTTTGATTTACTAGGTCCGGCTCCCAAATTATCTCTACCTATGGTTGCATAGGTTTCCTTAATAATTTTATGTAATTCACACTCCTGGTCTCTCAGTGTTATATTCGCACGTCGCTGGAGAACAGCCAATGCTGCTGCTTTCCCTTTAATGTTACTTAACATTATGGCGGATACTGCGGCAAAATTGTTAATCAGTTTCATCCCCAAATACAGTTCAGGGGCTGCACCGTACTCAATTTGGATCTGTGTAAGCACCTCTGGCAATACAGCTAATGAGGGTTTACCATGTGTTCTGGTTTTTACTGCAGCAAAGCCTGTACCCAAGTGGCTCAGTCTCCCACTAGGGGAGCCATCCCCATTGGCAAGCATATAGTGCAAATTATGTTATTCTTGTGGTTCCATATGGGGAAACACTGCTTCAAGCAGACAGGTTTTCTGTGCAATCCAGAACTGATTTTTTTCCTGTCTGATGGGGAATTTTTCCCTTGACTGCATTGATGGTTACTGTACTAATTCCAGGTGTAGCCAATTGTGGATTTGCAGCTTAAACAGCCCTTGCAAGCTACATTGTCATTGTTTACATTACGAACTGTCAAACATCTGCATATTCTGACTAGACCGGTGTACAAAATGTGTAATTGTGGTGCGGTCAGATTTGTTATGTCTGGGTATTATGTCCAACCGGCTAAGACTGGCCTTGTTGCTCCCTGTTAGACCTGGCTCCTTGGCGTTGGTCTCCCTTCCATTTTTTTCCCTGCTGCCTCGTGTTTTTGCTGGTACTGGATGCTTTGGGCACTGTGCCACTGCTGTTCAGTGCCCCGTGCAAGTGCTCCCTATTGTAATTTGATGTATGGATTAGTGATTCCATGATTGGCTGATTTGGTTTACTGATCAGTCCCTAGTACAGTGCACTGAGTGTGCCAAGAGCTTGTAAACCAAATGCTGCTGGTGGGCTTGCAGCACTGGTTGTGCCACACACAGAAGCAGCCTGTATAAGTGTGTCCTAGGTCTGCCATTGCAGAACCCGTGTGCAGTCTGGTACTGCCATGTTGACTGGGCAAGTGCACCCACTCGCAAGTCCCTAAACCTTCCCTTTTCTTCATATCCACCCCTGTGGTAGGCCCATGGGCAGGGTGCATTGTAAGTATAAGGTAGGACAAGCCCTGATGTGTGTGGCATGTTCTAATAGTGATTTATAGCCTATTTTCGTTTTTTACTATTGCAAGGCTACCTATTCCTCATAGGCCAGAATGGGCAGTTTGATTATTACATCTTATAATCCTAACTGACTTGGGAACTAGGTAGAAATTCTAGTTTAGTATGCCTGTTGTGTGGTGGTAGGGGGCCTTCAAACCAATGTTGGTGTTCTTGGTAAATTAGTGATATTTCTAGTGTTTCTTAAGCTGTGTAGTTATTGGGAACTGCAGCTATAGTTGATGTATGTAAAGTCTTATTCGTGCATCTGGTGCTGGGAATGATGTAACCCCTGAATGGATATACCTCTGTCCTTAATGCTTCGTGGGCCTCCACAATGAATAGAATGTCCCTACCAGTGAGGGGCAATGCACGTTGTTGGAGCATCTGAGTAACTTCATGTCTGCAGTTTACTGTTCTGTTAATTGCTCCTTCTTTGTAGCTATATGAATATGTTGAATTGAGATAGGGTACCACTATGGGGTAATCTTTTGAAAGGTTCAAGCTTGAACAACCTACAGCCAATACATAGGGGTTGCCTACTCAGCTGAGGAGGATTTTTCTCTAACACCACAGACGTCTCCGGTAAGAAGGTGAGTAGGGGTTTGTGAGTACGCAAAAGCAAACTACTTCGGCAATATATTAAATGAAAACCCAAGGTAGAACGTTGGTTACACCATGTCATACAGCTTCTACTGTCCCAAGTAAAACTCTGCTTTTGTTGGACAGCATAAATGTCGGGATTGTACGAGACTGTGATTCTGAACACACCCTCAGGATATGTTGGCTTAACTCTTGCTAGCTCACAGTGCACCATTTGTACCCCTAACCTGACAAGGTAAGAACTGAATTGTGCAACCATAGAATTTGACAACCCTGACTCTCCATGGAAATTGTGGTAACAGATCTAGAACCTTTTCGTTGGGTTACTAATGCATGTCTAAAGAGATACACTAGAAATACACAGCCTTCAGTAAAATAGTTGCACTGTAATAATCAATAGAAGGAAACCGAATAGGGTCATTAGCATTATGTGAATGGCGAAAAAGATAAACAGTTCAACCATCTTGCTTTAACAGAGAATTTATGCTTGCATACAAGTGCTGTAATATATTGTTCTCCTACGTAGCGCTACCTATCCTAGTATGTCTACAGTGGGCGAATCTGCCAAATCCCTGTAGGGTGATCTACATTCCCATTTACCGGAGGGTGTCATCAAGGTGCTCGTCTTGGTGGACAGCTGGGCAGCATCCCTCTCCGGCCTTCCTCCTATCCCACAATTCCTCTCTAATATTCCCCCACAGTTCACCCCATACATTTTCCAATTTCCTCAGGCAACCCCTCTGCTCGTAGACCGGATTTTTCTGGTTGCTGCGCACATCCATCTTTCACACTAAATCTTGTAGCATTGGGCTGACTGCACTACCCCATTTCCGGACAGTATTCTTAAAGTAAGAAAAATGCAGCTACGTGTGAGAAGTTGGCCTGATATTCAGTGTTCACTATTCTAGTGATCACTATGTATCAGTCCAAACAACCCTTATGGTGATTGGTTGTAAGTCAACCGATAGACCAGCTATCCGAGTAGCATGGACAAGAGCAGTCTTTAGGCTAAACTCTAGAGGGCGTGTTAAGCCAGCTGTTATACCATCACATATACCCCTTGAACACCAAGTGAAAGGACACCACACAAGTGTTATGAAAATAAACAGTGTATTTATTTAGATCACAACAGCCCTGTACTCTTTGAGGACAGGGTACTAAGCACACAACAAAACTCTTACGAAAATACTTTAAGTTGCACAATTTACACAAATGCCCGGGGGGCACGGAAAACCATATACTATGGAAGTGGAATGCGAAATTACTAGCAGGTAAGTACTGGACTAATAGGCTTTGGAATCGCTAGGACTACGTTACTGAACCTTCAGATTACTAGTAGGAGGCCTAGGGGACTCGGGTGCAGAGTGTGCACTCACGCGGGATGCGGGACAAGGTCTATGGAGGCTAGTAAAAGCAAAGTTAGTGTTCTCGGGCAAACCCGACTAGGTAGGTTGAAAACTAAAGTGGATCTGGACCCTTGGATAGTGAGGCTATGCTGGGGCACCGAAATGCCGAAGTTACCTAGCCCGGGGCTGCGGCTGCATAGGTCTGAAAAGACGTCGGGAATCCTCGTTGACAACCCAGGAGCCTGAAAGAAGGAGTTGCTGGCAGGCGACCAGTGAAGATTGTAAGGTGGATCCAAGCCTGGATCGAAGATGGAAGACACCTGTAAGCAGAGGGGACCAAGTCCTGAATCACTAGCCAGTGATCAGATGGGCACCAGGATGGCACCGGATGGAGTCACCTCGACCAGGTGAGTGGGCGACGCTGGGCTCTGCAGTCTCACGGACCAGGAGGCGTTGTCGGCGACCAGGATGGAGGTGCGAGCTGTCCCACGATGGTTGATGCTGTCGATGTCGCTGGACCTAGGATTGGGGCAACAAGTCTTGGCAAATTCAAGCCCACGCGGTGGACCTAAAATGGCGCCTGGAGTGGACCAGGAGGGTCCGGGGTGCTCCTCTTTTGGAAGGGAGCAAGGGCCAGTCTGGAGCAACCAGACTAGCAGTGTTGTTGTCGTCGGTCGTCGTCGGGAAGGCCACAAGCCAGCGGGCTAGTAGCCAGACAACACGGTGAGCAGCAAAAAGCAGAAGGGCCCCACGCAGATCTCGTAGATGCTGGGGGGCTGGTCTTCGGTGCTGGAGCTGCTCAGGGTCGGGGCTTCTCGGACCCCAAAGCACTCACCAGAGGATCCCTCGGCGGTCGTGCTGGATAGAAGTCGTGCAGTTCTGATGATGGCCGGTCCCTCGAGGTCTCGTCGCACCTACGGTTCTCAGCTTAGCTGTAGAGGTAGGTAGAGGTCAGAGGTGCCAGGGAAGCCGGGTCTCGTCGAGCTGGTCAGTCGGATTCCGGAGGAAAGACGTGCAGCAAACCGCAGTGTTCTTAGATGGTGCCTGCGGATGCAGGGTGACTACTACTTAGTCACAAGGGAGAAATCTTGAGAAGAGTCGAGAGTTCCTTTCGTGGAAAGTAGTTTCTTGATTCAAAGATGATCTAATTTGGAAGGGTCCCCGCTCCTGCCTTTATCCTAAAGAAAGGGGTGGGTACGCGACTAGGTCCTGCCCTAGGGGTGGGACCAGGAAGGGGGGTGGTTACACCCCTCTCCCATGCCGGACTTTCCCCTGCTCAGGGCCTGGTGTGCCCCTGGAACTGGTTCTAGCCGGCAGATGCGTAGTGAGCACCGGGGTGCCACTTGCAGTCACCTTCCTGTAAAGCCCTGCCTACCCAGGATACACAAAACCCTGTCTGGGATGGTGCTAGCACCGCCCCTGACAGGAAACCCTTTGTCCAAGCTCCCCTCGCTGGAAGGACTCCCAGCTGCAGGGGGTCAGACTAGTGTCTGTGGTGGCAGCATCCATTTTGTGATGCTGAGGCTCGAGTTTACTTTAACCGGTGTTCACAGTTACATACATGTCGTGTCCCTCTAGAAGGGTGGAATGCTAACCCCGTCGCCAGAATTGGCGAGGGGTTAGTTTTCCAATTCGTATGACACCTTACTCGACATGTTTTGATAAAGCGATACCAAAGATAGCATTTAACCGCAAGGATTATAATGCACTTAAGAGTATATGGTATGCGTTATCATGGAACAGCTATTAGGACTTGGTTCCGCAAGCTGCAAACGGGCTCAGCTCATGCCAGAGCACCATCTCACACGATTCCAAGCACTCTGCCTTCAGGATTGTCAAGGCCTTTCATAGGAGTGACTGATCGGAATCTGTGTGTCCATTTTAGGGTTAGATATAGGTATACTATATCTAAAGCAAAGGGTGATTACACCACCTTGCCCCAGCTGTTGTGCAACCAGTTGTGTCAGATTTAGATGGCCAGCCAGGGGTGGCATAATACATGCTGCAGCCCCTGGTAGGCCCTGGGTACACCTATGCCCTGAGTTAAAGGGTCTGATAAGGTGGCCCAGTACCAATTGGATATGTACCTAAGGTACATGGAATCCATTTTAGAGAGAGAGCAGTAGGCCTGGGGTCCTGATTGGCAGGGTCCCAGGCCAACTAAGTCGGAAAACCAGCAAAACACCAGGCAAAAAGTTGGGGGCAACCATAGTCCGGTATCCACCTTCCTACACTACGTAGCATATTCATCAAAAAGAGTGTTAACAAAGGTAGGTAGCTTGAACATCCATCAGAAGAACAAGTTTGGTTCAGTAACACTTTACTGGTGGATACTTTAACTGTAGATTCCTCACTGCACTCCTATCTCCCCATGCTTTGCAATCTAAAAAGGTCTTATTTTAGGAATCTTCATTGTCACCTACAATAGGTTTGAAGATCTTTGCCTCTGAGGCAGTGAAGGAGAATGCTTAAGGGTGGCACTTTTATGATGCTCTTCTCTGATACTTCTTGGGTGGAACCGAATCACTGCAGATCCACATAGTACTACCTATATGCGTATTGAAGCATTGATGAAGATTTCTCTGTATCCAATATGGTGCCTGATGATATTGTCATGGTGAAGTTAAATAAGAGTATTCAAGAGTTAAATAGAGTATCCACCAGAATGAGCATTACCGAAGTTAAGTAAAATGTTTTTCTTTTTTGTTTCTTTGGGGCCAATTTTTGCCTAGTGGTACAAGGTTTGAGGATACTAGTGTGCTTTATCCTAGGCTCAAAGGAGTGCAGAAGCTGGGTGAGGTCTGTTTCAGAGAGCAATATAATTTAATTTCATTTCTAGTCTGAAATGAATTGCCATAGAGCATGCATCAATGATTTAGAGTCAAAGTAGGTTAACAAAAATAAGATTGATTTGTTGTAGGAAGGTGGACACCTGACTATGGTTACCCCAGATTTTTTGCCTTGTGTTTAGCTGGTTTTCGACTTAGTTAGCCTGGTTCCCTGCTAATCAGGGCCCCAGGCTATCTGCTCTCTCCCTAAAATGGACTCCATGCACCCTAGGTGCATAACCAAATTGGTACTGGACACCTTGTCAGCCCCTATATAGTGCACTATAGGTGCCACGGGCATAGGTGCATCCAAGGCCTACCAGGGGCTGCAGCATAGCTTTTGCCACCCCTGGTTGGTTCTTAAATTGACACAACTGGCTGGTCACTCAGCTGGGGCAAGTTGGTGTAATCCCCCCTTTGCTTAGATATAGTATACCTACATCTAAACCTATATCTGGACACATATAAACCTGTAAGTAGGGCTCCCGGTTTTATGGTATTTATTTTTTTAACATTTCCGTCTGTATTTATCCATATTTATTTTTTGGGGTATTTTTCTGTATTTATCCACATGTATTTTTGTTGCAAGTAAAATAAGACGCTGCAGCTAGTATTTTTCCACATTTATTTAAATCGACCAGGCACACTTGTGCTTGATTTTTACCAGTTTAGATATATTTATATATAGGCCAAATTAAATAAACACAATACGATTGGTAATTTTAAAAAGAAAAGGCACTTGTGTAATTTTACAGTCGCACTTGCAGGATCATGCATGTACAGACTAGGCATGAGTGCAGTCAATGTTTGTTCGCATCCACTTGGGTTGTTGGTATCATTGTTCTGGATACTTCATTCACTGGAATGTTTATGGTTTCAGCATGTTTGGCACTGCCACCCCACAGTTGTTTCTAAAATTTGAGCCTGTGGTAAGTGGTTTTAACATAATGGAAGAAAATGTCTTTCCTGTGCTCTTGGAAAAGATGTGTGAATTAGTGGTATTGATTAGGTCTTGTTTACGTAGCTGTCTTCAAAGTCCTATTGTTACCCCTTGTTTAAAATATACATAGAACGAGCTTTGTATCCACCTACAAGAGGTTTTTTTCTTACCACATGCCATTGGGCGTTTTGTGCTTCATTGTACCTTCTAGAAAGTGCTTCCATCGGAATGCATGAGGAATCTTAAAAGTGCATTACTACTAAATGGCATTTGTATATGTTTGTGCCTGTATTTACTCATCAAAGCCAGTCCTATTGGTGTTGCCAATGCTTGTTTTTGGTTGCTTCTGCCACACTTAAGTTTACAACCCCTCTGGTACTAGGATGGTGCTACAGACGTCTTTACCCCTCCCCTGTGCTCCCCTCTTCCTCTTTTGCCCTCCCATAAAATAAAAAAACAAAGGTTGCTGGGGCTGCGGCCGATGTCCTGGGGTGTTTTTACACTTTTTTAGGTCTCGGCTTCGAGACCTATTGTCACTAAGTTCACTCTCAACGGAGCCAGAGAGGTGAACGAGCGCCGATTGCATCTCGTGGACGCGCACGCCGAGCCTCCTGGAGCCGTGCACATCTCTTGCTCCACATTCACACTCACGGAAGCACGCACGCACGCACGCACACACACACACACACACACACACACACCCTCCCTCTCTGCCCACTCCCTCTCTGCCGCCCCCCCTCGAACCCCACTCACCGGGCTCTTTCCCTCGCAGCAGGTCAGTCATGGCAGCAGGCAGACTCGGTGTCTTCTCCGGGGATCTTCAGCTGATGTGCACGCCCACGCTGCGTCTCGTGCACGCCCGCCACGCTGTTTCGCGCCTGTTGATCCTCAGCTTGTTGCTTACAGCCAGTGGGTTGAACTTGAATGTACTCGACAAAATATCCTTATATAACTAAAAAGTGAGCATCATCTTCATCTCACGTTTGTAAAGGTAACCATGAACACCAATTGTGTTAAGAATATATTGAATACGATAGATCACCTTCCACTCGCCCAAACATATACTTTAAATTCCTTATTCATATTATTAGAAAAAAGCAACGCAGAAGATAATTTTTGGTTGTCTGTGGGTGGGGAGATGGGGTTAGCACTCTCTGCCCTCTTTTCCTATCATTGACTCTTTGGCGCCTATAGGAAAAACCCAAGCTGCTTATACTTTAGAGGAATTCTGCATAAGGATTATTATAGTGTGAGTGCAGAGTGCGCACAGTTCAGAGTGTGCAGAGTGTGAAGTAGTGAGTGCAGAGTGAGTGAGCAGAGTGTGAGTGCAGAGTGCAGAGTGTGAAGTAGTGAGTGCAGAGTGAGTGAGCAGAGTGTGAGTGCAGAGTGTGAGTGCAGAGTGTGAAGTAGTGAGTGCAGAGTGAGTGTGCAGAGTGTGAATGCAGCGTGCAGAGTGTGAGTGCAGAGTGTGAGTGCAGAGTGTGAGTGCAGAGTGTGAGTGCAGAGTGTGAGTGCAGAGTGTGAGTGCAGAGTGTGAGTGCAGAGTGTGAGTGCAGAGTGTGAGTGCAGAGTGTGAGTGCAGAGTGTGAGTGCAGAGTGTGAGTGCAGAGTGTGAGTGCAGAGTGTGAGTGCAGAGTGTGAGTGCAGAGGGTGAGTGCAGAGGGTGAGTGCAGAGGGTGAGTGCAGAGGGTGAGTGCAGAGGGTGAGTGCAGAGGGTGAGTGCAGAGGGTGAGTGCAGAGGGTGAGTGCAGAGTGTGAGTGCAGAGTGTGAGTGCAGAGTGTGAGTGCAGAGTGTGAGTGCAGAGTGTGAGTGCAGAGTGTGAGTGCAGAGTGTGAGTGCAGAGTGTGAGTGCAGAGTGTGAGTGCAGAGTGTGAGTGCAGAGTGTGAGTGCAGAGTGTGAGTGCAGAGTGTGAGTGCAGAGTGTGAGTGCAGAGTGTGAGTGCAGAGTGTGAGTGCAGAGTGTGAGTGCAGAGTGTGAGTGCAGAGTGTGAGTGCAGAGTGTGAGTGCAGAGTGTGAGTGCAGAGTGTGAGTGCAGAGTGTGAGTGCAGAGTGTGAGTGCAGAGTGTGAGTGCAGAGTGTGAGTGCAGAGTGTGAGTGCAGAGTGTGAGTGCAGAGTGTGAGTGCAGAGTGTGAGTGCAGAGTGTGAGTGCAGAGTGTGAGTGCAGAGTGTGAGTGCAGAGTGTGAGTGCAGAGTGTGAGTGCAGAGTGTGAGTGCAGAGTGTGAGTGCAGAGTGTGAGTGCAGAGTGTGAGTGCAGAGTGTGAGTGCAGAGTGTGAGTGCAGAGTGTGAGTGCAGAGTGTGAGTGCAGAGTGTGAGTGCAGAGTGTGAGTGCAGAGTGTGAGTGCAGAGTGTGAGTGCAGAGTGTGAGTGCAGAGTGTGAGTGCAGAGTGTGAGTGCAGAGTGTGAGTGCAGAGTGTGAGTGCAGAGTGTGAGTGCAGAGTGTGAGTGCAGAGTGTGAGTGCAGAGTGTGAGTGGTGTGTGCTGTTGAGTGGTGTGTGCTGTTGAGTGGTGTGTGCTGTTGAGTGGTGTGTGCTGTTGAGTGGTGTGTGCTGTTGAGTGGTGTGTGCTGTTGAGTGGTGTGTGCTGTTGAGTGGTGTGTGCTGTTGAGTGGTGTGTGCTGTTGAGTGGTGTGTGCTGTTGAGTGGTGTGTGCTGTTGAGTGGTGTGTGCTGTTGAGTGGTGTGTGCTGTTGAGTGGTGTGTGCTGTTGAGTGGTGTGTGCTGTTGAGTGGTGTGTGCTGTTGAGTGGTGTGTGCTGTTGAGTGGTGTGTGCTGTTGAGTGGTGTGTGCTGTTGAGTGGTGTGTGCTGTTGAGTGGTGTGTGCTGTTGAGTGGTGTGTGCTGTTGAGTGGTGTGTGCTGTTGAGTGGTGTGTGCTGTTGAGTGGTGTGTGCTGTTGAGTGCAGAGTGGTGTGTATTGGCAATGTAAATGACAATGCCATCTATTTATGATTTAAAGAAAAAAAAGAAATGTCATGAGCAATGCCAATAGCTCCACCTTTAATGATGCCGAGACCATTGCATTGTAAATGCTTGTTTTTTATTTTGTCTTTGTGAAAGGGGGCCTGCTGCCTGTAGAGGGGTTTTTGTGTGAGCCTCTTAAGGGAGAACTCTCAGTACGAAGCAGCTAGGCCTGGGTGGGCTGAATTTCTTTAGTTATTGTTACCTGCCTCGTAGTCTGTTTCCACGTTTTGTATAGTGGTTGTTTCCATTGTAGCTTTCAGTAGTGAGCAATTTATGAATGAATGCTAATAACAGAAGTAACCATGCATGCACAAAGCAACTTTCAGCCACATCACATTCAAAAGTGCACCATCATTCAAACTGCAAACATGCTAGGCAGCAAGCCTGATGATCTGTGCTCTCAAGCAGGGACACCGGTGCATTTTACTGATGACATACACATTTTATCATAATCTCTCTCTTTAGAAAAACGTCCGAAAATGGTTCTTCTTTCTCTCTGCATACAGCATCGCTGCAGAACTTTGTCTGTATCTGCAAGCCATACTCTCTCTTAACACTTCTCTGCAGGCGCGCAACGCCCATGGGCTCAAATTCCCAAAAGTCTCCAGTTCCCCTCCCCCTCTCCCCTCCGTCGTGTGTGTCAGCCCGAGGCTGAGACAGCCTCCTGGGCACACACACAGCCGCACCCAAGCACTTAACAGGTCTTTAAAAGACCATTTAGTTGTTAACGAGGCTTCGCTCTGTCGCCCCTTCTTTGAGCCCCTGCAGCTTCACTCTGCCAATTGCTCGAACAATTAGCCCCCCTCCCCCGGAAATGTCACTCTAGTTGCACCTCTGCTTCTTTGTCACAGAGCATATGTAGGTTCGACCACATGAACGATGTGTCAGGGTCGGACTACCTGTCGTGGGCCAGTTCAAGAGTTAATAATGTTGATGGCACAGACTACATTTTCTCCCCTGCGTGCTCCATTTCAGCACATTCTGCTATCTCGGATTTGTACTGACTTTCGGTGCATGGGGGGGGGGGAACATCACTTACAACGCATTTTTTACAACGCACTACCATTACATCGCAACCATTACAACGCATACCATTACAACGCATTGCGCTGGGGGGCGCTCTAGGATAGGGAATATATTTAATTTACTATCCAACACCTTCCCTGCTATCCACGGGGACTGGAGTTGGAATAGTAAATTAAATAATTCACTATCCAGCGCCTAAAAGCATTATGCGTTGTAATGGACTGCGTGGTAAAAACCGCGTTGTAAAGGCATGCGATGTAAAAGCATGCGTTGTAGTGACACCAATCCGCATGGGGGAAATGAGCAGCTAATGCCCTGTATAATCCTCTCGGTCTGCAGATGGAATACTTCCCTGTGTTTCCTTTTGCTTGGGGTTGAAAGACACAGCGCTCCAGGGTGCACTTGTTCATCCCTCTCCAAAGCTGCAGTGTGAGGGCAGCGATATCCGATTTCATCTGGCCATTTCTTTTGACAGTATTTTTCCGTTTCTACTTATAAATACAGACAAAGGAAAACAAGTTTTCCGTCTGTATTTATATGTAGAAATCCGTTTAAACGGAAAACCGGGAGCCTTACCTATAAGTCACTCCTATGGCAGGCCTTATCAATCCTGGAGGCAGAGTGCTTGGTTTTACGTGAGATGGTGCTCGAGCATAAGCTGAGCCTGCCTGCAGCTGTCGGGAACAACTCCCTTAGCTGTTCCGGGATAATGCCATACCATATACTCTTAAGTGCATTATAATCCATCGCGGTTATGTGCTAACTTTGGTTTGGCTTTATCAAAACATGTCATGTAAGGTGTCATACAATTTGGAATACTATCCCCTCGACAGTCCTGTCGACGGGATAGCATTCCACCCTTCTAGAGGGAGAAGACATGTTACTTTACTGAAACACCGTTAATCCTAACCAGAGCCTCAGCATCACAAAATGGATGCTGCTGCCACCGACACAAGTCTGACCTCCTGCTGCTGACCGAAACTTGGCAGAGGAGGCCTGGACAAAGGGTTTCCTGTCGCAGGGAGGTGCTACACCACCCCAGACAGGAGATAGTGTATTGGGGCAGGGAGGGCTGAAAGAAACTAGATAGTGCCTGGGGCGCACAAGGCTTCCCCTTGCATAATCCGGTCAAACCGGTTCTGGGGCACACCAGCCCCAGTCCCAGCGTGACCCTGGACAAAGGGAAAGGGGTGTAACCACCCCCTTCCTGGGTCCTACCCATTGGAGGGACCTAGCAGGTAATCCAGCCCCCTAGATTGGTATAAGAATGGGAGCAGTGCCAACGCACTCAGATTATCCTGACTGAAACTTACGAAACGAAACTCTGGACCCTTCGACATCCTACTCGACGTAGAAGACTGAAGAATCTCCCTTGTGCTCAAGGAGTGACCACCCTGTGCAAACAGGCACCATCCAGCACCTCGACGTTTGCTTTGTTGCAGTTCCCGCCGGAACTCGAGCGACAGAGATCGACAAGACCCAGCGTGCCTGCCTTCTAACAACCCGTTCCACAGTCCCTGCAGAGCTGAGACCCATGGAGGCGACCTGAAGCGTGGGGCCCGCCATCTTGGAAAGACCACGAGGCGCTGACCGTGCAGCTCCCGAGGCACCCTCTAAACTGTGCATTGGGGTTTGAGAAGCCCCTGCCCTGAGCCACTCTTGCACCGAAGCTCACCCCTCTACACTCACCGAGTGCTGCGTGGGCCCTTCTGCATCTTTTGGCTCAACGCGTTGGTCCGGTCGCTTGCCAGTTGGCTAGCGGCGCCTGTACCGACGAACTTTGAAAACGAACTTGTGAGTCTGGTTGCTCCAGACTTCGCCTCGCTCCCCTGAAAAGGAGCACCCGCTCTGACCCTCCTGGTCCGAGTAAGAAGTGATCTTCGAATCCTGCGTGGTTTGCGCTTGCCAAGGGTTGTTTGCTCCAATCCGGAAGCCGACACCGCCGACAGCGATAGCCTTTGTGGGACAGCTCGTGATCCACTCCTGGACATCCTCGGTGCCCCAGGGTCCACGTGGCAGCGGAGACCAGCTTCACGACATCGACCTGATTGCACCGGACATTGCCTGGTTCCTGCTGAGTGACCCAGACTCTGTCCCCTCTGCTTTCAGATCATCTATATCTTCGATCCACCCTTGGATCACACCGGACACTTCTCCTCTCGACGCCTGCAGCATCTTCATCTTCAGGCACCATTGACCTGCGTGACGAACCCCAACACTACTTCGCACCTGTGCACCCGCTTCCTGTGGGTGAGGTAACTCTGCAACGCTGGTGTTCCTACACTGGTACACACCTCTAGTGTATGTGTCTAAAGTTTTGTCCTTCTAGGTCAGTCAGAAGGTTCCTTAAACAGTAACTTTGTAACTTTTACGCACCATTGACATTGCATTGGTGCATGCGTGTGCTTTAAGCGCTGCACCCGAATCACGCTGGCTTTTCCCGACTCCAGCATTGCTAGTCCCAACTGCTCCCAGCGATTTGTTCACTCTTATTATCTCCGTGCAGTACTCTCATTAGGGGCAGCCTGGATCAAGAGCTTTAAGATGCCAGATTGTGCACTTCTTCAGAGCTGGTGCTGGTGTATTTCTGTTGGTACCGGCCCTTCCTAGTGCTGGTAGACCGATGAAGATGGGTTTCAGGTGCCAAGCAACACGCTTCATAGCATGGGGCAGATAATTCGGAGTATGAACTTTCAAGTTTGAGGGAGAACATTTGTAACAATGTAGAGCAGGCTCTTCTAATACAAGGCAGATTGGCCTATCTCGGTGTGAGGCAGAGTGGGCATATGGAGTAAAAAGGCAACCAAGCCCTGCTGGATTTAATGTAGGTTTTCTCCACCTCTGTGTCCACTTCCTAATGTAGCTGGTATTTATGTGTGCACTAGACTTGCAAGAAGAGAGGAAAGTTTCCTCCCCAGGAGATTCTTCTTGCTGGTTGTCTGTATCTGGCAGAGCAGATCCACAGACTAAGAGAAATGGAGGGAATGATTACCAGCAGAATGGGAGACCAAGCAGATGAGCGGTGTTGTCCATATGTGGCGAAAGGGCATTACAGTCAGCATGTAATGCCATACCAGTGGTATATTGTGCGCTATACAAATGCTTATAATAGATCATAACCATAATGTGTGTAAAAATGTTTACTTTTTATTTTTACATGCCACTTAGCACAATTTTAAAGTTTATTAGCAATGCCTTCTACATAGAACTGCACCTAACCTGATTTTGGCAATCTTGAAATAACTCGATAGTTTCATCCATTTGTTGCATAGTCGCTTGTTTGACCTCTGCGCGCAGAGCTGTGCTCAACATTAATTATATGGATGTTATTAATATGACATATTGAGTTTGGTGTAATTAAGGTCTAAGTAGGCTACTAAAACTGTCAGTACCAATATATTTATTCACACAAACCTTAATATGTGTAATTGAATAGGCATCTTTTTTTCATGCAACATATCTCCTGACTTTCCTTGTTCTTATCATATCATGTTATTTCTTGCTTAATCCCTTTTTAGAGGGCCCAACAAAATAGAACTTTCACATCTTAATTGGTCTCTAAGCAAATGTTAAAGTGGCTAAGCAGGATGTCCCCCCCCCGCCAGGTGCCTTGCCTTGCTCAATCTCATGATCAGGTACAGCACTCTGTCCTGGCGAAGTTTGCTCTATACACATGACACATGTGTGCAGTTTATTATTCAAACTAGTGGTATTGAACTGAGATTTAAGGAGAACACTGATTGGAGTTGAATATCTGACAGGGATTCCCCCTGAAAGCAATTGGGCTGTAACTACCATGGCTCCACCTTCGTAAACTTTACCCAGCGCCAGATTTCTCCAAAGTGACAGAAAATGAAAAGCAGGAGTTTACAAAATGCTTTTCTAAATAAATCCCTTATTGCAATACTATCCATAAATGGGCACAGAGGTAAAGGAGCTAGTGCTATGTTGCCACAGGTTTCAAAGTTTTTCCTGATGTGTTTCATTTTTCTATAGCTTCAACGGAAACCACAGTCCACCGTGCCTGCAGAATTGCCTGCCGTGCCTGCAGAATTGCCTGCCGTGCCTGCAGAATTGCCTGCCGTGGCTGCAGAATTGCCTGCCGTGGCTGCAGAGATGCCTGCTGTGCTTGCTGATATTCAAGAAGATGACGCTGTAGAGATGGTAGAAGAACCTTCTGCTCAGACAGAAGAGATTAAAGACACTATTGAAACACAGCATGATTCAAGCATTAAGGAGACAGTTTGTGGGTAGGAATTTGTTATTAAACTTAATTTCATTGTTGTTAAAGCAGTGTTTGCCTGCTCTCACGATGTGAAAAGCCTGTTCCAAGAAAAAGATTAAAGTAGGTTGCTATGCAGTGTTTTTAGAAATTTTAATATAGCGGGAAGAATTAAGTTGACATGTAGAGCTCTGTGCATTGTAACTAAAATGTGTGTTTGGCTCCTTCATGTAGCCCATTTGACCATTGTAAAAGTAGTGAAACAAGTGCCACCGTCCTGATTTAAAATTCTATGTGACGTTTTTACATATGCTGCCAGGCCAGACTCAAACGTTTAGGTACTTTCCAGAACACCCCTTCTGGTGTTCAAAATACAATGCAGTTAAACTTGCATATGTCCCTGCCTAACAAGTCTGTTGGAGAAATTGAACTAAACAGATAGAAGTACATATCACTAATAGGTACTTCAGAAATGGATATTGGCTCAGTAACCTGGTGGTAGCTCTGGTTGTAAATACCTGATGAGTCTTTGGGCTTGCCTGAGAAATGAAAAGGAGGAAATTTGAAGGTTTTGACAACCATGGGGCTTGTTCCCGAGTAAATAAGGCATGTGATGCATTCACGATCAGTGCAATAATTTACATATGGGCCCTTCTGATCAACTGGGATTAGGGTATACATAATATAGTTAGTTTCTTGAGCGATCCTAAAATTCGGGGAGAGTATTCCTAGAAATGTGATGATATCCAGTTTAGTCTGAGAGCCAGTGTGCTTTGGAAGCAGTATTGGGATAATCTTGCTTCCAACGCCCTAGCTGGAACCATGCATAGCTAGAACCCCCTACCCCTGCGGCCTCTGCTCGGCCCCTTCTGTTTGCTCTTGCCCCCTCACCTTATTGTTAGTTGTTATGCTCCTCATCCCACTCATTTCATCCCTTGATGCATATTTTGCAATTTCAAAGACAATGATTTTGATGCAGCATACTTTCTTTTTTTTCGGCAAATCCATGCAGCAATTGAACACTGTCACTAGTTTTCATGGTTTTTAGGTCTCAGGCTGTGATGGCTGCACTTGCGCAGTCTCGCTAGGGAGACTTAATGAGATAGAGAGAACATCACTAGCGAGGTTAAGCCCCGCCCTTCTTCTCCATTGGCTGGCCTCCTAAACGGTGGCCTGCCATTGGAGAAGAGGTCCTAGCGACGTTCTTCTTTCTCTTTTAGCCCCATCTTTTTCAGATTGACTTCCCCAACTTACTGCTGTCTTAAATGGTTTCTTATCTTCTTTATGGCTCCAGATGGCCCCATAAAGAAGATAAGGAACCTTTTACCACAGCATGAAGTCGGGGCCGCCCATTCTGAAAAGGACGGGGCTCAAAGACAAATGTGCTGCCACACCGCTTGTTAATGTATATAGCAAGGGGAGGTGAAATTTAAAATGTATGTTAAGCCTCGAGAGCCGACTTTGCACTAAGCTTGAAAATCTTTTGCACTATGTGAAAGAAAATCAGAATGTTTTGCTAAGGCCGTCGCCGATTTCGTTAAGAGTTTTCACACCGCGTAACGGACATCGGCTGTTCACAGCTTCAAAGCCCAGCCCAACTGATTACGTTTTCCGGTCTGGTCGAACAGCTTTGTTGTTGAAGATCTGGAAGAGAAACCTCAGTTTCATGGCGAGCGCTTGTTTTTAAACAGCAGTTTTTCTAAATACTCTAGGAAGAATCTCAGTCATGCACCAAGCACCTAACTCCTCCGAAGCACCAAACACTCAACAGGGGCACCTATACACCAGCTGGGTGGCACAATGTAGGCTGCGCAGCAGGTTCCCCCTCCTCACCTCAGAGCCGCCCCCTGCAGAAGAGAGGTAAACACACCTCTCCTCCATCGGCACGGGCGGCCACGAGTTGCTACACGCGCCACGGGCTGTAGTGTGTTCTTGACTCGCTCTGTGCAAAGATGCCTGTGGTGTCATCTGAGCTCCTGTTTAAAGGAAACCTGTGTCATCCTCCTCCTCCACTTTGCTTCATCTTATGGAGCACCCATGAGCTAGCTAAGATATTTCCTGCCTCGCCGCTGATTCCTGTTATGGCAGATTAACAACATCCGTCCGAGCACAGTTCTAAAGGCTCTCGAGTGACTGATTCGGGCATTAGATATGATCGTGTTAGACTGAGTTCCCCGACACCAGCCGTCAGAGGAGTGTGCACCCTTTTCAGGCTTCCTACAGGCTCAGGGCGGACGGAGGGTGTCCCTTCATAAACTTTCAACTAGCGTCTCACTCTAGCGCTTCCTACAGCCTCAGGGCGGACGGAGGGTGTCCCTTCATAAAGTTTCATCTAGCGCGTCTCACTCTAGCGCTTCCTACAGGCTCAGGGCAGACGGAGGGTGTCCCTTCATAAAGTTTCATCTAGCTCCTCTCACTCTAGCACTTCCTACAGGCTCAGGGCAGACGGAGGGTGTCTCTTCATAAACTTTCATTTAGCCCATCTCACTCTAGCACTTCCTACAGGCTCAGGGCGGACGGAGGGTGTCCCGTCATAAAGTTTCTCACTCTAGCGCTTCCTACAGCCTCAAGGCGGACGGAGGGTACCCCTTCATAAAGTTTCTCACTCTAGCGCTTCCTACAGCCTCAGGGCTGACGGAGGGTGTCCCTTGCTAATCTTTCAACTAGCATGTCCGTTCAAACGGGAGGTGCTTCTGAAAGGCTGGCAGGGCTGGTACAGATAGACACATAGAGGTTTCCATATGGAGAAGATTAAAATCTTGCAGCGATTGGAGGGAGTCAGTGAAAATCTAACGGATGGCGACAGGCTGGTCTTAATAGTGCTTGTAAGTGATACAAGATTTCACAATAGCCTTGTGCCACTATAGGGCTGGGCCACAGTCAGTCACGCGTAGATCTCTTACAATCTGATGAGAGCATGGATTCACGTAAAGCCCATTTGTGCATTTACATAATATAAAGAAATTAACGCCCAGCGCAGCAAGTATTTCGTTTCTTGTAGCGCTCTGCAGGTGGGGAATCACTTCTTGGCGTTCATAGCACCAGACCTGTATTGAGTTTGCAGCACAACTGAAATTCTTTTATATAAGGGGCCAGTGCCCACTGGACCTGGCAGGGTGGGGGTATTCTGGTTCAGGGAGTGGAACAGAGAGACTCCCTGTGCATGTGGCGCTGTGTGCAAGACTTCGGTGTCTACAAACTCGTAAGAAGCTACTTGTGCCAAATTTGTGCCTAAATGGAGGTGAGTATCGTTTTTAAAGACCAATACAAGAGCGCTATGCACCCGATGTCATCCCTGTCATAAGAGACATTTTGAGGCATTGGTTAAGTGAGCAACTGCCCCTTCTCCCCCATCTCAAGCACTCTCCCTCCCTCTCTATGCCGCCTTCTACCCCTTACTGTTTTTAGGTCAAGCCTAGAGTTGCAGCGCATGCGCTGCTCGCTCTGGATCCCTTTTACTCTGCTCCCTAAGGCAGCTGTCATCGAAATCTGTGCACCAGGCTCAGTGGGTGCCGCCGCCTCTGCCACCTTGGTGCAGAAGCACAGCGGGCCCATGTAACTCGTGATTTGCTCCTCTTTTGCTCCACACAGACACATACCTAAAAGGGAGGGGGGTAACTCTGTTGCTTGCAGCTTGGACTCTCATAGAACTGCTAAGCTTCCTCCCCCACAGCGGCGGACTCCCCTCGGAGCAAATGCATCATTGTTCCCACACTCCCCGCACCCATCATAGCACAAAGACTGTACGGCCTCATGGTACATGACACCCGCCCTCCATGTGTGCTGCCCTTTATGCCTAGTACTTCCACAATAAAAGCACTACATCTACCACACTTGTTTAACACCGCTACCCCCAAGGGCCGTCACTCCTGAATATTCACTTCTACTATCTCGTGCCCTCAGCACCTCTAACTCCACGACCCCATTCTGCCATCTCACATGAAGTTTTTGTTGCAACTGTTGTTGGGCATCATGGACAGAGCTTAAATTGAATTGTACACTCCGTCAATCAGCTACCTGAGTATCATCAGTGGTCCGTGGTGGTGGCATCTTGTCAAAAAACGAAGAGTTAATCTCTGCGCACCATATTTGGAAATGTAGAAGCCATCATAATTTAATACTTATAGCCATTAAAACAACCATTTGCAATACAATAGGTCACGCATTTGCGAGGATTTAAGCTATTGTCACTATAAATGACAATACCTTTTATTTATATGTTTAAGTGCATGTTTACACACTGCTTGCAGTGTTTCAAAACACATAAATAAAAGACATTGTCATTTACCATGCCAATAGCTCAAACTCTTGCAAATGCGAGACCAACTGCAAATGTCTGGTGTGTACACTGCCTGTCTCTCTTGCCACCCAAGATTTTCAGAGAGACTGGGGATTAATAGGTCATGTTAGGGACGTGCGATGTTGCTGATACGAATACCATCGCAGTTCACCCGAAAGACTAACCACACCTTAGGGAACGCCATCTTTCAATTTCACTTCCTTTAAGGAGTCTGCATTACCCTATCCCAGAATTTAATTCCACCACACTCAAGATGGTCGAATCCTAAGTTTGGGTTCACTACAGGATTGTCACCATAGAAGTGTGTCCAGCCTGGCAGGGCACCATGCCTCCTGCATAGCTAATTTTCTGACCTCTCCTGGTGCCAGATGGCCCAGGGCTGTGGGGTTTGAATCCTCTCCAGTGAGGAAAGCCAGATTTGCATACCAAAAGGGGTGTGATTTTTGAAGCTCCCTGCCTTAGAATGCTAATTGTACCAGCCTTCATGGTGGAGTAGGTGATAATACCTCTCTCCAGAGCAGGCAATTGTTCCAGACCTTCTGACAGTGAAGGCTCTCTCTTGGTCAGAAAGTAGTCTGTGGCGGCAGGCAGGACTGAACCAGTCAGCTAGCTGTTTCCGGCGGTACCTCTAAGGTACCCTCTGGGTAAATGTATTAATAAATCCATCACTGGAATCAGTGTGAATTTATTAATTTGAGGTTTGATACCAAACACCCTATGTTTCAGTGAAGCCATTGTGTAGCTGGGGAACTCGTTTTGACCAGTCCCCAGTACATACCTTAGGTTGGCTTTCCATCTCAATTGCAATATCTAGTAACATAACTAAAAACCACAGGGGCATATCTGCTCATGCAGATATGCCCTCACATAAATTATAATGCACCCTGCCTTCGGGCTCAAGGTCTGCTGTAGGTGTGACTTACATATGTTAGATCCAGTGACTTTGGCATGACACAAGTGTGTCATGTCTAGTTTGCACTCCTGATTTGCACCATGTCACACTGCCTACACTGGCAGTCTGTCTTTAGTTTTGTAAGTGGGTCCCTTAGGGTGGCTATGCTGCAGACCTTAGGGACACTCTTTAGTAACCATCCCCTAGGATCACTGGAATACCATTTTCTAGGCCCTTACATGGGTGCTAAATTCCTAAGCCAGTTGTAGCACAGTTAGACTTTACATTGTTTTAGGGAAAGGAGCCCTGGTACAGAGATCTGGTTATCAGCTCTCAGTGCACTGTCTGAGTCTAAAATCGGCATCCAGTAGCGTAAAAAGGAAAAATGTGTGTGTGGGTGTGTGTGTGTGTGTGTGTGTGTGTGTGTGTGGGTGTGTGTGCGTGCGCGCGGGGGTTGGGGTTAATTGCAACAGCCCAGTTTTCTACAAATGCTCTATATTGTTATGACATAAACTATGGTTGTTGGTTTCTTCTGTGTAAATGTTCTGTTTGTTGGGAACAATTTTTTTAGAACAACACTGATTGGTACTATGAGACTTTCCACTTGTAGCCCTTGATCAGAACACATTCCTCTACTCTCACGAATAGTTGAAACAAATGTGTTAAAAGGTTTTCCCCAATAAGTTATTTTATGTACTGGCCTAGAAACAGCTTTAGTAGTCTTACCATGCTCAAATATTTAGAAAAAAAAAATCATAATAAAAAAAATGCACATACATTCGATGAGAGGCTTTAGGTCAGCCCTCTTTATCCATATATTTTTTTTCAGCTATCATTTGGGTCTTGTTCGCGCCATACAAAACTTTTAAATTAAATTACATTTCCATTTTACTTCCTCCCATCTAAGCATACAGTTTACTGGGGCCATTCTCTACAGCCACTGGTGCTCTTGCACTGCAAAACATTTTTTTCTGATCATAATTGCTGATCCACTTCTAAAGAAGTGCACCTCAGTGTCTATGGTAGTTTGCCAGTATTTTAATTTGACAATAGATTTTCTTTCCTTTCTGTAACCTTTGTTTTTGCAATTCATGTGTGTTTAGGCTTGTCTTCAGGTTACTGTAATTAAAATGGCCCAGTAAGAGCATGCAATTCTTTTAAAAACAGATGGGAGAATGTATATAGGTACAGTTTTTTTAGGGCGAATATATTCCAATAAGAGCAAGAGCCCTCACACACTTTGATGGGTATCATGCTTCATCATTGGGCTTAGCAGGTGTTGCGATGCCCGAAGAGCACCTGCAAGTGGGCACTTTGCCCGAGATCTTTTTGTATAACTGCAAACTCAAATATTAGCGATTTTTAGGTCTCGGCCTGATCCAGCGCATGAGCTGATCTGGCCGAGACATTTAGTAGCTGCTCTTAAAAGTGCTACCTTGCCTGCCACCAGCTTCCTAGAATGCACACAAGAGCGCGCGCACGCATGCACGTAATAGCAAGCTGATGGCCGTCAAGGTAGCACTTGCGGTGACGCGTATGCGCACGCCTCACGTTTTTATTTTTTGCGCCTTGCGTGCGCTTGTTTTTAAAACGCTTGACTACAAAACTACCCGAGTCATCGTTAGCAGGTTACAAAACCCACAAAGCTGCAATCTAATGCAAATCTTCTAACGAGCAGCATGGTGTGTACACAATGTCATTAGAGAAAATAATGCCACCTAGCCACAACCTTTGTTTGGCGGCAAGCCATCAAAGTTTCAATGGAGGCTCTTGGGATTAAAAGTGTGTTTTTGTTAAATAGTGTGCGCACATGATGTCTTTAGAGAAAAGAATGCCTCCTAGCCACAACCTTTATTTCGCGGCAAGGCATCAAAGTTTCAACGGAGGCTCTTGGGATCAAAAGTATTTTTGTTAAATGGTGAGTGAATCATCTTCCCCTTCAACGCCTAAGCTGGCGGTGTAGATGAGATTGCATTGCTCATTAACAGGTCTTTGCTTTCAGACATCGCTCCACGCCTTGTAACACGCTGATTTCATAATATTTACAGCGTTACTTAACGGTCATGTTGCGTTTTCAATCGTAAAACATGTGACCTTTTCGCTTTCGTAACTGAGGGCTGTTAGGAATTCAATAATGTGTAGTATGGACGGTCGCCTTTTTGCTGGCTGTTCCACGCCCCCCCCCTCAAATTTTTCAGGTGAGCCCTGCTAATTTTTATAATTCCTGTTAAGGCCATCTCTGATTGGCCTCCTATTATGTATATAGTGCTTCATCTCGTGTTTGTCAGATGACTAGGGAGTCTCACTGTAGCTTTCTACTGCTGCTGTGTCGGTTATAACGTAACCATGTCTTGTGACATTCATCAGCAAGCTGCACCAAAAACAGGTGAGTGAGAGCAAGATGGCGGCTCTAAAGGAGGCTGGTAAAACCGGGAATAAGCTGGTAGCAAGAAAAACAGTCCGTTACAAATGCAATATATGTGGCATTTATAGTGGGTAGATTCAAGGAACACCAATATTATGACAGGGATGATCCCCCCAAATGGCAAAGAGGTCTGTGGTGTGTCAAGCATGTCCAACTTTATATCAGTGGTGGTCACTGTCATATCAAGGATGTGTACAATATGCTAGGAATTACTCCAATTATACAGGGTAAGCATCATGCCAGTTAGTTGCCAGTATCATAAACAAGCATTGGCATAGCCAATAGGTCTCGCCTTTGGGACCTTATAAGTGTTTAGTTATCCAGCGCAATATGCTTGGTGCAACATCATCAACTGTTGCATGGCTAAACACTTACAAGGTTTCAAAGGCGAGACCTATTGGCTATGCCAATGCTTCTTAATGATTGATTTGATTTGATTTGATTTTGATGTGGATTTATATAGCGCGAATTGCTGCCCAGAGGCGTCCAAGCGCTGAGAATACCAGATCCGACAGAGGGGGGAGGCACTGGAAAAGGGGGAGGTTAGACTGAATGAAACAGGAAGGTTTTAAGTTGTTTACGGAATGTCGTAAGGTTATAGTTGGATCTTAAATGCGGTGGAAGGGTGTTCCAGGCCCTCGCCGCATTGTAGGAAAAAGACCTACCTCCAGCTCTGGATCTCCTTACTCTCGGGGTGACTGCTAAGAAAGACTGATCTGATCTTAGGTTCCTGTTGGGCCTGTAGTGATGGATTAGGTCCTGTGTGATCTTGGGGCCAGAGTTCCAAAAAGACTGGTGGGCTATGCATAAGGCCTTGAACAGCACCCTTTGACGCACAGGTAGCCAGTGGAGAGAGACCAACCCGGATCTGACTGACTGTCTGCGAGGGATGTCAAGTAGCAGACGTGCAGCACAATTTTGCGCTATCTGCAGCCTCCTCAGAGTGGATTCTGGGGCTCCGAGGTAGAGGACGTTATTAAAATCAAGGCGGGATTGAATCAGGCCTTGTATCGCTGCTTGCTTGGCTTCCATAGGAAGAAGGGGGAACATTTTCTTAAGCATCTTCATGATGCCAAAGCAGGTGGCCGAGAGTTTGGTGGATTGTACATCGAAAGAGAGTGATCTATCCATCCATATTCCCAAACTTTTAATACTGTTTTTGGGGGTAGGTGGAGTGCCCATACTGGGTGGCCAAAGGGTGGTCGGGAGGCTGGAGACCGAGTTGCCGAGGACCATAAGCTCGGTCTTGTCTCCGTTTAGTTTCAAGGATGATAAGGACATCCAGGATTTTACCTCCTCTAGACACTCTCTGAGTCCGCTCTGTACAGGTAGATTGGTCTCCTGTGTAAGGGAGACCACTAGCTGCGTGTCGTCCGCGTAGGAAATGATCTTAATCCCGAACGGACGGACGAAATCAGCCAGTGGCCTCATGTACAGATTGAAGAGAGCCGGGCTCAGAGAGGATCCCTGGGGGACGCCACAGTTCAGGGGAATGCTGGTGGAAACTGAATCACCCTCAAACACCTGGAAAGATCTATCCTCCAGGAAAGACCGGAACCAAGACCAAGCTCTGCCCCTGATCCCAACCTGGGCCATACCGTCCAGCAAGGTGACATGGCTGACCGTATCGAAGGCCGCGCTGAGATCAAGGAGGATCACTGCCACTGATCCTTCCTGATCTAGGATTTTCCTTGCCTCCTCGGTGACCATGAGGAGGGCGGTCTCGGTCCCATGTTTGGGTCTAAAGCCGGTTTGGGTGGGGTCCAGAAGAAGGTGTGTTTCTAGAAAGTTGGTGAGTTGGAGATTTATGTATTTCTCCAGGACCTTGCTCGCCCAGGGGAGCAGGGATATTGGGCGGTAATTGCTCATATCCGTAGGGTCCAGGCTGGGCTTTTTCAGCAGGGCCTTCACCATGGCCTGCTTCCAGACTGTGGGAACTGTGCCCTTAGAGATGGAAGTATTTAGCACTTCCCTTAGTATGGGTAGGGTGGTTTTGGCGGCTGTCATTATTATCTCTGGGGGGGCAGGATCGTTGGGGGAACCCGATTTGACCTTGCGTGCCAAGGACTCCAGAAGGGCAAGTTCCAGTGGAGGAAAGTGACACAGCGTGGGTGATTGAGAATTACACGCTGGCTCAACAGGATGTGGAGGCTTATTTGTCGGAGGGGAGTTGATCCGGGGGAAGGCCGAGTAGATGGAACTAATTTTCTGATGGAAAAATTCTGCGACTTTGTTGCAGTGGGAAACGGGCTTGTCCACTAATGGACTGGGGGGGGGGGGGGGGGGTTTAGTGAGTATATTTATGATTTTGAAAATTTCCTTCGGCTTTGATTTGGCAAGGACAATTTTCTCCGAAAAATAGGCGGCCTGGGCTTCCTTTATCAGGTTTTTGTAGTTACTAATAGCTTCTCTGTAACGGGTTTTATCTGCCACTGAGTAGTCCATTCGCCAGCGTCTTTCGAGTTGCCTACAGCACCGTTTTTTCTCTCTCAGATTCTCCGTGTACCACGGGGCAGTTTTGTGGGGGCGTTTAAGCGTGATTTCCTTTTTCGGGAGAGCGATGTCAAGTGATTGGGAAATCCAGTTAACGTAGGCCAGATTGGCTGAATCGGGGTTCTCCGTGATCATGGGACGGGTCTCTGTGAGTGCGTTGGTCCAACTGTCAATCGCTAGATGGGACCAAGTTCTCCTGAATCTAGTAATGGGGGTGTGTTCAGGGGGCTTAGGTATAGTCCAATTGATGGGGATCAGGAAATGATCCATCCATGGAAGGGGTATGGGGCGGCTGGTAAGGAGATCGATGCAGTTGGTAAAGACTGGGTCGAGCAAATGGCCTTTTAAGTGTGTGGGCAGGGTAACCCGTTGTGAGAGTAACAGAGCTGCTAGGTCGCTTGTTAGAGTCGAAGCAATGAGGTCGGAGGGTGAATCAAAATGAAAGTTGAAATCACCCAACAGGATAAAGTTGGGTGAAGAAATGATACGTTCGGATACATTAGTGGGTAAGCTGACGTGGAACTGTCTCGGGGGGCCTGGTGGTCGATAAATCAGGGTGCCTGAAAGGCACTTGTTGGGGGACAGTTCTATATGAAAGGTAAGACTTTCACAGTCTAGAATGGTTTCAGCAACCACTCTGCAGTTGAACTGTTCTTTGTGTATTATAGCTAGGCCACCTCCCCTCCCTTTTGGCCGGTCCTGGCGCAGGATTTGAAACCCTGCAGGAAGCGCGGCTATTACGGCTGGGTCGGCTTCCAGGGAAAGCCAGGTTTCTGTAAGGAACAGAATATCAGGTGAGTGTTCATCTATTAACAACATTATTTCGGCTGAATGTTTGGGAAGGGAGCGGCAGTTCAGCAAAAACATCCGAAAGTTGTCGAGTGGTTTGACGGTTATAGTGGGTTTGAGGGGTTTGCGGCACTCTGGACATAGTTGAGGTAGGTTGTCGGCGAAGAATCTGTGACAACAGTGATTGTCCATGGGGGCCCTCAGACTATGGAGGAAGTCAGCACTATAGGAGATGTGATGGATTATTGGGGGGGCAGGGGAACTGGCCCCTGGCCCGGACTCGGCGCGGACGAGGGCAGACGAGCTTACTTATGCGCGCATTCGTCGCGCCCGCTGCGCTCGTCCGCTGCGCTTCCTGTGCATGCACATATTTATTGTGAGGGTCTAGGGGGCGTGTCCCTCGCTTCCTCGTGGCCGATGGCGGCCGAGGAGGGCACTCCCTCTGAGCGCTGGCTCCGCTCTGGGGAATAAGGAAGTTACAGGTATTTAAAAACAGATTTAAAACTTCAATAAGTGCAAAATAACAATTTTTCAAGCAGCGTGGTTCCTCTCCCGGCTGTGCCTCAGGAGGGAAATGGCATACAGCGGGCTAGAAGTCAGCGCGCTATATATCTCCGAAGTGGGCGTGGCTACGAGGGGGGGGGGCGTGTCCCTCGCTTCCTCGTGGCCGATGGCGGCCGAGGAGGGCACTCCCTCTGAGCGCTGGCTCCGCTCTGGGGAATCAGGAAGTTACAGGTATTTAAAAACAGATTTAAAACTTCAATAAGTGCAAAATAACAATTTTTCAAGCAGCGTGGTTCCTCTCCCGGCTGTGCCTCAGGAGGGAAATGGCATTGAGTCCACTTGTGTGCATTGTGGCATTGAGTCCACTTGTGTAGTTAAAATGGTGGTTACTCTCAAACGGATCTAATAGTCTTAGAGTTTAGTGGGTACTAATTAGTCATCATATTCTCCAGTATTAGGGTGTCTTTCATAGAATCACATGCTTTAATATTCCCCGTCGTCGAAGTGGGAGTCCCACGGTAAATAAAATAGCAATAACATACTAATAACATATGTATTTAAATACATAACACATGAAATAATAGTAGAAAATACATAATAAAGACTCAAAAACTATTCCTACATAGGAATACATGATAGAGAGAAAAAACACTTGTAACATATACCTGTCATTATGTTAGTCCAAACTACTGCCAATCAGGCGCCAGCACCCTTCCAGAATCTTCTCCTCCGAGCTCAGACCCTCAGATTTTCTATTGCACGTCGTGTAAAGGGAGTCTCCCTGAGCTCTGCTCAGTTTTCTCAACTTTAAGTTTTCCAGTCTTCTCAACATGTCTTCAAGTAAGAAGTCTTTATTTAGACCTTGCTCTTCTTGTTGGAAATTGCGTTTTTACTCTGAGGACCCCCACAAGAAGTACATTTATTGTCTTTATCCCGACCATGAGGTTGGTAACTGCAAGTTTAGCAGGACTTTCTCTACAAAAACCCTTAGACAGAGAAGGCCGTCTCCTCATTTGGCTCCAGCATCTTAAGGATAAGATTCGGCAGTGTCAGATGCAGAAAGTTTGCAGTGTGGACCTTCTAAAGCAGCCTCCAAGCGTAGTAGTGTGCAGGATATGCCTTCGCCTTTTCTAAAAAGGAAGAAACTTTCCCTGTCTGTGGCTCCTGCGGTGTCTTCACCACCTCCTACTACCTCTACGCCCACGAGACCTGGCTCTCGGGCGTCTTCTGCTGCCTCATCATGTTTCTGCTCTGAAACATGTTTCATCGTCGACTGGAGCGTCGACTATCGTCCCAGACGACTGAATCAGCCGTCTTCGGATCGTCGACGGAGACAGTGACGACGACATCGTCCTATGGATTGTCGTCAACTGCTACGTAGATGTCTTCCATGTCGACTAAGGTATCGCTTAGCCTCAAGACTGTTTTGTCGACGATACCTATTGCCTCGTCGTCGATGAAGAAATCTGCTTCGTCGTCAGCGAAGTCATCGTCTACGAAAGCTCACAGGAATTCTTCGTCGTCTGTCCCGTCGACGACGGATCCGTCTACGTCTGCTCCGTCGACGGTGGCTTCATCATTGTCGATGACTTCGTCGACTACCTTACCGTCTACGATGGTTCCGTCGACTGCGGTTCCGTCGACGGTGGATCTTTCTGCAACAACTTTGTCGACGCCTCTGCCAACGTCGTCGTCGTCTGCACCGTCGACAGCGGTTCCTTCATCGTTTGCCTCATTGCCTTTGGTGCCCTTGTCTTCCACTGGGTCTGGCTCTTCCACCGCCGACCCCTAGCACCATCGTCGTCAACGGCCAGTTGACTAACTATCCATTCCAGATCCACAGGCTCTGAGCAGGATTCTGACTCTGACAATGATGTCGGTGATTCCTTCAGAGTGGCAAGCAGTCCTTCGGATTTGATTATTAAGTGCCAGGATTACGGTGATGATGATGAGGACGACGACCAGTATTCTCAGGCAGAAGAACGTTCTGTACAAGTTCCAACTGCGACACTGTCTTTATCGCTCATCTCAAATCTCCAACATATGTTGGATGACTACAACCAGCGTTTCCCGCCTTCTCCGCAGGGTACGACTATGTCCCCTGCGGCTGCGGCGGCTCCTGTCCCTGTTCCGCCACCTTTGCCACCAACGCCTTCACCACAAGTTCAGACGTCAGTGAAGATACACACTACGGTGTACCCGGTTGATGATGTCATTCCGGAACGGGAAGATGGAGAAGTCCACGATGATGACGCCGCCACCCACATAGCTGAGTGGGATGGCTACCAAATCCAGACGCCTTCCCCTCCTCCGGTATAGCCCGGGGATTCGTCTCCGGTGGACATTGCAAGTTTCCATCAACTGATGGATAGAGCGGCCCGCGCTTCAAGTTGCCTAGAGTCCAGAGGGAGGAGGACTGTTTCCTCTATGATTTTAAAAATCAACCATTCAAACAAGTCCACAGTATACCCATCATAGACTTTATATGGACTGAAGGGGTGAAGCTCATGCAAACTCAAAATTCACTGCCAGCTTAACTGCCTCGCCTTGAGAAAAAATACAAGGCGCCCATAGGATCTCCAGCGTGCCTTGTCACTCTTCCAAAGCCTGACTCAGTGGTCCCTCAAGCTGCACAACGTCGTTCCCGTAATTCGGCATCTCCAATTTCAGCACCTCCAGATAGGGACGGTCGACGCCTTGACGCTATTGGACGCAAATTCTCCACTATGACATCCACTACGGTGAGGGCGGCTAATGCTTTAGCTATCTTAGGCCGCTACGACTGCCAGATGTGGTCGGACTTGTCTGCCCTGGTGAACCTCATCCCTGACGCTTCCAAGGCTGAAGCTTTAAAGATTCTGCAGGACGGAGAGAGGACATCGGAGGAAATCATTGATTGCGCAGTTGACATTGTGTGCACTGGCTTTCGTCAGCTTGCTGGTGCAGCCGTCCTGCGAAGGCAGGGTTGGTTACGGTCCACCTCTGTCTGCCAAGAAGTCCAGTCCAAGATCCTGGATATGCCGTACGACGAGTCGATTTTTGGAGCGCACATAGATGAGGCTTTGCAGTCCATTAAAAAGGACACTGATACTGCTCGCTCATTGGGGACTTTACAGTTTCGGAAGCAGCCATTTCGGGGTGCACACGGATGCGGCACCTCCTCAACTTTTAGTGGAGGAAACACTCAATATCGCTCCTACCATCAAGGTAACCACGTTACTCTTCCAACCCAACAGCAGTCCTCCCGACAGCAGTCGTCCAAATCCTACAGGGGAAAATCCTTGTATAGAGGATCCACTCCCAAACGTCAATGACTTGTGTATCCCCCCCCAGTGTTGGAGGTCGAATTTCTCTGTTCTTTTCTCAGTGGTCCTCCATCACCTCGGACTGCTTGGTTCTGGAAATTGTGAAAAAGGGCCATGCTCTAGAGTTCCTTAAGATTCCTCCTTCCACTCCACCGTCTGGCCCGCCTCCTCACCTCAAGGAGCTTTTCCATCAAGTTTGTCTTCTAATTCAGAAAGGTGCCGTCGAAGTGGTTCCCAAGTCTCAGAGGGTTTCTATTCCCGTTTCTTCCTAATACTCAAGAAGACAGGAGATTGGCGACCGATTCTGGATTTGAGAGCGTTCAACAGGTATCTCAAGAGCCAATCCTTCCACATGCTTACACTAGTAGAGATCCTGCGTCTTCTCTCCATGGGCGACTTCATGACAACCATCGACCTTCAGGATACTTACTTCCATGTTCCAATTCTTCAAAAGCATTGGAAGTACTTGCGCTTCCGGGTGGGACGGAGAGACTTCCAGTTCAAGGTGTTGCCCTTGGGCCTCCGGTCCGCCCTCGTGTCTTCACGAAAGTATTGGCTCCAGTAGTGGCTTACCTGCGTCTCCGAGGCGTCCAAATCTTTCCATATCTGGACGACTGCCTCCTCAAGTCAGTCTCGCAAATAGCTGCTTCAACACACTCGTCTTTGTCAGGACGTGTTTCGATCTCTCGGCCTAGCCATCAATGCCGACAAGTCTCAGGTCGAACCGGCTCAAAGCAGGAATTTTCTGGGAGCAACATTGGACACAATGCTTTCAAAGGCATTCGCGTCCCAAGAGCGTCAACAAAAGATCCTACGCTTGGTGTCTCTGATTCGGGCAAGACTGTCAGTTTCTGTCCGAATCTTAGTCATTTCTGGGGATGGCATCGTCTTGTATGCACTGATCCCAAATTGCAGACTACTGACTCACCCCATTCAGGAGGAATTGGACGTACAGTGGCGTCAGGTCTCCGGTTCTTTCAACGACCTCATGAGTGTCACCGTTCGCAGGAGATCAGCTCTCCAATGGTGGGCGCAACCGTCCAACCTTGCAACAGGAACTTCTTTCCTCTCCACCACTCCAGAACTCACGCTCACAACAGACTCCTCATTAGAAGGCTGAGGTGCTCACCTTCAAGGCCTTTCCATTAAAGGCAAATGGTCTCTGCTTCAACGTTCCTGGCACATCAACAGGCTGGAGTTGATGGCAATTTTTCTGGCACTCAAGTCGTTCCTTCCTGTGATTTAAGGGGAATCAGTGCTCATTCAGACGGACAATACCACCAGTATGCACTATGTCACAAGCAGGTCGGAACCAGGTCTCTACTCTTGTCTCGGCTGGCTCAGTTGATCTTGGATTGGGCAATCCGTCATCAAGTTACCCTGGCGGCGGTGCATCTGCCGGGCGTCTCCAACATCCTAGCGGATTCCCTCAGCAGGTCCACCTCATATACCCACGTGTGGGTGTTGCATCAACCAACTCTCGACCTCGTTTTTCAACAATGGGGTCGTCCATCTCTGGACCGCTTTGCAACACCGGAGAACCGGAAATGCCCATCTTACGCCAGTTGGCATCCCCACCACGGGTCGTGCGGGAATGCCCTTTTGATGAATTGGTGCGATCTATTCACCTACGCTTTTCCTCCGATCCCGTTGGTGCCTGTGCTGTGGAAGATGCGGAGGCAGCCCTGCCACATTCTCCTTATCACCCCCCGATGGCCCTGACAGGCGTGGTTCTCGGAGTTGCTCCTTCTGTCACAGTGCGAGCACATCCTCCTTCATCCTCGACCGGACCTCCTCACGATGGACAAGGGTAAAATTTGCCATCCGAACCCCTCCTCTCTACAATTGTAGGCCTAGAACCTGAGCACCTTGAATTTGCGCATTTAAATATCTCACTGGAATGCAGAGACATTCTTGCTCAGGCCAGAGCTCCGTCTACCATTAAGACTTACAAGCTCAAATGGAAGAGGTTCTGCCATTGGTGCGTGGCTATGAATATCCATCCTATCCATTCCACTCCGGAGCAGCTACTACCGTTCTTTTTGGACCTGGCTCAATCCGGGCTTTCCCATGCTACTTTGAGAGTTTTGTTGGCGGCAATCTCTTGTTTCTGGCAGGATGGCTCATCCTCTCTCTTCTCTTCCAGAGTTATTCGTCAGTTTTTCAAACAACTGTTCCGGAAGTTCCCACCGCTTCAGCATCCTCCTCCCACTTGGCATCTCAATGTCGTCTTAGCCCAACTAATGAAGGCTTCAATCGAGCCTATCCATAGGGCGGACTTAACGTTTCTGACCTGGAAGGTAGCCCTTCTCCTTGCTCTGACATCATCTCGTCACGTGAGTGATCTTCATGCTTTCACTGTTATTATAACTACTTTTCTCCAATTCAAACCTGACTGTGTTGCTTCGCACCAACCCAACTTTCCTGCCGAATAGCCCACGGATTTCCACCTAAATGAGCCTGTTTTCTTAAAGACTTTCTTTGCCGATCCTCAATCTCCGGCAGAGCAGCGATTGCACTCTTTGGACATCAAACGATGCCTTAAATTTTACATCAGCAGGACAGCCCCTTTTCGCAGGTCCGATCACCTGTTCATTGCCCACGGACGCATGCATAAAGGGTGTCCTGTTACCAAGCCAACTATTGCACGTTGGATTTCTTCAGCCATTGTCTTCTGCCATCAGCAGGCCGGCAAGCCTCTACATTCTTCAGTGAGGGCTCATTCCACCAGGGCGATGTCATCCTCTACCGCCCTGTTTGCTGGCGTGCCGCTTCATCAGATCTGCTGAGCAGCCACCTGGTCCAACAGGCACACGTTCACGAAGCACTCCTGCTTGGATGCCATCAACGAGGCGGATACAGCAGTGGAACAGGCAGTACTTCGTCATCTTTTTAACTAAGGTGAGCCTCTGTCTTTCCTCCTCCACTATGGTTTTATATGAATGCTATCAGTACTTACATGACTGTATTATTATTGTCTCTTTGTTTTTCTCCATGCTGTTCCATAGCAATCGGACCTTTTCAGATGTTACTGCTCTCTATTCTATTCAAGCATGTGAATCTATGAAAGACACCCTAATACTGGAGAAGAACAATTGTTACTTACCTGTAAACAGGTGGTTCTCCAGTATTGGTGTCTTTCATAGATTCACATCCGACCCACCCTCCTCCCCTCAGAGGCTCGTTTCTCCTCATCGACTCTTTTGTCACTCTTCTGCTACGAAAATCTGAGGGCTGAGCTCTGAGGAGAAGGTTCTGGAAGGGTGCTGGCGCCTGATTGGCTGTAGTTTGGACTAACATAATGACAGGAATATGTTACAAGTGTTTTTCTCTCTATTATGTATTCCTATGTAGGAATTGTTTTTGAGTCTTTATTATGTATTTTCTACTATTATGTCATGTGTTATGTATTTACATACATATGTTATTGGTATGTTATTGCTATTTTATTTACCGTGGGACTCCCACTTCGACAATGAGGAATATTGCAGCATGTGAATCTATGAAAGACACCAATACTGGAGAACCACCTGTTTACAGGTAAGTAACAATTGTTCTTCTCGCCTGTTGTCAAAAAATGATCGTGACACTTCTTCAGGACCTAAAACCACCCTAATCCACACAGTGAAAGGTATCTCTGGGTGTGTATTCTCATGAGGAGTTTACCAATCACTCATCCAAATTTCAGTAAATCTAGTAACTTAAAGTTAGTAAAAACTGTTCCATTTAGAGTAACGGTAATGCCTCTGCAAGTAGAGATGGAAGACATGTTAATTAGCGTAATAGACACAGTACAGCGTCCACCTCAAGACCTAACCCAGCTCTGCTTCCTCTGATATTACAATTTATTTCATTTCACACCTTTTTACCAATCTACACTCCCAGCCCTCACAACCTCACTTCATCAAACGGCAGTTCTAAAAAAAAGATCTCTGGCAAAGTGCCCCCTTCTAGTGCCTGTCGGGCATTGCAGCGACTGCCCGACAAGCAGCTAAGCCATTGATGAAGCCGGATACCCATCCTGTTGTGTGGGGGCTCTTGCTCCTATTTGAGCTTAGGAATGTATTGCTGTGAAGCACACCTGCTCAGCTTATTGCATATTGTTGTCATAGAATCATTGCTTGATCCTAATCCTTAACACGTTCACTGAAGTACTTTTGTTTTTTCTTTAGGCCTCCACCAGCAAAGAAAATGAAACTTTTTGGATTTAAAGAAGACCCATTTGTTTTTTTGTCAGAAGATGATCCATTGTTCCCACCCATTCTGTAAGAATATTTTTCCCTTCTCACATTTTACTTTATTATGCTTCCTGTGAAGAGCCTTGTTTCCTTCAAATTAGATTATATTGCAAATATCAGTCTAAACAAGGTTATGTAGTATGAAGAAATCTTGAGGAATTGAAAAAACACTGATCAACACACGAGAAGCACAGGAAAAATTGTTTAGTTTTGATTAGAACATTGGAATGTTGAGCTGTCTATGTAAGATAAAGGAGAGGCAGCCACCTTCAAAACCTGGTATAGACACACTGCTTTCAGAATTATAATGGCCTAATATGTAGCCTCTGCCTCTTTTTTTTCCCCCTACCTCTCCAAAATGTATGGTTTGGGCAGGGAAAAGTTTCCAGTAGCTTGGTGTTACTGGAGCCTCGAAAGGTTGCAGTGGGAATTCTGTTCAGCCCCTGGCTCTTTCTGGCTTGGCTGAACAATGTAAATCAGTTTAGTCGAGCCCAGGAAAGATCAGGAGCTAACTTCAGCATCTTTTCACAGCTATTGCTGAAATGTTCAACAGTTGACAGGCATGGGCTTGCAAGCTGTGATTTATCCGTTGAACAATCAAAGCAACAACGGTAATAGAAAGCCATCAGAGCTGATGGAATAGGGGTATTTCATCCTCTTGGGCTCCAAGAGGCATTTACTTTTAAGGTTGAGCCTTGACAGTGGTTGCGCTGTCTCTTCATGACTGCTGTTTTCTCTCAGAATACACCCTCTGGACGTCTCCACTTCCAGTACACTGTACTGCATGCTTCCAGTTTCATATGATGCCGTGAGACTAGTGAGGGGAACATGGTCAGCAAATCGGAGCTGATGGCAACTGACAGCTGTTTCCTTTCCCCACTGGGGATGGCAGAGCGAGTACGACGGCGGTGGCTCTAGTGTGCCGCTGCGAGTGTGTGCCCCGATATCCCAGCGGAGGCGGCCCGTAAAGGCCTGGAGGAAGGTTGCTGGGGTTCTTATGGGGTGTGCCCTGCTTGTGAGCTAGCTCAGGATCCCTGCATCTCACACCGAACACTCTGTGCCGTGCTGCTGAGTTTTGCGAGGGCTTGTGAGGCTCCAGGTCCGGAGCCCGCATCCTGTTTGCTTACAGGACTCTGCACTCTGCACTGTGCTCTGGCACCCCTACCCCCGAGATTCCCTGAGATGGAGACAGAGACTCAGTGGTGAGTTGGCAGGGGTCGAGCTAGCAGCTCTGCTGGTGTGGCTGGGACCAGCGGACTCTGTTGGAGTGCAGGCAAGTGCCCCCTGAAATGACCATCAGTTAATCAGCAGCAGATTTAGTAGTAGCGAGTCGCTTGCCCTGTCCGCTCATTTGTCTTCCTCGCCTCCTGACAGAGTAGAGGGATCAGCAGCAGCTACGATCTGATGCCATAATACACTAAAAATTGCTATTCCTTGAAAAACGCCATAACCAAGCAACTACTGAGCTAGAAGGCTCTAGCTGTGTGGTCCATGCAACCGGGTGCCTGAAGCCCATATTAGACTCTTGTCTGCCAGATAGCCTGCCTACCAGCGTATGTCGTGATGTGTGGCAGTAGGCAGAAAAAGTTGAAAGTCCAGTTTGCCTCAAGTGTGTGATTTTCATCAGGTGTGGCTTGCTTGCAGCACCAGAAGAACTCCATCTTCCCTCTCCCATCACCTTTTCCTTTACCTGGCAAAAGTTGAAAAGAAAGAAATTACGGCCAAAGCTGGGCAAATGCAAGTGCCTGGCCCACAAGAAGTGTAAAACATCTAAGTGTGGGTATGTTGGTGTGCATGTTCCTCCCTGTACCACCATACTTCTTTCTAAAATGTATTCCTAGGGCTGTCTGGAGCAAGGCGGCACCACTGCAGCTAAGGACCAGTTAAAAGTGATCTGAAGATCGAAGTATGAACATTTAGGGACTAGCGTGAAGTAAAGTCCATTAGCCTTTAGTACTGGTGTGCTTGTGCCAACCCGAGTGGTCACACCACGCTGTGAAGATGCACGCTGGGGCAGCCTCGGGAGGAAGGCGGCATCAGTCACACTAAAGACATGGCACAGGTACGGCAAAGGAACACAGCGGATACGCAAGACAATTATGAGGTCCATTCGCCTCTGTGAGACCATACAATCGCAAATAAACAACAAAAAATGAGATTGATCAAAAGAGCAGGGAGCAACGGCTGTCAACCAGAACAAATCTTTGGTGGAAGAGGATTTTATTACAAAAGTAAATGTGGGCTCCTCTTGCGCTGTTTTTGAGGGTGGCTCCCCAAAGCAACATAGCAGTGCTGCCGGTGTACAACTGTTACCACGCATTTTTTACCACGCACTACACTTACAACGCAGGCATTACAACGCATACCATTACAACGCATAGGGATAGGGAATAAGTTTAATTTTATATCCAACACCTTCCCTAGTATCCACGGGGACTGGAGTTGGAATATAAAATTATACTTACCACTATCCAGCACCTCAAAGCGCTATGCGTTGTAGTGGTATGCGTTGTAAATACCGCGTTGTAAAGGTATGCGTGGTAATGGTATGCGTGGTAACGTCATACATCCAGTGCTGCCTCTTAGCAATCCATAGCTTATTATTTTAAACTCTCTGGAAAATATATGAAAGCAACTGGTAGGCAATCTAATATAGCTAATATGGCTATGTTACCAGAGATAAGTCCTGTAAAGTCAGATGCAACACCAAGCAACTGCCTAATAACCCAAGAAAGGGAAATCGAAAACAAGTTATGAACAGATCGTAGCCTTCCAAGACACCTACGTTTTAGACAATTACCAGCAAACAACCGTGCAATCTCTACCCCAGAGGTGGGCTCTCGCTTAATGACTGTAAAAGCACAAGTGCATTGTTCCTGCACTTTAACAATAACAATCCAGCCAAGTGCTGGACATAACTCTAGTGGACCTCAGATTGGACCATTGACAGATGACAACACTCTTATTATCCCATATATAATCTATCTGAATTTAGTTTAAACCCAAACATGACACTTATCAAGTTGTCATCTAGCATTGCTTTGAATATAAGCCAAGAGGTACTCCTGTCCTCACCTAAACGGATACTGTTGACTACATCAAAATGATATCTGATCATTAGTAATACAGTTGGCTGATATTTGTTTTGGCTAAATATGATAAAAATGTCTCTGTGGAGGCCAACCCCCCTGATGACACTATACAGGCCCAGACAGGAATATGGGGCAACTTGCTTAACAACATGGGTGTGATAACTACAACCCTAAATTACTATTCCGATAATTGAACATACATGTAGATCTGCTCAAAACACTTGCTCTTTATGTAGCTGGGATTGATTGTAAGTTACTAAATTGACAAACTTAGTTGTAAAGGCCATCATACAGAGATAATCAATGTATTTCCTGTACATGTGCCCAGATCATTGATAAAATGCCTAATCTCCTGCGCATAGTTGGGGCTCTCATAGACAAAGCTAGACTCCTGTCCTTGCAGCAAAATACTGAGCCTGCAATTACAGCTGACCATAGGCAATGTACATGTCGTGACACTAAAGTATCAACAGCCCGAATATTCCAACAAGTTCAGAGTGAAGAACTCAGTATGGCTGGTTCAGTAAAAGAGGGGCCTAACCACAATGTGACTCAAGCCTATAAAGATCAACAGCAAATAACAACACAGCCTGTCCCGCAAGCTCCAAGTGAGAAGTGTGGAGAAGTGTGGCTCACTGGTTAGAGGAGGCAGACCTGAAAGCAGAGGTCAGCCCGGGACCAGGGTACAATTCCCGGCTCTGCGGGATCTTGAGCCCTAAAATGTCAATGGACTCGACAATTCTCGCTCCGGTGCCTACTCGATTCACGGGTTCACACTCTGCGACTCTGGGCAATAGCTTGCTTAATCTCCACAACGGCCCCTCGCAGCGGGATGCCTGGCTTTCACCTTGTGGATACCCTGCCGGGGTTATCTCACAGGGGAATACCAGGACGGGTTCCCTAAGCAAGCGCTTAGAAACCGCTTGGTGATTGGCGCTATATAAATTCCTGTACATTTACATTTACATTGACATTTACATCAAAAGCTCATTAGTACGACCAGGATCACCATGCGTTGTACCGAACCTTCCGTTACATGTGAAAGTAAGAGATTAAAACCATGCAAATCTAATCAGCCCAAGATGGTGAAGAGAATCTAGTAATAAATATCACAAATGTATCCTCCACTTCGAGAATAAACAGGCTATCCAAAAGAGCTAGGAAAGACAAAGAAAAGTGCACAACAAAACAAAATAAACTAGCTATGACGGGAATGATCAATAAACTGAAGGAAAGCTACCCAGTCGTTAAATATACCCTATTGGTTATCCAACAAACAAAAGCTGTGGAGGAAGATACAATTGAAGTATCAAGCCATCCTGTTGACATTTCCCTCAGAAGATGATAGAAAAGTCATCTAAAGATCATAGTGGTGGAGCATCGACTTACTATACTTTTAGCTCAGATAAAAAGCAACGGCATCGTCAAGTTAGCAGAGATATGTGGACTACCTTGTTGGGAAGAAAAGAGGTTAAGCAAAATATCTGATCAATACCTCAACAATATAAAATAAATAATCTAACAATGCCTTTTATCTTCCCGCCAGCAAAAACTCTAAAAGAATGGCAAAAAGATATCCTAGAAAACCACTGCATTCGTAATGCATCTCCTTCAGCAGGAGATTCTTCTAGGCCTTTGGTGACACAAAGTACGATAACAAGTCCTACCTTCCCCAACAGGAACCTAACAATAAAACATCTGGATAAGTGTCCTGCCTCTTCTGCAAAGCTCTTTCATTTTCCAATACAATTAAAGGTCCCACATGATATACTTAACCACAGTAACATTTTAAAATGAATAGCCTCAATTCCAGTGCTTGCTCATCTAACAACTGATGCTTTAAATTCTGTTCAATTTAAACATGATCTCAGTAGCTCTCCATTAGAAATCACCTGTACTACATGGCATAGTGACAATATTGTCCATAAAATCATGGGAAATGGTATTTACTTCACTGAATGGGGGATGGAGACTAGGAAAAGTAACAACCTAAACTATCCAACCTTATTGATCCGTAGGCCAGTCACGAAGGTGAGTGTCCAGTCAAGCTTTATGAAAATTGGAAATCATGGAGTAAACACTAATGTCCTACAAAGAATAATTGGTTCATTATTTAATCAATGCATTATCCTCCTGTATTATGATTACAAGTTGTATTTCGTGCACACGTATTGGTGGACAAATTGAAAATAAGCCCTTTCTAATGGATGATTGGGCTTGGTTACCCACAATCTTTACTAAGGGAAGATATTTAGGGAATGACAGATGGTTGAACCGTACTGCAAACGCATATCAACATTTGCTCCTGGAATGTCCATGACCTTTCCAGACAGCTGAAAGATCGAGATACAATAGACTTATTGCTGAATTTTGAAATCTTAATGTACCTGGAAGGTGGAAAATACTGCCATTATTGGCTACCAAGAACACACTATTGTGAAACTGACTCATCTTCATATGGACGAGCGAAAGGTAGGCATTCAATTTGTCTCATTGGAACTAGATGCGAAGCCTCAGGAAATTGATTTTAACACCTTGCCTGCTGCCTTGATTCCTCCCTGGTGCTGGACATCCCTTAACTGGGTGTGGTCATGACAGAACCATTCCGTCATCAGCACAGCTCAACCGTGACTGATGACGGAATGGTTCCGTCACCACCATCGAAGGGGTTAATGAACATGGTTACAATGTATTAAGATGCACCTACAAACCCAAATTATTTTATTGAACATATAATTGAGATAAAAGAGATTGATTAAAATAACCCAGCTTACCATCTTCTAGGAAATAATTGAAGCTTTGATACATCAATATCCAGCACAAGCCTAATAATTTCAGGCGACTTTAGCATGCATATGGTCTCTAGGATCTTTTTGGATTAATTAAACACAGACATAATTCAAACGTGTTGTGCCGAACTACAAAAATTTGTTCTAAGGATGTTGCTAGAAGTTCTTCAAGACAATACATGTGCCAACATATAAAAACTCAAGGCAATATTCTATAATTGACTACACTTTTCCCTTAAAGGACTTATCTGGAATTAGTGGTTATCGTGTTGCTCCTCGTGTGGAAACTGACCACAGTCCCCAAACTATAACAATGCCTCTTGTAGTAGCTCACTATCTGCTAGTCCAGAAGCCTACAACACATGCTAACTGCTTTTAATTTAAAACGTCAGAATGGCATTGCAGTCCTCTAAGCATCCCGAAATCCTGACCTTCACAAAGAATCAAATAGAATGAGCACTCTGTGAATTTAGAAATGGAAATTCTATGGTTGAAATTTGGTCATGTTTATGTTCTTCTTTAATAGAAATTGTTTCAGTTAAAACAGCCAGGGGATACCTCATCAAGGCAACGTACAATAGGTGGTATTTACACAAGTTATATCTTCAAAAGAAGGCTTTCAACTGGCAATATATTAGCAACCAAATTGGGTTTTAAAGTTTTCCCAAATACATTTGCTGAAATGTTTGAGTAGAGTATATAAATAAAAGATTTGAAAAGCAAAAACCGCACATCACAAGGTAATATTAACAAAGCTAAATTATGATTGTAAAACTAACAGTATGAAAGCCTTTAGGGGAACAATCAATGATTTAGAATATGTTTGCAAGAGGGCAAATAGTGCCAACATTGTCGAATCTGGCTTGGATACCTTTGTCTCCGAGTTGTATGGGGCTCCTTCCAAAATTCATATAGGAAAAAACATCCAACGAGCCACTCCAGTCACCTTAACTGACACAAACTATTGATGTAAGGCAAATGAAACCCCTCAAAGAAAAGCTATCATTAATTGAGTCTAGAAATGAGAAAATAACTATAGGTGGGATCAGATCCAATGGTGCACCCGGCTCCAATGCTCTTCCCAATGCTAATTTTAAAGCTAATACAGATCTGTGGACAAGAATCCTAACTCCATTATTTAAAGATGCGGTAGCAACCAAATTGGTTCTGGAATCCTGGCAAGGAAGCATTATACAGCCTATTTATAAGAGTGGGCTGTCAGATAACCCAGCCAACTATTTGCTTATGGCCCTAACCGATGTGGAAGCGAACTTTTTTGGAACATGCCTACTTAAAGATCTAAAAGAGTGGGCCACAGCATCAAACATAATAGCAGTTTAGCAATCTGGATTCTGAAGAGGACAGTCCACAAATACAGATTTACTGTCCCTTGCACTGCTATTGGAAAGGGCAATACACGAAAGCCAAGTGCTATACAATTGCTTTGTCTACTTGAAAGCCGCTTTTGACTCTGTTCCCTGCAATTTACTCTGGTCAAAGCTGTCAGCATGGGGTGTGCCACAAAAAGTAGTAGACATGATTATACTGTTCTACACAAACACATGGGTCCAGGTGAAACTGGGGTACAGCAGTTGTACAATTCTCTGTTTTGAAACCTTTAGTGGATTAAAGCAAGGCTGTGTATTAGCACCATGTCTCTTCAATCTTTTAATGGTCAACCTACCTCTCCGTTTGCAAAATGTTGATGCTCATTCTCCAAATCTCTAAGGTATGATATAAAATACCTACAATACGCTGGTGACGCCATATTGCTCAGTCAAACGACAGTGGGCTTACAACAGCTAATAGAATCAATTAGCAATTATATTATAGCAAATTGTTACAAATGAATATAAAGAAAACTAAAATTGAGTTGAAAGGTAAATGTTGAACCTGAATTGCGAGAATGGAAAGTAAATGGATCAGTGATTGAATCTGTAAAGTCTTGCAAGTACCTAAGAATCACATTTTATGAGTCTTTTAAATATAATTTAAAGGCCAAAGCCACATCACTCACATTTGCTTTTCTAACATTGCGTGACAAGCTTTGATGTCCCAGTCATGAGCACTTAGTAAAAATCTTGAAAACAAAGTTGATACCCTCCTTGTCTTATGAGTTAGTACTTTTTTCTATGCAAAATCTCCAAACTTTTGGACAATCTACAAATGAAAGTTTTAAAGTCCATTTTCAGGATTCTGAAAAATATTGGTAATGTCAACATCTGATTGGAGTTTGGCCTGACTTGTCAAACCCTAGTGAGACAATCAGCATTTTTAAAATGTTTATATTCCATGTTTATATCCGACCCTGGCACATTTGTGTTGGCAAGAACTCATAAAATATGACTCTGCCAGTGTTCTGAGAGCCTACATACTTTTTTAAACTTTCAACCTTTTGATCATTCGGATGTAAACAAAACTTCTTTCAAGCACTTATTAAATCGGTCAACAATTTTTAAATCTTTTTTTCAAGATAAAGAGGCCCTAGCAGTAAAAAGAAATGCCTTGTCAGTCATCAATACGTTTAATAAAATAGAGCCTCAACCATATCTACTCTCACCTACAACCTTCTATAAGAGAGCAATTTCTCAGGTTGAGGTTCGGTAGATATACAACAAAGGATAGCTGTCTGAGATGGATACAACAATGGTCAGAGAACAGTTGTAGACTGTGTGGTTTACTTAATAAAACTTTATTCAATATTGTGTGCATCTGTCCTTGCCTACTTCAAGAGCGGCAAATTTTGCGGAAACCTGTTTTTATGGACTATGGGGTGAAAACATGCCGCCAAGCTATAATACTTTGCCTTTTCGGGACATCAGTCGGTCTAATCAGTCACATTAAATGTATTCTCATACCTAATAATATACTGAATCCGGACTCAAAATCCTCATACACTGTTGTGGAGTGCAGTAATGATATATATGGACGAGGCACTTGATCATCCATCTGTACATTTATTTACAGTGTTTAACGTTTTATCTGTTACATGAATTGTTGTTTTAATGATGTGTAGAAGTCGTATCCTTGACCTAGCAAAGTATATTACCTCCAAAGCATCACTATATTTGTAGCGTAATAGTGTTGAGTTTTATTCAATTAATATATTCTTCCTTAATATGTTTAATGAATTAATGTTCATATGGTTTTAGAGTTCTTTTCCTTTGTAATGATTTTCGTTAATCTGACAAACTATACTGTACTCCTCAAGACATGTTATATACACTTTGTGGGCTTACAGCCCTCCCATTGCCTTTTTATTTGTTATGCCGATTGTCCTTTAAAAAAGCTTGCTTGCTAGTGATATATATTTGCTCTTCGTCCCACCTATTTGTGTTTTGTTTACTCCTGTGGAGCACCACCCAATTACTGGTATTTTTTTTGTTCTTATCGGTTTGTTTTTTGGCTTTGTTTTTCTGTGTTTCCTGCTCAGATTTGGCGAAGCTTCTCACCCATTTGGTGGGTTCTTTGTTAGCTCTTGTGTTTTCCTTTGCTACAGCGCCGTTTTAAACCGGGCAATTAAACATTCTTATTTAGTCACATTTGCCTAGCATTCAAAGACTGAGATCAGTTGTCAAACACTTTTTTCACACTGCACTTGTTCCATGCCCATCCCAACGCCTCTGTTAAATCATTACTTTTCCCCCCACTTTTTCTAGAATTAAACATTGCCCGAACTATTCGCAATTCAGACATACTTAGAGGGTGAACCTTATCACCCAAGCACTGTACGTCTCTCATTGGGTCACGGTGAGGCGGCAACAACCGGAGCCAAATTCTTCCTTCTCTGCTATGATTTCATAAAATACATAGTTGACAAGTGAATGTGAAAACTGATGGCCTTCGTGTGATTGGTAGTCTTACTGGTATTGGATGCATTCCCTCCTTTTTCTTTGCTTTTTTGAGAATATAAATCAAAATGTGATACAAGAATCAAGGTATCAAAAGACAGAAAAAGGAGGAAGAAGAAAAAGGAGAGGAGAGAGGATCAAAGGTAGAAAAAGGGAAAGGGAGGAGCGCAGCGTTACCAATCCAAAAGATCGGCGAATGAAAGCACAAAAAGCAAAGTAATGTTGCGTCACAAAGCTATGAGTGATCAAGGGCAATACCCTGAGAAAGGGAAAGGCTATCCAGCTTGTGGGGAGGGGGTAGGTAATGAGGGCTCCAACTGGAGGAGAGAGCTGCGTAATGTGTGGCGCTGTGAACAAAGCATCCCACAGCCTGGAACTGACCCCCTGTGAGTGGAAATGGACGTAGTGAAAAAGAAACGTGACAACTTAGAAGCACAGCCCCATGCAGTGGAGATATTAGTCGGCAGTTCTATTGGGCCCCCAGAGTCTGTCTGCGTTGGGGGGGGGTTGTGGTGGTACGTTATCCTCAAATAAGCGTAACGCCCGAAGCTTCGGGGGTTGAAGTTGGGCATGGGAGGGGCCAAGCTGGCGACCAAGATGGCCGCTTAGGCTCCAGGCTCCGCATAACCTCTCATCCTGCTACAAGATCCTGCCATTTATCCTGTGCCTATGCAACTCTCCCGGGTAGATGAAACGAAATAACTCTACACCGAGTGATCCCGAAAGTTCCACCTGCTTCGAGAACGGAGAAAGGTCGTCTTGAAGTTTGCGGCCTACATCAGCATTGAAGCCGGGGCCTTGAGTAAGAATAGTTGAACAACATCGGCCATAAGAGTTCGGGAGGAGCCCGTCCACCGGAATGGAAGTAAATTTTGTTCGATTTCAACATCAAATATCCCTATGGATTAGCGCCGAAGTGGGACACCTCAATGACACTGCGGATGCGAGCTAAATAATTAGTTGTCAAAGCCCGGAATATAAACGGCTTGGTACCGTCCAAACTGCGACCCGATGGTTTCGGACATATCCTGAAGACAGCTCCGCAATATCCTTGCATACAGAGGGGTTGGATCGTGTGTCTTTGCTTCTGATTCTACTGGGTCTATCCCGAAGGGCCCAAGGATAGACCGTGAACGAAACGTGCAAAATGGCGCTCAATATCGGCCTTCGTGTGAATCGGACCCGATTCTCCGAGCGGTCTGGGAAAATTCAAACGGATGACCTGGGACGACATATCCTATCTAAGGGATCTCCGAGACTGGACCAGAATTTCCCTATCGAGGGGGACCATCTAGTGCTGACCAGGGTTGAACCTACGCTTGGGGCTATAATGGCGGCAATCGAGGGTCATTATCTCTCCCCGAATTGGAAAGCCCAAGCCATGGAGCACAAATTGGACGCCGTGGCTTTTGGACTGGGAAATAGTGATATAGCTTTTGTCAATTCAAAGACACTGCAAAAGTAACAACATTCACACCACCCGGACTGATGGCGGCCAGCAACCCCATAAAGCGACTGATGCGAGAGACCCTGGATTGCAAATTAGCTAATGCCCGTGTATTGGAGGTCCCAGTCGAGTCAGTGCTCACAATATTATTATCGACTGAGGATAAATCACACCAGGCAATGTATCTAATGACTTATGTGATGACTCAGGAGTGGCTCGACAGGGTGGCCCTTTCTCCCTTTCCGGACTCAGTGCACCTGGACTTTAAACAACATCCGTGGTTCTTATCGACACAAATGGGACCCAGTGACAATGAGACTGAGAAAGCCCAGCTATTTCCGGCTCGCTACTGTTCTTTCGAATTTTTCAAGATGGCGGCTGTTCGGTTGAAGAACATTTGTGTACCTGATCGAGAGGGTCAAGGTTGAGAAAGGCCTATCGTTTCAAGACTTTTATTCAATTGGTGGCAGTGTGGGATTCACTCTATGATGTTGGTGCCGGCAGGCAGTGTAGGCGAGTAATGTATCCCCCGATTTTCGCTTGATAGTGAAATGATAATATATCCGTAATAGGGGGAGGCTTAGAACTAGCAGGGGGCGGAGAGGCCGGGAGCCTGTACGAATGGCCCTCCTCCACTTACTTCTTTTCATTTTGTAGATTAGATGGGGCGACAGGAACACTGCTAGTTGGGGTCAGGCGTAATCTACATGCAGGGGTGCAGGGTGGGGGGTGGGGTGTTGAGCACGTTACGCTCTTTTTTTCTCTTCCTTCTTTACTTACTGGATATCCTCACTCTGTTTTCAGTATTAAGGTGCCAATGCGAGCTCTATTATTCTGATGTGTTTCTTTTTACATACAAGTGTCTGTACTTTATCCTGTTTACGATTTTAGTATCGAGGGGCGCAATGATCATTGATATCCTGATTTTGTGGGTGGAGGGGCCTGTGGGCAGCACGCATTGATATAGGCTAACTCAGCTAGTTTTATGATCCTTTTTCGTCAAATGTGTGTTAGTCTCAGTGTCCTGCTTCAACGGCTGCCGGTATTGCGACCTTTCAATTGTTTGATTCCTTGTATGTTTTGGACCGCATTGCACTTGATACGCTCTTATTGTTTTTCGTTTTTTTATAACCATAAAAAGATTTATAAAAAAAAAGATGGGCATGGTCAAGTCTGCAAATATCTATTAATGGTTGCCAGAGTTTTGTCAATGTAGTGTCTCGAAATTGCAGTCGCGCTGTGAGTAACTCCATTGCCATGGTATGCCACAGACAAGTAAACCAGACATTCACTGGAGGCATTTCAGCCTTCTTCCAGTATAATGCTATGATTTGTTTAGCTGCTCCCAGGATATGTAAGCTAAGGTGCCAGTCCCTGTGGGTCATGGCAAGTAGGTTCACTGGCTTGAGGCCTAAGATCACTGTGGACAGGGCTTCGGGGAATGGGTAGCCGATCACCTGTTTGATGTGACTAAGGACCTCCTTCCAGTATGTGGTCGAAAGCAAGCAATGCCACCAAATGTGGAGGAATTTTCCAACAGTATTCGTACAGCACCAACAGATAGGGGGGAGGAGTTGGGGACATTGTGTGCAACTTGTGGATGGTGTAATACCATATTGTCATGACATTGTAGTTCCCTCCTTTTTAAGGCATTTGCCTACACACCATTCATAAAAACATTTTCACTTCTTGCACGCAAGACCTTGGAGAATAGCCAATCTTTGGGTGGAAATCGGACACAAAAGTGCACTTGGTCATAGAAATAACAAATGGTTCGGGTAACGGAAGGCACTTTTATGTGTGGCTTTGGAATCATTTACAATTAAGGCTCCCTGTTTTCCGTTTTTACAGATTTTTACAAATAAATACAGACAGAAAACAATGTTTTCTGTCTGCATTTATTTTTAAAAGTCGATAAATACAGAACATTGTGCTGCTTTTAAGTGACTGATTCTCCGTGCTGTCTTTCAATAATTATAGCCCAACAGCTGAACAGATGGACAGCATGTGAAATTTAAAAAACAGGATGAAATTTCTTTAAGTAAGGGCATGTGTCAATATACATTTGTGGTAAAATGCTAATACTTACCAGTGGATGCATTGTTATGTAATATTTGGCAGCTTAAATAGCTAAAACACGACAGACATCAAAGTATGAGTGCATGTCTATCAGTTAAATAAATATGGAAAGGTAGTTTTACAACTTCATTTATATGCAAAACACAAAATAAATATGGATAAATACAGATAAAATGACCCAAAAATAAATATGGATAAATATAGACGGAAATCTTAAAATAAAAAATAACATAAAACCAGGAGCCCTATTTACAATAAAGGTTGCTTCGGGTCAATATGAGTACAATCAGAAGCAGATAAGTGTTTTAAAAGAAATACTGGTCACACCTCTTCAGATTGTTTTAACGAGTGCTTGTTTGCATCAACTTCCAACTCAGAGTTCCAACCGTACCACATCCTGGACCTCTCCAAATCGGGCTTCAGAAGCAACCACAGCACCAAGACCACTCTCCTTGCCGCTACAGATGACATCCGCATCCTCCTTGACTGAGGTGAAACTGCTGCCCTCATCCTCCTAGTCCTCTCAGCCGCCTTTGACACCGTCTCCCACCACACCCTCTGCACAAGACTCCACTGCGCTGGCATCCGCGACAAAGCCCTAGACTGGATCCGCACCTTGCTCTCGGACCGAGCACACATTCAGACTTCCACCATTCAACTCAGAGCCCACAGAGATCAGCTGCGGAGTGCTTCAGGGATCTTCCCTGAGCCCCACCCTCTTCAACATCTACATGGCCCCACTTCAACCCTCATCAGACGCCATAAACTCAACATAGTCTCCTACACAGACGACACCCAGCTAATTCTCTCCCTCACAGATGAACCCACAGCAGCCAAGAGCAGCTTCCACGATGGGATGAAGGTAGGCGACGCCTAGATGAAGGACAGCTGCCTCAAGTTTAAGTCCGACAAGACCGAAGTCCCCATCCTGGGTTCTACCCCTCCCACCTGGGATGACCCCTGGTGGCCCTACAGTGCTCAGAACCCCCCTCCCCCCCCCCCCCCCCACACACACACACATACTGACGGACCACTCACGAAATCTCTGCATCATCTTGGACTCCTTGCTCTCAATGATCTGCCAAATCATCGCTGTTTGCCTCCTGCTTCCACACACAGATCCCGCTTTGTAAGATCTATAGGTGAATCTCCACTGAGTCCGCACCACCCTGAAGCTCCAAAGGAAACTGCAAAACCATCAGAATGCCTCCCCCAGACTCATCCCGAAAATCCCACGCAGCAGCAACATCACAGGCCACCCAAGACCTTCACTTGACTACCCATCAACAAAAGAATTCCTTCAAGCTCCTCACGCATGCATACAAAGCCCTCCACAATGCTGGACCTGTATACCTCAACCACCACCTCTCCTTCTACACTCCCACTGGACATAACATGTTTCTATTGGTTCACATTTTTTTTGCACAGTATAATGTAATGTAAAAGTTTATTGTTTAGTTCATTAAACCCAGAACAATTTTTTATTGTTTGACAACTATGATTAAAAGAAAGTTTTAAAATCTATTCATCAATCCAAAGTTTCACCAATAAATATTTCACAGGTTTAAAATCTTCTGTTGACAGTAAATGCTCTTTAATATTCAGTGACATGATGCCTAAACATATACTCTACTGTTTAGTTCATTCATGGCTGACCGGAGTAAACCAACAGTTAACAGGTGGCAAAGGTTAGTTACTTCATTTCTGCCAAAAATTCATTATAGTTACTAAAGGTCTCTACCCCCGGGCTGGTCATGTCCACTTGCTGCCTGCTTAGGGTGTTGTTGTCAAGATGGTTGTGCATACAGTTCAGTTACTGCTGGCATTAGATGTTCTGTAGGTGAACCCTCTCGTTGACGCATTGACTTTATTGCCTGATTGTGAATGCAGAGGAACTTGACCAGTTTGTAGTTCATCTGAGGATCAGATGGATCGAGCCCTTTGATAATAGCCACTAGGCACGATCGTATTCCTCTGTCCAGAAAAGCTTTTCTCAATAAAGGGACTAGTGCTGGGTAAAGTTTCTTGCAGATGTTTATCAGGTGTATAAGATCTCCCTTTGGACTTCCACATAAGCAACGCATTTTTGATTCAAAGTTTTTCTACCTTGGGGCATCTGCCAATGAAGGATATTTTCCAAAGCGCAAAGGCATTAGCTGTTTTTTTAAGTGGACGGAAAATGTTAAATCTAAGTAAGCTGCTGGGTTAAGAACTTTGTAATTGTCGAGTACTGTACATGAATGGGATCTCTGGCTGAAAATACTTTTGTCTAGCAAAAGAGAATGACTTTTTGCGGCTTTTCAAAGTGTTGACTTAAACGTAGCAAAGGTCAAATCTTTATTCCAGAGATGTAAAGTGCAGGTAGATTTAAGCGCATTGTGCTAATAGGGCGTGTATGATAAATCTGATAGACACCTAGACGCAGATTCCTTAACTTAAAATATCCCCTTCTTTATTCACTGAATTTTTATTCCTCGCACACTGTTACCATACTTTCACAGTTTTTAGTTGGTGGCTCAGCGTTGTGCCGTGGAAAAGTTTCTCCAAAGAAAACTGACGTCGGCGCGCTGGGAGGGATTTGTATGACCCGCTGCACCACATGCGAGGACGATGTTAGGGGGGGGCTGGGTCATGTGGAGCCGTTCCCCGGAGTGCAGAGGTGCTGCTGCAAAAAATGTGCTTATCCAGTCTCACGCCTGGGGATATTCTAAGTTAAGGAATTTGCATCTAGACAACGTCTCTACCAGATACATCATTACCGAAGGTAAGTAACTCGTGCGTTAGTCCCTTTCTCTAGTTCTAGCCACAAAGCCCTTTTCAGCTTCAGTCCGCCGAAAATTGCTTTATGTGGTACCAAACTTTCATTGAGTATAACCTGCCCACAGTCTCATTCGTCAAGCCGAATTCCAGATGCACTTGTGCCGGGGCACCATTTCAGGGAGCTGAAAGACCTTTTTGAAGATGCTGGTTGTTAGGTTATTAAGAAAGGTTGCATCTTTTCCCTGCAGGGCAACGCTTGCATATGTTAAAGTTGTAAGTGTTTTCGCCGTTACTACCGTGATCAGTGGTTTAAGTGAAGGGCCTTCCAATTTTAATGCCAATGTCTTATAGGCAAAAGCTAAAGCATATGCCTGTTGAGCCATGTAGTTTTTCTGTTCTTGATTATTTATTTTATTATCAATGTAGAATCCCAGATATTTATAGCTAGACACGTTCTCCAAGGATTTGCCTTCGAGCCAGGTGCTGTACGGACGGACTGGCCGTTGGCTGATAAGCATTGTTTTTGTTTTAGCTGTATTAATTTCAAGCTTGTTAACTGTTAGGAATTGTACAAGACCCTTTATTAGCCTATAGAGCCCAATCTTTGTCAAACTGAGTTAGACAATGTCATCAGCGTAGGCAAGGTGCAAAAGGGCGAAGGTTCCCAAATGCGGGGAATGAGAGTGGATTATATTAAGTTTTACCGATAGGTTGGATAAAAATGAATTGAACAGATGGGGAGCCAGCATGCAACCCTGCTTCAGGCCCTTAATCGTGTTCCATTTTCTTGAGACTCTTGATCCGTCTCCAAGTTTCTCTCTAACCCATATGTTAGTGTAAAATAGCAGTAATCATTTTACAATTCTTTCTGGAATATTCCATGATCTTAGTTTCGCCCACATTAGATTCCGATCCACGCTGCCAAAAGGGGCTTTTAAATCGATAAAGCAGAGGTGCATTTCTCTGCTATTAGGAAGATAGATAAAATGTTGAAGATTGTATCAATTCCTTTTCTAAAGCCTGTCTGGTTCATAGGGGTCAGATTTAGGCCTTTGGACCATTCGACCAAGTCTTACAAGCTCAAGGAGGGTAGGTATTTTGATTCGACGTCCAGCAATGCAATAAGTCTATAGTTAGATGGATTCGATCTGTCACCCCCTTTGTAAATTGGTGCCATAATTGAGTCTTGAAATCTGTCAAGGATTTGATTTAAAAGCTCTACTTCGGCAAAAAGATTCTCTAGCTGGGTGCTCCAGAAAGCTAGATTGTGTTTAAAAATGGCTTGGGGGACACTGTTCGGATCTGGAGCAACGCCATCTTTTACTTTTGTTTATTAAGCTTCTTATAGCATCTACTAGCTTAGGGGAATGTCTTTAAGCAGCGATCTTTTAGTAATTTGAGGTTGTCAATCTTAACATTTACGCTGGTGAATTGGTCGCTAGCACCTTGTTTTTGAGAATGGCTTGAGGGGTCCTGCAAGATTTGTACCTGTTCAGGAGTGTGATGCTGTGATTTAAATTTCTGGTCTATATAATTATCCCAGTCCTGTTCCTGAACGTTTGATGATAGGATGTTCCTTGGCTGGTTCAGTTGGTTTATTGTTATACATTGTAACTCTAATAAATTCTGGATATTAATTTTACCCAGAAAGTGTCCGCACTTGATCTTTTATTCTCCCATAGCTTCTTTTTGTAAAGTTTTCTCTGTTGTCTGATTGTTTCTCATGAGGCATTAATACCACTGCTGGAGGAAGATCCTCCTACCTCGCTGCAAAGACCTGGAAATACCTGCCTCTTTACCTCAGGCAATCACCATCCCTGCCGCAATTTAGTAAGGACCTCAAGACCTTGCTTTTTGACTGAACTGCAGACTCCGCCGCCGCCACGAACACGCACCGGTCAAAGAAATAAAAAATGGATAGGGTGATGGTAGGCGCCTTTATGTCTGCCTTTAGATGCATTTATAAAAAAGATTGCTTCAGGTCAATATGAACATAAACCGAATAGTTACACTACTTCAAATTGTTTTAATGAGTGCTTATTTGTACAGCTGCAAAAAAACTAAAAGGCGTAAATGCCAATCTTTGCACTCATTTTTAAAACCAGGTCTCATCGTTACATGATAAACATGCCAGTCGCAGAAAAGTTATGCTCTTCATGCTGGAACTTGTAGGTTACAAATGTAACCACATTTTTCAAGATGGCTACATCTTTTTGCACTATGAGCGTGACTTCCCTGGGCTCCCCTTCCCATTTTATCCTAGCCATCATCTTCCATTTTGTCATTGGTAAGCGAATTTCTTCAAGATATTGCGTTTAATATAATGTCAGATTGATCGCACCACTTGCTACATTCACCTTAAGGTCAGAAGGTTGTTATATGGCCTGTCCAAGCGATCAACCTATATGGGTCTTCAAGACATTTTGACTGACCTTATGAAGGCCTCCAAACAGAAAACATATATGCCTAGCAGAAGAGGTTAATTCTAAAACACGAATTTGTAAGCTCATGATGGAGAGTATTCCATCCCTTCCCTCTCCTTTCCAAGTTTCGTCATCAACAAGTTCTAATTCAACCCCACACACCATATTTACACTCCACATAATACCACTCAATGCAACATGATTCAACTCCTCATAACTACTCGATAATACACAAATACACCTCACATTAAACCACTCTGTCAAATAGCAACAGTCCACATAAATATACCCCACACCATGCCACATAATTCTTATCAATGTATGTATGTGGGAATCGCACGCCGTTTTCTTCAAAGATAGAACAACTATTTTGATGTGTGCTATGTCAGATTACCGCCTGCTAGCATTGAAATTAATATGTAAGTGGCCTAGCCCCAGAAGGCAGATAGGACTCTGACATGCAGCAACAAGTAGTAGTATTCCTTTAAAACATTTTAATCATGTATATTAGGTATTTCAAGCATTGAACATTCAATAATCATTAGTTTTACATTTTCATTTTATCACGTTTTGTTTCAAACATTGTGTTTCAAACATTGTGCATAGTGCATTACATAACAAGATACATTTACATCATTTAACCCTTTGCATTTCGGAACCTATGTTCCTTCGTCAGGGGTTCTGTTGAGAAAATAGAAGGAAAAGAAATAAAGGAAACTTATTAAAACAATGCCATTTTGTGTCAATGTTTTAGAAATTAGTTGTTTAAAATGGTAGAGCCTTTGTTCAAAACAGAGCTTAGTCCTTTTTTAGTGACTACTATTTTCACTGTCGAAAATTCATCAAATTACGTGACTCACAAATTGATTAGTATTTTCTTGGCAACTTGAATACAGTCTTTATCTTTCCGAAGTTTCTTGGTAAACTACGGATTTTTAACTATGTACAACATAGTTCTAACACCAATCACTTGTATTTTCTACACACTTTTGGGCTAGTCCTCTGTTTACTTCTACTTAAGGCGACCAGAGTAACAGGAAAGAAACAAGCGTATTTCGGCAACAAACGAAGGTGAAACGCTGTCTTTAAATCTCTCCCGTTTTCACGGGTAAGTTGCACTATATTCCTTTCGAATTGCAAACACCCAATTCTCCTCATATTTCACCTTCTAAAACGACCGTTTTATCTTTGCAGTGTCCACACTCGTGGAACTTGGTTCACCTTTTCAATCTTATTGTGAAACAGCTTCAACTCACACAGGTGAGATGCGCAAATCCCAATATCGCTGTAACAGCATCCATATTAGTATTATCTTCTTGAATTCTGAATGTACTCTATTTAATCTGTAGGTTGTCACGATTACCCTGCAATCTCACAGCACTGTTTTAAACAGGTAAGACCGAGTGCATTTAAATCGCTTTTAATAGATGGATATCTAATACGGCTCTAAAACAAATATATATTCATCTACAGATGCTTTCGGGTTAATCGTTCGACATTTCGTGTGCTATTAAATACCACATTCATCAAAATAGGTAAGATCGTCCCCTATATAAAATATGGATTTGTAACTATGATTCTTGAGTAGAATCAACAAAGTGGTTGTTCTTTAGACCTATAAAAAGAGACATTGCTCTGTCATTAAAAACTTACAATTAGGAAACAACTAATTTCTAAAACATTGACACAAAATGGCATTGTTTTAATAAGTTTCCTTTATTTCTTTTCCTTCTTTTTTCTCAACATAACCCCTGACGAAGGAACATAGGTTCCGAAATGCATTGGGTTAAATGATGTAAATTTATCTTGCTATGTAATGCACTATGCACAATGTTTGAAACACAATGTTTAAAACAAAATGTGATGAAATGAAAATGTAAAACTATTGACTATTGAATGTTCATTGCTTGAAATTCCTAATATACATGATTAAAATGTTTTAAAGGAATACTACTACTTGTTGCTGCATGTCAGAGTCCTAGCTGCCTTCTGGGGCTAGGCCACTTACACATAATTCTTATCAGCATAATTTCACTCAAAGCCACACAGTTCCACGTCTGTGACTGATCCCCTACCTGGGTTGTGTGTGGTGCATGGTAAAGTTGTACAAAACTTCATCATGTGAAATGTTCACATGAACTGCCTAAGGCGACTGAATCCAATATGATTTTGGCATTTCTGAAAAGGAAGTCCAAGACCCATAAAATTCAAAGACCGTACCCAAAAGTCATCCACTATAGTAACTGTAATTGAGCAGTGTCCACACAAGAGTCCATCGCCTCACAATGTAAGAAAGGAGAAACACAGAGAAAGGTCTTGGTAGCTGTTGGACCGATTTTCAGAGCGAACCTATTTTTTTTAAGATGGCCTCACAAAAGAACGGGTATGTTCTTCTTTTGTTGATTGTTTTTGCATCTCGTGCACCCGCCAGCAGGCCTACTGGAGCCTCTCTGGCATCAAATACACCATTGGCTAATTTCATAACTATGTTGTCAACTTCAGCCAAGACAAGTACATTCCACTGTGATGTTGAAATAGACAATATTTGGAAAGAAGATTTAGTCTGTACTGGAGCAGTTGATACCTAGGACAGTTAACTGACGCTTGCTTCTGTATCTTTACTATAGTTCAAGAAGCCTTTAACACATCTTATATGACAGATGGTTAAAAACAAATCCACTAAATATCACCAGGCGCAGAAGACGCCTGCATGACCCCAAAAACAAAAATTAGAGAAGTTCAGAGTCACATCAAATAAAAAAACAAGCTTTATTCGGATCATGCAAAAATGTCCATGAAAGCATACGATGACATACAATAAAATTCATTTATAATCAAGAACAAGAATGTATCCAAACATTATACTAAAAAAACTAATCTTAGCATAATTAAAAAAAAAAAAATATATATATATATATATATATCTCCAAATCAAGTGCAAGTAGCCCAAGTGAAGCAAAACCACACGAAGTTTCCATTAAGCACATTTCTTTGCATCCATTTCACAGCTCGCTCCAAGCAGCGAAACAGAGCTGTCTTCAAACATGAAAGCCTGACGCGTGTCAGGAACGAATCCTTTCTTCAGAGGCAATGTTCGTAAAGGCTTGAAAACAGTTTTGGGTCACGTCTAATATTGCACTCACCTGCCACAGTGGGCGTGGCTATGTCGCACTGCATCCTGTGCTTCAAGATTGCAAGGTTTGAAAGCAACCCCACTGTGGTAAGAGGTTAACGGACTACAAAGCACAGGATGCAGTGCGACATAGCCACACCCACTGTGGCAGGTGAGAGCAATATTAGACGTGACCCAAAACTGTTTTCAAGCCTTTACGAACATTGCCTCTGAAGAAAGGATTACTTCCTGAAACGCGTCAGGCTTTCATGTTTGAAAGTGGCGTGCAACTGGATAGTTATCATCAGAATTAACAATTGCCCTTAGGTGCTGAAGGATGCGATTAAACGCCTGTAGTTTGGTGCTCCCAACGTACCAGAGCCCACAAGTACATTGGAGCACATAGACCACAAAATCAGTGCGGCATGTAAAATGCTCTTTGATTTGGATAGGTGTCGGATCAAATGCAGAACAGTACTCCTTGGTGTTGACACCAAATTTGCATGCTCTGCATGAGATACATTTGTAAAATCCCGATTTGTCAGATAACCAATTTTTCTGGATGTTCACCTCTGGACTAGATCTAACTATGGCATCCCTCATTGAAGGAGCCCTTCTAAAGATTATGGTTGGTTCCTCTGGTAACAAAGGTGCCACACTGATGTCCGTTTTTAACAAAGGCCAATGTTTTTTTAATATCCCCCTCCCCTTCCTTTCCTCACTGTTGAAGGTCGTGATTAGGCTGATCCTATCAGGGATTTCTATTGTGGGCTCTTGCCTGATTCTGATAGCACTCGTGGAATTGAGGTATTCTTCCCGGTTCATGTTATTAGCTCTATTTAAAGCTTCCTTTAATAAGGATGTCTGGTAGCCTCTAGCACAAAATCTAAGGAACGCCTCATTCTGACATTTCTCCAAATCTGCACTGGAGCTGCATATTCTACGTATACGTAGAAATTCCCCATAAGGAATACTTTTAACTAGATGACCTGGATGTGCGCTATTAGCGTGCAAGATGATATTGCCCGCTGTAGGCTTTCTGTGGAGTCGGGTATGCAATTTATCATCTTGGACATATAACTCAAAGTCCAAAAATTGAATCATGGTAGTGCTAATTTGAGATGTAAACTTGAGATTCAATTGGTTATCATTGATTGTTCTGACAAATTCAGCTGCTGATTCTACCGAACCCCTCCAAATCATACAAATATCATCAATAAAACGCCAGAAATGGGCAATGTTGTTAGGAAACATCCTAGCGAGTGACCCCATGAGGACATGCTCCTCCCACCACCCTACATGTAAACATGCATAGGTGGGGGAGAAACATGCCCCCATGGCCACTCCTCTCAACTGTTGATAAATTTCTCTATCAAACAAAAAATAATTGTTGTTGAGGCATATATCCAACATCCTTAATAGCATACTACTATGCTGACTAAACGCAATATTACGCTTCCCCAGAAAATACTCAATTACATTCAGTCCGTCCTGGTGGGCAATGCTTGTATACAGAGAGTCTATATCCAAGGCTATCAATACAGACTCACTATCCCACACAATGTCATTAATTTTAGACAACAAAATGTCCCGTATCTTTAATGAATGAGGGCAATGCCTCCACATATTCATGCAGAAAATGATCTACATATCGTGAGATAGATTCTAACAAGCTGCCCTGAGCAGAAATGATGGGCCGGCCAGGGACCGGAGTAGTCTGCTTGTGAATTTTAGGAATCAAATAGAAAACAGGAGTTACCGGGAAATCATTTTTTAGGAAAGCATGTTCTTGCTTGCTGAGTAATCCTTCACGTTTCCATTGATTAAGTTCTTTGTGAACCTTGTCCTTGAGGCGCATGATATCAATAAAGCTGCCTTTCCTGTAACATGCGGAGTCATTCAAATGTCTTTCAGCTTCAGCCATATACTGTGTGCGAGGCCAGATAACCGTGTTTCCTCCTTTGTCTGCCTTGTTTATTATAAGATTGGAGTCACTTCTTAATTTCTTCATCAGTTTGTTGTACTGCTTCTCTACGTATTTGATACGTTTGGTTTTTCGTGACATGGTATACTGTAGTTGTTTAAAATCCTCTACAACTATGTCTCCAAAGGCATCTATATTGTCCTTAGGCATTACAGGATACAATGTAGAAGGAGGATTAAATTTGTGACACAAGGTTGATTTGTCATGATGCCAGCATTCATCAAATTTTGTTACACATATATATTCAAAACTGACAAACAAGTCCCCACAGTTTTGGAACGCGATAGAAAGAAGGAACGGAAGACCCAGGATGCAGGTGAGTTTTTTTTTATTATTCGCACCTAGTCAGCATAACGTTTCAGCCTACACAGAGGCCTTGGTCACATGACACCATGAGAGACGTGGGCAGTTTTAAAGTGCAAGGAAATTAGTGCATTTCATTGGTTGACATAAGAGTAAAGCCGGGGTATGTTTAAAAGACATAGAAAACGTACTTGTTCATTGCACATAATGGGATAATCCCTGGGGATTTAAAACAATCACTTCAGAATACATAAGTTAACAATTTAATCCGATAACGATATTTTTACCCTTTACAAAATTGATGTAAAATACTGTGATAAAAAATGTCATTGATCCTATGTACAATATAATTAGTTGTAAAACATTCGGATTAAAACCACCACTAAAATAACCGTTTCTTTACAGAAATCTGTCAGTGTTGACATTATATGCTGAGTGATGTTTGTGTTGGCTTGGATAATTTAAACCCAGATCACAAATGTGGCACCCCAATTCATTCTAACGTATAGATAATGAAAACAAATGTTTCCCTTTGAAATTTTTTTTCTGTACTATCAAATAGATCTCAACCATACCACCAAGCTTGAGTATATAACGTCTGTGATAAATGTCAAATTTTTTCTAAAGTCAACCAACTATTAGTGAATGTGTAAAAATAAGAAATTGAAACTTTACAAACAAGTAATGCTGAATGTTTATTGTAGGCTACTCCTAACCTACAGCAATTACTTTAGGTGACTCACATAGTATTGGAACCGGACGAACCCATTCTTACACTGACCAACCGAGTTGGAAATACATATTTAATTGGTCAAGTGAATAAAATGTTTGAAATGTAGGCATATCTCAACAATAGTGTAATTGACCCAGGCACATCAGAAAAGAACACCACAGTCCTAGATGTTTATAGGCAGGTATGGAAATCTTCTGTTGAATTAAGACCTTGCGGAGTCTTACTGTCCATCTCTAGAATATATCTAGTTTCTAGGGCTCTTAGGATGCCCTCCCTGTCGCCACCTTTTCTCAGGGGACCCACTGTATCAATGGCATAGTATTTTAGGAGTCCACTGTTGTTATTGTGGCACTCCTTGAAGTGCCTGGCAACTGGGTACGTGGCGTCATTGGTGTTAATCGCTCTAATGTGCTGGAGTATCCTTTTGTGGACCTGCAATTTGGTGCTGCCAACATATTGCAGGCCACACGGACACTCCAGCACATATACCACGTTCTCACTCTTACAAGTCAGTTGTTTGTTGATTTTCCGGGGCACTGGGGAGAATGCTGTCCTGAACTCAGTTTTACTGATTACATGTGAGCAAGTTTTACAACTGGAACATTTTTTAAAACCCTTGCTGGTTGCCATCCAGTTTTTAGGGGGAATCACTTCAGGGCTAGATTTTACCAGGGCATCCTGCATGGAATAGGCCTTCCTGAATGTGATTGCAGGTTTGCTTGGCATATGTTCGCCAATTACTGGATCCAACCGAATTAAGTTCCAGTGCTTGTTCACTATTTTCCATAGTGCCCCATGCTGCCTGTTGTAAGACCAGATGAGTCTGGTTGGTGTACCTTGATTTCAGAGGGTCTCTGAGTTTTTTTGTGGACTAATGCGGCATCTTGGGACAGTGCATTTGCCTTGCCAATAGCTGTGTCAATTATAGCTTCTTTATACCCCCTAGCTAGAAACCTCTGTTTGCTTGCTTCCTGAGCTAACTTGCACTGATCATTTGTGCTACAAACCCGCCTGATCCGGAGCATTTCCCTGTAGGGGAAGCTCCTAATCAAGTGCGGTGGGTTGTGGCTATCGGCATGGAGTACAGTATTGCCCGCAGTGGGCTTCCTGTACAACTTTGTTTCCATTTTGTCCTCTGATTTCAATCGTGATGTCCAAAAAGTGCGCCTGAGACTGGCTGATGTCTGATGTAAATGCTAGGTTGAAGGCATTACAATTTAGGATCTCCACAAACTTAACTGTCTTTGTACGTGCCTCGCCAAATCAAGAACACATCATCGATGTACCTATACCACCGTATGATGTGTCTGTTGCAGATGTCACGGTGGTCACCAAAGAGGACCTGTCTCTCCCAGTAGCCCATATGCAAACAGGCATAACTGGGAGAGAAACAGGCCCCCATGGCGACCCCCCTGACCTGCTGGTAATGTTGGTTAAGAAACATGAAGTAGTTGTGATTTAGGCAGCAACTAGTCATTGACATCAGCATTTTGTTGTTTTCCAACATTTCAATTGGACGCTGACCCAAATAGAATTGGATGGCTCTCATCCCATCAATATGCTCAATACTGGTGTACAACGATGTTACATCAAGTGTCATTAACCAGTAATCTTTATTCCACTCAACATCCTTGATTTTTCTTAAAAAGTCACTTGAATCTTGAATGTATGATGGAAGTCCACAAACATACTCCTGTAAAAAGGAGTCAACATAAGCAGTAGTATTTTCCAACAACCCCCCCATGCAGAGATAATTGGTCTTCCCGGGGGTGTTTTTTCATTTTTTTGGACTTTAGGGATGAGGTATAACACATGGGTAATGGGGTGGTCATTCTTTAGAAATTTAAATTCATCCATACTGATTAGTCCAGATGAACGCCAACCCATCAGCATGGAATAAAAGTCAGATTGTGCTTTTTTAACCACCCCTGCGTCGCAGTGCTTATAGCAGTTTTGATCGTTCAATTGCAGGAGAGCTTCCTGCATATACAAGTGTCTAGGCCAAAGCACGACGTTGCTGCCCTTGTCAGATTGCCGGATTATCATATTGCCATAATTTTGAATCTTTTTGACTAGTTTAGCGTACTCGTTGTTTTGCCTATAATTGTGTTGCTTAGTCTTCAAAGTCTTTGTACACAGCGCTTTTACTCCTTTGATGGTTGCATCATGAAAAATGTCAATATTGTCATATGCCATAAGTGGTGTGAATGTGTAACGTGGTTTGAATTTAGTCAATCTGCCTGTGTTAGTGGTTGGCTCCTCCTGTGTGCTTTGCGAGACAGACTGTTCCAATCTTAGTGCCTCCATGTCCTGCATTAATGGAACATCATTCACAGTGAGCCCCAACCTTGTTGGCATAACCTCTGGTCTCACTACTGTTGTGCGTGATTTACTGTTGGAAAAATGTTTCTGCAGCTTTAACTTGCGCTTAAATTTGAAAAGATCTATTCTTGTATTGGCATAGTTAAAGTCGCTCGGTGGACAAAAGGATAAGCCCATCGATAAAATGCACATCTCCGATTCAGTAAATTCTGTAGAGGTGAGATTAATCACAGAAAGGCCAATGTCCGGTACCTTGGATAAGTTACCTACTTGTTGTTCCACCGTCTGTTGTAGTTCCTTTTCTTTGGTTTTGCGCCCTGCGTTGGATTTCCGCCGCTCGCGCCACCTGATGCTGTTGCTTTTGCATTTGCTTGGGGTAGCACTCTGGGTCACAGTGTATCCCGTCTGTCCTGGCGTATACAGTCTATTTCCTGAGCCAGGGTGTACCGGGTAAACCCCAACCGCGGCTCCCCTCTGGATGCGTCGGACTCAGAACCACTGTCCATGTTTGAACTAAGGTCAGTGATGGAGGCATTGTCAGGTGATTTTGCTTTGGACATTATGGCCATAGTCGATGTATTGGGAGCGACACATGGTTTTGTGGCTTTTATGGCGTCGTATTTTCGCGCAAATGTGAAGATGCGCCCCTCCATGTAATCAGTCTTATCTCGTTGGAATTTGTAAGTTTTTTTCTTTTTCTGATTACATCTTCCTCCTTTTGCATTCTCACCAGTATTTCCTCTCTATACTTTTTACACTCCGTAGCATTATCCGCATTCAGGATATCAATTTCTGCATTTAGTACATCAATTTGTATTTGGGTTTTGATCTGATCACTCTCCGCATATCGAACCAGAATTTCAACCAGCCGCCGGGAAGAGTCCAGGTTGCATTCTGCCCACTCCCTGAGCATTTCAGGATCCGGATGTTCGTAACTGGGGGCCAGCATGACTCTCAGCCCCCGAGGAATGCGATTCACTTCCAGATATCTGCTCAGGGAGCGATGCTCCCACCATTTGGACTGTTCGCGTTTCAGGAGCTTCTCGAGCAGCTTAAACTTATTGCGGATGCTGGAGCCACCACTAGCGCTCGGTTCCTCAGATGTGGTCACATTCGACCCCCCAGCCGGGGAGTCATCAAACGCTTCGAGGGCTGCCACCTCCCTCCCTCTTCGTGCGTCTGCTGACATGGTGCTCATTAACAAAGCGCAGTATGAAAATCGCTAATGCGTGCTCACTGTCCACAGGGTTCCAGCACTAATAGCCTTCAACCTCCGAACATGCAAAACTCCCTCACCGGAACAATCCTCACGCCACAAAACTGCAGGATCGTAATACAGATATTCTTACATTAATTCATAAATTAATTTTTGAAAGTAAGCGTTCAGAGTCCTCCTACGTTTTGAAACCTCTTTGGATTGGACTCTGACTCTTTAGGGTTCCACCTGGGGAGGTAATGACTGTGAAGTGGATAATCTACTGCCTGTTGTCCATTTTATGTCTGGCATTACATTGACCTGAACAATGCAACTTTTTTAATGATACATGCAAAGCCACTGGCAGATTCTATTTTGTTGTTCTGCCTTTAGTCTGAAGCTTTAGTGTTCTTTCAAGTTGCTATATACTTGTTTGAGTCAGCTGTCAGTCTACCACTGTTGGGGCATGGAAAAATACTATTGCAACTGACTACAACGGCACCTGTAGCACTTTAGTTGAATCTGCTGGCTCACATCTAAAGCAGAATTACAAGGTGGATTCTTATGATTTCTTTGGAATTGCATTGCCACAAATTGGTAGTATGCTGATGCCCAACTTCTTGCTACCAGATTTAAGCTGTAGTCCTATTCCAGCAGTTTGAAAACTTCCATAGCACATCTGTGTATGCCCTGCTGTGGTTCTTCAAGATTTTGGTGTAGCTTGCTGCCTGTTTCCTTTGTCTAAGACCAAGCGGAATGCCCTCCTGATCCTCTGTGAGCCTACCATGCTGCTTACCTGCCAGCTTCTAACTGTACTGGTATTGATGTTCCCTGCGAACTCAAGAAATAGAGGACTGCTGCCTAAGTTCACCTTGTACTGCAAACTCAATTGATCAGAGTTTCAGCCTTGCCAGGAGAGCCTACTCCCAACCCTGCGCCATTGGTTTGGTTTGTTCTGTTGATCTTTGTAGGGCCATCAATTTGCTGTTCCTCAGTACCCAGCAGCCTCCACCTTGAGTAGCATCTGCACAGGCCCATCATCACTTTCAATGGTCTGGGTGCCAGAAGAAGCTTCCCAGACCCACACTTCCGGTCCCCGTCTGGCCTTGCTTAGCTTCAGTGTGCAAATTGAAGCAAGGATACACGGTCCCTTAATTTTCAATGTGAATACAATCTTGGTTATACTTTTTTTTTCCAAAACTCTTTTTATTGATCAATCGCACATAGACAGTAGTCGGCAGCACTCCGTACCCCGGATGAGCTGCAAGCAGGTAATTGTCATCAGAAACAGCAATCCATATTTTATCATTAAACAAAACCCTCAACTCCCGACCCACCTACACCCCCTCCCACCACTACACTTCCCCGCCCTTAGAACCCCTCTACAACAGTCCTTCAGTGTCTCTTGGCAGTGCTGGTGGTTCCAGCCATATGGCCCTGTAGTCTGCCCACCTCTTCCATATTTTGTAATGCTTCCTAGGGCAGCCTCTGGCCTCGAAAATTGGTCGCGCCAACCCCATGCAAAAATCTAGGCCCTTTTTCCACACCCTGATCTTAGGAGCATGGGGGTCTTTCCAGGCCTGAGCCACATCCCGCTTGGCAACCACAAGGCCCAGCTTGAGCAGATGCCTCTTGTAGATGTTGCCTCCCACTCCATCAAACACGTGGAAAAGCCCCAATTTGGGAGTGCGCGGAAGGTCCCAGCCCAACACCTCAGCCAAGCAGTCCCACACCCCGGTCCAGAATCTAGCTAAGCTGCCACAGCTCCATACCGTCTGTAAGAATTTGCCCAGTTCATGTCCACAGCGCAAGCATTCAGGGGACTCAATCAATCCAGCACGCCAGAGTCTTTCCCTGGTGTAGTAAGCCCTGTGTAGGTACTTAAATTGGATAAAGCGCAGGCGCACAGCAATAGCCGCCCCTCTTGGGGCCTCAAGGGCTTCTCGCCAATCCTTTTCCTCCAGCTCCCCCACATCTCTTTTCCAAGAATCCCGCAGTTTCTGCAGTGAAGAGGAACAATGTGTGACTAAGGTTTGATAGATGCGAGATATTTTCTTGTCTTCCGGGTCTCTCATGAACAGTTTGGCCTCTATTGGGCTAAACTCCGGCATGGAGTCCAAGCCCTCCAGAGCAGGTGTAATGGCATGACGGAACTGCAAATACTTGAAAAACTGCGTTTGGGGCATACGGAACTCCTCACTGAGTTCTTGAAAGGATTTGAGTGTTGTACCTTTCAGAACGTGGCCTAGAGTGGAGATCCCTATGGAGTCCCAGCCTTGGAAGCCCTCCAGTGCCGGCAATCGACCGTTGTGCCAGAGCGGGGTCTCCTCAGTCAGCCTACCCCACCAACCCATGCGGCGCAGCGTCTGCCTCCAAATCTGGAAGACCACCTGAGTGGCCCTGGGTAGCCCCTTCCTCAGCCGTGCGGAGTATAGAACGGTATGCAGCGTGTTCGGTTCCATGAGGTATCTCTCGAGGGCATATGCCGGGTCTCCTCTATCACCATACCACCATTCATTCAGGATAAGGAGGTGGGACGCTTGGTAGTAGGACAGAATATCGGACGTCGCAAGCCCTCCACAGTACATAGACAAAAAACAAGTGCATAGGGCCCCTCTCACTGCTCCCCCCGACCACAGGAATTGGTTTAGCGCCGAATTTACTTGTCGGAACCATTGTGGCGGGATCAAATATGGATGGTTCTGAAGCTGGTATAGCAGGCGTGGAAGAGCAACCATTTTAAAGATGGCCGACCTGCCAAAGATATTGAGGGGCATACGAGACCAAGACTTCATGTCCATCCGAACTCGGTCCCAAACCGGAACCATGTTGCGCTCCCAAGCAATAACTGGTGAGGTCGTCAGAAAGACTCCTAGGTACATGAGACCTCCGGTAGCCATCTGTAGTGGCGAGGTCCATGAGCCGTGTCCCTCAGGGTCGCCCAGCACCCACAAGGTGGATTTGCGCGGGTTTAGGTACAGTCCCGATACTTCGCCAATTACTCTCATAATTTCCAGTACTCGAGGTCCCGACCTGTTCAGGCCTGTAAGGAAAAACAGGACATCGTCCGCATAGAGCGCAATTCTGTCCGACGGAACCGCCTCCCATTCGAGGCCCCGTATTTGTGCGTCCATTCGGACCCAAGCGGCCAGCGGCTCCATGGCAAGAGCGAAGAGGTATGGCGAGAGGGGGCATCCCTGTCGAGTGCCCCGTTGTATGGAGAAGACCGCTGACGTAGCCCCGGCCACTCTCACTGAGGCAGTCAGATCTGTATATTGTAGCTTCAGGTAGGACATGAACCTTGGCCCCGAGAGGAGTGCAAAGAGGTAAACCCAGCTCAGGGAATCAAAGGCCCTGTCTATATCAGCTAGGAACAGCGCCGCCTGGGCCCGGATGCCCCCAATAATCTCGACTGCTATATACGCGCGCCTGATGTTATGTCTTGTTGCACTGTGGGGCATAAACCCGGCCTGGTCTGGGTGGATCATGTCTGTTATTAGGGGAAGAAGCCGGGTTCGCGAGAGCCTTGGCCAAGATCTTGGCCTCAATATTTAGAAGTGAGATCACGTGATACAACTCATGTCGGTCTGGAGGTCTTCCGGGTTTGCAAAACACTACAATCTTAGCATGTCTCCAATCGGGCGGTAGGAGTCCTCGTTCTCTCGCCGCCTCCAAGGCACTCTGATAGTGGAGTCCTAGTTAGAGATGGTACTTCTTGAAGAACTCGCTCGGGAACCCGTTAGGTCCGGGGGCCTTGCCGGTGTTAAGTTCCCCCAGGGCCGTACCCAGTTCCTCCGCGGACAATGGGAGCTCCAAAAGCTCCCGCGCCTCTTCGGGGAGTGCAGGTGGCGGAAGATCTGCGATAAATGTATCTATGTCCGGCACCGATAGGCATTCTCGTGGGGCGTATTGGGCTGCATAGTACTGAGCGAAGCTGTTCGCCAGCTCCCTTGGCGACGAAATCGGGGCCCCAGTATCATCTCTAAGAGCTGGTAGCACCGGTGCCTGTGCTGAGGCTTGGCAGAGTCTATGCAGCATTGTGCTCGACTTGTCGCCCCACTGGTAGATTCTACTCCGTGTCGCCAACCACAACTGTCTGGCCTCGTCGAGCAGGAGGGATGCATAAGACTGCTGGGCCAAGAGTAGCTGCCCCACCTCCCTACCATCTCCAGTCGCTCCGCAGCGTGCTTCCAATAGTTCGACCGCTGCAACGGCCTTCACCAGCTCTTCCTTGAGCTTCTTATGAGACGCCGCACACCAGGCAATGTCCACTACACGGAGCGTGGGCTTTAGAGCTTCCCAGAACGTCGTTACATCCACCACTGAGCCTAAGTTGTCTTCCCAATAGTGGGCTATAGCCTCCCCCATGTGAGTTTGATAGTCCTCCTTGCTGTAGGCTCCATACCGAGAGGCGCCATCTAAACAGTTGTCTCGCTCTGTCTAGAGAAATGTTTACAGTGACTGGGGAGTGATCAGATAGTCCCCGCAGCAGGATAGCCGCGGAGTCAACTCTCTCAATCGCTGTTGTAGGGACAAATATGTAGTCGAGTCTAGAAAACGATTTATGGACCGCTGAGACATAGGTATACTCCCGTCTTTGAGCGTGTAGATACCGCCATGTGTCTACCCAACCCATTCCCTGCACCATATTGCTTAGTTTAGTAGGTGTCTACCGGTTGGCTATCTCCGGGTCTACATCCATCCATGCGGCTGTGCATAACATCATTCCAATCGGCCCGAATCACAGCCAGTCAATCCGGAATCTCCGCCCATACCGTAAACAGCTTCTCCACTAGTGACCACTGCAGCGGGGGCTGGGCATACACACTTCCAATCACCAGGGCTTCCGCACCAATCATCCCTCTAATAAATACATATCGGCCCTGTGGGTCCACCCACTGTGTCGAGTCGACGTAGGCCAGTCTACGGTGGACCAATATGGCCACTCCTCGAGACCCCCTCAAAAACCCAGCGTGATAAACCTGATCATACCCGTATCTCTGCAGGCTAAGCGTTTTGTTGCCCAGCATGTGTGTCTCCTGTAACAAGAGAATGTCAGCTCTCTCCCTTTTCCCCAATCTTAGAACTGCACCTCTCTTAATTTTGTCCAGCATCCCCCGCACATTCCAACTCAGCACACGCATAGAGGCCTTAGGAGCCTGTAATCCAATACTCTCAACCGCCATCCAGCCGTAGACCCATCACAGGGCCCCACAGCGGGCGTAACGGGCATGCACATAGCAGGAACAAAGAACTCCACGACATTGTGCCAAATAACTCCACTGCCCCCCCCCCCCCAACTCCCCTCCCACCCTCCCTTCCTTCCCAACCTCCACCCTCAAGACCCCCTGCCACCCCCCCCACTCACCCTCAACTCTCCCACCTCCCCCCCTCCCCCCATACCTCAGAAACGTTGAAGTACCTGTCGCGGCATAGGTTATCGTCGACCCCCAACGGGAGGTCGAGGACCCTCTATCCCAATGGATCCCCATGAACTAACCACCCAGTCCCAACTCTATCCCCTTAGGGTATGAACTCCTACGAACTTGGGGAGTGAGTCCGCCCTCCCTGCTGTCCCTCCCACCCCCACTCATCCCATTACCGCCAACCCAAAGTCTTCGAGGCACTTCCATCATTAAGTCTCCTATGTTGTTCAGTCCACAGCCTGAAGTCTCAGGGTTTCTCCTGAATCACATATAGTTCCGTGCGCCCACAGTTTGTCAGCATACATCAAACCTTCACTGGTCCGACATTTGTGTGCTGGGAGCATCAACAGTTTCCGCTGCATCTTCCTTAGATGGAGATTGTTTTTTAGGTCGGGTTCTCCATTTGCTCCTACTCCGTGATCGTCAGGGGGTCCGCGGCGGCGCCGTCGCGGAGGACGAGTCAGAGTTCCGACCCGGTGGAGTGTATACCCTGATTCTGACCGTTTCATTGGTCCAATTGAACACCTCCTCCGGAGTGGTGAAGAACAGGGTGCGGGATTGAAATTCTACTCGTAGGCGAGCCGGATAGAGCAAGACGTAGGGGATCTTGAAGCCACGTAGGCGTGCCTTGGCCGCTGTAAAGGACTGCCGCTGTTGCTGTACTAGTCTAGTATAGTCCGGGAATATCAGGATTGACTGGTTATCGAACTTCGGAGGCTCCTTCGCTTGCGCTTGCCGTAGGATGGTATCCCGGTCGTGGTAGTTTAGTAGTTTGGCTATCACTGGTCTGGGGCAAGCGCCGACCGGCGGTTTCTGGACAAGCGCTCGATGTGCACGTTCAATCACAAAGCAGCGGGAGAGGGAGTCCGGTGGAAGCCATCCCTCCAGCCACCGAGTTAGAAATGCCTCCATGTTGCCCTTCTCGCAACCCTCTGGAAAACCTACAAATCTCAGGTTATTCCGCCGGGCCCACCCTTCCGCGTCCTCCACCCGGAGTGCTAGGGTCCTCTGAATCCCTTCCATGCTGGCTACCTTCTTCTTCAAGGTCGCCACATCGTCCTCCACTCCTGTTATTCTGGTCTCCGCCTCTGCTATACGGGCCACGGCATTCCTCAGGTCTTGGCGCAGCAGTGTAACGTCTGCCCCAACTGCCCCGATCTTCGCATCTAGCATATCCCTAGATTGCGTGATGGCTGCCATTAGGGCCGCGTTGTCTGGCCCCGGCGGCTGCTGGGCCCCCGGCTCCCCCACTGGGCCTGGTGAGTTTGTCTATAGTGCCCTGTTTCGAGGCTCCCCCACTGCTCCCGCCTCTGGTCATAGTTGATTGCGACTGGAGATCCCACTCCTGAATCCGCTGCACGTGTCTCCCAGTCCTTGTCGCAAAATTGTCGTGGGGGGGGGGGCACCTCACCAATATGTCGCTCCGTTACGAGGCTCAGCGGACCTGTCAGGCACTCGGTCTATGCCACTCCCGGTTCCGCACCAGCCCGCTCCGACTCTCCTTGCCAGCGGCTATTGTCACCCACGGCACCATTCTTGTCGCCCCCCAGCTACGGACACGGGTGTCTTGCCAACTCGGGGTCCACCCCCAGGACCGTGCAGTGCCGTCTGCAGCCTGAGGCACACACTCCACCACTCTTAGTCGCTCCGAGACCCCTCTGCTGGCCCTCAGCTATCCAGGCGTTCCGCGACGTGGGCCCCTTTCTTCTACACAACTTTCAGTGGGTAAGTCTCCTCGGCGCAGGGTGTATGGAGAGCTGGGCGAGCGGCCGCCGGGACCCAGTGCGCACTGCAGTGATCACGTCTATGTGGCTGGGTCCTGATTAGGCCCTGCACCTGGTGTCGGTCCACAGTTGCTCCACCCTGGCCCACTGCCCCTCCGCGGCCTGAATTGGCCGCCGAGTTGTCTAGTGCCAGTCCCGACCCGCCTCCGCACCACTTGGGGCCCACGCCTCACACCCGGGGGGGACTCCTCCTCACCTCCGTTGGAGCGCCGCAAATTTAGTCCCCGGCTTTAGGCCGTTGGGTAGGCCGCGCTGCTGCAGATGCCTCTGTGCTCTGCCAATGTTCACAGCTCTGGTCACCAGGCCAAGCACGGCGGGGTCAGGGAACCCTCAGATGCTCCCCGGGGCACCACACTGGACCAAGCGGCTCCCGCGCCGCCCGCCCCCGCAATCCGGCGCTCTTCTGCCGCCGCACCGGGCCTCACGAAACTCGAGGTCCCGGCTGTGGGGCTCGGTGTAGGCCACTCCGCCTCGGGGCTCGGGTATCGGTCACCAAAGCGCCGCCGCGCTTCCAAATCACTGACAGGAGTCACCGCTGGTTCCGGCGACTCGGGCGCCCCACTGAGTGTTAGGCGGGAGAGGGACAGGATAGTCTCTTGGATCTGATGGCGGGACGGGGCTCGTCTAGGCTGCGTCCGCCATGCTGGCTTCCTTGGCCACGCCCCCAATCTTGGTTATACTGTAATCTTATTTTCTTTTCCTACACATGGTCTAGGGGTATGCTCTGTTGTAATTTTCTAGTGATCTTGATTATCGAATTGTAGTGTATAATAGGGTTTATATTGTAGGTGCAATGTAAACAGCTGTAATCCTTTAAGGGTGTATTTGAATTAATGGATATCTCTTTCCTGGTACTACATTGCCAGCATAACAATGTAGTTGAAACTTTTTGGTCAAATTATCATTCTAGCATTAGTCTGGATGTTTTTCCGAATCGTTTTGGAGTCTTTTTTTCAAAAAGGCTATTTTTAGCATTTGTTTTCTGTATCATATTTAAATTATGCTTCAGTACCTGTTTCAAATTACATTTTTATGCTTGGTATAATTCCCATTTTTAAAATGTGATGCAGCAGTTCAGAATGTTTTTTTTTGTCAGATCAACTGTCATTCGTGCTTGATGGCATCAGAGAGCAGCAGCACAATATTGTTGTTATCTCGTTAGTCAAACAAGAGACAACTTTAACAATTTACTGACCAAAATCTGCTCTATATCCAGTGTTCTATTTATTGCATAAAATTTAACTGATTCTTCACATCTCTTATGTTCAATTTAAAGGCAAGTACTCTGAAGAAACAATTGTTTGATGGAATGTGTGACTGTAGATACACATGCTCTACATATTCCTGCCATCTAGTGTTGAGCACGGAGCTGTGCAAGCTGTTTTTCTTCGGAGAAGTGTTTCGAGTCAAAAGGTGGAATGACTCCTCCTCTCGGTGATATTGTGCCCGAGCATCTACTCCTCTGTTAGCTTGCTTTCTGTCCACTGTTGGCTTAGAACATGTGTGCCTTTCCTCCTTGTTGAACTCCGTTTGGTAGCAATCACCCGCCCTGTCCTGTCTTCAGTGGCATAGTTTGCTTCTATTGTGCTTTTCTATCACAGCTCCACTTTAAAACTTTGTTGGTTCTTTAGCCGACAGCTCACCTTTCGGGGCTCTGCCCATCTCGGGCCTACTATCTTACACGCATAGTTGGTCGGAGATGTGTTCCTGATGGAACAAACACCTTTTCAGTTTTGCCCGCAGTGCCGCTCCAAATATCCTCATACTGACCAACACCCAGTGTGCAAGCTCTGCCTTTCACCCATCACGGTGAGGCCGACTGCGAGGTCTGCAAGCCTTTCCGTTCTAAAAAGACTCTCTGAGATTGAAGGGTTTGTCGGCTAGTGATGTCTCGTCAAAGCTGAGACGACCTTCCAGACATTTTTGGGGATCCGCACTCCCAGGAGGAGCCTGCTGAGGAAGACTTTTTCTGTGGAATAAGTGCCCGGTTCCATAGGTGGAGGGGGCATTAGAGTACACCCTGCCACCCAGGTAGTGTTTAAGTTCTGCCGCCCCAGACCCTGCTCCACAACCCAAGGAGAGCTTTAGGCACTCGCCCTTCTCAATAGTAGAGGTTGCCGTGCCACCACTGCTATCTGGTCATGTTTGGATCTGAAAAGAAACTTCAGATGCCCAGTCTTCAGATCTAGCCCATGTCAGACTCCTCCCAGTTTTCGAAACCTACTCTGAAAATGATTGCTTCTTCCTTGGTGCCAACCAAAAATCACTCACCCACTTAAATCCTTGGTTCTGAAACAGTCTGAGACCAAAACCTCAAAGCATTCTTTGGTTCTGAAACCATTGGAAACACATGTCTCCTGACAAGCTTATCCTTGAAATGATGGACATTCGACAACAAAAGTTCCAAATTCAACAAGGCACAGGGCGAATAATGGCCTCTCTTCCACCAAAGAGGCAATTGACTTTTGAGGCTGCATTGAGCACTCATGTCCCTCTCAAAAAGAGGACAAAAGACTGGGCTAAAAGCCCTATTCATCATTGTACACTACCACCACAGGGGAGTGGAATTTTATGAAATATGTACTTGTCCATGGGACAAGCAGTTTCATAAATCTACATGTCCTGTAACAAAATCCACTTGTCCCTTTGGTGCCATGTAGTGCGCCGTTAAATAATGGCTGCAATCTCTTTATAGAAGAGCTCTGATAATAGCCTCTCTGGTTATGTCAGGCTATTACTATAGAAGGATTTGAATTTTGGAGTTTTTCACCAGCTCTTCTCTAATCTTTTCCCCTACTGAGAAAGGTCTGCAATTTACCCCTGGCAATGGCAGAAGTAAAGTTTCTTCCATGGCTGGGAAAAATGTGGTTGGAGAAAAAGTGAACTTGTAAACAGTCAACAGATTTCCGCTGGGGCATATTCATATTTGCTCATGCTAATATGCAATTCGCAAAGATTTTTTAGGACCAGGGTTTCCTGCCCTTATTAGGAAATTCATGTGAATTCATGAAAAATGTAGATCTGCATGAATACAAAGTCATATATCATGGGTGTCCTTTGTGACTTTAACAACTGAGCCCCCAATTACATCTGAGTTAACCAAGACCTTGTGCTTTTATTAAAATGCTATCTCTTCCTATCTGTGAGCTGGCTTCATTGTGTGCTCTTTTACAAAGTAGTTTTGTTCAGTGCCAGGAATTTCTATGGCAATATGGCCTTTATGAGACCAAATACCAGCGGTCTAGTAAGAATGCGCTGGCATACAGCAGCACGCCTACCTGATAATCCCAAGGTAGAGAAACGAGCATAGTGTAGGCCAAGTGAGTAACCAGAAAATTAAAATACCCACCACGTTGATCCAAAGTTCCTATGACACCAAGCAAGCAAAAAATTCATTGGAATCCTCTCCAGAACAGCTCTCTTGTCTCTTCCATCTGAGCATCTATCCATTCATCCTTTAACACACTGATATTTAGCATTTCACCTTTACATTGGCCCCCATTCATTCTTTTATTCATTAGCCTTTCACCAAACTGTTCGTCCGTCAGTCCATCCGCTCATCCATTTCCAAACCTACCCATCCATCTCCAAACCTATCCATTTCAACCATCCATCCATCCTTTCGCTCATCCATACACCCTCCATTTCACTCATCTATCCACCCTCCCTTTCACTCATCCTTTCACCCACTCTTCAACCCATCCATCAATCTATCCTTCCACTCATCCATCCATTTATCCTTTACACTCATCCATCCTTTCGCTCTCTAATCCTTAAACCCTGTAACCCATCCATCCATCTAGCCAGCCACACTTTCGCTCACTCATCCTTTCACCCACATCCATTCATCCTTTCACAATTACGAATCTTTGTCTGCCGAGCTGCAGACAGAAGAGGCCCATCAAGAGCTCCACCTCTACTGTGGCTGAAAAGTGTGGTGTTCATGAAGCCCCTGTTCAAAGCTTTCCTGCCATCTTCAAACCTATCGACCCAACTGATTAATCCAGCCTTCCTTTCACTCATCCATCTATCCTGTCACTCCACACATCCTCCTCTTCACTCCTATTCATCCTTCCTTTCACTCATCCATCCATCCACCCATCCATCCTCCTTTTCACTCATCTATCCACCTATCCTTTCACTTCCTCCATTTATGCTTTCGCTCGTCCATCCACCCTTTCACCCGTACATCTTCCGTTTCGCTCATATATCCATCCACCCTTCACTAATTCCTCCATCCACCTTTACACTCAAATGTCCACCCATCCATCCATCAACCCTTCCACCCAGCCACCCACCCACCCATCCATCCATCCCCGCCCACTCAGCCATCTATTCCCACCCACTCAGCCATCTATCCCCGCCCACTCAGCCATCTATCCCCGCCCACTCAGCCATCTATTCATCTACTCTCTCACCACTTAATCCACCCTTTCAATAAGCCATCCATCCTTTCACTCATCAATCCACTTTCAACCTATCCATCCACTCACCCATCCCTTCATTCACCCTTGCACTTATCCTACCATTCTTTCAAACATCCATCCTTACATCCATTCACTCATTCATCCATGTATCTTCCCTTTCACTACACTCATTCATTCATCCATATATCCATCCAGCCTTTCACTCATTCATCCATACATTTATCCATTCACCCTTTCACTCATTAATGTATGCATCTATCATCCACTCTTGCACGTATTTATCCATGCATCTATACATCCACCCTTTCACTTATTCATACATGCACCTATCCATCCACCCTTTCACTTATTCATACATGCATCTATCCATCCACTCTTTCATACATGCACCTATCCATCCACCCTTTCACTCATTCATTCATGCATCTAAACATCCACCCTTTCACTCATTCATTTATGCATCTAAACATCCACCCTTTCACTCCACTCATTCATCCAACTATCCACCCAGCCTCACTTATTCATCCATGCATCTATCCATTCACCCTTTCACTCATTAATGTATGCATCTATCATCCACTCTTGCACGTATTCATCCATGCATTTATATATCCACCCGTTTACTGATTCATACATGCATCTATCCATTCACCCTTTCATTCATTAATGTATGCATCTATCATCCACTCTTGCACGTATTCATCCATGCATTTATATATCCACCCGTTTACTGATTCATACATGCACCTATCCATCCACCCTTTCACTCATTCATTCATGCATCTAAACATCCACCCTTTCACTCCACTCATTCATCCAACTATCCACCCAGCCTCACTTATTCATCCATGCATCTATCCATTCACCCTTTCACTCATTAATGTATGCATCTATCATCCACTCTTGCACGTATTCATCCATGCATTTATATATCCACCTGTTTACTGATTCATACATGCATCTATCCATTCACCCTTTCACTCATTAATGTATGCATCTATCATCCACTCTTCCATGTATTCATCCATGCATCTGTACATCCACCCGTTCACTTATTCATATATGCATCTATCCATCCACCCTTTCACTATTCATCCATGCATCTATTCATCCACCCATTCACTCACACTCCCACCCACCTTTTCAAGTCTATTATGGGCCTTTGTCTGCGGACCTGCAGACTGAAGAGGCCCATCAAAAACTCTACAGCTGCTGTAGTTGCTACAGCGGTGTATTCACAATGCCCCTGGTGCAGGCAGAAAGTGAGATGAGAGGCCTAGTGCAAGAACAGAATTGAGGGTGGCCTTCGGCCTGCATGAAAGCCCATGAGGAAACTAATGAGCTTTAATGTAAGCCCCCGATGAAGTAAGATATGAGAGGCCAAGGGGAGCGGGTCAAGGATGTCAGAGTGCAGCGGAGGGTGGAGTTGTTCAGGCACCGGGTGTAACATAAGGTGTACAGAAAACACAAAGTGCCAAGGAGGGGGTGCATAAGGAGGGAAATCAAATTGAGTTGAAGATGAGCAGGGATATTGGAGCCCTATGAGGCCCAGGAGTGGAGCAGAGAATACAAGGCAGGGGTCATACAGTTCAATTCAGAGCAAGAGGCCAAGAGGCACAAAAAGCAGCCTCTTAAATGTCATTGCTGCGTACTGGAGTTGCAGAAACTCGATGTGTGTCTCATGCTTGAAGAAAATAAAAGGACCCGGGGAGAACCTGGAAGCCACACGAGCTTATCGAGCTGGCTCAAACTTTGAGCTCTGCTTTATCATTTTGTTGTTCTGCTCTGGGGAAATTAAAATGCAGGCCCCAGCTTTGCATTGACCCTTTCACTGCCAATAAACTGCTCAGAGCAACTTATTTACTGGCTGTGACCTACAGGGTTGAACAGCTGTGTATCTTATTACTATAAAACTGTCTACTTGTCCTTTGGACAAAATGCAAATTAAAACCTCTAGCCTTCCTAAGAAATCTAGATGTCTCTGGCGTCGGGAGATAGGAATTCCCCACCCCTGCACCACCTCTTCCACCTCCCCATCATCATCACCACGTTCACCATCCCATCCCCTCCTTCTTTTCACATATCTCCACCTCACGACCCTCTGGATACTACACCCTCACTGTCACCTAGGTCTAACACTGGAGGTATGGGAGATCCAGATCCATGGGACATATACGATCTAGATCCCGTAACACCAAATGATCCAGATCTTTATCCATCTTGCCCATCCCCTCGTGAAGATTCTAGTGCTTCCCAACAGGGGATTTCTAGAGCAGCTACTTACCATAGTGTTAAACTACATAAGAAGTTTTTTAGAACAAGACTTTCTTTGATACTCTTTCACTCACCCACAAAGTGACAACATTTTTGCCTGTGCTTACTGGTATGTTATAGCACGCTAACATCTTTAAGGAGCCTGTCCGAGCCAGGGTTATTACCACACGTGTGGCTAAAAAATATAAACCAGCTCCATCAGACCTGCTATTTATATGAATTCCGGTACAAGGAGACTCTATTGTTGACACCACTGCTCGTAAAACAGCTAACAGCCAGGCAACTGGGGATATGCCACCTTCCGAAAAAGAGAGTAAGCATTTTGACACCGTGGGAAAAAGAGTAGCAGTGCAGGTAGCTAACCATTGACGTATTGCTAATTCTCCTGCCCTTCTGGCACATTATAGGGCGTGATAGGGCTCATAGGGATGAGATGGAGGAGTTACTACACTCTTTCCCTGAAGAACATCATAAAAGGGGGCAACGGATTCTTGCAGAGGGTCAGGCCATCATTAATAATTCTATCAGATGTGCTTTAGATGCTTACTTTCATATACCCTGCTCACTGCAAATACCTCAGGTGTGTCATAGAAGTAAAGTACTACCAATTCAAGGTTCTTCCATTTGGGGTGACTACCGCACCTCAAGTTTTCTCAAAGTCCTGGCTGTAGTTGCAGCCATCTAAAAACGACAAAACATGTACGTATTCCAATACCTGGATGATTGGCTCATAAAAGCCAGCACCCTATCGATAATGACATCAGCACATCCAGTTGACAGTAGATCTGCTCCATGGGTTAATAATCAATGTCCCCAAATCTCACCTTCATTATCTTCAAATTCAGCCATTCTTAGGAACAATCCTCAGCAAATAGTTTGGTTTAGCTCATCCCCCATCCACTCAAATACAAAAATTCAACCTCCACTCCAGCCAAACAAAACTCTCACAGTTTAGACTATCATGCATCTACTAGGATTGATGGTGTCTTCCATTGCCATAATTTCTCATGCAAGACTACACATGCACCCACTACAGCAGTGTCCGTCTCGCTAGTGGTCTCAACCACAGGGTCACCTCCAGCGCCAGGATCTAGTGTTGATAGACCACCACACTAACCGTTCTTTGCAGTGGTGGAACCCAAAAAGTCTGTTGAAAGGGCCTCAAATCATTTTAACCACAGACTTTTCAGGTACCGGTTGGGGTGCGAACCTACAAAGACCTCAAGTTCCTCCTGCACCCTCTTGGAACCTCAATATTATACTTACCAGACTCGTGGGTCATAATTTGAGCTTCCTCACTCTTGACCCCTTCAATTTCTTTCATGGAAAGTGGAATTTTTAGTTGTCATAACCTCACTCGGCGTATTGCTGAGCTCCAGACTTTAACATTAGAAGAACCTCTCTTTCAAATACATAAAGATAAACTGGTTCTCCGCTCTAATCCTAAATTCCTACCAAAAGTAATCTCTCACTTTCATCTCAACCAATCCATTGAGCTTCCAGTTTTTTCCCCCCTAACCCCGATACTGTAGCTTAACGAGCTCTTCATTACCGAGAGGTAAAAAGATCACTCTAGTTCTAGATAGATGGCACTAAAACCTTCAGGAAAGCGAAACGGTTTGTAGCCTTTTCTCCCCCTCAAAAAGGTAACCCTATATCCAAATCAGGCATAGCCAGATGGATAGTTAAATGCATTCAAACCTGCTACATTAAAGCCAAACGGACATTATTTGCAAATTCCAGAGCACATTCAACTCGTACAAAGGGAGAAACTATGGATTTTTTAAGGAAATATTACCATAGCCGACATTTGGAAAGCAGTTTACTAAACACTATTGGGTGGATGTTTAGCACACCAACAAACCAATGTAGGTCGGACAGTGCTATGTTCCCTTTTTACGACTACTGCAACTCCCACATGCAAGCCACCACTTCTTTGGAGGGACTTCTCTACAGTCAATTCAGCTCATGTGTATCTACAGCCACACATGCCATTGAACAGATTGTTACCTACCCTGTAAGTATCTGTTTTGTGGCTTGTAGTGCTGTAGATTTACATGCGCCCTCCCTTATCCCCAGACGCCTGTGGCCATTGCAGTTTCATTTCACACCTCTTTGACACTTATATATTTAGCATGGACATAGTTATTACACTCTTTTTACACTTCTTTCTCACCCTCCTCTGGGGAAAACTATCTAACACAGGAATGTGCAATATCACCATTGAAGGAGCCACTCTACTTCGTGACTTGAAAGACTTCTTCAAAGAAAACCAACACTGGATGGCAGGAGTATGAAGAGCATGTGAATCTACAGCACTGCATGTCACAAACAAATGATTCCCAACATGGTAAAATGTTGTTAACTACAGGAGGCTAAATATACATCTGATAGAGACTACTAGCCGCTGATTCCTTCACGTAGAATTATCCCCAGGCATAAGACTGGATTGAAACCTTTTTTTGCTACTGCATCCCTGCGCGCCGGGGGGTGGGGCGACATCACTTGACTTCGCCCAGGCGACGTCCATGTACGTGATGTCAGCGAGGTCACATAAGACCCGCCCCAGCGTGCCTACGTCAGGTTTTTTTCCTTTTCCACGTGCAACGCGGATCCAGTCCTTGCTACGGGCCTGTTTAAGAGCCCCTTTTCTTCCATTTCTTTTTGGTGGAATAGTGTGCGAATGCCTTCGGGCTTCAAAACTTGCACGTTGTGTGGGCGTCTCATGTGGGCGACGGACCCGCACCTCATTTGTATGTGGTATTTGGGGGGGATCACTGCACCACTGATTGCGCGGCGTGCCAACAGTTGAAGCAGAAGTCGCGCTGGGAGCGCTGGATGAAACTTCTGTCGGCGCTTCTCACCAGGTCGACGTCCTCCCCTCGGTCCACTTCGGCGGACGGCTTCAGATACGGTCATGGTCGTCGTCCTCGCCCTTCTCCGATGTCATGTGAGCGTCGCAGTTTGTCCCCGGGGGCTAGTTTTTGGCCTGCCGGGGGCGTGGACCCTCCGCGAGTGATGCAGCCCCTCGTGTCGTCCTATCTACAGTTTCCCGGTGTTGGGGCGTCGAGAGTCCAAATGGAGACATACGCGGCAGCTTTGCAGGCCTCGCTGGCGTCTCCTCCTCCTCCTTCCCCTCCTTGGGCTTCAGTGGATCCCTCGCCCTGCGCAGGACCCTCCGCAGGGCCCTTCGCGGCGCCGCCGGTGGCTCCAGCCCCGGCGCTGACTGGTTCGGATCCAGGCTTGGAGGGTGTGGTGCTGTTGGGGTGCGGCTCCTCCGAGGCACCTCCTTCAGGACACGGCATCTCTGCCTCGCCGTACACTCCAGCAGGAGTACCTGTGGTGTCGCGGGAGGTCGCCGCCGCTCGGGTCGCATCCCCGAGCCCCTCTCAGTCCTTTGACAAGGTGGTCCTGTCTAAGGCCGAGATGACGCCGCTACGGCGCTGGCATCTGCTGGACCATGCGAAGCCACAAGGGTCGATGGACCCTCCTCGTCCCGCTCTGGGTCTAGGCTAGGAGAGTAACCCTTGTCCCTCTGCCGGCCCCTCTCATCCCTCCCCACAGGCGTCTGCCTCGTCGGAGGTTGAATCGTCCCTGGCATCGCCGCATGGGTTGCCGAGCGATCTCTGCCTCATTCTGGGCTGCGGCTGGCGGAGGGCTTCGGGTCACTTCCCAGGGCCATCTCGTTCCTCCACGCAGGTGGCTATCTCAGCGGGGGTCGGGTCGGCGTCTATCCGACGCTGCCTCAGGCCGGTTCGGCTCCAGCTCTGCTCCGGTCTCCGGTGCGGGGTGACTTGGAGGGGCCTTGTCCTGTCACACCGGATGGTGCCGATGTCCTGCCTCAGGCAGCAGACTCTACGGCTCCGCGCAGGGGTCGTACCGTGGATTCGTCTTTGACGCTCCTTCTACCGAGGAAGGCTGTATATTGGTGTTGTCTTCCCCGGAGACTGGTCTCCATGTGGTGTCTTTTTCACCGGCGTTGAAGGGTGGCTCCCCACCCTTCCTTAGGCAGAGTTGTTAGTCGAAAGAGCGGCAGGTCCCTCATTTTTCGGCTCCTTCTGATTTCCAGATCTGGCCCTTGCCCGTCCTACTTGGCCTCAGGCGCGGGGACCTTAGTTTGCAGCCGTCGCCCTTGGAGGAGCTGCTTGCTCCACTGTGGGGCACTACGGAGGTGGGTGCAGCCTTCGGTCATGCGGTGTCCACAGTTGTGGGCATTCTGCGCATGGGTGACCCGGTGGCACACTTTCTGGCGGACCATCTATTGGAGGTCCTGCACCAAGGCTCTGGTGGGAGGGAAATTTTACTTCCCTTTGAAGGTTCGCTCCTTTCTTCCTTGACGGGGGCTTGGAGGCGTCCTGCCTCAGGGGACCCGGTGCCTCAGCATCTTCTGCACCGGCTCCTTCCGGCGCCGCTTGACCCGGCGCGTCTTTCCCTTCACCCCTCGGCCGCCAGCCTCCTACTGCTTTTCCCTCCCTGCTGCCACTGTTGACTCCGCCGTCCCGAGAATTCAATTGGTGTTAGGAAAACACAGTTTAGAAATGTTGAGCGGCAGTCAGCGATGCAAAACTGTTACAGGCTAAAGTTCTTGAGTTTGGAACTGAAGCTGACATTGATGATATCTTTGAAGAACTTAGCGAAGAAGTGGAAAACAATTCCACAAACTAACAGGCTTATGCTGTGCAAATGTACTCTTTTGAGAATAATGTTTTATGAATTACAACACAGCAAAAAGAAAACTCCACTACACATGACTGCCCACGTAATCAATGACAAGTGCAAACATAGAGAGCTTCTCATTTCAATGAATAGAGTTGGTGTTTCAACAAGTTACAATGACATATTACTGAGCAGGAACTTTTTAGCGGCTCCTGCTGTAAAATCTTGTGGATTTGACAGTTCACATTTCCACGTCACTTTCCAGGAAAGGATTTACAATTGCTGCTCTTGATAATTTCGATTTTGAAGACAGCTCTTCTTTGTCTGGAACATCGAGCACACGTGATACTGCCATGGTGCTTTTTCAGACCTGCACCAATGAAGTAGCTGCTGGAAAATGAGCTGTGTCAGCTGTAGGCATAAACAAATAAAGCTGCAAACTTATAACTCTACATCCTTGCCAACTTTGCAAAATCACTACAAGCCGTCAACACCTCCCAGTCTACCAGAAAGTTTCAAAGTGGCTGAGGACATGGATCTTCTACCAGAAGCTGCCATCCGCAGAGCTGATTTAACTGAATCTATCTTCTCGCTTATTCGGTGTGGACTGAAGGATGAAAAAAAGGCAGTTCCTTTAAGAGCTGGAATTCATGATCTGATTTCCCAGAATACCATCCAGCTGAAGAAGGTTGGATTTTTATCAGTAATACCATCTCCATTCACAAACTACAGAACAGTATACACAGCTCTAAAGAATTGCCAAAATGTGTGTGCTCAGCTTGAATACCAGCCTATCGTGCCCATTTTCTGCGATGAAGGTGTTTTTCGCATTGTAGCTGATATGTTTAAGAAGGATTTGATTATCTTTATCCAATGATGGGCTTTTTCAATGTAACAAAAGTTGCATTGCGGTGTCTCAGTGGATGATGCACTCATTGGGGCTGAAATCTTTAGAAGCAAAGCTGCGAGTCAGTATTGAGCGGAACTCATTATGTTAGCTTGTTACAAGGAATACTCCTCTTATCTGAGGCTATAGAAACATTGCATTGTAATACTTTCTGGAACAAGAATGACAAATTAGGTTTTGCTTATCTTATTTCAGAAGTAAACAAGACACAGAATGCACTTCATTCAAAAGGCATAATGCAAAGCCTGGCAATGTTTAATACACTCAGTTCAAAATCTGAAAACCAAGTTCGTAGAGGTTGTCAAAGAATGTGAAGAAAAATCAGAACTTTGCAAGTACTTGCTGATCGTGAAGGGGATTAGGAACCTCACATTAAGACTGTGGAGTCATTGATTACTGTGTTTTGCAACTTTGATTGCATAAACTACCTGAGATATCGGTCCTGGTATTGGAAAGAGTGAAGAAGCTAGAAGTGTAAAAACCATACTTCCAAATAAAATTCATCCAAAGACATTTTGTGGTGAAGGACAGATGTAAGGTTCAATGCTGTGGCTCCAATTATGAAACTGGAACAGATGATCAAGAGATCACAGAAAAACTACAAGGGAATTGTTGCTCAGAATCCTAAAAGTGAGTATGTTGTTCAATGGCAGCTAGTTTACTATGCAGTCCTTTCTATTTCCAATTATCTCAGAGATGACAAATTCAAGTTTAATGGGCTATTGTGAAACTGTTCCTCACAACAAACGTGTTGGAAAGTGAGGAAAACATTTTAATAAACATGTTGACAGCCTTTTTAATTTCATGCAGCAGCAAGGAAACCCCATTGAAATGACTGAGCCAAACAATATGTCAATACAAAGCCACGTCTACTAGATGTCCTGGAACATGGATCGAAACTACACAGAACTGAAGTAGGAGAGATTTGTATTGAAAAAGAAAACGCTGTTTGACATAATCACTAAAGCTAAACTTCCACACTTTAATTGCCATAAGACTTTTGTCCAACCACCCACTACAAAACTGCTTACAAACAAAATTATAATTTGCAAACACACAGAGTTGAATGTAGCAAAAGAAAGGGGTGAATTTACCAATGATATCCTGTTGCATGATCTTCCAATTAACACATATTTGATAGAGATGCTGCAACTAAACCAGTGAAGCACAAACTTGTACAAGAGCTAGAAAAAACTTTAATCTGAAGAATATCAATTGGAAACAGTGTTGTTGTGGACAATGTCACAATTGCTAATGGTCACGATTTAATCCATGCAAAACTTCAGAGAGGCCTTTAAGACTGTTCTACAGATATCAGTCTGTGTGCACTGTGCAAGAACTGCAAATTGTCTGACAGTTTTCTTGTACTATCTGCCAAAGAATGTGAGAAAATCGGACGAATATCAACGAGTAGAACAATTGACGTTCGCTGCATCAAAAATTCGACACCTATACCTGTGCAACTTGATACATTCTGGTCATCAACATCGAACAAGATTAACTTGGGGATGTTATCTCGCCCAAACAATGCTGGTGCTTCTTCAGCCATATACTTCGGAGCCCTGACAAAGTTCCCTCTAGCAACTGGGACTGTAATGTGTTGGCTGTGTGCCAGTTTTTATGATTCACTTAATAAAAGAAGACATTTTGGATAATATTGGCCTAATTTATTGACTTCACATTGAGTGCACCTTCCTTATTGATGAACATTTGTCCATTATCTGCATCCTTGGACGGCGGGTGCTGGAAGGAGTTGCACCATCTCTAAATATATTGTACATGTGGATTTGACGTGCTTAACCTTCGTCAGCTGTTTGGTATTTTGCTGTAAATCTCTGATGCTTCAGTGAACACTGAATTTCCAATTATTCCTAGTGGAATGATTGTTAATGCGAACTTGGTGTCTGCAGAGAGATATTCAAAAGGCCATATTATTCAAGAACTTAACAGCAAATTAGAAGAAGCTGACCATTGTGTTGTGCCTCATGTTGAGTGGGCTATTGGAAAGGGTTCCAAACTAGTCATTGTACTGTCAAATGACAGATGTCATTGTTGACCTACTTAAAATTGTTGCAATGTTCATAAGTCAACGATTGTCAGTTATGGAACAGGCAAGTGAGACACTGGATCCCTCATCATGTTCTGTACAAGAAACTTGATCCAGAGATACCCAGTGCTCTTATCAATGCACATATACTTACGGGTGATGACACTATGAGGAAAATTGGAGCAAAGCTTTAACTGCTGATCCAGTGAAGTTTTTAGAAGGATTTGCTGAGACTGAAGAAGTGACTTTAAAGACATAGAAAAATACCTTGTGCATGTGTGGATTTCTGATTGTCACACATTTGACGATCTTCGGTACAGTGATTTCTAGCGATCGGTTCCACTAAGTGACCTTCCACAGACTACTTGATCAGAAGATATGCATATGTTTTGGCTCATGCATGTGTAGTTCCGGGGGACGAGAGGCAGAGCCAGCACATGCGGCGCTGACCGAGCAAGAAGGCACTCAGTAACCTCTCTCGAGCCGCCTCCTTCCCCGATGAAGTAATTCTTCATCCAAAACAAGGTACAATGAAACCTTGAATAACGAAGAATCAGGTCAATTTACCTTTTTTCTTCTCACAATTTTTGCTTTAATCACTATTTATTCACCCCTACTGGTCCTGACGAAAGCCTAAGATCCTCTGACTACCAAAGGCTGAAACATGTTGACCTCTTTTTAAGATACGAAATGCACTTGAACCCCTAACAATTTCAAAAAGTGCACTATTAACTTTTAAATCAATTCCGAATCCAGACTTATTAAAATTCTCTCAGTCTGGCTGTCCGGATTTTTTAACCACACCGCCACCACAACCCCTCCCCTACTATTCACGATCACTACTGCCTTAAACCAAAGGCAATACCTCCTGGTGGAGGGTGCACAATACAAAAAATAACTCAGTGATTACGCACGCACGTGTAAAAAAGCGGGTACCCAGTATATACCGCTAAGAAAGAACCATCCAAAGTACACGTGTATGAGAGTTATATTTTGGGAGATACCAGTTCCTCTACTTGTGAAACCCAAGGTTTAAGCAGGACAAGTGATCTTTCCCCCCCCCCCCCCCCCCTTGATTATAATGTGTAGAGAAAGATCCATGTGAATTTGGTTAGGAAGATATTGATGGTGTCCTAAAACCTATGGAATTTCTAAAGCCTCTACCCCCAAAAATGTACATGCACATGTACTTGCATAACCTGTGCTATAAAAAGATGTCCCTGTTGATATGCTCTTCTCAAACGCTCAACATTCTGCAAATGTACCATGAGCGATTGCCGAAACAAATACGTGTGAACTATGAAAATCTGTCTAAAACAGGAGTGATAAACATTTTTTTTCATATTCAGATCCTAAACATTGTTTGGTGTATACATAAAAGGATTAAATAACATTATTATTTGTTTCTTTTCTATATATGTTTCTTCTTCCTCTATTATAGCTGCCATTTTGGAAAATGGAAAAATGGTTGCTCTGAGGCGTTATCTGTCTCTATAAGACTACTTGACCTGCAAAATCTGTGTTTTGACTCCAAAATGAAATATATAGGTCTCATGGTTCACTGAAACACATACACCATTTTAAAAAATGTCGCCCAGAAAACTTTGTCCCGGATCAGTAATATCTACCCTTGCTAAAGTACTTCTTTAATGATCCAAAAACACAAATCAAAAATGAAAATCTTTGGACAACAATTTATTTACTGGGGTATATCAGGGAGCCAGGATCATCTTTGGCAGGTCTTTTATTCCCCACAGTCTCTGTAATTTATAGTGCAAATGCCAGCCTTCAATGTGATCTCTAAGGTAACTGCAAAAAAAAGTCCCTGGTAAATTTCATCAATGATGAACTCTAAAAAACACAATGTAAACCATTATTTGGGATTACATGTTGAATAAACGATGCTCCTGTTGTTGAAGTGTTCCCACTGGCGCATATGAGGGAATCTGAGCACATAAGAAATGCACATTTTCTTTTGAGTCTCACACTTTAGACCTTACCTGAAGCATTTGTCCAACATCTGTGCTATTTCTTCAATTTTTATTTTCAATTTATGTGGAAGCAACATTGTCTATTTTATCTGGTACTCTTTCACCTTTGAAGGTTTAGACAGCTGAGCTGTGTATTTGTTGCATGACTCATTGAATAATAAAATGTTCCTATTCCCATTAATCCTCAAAGCTCATTGTTATGCAAAACACCCTTGCTGGTCTTTATCCCCGTCACTGTGATTTTAACATATGCAGAGTGTGCAGTGTCTCCTCCATTTCATTCACAGGGTACAGATATATTTTTCCAACTTTCAGCCTCCTAAACCCGGCACTGTATAGCCTCTCTATTTTTTTCATGAATTCAAATTGTGTGCTCAAATGTTCCTACTTGTTTTCTAGTTATATCTTATTGCATAGAACTGCGCTTCCCCAGTGTCCTTTAAAACCTGGTCAGATAGATTGCACTGAGAGCTCTGGGACGGTAGCATTGCTTTGAGTAACTGAATTTTTTTTAAAATTTGTTTTCAACTATTAATATCGCCACAGGTTCTACTTCAGTTCTCTTTCATCAGAAATATCTATTACTCAAAAGAAAATGCTTAAAAATAGATCATTTATCAGTGGGTTGTGGTTTGTGAATAGAGTCCGCCTTTGGCAGCAAACTCGTCTAGATCCAGAGAATATTTGAGTGATGCCCCTAATCTACCTCTGGGATAATGACTTATATTCTAATTGCATTTATATAGCGCTTTCTACCCCTGATGAGGCGTCCAATCGCTTTTTTCAGCGAGTAGCATGCTACTTAGGAACCCATAAAAGATTAGTGGTGAATTTGTATAGTGAATTATGAAAGTAATTTGAGTGGTAGATATGTTAGTTATTTGGATTGAGAAGGAAAGCAAAGGGCTAGAAGAGGGAACAAGGTTTAGATTTATATAGCGGTTTCTACCCCTGATGAGGCGTCCAATCGCTTTTTTCAGCGAGTAGCAAGTGACTCGGGAACCCATAAAGGATTAGTGTTGAAAAGTATAGTAAAATATGAAATAATTTGAGTGGTGGACATGTTAGTCTGTTATTTGGATTAAAACCGATAGTGGAGGGATAGAAGACGAAAGGATTTAGGAATATGTTTATATTTTTGTTTGTTTTGGTGCTCATAGCAGTCTTGGAGGAGGAGACTTGGGATAAGTAAAAGGGAGGTGGAGGAGGAAGAGTCAGAGGGAAGGGTTGAAAAGGGCTGGTTTTGGGGGATCTGAACAGTAAAAGGAGGAAGAGATGATGCAAGGAGGGGTAGAGTCTAGAACGGGTTATTTTGAGGATCATAGTAGTGGTATGGGGTTTGGAATGAACGTGGAGGTAGAGGATATATCGATAGAGGTATAATGTGAGAAATAGGGTAATGCAGTGCAAAGTGATTTGAGAGGAGTCAGAGTTGAGGTAGAGGATATATTGAGAGCGGCATTGGGTGATAAATAGGGTAGTGCATTGGATATGCTGAATTAGAAGAAAAGAAATAAATATATAGATCCATAACTACATGGAAGGTTTATAGATGCATAAAGGAAGGTAATATATGTAGATTTAAGGCTTTCAAGTGTTATCATTTATGTAAGTTTTATATATATATATATATTCACTGAAAAAACCATAGGTTTCACACCAGTTATAGTTAGGAATTAGCATTTAAAAAACCTATTAAATTCACTGAAAAAACCATAGGTTTCACACCAGTTATAGTTAGCTGGAAATTTTACTGATATAAAACCATTGAAATTCCCACGTTATAGTTAGTCGGACTCACTATAACTTGCGCGTGCAATGCACTGCTGATGACGTCACATATTACATCACTCATGACATGGTCAGTGACATCACTCATGACATCACTGATGACACCATCCAGTGAATATGTGTCTTTCTGAAAAATAAATATTAGTGAGTTATGTTTAAATATTTAAATACATATATTAGTGTTTCACTTTGTGTATAAGTGGCTACATGTGTTGATAAGTAGCTACATGCGTATGTATATGGGTTATTTGATATTTTTATTAGTATTAGTATGAGTGTCTATATGGTTTGGTGGAGGTATTACTTAGCACATAGATGCATGAGTGACTGACTCTTTGTTTGTATGTGTTTTGAAGACAGCATATGTACAGGACTGTATGGGTGGATGAGTGTCTATATGTGTTTGTTAGTGAGTGAATGACTGTCTCACTAGTGTCTTTATCAGTAACTACATATGTTTTAATCTAGTATATATGAATATTGATGTATATAACTGAGTATATGTGAGAGTAAGAGATTGTAAGATTTCCTGTTTAAATAAGTATGTGTTTCTATAAGTGATTGTTTAAGAGAATAAATATGTGTAATTTTCAATAGAAGTAAGGTGGAAGTGTGTGTATAACTCTATTTTCAAATAAATGGTTGTTCAATAGTTTATTTGCACGTGTGAATATGTGTGTGAGTAACTTTTGGATGAATGTCGGTGTGTAACAGAATGTATAGGTGTATCTCTTCATATGATGAGTGAGTATATGTATGAGTGACTATATAGAACTGTTGGTGAATGAGTGGATGAGTATATAGATAGTGGAAGTACAGAATTGCTTGTTGTAACTGATATAGGTATGTCCATTTTTTAAAAATTTCAGTTTCTATTTTTGAATATGTGTCTCAAGGGTTACTTTACACTGAGAGGAGGTCTGTCACTATGTCACAAGGATGGTGTCATCAGTGATGTCATGAGTGATGTCACTGACCATGTCATGAGTGATGTAATATGTGACGTCATCAGCAGTGCATTGCACGCGCAAGTTATAGTGAGTCCGACTAACTATAACGTGGGAATTTCAATGGTTTTATATCAGTAAAATTTCCAGCTAACTATAACTGGTGTGAAACCTATGGTTTTTTCAGTGAATTTAATAGGTTTTTTAAATGCTAATTCCTAACTATAACTGGTGTGAAACCTATGGTTTTTTCAGTGAATTTCAAAGGTTTTTTAAATGCTAATTCCTAACTATAACTGGTGTGAAACCTATGGTTTTTTCAGTGTATTTCATAGGTTTTTTAAATGCTAATTCCTTTGTATATCGAGTTTCTAACCTTTTTTTTTTTTACAATTTGCTGTTTTTTTTAAGTATTCATTTTTTTTATAATTTTTTTTTTTTGCGCTCTGGGTGCGCGCTCGGGGAAGCTTTCAGCTAAGCTCTCCTGTAAGCTTCTCCGTGCGCTCATCTGAAAGCGCACCCAGAGCGCAACTGTCGTTCGTGAAAAAAAAATATGAATGAAAAGTTAATAATAATGCAAAACATTTCGTACCATACAAATAAAATTTGTTTTTTTTAATATGGAAAATGATTATGCATTTCTATTAAAGATTGATGACGTCACTTCGGCGCGCAACGTACGTGCCCTCGGAAGCGCATACGTGCGCGGCGCCTAAACGCACGCAAAAGCGCCTACGATCGCGCCACGTGTGCGCCCCGGAAGCGCCTACGATCGCGCTGCGTAAACGCACCCGGAAGTGCACCCGAGCGCGCATCGTAAGCGCGTCAGGTCATGTGACCCTAAAATAACACTTTTCATTGGTTGCTAACAGTTTTTTTTTACAATGAATGAAATCCCCACCCATTTCCTTCACTTCTTCTTTCACTTTTGTGACTGAAAGACCTGCCTTTTTTGCTGCTCCATATTCCTGGATTCATCATGGCTGCCAGATCATCCAGCAGTGAAGATGACTTCATTGATGAAGAGCCACCTACCCCAAAGGTGAAGGGACATTTCATTTGGAAATTCTTTAAATTCCCAGCAGACCAGAAGAAGGTGAATGCACCAAAAGTAGAGTGCAGGATCTGCAAAAAGGTCCTGTCACGGGGTAACCCCCAAAAAAAATACTCTTTTGGCAACTTCACTATGATTCGCCATGTGGAGACCAGGCACCCCCAGAATTTTGCCCGAGAAAGTGTCAGGGCTCTGGCACAGGAGGTTCCCAGAGGTGGGGCCTCTACATCAACAGGAGGAGCAACTTCTTCTGGAAGAGAACAATCTCAGGGGCAGGTAGCAAACATCCAACCTGCATTCAACCATGGGGTCGTCAGATGCAGATACTGCAATCAACTCCTCACCTATGGGGAGCAAAGTGTCCTGCTCATGGTTCGGGCATTAGAGAACCATCACTGCCCTTCCCACCCCTAATTTTTTTCTTTTCTTTTTGCTCCTGTTGAGCAGTTTCTATTCCCTGTTTTTGTTCCTCTTCAGTTAAAAGAAGAAAACCAAAAGTTCTTTTCAGAACTACCTCCAATTCTCATCAAAGAGCTATAATCTTAAAAAATGAAGAGTAAGTGAAATATAGTGCATTGATAATTGAAAGGAGAATGAGTAAGAAAGAACAGAAAGGTATGAGAGGTGAAAGGAAGTGAAGTAGGAGGACTGAAAGAAGGTGAGTGTTAGAAAAGAAATTTATGACACAGTGAATAAACTGGAGGCCTCATTTCTGAAAAGTGACGCATCGCTACGTGAAAATAGCGATGCGTCACTTATCTGGACGCACTCCTTATGACATTCCACATATGTCATATTTAATATATGACTAATCAATTCGCAAGGAGTTACAGATATGTCAGTATTTCTGACATATCTCTAAACACAAAAGTAACGCATTGCAGGAGTGCGTCACAAAAGTGACGCAACTCCAGTAATGTGTCCTTTCACATGGAAAAAGCACCATGTGAAAGGTTTGCTGTGAAGCAGGCGCAAGATTTTGGCGCAACTGCATCCTAAAAGTGACGCACTGCGTCATTATTACCAAGCTTTTTGCAAGGAACACCCCCTCTGCATGCATTATACCTGACACTATTTTTTAAAAAGTGACGCATCTAGGTACATGGGTCACTTTTTAAAACTCTGCGCCATATTGTATCTGCATCAGGTATAATGTATGCAGAGGGGGCAATCCGTCGCAAAAAGCTTGGTAATAACAACGTACTGAAATCTATGAGATTTCCCTGCGTCACTTTTATGATGCTATTGCGTCAAAATTTTGCGCCGGCCTCGCATCACTTTTATGTTTACACATATGTCAGAAATACTGACGTATCTGTAACTCCTTGCAACATGATTCGTCATACATTAAATATGACACATCTGGAATGTCATAAGGACTGTGTACAGAAAAGTGACGCATCACACCAGCAGTGTAATAAAATGTGCCTCGTTGCACTATATTTAAAGGATGCAACAGCATCCTAAAAGTGACGCAGTGAAATCTCAAACATTTCACTGCGTCGCTATTACAAAGCTTTTTGTGGGGGAACACCCCCTCTGCATGCATTATACCTCACGCAGATATAATGTGGCGCTTGATTTTAAAAAGTGACCCATCTACCTAGATACCTCACTTTTTAAATATAACGCAACGCAACACATTTTTTTACACTACTGGTGCAATGCGTCACTTTTCTGTGCGCACTCCTTATGACATTCCAAGTAACGCATTGCTGGAGTGCGTCACAAAAGTGACGCAACTCCAGTAATGTGTCCTTTCAAATGGGGAAAGCAGCATATGAAAGGTCTTGCCTCAGTCTAACACCTGCTGTAAAGCAGGCACAAGATTTTGACGCAACAGCATCCTAAAACTGACGCAGTGAAATCTCAAAGATTTCACTGCGTCGCTATTACAAAGCTTTTTGCGGGAGAACACCCCCTCTGCATACATTATACCTGACGCTATTTTTAAAAAGTGACGCATCTAGGTACATGGGTCACTTTTTAAAACTCTGCGCCATATTGTATCTGCAACATGATTCGTCATACATTAAATATGACACATCTGGAACGTCATAAGGAGTGCGCACAGAAAAGTGACGCATAACACCAGCAGTGTAATAAAATGTACCTCGTTGCACTATATTTAAAAAGTGACGCATCTAGATAGATGCGTCACTTTTTAAATATTGCATAACAATGCGCATTTTTTTACACCGCTGGTGCGTCACAAAAATTGACGCACAGGAAGCGCAAAACTAACAGCGCAAGGCCTTCATAAATATAGTCCTGGATTTAGGGGGTCACAGGGGGTCTACTCTTCCCCCTTATGATCCAATCAGCTTCCTGCGCGCAATTCGCGTGTCGCGCCTGGAGCGCACTCCCGTGCGCGCACGGGAGAGCGCATATCCCCGCGCAAAACGAAAAAAATTTTTTAATGCCCTGCAGGACCCTATTTTAGTCCCTACATCAAACCTAGGGGGTCAGAGGGGGTCTACTCTTCCCCCTTATGGTCATTTGCCCCTTTTTTTTTCAAACCCCTTGTGTCTCGATTTTACCGAGACACAAGATGGCGGCCGCTCCGCACTGTTTAGAATGTTTACAGACAACTGAGATCCAATCAGCTTCCTGCGCGCAAGTCGCGTGTCGCGCCTGGAGCGCACTCCCGTGCGCGCACGGGAGCGCGGCTATAGATATATATATTTTTTTGAACCTAAATTACTCAAAATCCACTGGAGCACATATCTTGAGACATAGCAAAGGCACATCGGGCTACCAGTCCCTACAATTTTGCCAAGTTTGGTGGAAATCCATTCAGCCGTTCGGGCTAAAAGTGAAATCGACCGCCCTATGGAAATTAACATGGGGAAAACGCGTTTTGGGACCCCCCTTTTATCTCGGCCCCCGCTTGACGAATCCCCCCCAAACTTTCAGGGAAGGACCGGACCGCCATGAGACCATTTTCCTGAAAATTTCAGGCAGATTCGTCAACCGGCGCCAAAGTTATTCAAAATAGAATGTTGAGATTTAACATTGAAAATTATCCTAACTATAACTACCTACTGGCGACCGCCAGTAGGTAATATATATATATATATATATATATATATATATATATATATATATATATATATATATATATATATATATATATATATATATATATATATATATATATATATATATATATATATATATATATATATATATATTGTACATCAATAGTAAAGGAACTGTAGATGAATAGTTATCATAAAAGATTAACTTATTTATGCAGTCACTTATATACATGTTGAAAACATAGAATAATGTTACTATGAATAATATGTACATTTGTTAAGCACAACAAATGAATATCTATATATTTTGTTTTCCTTTTTATATCAAGTCTGTTTTATTTTTGAACAAACCCCCGGACAGGGCCACATATACACAGCGTTAAGCCTACAACCTCTAACCGAGGCCGGCCGCGGAGAAATAGCGATAAGGCCATATATCAGGCATGTAAGAATAAGTTAACACAGCGCCGTGCCTACAATCTTTTCCTTTTTAAACATAATTATTCTACACATGTATTCAAAGCAATACACATGAAAATAAATGCTTATATACAGAGAGATAAGCTGTGTATATATATATATATATATATATATATATATGTTTGTGTATGGTGGTTATGTGGGGAAGAGCTAATTCTGGAGTAGTTTTCTGAAGATAAGGTGGTTATCCTAGGATCTTATGTTGGGTGGTAAAGAGTTCCATAGTTTTTGCTGATTTAACAGAGATTGATGTGCCACCCATGTTTTTTTTCTTGTATTTTGGGATTTTGAGACTTTCTAGTAACAATTACAGGGATTACAATGCTGAATTGGACGTAAAAAAATTCTGAATGTCTTTCTTAAGCCAATTTAATTTCTTCTCGTGTAGGAAATTTTATGGGCTAGCGCCATCATTTCCAAAAAGAAATTTATTGACCAGAACGCAAGAAGGAAAGAAAAGGCAGCTGTACATGGTTTCCAAGGAACTGCGAAATGTGCTACTCAATAACAGTGAAAAGATGAAAGTAAGGTTTGCATCTCTAATTTTCTTTGTGCTGCTAAAAGACTTAAATGAGCTACTGACTGGTCGCATTACGGGTCACCATTGGGTTTAATAGAAAATCCCTAATATTTGGAAACCAACCCTTATTCTGTGCAGAATATCAAATGATTCTTAATAGTTGTTAATGTTTTCTTTATAGACTGTTATATTTTGACCAGACTATATACTTAGCATTCTCCCACTATAACTGGTGTGAAATAGTCCTCTTTACCATTAACCTGTAATCATTGCAGTAATGCTCACAAATATGAGATTGCCAGATATAGATTTATATATACAACCAGAAATAGATCTGGGATCAAAGGACTGATCATCAAATTCCCAACAAATCCAATTGTGTGTGTGTGTGTATGTGTGTGTGTATATATATATATATATATATATATATATATATCTCCTACTGGCGGTCGCCAGTAGGTATATATAGTTGGGACTTAGTTTCCATATGAAATCTGCAACATTCTATTGGGAATAACTTTGGCGCTGGTTGATGAATCTTCGCAAATTTCTCAAAGAAGATGGCCTGCTCCGCTCCTCTCCTTCCCTGAAAGTTTTGGGGGGGATTAGTCAAGTGGGGGCTGAGAAAAAAGGGGGGTCCCAAAACGGGTTTTCCCCATGTTAATTTCCATAGGACCTTTAGACACGGCTACAGCTTGAACCGCTGAACGGAATTACACCAAACTTGTCAAAATGGTAGAGTCTGGTACGCAGATCACGCTTTTGGTTAAATATTGTAAATCCCTCCAGTAGTTCCTGAGAAAATTAAAAGAGAAAAAATTATATATCTGTAAGCGGGCACCGTGCGCACCCCGCGATTTTTCAGGAAAAAAAATTGGGGGGGGTGGGGCCTTGGGGGGCTTCTCTCTTTTATTTAAATCTCTTAATTTTAATATCGAGGGTGCCCACCCCTCGTTTTGGCCCCCGAAATCACCGCCGCGGACCGAGCCGCCTCAAGATGGCCGCCGCCTGGTTGTGGGCGGGGCCGGGAGGACGTGGTTTCCGCTTACCCCTGCCTGGGGGAAGCCTTTGAGATGTCCGGTCTTCCGTGCCGAGGGGGAGACCGGGTGATGCTGCCGGCAAGAGGAAGAAGTGTGGACTGGTGCGGGGCTCCCGTGTGCTGAGGGAGCCCCGGGAAAAGAGGAGACGCCTCCCGTACCGCAGCGGGGCCCCCGTGGTGTTAGGAGAGCCCCGCAGCTGCTCGTCAACGATGCACTGGCATCTACTCACCATGCCAGCCTTGCACATGGACGGTTAGCAGAACCGCGGGTGGTACAGGGACCGTGGTAAGCATTAAACAGGATTGCAAAGTGCGAAGGCGGCGGGCAGAGCAGCTGCGCAGCGGAGCCTACCGATCTGGAGCTCGATCCCGGACTACACTGCAGGTACCAGTGGACGTTCATTCCGGGAATTGTTTCCTGCTCGCATTACAATCCGAGCGATTTTCACAGTCAGATGCTTCCCCGGGACGGAGTGCTGCGGAAAGCCTCACTTCAGCCTGGCCTCAAGAAACATCCCTTTGCAATTCTTCCTTTGTATTTCAAAGCCGGGCCCCTCAGTGCAGGTTTGATTAATGTCATTAAAAAGCAAATCTGGCGGCGGAACTCAGACTGCGTTGTCATGGCATCAGTATTTCCATTTTTATGCTTGGAAATAAGTCAAACTCCTACAGTGAATTACTGTGTGCAGCTACTCTTTCGAAGGGCCCATTTTGGACATTACAATTCTACACAGCCTGCAGCCTCGCAAATTAATAGACTTGTTCATTATTTTTGGAATTACTCACTGGGCATGTTGCTCTCAACACAGCCTGCGCCGTGAAACGCCTGGCATCTTCTCCAAGTAACTTTACAAGTGCCATCGAATGCTTATTGATGGAAACCAAAATATGAATAATTAGTCTGATGCTGTGTTATGAGCCACAGAGGGGAGCAGGGGGGAGCAGGGTGCAGATAGACAACAAGACTTTGTTTAAATAGATATTTCTTGCCCGTGGATCAATTATAACCCTCAAAATAGCCCACGGAGGTAAACAAAGCTGCATGCAAAGGTTAATAAATCATTTTTTCCATTGACTGCAGAAAAGAAAGGGTGTTTTCCCTTTTTCTAAAAACTCAAACACTGATTAATGATGCACTCAGGATATTGTTTGAGCTTTTATTTTTATATTAATTTTTCCAAGTGTCGGCAAGGAACTTATAATACTACATACACAATACTCTTAAACAAGAGACATTGTCTCTCACTAGGGTAAAGCCAACAGCTATGGCCTCGGCAAGCTGGAGTGATGGTATTTTTAAGTCTTGCATTGACGAAGACCATTTGATTTCAGTATGTATATATATATATTTATATATATACATATATACATATATATATATATATATATATATATATATATATATATATATATATATATATATATATATATATATATATATATATATATATATATTCATTTTTTCTCAGCGTGGGGCTGTGGGGGCATTTCCATGCATAAATGTATGTCCACGGGAAAAGTGCTGGGTTGGCGCTGAGTGGTGCTGGGGAGGCGCTGAGTGGTGGGGGGGAGGTGCTGAGTGGTGGGGGGGAGGCGCTGGAGTGGCGCTGGGGTGCGTTCGCGTTCAATTAAAACTGGACTTGAGTTCATGATAATGTGGGGTATTGAAATCCTTTGTTGATCCAATGTGAACTCACGGAGTAATCATGCACTCAGATGTATTGCTGGATGATGGTTGGAAAATGGCTCCCAGGATAATGATTGTGCTGGCGTTCTAGTAGCTGGGAGTCATGGAAATGAAGGATGGAGTTTTAACCTATACATAAGGAAAATAAGCCACCATTAATTGTATGTAGGCCCAGTCAAAGGGTGTTCTGCTGAAACAAGTCTGCCGTGATTTGTCTCAATTTTTTTGGTCCCACAAGGATATTAACATATTTAAACGTTATCTGCTAATAGAATTAGCATTTTAAAAACCTTGCAAATTGACTGAAAAAAACCATAGGTTTCAGGCCTTATTTAGTTAGGAAATAGCATTTAAAAAACTTTGCACATTCACTGAAAAAAAATAGGTTTCAGGCCTTATATTGTTAGGAATTAGCATTTAAAAAACCTTTGAAATTCACTGAAAAAAACATAGGTTTTAGGCCTTATATAGTTAGGAATTAGCATTTAAAAAACGTTAAAATTCACTGAAAAAACCATAGGTTTCAGGCCTTCTATAGTTAGGAATTAACATATCAAAAACCATTGAAATTGCTCCTATATAGTTAGTTGGATTAACTATATTTGGCGCACCCGCAATCCACTGCTGATGATGTCACATATTACATCATTCATGGCATGGTCAGTGACATCACTGATGACATCTCAAATGACATCACTGATGACATCTCAAATGACATCACTGATGACATCTCATTTGACATCACTGATGACATCACTGATGACATCATTCATGTGATAATACGATGCACCTCCTCACACTCTAATATAACCTTTGATACGCCCAGTGTTAAATACAGACTACCATTCTTGAAACCATTGACACACCAATACCAGTTACTACATAAGCACTCACTGATTCCTAGGTCTACACATACATCCACTTATTCACCCATACAATCACTCATACATACAGTCACTCATCAATGCAACACTATCATATGCACTCATACACCTATGCAGACACTCACACACTGCCACTCAACCATGGAGTTACTCACACACCTAGTCAGTCATGTAAAGAATCAATCACACTTCCATTTCCTCATCTATATAGTTATACACACAACACCTTACTTATTCAAACATATACTAACACATACTTACTCTCTTATACAATCACTGATACAAGTACACATTGATCTGCACAGAGTCACACACCTCCCAGCCAGCCACACACACACACTCAGTCTCCCATACAAATACTTGGGCAACCAATCAATAACCCATATAGCCACTCATATAGCTAATGATCAACACATGCAGCAGCTTACACAACAACAGACCTACTGATGCACACATTCACACAGTTTAGTCACTAACCTATGCATTCAGTAAGACACATTTAATCACTCACTCATACAGCCAGTCATGCACCTAATAAATCATTCATCCAGACACTTATACATCCACTCATTCTTCAATATGTAAAACATATTTAAACTTTACAGAAAAACAGTCACTGGATGATGTCATCAGTGATGTCATTTGAGATGCCATCAGTGATGTCATTTGAGATGTCATCAGTGATATCATCAGTGATGTCACTGACCATGTCATGAATGATGTAATATGTGACATCATCAGCAGTGGATTGCGGGTGCGCCAAATATAGTTAGTCCAACTAACTATATAGGAGCAATTTCAATGGTTTTTTTTATATGTTAATTCCTAACTATATAAGGCCTAAAACCTATGTTTTTTTCAGTGAATATATATATATGTATGTGTGTCTCCCTCCACATCTTTTTTCCCCGCATTCATCTTTATCTTCTCTATAGTGAAAACTGTATGGGTATTGCTATGCTTTTTGACGTGGTCATAACTGTGTATCTGTATGTACTCACACTCTCTCTCTACATGAAAATAAAATTGTTGCCATATAAAACGCATTGCAGGAATTTAAGTCCCCAATCCTTACCGAGCGATTTGTGTCCATACACAAGTGTAATTCATTTATCCTTTTTGTATAAGTTCCTTTTTATGGTCTGGGCTCTCCTGGAAATGCTTCTTGCTTGAATCTGTGGAGATTTTATTCAACAGATTTTGTTATAGCGCTTTGGCTTTCTCAATAACATGAATTCCACTCTTGGGTTTATATCAGAGTTTCTAGTTGTGCTGAAGTAAAGTCAAAACTTGTTGCCTCGAGTTCCATTAAAAACAAAAGTGGTTAAAAAGACAAGGTCTAATTCATTCCAGCTTCCTTCATCCTTTGAGACTTACACTGCTACCTTTATGTGAGGAGGCTGTGATTTACAGGAGCAGTGTGTGTTGTAGTAGGCTTAGCCAAAGTCCATCTCCTGAGCCAAAGGGCCTATAAACCGAAAACCTAAACAGATCCTCCCTGATTCACTGTTTTTTAATTGCATGGTTGCTTGTGTAAAAACTGGTATGGATTTTTCCTCCAAAAGTGCAGCAATTTATTCCCAGAACAAAATTACTGTATCCTTAAGGGTCTGCCTAGTTTGGTAGAAATAATGTCTTCTGGATATTCCTCATGTAGATAGTTGCTTCCTCCCCTTGATATGATTTTGGTGTTTAAATGCCTATACGGTATCTTACCTTTTTCACCTTCCTAGATGGATGTTCTCCAGTTGACACACGATTCGATTCGAAAGCTTTATTTGATCATTCAGTAAACCATCATAAAAGCACACAAAATATTACATACATATCCAATAAAAAATTATTAAAACATTTGAAAAAAATACAGATTCAGTACGATTACAACAAGGGGAGGAATAACAATCGGCATGGCAGCAATATATTCAGGAAAGGGTATATTCACAGTTAGGTTATAAATTCCATACTTTTCCTAGCGGACACTGATTTTATTTATTTTTTTTGTTATTTTTTTTTTGTGAAGCCTTTATTAAAAACAAAAGCAGTAAGACAGCACACAGCTTCTCGCCTACAACCTGAAACGTCAGGCCGGCAGCCATAAAAAAGGAGTCAAAAGCAGGCACATAATTGAAACGGCATGACAGTAGAGTTTAGACACAGCATGTCGCCTACAACCCCGTTGGTCCGGCCGCAATGTAAATAAGGTACAGTCAGGTAAGGCGTATATCATAGCAGTGGGTGAAGGCACACTGTATACGAGCAAGAATGCAAATGGGGCTTCTTTTATCATTTTTTACAAAAAGCAAACTGGGAACAATCCCACCTGTAATGTACCACCATATCTTGTATGTGGATCAGAGGATTTGGAGGTGAGGAGCCACAGTGTACTGCTAAATAGTAGGGGCAACTTGCGCCAGTATTAGTGTGGTTCTCACCAGTGAAATGCTTCCGGCTAACACGGGGGAGAGGAAGGGAAGAGGAGGGGGAGAAGGGAGGGAGGGGGGAGGGGGGGGGGAGGGGAAGGGTATGAGGGGGTGGGGGTGTTTGAGACATCATATGGTTAAGTCTGTGAGGTCAGTAGAGTGCTGAGTTCATGTGAGCAGTGCTACGTGTGACATGCTGGTAACAAGAGTATTCAAACCGGTATGAGCTGTGTGCCGCAGAGCTGCCTGAGGCCGGGCATCGGGAGTGGACAAGGAGTGTATGAAGACTACCCATGATTAGGAGGCAGAGGAGTATCTTAGGTCAAGGGCCTAAAGGCACAGTGTGCAGGCAGGCCTGTCCACAGGACAGCAACCAGGGGGGGGAGGGAGGAAGGGGAGAGGGCGGCATGGGAGTAGGGCGGTCAGGGCAAGAGCAAGGAGAGGAATAGGGGAGAAGGAGAGAGTGCTTCAGGAATCCGGATGTTCCTCGCTCTGGCGTCGGAGTAGATAGGCAGTGAGGGGCCCCCATATGTCCTTGGGACGTGATTTGTGTGGTAAGAGTTCGGCATAATTGTGGAGGTGATCTTGCCAGGTAGACATCGTATTGAGCCAGATCTTGAATTTAGGAGCACGGCCTCTGCCCCATCTACATGCAACATGGCGTTTGGCCAACAAAAGGCCTAGCGCAAAAAATTTCCTATGTGCCTTCAGTGCTGGGACCGCATGTCCCAACAAGGCGGTCCTGGGACAGGGGTCCATATCGACCCCAACCATATCAGACAGAGCTCTAAAAATGGCATGCCAATAGTCCGCCACTGTAGGACAGGTCCATGCTAGATGGAAGAAGTCGGCACCTCCCACCCCACACCGGAGGCAGCGGTCATTATCTCGGAGGCCGAGCCGGAATAATTTGGAAGGAGTGAAGTAAATGCGGTGCAAAAATTTTAAATGAATCAACCGTAGACGAGTATTACCGGTCACTGCGGTAGTATGCGAGCAACTTTCCTCCCATTGATCGTCAGATAGCGGTGTGTCAAGGTCACGTCCCATTCCCTACGAACCTTGAGCGGGGGAGGCGATGGGGCAGGCTGGGCATGTTTATACAGCATGGACACCACGTGTCTAGGGGTTTCAGTTTGTAAGAGCGAGTGCAAGGGGGCCAGGGTGTCCGGCTCGTCAGGCAAGTTCGGAATGACTGCCTTGACATTCTGCCGTAATCTGACATAAAGGAACGTATCCATGACAGTGGGGGTGGTCTCCCCAAAGAACTGTCGAAGTACGGAACTGCCCCTGGAGGAAGAGATCTCCCCAGGTGTGGATCGCCAGTTTCGTGAGGAGTTTGCGCCCTATCTCCTCGCAGGTTACTCTCAGTCTGGGGTCGTGTGCTAAAGGCATACATGGTGAGTATAAAAACTTGACCTCCATGTGAGCCGCTAAACGTCGCCAGGCCTGGACAGTGCAGTCAACTCTGGTGGGGTCGCGATCCGATACTCTATTTGGTATATAGATAACCCGATGGTTGTACGGGGCGCATATATCCGTCCTCTACTGCCAGATGGGCCATGAAGGGAGGGGGATGTAGCCAGTACGCCACAAAGTGGCCCAGGGCACAATCATAATATCGCTGAAAGTTAGGAACATCAAACCCACCTTGATGATAAGGTAACATGAGCGTCTTTAAACTAATCCTAGCTTGTTTACCACCCCATATAAGTCTCGACAGTTGGGAACTGAGGGCATGAAAGAAGTGGGAGCCCGGGCTATATGGTATATTGGTAAAAAGGTATAGCAACTTGGGGAGTACAACCATTTTTATAAGGGAAATGCGCCCCACCATCGAAAGTGGGAGATGGATCCATTTGGTGATGGTGTCAGTTAATTTGTCAAGTACGGTGCCGTAGTTATCCCTGATGAGGGTCTCACGAATCCGGGATACTACCACCCCAAGGTATTTGATTTCCTCGGATTCCCATATCAGGGGATAGTCCAGGGGAAATTGCACAGTTTTATCTGTTAAGGGGAAGAGGGCCGACTTCGCCCAATTGATCTGTATTCCCGAAATAGCACCGAATTTGGTGATTTCGCGTAGCAGGGGGTTAAGGTTGTCTTGTGGTTTGTCGACATATAGAGTCCTATCGTCAGCATATATAATGCTACTAGGAGCTGTCGCTCCGGGTATATTAGAGAGCGGTGGTTATGATGTTGTCGGAGCTTGGCAGCGAGCGGTTCGATGGCTATCGCAAAGAGGACAGGGGAAAGGGGGCACCCTTGTCTGGTGCCTCTGTGGATGGTAAAGGGAGCAGACCTGGCCCCATTGAGGAGGACCGAGGCACCCGGTTCACCATAAAGCAGCTTAATCCAATCCAGGATGCGTTCAAGGAGGGCAAATAAATAATCCCACTCAAGGGAATCGAACGCTTTAGTGGAGTCAACAAACACAGCCGCAGCCTCGCACCTTGGGTTAATATCTTGTAGTACAGCCTGGAGGGTGCGTAAGTTATGTGAAGTCACCCTATTGGGGACGAAACCCGCCTGGTCAGGGAGGACTAGGCGCTCCATCAACAGGTTGAGGCGAGACGCCAGGACTTTCGCTAGGATTTTGACATCCGTATTAAGTAGAGAGAGGGGTCTATAGGAGTCGCAGTGTTCCGGTGGCTTGCCTGGTTTCAAGAGGGACGTGATAAGGGCTTCGCGCATAGAAGCGGGTAGGAGACCGCCTTCGAGGGCAGCATAGTAAACTTGCTGGAGTATGGGGGCAAGGATATGAATATATGCTTTGTAAAAGTCGACCGGCAGTCCATCAGATCCAGACGATTTGCCCGACTTCATGGACATGATGGCGTCCTTTATTTAATCTACTTCGAGTATATGGTGGAGAAATTTTGTTGGGATGGGCCAAGCCAGGCAATGGCTGTGTCGTCCAAGTAGGGACGCAAGTCAATAGGTGCCAATCTGTGAGAGGTGTAGAGAGTGGAGTAGTGATTAGTAAGAATACGGAGTTGTTCGGACAAGTCTCGTTGTGGGGTTTGGTGCTCATCCAGCAGAATGGTGACATAGCCATTGTACCTAGGGGGCCGAACAGCGGAGGCAAGTGCTCTTCCAGGCCTATCTCCCTCACCAAAGACACGTGCCGTGTGTTGTTTGCCGAGGAATTTGCACTCCCTATCCGCCGCTTCGGCATATTCGTTCAGTTTTTCCCGAAGGAGGGCATTAGAAGAGTGGTCGCGGGCCTCGCGCGTACTAATGTGTTCCAATTCCCTCAGCTCGGATTCAAGTTTGCGAAGCTCTCCCCGCAGGGATTTAAGGACTCCACCCCCTTGTGAGATACACCAACCGCGGACGTTGACCTTGAAGGCCTCCCAGACCACGGTGAGGTCCGATACCGACCCTACATTCCGGTAAAAAAAAGTCTTGGATGTCTTGTTCAAGGTCAGCCCTGAAGGCAGAGTCAGCAAGATGTGAGGGATTGAGGCGCCAACTCAGATACGGGAAGGTCTCAATGGGAATGCGTAGTGATATTAGGACCGGGGAATGGTCGGAGAAAGTCCTAGCAAGGTGGAAGCTGAGAAGTTGCCCACCAGGCCGTGCCCGCGTAGAGAAAAGAGGGAGGCTGCGTCAGGGGGGCACCAGGTAGCCTGCCAGGGGGTCCCAAGGAGGGAGGGCAACATGGAGATCAGGCCTGGAGGAGTGGCAACACCGCGGACCGCCGTCCCACGCAGTGCCACCGTCTGGGCAGGCCTCACGACAGGTCACTCAATTGGCCCTGTACAAGGATGGAGGTATAGGGAGTCGAACAGTAGGCAAAGCAGTAATGGAGGGGGGGATGGGAGGAGGGGTCCGAGGAGCCAGCCGCCCTTAGTAGAGTGCCAGTACGTGGATGTAGCTGTATGCCTCGTTGATGCCTCGGGACTGCAGCAGGTGTGGCCAGCGAGGTGAGGGGGGGGGGGGGGGGCGCTATAGGCCCGAGGGTGTCGTCCAGGGGCCTGGACGGACGTGCAGCAGAGCCCAGGTCGGCGCAGCGACCATGTAGCAGTGAGGCTCGGAGCGGCCCCGTCACGGCCGGGAAATGGGCGCCAACTGCACAGGCAGATGATTCGATCGGGCGCCACCGTTAATGCAGCGGACGGCGGACAGCCACAGGTACGATCAGTCCATGCCACGGGGGGGGGGGTGTCCGAGGAGGTAAATGCCTCGATGTCTCCGCCCCAGGCCGCCTAGACACCACGGGAGCCGGCCCAAGATGGTGGAGGGTCCGGGTGCCGGAGATGCAGCGCGGCCCCGTCAGTCCCAGCAGTAGCGTCGGGGGAGGGGGCAGGTCGGGAGGCGGCAGACGAAGCCCGAAGGCAGCAGGCAGCCCTCACCTGAAGGATTGATGCCCCCCTGGGCGTGGAAGCGGTCTCCGAGCTTCCCGCGGACAGGAACTCCGCTATAGGCCAGACCTTCAGGCCACGCCGGAAAGTCCGAAAGGCACCGGACTTTCCTGGCGAGGCGAGGCCGAACAGGAGAACCACTGCAGCAGCTCCGCGGGTCGCCCACGTTTGCACAGGCAGCCGATCTCGCCTAGATCCAAGCTTTCAGGACAAATCGGGTATCGCCGTGATCAGCACGGAGAGATGTAGATGCAGGGGCAGTGTAGAAGCGAATATTAGCAGTCGGGATCCCTGCAGGATGAGCTGAAGCGCTCGGTCATTCAGGAGCCTCACACCAGTGCGGCCATCTTGGTCTGGCGCCACCTAGCGCCCCCGTGGACACTGATTTTAGGATAAAAGTCGCAGTATAAAAACAGACATCCGGAACATCAAGTGCAAATAAAAATCTCATAGCAGTTTTAACAGTGGACACAGAGTATTTCTTAAAAAGGGGTTTAAGATCAGCAATACGGAGATGCAAATACAAGGGGCAGATTAGCAAAAAGTGCACAGTGCTCTGTTTGGAGGTTCCATCGCATGGACAGGGGGATGACGTGTGTTTTTTCATCAGGGGGAAGGCCACCAGATTATGAACAATGCCTAATCTCAATCTAGTAAGAACATACTGGTGAGATTGCTAGGTGACCACTTTTAGGTACTTTGAGAAGCCATAGCCTGCCAGGTCGTTAGAGTTGTAAAATAAATGTGTTGTAAACTGGCTGCTGGCTTCGCTACGCAGTTTTTCTTTAACCCCAGATAGACATGTTTGAGCTCCTGTTTTGGAATGTTAATGGCACTTACTGGGTCCACAAGAACGTCCAGATCAAACACGTCTCTATATGAAGTCAAAACATATCTAAGCCATGGGATCTGGCTAAATTTATCCAGGCGGAGGCGGTCATTAATTATTCTCCTAGTGAAGCCTGTTTCATCCTTGGCCCAAATGGACCTCCAAGCCATTAGGGGCCTCAATCCTATTAAATCGGTCAAATATTCCAACCCCACCTTATGAACCAATTCATTTGAAGCCGACGGTGGGAGACAAAGAAGCCTCTTTAAAAAGTCATTTTCAGCTACTTGTAAATCCCCATGTTGGCAGTGTCCCCAGACACCCGAACCGTAGAGTCCCACTGAGGCACATCTATGTCGGTAAACATTTAACATATCATGTGTACGGCGACTGCCTAATTTAGAAGCAAATCTAAAAAACCCTGAGGCCCCCTTACCCATCTTAGCCTTGATATTAAGGATCTCTGGGGCCCATGTACCACTGCTACTGAAAGTAATTCCTAGGTAGCAGAATTTATCCACCACTTCAATATTTTGATCCCTAAACTGGAATGATCTCAACTTTTTCACCTTTTTCCCACATGCCATGATAATAGATTTAGAGTTATTAATTTTTAGTTTCCTCCCCTTAATAAAATCGAAAAAACAAATCATTAATCTCTGCAGACCTACTGGTGTTCTAGATAATAGAACAGTGTTGTCTGCATATAGTAGTACCGGAATTGCTTGGCCCTCAACTAAAGGTGCATCAGCTTGGACCATCTTCAGGTCTGAGTCCGTAGCATTTATAAAAAGGGAAAAAAGTAGCGGGGCTAGAACACAGCCTTGCCTAATTCCTGATTTGACCTTGATCTTCTTGGTACATTCCCCAGCTTGGCCGAAACGTATCTGGGCTGACAGCTTATTGTATAATCTGGCCAGGAAATAGATCATTGCAGCAGGGGTCCCAACTCAAGCAATGTGGACCACAATAAAGCATGATCCACCAGATCAAATGCGCTGGTAAGATCTGCGAAGCAGAGGAATAAAGAGCCCTGCTTGGCTCTAGTGTATTTGCCAATAATTAAGTCTAAATTAATACACTGCTCGATAGTACCAAGGCCCTTGCGGAATCCGAATTGGGAATCCGCAAGGATACCGTTAACCTCGGCCCACTCTTCCAAACACAATAAAAGCACCCTGCGCATTATTTTTAGTGATGAATCTAGAAGGGAGATAGGGCGGTAGTTCTTAACCTCTCCTCTATCTCCCTTCTTGTAGATTGGTAAAATTATAGACTCACCCCATGTGGATGGAGTGCTTTCCTTTACAGACGCATTAAAAACCTGTGTCAGAAGGGGACTCCATAACGATAGATCTGTTTTATATAGGTCAACCGGGACCCCGTCTGGTCCTGGGACCTTCCCTCCCTTACTATTCCGGATAGCGTTATCTACCTCTAGCAATGTAATATCGAGGGGTAACTTTGGGCCAATGGCTTCAACACCGGAACATATAGAGTCCTCCCCGCCCGGGTCAAAGATTCCGGTGAAGTATTGAACCCAACTATCCTCGCTGACCTGGGCAGATAATACAGTAAATTCCTCTTTTTGGAGGAAAGGACTGTTAACGGTACTCCAAAAAAGCTTGCTGTCCTGCAGCTCCGCCGCTTTTGTCAGGTTACCCCACGCCTCCTCCCTTAACTCCTGTTTTCTATGGTTCAGGTGATGTTTGTAGGTTGCCCTAAGAAGTTTAACAGCTTCCCTGTCCCTAGGGTGGTTTGAGAGTGCTTTCTTTAACTCTTGTAGGGACTTTGTGCATGCCCTGTCAAACCAGCCTACAGTAGCCCTCTTATTATTAGCATTGGTATTGGTGAGAGTCCTTTTAATAATATTGTTTAGTTTCTCAAATTCTGCGACAGTACATGAAGCGACTGCATCACTATCTAAGCAACGTTGCAGCTCTTGGAAACTGGCTACCACGATTTTACGCAGCAATTTTTCAGAGTTATCACCACACCATTTGATCCTAATACCATTCTGCCTGCAGGGTATTATTTCAGCAACAGTCCCTCGATTGACTGGTGTCTTTATCCCCCAAATAGATGTCAGCATAGTGATGGCATTATGGTCACTAAGGCCTAAATCAACTATTTCTGGTATGGCACAATGAGGGCTAAATTTGACTGAAACCAACAGATAATCTATGACAGAAGCTGAATTCCTCCCTACAAAAGTCGATACAATATTGCCTTCACTGTCGTCTGCTGGCTGATGGATTAACAGATCAAATTTGAGCATGAATGTATTTAGGGAGTCACCATATGTAGTGTGGACAAAATTAGCCTGGTCCTCCCCATTTGCCCCATCAAAACCACATGCATTTGTAAATGAGAAGGGGCATGTACGAATATTAAAATCCCCTCCCCATATGATGTCGAATGGGTTATGGATAGCCCTACCGATTTTCATAACAGCAGTCTCCAGTTCATTAACAACACAAAAGCTAGAGGAATCAAACACGTTGTTATAATGATTAATTAGCAAAATATCTCGACCCCCCCACATTGCTCCAGCCATAATACTTGTGAGTGGAATCCGAAGGTGGTATGGGATATTACTCGGACCGGAAGTTTAACAGACAGTAGAATCACCAACCCACCTTTTGCCCTACCCATGGTAGATTCTTGCGCTAAACAATTATAAGACACAAATCCATCAAAATGTATCTCGGCCGTAGACCACGTCTCTTGGAGGCAGAGTATGTCATAATTAATGATAGACTCCCTCCAACCAAGAGTCTCCTCCTTTTGTCGCCAGCCGGCGATATTCCAACTCACTAGTTTATATCCAGTTTTGCAAGGGACATCATCCGGGACCAGTGGGTCTCTTGGGGGTACTATATTTGCTGGCAGGTGCTCCTTAGAATTATTAGCAGTGGAGACCAATGGGAGAATTATATCCGGTTGAAGTACAACCGCTGGAGAATGTTCCAAGGAGTTGGTGGTGGTAGGGGCCAATAGATGAATTATCCCCGGGGGAACTACAACCGCTGGCAAGCACTCCACAGGGTCATTTCCGAGGGGCTCAACGCTTCCATCCGTTGATTCTTTGCTCATATCAGGAGTTCCCTCTATTAGTGATGGCTGGGCAGCTGGGGGTAGTCAGTCAACTGCATCCAGACAACTAAACCGGTTATAATCGCAGAAGGGAGCATTCAAAGGCATGGGAACTGGTCTTACATCAAATCTTCTATTTCTTCCCCTCCGCTCAACCCTAATCCAGTCGTCCCTTCCTCTTCCATAGGTCATACAATTAGGTGAGAAAAAAAAAAGGACAGTGGTAGGGTCTGGATAGTGGAGTCAAATGATCTATTAAAACCAGCACAGATATGGGAGACAGTTCTGGGGTCTCTAAAGTTGACTGTTATACAGTCCCCATTTATGGTCTTAACTGTCTTACCCAACCAAGGCACCCTTCTTACCATGATGATTTCGTTATGTAAATGAGCCGGCAGTGGTCTGTTCCAGTTTAGCCACCTGACTACCTTGTTTTTTAGGGAGCTAAAAGTTGCTTCTTCCCCCTCTTCTAAAGCGGGTGCTCCCGCCAGGACCACCATAAAGCGATTTGCTTCAGGTGGAAGGTCTGGTAAGCGTGATCTGGTGGCTCTACACTCCTTTACTGATGCCGGTGGTCCCAGTTGACCGTCATCGGTTTTCCCCTGGACACTACTACCCCCCAATAGGGGAGCAGGTGTCGGCTTTGGTGGTACCTGATTCACAGGGTTGGGACCTGAAAGACCAGGGGGTCTACAGTTATGGATTTGAGCCCCTCCGTCTACTAGGGAGGGAAACCCCCGGGTTGGGATACAGGGATTGAGTCCACACTCGGCTTGCTGGTCATACTTGGGTTCGCTAGTAGGGCAGATGTGACCTTCTCTATATTTGACAATCTAAGTTCGATTTGCTCCAGTTTGGCTTCTAGGGGGAATAAGATAGATTTAAATAATGCTCCCAAGCTTTCAATTGATAGGTTGTTACCGGGCTGGGTAACAGAAGGGGATGGGGTTAAAACAACTGACCCTTTTGTAGGAGCTATTTGTCCCCCCGTTAGAATAGATGGGGAGCTACTATCATGTTGTAGCTTAGCTAATTTTGCCTTACTTCCATCTTTATTATAAGCCCTCTTTCTTTTAGGGATAGCTCCTTCTTTGACCCCCAGTGACAAAGTATTATTAATGGTAACACCATCACCAGAAGATGTAGATGCATGATTATCGAGAATTAGATTAATTTCAGGCAGAATTTCATTCACTAAAATGTCCAAGTCCTGTGTAACCTGTTCATCCCCTTCGAGAATAATGTCTTGACCTGCCACACAGGGTACTGCAGAAACAATATCCAGATTCCTATCTGGTGTTTTGGCCTTAGCAATAGTCCCCAGGGAAGATCTTTTATTTGCCGAAATTTCCTGTGACAAACGTTTTTCCAGAACAGATGTTTCAGTGTCAATAAGGGTGTTAGCTCTGATTAAAAAAAAATCCATATCTCCCACTGTTGACCCTCTGACTATCGACGACTTAATCCGTGTTTCACGTCCAGCCATGGTTTACAGAGTTAGTGGGCAAAGGTTCGATGGCCAAAGCAAAAGGGAGGGCCCGGTCCGGTGTAGACCGGTCAAGAACGGGCAACAACGGGCCCGGCCTTCGCCCGGCGCCGTCCCGCGCGCATTCCGTGATACGCGTACGGGTGCTTGATCTTATAGCAAATGGGCGGGCAGTGTGGTTCCGTGGTTCGCGAACTGGGTTCGATGGTTCCGTACCCGTTCAATAAAGATCGTCGGAAATGGACGATTTTGGTGTCAGCAGACCGCAAATGGCAAGTGTAGCGTGTCTGAGTGTTTTCGTATGAATCGATATAGGAGAACACTCTGTATTTAAGGATTTAGTTTGAACCTCCGGGTTCAATTTTGTATACGGCAGCCATTTTGTGTGGTTGCCCTAACATAGGCCCGATGACTGTGGCCGAACGAGTCCTTGAGACACGTATGCCTTAGCTGACTTCTGGGTGACCTGGCCGAACTGTCTCCTTGCCCAAGGGCGACCTCGCTGAGCCAGTTCCTTGTTCAGCAGCTGGTCTGATAAAGATCAAAGAGCAGGACGTGCCCGAGTTTATGGTACACTGCTCCCACCTTTCTATCTTCTTTCCAATCTGTTTCTGCCTTTCCTTTACGACATAATCATTGATTTGGGTTGAAGGCTTTATGATGGGTTTGTCCGGCCTAATCGAACAGGAAACTTGGGAATGTGCGTGGTCACTTCTGGTGGGCTGGACAACGGAAAATGGGATTTTCTGAGATTGTTGTCATTTGCTACTTCCAAAATGTTACTGTCATTGGTTAGTTTGTATGCACTGAATGCTAATTCGAAATGTTGCCTGAGGCTTAATTTTTGGCATAAAAGACCATGCTCCCCTTATTGAATTTGTGCAGTCTCTGTCGAACCACCCGTGTGTGCTTCGTAGATCTCTGTTCCTGGTTGCAGCCAATAAACTTTGGTCTTTGACGTCATCAAGTAGTATCCCGTGTCTCTGTTTGCCAAGACAGGGGAACTCGAAGGTTTCAGGCGTTCTCCCTGACGCCGCTGGGTTCTGAAAACCCGGTCCTTCAGCTGGGCACCCAGGGGGGAGGCGGGGTCAGTCGGGAAGAGTCTCCAGGTGCGGCTGGTAGGCACGCCGCAAACACTCCTGGGACTCGCAGTCCCGCTGTGGCTTCTTCCGCCCACGATGATCAGCTACTGGAGGGACACAGGTGGGAACAGAACTCCACTTTACACAACCTGCTCCACACAACTTCGAGCGGCACCCGTTGACACACAACCGGGGGCAGTGAGATGCACAGGTACGCTCCCTGCGAGCAACAGCAACTGAAGTGCAAACTCCCTCGCAACCTGTGAGGTTTGATCACTTTTCATTTGTGTATTCCTCCGAAATGATGACCATAGACGAGGGTCTGTCTAAAAGTTCCCTTGCGGCAATTTGTCCTTTAGGGAGGAGGAAGTTCTTAAAGCTATCTGATAGTCAGAGTAAAAAAGTGGCGGGCCCAGACTGGGTTAGCTAGTCTCTGCCAGAAAGAGTGTTACTGAAGGTAAGGCATTTGTTCTTCAGATGAAAAGTTTTGTTTGTGTCACACCCGAAAAGTTGGTTGCAACTTGCTTTGTATTGTATTGTAATTGCATTTATATAACGCTTACTACCCCTGACGAGGCGTCGCAAAGGTTTATAATGGTTAAGAGTATGTCTAAATTGTTACCCTCTAACACAGTTATTAGAAGCAGAGTGTAAAGTGCTCAGATAATGATGATTTGGATGTGGCTACACCAAATGACTAGTACCGGATGCCATTGCACTCGCCTGTCTATAGTGCTTGCCTCCAGCCTTCACGTTTATCAACGTTTTGCTCATCTATGTTATGAGATGTACAACTCCGAACTACAATCCCTAAACAAATGGTCCTTCCATGCTGTAGTTACCCGAAAAGTTCTCTCATTCGTGAAGACACTGCTTCTAGTTTGCCCCTGTGATGAAGAAAGATGCTGAATAATGTTCTTCTTAAGGGCCCATTTCTAAGGAGATCACAGTTGCCGAAATTCTAGGCTTATAATCGTGGCATTTAAAGTTGAACCAGAATTGGGGTGAAGTGAACCATTGCTGCACGCTATAGCAGTGTTAATACTAAGGGTGAGCGTAGTTCGCGAAGTAGCGCTATGCGAAGTGCACTTCGCACTACGCGAACTGCGTAGTTGCATGTTCGCACTGTGCAAGAAGTCGTTTTCAATCATTGCACAGTGCGGACAAGCATCCGGCACTGTGCAATCATTGAAAATGGCATCTTGCACAGTGCAAGCTGTACTTTTCTGCCGCTCAAGTAGATTTTTACTTGAGCTGTAGCTTTCTCAACGCGGACTGGTAGTTTCTCATCACGAGCGGTCGCAAACATGCGCGACCACTCACAGTGAGAAACCTGACCACCCCACGTTGAGAAGTTGAGAATCTCGCCGGAAGGTTTATTTTCCATGCTTGCGATCGGCAACTCTATGTTGCTGATCGCTAACAAGGAAAATGTCTCGCGAGTATGTCATTTTGCTTGCTCGCGGTCGCCAACTTGACTTTGAGGACCGCAAGCAAGCAAAAAGTGACCGCTGCACTACGATACGCTACGCATATTTGCACTGTGCTACGTGCAGTTCACATAGTGCGAAGTTGCGCAAACTACGCGAGCGTAGCGTAGTGCTTTGCCCAGGGTTAGTTAATACTCCAACACCTAACATACTACATGCATATTATAGGGACATTTTACCTAACCAAAAACATTACTGCTGTTAACACTTGGCTCAACCAATTGATGTGACTAGTTTTCAGCAGTTGTTTGTGGTTTTCCTTTATAGTTAAAGATGGATAGTAAAATAGGATAACATTGGATTGAATCATGGCTATTGCATCAACAAATGAACATTAAATATCACGTTGTAAAATAATTGGCATCCTACCATTGTTTTCAGCTTTCCCACCTCCGTCAAAGCTAAAAGAATTACTGCTATTTTGTAACATGAATTTTGGAAAAATGGACCATCCACACCCACCCATCAGATTTTTTTTCTACTGCTTGTGGAACTTACCCTTTTTTGGCTTTGCTACTCTGTAATCCACTTATTTCAAGAGGTACCGTTTTTACTTCATTCCACTGCTGCCTTTCCTGTATGTTATACCACGGGCTCAAAATTTCACACTATGTCTCTGATGAGCACGTCTGCTGATAACTAAGAAAGGACTGACACTAGAAATTGCCCTTAATATAGCCATAAGATGCATGTTTTCACACAGTAGATGTTACATAGTATGTTGTGCTAGGCCATGTACCATTTGACAAGCCTTTCAGTGACAGTATGAAGATGGTACCAGAGTTCCTGGAACCTGTGTGACAAATTTAGGAGACCAGACTTTCTAATGTCTATGTGATGGAAAGCAGATTGAAATGTGCATACCACTGGATGATCTGCTCACAACATATGCCCTATTTTCTCTTAATACGCAGATTTAGTTCTCCATAAATCTGTATGAATACAAATCATCATGGGGCTAACTAAATAGCTTCATTTATAGGTTCATCTTAACTTCCTCCAAGGTCGTGGTTCCTGTATATGATGTGGTGAATTCCAAAGCAAACTCCTCAGAAGAGCCAACTGTTTTCTTAGACATCACAGAAATAGATTACTAACATTGTCACAAGAGACTTAAAAATGTACGCTCATTTAATAATCTGGAAAATCAATTGAGGAGAGATTAATGAAAGGCTGTGTTATTTTGGCCTACAAACTGTGCAGTAATTTACTGGAAAGTTCCATATTCTCTATTGAAGGATGACTTAGAATTTGGATCGAATCCATTCAGACCAATCAATATTTTTGATATTCATTATACTCCAAGGTGTGAGGAAAGTTTTAACTATGCTCTTGTTTTCTCTATTTGCTTTCGCACTCCGTCCAACTGCCATGATAAGACTATTAGAATACGTATTTAGTACCAGTTTACTTTACTAATATCCTGGTGCAGAGACAATTATTGTGTAACCATTGCTAAAATGTTCGCCGCACGACAAGTCTTCAGAGCTTTATTTATTTTTAAATAATATTTTTATTGTCATAGTTGCAGATGCAGCACAGGGCCGTGAATCCCAGGGGAGCCTGTCACAATAAACTTCACAATATCATTAGCATTTGACTTTTCCACTATATAGACAAACACTACAAAGAAAACATGAATCATCCCCAACCCACCCAACTTTACCCCCACCCACTCCCCCAACTCCCCCCTTCCACCCCCTCCCTCCCCCTCCCTCCCACACCCCCCTCCCACACACCCCTCCCCCCCCCACCCCTCCCCCAGCAGACCCACAGCTTTCAATAGGACCAGGGCAAAATAGCTAGGAAAAGAAAACTACACCGAACATGTATTACACCATACATATAATCGTACACCTGTAGTCCATGCGTCCCGTCCCCACCACACTCCAGACTCTTACACAGCCCCCCTCACTCTTCCTGAGGGAGATCATCCCACTCCGCTGGAGGCTCCAACCACACCCCCCTGTAATCTGCCCAGCGTTTCCAAATTTTAAAATGCTTCCGAGGGCAAACCCTCGCTATAAAGATTGGGCGCTCCAGGCCCATATAAAAATCTAGGCCCCTCTTCCAGACCGTCATCTTAGGGGCACGGGGATCTTTCCACCCATTGGCTACGTCTCAGCAGTGGTAAGGCCTAGTAACATCAAGTGTCTCTTGTATATGTTGCCCCCCACCCCGTCCATGACCTGCAATAAAGCAAACTGTGGCGTGTTCGGGAGCTCCCACCCCAACACCTCAGCTAAGCAGGCCAAAACCCCTCTCCAGAAGCGCGCTATGATCCCGCAACTCCATACAGTATGAATGAATGTCCCGTCCTCACTTTGGCAGTGAAGACAAACCGGCGAGGCAATCAGGCCCGCCTGAAACAGACGAACTCTTGTATAATAGACCCTATGTAGGTACTTGCACTGGACCAAGCGGAGGCGCATCGCAATGGCAGCGCCCCTAGGTGAAGCCAGTGCCTCCCTCCAGTTCTCCAACTCCCCCACGTCTCACCCCCAGTGTTCCCTGAGTTTCTGAAGTGAAGGAGAACTATGAATGACCAGTGTGTGGTATATGCGCGAATTTTTTTTGTTATCCGGTCCCCCATAAATACTTTCGCCTCCAGGGGATTTAAGTCCGGCAACGTCTCCAGACCCACCAAACTGGGGGATAGGGCGTGGTGAAACTGCAGGTAGCGAAAAAATTGGGAGTTGGGCATGTCAAATTTATCTCGGAGTTCTTGGAAAGATTTCAGCGTGGTGTCATGCATCACATCCCTTAACGTCGAGATACCCACCCTGTCACACCCCGCAAAACCTTGTAGGGTGACCAGAGCCGGGAAGCGGCCATTGTGCCATAAAGGTGTCTCCGCTGTCAGGACATTCCATCACCCCACGCGGCACAGGGCCTGCTTCCAGATGAGAAATACCGCCCGAGTAACTGTGGGCAGTGCATTACGCAGGGGCGCAGAGTAAAGGATAGTATGAAGGATATTGGAGCCCATCAAGAAGCGCTCCATGGCATAAGCCGGATCCGCACGGTCACCGTACCACCATTCATTCAACACCAATAAATGAGAGGCCTGATAGTAGGAGAGAACGTTCGACGTGGCCAGTCCTCCACAGTAAGTGGAGAGGAAACGCGTGCGCAGCGCCACCCGAACGCACCCCCCTCCCATAAGAACTGTCCCAAGTGAGAATTGACCTGACGAAACCAGCTCGGAGGAATCGGATAGGGGTGGTTCTGGAGTTGATAAAGCAGGCGCAGGAGTGCCACCATCTTAAAGATGGCCGATCTGCCATAAATGGTAAGTGGCATACGCGCCCAGGTCTTAATGTCTGCTCGTACCCGATCCCATACTGGCACCAAGTTCCGTTCCCAAGACACAGCCGGGGCATCTGACAGGAAGACCCCCAAACTACCGACATCTGCTCGCCCAAGACCACAGGGTAGATTTGCGGGGATTCATATATAAGCCTGAGTTCTCACAAAAGATATGTAGAATTTCTAGAAGCCGCGGCCCTGATCTATAAAGTTCTGTAAGGAAGAAGAGGACGTCATCCGTGTAGAGCGCTATTCTGTCGGATAGACCCCCCACCCAGTCAAATCCACTCAGCTGAGCGTCTATCCACACCCATGCAGCGAGGGACTCCATGGCCAGAGCAAACAGGTAGGGCGACAACGGACACCACTGTCTGGTGCCGTGTGGAATGTGGAGGACACCGCTCCCGCCACCCGAACCGAAGATGTCAGATCGGTATACAAGAGACGTACATAAGAGAGGAAGCGAGGGCCCAAGTTAAGCTGCGGGAGCAATGAAAACCGATATACCCAACTGAGGGAATCAAACGCTCTGTCAATATCGGCCAGGAGAAGCCCCGCCTGCTGACCCGTGACCCTAATCGCCTCCATCGCCACGGGGGCCCATCTAATGTTGTGTCTGGTCGCCCTTTGCGGCATAAAGCCAGCCTGATCGGGATGCACCAGGTCCACTATATATGGAAGGAGCCTATTGGCCAGAGCCTTGGCCAGTACTTTGGCCTCCACATTGAGAAGCGAGATGAGGCGATAGAAAGAATGCTGCTCTGGGGGCCATTCCGGCTTATGGAAAACCACCACCTCCGAGTGCCGCCAGTCTGGAGGAAGCCTACCCTGATCCCTAGCCTCCTCCCAGGCCGCCCGATATGAGGAGCCAGTTGGGTATTATATTTCTTTAAAAATTCACTGGGGAAACCATTTGGACCAGGGGCCTTCCCTGTGTTCATCTCTCCCAGTGCAGTGCCCAGTTCCTCAGCTGATAGGGGAAGATCTAACTTGTCGCGCACGTCATCCGTCACCGCCTTGGGAGGCAGATCCGCCAGGAACTTATCAATCTGAGCAGGCAGGAGACACTCCCGCGGGGCATAGAGCTCCGCATAATACCACCCGAAGCTGTCGGCCAGACTACTGGGGTCCGTCAATGGTTCCCCTGCATCATCCAGTAGCCCTGGTAACTGCTGCGCATGAAAGACCCCTTGACAGAGCCTATGCAACATTTTTTGCTGGAATTATCTCCCCACTGGCAAATTCTACTACATGTGGCAAGCCACATCTGACGAGCCTCGTCCATATGTAACGCAGCATAAGACTGTTGCGCCAGCAGGAGTTGACTCACATCACAAGGCTCAGCCGTCTGTCTACTACTGCACTCCAAGGCCCCCACCTCAGCCTCCGCACGCACTAATGCCTCTCATTTGCGCTTCCGCGCCGCCACACACCAGGCGATATCCATTCCCCTCAGTGTGGGTTTCAGGGCTTCCCATAGCGTAGTGGCCCCCTCAACAGAGCATACGTTAGATGTGAGGTAGGCGGACAGCGCCTCCTGCATATGTTGCCTATAGTCCTCCTGCTGAAGATGCCACACCGACATGCGCCACCGAAACGGCCGTCTCCCCCAACCTAGCTGCAGCTCCACTGACACCGGGGAATGATCCGAGAGACCCCGGGGATGGATCGTCGCCAGGCAGCTCACCCTCGCCCTGGGAATTAAAATTTACTCAAGTCTCGAGAAGGACCCATGCACTGTCGAAACGTATGTATATTCGCGCGCAGCGCCGTGAGTATACCTCCATGAATCAATACAGTCCATACCAGCCACCAAACCCTGCAGCTTGGTGGGGCGGCCCACCTGCACCTCGCCCTCGCCGGAACCTATCCCGAACAGCAGCCATAACATCATTCCAGTCACCACCAATCACCATCAGCATATCCAGGATATCAGCCCAAACCGTGTACTGCTTCTCTATGAGGGACCATTGCAAAGGCAACGGGGCATATACACAACCTAAGACTATGGGAGTCCCTCCCACCACCCCCTGCGTGTCCTGCCAGCGCTTCGTGTGGGTGTAAGGGACCCTACAATGAACCAGGATAGCAACGCCCCTGGACCCCCGCGCAAACCCAGCATGGTAAACCTGTTGGTAGCCAAATCTCTGCAGGCATAGTACCTTAGTGCCCAACAGGTGTGTTTCCTGAAGCAGAAGGATGTCATTCAGAGCTTTATTTTGATGATTAAACATATTCTCTTTTTTTAAAAGGGATTCAAGTGTTATTTAATCACATCTCTCTAAGGCTTTCCATTTGCCACTACCTTGTGGGCTTTTAAGGCACTGTGAACCTGTTTTTTCCTTTAAATCCACACCTACCAATAAACATTAAAACATACTTCATGAACAGTCATGTGACTGGTCCTTTGTGAGGAAAGTCTGAATCTTTTAGTGGATTCCTCACATCCGGGTTGCAGTTGGCAGCATCCCTAAAACCCATTATGATTCTCACTGTGGAAAAGTAGGGTCCGTTATCTGCATTTGTCCACCTCCTGCATTTATGACCAGCTGCCGTTCAGCACTGCCCTTGTTGCATTCTTCTAAGAATCAATCTTGCTATCCTGTGGGAAAGAAAAGAGAAGCATTGGGAACCATTCTCCTCCTAGCCCTACCCGTGGCTAATTGGATAGCTTTTCATTTTGTTTCAAACAAAGCACAAATCTCAATCTCTTACTCTCATTCCAACTGTGTATTTGGGATAGGATGGGAAACATGTATAAAATGATTGTACCAATCCTTAACGTACCAACAGTGATGACCAAGTCAGTGTCCTGCATTATAAAACCTCTGCAGTGAATTCTGCCCCTTCCATTTCTGTCTAGGCTTCTTAATTTCAACCAGTCTGCTTGGTTCCTCTACTAGGAATCTGCATCTTGAGACTTTGAAAGGCGGCCATATCAAGGATCTTGGATAAGCAATTCTGTGATACAGAGAAAGTGCACATTGTGTTGGTGCTCTAGACAGGCTCTGTGATTTTAGACTGCAAACTGCAGGGCTCCTGTAATATCTGCTCCAGCACCACAGGTTCCGGTCTCTTCCACCCCAAAGCACCTCTTTCCTCTCTCCAAGGTAAGTCTGATTTCTTGGAGGAAAGACCGCCTCTACTTCAGAAATATTGAAACGTTATCTCCTTCAAGCAGAGTGTTTGGTTTTCAACACTGGATACTTGTCATGAAGGCAAATTCCTACTGTGCCTCCAATCTCTACTTCATCACCACAAACATTTCAAGGCTTTTCATGAGCTGTCTCAAGAGTTCCAAAAGGACTGTTTTCACTGATTGGTATGTCTAACACTCACCTTATGACTCTCCAGAGGCACCAGACTGGACCGGGAAACTCAGAAGCAGTGCTCCTGCACGCTGGTAGTTGGCGCTATGTAACTCTGCAGCTATGCAGTTAAGCTACAAAAGTGGCAAACTAAGCCACATATATGCACCACCCATGAAAGGTGATATGAGTTCCTTTCTTTCCGCACCTTCAGATGCAGATACGGAGCTATGCTACTACTTTCAAAACTCTGTAAAAAGATTTTATTTCAAATTTCCAGTGTGCAAGGGACATGTCTCCTTCAAAAATGACAGGAAACAGATGTTTGTAACACATCCTTATGAGAAGTGCCACTAGTTCCTGGGATCGGCACACAACTCCAAGTCCTGTGACCAATTAGCCCAGATGAATACAGATGCCAATGAGAAGTTAAAGCGAAGCTCCATGCGGTGAAGATCCAGAAAGGTTAACACTAGACCTGCTCCAAGTCGAAGTCTAGAGCGTTGACCTGCTTCCTGCCACTCACTCTCCAGAGAAGGCACAAGGGCATCATCGTGCCTTCAGGCCACCCTCCCATTCCACTAAGGAGCCAATTGTTTCCTTGGTCCTAATGCACACAGAGTTCCCGGGTCCATTGGCGATGTTGCAGCAAGTGGAAGCTTTAAAGAGGCCATGCTGTGCATCTTTGGCATGCTTCTGGCTCTCTCTGGCATGCCTTTGGGACCTGTGGATTTGCAGGGACCTCTAGTTGGGTTACTGCCGGCTTACACCCTTGATGTTGCCGGTGCCTGCTGTGGGTTCTGTACCAGCCTCTGTACAGAATTTAGTCCCACTGCCAGAATTCTTATGGACTGTTCGAATGTAGATGTCAGCACAGATGCAAGCGGCGCTTGAGGAGGAGCCCGCAACTGTTCGTAACATCCGACCCGAAGCCAGATTTGTCTCGAACAAGACTCCGTCAAGATTTTAATCTGCTACAGCGAACACTAAATCTATTATACTGTGTGCACAACTGCATGCAGCTGAACTGTGTCAGAAACTACACCGTCCTTTTGGCTTGGGCTCAGATCAGGGTAAGCCATATACTATATGGCTTACCCTGATCTGAGCCCAAGCCAAAAGGCATATAGCAATCACAAGGGTGGAGAATGGAAGAGTTTACCTCACACAATGCTAATCACAGGTGTTACATGAACTTACAGGATGCCAGTGTGTTGGACACCTGACCAAATACTGGGTTGGCTCCCCCCATGCCCATTAACAGAAGAAAGTATTATTTTGCCACTGTGAATAGGTCTTCTCTGGTCCTTGACCTCCTTTTCCCCACTATAGGGGTAAAATATTGAAATTCTAGATTCTGAGAAGGGTTCAAAATGACTTGTCCTAAGTTTATTACGAAACCCAGTTACTCTGTCACCATTTCCAAATCCAAATGTTCCAGTTCAAAACTATTCTGATTCATTATGAGAATATTGTCAAAATAAATACTGAGTCACACTCCCCTCTGTCTCAGATAACTTACCACTGGTCTCAGCACCTTTGTAAAACACCAAAGTGTTAAACTCCGACCAAAAGGAAACACAATAACTGGTGCAATTGGCCTTTCCATCTGAATTGTAGAAAACAGTCTCCCCTGTGCAGTAGGAAATGTAAAATAGGTGTCGTTGAGATCCATGTTCACTAATCAATCTCCTTCCAGCACTAAATCCTTCAGAATATTTACACCCTTCATTTTGAAGTATCTGCAAGCCACATACTTGTTTAGTTCTCTCAAATGTATTACCTGTTGCCAATAGTTGTCCTTTTTTACCAGGAACAAAGTTCTCAAAAATTGTGTGCAGTACTAGCTCACTTTCATTAGCACTCCTTCATCATTTGAGAAACGTCTGCATCCTCCTGTGATGCTTATGATATATCAACTCTGCTGATTCTCATCTCATATGCATTCTTACTCTTCTAACTCTATCTCGTAACCTTGAAGAGTTTCCAAAACCCATGAACCAGAAGTGATTTTTATCCAATTTTTGACAGTTTCTCAACCTGCCTCCCACCTTTTTCTGGGAAGAGCCAAAAATATTCCCCGAACTCACCTTGCATTAAACCTCACTACAGTTTTTTTTACTTCTACAGGCTCTACTTCTACTACCTCTTCTTTATGAGGTAACAGCCTGCCTGGTACTGGAAAACTCTGAAAGCATTTCTACCTTGATTATATTCAAACTTCCATGGCGAAGAGGTTTATACCCCTCCTCCTTGCCCTACCATAAAAACCCCCACCAAAAACACATCACATAGAGCATTGTGCTTTATCCAAGGCAATATATGTTACCACTTATTTTCAAGGCTCTTTATCATATGTTCTGTGAACAAAACCTCCTTAGCTTCATTGGTTCCCTTTGTGCTAAATTCCCTAACTTATGATTGAGTTTCATTAGCATTGCTTTGAAACTGTTTGACCTGCATTCTGTTTCCCTCAAAAAACATTGCTCTCTGGCACCAAATTCTAGATGAAACTTTAACGTCATTGCCTTTTTATCGTATGCTTCCTCAGCCTTATTGAAAATGTGTGCAAGGTGTCCAAAAATAGTTAAACATTTGTCCTCGCATTGTCTGAGAGATACTGCGAAGCCTTTTCTTGTATCGTGGCCACGTTTAAAGAGGTATGCAATAAATTCTGGATCCAAATTCGGAGTAAGACTGCTACTGGACGGTAACACTCCGCACTCATTACACTTCTCGCCTCCTTCTCTGAAGGCTTTCTTATCCATTATTTGACCCATTCTGCAACGTGCTCCAACGGCCACCAACCAGAACTATGAGGATGTCTAATTTCTTTTGGGTCAAATATACCCTGTCCCAAATCGTTCTTAAAAATATAATGAATGAGGATTTACCTCATCATCTCACTTAAATTAATTCCATGAACTAAGATTATTATTCAAATCTAGAACGTGTTTGTCAATATAGGTATTCAATTGTTCGTTGTATCCTACCTGTTGAAAGGTTTCAGCAGGTACAGGGTGCACCTGTCCTCTTTGCCTGCCGCTTATGAGCTCTCCCCCACTTCTGCTGCAATAGCACCTTCTTCTATCTTTTTTGCAGATTTTGAACTGCTCTCTGCATACCTCTTTTACTTAATACTCTAGTCCCTAGGTCTCCGGTACTGAAACCTTCGCCTTCCTTATAATTATTTTTTTTATCCTGTTCTCTTGCATCTGTACTTTAGTGGGGATACTATATTTATCAGGCATTTCCTTCACCCTCAAATGAATACTTGTATAGAAAGTAATTTCACTTTCTTCCGTTTCAAAAATTTGTTTTCAAATACGTTATTCTCTGAATATTGAAATAAACGTCTTTCTTTTCCGCTAGATCGTCAATCCTGTTAACTAGTTTAAGAACCTATAACCTATTTATTGAAGCTGCGATGACAGCTAAACATGCCCCACCACCTTTCTCAATGGGGACACACCTGATAAATTAAACGTTTACCCAAATGCCAAGATGGCGGCAACTTAAGAGGCCCTTCACCTCACATCTTGGTCTTGAAGAACCTCTCCTTTTTTTTAAATTAAACTTAAATGTAATAAAAAAAATTTTTTAAAGAAGAAAACAATAAGTGTCACAGATACGTGGTAAATGTATCTCCCCCATATTTGATTGAACATAAGAGTGCTATTGAATAGAGAGAAGAAAGCAATATGCTAACTGTGTATGTACATTTGGCGGTCCGTCCTGATGCCAATCTAGGGAAGGACAGTGGGTGCGAATCAGAAATTTCATCTGTGGAGTACTATTCCCAGCACCTCAACACTTTTTGGTCGAGCCTAATCTATCTATTCTGTAGACTTTTGGCACACCCATCATTACCATTCGTTCATTACTGGGCCGTTCAAAAATGCTGCCTTCTTATTCGTGCATTTGTTGTTCTTGTCCCTCCTTTGGGTGCCTGTTTGACGCCTAGGCGATTTCACTCATTGTTCCTCCTGGTGGGCCATCCCTTCTAAGATGTGTTTTTTACTTTTACTTCAGCAGAGCGGCATCCGTGTGCATCACATTGTAGTCCTTTGTTTCTTTTTTTTTAGAATCGATCATTTTTATTGTGTGGGTGGTAGATGTGAATACACAGCTTAGCGGCCTACATCAGGGTGCCGGCAGAGCGAAGGATGAGTATAGATACACAGCGTTCTGGTCTACATCCCGGAGGGCAACCTCGCGATAAGTGCAAGCAATAGTTATGACTTAAAACGCCCAGCAATGACTACCACTTTTATAAAGAATCAGATAAAACAATGAAACAACCCCGCCTACCCATACCCTCCCTCCCCCCTCTCTCCGCAACAGTTCCAGCACTAGCCCAAATTACCTCTTCCCAGTCGAGAACCACAGTGGCAGATTATCCAGCATCCTTGTCTTTGGATGATCCAGGCGGCTGTAATGGAATAAGATGTAAGATTTGCAAATATATAGGGCAATTCACTTCTCTCATATCTTTGGTAAGAATCCGCAAGTAAGGGGCCCATAATTTCACAAACTCACTGCCTTTCCCATCTACACTGAGCGATAGGCGCTCCATAGCCTAAAGCTGCCAAAGCTGGTGGATCCAGTCGCGCAGCTCAGGTATTGACGAGGACCCCCATTGCGCTAAAAAAAACGGTCTCGCGCAAGCAGTGCCATTGCGATCTGTCTGCCTCTCAATAACTTCAGCGGGACGGACTTAGGGTGGGAAATTCCCAGTAATGTATATTCAAGAGCCCGGGGCAATGCAATCTGAAAGGCTGCATCAGTATCATCAATAACCGCCGACCAGTAATGCACCAGCTTCGGACAGTGCCACAGTAAGTAAACTAGGGTACCTGTTAAGCCTCACCCCTGCCAGCAGAGGTCTGTCTTGGACTTGTCCCAGCAGCGGTGTGTAGTACCAGTATGTAACCACCTTATATGCGGACTCCTCTCCTGCTGTGTTGTAAGCAGTATGATGTGCTCGATATTAGATGTGATACCAAAGGGGATGATGGATGGAGCGTTTGAGCAAATCAAAGACTCCCGAAACCCAGTCAACTGATCTGGACCGGAAACAAGTCCTGGGAATGGTTTCGGGTTCATAACCCTCATCAGCCAGGCTATCTTGAATCCAGTGGCAGAGTGAGCAAGGGACCCATGTCTAGGCATACCCTGCCAACTTAGGGCAAACAAAGCGATACCAAAGGGGATGATGGACGTAGAGTTTGAGCAAGCCCCCCTCCCCCCCACTCTCGACCCCCCACCCCACCCCACAGTCAACTGATCTGGGTTTAATCCATCATCATTCTTTAGCTCACTCCACAACCCCAGTTCAGACATGGCCATATACAAATCAGTCTGACCCTGTGCCTCATGGGAACTGTCCAGCTTGAATTGCCAAGCCATGTCTTCCCTGGACCGGAAACAAGCATCTTGGGACCGGTTTCTGGCTAATCAGCCATCATCAACCAGGCTAGCTTGAATCCAGTGGCAAAGTGACCATTATCCCCTTTAGTATCACTTTTCAAAATGAGTCAGGGGACGGGACATAAGGGCAAAATTCGCAGCTCGTGTAACCCAGTGTGCGACTTGTTGGTAGTGGAATGCGTCAGAGGCTGGTAAGTCATAGTCTTTATGCATTTGGGCAAAAGGGATTAAACAGTTGTATCAAAAAGGGAGCCCACTCTCTTGCACCCCTCCTCCCTCCAGCGGACTGGAGACGATCGTCCCAGCTGAAAGTCGGGGTTGTCCACAATAGGGGACATGGGAGAAGGAAATGAGGTCCAGCCCTTCTGGCCCGCTAGCCGATCCCACACCTTTAGTTTTGGTGAGGTAACCAGTGACGAGTATAGCCCCCATGCTCTATACTTGCGTGGGAGGCACAGTTCCCGCCAAATGTTCTCTCCGGCCACTGATTGGTCCATGAAGTTCCAGTGTTTACTGGAAAGGGGCCTATTCCATTAAAAAATGTAGTGGAGGCATGCGGCCTGGTAGTAAGCGCCCACCAAAGGGAAGCCTAACCCTCCCTGTGTTTTCGAGAAAGTGATGTCTGCATGCGAGTGGCGAGGTGTCTTACCTTCCCATCTAAACTTATAAGAAGCCCTTGCAATTTCTTGAGTGTGCCTGGTGGGGGGGACAATTGTAACATTTGGAAAATGTAAAGGATGCCTGGGAGCACAGTCCTCTTCACCGCTGCTATTCTCCCGTACTATGCCAGCTTGAGGTGCGAGCAGGCGGTCAGCGCCTTGGTCGTTTATTCCAGCAACAAAGCGTAATTGAGGGATACAGTTTCATCGATAGATGAGGATAGTCGAATGCCAAAGTAGTTAATGTCTGTGGATGCCCAGTGGAATGCAAAGTCTTGTTGTGAATCCAGAACCTCACTCTCCGGTACTGAGATATTGAGAATCTGCGACTTTGCAAAATTGACCTTGAACCCTGCAACGTTCTCTAGTCGTCGACTGCAGAGTCAGCCGGGGTTGAGTGAGCGAAAGGATTACGCCGTCTGCATACATGCGGATTTTATGTACGTCCGATCCAGATTTGAGACCAACGATGTCCGGGTTTGACCGGATCCGCTGGGCGAATGGCTCCATATAGAGCGCAAATAAAAGTGGGTATAAGGGACAGCGTTCCCTGGGCAATAGGGAAGAGGTCCGATTTACATCAGTTAATCCGCACTGCGGCCTTGGGGGAAGCATATAAACAGCGAACCTATCGAATAAAGTTGTCTCCGAAGCCATACGCACGCAACACTGCGAACAAGTACTCCCAGCCAACACGGTCAAAGGCCTTCTCTGCATCTATCGAGAGCAGGAGGGCCTGTGTTCGCGAGCGATGTACGAGGTCAATGAGGTGCAACAATCTTTTAGAATTGTCACTCCCTCGTCTAGTAGGTATAAAACCGGATTTTCTAATTCTGCGCGCTTCTGTCTGCATAATGCTGAGAATGATGCGGCAACGGCGATGAACTCTCCCCGCACTACTAACTTCAGAGCACCCCAAACAGCCGCAAGGGTTGTTGCTCCCTGGTCATTGTCATAGAAGTAGTGTACTATAGTATCTCAAATCCGCTTAGTGACCTCTTCAGAGTGGAGGAGGGATTCACAAAGTCTCCAACCCGGGGGGGGGCTGAGCACGAGCACCAACCCGGTAGAAGCACAGAAATTAGGGCATGGTCTGAGAGGGAGCAGGAAGTGATGTCTGCGGAGTGTAAGCTAAATGTAAGGGATGAGGAAGCTTAAAAAGTGATCAAGTTGTGCGTATGTTTTGTGCGCTACAGAAAAATAGGTAGTCGCGCTCGTTTGCGTTTTGTATTCGCCACACGTCGCACAGCCCACATTCCTCCAACCACTGCTTCCCAGCCTGTGAAAGCGTCCCTGTTTGGTGTGCTCTCTGTCCCGATCTATCCAGGTCCGGATCCATTACAACTTTTACGTCCCCTCTGATCAAAAGTGCTGCATCAGGGGAGGTAAGTATCTCGGCCAAGGCAAGGCGTAGAAAAGACTCTTGTTGCTCACTACATGCGTATAAGGACCCTATTGTAAGGTGTGCATCCCCCCCACTGTACCCTAACACCAAGAGTCTGCCTTTAACTTCACCCAGAGTTGAGACAACCCTACATTGAGATTGTGCGCTGAACAGAATCGCTACACCAATTTTCTTGGACGGCCCAGAGGACCAGAATTGCTGCGGAAATCGCTTATCACTCATGTGCTTGGTATCTTTAGCTAGGAAGTGAGTCTCCGGGAGCAGGCAGATATCGCTGTTGACATTCACCAGGAGTGAGAGTATTGCTGCACGTTTCACAGGATTATTCAGCCCTCGGACATTCAGACTAACGACTTTCATATCCCTACCTATCTTAAAGCTAGGGGGATGGAGAAGCTGAGCACGCGCGCACGCCTAAATGGCCCTAGCGCAGCGAAGGCTAGCCAGCGCAGTCTAATCACCTCCCAATCCTGCCCATGAACTGATGCGGAGCCCCAAAATATCCCCAAAGAAACCCCATCCTCAAACAATAATAAACAATTAAGCAGTGAGAATGAGAGGAGTAAACCAGGAAACATGACATAAGTTTTTCTCAGTGATCAATGTCCAGGGGGACATGGTAAGCAAACGGCGCAACAGTTAATACACTCCGATGCCAGGGGATTGGCGACCACTACTCTTGTTTGGTCTGTTCATCCCTCCGATTCTAGTTGGTGAACCCAGTAGGATGCTGTGAATCCGGGAGATCAAGGGGAATCTGGGCGCCTTGTAACTTGTGCCACTGAGGAAAGGACCGCCTCTCTTTCTAGTTTGCTAGCGGCCAGGTCAGGTTTGGAGCATGGCGGTGGCTTCCCGACCTGTTGCCAGTCGGAGGAGCGTCGTCATCTTCGAGGGGTTGGCTTGTCATCCCCTACCGTGGCTGGCCCCTCGCGAGACCCAAGGTGTTATACGCTTCCTCCAAGGACCTAATCTGCAGGAGCTTGCCCTGATATTGGAAGATTAGGTTAAACGGGTTACGCCAAGAATAGGAAATGTTCTTGTCTCGGAGGTGGCTGGCGATAGGTTTGAACTCTCTGCGTTTAACCAATGTGGAGGCTGCTAAATCTTGGAAGAGTGCAGGCTGGTGACCACGGAACTGTACCGGGTTAAGGTCACACGCTTTCCGGAGGATACGTTCTTTTAATTGAGTCATGCACACAAACAAGTATATCTGGAGGGGGGACTTGAGCACCCTGTGGGAGACCCACTCGGTGGACCCAGTCCATTTGGATATCTTGAGCCTCTTCATCTCCAAGGATCTGATGAAACAGCGTGCTGACGTAGGCACGTAGGTCGATACCTTCCTCCTTCCATGGGACCGCTCGGATACGGATGTTATTACGCCTGAAGCGGTTCTCCAGATGCTCTGCGTGAGCCTGTAGATCAAGATTCTGTTCCCGCTGGTGCAACATCTCTTGTTGTAGTTGATGCAGTTCTTCCCTACCCAGATTGTGCTCCTCCAATGTTGCTACCCTTTCACCAATGCTGTCTACATCGCGTCTAACCTCTCTCAGGTCCGCAGAGAGCTGGCAGCACTGTTCCTGGATGTCATCTTTGATAGCTGAGAAGAGCTCAACCATAAAAGCCTTGGTCGCTGGAGTGTCATCACCTTCCATATGAGTTGCTTTGGCGTCAGACTGTGGGGACGAGTGCCCTGATGTCTTCTGGAGGAGCTCCTTCAGCGATTTCTCTCTACGTCGTCTGGCTGACGTCATGGTGAATCAGCTGGGTCCACCGCTCTCTGTACCACCCCTCACCACTTCACCACTGGGGAGAACCAGTGTGCTAGGCCCTGCAGAGTGTCTCCTCTCTTGCCCTCTGGCATGGTCGATCCCAGTCAGAGCACCTCTCAGGCACTGAGTTGAGCGGTAGCCTTCTTCTCGCAGTGCGGACCAAAGCTGGGGTCTGTATCTCTCTGCTAGTGGACTGTCCCAAGAGCACCACCTACGCCTGCCCGCCCACCGAGCCGCGGGCCGACCGATCCATTCACCCCCCCCTGACTCCACTCAGGGCCGATACGGAAGGTTGCAGGTAGGGGCCCTCAGCGAGGTTTCTTTAGGAGCGGGTTGACCTCTACACCACGTTCTGCCGATGCTCGGCTTCCTCTGGGGGGGGGGAACCTTTGTAGCACCCCGCCCTGGGTCGCCCCGTGACACCGCCCGGCCTCGACACACAAAATCCTGGATGGGCAGAGTCCAGAGTGGGGCAGATCCCAAAGACAGCCAGGCATCAGAAGCCCCTCGCTGAGCCCCGGGTACCCTCACGATCGCCTGAAGCACTGCGGGCCGCCCAGCCGGGAGCACCACCACAGCGTGCCGAGCATACCTGGAGGTAAATGTCGCCCCGTAGCTTCTGAGCTGTACTAAGTTATGGTTAGAGCTCAACTCAGTATCTCACGGACCTCAGTCCTCCATCATTTGGGGTGGGGGAGTGTTCTACCGATGTCGCCAGCCGCCTTCTCTCGTAATCCGGCTCGTGGTAGACCGCTAGGATATTATGCACACCCGGGCCCCCCACAGGGGAAAGCACTGCGCTCGCCGCAGCCCTCCGATGATGACAGCAGGCCCGCTCCCAGAATGTGCCGTCAGCCGATCTGCGGAGCGGGATCAGCCCCGTTCGGCCACCCCATACACATCAGGCCCTCTGCTCCTCACCTCCGACCCTCCGGAGGACAGCCGGGGCTCAAGTCACACCGCTCTCGGAGGGAAAAGGACTTCACTTGCTACAGGATGCCGGAACTGGCAGTAGCCCCAACCTCTGGCAAACATTGTCCGCCGTTCTGCGAACCGAGCCCAGGCCTGCAAGGCCGCTCCAAACCCACTAGGCCCTGCGCTCTCCACTTCACAGCCTCTAGGGACTAGCCGGGGCTTGTGTCAGACCGGTAAGCCGTAGGCACCGGCGGGGGCCCCACGAGGGAAGGCACTGCCCTCTCTGCACTCCGCAGATACCTCAGACAGCCCTACCCTCAATATCCGCCGACCAGCGGACCAGATTCAGCTCTGTTAGACCGTGCCCCACACACCAGGCCCTCCTCTCCTCCTCTTTGATCATCCTGGGGACTGCCGTCTGTCAAGTCTGCATTACAGGGCTTCAGCACTGCTCGAGGGCGCCTTAACGACCTTCCAGCATGCAAAAGCGTTGGGGCTGATCGCAATCGGACCCTCAGTACCGCCAGGCCCACTCTCCTCTGGTTTCTGGCTCCTCCAGGCACTTGGCCAGGTAGCGGCAGGGGAACTGTTGTAAGCAAGACAACATAGAAGGCAGGAGTTATATTAAAAGGATTTATTTAGAATAAATCAGGAAAAGTAAACCCACAAGAAAAGGCTAGGAAGAGCGATGCTGTCGTGTCCAGGTAACGGAAAAAAATGACACGACAGCAAAACTCAATCATAGAATACAGAACATTGTACATGTCATGAAGGAACATTATACATGTCATGAAGGAATAAATTAAAGGTACAGATACAACATCTCCTTTCCATAAACAAAAGAAGAAAAGCAAATGAAAGTAAAAACATTAATATAAATAATAATCTTTAAACCTAGAAGGAATAACAATATTTCTTTTTCCACTATTCAGATTAGAATCAGAATTAGTTTTAGAAGTTTCTTCTGACCTTCCTTCCGCACAACCATCAGAATCAATCAAATTGTTCTCACCCTTTTCCTTACTAATACAAGATTGATAACTAGTATCACTAACAAGTGAATCATGTAGTGATTCTTCTACAACTGAATCTTGTAATTGTTGTTCCACAACATCTGAATCTTGTAATGAAGTTTGTTCTACAACATCCGAATCATGTGATGGTTGTGCTACATTCAAGAAGTCTTTATAACACAAAAAAGAGGAATTGTCCAAAATACCTTAACCATCAAGTTTTTTTAAAATGTCTTTTTGAAAAGGTTCAATCTTAATAACAGCACTTTTGTTCCTACATCCTTTGTTTTTAATCATAACAGATGAATTAGAAGCTCTAACAACCTGTTGAGGCAAAGAATACTTAGATTCACCTTTAACAACTTTTTTTGGTTTTTTGATAATCACCCAATCACCGGTTGTAAACTCAGTTATTTAGTGGAGAAATTACATTACCCAACTTGTATTTTTTCTCAAAGTTATCTCTAACACATTCATCAATAGAACTCGCAGAAGTAAGCCCTTCTAATTTTTTTTAAAGAAGACCAGTTTTTATCAAATACTTGTTTGATTATATCATTTGCATCCCTTCCCTTCAACAAGAAAAAAGGGGTAAAACCAGTAATTGAATGTGGAGTGTTCAAATAACTCCAAACCTTTTCTTTTATATGCTTCCTTACATCCATACCTGATGATAAGGCTGTTTGTATACCTTCCTTGAAAAATGTATTTGCTCTCTCAACCAATCCGTTTGCAGCTGGAAAATACAAAGGACTTTTAATATGATTTATATCATGCTTAGTTAAAAAATCAACCATTTTTTTTTATACAAAATGTGTACCATTATCGGACACTAATTTCTTAGGAAATCCTTCAACATTAAAAAAAAATTCTAGAAAGTCAATTACAACATCTGTACTTGGAAATTTCACGAAATCATATGAAACGCATTTTGAATAATAGTCAGTCAAAACTATTAAATATTTCATATCTTCACCCAAGATATTATATGGTCCTGAAAAATCTATTGCTAATTTTTCCCATGCTTGTTCAGGCAATAAATTGGTAGAAGTAACAGTTTTTTTACTTTTCCAATGCTTGTCAGACAGAAGGCATTCAGGACATTGGTTAACAAATTGATCAACAAAAGAATCCATGCTGGGCCACCAATAAAATGTTCTCAATATTTTCTTAGTACCAGACATACCTGGGTGTCCAGAATGCACTCTTTCTACAAGACCTTCTTTTAAAACATTGGGTGGAACAAAAAGTCCACATCTAGTTATGAATCCATTCTCCAGACTTAACTCGGAAGACACTTGTTGAAAAGGTATCAAATCCTTACAGAGATTTCTTAAAGGAGGCCATCCTTTTCTGATGTATTCTTTGATTTTTAACAAAATTACATCCTTCTTGTAACCATCCAACCAATCATTTTCTGTAAAACAACCCAAAGAATTTTCACAAGCATGTAATGCGGAAACAACAACGCATTCATCATCATAGATGTCTGAAACTCCAGTTTGATTGACAAGAGGAATTCTAGACAAACAGTCCGCCCTCAAATTTGCTCCACCAGAGATGTGTTTCACTTCGAAATTATATTCCTGTAATTTCGAAATTATCCTTACTAATCTCAAGGTTGCTTGGCCAGTTCCATTTCCATTCATCAAGAATATAAGTGGCTTATGATCTGTAAATAGATCAAAACGAGTTCCCCATAAGTAACTCCTGAACTTTTCTACTGCCCATGAGCAGGCTAAAGCTTCACGCTCTATGGTGCTGTAATTAGATTCAGCTGTAGTTAAAGTTCTTGAAATAAAGGCAATAGTATTCTCTTTACCCTTCACAAATTGTGTTAATACACCACCTAGACCTACACAACTCGCATCTACAGTGACAATACACTTGACACCACAAGAAAAAGGTTTTAAAGCTGGAGCATTTTTGATCATTTCTTTCACTTTTTTAAATGCTTCATCATGAATCAAAGACCATTCATACTTTTCATTCTTTCTGGTTAAACATCTGAGTGGTTCAACCACAAATGCATAACCATGCACAAAACGTGCATTGTACTCACTAAGTCCTAAAAAGGATCTTAGTGAGTCCTTATCAACAGGAGCTGGTGCAAGCATTATTGAATCAATAAGGTTCTGTTTTGGTTTAATGCCTTCCTTAGTAATTGAGTGCCCTAAATATTCCAAATTCTTGAACCAAAAAATTACACTTTTCTTTAGATACAGTCATCCCTCTCTTGCTCAAGATGCTTAACACTTTTTCCAGAATTTTATTATGCTCATCCACTCCATTACCAAAAACGAGAATAGAATATCATCTTGAAATGCCTGCATCCCTTTGATGTCTCCAAATAACGAGTCCATTAGCTTCTGAAATACACTAGCTGCAGAAGCTAATCCAAAAGGGAGTCTCGTATATTTGAAGGCACCAAAGGGAGTAACAAACGTGGTAAGATCCTGTGACCTTTCTGACAAAACAACCTGATGGTAGGCTGACTTTAAGTCAATTAACGAAAAATGTGTAGAATTTCCTATTGCCATCAGCATCTCTTGAATCAAAGGCAAAGGGTGGCAATCCACCAAAATGTTTTTATTCAGAGAGCGCAAATCAGCACACATGCGCAACTTACCATTTTTTCGTTTAGCTAAAACTACAGCTGAAACCCACTCAGATGAATTCGTAGGTTTAATTACTCCATCTTTACACAGGCTATCCAAATGTTCTTTTAACTCTTCTCTGATACTTAATGGTACATTTCTGACCTTATGTATCACAGGTAACGCATTTTTTTTAATTTAATGTCATGCTCAACACCTTTCACACAACCAATTCTGTCCTCGAATATTTCTTTATATTTACTGAGAATAGAATCCAAATCATTTGAATTCTTATTTTCTTTACAAACATCTATTGGAATGTCACCAAGAATAATGGGTGTATCACTACCAGGTTTTAACATGATGCCCATTTTTCCTAAATCACGCCAACCAATTATATCTCTCCCTTTCTTGACAACATAAACCTTAGTTGTTATTTCCCTTCCTAGTAGCTCAACTAAACCAGTAAAGTATCCTAACATGTTAATGAAATGTCCACCAATAGCTTTTGGATTAACATCAGTAACTAAAAGCTTACTTGGAAAAGAATAATTAGCATAAGTCATTTCATCTAAAATGGTTATTGGCGATCCTGAATCTGCCATTACTTCCAACTTGACACCTTCAATAATTGCTTCACCTAAAGGTGCTTTGAAAGTAATTTCAGAATCAATAAAATTTACATTAATGACAAGATAACTAATTTCATCCTCCATGTCATCTAATGCATTTACAATAGTTTGTGAAACATTCCTATTCTTTAAAATAGTTTTGCATGCACTTTCCAGATGTCCAATTTTTTTACACTTTGCACATCTTTTTCCCTGTGCAGGACAATTTGGATTATTTCCGATGTGAGTCTTAGAACCACAACGATAACAAATCAGATTCTTCTTTACAGAAATTGATCCTTTTTCTTTTCTATAGTCTTGTACTCTTGTTTTATTGGTAACTGAACATACTGCTTCAGAATTATTAGTTCCTGTTATAACCTTAGTTGAAACTGAAGACCTCTCAATTCCGATTGCAATGTCAATGACCTCATTTAAAGTTGGATTCCTGCATGCTAGAAGACGTTCTTGTACTTTTTTTGAAAAGCAATGAAATACCAATTGGTCTCTTAAATAAATATCAAGCATGTCACCAAAGTCACACTTTGAAGCTAAGATGCGTAAATTCGAAACATAGTCTTCAATACTTTCCTCTGCCAACTGTTTTCTTTTATTAAAACCATGCCTCTCTACCATAATGTTAGGCTGTTCATGAAATCTTTTTTCCAACCTTTTAACTGCTTCTGTGTATTCATCCCATGGAATGAACTGTCCAGGTGGTGGTTCACTTTCAGGTATGTTGTCAAAAATTTCCCTTCCTGCATCACCTAAAAGTCCATATAAAACAGCCTTTTTCCTTTCCTTAGAATAATCTTTACCATCTATTGCAACGAGATAGCTTTCAAAAGATTTATGCCACTGTTCCCACCTAACTGGCGGTTTACCTGCATTCTGTAGAAAAGGATTTATTTGATAAGGTTGAATTTGATAAGCCATAGTCAAATTATTCCCTTTATGTGTATATGGTTTTTTTACTTTGGCTTATTTGAAACAGAACTCTCTTTTATTAAAAAATGTTTTCCTTTATAAACAAAAACTTTAAAAGTATTCACCTTCCATTCCGATTTTTAAATAAATAAAGTTACCAGAAACTATCTTTTTTGTTCTTAAAATATCTGCTCGATCCTTTCAAAATGTAGTTTCTTTCGATGTTTTCCTCTTATTACAAATGGCCGCTGCGTGGGGTCACGTCTTTTGACCTTCCGTGATGACGAGTGCTTAGCGCGTAAACACGCTCTGATGATGTGACATGCTCTAGTGATGCCAAGTGTTCAGCGCGTAAACACGCTCTGTTTTTCTCGCGCATTCAGCTCTGCGCAACACGCTGAGAACACTCACGCGCTTCCTTAACTGGCTGCAGTCACGCGATGCACTGGAACACGGGGTCAATTTCAAATAGCGCAGTCAACCTCCTTCCGACTCCGATGCATACAAATTAGGTAAAGTAATCTTACCAAAAGTATGTTGTCGATGTCTTTAGAAGTTCTTGTTCTTCTCTCAAAAGCCTTACTTTTTTTTTTCTCGTGGGTTATAATTAAACTCAACTGCCAAATTAGAAAAAATAGTTCAAAATATTTTTCTGATCCCATCCTCGTCGCCATATTTATGTTGTAAGCAAGACAACATAGAAGGCAGGAGTTATATTAAAAGGATTTATTTAGAATACATCAGGAAAAGTAAACCCAAAAGAAAAGGCTACGAAGAGCGATGCTGTCGTGTCCAGGTAACGGAAAAGAATGACACGACAGCAAAACTCAATCATAGAATACAGAACATTGTACATGTCATGAAGGAACATTATACATGTCATGAAGGAATAAATTAAAGGTACAGATACAACAGGAACCCAAAATTGCGCAGACTCCTAGTCGCATACAGCTGTGACCATGCCAACCGTTCCGCAGATCTGCTTCAACTCACCGCGAAGAGCACGTTAGTAAGGTTTGCCCCTGCCTCCTCTGTCGAGCGATCTCTGTATGCAACTGCACCGGGGCTCCGAGATGATCGCGACCCGCAGCAACGCCGAGGCAGGCAAGGCCACAGAAAGCAGGAAGAAGGTGCTCGCCGTCGGCGTTTGGTTGTCTGCTCGAGCTACCACACTCGCCGGTAATCTCAGATGGGCTCCAGTATGGGTGATAATACAAGGCTAAAGAGTGGCGGCGCCGGAGAGACAGGAACCCACGTCCTATCTCGCCGCCATCTTGGTCAGGCCCCCTTTGTTGTTTTTTTTTATGTTCAGCTCCAGTGCATCATTCTGTTGTGCTTTGTTTTATAAATGTTGCTTCCTGAAAGCACTGAGGGCTGCTGCACAACTGCGGACAGAGCTGGAGACAACCCAAAGTACTAGGAAGTGATGAGGCTCATGTCGGTTAAATGCTGCATCACCACACACCTCTCTCTAACTTAGTAACGAAATTCGTTTTATTTATTTGTTTACTTACCTGTAATCCCCTGTAATCCATAGATTACTACACCCCACCCTGCCCCTCCCCACGTCACCGCCTGGCAGCTACTCCCACCACCGACCGCTACTGCTCTGACCCCGTCTCGGTCCCAGTCACCCTCTCCATGGGGCCCCTGTGAGTCTCGGGGATGGTTTTATCATGGCGATCCCTTTCACCTCTAGGAGTCGTCACCGGAACATAGATAGGCCTGCAGACACATTTTACTGCAAGCACTTTTGAAAGGCAGACACGACAATAAACGTGGCGCTGTTACTAATCTTTTAATGAGACCCAAGCCTCCTCTAAAAATAAACCACATCTGCTCTCATCCCAGCATGCTCATTTGTATTTTCTGTAAATGTATTTTACTTAAATATTAAGTTCCATGTACTGCCAACCACATGTCGTGGGCTGCGTGTCAGCCAGCTCTCTTGATTTCCCACGCACTTATTGTATTCCCCATTTGCGTAAAAAACAATCATTGGGATAGCCAATAGGTCTCGCCCATGGGTGAGCTTTTGACTTTGGCAACCGGGTAGGAGTGGGAATCTGGAAGGAAGAAACAGAGACAGGGAGAGTGAACAACGATGAGGGGGAGAGGAAACGGGGATGAGAGGGTGGGGGCCGAGAAAAAGGGGCAAGAGAGGGTGGAAGGGAAAAGGAACAAGTTGAGCTATTGGCATTCTAAATGACAATGCATTTTATTTATGTTTTTGTTTTTAAAACATAAATAAAATGCATTGTCATTTACAATGCCAATTGCTGAAACTTGTGTAAATGAGAGACCTATTGCATTGCATCAGACCTTGAAGTGGAAGAAGCAGTTATCAGTTCCTCTGTCGAAGTTGTTAGTCGGGGATCTGACAGGCTGTCTGCAGAGGTCTTAGCGAGGCACACCAAGAACGTGGCGCGAGAGCTCAGAGGGGCTTTGTGGAGCAGTGTGCACCGGCTGGTATTACACACCCAGGGCTGCCTCTAAATCATTAAGTCAACAAATGACATGTTAGCACACGCAGCCAGAGCATTGGCTCCCTCTGGTGGATTTATAACGATGTAGCAATTGAATTTATTAGACTTGATGCGATCGTCTGTCCTTTATGAAATGGCTCACATAATTTCACTGTGTGCATAGGTTTCTACTTCCCGGATGTTCATTTCATGTTTGTTTGGCTTCTTAATACGAAAACAACAAAGAGATGAACAGAAGAGTGGCGTTGAGAGGCATTGCGTACATTGATTTCGTTTCAAGTTGTTTTAAATGTAATGAGGAGCCTGCAAGGGATGCGCGTCACGAAACTAAAATGCCTAGGATGTTTCTTGACCATGTGCGCCTCAGGCGGAAAAGGCGCGAAACTTGACCAGTGCAAGGAAAGCGTCCTTAACCAATAGTAACCATGAAACCTTTCTATAGTCCTGTCCGTTTTATATCGTTTCACGGTTTATCTTATTACAAATAATATAATTGTAAGCATTAAAATCGAAGCACCGTATCCCGCCATGTGTTGCTTTCGGAATGTGTACATTAAACCAGGATCTAATGAACGTCAGAGAGATCTGAAGCCAAGGCAGCCACCAACTGTTAAAACACATCGATGGGCCCACCTCTCTAAAGCAACTCAGGGGACCCAATGGCGCACGCGGGCGGTGCGCACCTCACTGACGCAGCTCCGGTGGATCCCGCTTCACTGCACACGGGTGATGCGCACCTCACTGAAGCAGCTCAGGGGGCCTCCGTGGCATGCATGGCGGTGCACTCGAGCGCGCAGACAGCGCTAAAACAACCAAGAAGCATACATGACATCTAAAGAGTGCGCAAAACAAACTGGCCATGTTCGATGTACCGGTCCGTAATCAAAGGAGAGAGAGAGGACTAGATAACTAGTCCGTATCCCCAAGGTTTATGTGTGAAATCAATAAGGACTAGCCTATTTGTGAACTTTTACGTAGACTCAAAACTGTATGACTGAGTACAAACCATTCTGTTTGTTCATGAAGCCCTCACCCAACAACCTAGTTGGTGGCATGCTTAATCATCGGGCCCACCCTGTGACACCGAATGTGTCCCGGTTGTGCTACGAGGCCTGGATACAGCAGAGCAAGTATGTTACTTGCTCTGTGGGCCGCAAATTCCTGCTACCTCTGAGGACTTTGCCGATGTGATCCAGAGAAACCGGGCTCGCACTCTGCCTGTTATCCACTGGCAACCTCAGGGGTTGCTGCTGTTGGCGGGGGCACATGAAACGTGGCACGGGCTGCTTTTGCTACTGTGGCAACCGTGCCTGTACTGCTACGCCGGCCCCCCACGTGGGCCACAATTCCCTGCTCCCGGTGTGGACTGTGCTGACGTGGCCTTAAGAGACCGGCCTCGCACCTTGCCTATTGCCTACCGGTGACTTCAGGGAGCTACGCTGCCAACTCTGTGGGCTCCCCGAGCGGCTGCCCTGACTCCCTATCATCACTGCCTACTTCACATGCCTGGCTGGGCGGGCCCATCACAACTGAAGACCGGCGCTCACCATGCATGGATGCACCACGACCGTGAATGGGAGGACGGTTAAACGCATACCATTTCAGGATCCCACAAATAAGGCTGTGGTGGCGGGGGCATTAACTCTCCCTGGCTGGGGGTCCCAACCTACATTGTACGCATACCACGGGGATCGTGTCGCCCCGGCCCGCAGAGGCTCCCCACTCGTGCTCTGTGACAAAAGCTGGCACCATTCCACCGAAGGTAACTGGGGCTAATTTTTCTTCACGCCTGCCCACAGCCACACTGAGGCCTACAGTCATCTGCGTAGGGACCACCTATCTGCCCTGCCAACACGCCCATCCACAGACTGCCTGATCTGAACTGGAGATTTGCCTCTCATCTTTGCTGGGCCCATCTGCACTGACCGAACGCTCATCATCTACTGGGTGGCCTGAGCTGGCACTGGCCTCTGCACTCCTGGGTGGCCCGGAGGTGTTACGGTGTGGTTTCAGCAGGTACGCTGCACCAGACCCGCCCCTGTACATTGTTTCTCCTCAGTCTCCTTGTGACCGAGTGCTAGCTGCATACCCAGCCACCACTACGCACCTGCAATGGGCAAGGCTGATGCTAAGCAGCCCAAGCTCACCTTTACCAGTCTGGGAACAGGTAGGGGCGGTGAGCTCCTTCCATACGTTGGTGCACAATCTTTGCAGACGGCCTTACTGCTGGAGGTGAAATCAAGCCCAAAATCTATAGGCTCTAAGATTGACCATTTAACCTTTCGCCTCGATCAATTCAAGCAGCGGGTTGACACCCATGAGACTCGAATCACCCAACTCGAGGCAAGGCTTTCGGAGGCAGACGACACTGGAGCTGAAAATCGACAGCGACTCCTCAAGATTGATAAGGTCCTTTTTAAATTATCTGTGCTAAGAATTCATATCTCAAGGCGCGCTCCCCCAGGAACAATATACGCATTATTGACATCCCAGAGTCCACAGCAACAGGGAAAATGGAGGACTATCTTAAATTTCTCCTTCCCGAACTTTTCGGTACAGTCCTGTCTGAACATTTTATCATCGAACGGGCACACAGATCCCTTGGCCCGCAGCCTCCTCTTGGGACACCGACAAGACCCATAATTGCTTGTTTACTAAACTATTGAAACCAAGACTCCATCCTCCGGAAATCTAGAGATATGAGTGAGGTTGAACACCAAGGTAATGGTCTATCTTTTTACCCTGACTTTACCCTAACTGTTCAGGTGGCTCGCAGGGACTTCCTCCCCGCCAAGCGAACACTCCAACAGCTACAATAACATATGCATTGATTTACCCTGACAAACTCTGCGTTGACATAGGCGACAAACCCAAGTTCTTCACCAATCCTAAGGCCGCCCAAACATTTGCCAGACAATTGCAGGGGTCCCGCTCGCGGGGCCGCCGAGCAAGGTCCGCGGATGGACGCACCAGCAACAATGATTGACAATGCAAGCTCTGAGCACGTCAACACATATGCATTTTTTTTATACTTTCGCTCTGTGGTCTGTATTTGTTGCCCTAATTTTTGTCATTCTGCTGCCTTATCTATTCTGTTTAACACCCCCTCTGGCAGCTCCAACGCTCGGCCACCTCTTGTGGCTTGGGGGCATCTGGCTGAGCCCTTGTACTCCGAAGGAATAATTCCAACTGTGTTTTTCACAGTCCAAGTTGCAGGTCCTTTGGCGGGGGGTGGTGTTATACTCAACCTAATTGGGGGGTTGGAGTGGGTGGGGGCGGGAGGTTGGTCACCTTCTGGGAGGTTGTTTAGGATACTTGGTCTCCCAAGGATTGTTTAATGTTTATTTTTTCTTCCTTGCAAACTTGTTATTGACTGCATTCATTGGACTGTGCATAATTTTTCCTGACACTGGATGGCTCGACATGACAACTTGCGGCCAACAGCATATCCCATACCCACTTGATTCCTGACTTGGAACATTAGAGGCACGAGTGATCACCCTAAGGCACGCCTCATACACACATACCTTAGCAGGCTAAAGGTGGACGTATGTTTCCTTTAGGAAACTCATCTCGTCTCCACCAATGCTGCCAAATTGCGTTCCAGATACAGGGGAGAGGTGCACTCAGCATATTATTCAAATTATGCATGCAGCACCACTATACTCTTCTAGAAAGACTTCCCTTGGCGCACCATGTAAACCTTCATCAATACTGAGGGCAGGTACGTGATACTAGCGGGGATACTATACACCCAGCCGGTGATTTTGTCCATAATCTACGGCCCAAACACAGATAACCCAGAATTTTATTCCAATGTTTGGAGGACCATTTCCTCCATTGGCCCCCTCCATTAATATGGGTCGGCGATTTTAATATTGCCCCTAGCGTACCTTAGATCGCACAGGCGATTATTTACAACACCCTCAGGCCACTGCTACCCTACATGCTATCATGCAAGATAACGAACTGAACGATGCCTGGCGGCACACTAACCCAAAGGCTCTCAAGGGTACTTGCATTTCCATCACTCATGGCTCCTGGTCCCGAATCGACCTCTGGCTCATCACCTGTGATGTTGCGTCTTGGGCCGCATCTGTGGATCATCTGGCCCGTACCTTATCTGACCACACACCTTTGCACATGGCTGTACAATTTCCACTCACTCTTCGTCGCATGATTGCATGGCACCTGCCCCCTCATGCGCTCAGCGATACTGCATTTTCGGAGGAAATCCGGAGAGCCTTTGTTAAATTGTTCGAACACAATACTGGCTCGGTAGAATCCCCATCAACCCTTTGGGAGTCCTTCAAGGTTGTAATCCAGGGGAAATGCATTGCTAGGCAGTCAGGTGTGCTTAAATCTATTAGAGGAACCTTGGAGCACCTTGAGGCAGACATTAAACTACTGGATCAGGGCCAGATCACTGACCCTAACCCTACTACATTAGCACATATTAGAATCAAACTAACCGAATATCATACAGAGGCAGAAAGTGAGGCTGTATTCCTAAGCTAAGTGTTTTGGGCTCGCAGGTATGAGGAGGGGGACTGCCTGGGGAAAACCCTCTCAAACCAACTGAGGAAACCACACGCCTCCTTCTACATTTCAGAGCTTTGCGACAAGACCTTCAGAAGGACCATGTCCCCCAGTGAGATCATCGCTATATTGTCTGCTTTCTACTCTCAACTATACACTACTGGCGAGGCCACGCCTCACTAACTCTTGGATCAATACTTCGACTCAATCAAGTTGTTGTGGCTCTGTGACGAACACAGAAACTATTTAGACAAACCATTCACCACTGACTGTGACCAAGGTCTCAGGGAGACCGAAACGCGTTGGTTTATTTGTGGTAAATGCCCATGTAAAATTGAAAGTTGGATTAAAGCTGTTCAACTTTTCCCATGAGTGCGCTCCGTTTTCCACTTTCGGGAGGTTGTGGAGCTGTGAGACGCCGTGGTTCTGCCGTAGAGTTTGCACCGCAAAGAAGCGCTGAGTATCCAGGAAAAAGCGAGCTGAGTGAGGAAACGATATATATATATATATATATATATATATATATATATATATATATATATATATATATATATATATATATATATATTCATTCACTGAAAAAAACATAGGTTTCACACCAGTTATAGTTAGCTGCAAATTTTACTGACATAAACCATTGAAATTCCACGTTATAGTTAGTTGGAATCACTATAACTTGCGCGTGTAATGCACTGCTGATGACGTCACATGTTACATCACTCATGACATGGTCAGTGACATCACTGATGACACCATCCAGTAAATGTGTGTCTTTCTGAAAAATAAATGTTTTATATATGTATATGTAAAGGTCAATGGAAGAATAAATGTTTAAATAAATGTTTTAATGAATGTTTTAAAAAAAATATTTTATTGGTTAATTGGCTTATTAAGTGTATGTTAGTGAATACATATATTAGCGAGTAATGTTTAAATATTTAAATATATGTATCAGTGTTTCACTTTGTGTATAATTGGCTACATGGGTTGGTGAGTAGCTACATGTGTGTGTATATGAGTTATTAGATGTTTTTTTAGTATCAGTATGAGTGTCTGTATGGTTTGGTGGGGGTATTACTTTGCACATAGATGCATTAATGACTGACTCACTGTATGTGTTTTGAAGACAGCATATGTGGAGGACTATATGGGTGGATGAGTGTGAATGTGTGTGTTAGTGAGTGAATGACTGTCTCACTAGTGTCTTTATCAGTAACAACATATGTTTTAATCTAGTATATGTGAGTATTGATGTTTATAAGTGAGTATATGTGAGATTGTAAGAGTTCATGTTTAAATAAGTATGTGTTTCTATAAGTGATTGTTTAAGAGAGTAAGTGTGTAAGTTTCCTTAGAAGTAAGGTGGTAGTGTGTGTATAATTGTATATGCAAATAAATGGATGTTCAATAGTTTATTTGCATGTGAGTATGTGTGTGAGTAACTTTTGGATGACTGTTGGTGTGTATCACTACATATGATGAGTGAGTATATGTATGAGTGACTATATAGAACTGTTGGTGAATGAGTGGATGTGTATATAGATGGTGGTATTACTGTATTGGTTGTTGTAACTGGTATGGATATCTCCATTTTTTTGAAAATGTTAATTTCTATTTTTGAATGTGTTTCAAGGGTTACATTACACTGAAAGGAGGTCTGTCACTCTGTCACAAAGATGGTGTCATCAGTGATGTCATGAGTGATGTCACTGACAATGTCATGAGTGATGTAATATGTGACGTCATCAGCAGTGCATTACACGCGCAAGTTATAGTGAGTCCAACTAACTATAACGTGGAATTTCAATGGTTTTATGTCAGTAAAATTTGCAGCTAACTAGAACTGGTGTGAAACCTATGGTTTTTTCAGTGAATTTAATAGGTTTTTTATATGCTAATTCCTAACTATAACTGGTGTGAAACCTATGGTTTTTTCAGTGAATTTCATAGGTTTTTTAAATGCTAATTCCTAACTATGTATAAGGCCCCAAACCTATGTTTTTTTCTTTGAAGTTCAAAATTTGGTTAATAGCAAATGTCTATAGCTATGAAATGTAATATTTTTGAAAAAGAATGAATCCTAGATTTTATTTGTATTTTAAAAAAATTTTTTTTTTTTTTTTTTTACCCTGGAGCGCTCCCGGGGCGCGCCCCGGAGAGCGTAGTCGTTTGAAGCGCCCCAGGGCGCGCTCCGGGAAGCGTCCCGTTAGCGCCAATGTCGCGAACGAAAACATGATCGTGACGTATCGCGTAGCCGCGTCCGCGTTCAACGCACGGCGTAAGCGCACCCGGAAGCACTCGAGCGAATACGAACGCGCAACGTAAACTTCCGATGCGCTTACGCGACGCGACCCGGGGCGCGCCCGCGCCCGTGGGTGCGTCGCGTAAGCGCGTCGGTCATGTGACCTGAAAATAACACTTTTAATTGGTGCAGAACACTTTTACTTTCATAATGATGAAATCCCTGGTCTTGTGACCTGAAAATAACACTTCTCATTGGTTCAGGCCTTTTTTTTTCCTAATGATGAAAGACCCCACCTTTTTTCCTTATTCTGACTTTGTCCTTTGACCGAGGAAGACCTGTTTCAGTAATAGAGAGAGAACTATTTTGTACTTTCTAATGGCTACTGTAGCTGCAACAGCTGGAGCATCTGCACCACCACCACCACCACCAAGAGGACCACCACAACAGTACATTGGTGGTCAAGAAGAGGAAGAGGAGGAGGAGGAGGAGGAGGA